>NC_080684.1:46112408-47362408 GCF_030445035.2 Dasypus novemcinctus
AACTAAAAAGACAATGAGAGGCTTTTTAGGCCTTTATGTCGTTTCTCCCCAAGGCCCTTGGAAGCAGGTCTGCAAACCATTATTGGGTTCATGGTCTGTATTTGAGCAACTATACAGGGACAGTCTTTTTTTTTTTTTTTAAAGATTTATTTATATTTATTTAATTCCCCCTCCCCCCCCCCGGTTGTCTGTTCTGTGTCTATTTGCTGCGTCTTGTTTCTTTGTCCGCTTCTGTTGTCATCAGTGGCACGGGAAGTGTGGGCGACACCATTCCTGGGCAGGCTGCACTTTCTTTTGCGCTGGGCGGCTCTCCTTATGGGGTGCACTCCTTGCGCGTGGGGCTCCCCTACGCGGGGGACACCCCTGCGTGGCAGGTCACTCCTTGCGCACATCAGCACCGCGCATGGGCCAGCTCCACATGGGTCAAGGAGGCCCGGGGTTTGAACCGCAGACCTCCCATGTGGTAGACGGACACCCTAACCACTGGGCCAAGTCCGTTTCCCTGGGGACAGTCTTAAAGAACTAGGACAGGTTGAACCAAGAGTCAAAGAACAGCACTAACTCGCACCCTCCTGTCACTAAATCCATAAGCCAGAGAGAGAAAGTGAGCATCAGAGTAAATTCCCCATCATAATCAGATGCCTAGAAATCAAAAAAAATTACAAGTCATACTTAGAAAATGGAAGAAATGGCTAAATTAAGGGAAGATATCAAAGCCCCAGAAGACACGCGGGATTTGAGGCAACTGATCAGCGAGGTTCATACAGATCTCTTAAATCAGTAAGTTGAAGGACAATATGGCTAAAGAGATAAAGGACATCAAAGAAGACACTGGGTGAACACAAAGAATTTGAAAACCTTAATAGAAAAATACCTGAGTTTATGGGAATGAAAGACACAATAGATGAGATCAAAAACAAATTAGAGGCATACAACAACAGACTTGAAATGATAGAAGGAAGTGAGGCTGAAGACAGAACACCTGAAATAGAAGTGAGAGAACAGAGAGCGGAAAGAATGGAAAAAATTGAACAGGGGCTCAGGAAGTTGAATAACAATATGCAATAACATATGTGTTATGGGAGTTCCAGAAGGAGAAGAGAAGGGATAAGGAATATTTCAGGAAATAATGGCTGAAAGTTTCCCAACTCTTATGAAAGAAATGAACTAACAGGTCTAAGATGAGTAGCGAACTTCCAATCAGAATAAATCAGATAGAGCTACTCCCATTCACATACTATCCAGAATGTCAAATGCCAAAAATAAAGAGGAAATTCTGAAAGCAGCAACTGAGAAGCAAATCACATATATACAAGGGACGCCAAGGAAGACTTAATGCAGATTTCTCATCAGAAACCATGGAGGTGAGAAGACAGTGGTATGGTATAATTAAAGTATGGAAAGAGAAAAATTGGCAGCTGAGAATTATTTATCCAGCAAAATTATCCTTCAAATAGGAAGGTGAGTTTAAACTTTCACATATAAACAGAAACTAAGAGAATTCGTAAAAAAGGATCTGTCATTGGAAGAAGCAATAAAGAGAGCCCTATAGCCCCGAAAGAAAAGACAGGAGAGAGAGGCTTGGAGGGAAGACTATCAGAAAGGACAACAAAAAGTAAAAAGAAAGACGTAAATGAGATATGACAATGAAAGCCAGAGAATAAATTGGTGGAAGTAAATAATACATATACAGTACTATCATTGAAAGCGAATGGATTAAACCCCCCAATCAAAAGATACAGGCCGACAGAATAGGTAAGAAAACGAGCTAGCCATAAGCTGTCTACAAGAGACTCACCTTAGAGCCAGGGATACAAATTGGCTGGAAGCAAAAGTTTGGAAAAAGATATTCCACACAAAAAGTAATCAAAGTGGAGCAGGGGTAGCTATAGTAATATTGGACAATACAGACTTCAAATGCAGAAATGTTATGAGATGCACAAGGCTATTATATATTAATAAAAGGTACAATCAACTAGGAAGAAGTAATATTCATAAATATATATGCACATAACCACAGAGTGCCCCAAAATACATGAGGCAAACTCTGGCAAAACTGAAGGGAGAAATAGACATCTTTACAATAATAGTGGGAGACTTCAACAAACCATTCACATTATGAGATAAACAACTAGACAGAAGATCAACAAGGTACCAGAGAACTTGAACAATGTGATAAAACAAGCTAGACCTAACAGACATAATATATAGAACAGTGTGTCCCAAATCAGCAGGATATACATTCTTAAGTGGATTTTTCTTTAGGATAGACCACATGTTGGGTCACATAACAGGTACCAATTAATATAAAAAGACTGAAATTATACAAAGCACCACTCAGATCATAATGGAATGATACTGGAGATCAACCACAGACAGGAAAGGGGAAAATTTGCAAATGTGTGGAGGCTAAACAACACACTCCTAAACAACCAGTGAGTCAAAGAAGAAACTGTAAGAGAAATAAGGAAACATCTCTAGATGAATGAAAAAGAACACAACTTATCAAAACTTATGGGATGCAGTGAAGTCAGTGCTGAGGGGGAAATTTATAGCCCTATTGACTATATTAACAAAGAAGAAAGAGCTAAAAGCAAAGATCTAATTGAACGTCTAGAGGACCTAGAAAAAAAAAAACCCAGCAATCCAAAGCAAGTTGAAGAAAAGAAATAATAAGATTAGTGCAGAAATAAATGAAATTGAGAACAACAACAACAACAAAATAGAGAAAATCAACAAAACCAAAAACTAGTTCTTTGAGAATATCAATAAAATTGAGAAATCCTTAGCTAGACTAACAAAGTAAAAATGAGAGAAGATGCAAATAAATTAAATCAGAATTAAAAAGGGGGAGCTACAACTGACACCACAGTTATAAGGATCATAAGAAGTTATTATGAGAAACTATATGCCACCAAACTAGAAAACCTAGATGAAATGGACAAATTCCTAGAAATGCAAAAACAACCTATATTGACTCTATAAGAAATATAGGAACTCAGCAAACCAATCACAAGTAAAGAGATTGTATCAGTCATAAAAAATCTACCAACAGAGCATTTCGAGAAGAACAAACACTAATCCTGTTTAAACTCTTCCAAAAAATTGAAGAGGAGGGAAGATTACCCAACACATTTTATGAAGCCAACGTCGCCCTAATACCAAAGCCAGATAAAGATACTACAAGAAAAGAAAATTACAGATCAGTCTCTCTAATGTATTCTTAGCAGACACTTGTAAATGGAATCCACCAGCATATTAAAATAATTATACACCACTATCAAGTGAGATTTATTCCTGGTGTGCCAGTGTGGTTCAACCAAGAAAATCATGTATTACACCCTGCTAAAATATTGAAGGAAAAAAACCCCACATTATCATCTTGATTGATGGAGAAAAGGCATTAGACAATTTCCAGCATCCTTTCTTGATAAAAACACTTCGAAAGATAGGATTGAAGGAAAATCCATCAATATGATAAAACCCACAGTCAATATTGTACTCAATGGGGAAAGGTTAAAGGCTTTCTCTCTAAGAAACAAGACAAAGATGCCCACTGCCAGCACTGTTATTCAGTATTGTGCTAGAAGTTCTAGCTAGAGCAGTTAGACAAGAGAAAAATATAAAAGGCACCCAAATAGGAAAAAATAATGTAAAACTCAGACTATTCACAAATGACATGATCCTATATTTAGAAAATTCTAAAATACCTATAACAAAGCTATATGAGCTAATAGGTACGTTCACCAAACTGGCAGGATATAAGATGAACATGCAAACATCACCAATTTTTCTGTACAATAGTATTGAACAATCTGAGAAGGGAAAATCAGGGAAAAAACATTGCATTTATAATAGCAACAAAAAGCCTCAAATATCTAGGAATCAGTTTAACCAATATGCAGTTTAACTTATATGCAGAAAACTACAGAACATTGCTAAAAGAAATCAGTAAAGACCTAAGCAAATGGAAAGACATTCTGTGGTCATATATTGGAAGACTAAATATTGTAAAGATGTCAATCCTACTCAAACTGATTTATAGATTTAATGTAATACCAGTGAGAATTCCAACAGCCTACTTTACAGAAATAGAAAAGGCAATCGCCCAATTCATTTGGAAGGGAAAGTGCACCTGAATAGCCAAAAGCATTCTAAAAAATAAGAATGATGTGGGAGGAATTTCTCTGCCTGACCCTGAAATTTATTACAAAGCTACAGTGGTCAAAACAGCATGTTATTGGCATAAAGATAGACACATCAATCAGTGGAATAGAATTGAGAGTCCCAGAATAAACCCTCATCTTTACGGCCAACTGGTTTTTGGCCATGATCATGGGACAGAGCAGTCTCTTTAACAAATGGTACTGGGAGAACCGGATATCTATAACCAAAAGAATGAAGGAGGACCCCTATCTCACTCCCTATATAAGAATCAACTCAAAATGGATCAACGACCTAAATATAAAAATCAGGACCATTAAACTCCTAGAAGAAAATGTAGGGAAACATCTTAAAGACCCTGTGGTAGGTGGTGGTTTCTTGAGCCTTATACTCAAAACATGTGCAACAAAAGAAAAAACAGATAAATGGGCCTCCTCAAAATTAAACACTTTTGCATTTCATAGTACTTTGTCAAAAGGATGAAAAGGCAGCCAACTCAATGGGAGAAGATAATTTGGAAATCACATGTCCAGTAAGGGTTTAATATCCATAATATATAAAGATATGTTACAACTCAACAATAAAAAGACAAATTACACAATTAAAAAAATGGGCAACAGACTTAAATAGACATTTGTCCAAAGAAGAAATACAAATGGCAGAAAAAAACATGAAAAAATGTTCACCATCACCAATAATTAGGGAAATGCACATAAAAACTACAATGCGGTATCATTTCACACCTATCAGAAATACAAGTGTTGGAGGGGATGTGGACAGAAAGAACACTTATTCACTGTTGGTGGAATGCAGAATGGTACAGCCACTTGGAGGACTGTTTGGCAGTTCCTAAAGAAGTTGAATATAGATTTGCCATGTGTCCCTGCAATGCCACTACTGGATATATACCCAGAAGAACTGAGAGCAGGATTACGAATAGATATCTGCATACCTATGCTCATAGCAGCGTTATTCATGGTAGTCAAAAGTTGCAAACAACCCAGGTGTCCATCAGCTGATAAATGGATAAACAAACCGTGGTATATTCACATGTGGAATATTATGCATCTATAAGAAGAAATGAAGTCATGAGGCATATGACAGCATGTGTTTGAACCTGGAGGACATTATGTTGAATGAAGTAAGCCAGACACAAAAGGACAAATACTGTATGATTATGTTACTATGAACTAAATATATTGTGCAATATAGTGTATGATTCTGTTTATATGAAATGTAAATATAAATCAATTTATAAAGATGAAATTTGATTAGTGGTTATGTAGGGCTAGGGAAGGCATGCCAAGGGGTGTGGAGTTTTTCTTTGTGGAGTAATGAAATAATTCTAAAAAACATGAAAAAATGTTCAACACTGGCGATTAGGAAAATGCAAATCAAAGCTACAATGAGATATAATTTCACACCTATTTGAATTACCACTATTAAAAAAACAGGTGGAGGGGAGCGGGTGTGGCTCAATCGGTTGGGCTCCCGTCTGCCGTGCGGGGGGCCCTGGGTTTGCTTCCCTGGGCCTCCTTACGAGGGCAAGCTGGCCCGTGACCACAGAGAGCTGACGGCCCGCACCCACGGAGAGCTGATGCACAACAAGATGACACACGGAGAGCAAGAGGACACAACAAAGGGAGACAAGCAGACACAGAAGAACATGCAGTGAATGGACACAGAGAGCAGACAACAAGCAAGCAGTGGTGGTGGGGGGATAAATAAATAAAATCTTTAAAAAAACAAACAAAAAAACCCCAGGCGGAATCAGGGCCTGGGTCATGTACTGAGAGCACAGGTTGCCTCTGCACCAAGCAGGAAAAGGGATAGGGGAAGGGCCAGCAATGGTGCCATGAGGTTTTCCTACCATTGAAAAAGAATTATTGCCTATTAAAAAGATGGAAAACTACAGCTGTTGTGGAGAGATGTGGAGAGAGAGGAATTCTTACCCATTGTTGGTGGGAATGCAGATGGTACAGCCACTGTGGAGGACTGTTTGGCAGTTCCTAAAGAAGTTGAATATTGATTTGCCATGTGACCCTGCATTACCACTACTGTGTTACATACCCAGAAGAACTGAGAGCAGTGACATAAACAGACGTCTGCACATCGATATTCATCGTGATGGTATTCATGATTTGCCAAAAGATGGGAACACGGTGTCCATCAGTTGATGAGTGGATAAACAAACTATAGTATATACACATGAAGGGCTACTATGCAGATATAAGAAATGAAATCGTAAACATGACAACACGGATAACCTGGAAGACATTGAATGAAGTGAGCCAGACACAAAAGGACAAATATTGTATGATATCACTATTTTTTGAAAGAAAGAAAAAAAAAGATTTATTTAATTTCCTCACACACAAATTTCCCTCCTCCCCCCCATTTTTGCTGTCTGTATCCATTCGCTGTGTGATCTTCTGTATCTATTATCTGTTTCTCTTTTTGGTCTTCTCTTCTCATTTTCTCTCCTCTAGGATTCCCCAGGATTTGGGTGACCTCTGATGTGCAGAGAGTTTCCTTGTTAGCTGCACCACTTCAGTTCCTGGTCTCTGCTGTGCTTCACCTTGACTCTGCCCTTCGTTTCTCTTTTGTTGCATCATCATCTTGCTGCGTGACTCACATGCACGGGCAATGGCTCACCATGTGGGCATTCACGCTGCATGGGCACTCAGCTTGCCACGCAGGCACTAGCTTACCACGTGGGCATTGGCTCATTACACAGGTACTGGCTCACCGTGCAGGCATGCAGTTTCTTCTTTTTCACCGGGAGTCCTCAGGGATCGAACCTGGGTCCTCCCATATGGTAGGGAGAAGCCCTATCCCTTGAGCCACATCTGCTTCCCAATATCACCATTATGAACTAAATACATAGTGTAAACTCATGGAGTTAATAATCAGAATATAGATCACCAGAAAATAAAATTGAGGTTAGAGAATGGAAAGCTGAGGTTTCATATGTGCAGAATTGGCAAAAGGGTTATTCTTAAATCTTTGGAAATGCATAGAAATGGTAAAAGCACATCATAGTGTTTGTAACTAACAGAGCTGTTATATGGGTATGATAGTGGTTAAAAGGGAACGTCTGAGGACATGTCTATTACTAGAAGGAAAACTGAAAGACTTAACATGGAATTGTATAGCATAGTGAAACCTTATGTGAAATATGAGTTTGGGTAGTATTATGTATTTAAGAGTTTTTCTTTGAAACTGAACAAATAATGTATGTTAATGATACAAGATGTTAATACCAGGGCAAACTATCTACAGGAGGATATAGTAATATATTAATAATCTTCCATTAAGGGTAAAAAAAAATATATACTAAGTGAAAGAAACTAGACAAAAGGTACTACATATTGTTGACTCCATGCAGGTATAAATATATTAGGGAGACAGAAACAGAATAGCAGCTGTGTACAGCACAGGAAGGATAGAGACATTGAGAGGTGATTTTTAAGGGGTAGAGGATTTTTTTTCTTCTTGCTTGTCTTTTTTTTTGTTGTTGTTATATTACTAGTCGAGTAAGGAAAATGCTCTAATAATGACTTTTTAAAAAAATTTTATTTTATTTATCCACCCGCCCCCCATTCTCCCCGTTGTCTGCTTTCTGTGTCTGTTTGCTCCGTGTTCTTGTATGTCTGCTTGTAATCTCATTAGGCAGCTACGGGAGCCAATTCTGGGACCTTCTGGAGTGGGAGAGAGGTGATTACTCTCTTGTGCCACCTCAGCTGCTTGTGCTGCTACATCTTATTTTCTCTCCTCTGTGTCTCTTGTTGCATCATCTTGCTGCACCAGCTCTCTGTGATGGCCAGCACTCCTGTGTTGGGTGGTTTTCCTGCACTGGGGAGCATTCCCACAGGGGGAGCACTCCTGCGCGGGGCGGCATTCCAGCGTGGGCTGGCACTCCGTGTGGACTAGCTCTCCACGTGGGCCAGCTTGCCCTCATCAGGAGGCCTTGGGCATCCAGCCCTGGACCTCCTATATGGTAGATGGGAGCCCAATTGGTTGAGCCACATCCGTTTCCCTCTAATAATGATTGAAATGATGAATGTATAACTGTGTGATTATATCATATCCCATTGATTGTATACATTGGATGAACTGTGTGCTTTATGAATATATGTCTATAAAATTGATTTTAAAAAGAAAGACATTTTTGGGACTGATAAGGAGTTTTGAATATAGGATGGGTATCGTTTGATGTTAGAGGATTACTGATTTTCTTAGGTCTGATAGACCTTTTTCATTTTGTAGGCAAGGGACCTTTTCTTTAAGTGATACAGGCTCAAGTGTTTAGGAGTAGAGTGTCATATAATGTCTGATACAGCGACGGTTCTGCAAAAATAAATAAAGCTCACCCCCTACACAGGAGTGGAGCTCAATCCCCTGAGGGCAAGGACCATCTGCTCCCTGCCTGACACTGTGACAGGCACTGTATTTGAATGGAGGGGCCATTCCAGAGAAACAACCAGTGCAACCCTGAGCTTCTCAAGGACCAGGGTTTTTCTTTGACTCTTCCTAAAGCATCGTGCACAATGCTCAGTGCTCATTGATCTGTGTTGAATGAATGAAAAAATGTGAGTTAGCACAGCTAGTGTAAGAGCAGAAACCTTTTGATAGTGGGTTGTTTTTGATTTGGAATGGCTGACTGGCAGGAATCCCAAGGTGCAGGGGGGGGCGGGGGGGGGGGTGTGCAGTCTGCCTGAGTGGTTCCCAATGGGCATTTTCAGCAACATGAGGCTGACTTTCTAACAGATTGAGAAAGGAGTGGTGGGGCACTGGCAGATCCAGCCTGATTCCCCGAGACTGATGTGTGACCGATGTATTTTTAAAGAAAATTAGCAGGTGCTGTGTTACATAGTGAAAGCCAGATGCTGTGTGCTTGGGAAACCTGGGAATTTGGCTTGGTCTCGGGTTGGGCTACTGTGAGAAATGTTAAAGGCCAGGGTAGTCTTGGAGTTTCTTTCGGGTTGTGAATGTTTAAGCCCATTCTTAGGCGGTTCTGTAAAGGGAAAGAAATCTACCGTTTTGTGCTTTATTATTGCCTCCTGCTCATATGGCTTTACATTGTTGAGTGTTTTCTCAAGATATGCAGTGGGGGCCTGGGCCCTTGCCTTTTTCCCCCATTTTGTTTTCTACTCCCAGTTCTTGCCTTCTCCCCCCACTGCCTGGAACAACATGCAAGTAAAACCTGGGCATTTATCATCTATAGTGGGGAATTGTCTGTAAATCAGCCCTCTTTATCACTTTTCAGCCTCTTTCCTCTCTACCTGGGACCCATGATTTGTTATTTTCGCTCATTTCTCTTCTTACCATTCCTTAATTAATTACTGGCCTTACTAAAAAAAAAAAAAAAAAAAAATGCACGGGAAGCAGACTTGGTCCAGTGGTTAGGGCGTCCGCCTACCACATGGGAGGTCCACGGTTCAAACCCCGGGCCTCCTTGACCCGTGTGGAGCTGGCCATGCGCAGTGCTGATGCGCGCAAGGAGTGCCCTGCCACACAGGGGTTTTCCCCGCATAGGGGAGCCCCATGCGCAAGGAGTGTGCTCCGTAAGGAGAGCCGCCCAGTGCGAAGGAAAGTGCAGCCTACCTAAGAATGGCTGACACAATATGACGCAACAAAAAGAAACACAGATTCCTGTGCCGCTGACAACAACAGAAGCGGACAAAGACGACGCAGCAAACAGACACACAGAACAGACAACTGGGGCTGGGGGGGAGGGGGAAGGGAAGGGAAGAGAAATAAATAAATAAATAAATCTTAAAAAAAAATAATGCAGTGAGGAGTAACAGCTATAGTCAACTTTCTTCCCCAAGTACTAAGCACATTTTTAACAGTGTTTAAGCATAGAAAACAGAATTAGTTATGCAATGCTGATTTTTAAATTCAGTTTGAGGATGAAAAGAATGGGGTAGAAAAGGAAGACCATTTTTACTTGCTATAGTTTTCTTCTTCCTTTCATTCTTCAATAAAACAGACTCTAAAAATACCCTTTAGCAGCATGCTGAAGTAATTTTTCTTTGACTAAAATTAGCAGATTTGAGCAGTGTACTCCGGTTCTCTAAAGCCTTCCATTAGATCCTTTAGCTACTCGCTTTGGTGCTATAAGCTCTGGATAACATGTTTGATGGGGAAGAGAAGGAGGAATGACTAACTTTTACGGATGTGTTTACAAATACCTGCAGCGTAGTCAGTCGTTACCTCCTCCAGGGAGTCAGGAAGTCATGGGCGCTTCACAAGGTATTTCCTGCCTGGGCACCCTTCTAGTATCACCTGTCACTTCGTCCTCCTTGGCCCCACTTCGTGTCCCCACCCCTGCCCTGTGTCCTGCTCACTGTGCTATCCCAGTGCCTCATACAGCTATTTGCTACATATTCAGGTGCTTAACAAACATTCATTGTTTACTAAAATTGGTTTCTTTATTAAGCAGAAGGAAAGGAAAGTATTATTTGCTGGAGGTGTTAACAGAAGGCTCTGGGTTCTGGGCTTCCAGGTTCTTGGCTTATGCATAAAAGAGTTTAAGGACACCCCGTAGGGTAGGCAAGGTAGTAAAGAGTTTATTAAAAACAAAACCGTACCCATTCTGAGACATAGATTGAGAGGGTCTGCAGGGGAGATACACGCGTGGGGCCCCGGGTAGGCCTTCTTAAGACCTTTCCTCCTCCCCTTTCCTAATGTTGGGGGGGGTCCCTGCTGTTTGCTGCTCTGGCTGGTTGCCCTAGATCCCTGCCTGTAGCTCAGTCGCCCAGTGAGAGGCCTGTTTGGGGTTATCAGAGCTTCTCCTTGACCTCAGGAAGAGTTCCAGATGGGGTCTCGTAGCCAGGGTCTCGTGGGATCTTTCCGGCAGCCACCCCTCAGGAGATTTCCAGGTGGGGGTCTCACAGCTATATTCTCTTCCTGGCCTGAGCTGCCTTCCCTCTTTCACTATACAAACCTGACTCAGTATCAGCAGGGGCGCCTTTTCACATGAAAACTAAAAGAAAGTGCAGACAGAAAAGCAAGGAAACCGGGAGAGAAACCGGTGGAAGTCAGGAGTGGCTTAGGATTTTGAAGTGTTGACAGGGACAGGGTGTGGTGGAAGCCCAGTACTGAGCCAGATAAGGGGCCTCGGCCAGAACTAGGCTCACCAACTGCTCAGGTCAGGAGGGAGCGAGGGGGAGGGGGAGGAGAAGGCAAGCCTACCTGCCCCCTGACTTTAGCCCTAGAGGGCATTGGGCATTTCTAAGGTGTGTTTTCAAAAATATGGTTTACCCACTGTAATTGGGGAATATGTTTATTTTGTGAATGTAGGTATACCTCCTTAACAGTTTACATTTGCTAATAATTTCTAGAAGTGTTTTTTAGTTGTTAGGTATGCATGTTTTTTTCTCTTACAAATATCTTGAGAAAAGGGGTCATCTTCTATTTTAGACTTCTAGAATATGTCTTAGGAATTTTCTCATTTTACAGGTGTTGGATATTTAGGTGGACCAGATTTCACCCTGCTGTCCTGCCTACATTTTGAATCATTTGAGAACACAGGAATAAGGCAGATCGAGACCAAAATACCCCTTTATTAAGGGGTATTAAGAGATTAAGCTGATTTGGAGGATTTGGCTTATCCATGTGGGCAAGTAGCCACCCTGTGGCCGACCTCCAGTGCTTTGCAGGGGACAGGACCCTCTATCAGTCAGTCAAAGGGGTGCTGATGCAAAGTACGAGAAATCCGTTGGCTTTTGTAGGGGTATTTATTTGGGATAGAAGCTTACATTCACAAGGTCATAAAGTGTACGTTTCTTCCCTCACCAGAGCCGATTGCCACGTGTTGGAGTGACATGGCTGACGTCCCTGCGAGGGTTCAGCCTTCCTCTTTGTCCTGAGGCTCCCTGGTCCCAGCTTCTTCTGATCTCAGCTGTAGGCTGGCATAAGGCCAGTCTCTCTTCCCGGGCCAGTCTCTTTCCGGGTTCAGCTGCTCTGCTCGCCCCACAAGGCCAGCTATAAACTATTAGGCGAATGGCTCGGTTCCCTCCCCAGGGCGCCAGCGTCAAAACCTTGGCCTCTGCAGAGTTGTTTTCCCTGTGAGTCCCCATCCACCAGGGGGGCAGGATTCAATGTCCTACTGATGTGGTCAAATCACAGTCCTAATCTTAATTTAATCAAGTAAAAGTGAAACCTCTGAATTTAATCACTCCCATGGGAACAGACCAATTTAGAGACATAGTATTTCTTTTCTGGAATTCATCCATGATATCAAACTGCCACAGCCCCCCACAAGGCCAGAGTGAATGTTGGCCCCTGTGGGCAGAGGCAGGGGCTGGCTCTGCATGCTGCCTGCTGGTCCACTTTCTCCCTCCAGACTCACTGATCCTCTTTGACAGTTCTGGGGGGCTGTTGGGGAGGGAGTGAAGGGGTGGAGAGAGGAAGCCTTCTTTCCCATTAAGAGGCCAGAAAATGGCACCTGAAAAGGTTATATATCATAACCAGAGGCCACACAGCTAGTAGGCAACAGACGTCTCCCTTGGATCTAGAAGTGCATGGTGTGAGGGTTGGAGTGGGCCAGGCTGCCTCTTCACATCCTACCTCTGTGACCTTCTCAGCCTTGATTTATGCATCTGTACAATGGGGATAAAATGTATAGCTACCTGAGGAGTTCCTAGGAGAGCTGCGAAGATGTAGCACTTAAAAAGCACCTGGCCCAGTGCTTGGCACTGCAGTTCTTCACAATCGGTAGTGCAGCTTGTCAGGCAGCCACGTGCACTTTCCTCACCTGTTACATTACTATGGCCAACCCTTTCACTCACCCTGGCTTGGAGCCCCAGAAAACTTGGTAATGGGGGTGGGGGTGTGTGGGGTTTTAAGCAGAATGGGACTTAAAAGTTGACTTTAATCTTTTGGGAAGAAAAGGAGTTGTTCCCACCATAAATAAAGTCCTAAACGGAAAGCATTTTAAATTTTACCTGCACCCCAGAAAAACTTTAGTAACACCTGGAGTTGATTTTACAGTCATGAGTTGAGCAGTGTGGCCTGTTTAACCTTGGGGCACAAATACCTCTCAATTCTTATTTTTTCTTTTCCAAGACATTCTTTAAGCACCAGTTGTAAAAGTTTAGTTTTGTTATGCATGATAGAGGACTCTTCACTCTTCATTAGAAAGTTCCTGGTAGGGAAATTGGAGGCTTAGGTGGAGACGTGAAGGAGATTAGTCTTTGTATAAGCGATCTGGCCTCAGAATGTGTAAAATGTGATGCTGTCCTTGTCTTAGTGTTTCCTCAGGTGTGCAGGATAAAACAGTCCCCCAGTCCTCAGGGACACTGTTGTTTCAGGCAATGCCACACGTGGGGATGAGAATGGAGCTCTAAGCAGGCGCATATCCTGTGTTTAATTCTTTGTGTTGACCCATCTCTTTTTCTCAGTCTGCTCCTTGCTTCCTGTGCAGATCTTGGTTTTGAATCATGTGCAACTGTGAAGTTGTGCCTGGTCTGTCCACATGGTGTTTTCAGAACCCTAAAACTGAATAGTTCATTGAATTAAATTCAGTTTATTTTTTCCTTTCTCCACTTCAAATGGCAGCCCGTTTGGAAACATTTAGCTGGTTTCCAATCAGGAATGCATACCTGAAAGTCCGCCCCCGCCCCCGCCCGCCAGCCTGACCTCACACCTTGACCTCACCCTGAGGGTGGTGGCGCTGGTCAAGCTGATGACCCCAGCTTTGAGGAAAGGTGGAGCTGCGAAGGCACTTCCACCAGGCCTTCGACTTCCTGTGCACTTCCTGAGGAAGTGCGGGTTGGGGGGGGGGACGGACGGACACAGGACAACGGGACACGGATTCTCAGGTTATAAAAGAACACACACTCCTGCACAACAAAGAAAGTTCAAACAACTGTAATTTAACTGCCCCTACCCCCAAATATTGGCATCTACTTTTTAGGGTAGCTTTTATTTATAAATTGGTCAGCAGATTGTGTTTCCTTTTGGCAATCCTTGGCAATAGGAGCTTTCTTTTTTAGTAGCTGGAAAAGCCTTTTTTATTTTCCTAATCACAGCACCCTATCTTTACTCAAGGAATGTCTGGTCAAAGTGGTGTATGGTTACGAAGGCAAAGTGCTGAATTGCTGTTTATTTTTGTTTCCAAGGCTTAACAATTTTTTCCCCCTTAATATAAAAGCCTTTATTTATTTTCTGCTTAACAAAGTCTTATAGACTCTGGAGAAGGTTTCAAAACTTTGGTAAAATTTTTGAAATTTTTGGAAAGAACGAGGAAAAGGGGGGAAAACTATTCCAAATCTCACTGCTCAGGCATAACTACTGTTAACATTTTGGTGTATTTCCTCCAGTCTTTAGACATTTCTTTTTCTTTTACATAATTTATCATATTGGATGTACGGTTTCTATTAGGATTTTTTTTCACTTAATTTTCATATATATCATGATATTTCTTAATGGTTTTGAAAGCTCTTCTTCAGGCTTCATATTAACCACTCTCATGTCGGAATGGTTAATATGAAGGTGTTTATTTAGCCATTTTCTCAATGCTGGATATAGAGTTTCCTAAATTAAAAAAAAAAAAATATATATATATATATATATTTTTGTTAGAGAAGCTGTGAACTTAAAAACAATCCTGCAAATGTGCAGAATTCCCATACAACACCCCTACATCAACACATTACATTTTTGTGGAACACTTGTTATAGATTATTAGATAACATCATCAGACTCTTACCATTAATTCTGGTACTTCTAATTTTTAAACTTATTCTGTCATCCTGACCAGACTTCTATAAAGTAGTGTAACGCTCTGGGTTCTGGGTTCTTGGTTGTGTCATATAAAGACATCTAAGAACAAGCCCTAGGGTAGGCAAGGGAGTAAAGAGTTTTTTAAGCAACAGGAAGAGAGAGAGTCCACAACCACAGACACGGTGGGCGCGTGCCACAGGGTGAGACATGAGCGCGGGCCCTTGAGTTGGGCCTTTTATTTTATTATTTTATTTTATTTATTTATTTATTTTTAAAAATTACATTCAAAAAATATGAGGTCCCATTCAACCCCACCGCCCCCACCCCCCCACTCCCCCCACAGCAACACTCTCTCCCATCATCGTGACACATCCATTGCACCTGGTAAGTACATCTCTGAGCATCACTTCACCCCATAGTCAATGGTCCACATCATAGCCCACACTCTCCCACATTCCATCCAGTGGGCCCTGGGGGGATCTACAATGTCCCGTAATTGTCTGTGAAGCACCACCCAGGACAACTCCACGTCCTGAAAACGCCTCCACATCTCATCTCTTCCTCCCATTCCCCAAACCCAGCAGCCACCCTGGCTACCCTTCCCACACCCATTCCACATTTTCTCTGTGGACACTGGATTGGTTGTGTCCATTGCACATCTATGTCAAGTGGGGGCTTAGATTCCACATGGATACTGGATGCACTCCTCCTGCTTTCAGTTATAGACACTCTAGGCTCCATGGTTTGGTGGTTGACCTTCTTCAACTCCATGTTAGCTGAGTGGGGTAAGTCCAATGAATCAAAGTGTAGGAGCTGAAGTCTGTTGATGCTGTGGGCCTGGGTGTCATATATCAGTCCAGAGATTCAAATCCCCTAAATATATCTTAAACCCCAGCACCAACTACAATTCCAATAAAGTAGCATGCAAGTCTTGTGAGAAGAGATCCCCTCTGAGTCCAATTCCATCACGCAGAAACACCAGCTCCAGAGAAGGGCCATCTGCCATGGCAGTGAACCCCATCTGCCATGACCATAGAACCCGTGGGTCTCTTTATCCCTCAAAAGAACCAATACCTGGGGTTGTATCTACTTTATCTGTCTCTTAGACTCTGCTCAGTTGTGCATAAGGGCATTCCTTCTGACAACCTCCAGACTCGTTTTTAGAGACTTATATAGCCTTATAATCTCATTTCTCCTTTCCATTTCCCCCTTCCATTAGGTCAAACAGCATTTTGAAGTCATGTTATTATATGTAGACAGGGATATTCTGCTGATCCGTATTGAACCTTTAATTCAAGGTCAGAGTTGGGCCTTTTAAAAACCTTTCCTCCTCCCCTTCCCTGATGTTGGGCAGGGGCCCCAGCTGCTTGCTGTTCTGATTGGTGGGTTGCCTAACGATTCCCCGCCTGCTAGCTCTCAGGACCAATGAGGGGACCTTTTGTTCGGAGTTCTCCAGGACCAATGGGGAGGCCTGTTTGGAGTTATCTGGGGCTTCCCCTTGGCTCCGGGGGCTTTCTGAATGTAACCTTGTGGCCAGAGACGGCGCTGTCTTTCAGCAGTGGCTGTCCCTCGGGGGTTTCCGGGTGAGGCCCCAGCTGTCTTCCCTCTTTCCCTAGTAAGGTGCCACTTGGGTAGTACCCCACCCTCTAAAGTTCAGGTTGAATACTGCGCATCAAAATGGTTAGTCCTCTAGAAACCAGCAGTGGGCGTATGGGAGGTTCTCAGCATGCTTTCAGCGTCTGTGGTTCTCTCCTCCTTTCTTCCACTTCTTGGATTTCTTGACTTCAAATGAGACAGACCTGAAGGGAACCTCACTCAGCCCCTTCACTAAACAACTGTGTGTCCTCAGGTAAATTAAACTTCCCAAGCTTCCATTTTTTATTTGCAAATGAGGCATGAGTAGTACCTAATTACAGGGATATTACAAGAATTCAAAGTATGGTCGGGAAAGGCCTGGTGTGGGGTCTGGCTTCAGGGTAAGCTCAGGGAGCCGCAGGCCGCCTCCTCTTCTGCCACCGCCCAGGAGATGGGTTGGTTAATCCTGCCCAGTGCGGCTTGGAAAGAGGGACCCAAAAGGAAAGGGAGGTGGAATAGAGGGAGATGTAGTTAAGAAAAGACATATTTTCCCCTTCTAAGTATAGAGAAAGCTCAACTGTTTGGCTCAGGCAGTGCCTGTACTCTCCAAGTCCTGGGCAGGGATTCGGGTTCAGTGGGTGGAGGAGGGGGCCAGCGGCCCCCGCCCTTGGCAGTTCTGCAGCAAATCTGCTCCCTTGGTCTTTCCTCTTCTTTTTTTTTTTTCCTTCTTCTTTGAGGTTAACCTGATTCACCCCAAGCCTTCTGACTGTGACCAACCTTGTGTTCCTGACGTTTTCATGGTGACCTATGTGTTTCTCACCCAAGTCTGTAAGGACACAGGAGGACAGGGAAGGTTGTCTGTACAGAGTATCTTTAGAAATTATTTATGTGAGGCTGGCCCTTCAAGGCACTAATCCATCAGATTTTTATTTGAATTGCTCTAATTTATCTTTTAATTATTCCAGAGTATTTTACCACCTTGGTAGGAAGAAGAAAGGTATTGGAGGTTGCACATCTGTGCCTATTTTGTACATGTACCAATGTCCAGAGAATGGAGGGCAGTGGAGGTGTGTCTTTCGTTGTTCTTCATCACATATTGCTGGTGGCAGAAGAGGGAGTGCTTTGTACACTTGGTACTTCAGCTAAAGCTTTCAAAGGCTATGAACAGACTTAACAAAAGAGCTACCTTCAGTGGAGTGTGGGGTGGAAAGAAGGAGACTTCAGGAAGAGGGATTGGGTTGAGTTAATGGGAACAAGAAGAGTTTGACCCGTTTAGCTCCCTTGGACTGTTTACATTTGCCTGTGTTTTAAAAGAAGGTTAACCGCCCTGACCTCTGGCTTGGAGGGACGGCTGATTCTTTCCCTACTCCTTGTGCTCTATCCTCTCTATATCAGGTGGCATGATACGGAGCTATGCAGACATGTCTGCACTAATAAGGCTGCAATGAGTAAGAATTGAAGTTTTAAGAATCCAGGCCTTCAAGGAATGAAACGTGACTGCCAGGATATCGAAGTTCTCATTGTCTTCTACATTTTAAATCTGTACCTCAGATCTTCAACAGTGGTATGAAACATAGAACTTGAGTTGGTTTTAAGCCTCCTTTAATATTATGTGGTAGCAATTTGGACTCCATATGACAATTGGCAAAGAAGGAAGACACCAAGTATCTTTGGGTAAACTGGTTTCGGATAATTCTTTTTCAGAGTGCTAATCTATAGAAGTTTCTCGTTTTCTTGATAACTCTTTGTTGAAATTAGGTTTCACTTGGTAAAGTGGCACCTCTTTTTGCAAGCCTCTGCCCTTGGTTTTCAGATTCCTGTGTTGGAGCTGAAGCGCTCCAGAGTCTGCTGAGTCTCCCAGTCAGGCTCCGCCTGCCTCCTTGGATACTGCAGCTTTCCTTTGTGCTTCCTGCCTGGCTCATCTCCAGATGAGCTTGTTCGTTTCTTCTCTAAAATCTCACCTTATTGCTAAGGTTCAGAGGTTCCATAAAGGATACGGTGGCTGCAAGACCCAGCCTCCAAATTCTGACCTTAGCAAGAGGCTCCATTGTCCTGGGCTAATGCAAATTAGTGGACTGTGGCTCCAGAGCCACAACTGTAGTTGCTGTTAGCACAAGGAAACATAGAGCAGCTGGGTAACCTGTAGAGCCTTGAGCAGTGAGGTACCGTAATGCAGACTTTGGGTGGGTGTTGTCGCCACTTGTCTGTCTTACTCCCATCAGTGGTCTCTTATACTGATTTTTCCAGTTTTATGTTAATTTTCCTAACACCCAGAGGGCTTTCTAAGGTACTTAATTAGAGTAGTGTTGGAGATGGTATAGAATATTAGAAAACTTTCTGCTGAAAGAAACCATAGTCCAACACCCTCGTTTGATAATCAGGAGAACCAAGTCCTTGAAAAGCACCTTCCTTTGGAAACCTAAGAATCAACTGCTTCTTTCGTTTGGATGGAGACTCCCAACAGAAGGGTGCGGCAATATTTTTTTCCCAATGAACAAAGCTGATTAGCTGGATTTGGATGTGCATAGTACCAAGGCTGCTAATAATCTCTCTTTTCTTAGTTACATAGCTCACCTAGAATTTAAAGAAAGTTAAACAAGTCGTGAAACATCACCTTTCAGAAATGAATAGCATCTTAATTGACCCCCTTTGAAAACATGTCAAACTGATTTCTGAGTCTGAGTGTAATCTGGTATGCCTTGAAGTTAGGACTTCAAGCTGGGCACTGGGGAGACTGGGCCACCTCCAAGTTTGTTTTCTGGCTCCAAACAAATGAGTGGCTGTTTGACTATTGGCACGCGACTCGGTTTGAATAGTACAACCATATAGGGTATGGTGGACTGGTAACCAGGGGGTTTAGAAAGTGAGGTCATAGAAGGCCCAGTGGAAGCTCTTTGAATGTGTATCACAACTGCGATTAATCTTATTAGCATGCTGGGCCCGTGCCTGCTTTCACTGCCCCGGGTGTGTGAGGGCATTTCAGGGGCATGCTTTGAAGGGCTCTTGTTCTTTGATGATACAGATGGATAACAGAAGCGTGTAAAACTTTGTATCTGGTATTAGAAAGGCCTTTTGTTTGTGCCCCAGCAAATACATTCAGTTTTGAGAAGTGAGCAAAAACCGGCATGCAGATTGATAAGATGCACAAAGTCTAGCAGTGGGCCCTTTGGCCAGCCTCACAATCAATGGAAAGGAATGGAGCCCTCCACTGTGCCCGGCACCGTGCCAGTGCCATCCAGCATAGCATCCTGTGAGAGTTAAAAACACTGTTGGGTGAGAGGCAAGATTAAACACAGGAAACAAGAAACCATAGAAGGCAGTGTGGATGCGAAGTCTGAATTGATGGGGGTGATAGGTTCTGAGGACAGGGAGGTGAGGGCCAATGTGGTTAGGAAGGCTTCCTGGGTGGGGTGGGTTTTGAATACAGAGGATCAACTAGATCCGTAGAGGGGGTAGGTGCTCTGATTGCAGGTGACAAGGTGAGCACTAGGGGTGTGGGGTGGGGTGTTCTCGGGGAGAGTCAAAACATGAGCTGCCCGGAAGGGTGGGACAGTGGTGGGAGGTAAGGTTGGGAGAGTATAAATGCAAAAGATGGTACATTTTGATCTCTCCCCCACCCCTCTTTTTATTTTTTACAACTGCATTTAAGAGAAGGCCAGGGCAGTACTTCTACCTTATAAGGTCCCTGCCTAGTTCTATTTTTGAAGTCCATTTTTTTTTTAGGAGTCTCCTAAAATACCCACCTAGACGCCCTTCTGCTGTTGTCTTTGTTGTTTAACAAGTAGCCTTGGGGATAGAGAGGTTCTCTACAATCGTCAAGTTCAACAGATGTGGCTTTTGAGTATGCGAATGCACCCTAATGATACAGAATCCACTCACCAAGTAAATAATAAGGGAAGAGAAATAGCTAATCTTTTATAATGTGCCTATTTGCATATAATGAATGTCACATCACTTTATTACAGTCGCTTAAGGTTTCCTTGCAGTGTGCCCATGTAGATTTCTTAACTGGGGGACTCGTCAGAGCTGTTAGTATTCTAAGGAGCATTGGGAGTCCTAAAAGGAGGTGGGGGGTGGCGGGGACAAGGACCATGGTCCACAGAACATCTTGCAGGATGAGCTTCCATGGAGCACTCTCTGGGAAACACGGCTCCCTGCTCTTCTGCAGTGCTGTGTGTGCTCTGCCTTTGCCATCCCCTTCCAGCTGTACCCCATTGTTCTACATACCTTTCCTACCCCGAGGTAACAGTGATGCCTCTGATTGAAAGGACTGTGAGATTCTTCCCTCTCCTTTGCTATTAGAAGCATCAACAGAGTGAACTTTTCACATGGCTGCATTAGAAGAGACACCTGCAAACCAAGTTTGGACATGAATGGAAATAAAAACGCATCTCTTTGTCCTGCCATATAAGAAAACCCTCTCATTTGCAGGAGTCCCATCCCTAGAGTGTCTGGGATGAATCCACATGCCAGGGCCTCACACCAAGGCAAGCATGGCGTCTCCAGACGTGACCCCTTGGCAGCTTGTCCACACTGGTGCCGGGAGGACATGTCCACAAGCAGCTCATTGCACTTGTAAGCACTGAGCACCCCAGAAACAACTGAGTCTTTCCTTCAGAAGAGTTGTCTTTTTACTGTAATATTTGAAATTGTTTGCTTGTGGATTTTTTCCTTCCTCATTCTTCATTTACACCTGTGTACTCTACGGTCTAGATTTGTGTTATCCAATACAGTAGCCGTGAGTCCCATGTGGCTATTTATAGTTGTTACTGAAAATTAAATATTATGTGAAGTTCAGTTCCTCATTTCACATGCTCAGTAGTCAGACGTGGCTGGTGGCTATTGCATTGGACAGCGCAGATCCAGAACACTTCCATCATTGCAGAAAATACTATTGGACAGTGCTGGGCTCTGTCCTTATTTGGGAAAACTTTGTGGGCCCCCTCAGTACCTCTACCTACTGTAATAAAGGTTGTGGTATTGAAAGTAAAGAATGTCAGACACTGAATGTAAATACTCAACTGTCCCCAGCCACTCTTCTCACACACATGCATTTAGTAGGTTAGAGCAAGATATGCCCAATCTAGAACACAGACCTCCTTAGGGCTGTGCAGATTTAGGTGACCATCCTTTTAAAGTCTGTTTTAGTCACTGGGTTTTCATTTCATCCCTAAAATAAATCTCAGCAGATTTTTTCCTGCTAAGTCCCCCATGGCTTCCTCATCTAGTTCAGGAGCATTTAACCTGACTTGTTAAAAACTTCTTTTGAGTCTCAAACTGCTTGCTTTCTAGCTTCTAGAATTCACTTGCATACTTATTACTGTTAAGTGCGAACCTGCTTTGGTTTGCTTCAGGGCCCCTCCCTGATTGTGGTGAAAAGAGCTCTCAGAGAATGTTTTTCTCTTTCAGTCAGGTCCACAGTACTTTATTTGCTGTCCTTATTGAAAACAGTCTGGAAACAGAAGGAAAGGATTGAATACCTAGACCTGATTGAGCTCAAGCTATCCCTGAATTCCATCTGCAACAGGGGCCCACTGCTCCAAGAAATGTGTGGTCTTAGTTGTGAAAGGGTATGGTGCTTTATTCTGTACACAGTACAAGGCTGGAAACTGTTCTCTGGGCATTGCACCAGGTACTCTAGTCTTTTAGGACCTGGATAGGCAATTGCCTGTTTGTAAAACTGGAAATGAGGTGAAAAAGGTCGGAGTTCACACAAGTGTGGAATCTAGCTTCACTTGGAGAAAGCACCTGTTGGCCAGGCACATTTTTACCCTTCCCTAGTGACACAGGCTGTACCCCAAACCTGGCCAGCTCTGCATGACAGCTGTGGGACCCCAAGAAAGAGGGGTGATGGCACCATTTACTGTGTCTGTCATGACCTGACATAAGGCACTGAGCATATATATGCTCTCCTATTCAAATCAGAGCATCTGTGCTATTTGCCTTCTGGGGTGGGAAAGGGTTTATTGCCTTTTTTTATACAAGGGTGTGTAGTGCAAACAAAATTTCTTTTAAAAGATGGGTGGAGAGTAAAGACATCTTTACTGAACTGATAGCCAAGAAAAGGCAGAAAAGCAGGGACAACAGCTTACCCGCCTTGTAAGTGCCTGACACCAGTATGTAGGCAGTCAAAAATAGGTGTTGAATAATGGGTTGTATTATTTTCATAACAGTCCTAAAAAGTAGATGTGAGAAAAGCCCAGAGAGATTACATGATTTACTTTCCGTCACACAGCTAGAAAGTGGCAAAGAGGTGAGAGTCGGTATTCAGTATGTCTAAATGATAGTCCACACTCCACCACTAGGCTGAAATAGATGAAGCAGTTGGGCATATCCTTCTCCTTGCCTCCCCCCTCCCCCCGTGGCTTCCTCATCTGTCTCTGTTTGCTTGTTATTCTTGCTCATTATTTGCACTCTTTTTCTGCTTGTGGATTGTTTTTTTGTTGTATTTTTGTGGGTTTTTTTTTTTGCTAGTTGTCTGTTTTGTTTTTTCTTTAGAAGGCACCAGGAACCCACTCTGGGACCTCCCATGTGGGAGGCAGGCACTCAACTGCTTCAGCCCCAGCTGTTCCTCCTTGCTCTTTTAATAGTCACCCTCGTGTCAATTGCTTGGTTTTTGTTTTATTTTTAATTTTTTTATTTTGTTATAATTTCAGGATTACAGAAAAGTTGCAAAATATTAACTAAAATTCTCAGCTCCTTTACCCAGGTTGGTATATTTTAGGAGTCTGACTTGTGAGTCATTAAACATAGGGTTGTTCTCGTGTTTTGAGCGCAGCCAGGGCCACGTGAAGTGAGGACTCCTCTGCCTGCAGGGTGCGTCCCTTATGAAAGCGTTCTCTGGTGAAAAACCAGTGGTGTGACCCTACCCAGGAACGGAAGTTTAACCCGAGAGCGGCCCTCGAGAGCTTGCTGGATAAAAATATGAGAGAAGAGGCTCGGGTTTATAATTTTGCCTGGAGGAACTCTCCCTCTGAGGAACTTTGAGGGTTTGGGCAATATACAGTAAAAGTCCTTCTGAAACCATGGCTTGTTACTTAGCAGACACTCGGTCATAGTGTCACACCCTTGCAGGCTGCCAAGAACAATAACCAATGTATTATTCACAGGCTGCTGCGCCCCATGCCATTTCCTCTCCTCGCCCTCACATGGAAGATAAATGTTTATGCTGAGCGTTTTATCTGTTCCACGCCCCACACAGTTTTCTTTCACCTTCTCCTTGCTTTGGCCCTTTGCACCTGTTGTACCTCCTTGTCCCTTCTGTGCTCCCTTCTCCCCTCTCCCTCCTTCCTGCAAATATAGCTGTGTTCCCAAAGGCTGTCCTTCCCATTCGGGTCCCTTCTATATTCAGTATATTTGGAGGAAGGGAGGAAGGAGCCTTCTCTACATGAGAGGAAGGCGGGGGAGGTAACCAAATTGGAGGTTTTCCAAATTAAAGGTCGATCTCTAATTTTGATATAAAATAAAACCACCGCCCTCGGTGCCAAAGCCTGAGCTTGTTGGTCCTTGCCTTCGCTCACAGTTGCCAGACCCGGCCACTCAGAGAAACCGTCCTTGTTTTCATTCTGTCAGCCCTCACTCTTGCTCAGCCTAGGCTAGACAGTAAGCCCCAGGGCGAAGCGGTGGGGTGTGCCTTGTCCAGTCTGAGGTCCCCACACTTAGGCAAGTGCCAGCTCGCAGCAGGAGCTCTTGAACGGGCATGGCCTGTGGTCTTGGTGTAGGTCTGCTGCCTTAGTTGACTTATAAAATACAGGGTTTCACGGCCTGTTAGGTTTTAGCCCTTCCCTGGAATTGACTTCCCATTTGATCTTGTGATAATAAGATGTTTAGCCTGTAAAGAATTGTGAGGATCCTTGAGTCCAACCTTTTTCAGTTATTGCTCACTGCAGTTTACTTGGTTTTTATTCTCTGAGAAGGAAGGATAATTGGTACATAGCATGTCTCAGTTGTTCATATGTGGATGATTCGGGAATAGTTTCTTTTCCTAGACTGGTTTGTTTCTCTGATTCCCGCCCAGTGGTCTGGGACAGCTGCCCCTGGCCTGGTCACGTGAGGGGGCTTAAGAAAGGGTAAGTCTGATAGCAGTAGCGAAACCTGCCATTAAGAATTGACCAACTTCACTTAGCTCTGCTCTTTGATCTTACTCATTCCCTTCACTGCTTTTTCTTCTTTCATTCTTAGAACTCTCGTTTAAATCATGCTGTTGCCCATGATGGGTTTCCAGTTCATTTAAGGATGCGCCGTATTTTAAGCAGCCAAATAAAGGGTTTATGGTACAGTGGGCTGGGGCTGAGGCCTTATTTAGCGTGCCCCCCCCCCCACACACACACACACACTTGTAAAGGAAGACTGGTGAGCTGCAGCATTCTCATTGGGTCTGAGTGACTGCAGGCCTGAGTGGGGTCAAGGGAAGGGGTAAGAATGGGCTTCTCTTTATCTCTTGTCTTCAGGTATTTGGCCCTGGGCGATTCATTCCTCCCTTGTTGGCTGAACTTTCCTGGGACAGGAGTTTTGTCCTTTATTGCTCTGGTACTTTCCTCCACTACCTTTTCCCCCCTCAGGTCCCTGCCTCAGCCTGCCTCAGTAACATCCTTAGAATGTGCATATGTTACTGTGTATGTGCAACAGCCATTTCATGTATTATTAATGGTCTTTGGTTTCCTTGATTTCTCCAATAGAACCATCTTGTCCTATTGGTCACACCAGTGAAAGCAGCATATGATCTTTGCACCCAGATTGTATTTATTAGACCAGGAAGCACCTTAGAGGTGGTCCGCCCTAGTCCCATCATTTAATAGGAAATGAAGGAACAGGCTCAGAAAGGTTAGTAAGTCCCCGGGGGTGCATGGGACGGTTGGTGACAGACTCCGAACTAGAGCTCTGTCTTGCTGGGATGGTATTGCTTTTGCCCTGCCAACCTTATGTTCCACGTTGATGAAATTGTAAGTCTCTTATCATATGCACTTCAGAGTATGCATTAAAGAGTCTTTGGACAGTTAATATTTAAAAATTAATGTAGAAACAAAGATCACCTCATTTTCTTCAGCTCTGTCCTGTAGCCATTTAATTATAGATTGGAAAGAACAGGGCAAGCAGAGAGATGCAATATTTGTTTTAAATTTCTTTGGAAATAATCCTTGAGGCTTCTGACAGGTTATTTTAATCCACAGACTTTTTCCTTCTAACCTGCAACATTTTATACAGGCAGGGGGATTATACAGGCAGGGAGAATGTTCCCAGGGGACATCGAGGTCTGCCCCTGAATCTATTTTGTGCTGATATTTCTCCATTATTACTTAATACGCTGATCTGTCAGACCTTACCAGGATAGTGTTTGAAATTGAAAGGTTCCTGAGATAATTTAGAGTCAGCACACCTTTCTCAGGCCCCAAAATCAAAGAACGGGAGGCTTGAATGGATCAAGAACCATTTCATACTTGATATAGTATTCATGCAAGTTTTCTAGTATTCATTCCATGTGTACTTCTCACACTAGGCCATGGGGAGTGGATGGGGAACAAGTGCCTGCTTGGTTAGTCTTTCAGCTGTAAGGATGGCATGATGTGTCTGGCTGGAAGAGGCACCTTTTCAAAGGGTTTTGTTTTGCTCAGGTTTTAATTGCTCTTTTTTTTTTTTTTAAAGATTTATTTTATTTATTTCTCCCCCCCCCTTCCTGTTGTCTGCTCTCTCTGTCCATTCGCTGTGTGTTCTTTTGTGTCCACTTGCATTATCTGGCGGCACTGGGAAACTGCGTCTCTTTTTGTTGTTGTTGCGTTATCTTGCTAAGTCAACTCTCCGTTTTTGCAGTGCCACTCCTGGGCAGGCTGTGCTTTTTTCACGTGGGGCAGCTCTCCTTACAGGGTGCACTCCTTGCGCATGGGGCACCCCTACGTGGGGGCGCCCCTGCATGGCACGGCATTCCTTGCACGCGGCAGCACTGCACATGGGCCAGCTTACCACACGGGGTCAGGAGGCCTTGGGGATAGAACCCTTGGACCCTCCATATGGCAGATGGACGCTGTATCAGTTGAGCCATGTCCGCTTCCCATTCTTGGAGCGTTTTAGGACCCTTCACCTTCCTTTCTGAGTTGCTTCTCAGGTTTGAATCTGATTATACAGCCTCTCCTTATCAAACACCCACACCAGAATCCTGGAGACAGAAGGATTTACTGGAAAGAACAATATAGAGCAGCTGGATTAATATTTGAGTTTGGTCTCTTAACTAGTTGGGTTGTCCTTAGACAAGCCACTTGACCTCTGCAAGTCTCAGTTGTCCTTACCTGTAAAACGGGGATGTTGTTAGTTCATTGTGGTAAGGATTAACTGAGAAGACCCGTCTGGAAGTCTCAGTAAATGTTTGGAGTTGGTGGGGTTGGTGGGCTTTGGGATCTGACTGCACCAGTTAAGATTCTTTTGGCAGGTTAATTTACTTCTTAGAATTTGATCACTTCACCTGGAAGCTGGGAAATAATAATACCTCCTTGGTTAGTTGTTGAGAAAATTAAATGCAGTAAAGTCAGGTGCCTGGCATACTTGACTTTGTCAGTGTCACAAAACATGTTTGCCTCGTAATCACATTAGTTGCTTCATGAGGTTATGGACTACTTGGGCTCTTCAGACAAAAAATCATTAGTGAATTCTTCAGTGGTAAGATTTTATAAATGTTTTCACCTTCGGGGTGTGGGGAAGCAGGGATGGAGTGGGAATGGGGGGAAGAGGAAGTCTGGCCACTTGTACCTTGGCAGGAGGATTTTTTTTGGCAAATTAATTACCCTCTGGTAGTTGTGTACAGTTTGGCAGGTCAGTGGTTAGTGCCAGTTAATATTTATTAACTACTATGCTTTTTGCTGATGTTGTAAAACTACATAAAGACCAAAAAGTTAATAGAATCTGTTAAAGAAAGCCTTTGATATGTGTCTTCAAATACTATTTAAAATGGAAATGACCAATGTAGCAGAACCTCTGAAGGAATGGTATTTTTGCAGAAGGGAAATTTAGCAAATACAGTTTGCAAAATATTTAATATTTAATAAAGCATTGCTTTTAGCCGCTGACACATCAGTTTTATTTGATATTTATCTCAGGAAGAATATAGTCTGAAGGAAAGAGAACCATAATTAGTAGATGCCCTGGAGATTTGAAAGAGAAAGAGGGCGTGTGTTTTATTGTGTGTGCACACCATGATTTGCATGGAATGTAAAAAGATCTCTGGCTTATCTGCATTTTTTCCCTATTACTGCTCATGTGTGGCCTGGCTTGTTTTTCTTCTAGGATGAAGAGAAAGAGAAGGAAACCCACAATTACCTGACCAAAGAGGAAATCAAAGAGAAAGTTCATAAATACAATTTAGCAGTCACAGACAAATTGAAGATGACCTTGGTAAGCCACCACATTACTTTTCAGGTTGACAGATGTGGGTAGTACCACAATTTGTATGTTTACAAACCTCTGAATAACATAGCAAGTCAATGTATGTGGAACAGGGAAAGGGACTATTTCTGCATGTTTAAAATTTAATCTATATTTATTAATAGAAGTAGCTTTATTTCAAAACTAGTTGCTGGGCTGTCCTTTAAACAGTGAAACTCCCCTTAAAAATTTATTTTAAAAAAAGTTTTTGTGACCCCCATAGGGTATTTAGCATCGAGTGCAATCATTTAATCATGGCCTATTTAGCATGAAGATGGCAACTCAGATTCTAACAAAACCTTGGGTAAGTTTTAGCTTGTGAAAATAAATGTTGAAAATATCAGGAAAAGAATTTTGTGCCTTGATTGCGGTATCCTGGAGCTAAGTTTTTCTCAGCTGCTTGTCAGCATAAGATGAGGTAGTTAATGCGCGGCTGCCTGTATGGCTTCCTGTGTGTCCTTTCTGGTCTAGGGTGTTTAAAGTGCAGTGGGGAGAGAAAGTGTAGGAGGGAGAAGGGACAGGGCTTGGGGACAATGAAACAAGAGCTGACAGCAAAGCTCGATTATGCCTGTCCCTGTAAACTGAACCTGCCCATTTGGTGTGACCTTCCGCGTGCCGCCTGCCAGTGTCCAGGACCCTCTTTTTGTTGGCTGTGAACTGAGAGAGTTCAGCAAAGGACAGAGGGACCTGCTCAGAGCAGGCCCTACTGACTTCTGTGACCCTTTTGGGGAGGAGCTTTTAAATATAAGCCCCTGTGACAAAGGATCCCTTTTCCTCAGTGGGACTTCACCAAAGAAGGGGAGGGAGGCAGAGAATCCCAAGATGATTATTCATTATTCCAACAGTGTTATTTTTACTTTTTCAACACACATTTTTAATCAAAGGAGAGAGATTCCACTTGCTATGTTTTCTTTTCTCATAGAGGTAAAGACAGGCAGAAGTTTCCACAGAGCATTACAGTAATTCTTTTTCTGCGGGTGGGGAAGACGGGGAGACCAAACCATTGTTATTACTTTTGGCAACTCAAGAAATAGTAATTCTATGATGTTAAGATAAGTTCCCATAATATCTGTTGTTCACACTATAGTTTGAATTTCTTTTTAAAATACTGCTGCTTGGAGGTGCCTGAAGGATATCATCGTGTATCCCCTGCTCTACGGGATATATGCTCTATAATAATGTTTAAGCAAAATGTGCCATCTAGTACTTATCATGATAGCTACTGGGAATGAAAAGAGCCTGTTCTCTTACTGTCAACTCATTATTTAGGTCTTTCACAGTCCTAATTGTGACCCTCCTCTTTTGAGGATGATGTTTCCTTTGAGCATTTGGCTTAGACATAGCCCCCGAGCCTTAATAAGTTTTGTGGTTTGGTCAGCATCTGTGCCAGTGGAGTTGTCACCTCACACATGGGCCCCAACCCCTCACATGTGGCGAAGCAGGCATGAGGGCTCCGGGGACCTAGTCGGCCACACCGTCAGGAGGTGCCTTCCGTGGCCACATCTGCCCCACAGACCTTGCCTCTGGAAGCACTTTGGTGTGCACTCCCCGAGGGCACATCTTCAGTACAGTTCTGCCACAAGCTGTAAAAGACGAGAACGGGAGAGAGTTTCACTTTTCTGTTTGGTTTTGATATACCCCTCCTCTAAAATGCCCACCTAAGTGCCTGCTTTTCTTTCCTCTTCAGAATTCAAATGGGATTTACACTGGCTTCATTAAAGTCCAGATGGAACTCTGCAAACCTCCACAGCCTTCTCAGAACCCTGGAAAACTCACTCCCAGTAGCAATGGTTGTATGAACACACTTCATATCAGCAGCACAAACACGGTCAGGGAAGTGATCGAGGCCCTGCTCAAGAAGTTTCTCGTGACCGATAGCCCTGCCAAGTTCGCACTTTATAAGCGTTGCCACAGGGAAGATCAAGGTATACTGCTGCGCTTAAAATTAAAGTGGTCTCTCTGCTTTTATGTTTGTGTTTTATCTTCATTAGCAGAAGGAAGACTTTTGTATCTGTGTCAATTACATCAGAGTCCCCGGAAGCTTCTGTAAGCCACGGTGATCAGGGCACATGCTTATTATTTCTTGCCGTCCCTGTTTCTGAGTCTGACAGTTGTGAGTCTGCAGCAGCTTAGAGGCATATCTGCATATAGGGAGGACTGTGACGAACAGGGGTTGGGGGGTGTAGCTTTGATTTTAATGTTCTTCTGGACAAAAGAGATGCTTCCGTGCTTGAAGTTTTCCATAGCTCGTTCCACATTTGATCTGCATCTGACCACAGCGGCCTAGTAGGTCTGGGTTTTGTGAGACTTTGAGGACAGGGATGTACACGTGTTTTGTAGCGTATTGCAGACTGACAAATGGCATGGTGCAGATTTCTTCTATTTCCTTAAGTTGTCTCACTTAGTGTTTTGTTACATTGGGGTGTGTGCCCCGGAGGCACCTAAAATGGGTGAAAAACGTTTTCATCTAGGGTCTGCCTAAAATTAATACCCACATTCAGTGGATCGAAAGGTAATATTAAATTACTCCATGATACTGAATAAGATATTCTAGGACAGGCAGTTGCACAGAAATTGATACCAATGGTGGACAATAGTTATTTAGTTATTCATTGAGTGCTAATTGGAAAATGGTGTATATGTGTGAGCAATAAAATATTTAAACTTTCTCTGGATTTTTTCAGGGTAAAGTCTAAAGCAGTCATGGAAGAAAATATCCTAATCTTGACATGGCAGGAATATCTTTCAGTTGCAACGGGGTGAAACCCAGCGCATTGCTGAAACTGTTCATTGATTGAGCGCACACCATGCACTAGGCCCTGCGGAATACAGAATTGACTAGACCTGGGCTCCTGACTCGGGAGCCACAGGCTTAGCTGCATGGGGAAGTGCAGACTAATGTGTGCTGGTGATGTGTATGTGTTTTTTCCATAAGTGCCACAGTCACATCAGTGAGCTCAGGTGGCACTTACATCTTGCCAGCCTCTTTGCCTGCTCACCTGGCCTTCAGCTGCACAATCTGACAGTAATAGCATCACATTGAAATATTACCTTTGTGTCTAGCAAATCTTTCAGCACAGCAGACAGTGTCAGTACCTGTGTGTGTAGCACGAGACACGGCTGTGCTTGAAGCCACAGAGCATGTATTCTGACTGTTTAGTTTGAGGCTACAAATCCTAAATATTCATCTGAAAAGTGGTTTTGCTAGAAGAGCTCTGATTTCATGTTCTTCGATGGTATATTTTTGGTGTTTTTAAAGGAGTTACACAGTTTAGTTTCTTACTGCTTTCTAAAAGGAGGAGCAGAACTGATTATAAATGTTTTTGTATTGCTACCCATTAAAATTTCCTTCTTAATCAAGGCACAGTTTGCATTGGGTAGATAGAAAGGAAATAGTTTAGAGATTTCATTCCACTTTGGGCTGTGGGCTGTTGCTGATAGGAGGAGAATTGTGACTTAGCGCTGAGGTCCCGTGGACTGCTAACTTATCTTGGAGGAGGGTTGATGGCGGGTGGTGTTGGGGGTGATTAAAAAGAGTCGGTGTGTAACCTGCTGTTGGTTTCCTTACCCAGTCTATGCCTGCAAGCTCTCAGACCGGGAGCACCCGCTCCATCTACGTCTGGTAGCAGGGCCAAGGACGGATACACTTAGTTTTGTTCTTCGTGAACATGATGTTGGAGAGGTGAGTGATGGTTCATCTTTCCTTTAAACTATACAGAACAACTGAGCCTGTTGTATTGCTTTAGTGAGTTTACCACTGGGCAGGGTGGGCAGAGAGCAAGAGAGTCAGAGTGTGTCTGTGTGTCTGCCTGTCCTGGAGAGGTGGTCTATGGAATATGGCTTTCTGTGTGTTTTTGAATGGTCAGAAATGAACTCAAAGTTAGTCTACAGTATGATTCTCTTACAGTATTATACTGACCTTGATTTTCAGAGGTGGAAGGTGATCAAATTTTGTCCTTGCTCTCTACCCAGTGTCATTTCTACCCATTCCACCCCCAAAGTACTCTAATCCAGCTGAACTTTGAAAATCGACACTCTCCATATGTTTGCTACTAACAAAAGTCGCCAAGCTAATTCATTCCAAAGGGAAATAAAAGGAAATTCAATCTCCCTACCATGAAAGACGCGTTACTTTCTACAGTCTTTCCCCCCCTGCCCAGTCAAGTAATTAAAAAATTATGTTTATATGCATCGTTTGCCATTTCTCTCCAGGGAGGATTGCATTTAAGCTAGGTCATTTGGAGGAAAAAGTACTATAGACTGTCCTAGATCAAGTGTCAACTTTAAGATGAAATTTGAGCAAAATTCTTAAGCGCTAGGTCTCAGTTTGCTGTTGGGAACAAGAAATGGTATGAAATGTCTGTGTAGGATGTTTTGCAATGCAGTGAGAATAATACGGTTTCTAGGTTAAAAGAGGAAACCAGGACTCTACTTCCTGCTGTGTTTCTGGTTAGATTAGGAACATGACCTTGGGTGAATCTTCTAATCTTCTAGTTCTTATTTTTAAAATCTGTAAAATGGGATTAAAGACTATAAAACATGATTTTGAGTCACCAGTGAGAAATGTATGTCAACTTGCTTTGTAAGTAGTAAATTTATATGTAAGTGTAAATTAGAACTTTAGGGAGTTTTAGGAAGACAGTGATTTTATACATTTTTTTAAGTTCTTTTGATTTGATTCTGATATTTTAAAGCAGTTAAATTGAGACTCTCATTTTGGGGAGAAAGCTGTGCACAGAAGTCTAATTTGGCCTTGCAGTTTGGCATGTGGCAGTCTTCCGTGTGAAAGTCTAAGCCAGATACATTAGCATAGTCTTAACGTTTTGCTTTTCTTAATTATTGGTCTTTTAAACATTGCATATAGTTTAGTGCAGCTAGAGCTCCTAGAGTTAGCTACATTGTCTGGGAAAGAATTATGCTCACTTGAATTTTGAAAATTACCTTGTGTTGTAGTTTAATGTTTCAGATTGCTTTATTGGTGTTTCTTGTTTCCTGGTTATTTAAGGTTAACTTTCCATAGCTGTTAGAAGGTGGGAAGAAGATACGTTACTGTGTCTCCCCCCGCTGTTGTCTGCTCTCTGTGTCCATTCACTGTGTGTTCTTCTGTGTCTGCTTGTCTTCTCTTTAGGCAGCACTGGGAACCAATCCTGGGACCTTCCAGAGTAGGAGAGAAGCGCTCCATCTCTTGTGCCACCTCAGCTCCCTGCTCTGCTGTGTCTTTTCTTGTCTCTCCTCTGTGTCTCTTTTTCTTGTGTCACCCTGCTGCACCAGCTCTCCACTCGGGCCAGCTCGCCACACGAGCCAGCACGCCTTCACCAGGAGGCCCCGGAAATTGAACCCTGGACCTCCTATATGGTAGACAGGAGCCCCGTTGCTTGAGCTACATCCACTTCCCTACTAAGTCTTTATTTTGGATAACTTAACATGTGTGAAACATAAAATGTTATTTATTTACTTATTTAATCAACAGGGTATTTTTTTTTTTTTAAGATTTATTTATTTCTCTCCCCTTCCCCCGACCCCAGTTGTCTGTTCTCTGTGTCTGTTTGCTGTGTCTTTGTCCGCTTCTGTTGTCAGCCGCATGGGAATCTGTGTTTCTTTTTTGCTGCGTTATCTTCTTGTGTCATTTCTCTGTGTGGGCGGCGCCATTCTTAGGCAGGCTGCACTTTCTTTGGCACTCGGCTGCTCTCCTTACGGGGCGCACTCCTTGCATGTGGGGCTCCCCTATGGAGGGGGGATACACCTGCGTGGCACGGCACTCCTTGTGCGCATCAGCACTGCGCATGGGCCAGCTCCACACGGGTCAAGGAGGCCCAGGGTTTGAACCGCGGACCTCCCATGTGGCAGACGGACGCCCTAAACACTGGGCCAAGTCCACTGCCCAACAGGGTATTTGAATGTTGAAAGTTTTGCTCTCCTATTTCATGTTTCTCATTTTCATTAATAACCAGCTCAAAACTTCTCTCTGGGAAACTTTCTATTATTAAGTTGTTTCCAGGCCTTTCCCTGACACACCTTGCAAGTCCCCCTCAGAAACTGTTTCCTGGCCATGGTGATGATTTCAGCCAGGACCCAGGTCCCCCTTTTGGGCAGGGGATACATGTAGTTTGCAACAACCTCCCAGATGATGCCAGATAACCCTTCTTGACATTTACTGCTTTAATTAAAAACAAAACATAACCAAAAACCCTCCACATTTATTTGGTGCCTGCCTAGTGCCAGGTACTGGGCCACATGCTAGAGAAACAGAGCTCAGAGGCTCCCAGGCAATTGACAAATCCTGAAATAGTGAGAAGCACAACAGTTACAGTGTAAGTAAGATGTAGGCTAGATCGATACTAAGCAAATCATCATGATTTTTAAATGTTGGTTGTGAACCATCTAAGGCTACTAGGGTTCAGTGAAATCTTTCTTTTTAAAAAAATGTTGTGATGATATACACACAAAATAGCATTTCCTCTTTTAACCACTTTTAAGTATGCAGTTCAGTAGTAATTACATGCACAATGTTGTACTGCCATCATCATTGGGTCTTGTATTAGATTTGGTCCTGGGCATCAATGGCAGGGGGAAATCAGGGAAGGCTTCTTGAAGAGAGTGGCGTTTAAGTTGAGACTTGAAGGGTAGGAGTTAGCCAGGCAGATTGACAGAAGGGTGAAGCCAGGAATGAAGAAGACGGTGTGAGAGCAATGGGGTTGGGGAGACCTATGCCAGACAACTAAGGCGAGCCTTGAATGGTGGTGAGCAGGGCAGAGGTGTGGCCAGAATTGCATTTTACAAAGTGCACCCCGGCTGGCAGTTTGGAACAGATGGGTGGTGGGGGACGTAGGAGTAAAGCGAGGAGGCCAGGTAGGAGGCTGCAGAGGGCCTGGGGCAGACGGTGGTGGTAGTGAGGCAGCAGGAGAGGTGGGGGAGGTGGGCCAACCCGAGAAGTGTGTGGAGGTGAGGAGGTTGGCGGTGGGTGAGGGAGAAGACGAGCAGTGACTCCAACGGGAGGGAAGAGTGTTCTGCAATGGGAGAGGTGAGTCTGGGGATAGAATGCGGTGAGGAGTTAAAGTGTCTAATGGACTTGGGGATGTGGAAGTCTTTGACCCCAGTAAGAGCCATTTTGGAGAACAGTAGGAGCAGAGAGCAAAAGTTTGTTTGGAGTGAGCTCAGGTGAGAGTGGGAGTCAGCACAGCTGGTGACAGACTTGTTTCTCAAAAACCACTACTTCTAAGGCATTGGCTGTGAGGGAGGGAGGACCCCACCTCCATGTGCTCATGGTCTGCATTTCTTTTCTTTTCTTTTCTTTTTTTAAAGATTTTTATTTCTCTCCATGCTGCCGCCCCCCTGCCCCTCCCTTTATTTGTGCTTGCTATCTTCTCTCTCTGTCTGTTTGTGATTGTCTTCTTCTAGGAGGCACTGAGAACCAAACCCGGGACCTCCCATGTGGGAGGGAGGCACCCAGTGGCTTGAGCCACCTCTCCTCCTGCTTGTTGTCTCTCATTGCATTTCCTCATGGTGTCTCTCCGTTGTGTTGTCTCGTGGCATCATCTTGTTGCATCAGCTCACTGCACCAGCCCTTCACATCGGCTTGCTGTCTTGCTTATCTTCTTTAGGAGGCACTGGAACTGAACCTGGGACCTCGCGTGTGGTAGGCAGGCACCCAATGGCTTGAGTCACATCTGCTTCCCACAGTTGGCATTTCTAAGTCTTGACTCTGACTTAAACACCTGCATTTTTCTCTTTTTGTGGTCTTTCACAGTGGGAAGCCTTCAGCCTTCCAGAACTACAGAATTTCTTGCGCATCCTGGACAAGGAAGAAGATGAGCAGCTGCAGAACCTACAGAAGCGCTATACGGCCTACAGGCACAAGCTTGAAGAAGCCCTCAGCGAGGTGTGGAAACCTGATTAAAGTGTGGGCTCACAGCCTCCCGGGCAGGCTTTTCGGAGTGCGTGGAACATGCTCAACCCATGTATACAACAGCAGCAAGCGTCTCTCTCGTCGGAGGGCTGTTTTCTTGCCCCATGATGCAAGGGTCTTCTCTCTCTCTAGATTTAGTTTCCAAAACCAGGTCACACAGCGTCCTGCATCTTGTATCCTGTGTAAGAGCCTCTGCAAGCTTGTTAAGTTACAGCCCTGCAGTGTTACCTCTCGGCAAGCTGTGAACCTCGGTCATCAACAGGCAGCCTTCTAGAGTGCTTTGAAGCATGAATCCTGTTTCCCCTTCCCTGCCCCCCCCTTTTTTTAGTTATTTTAATTATATGATGATGTTAAGCTTAAGGATGTGCAAATGATTTTTTAAAAGCTTAACAAGTTATCTATTTGAATACTTGCTCTATGTTGAAACTACCTGTTTTTTTGTTTTGTTTTGTTATTAATGTCAAAGGAAACCATCCATGTGAACCAAAAGGCACAGGAAACTAGGAACTCTGAGGACTTTGTGAAGGATTTTGTAGGTGTTGGGCAGAGAAAGTAAAGAGCAAGTTGGGAAGAAGGCCTGAGTAGAAGTGGAGAGCTCTGAGGACCCAGAGCACATGGCTTACGTAGTAAGTTTATGGTAGAGGAGAGAAGTATATCTGTAAACAAGTAAATGCATTCAGTTTTGAGTTGTGGGGCCCATTTTAGGATTGTTTACTTTCTTAGTGGGTAGAATGTGGGAACATAGCCAAGGAAGGTAGGGGCTAAGCCTAGAGGAGGAGCGCATCAGCTCTGGAGCTGATAAGGAGAATTCAGGCATCAGGCAGGTGGATCTTACACATGTGGCTAGAGGTGGGCCTTCCAGGCGCTGATCTGACTTCTTAGGTTGAGCTCCTTGCCCCCCGATTCTGCCCTTGTGGAGTGGAAGTTCTTCTGGTGTAGCTTCTCTAGAGAGGTGGATGAGTTCCTAAGGACTTGTGACTGTTTGCCGTTAGGTTACGGTTTTTCCCAAGGTGGTTTGCAAGATTACAGAGACACTTGGGTGAGGGGTAAGGGTTGGGAGCAGCTGTTTTCCTCTTGATTGTTAAGCTAGGAGATTTATCAGGTTAAGGACTCAGAAAACTTTTGTGACAATCATTTTTTTCATTCCTGCCTCCCTTGTTTTTTTCTCTCTTTTCTTCCCTTCCCTTTCCCTCTTATTTTCCTTTGCCCTTTTATAAATTGATGTTGGTTCTTAATGATGTAGAACAGGGATATTGATTAAAGAAATACCAACAGATCCTTGGTTCTGAAGGATTCCTTGACTGTAAGTAGGAGTGTAGCAAAAAAGGTAGGGAAGTACGTGCCTAGCTGACCACACAACAGGGGTCTTTATGGAAATATTTATTTTAACAGAAGTGCATGTTTCTACCAACCAAAGAAATGCATGTGCAATAGATGCCTTCCCTAAATCAAGTTAACTAACCTCATTTTCTGCAGCCATTTATCTGAGAACAGTGAGAAAGTTATGCTGTGGTTCCAGAGAGGCCTTAAGTAAGTCTATTTTTAGTCTAGATATTTTTTGTTTATAAATTCCCAAGGAATTGTTAACGCGTTGGTGACACCTAATGGATTCTTTTTGAAATTCCAAGGTGCTTCAGTTCTTTGCCTCTTGTGTGAACTGTTGCCTTCTGTTGCATCTCTCTTCTGACTTTTCAAAGAATACCCATCCTGTAGGAGGCAGATTTAAGCATTGCTTATGCTGTGCCACACAAGTTCTGAGACAAATCATATCTTCCTAAGTTTTTAAGAAAAGTGAGGGGGGAAAAATGGTAGAATTAGCTATAAAATATATATGGCACATCTTGATTAATTTTGCATGTAATTTCTTTTTAGTGCTTTGATGAGGCTTTAGTGACATTGTCACCCAACACTTTATCATTCAGGGAATGTTTTCATGATTTTTATCATGGTTTTACTATTCAGGCTATGGCTTGGCTTGGGTTGGAGTATCCTGTTATCAACCACCTGGTCTTTTATTTACCCACCCTAGTTCAACTGTAAGTTTATATTTGTGAAGTATTTGTTTCTCAGACTAAGACACTGTTGGAACCCAAAGTATTCTATGGGTATCTGTGAATTTTTTTTTTTTTTACTTGAATTAGCTTGTCTAAAGTAGGCATCCTCATCTTTGTTACCCAGAACCTCACTCACTGTCATGTGCACTACAAGTTGTGATTTGGAAAACTAGCTGTATTGAAATTCTGTCCATTCACGGTTCTTGGAAGACTGATGCTCTCTTCCGAACACTGGTTACTGCAGCAGCATTTTTAGTGAGAAAAAAAAAAAAAAAGGCCACTAAGGCCAAAGAAAGATTTAAAAAAATAATTTTACAAGTTCTTATGTTAAACTCTCTAAGCTTTGCTGGAATGCTGTTTTCTCTTCAATATGTGATGGTACAGGAAAGACGTTAACCAAGAGGGTAGTATTGTGTGGGAGCATTTTAAATTGCAGAAGTAAAAAATTATAATATTTATAATTTTGATGAGTTTAATTTTATTTTTTATAGGGAAGATTTTTTCCCCCCTAAAATTGTTTCTGGAATGGCAAATTGTTTTCATTATTAAAAATTGCAGTTGTTATTTGATATTTGTGTGTTTTTTCTTATAATATGCCAGTAAAAAGAAGGTCCCAGGGGGAAGCGTCCACCTACCACATGGGAGGTCCAGGGTTCAATACCAAGGGCCTTCTTACCCATGTGGAGCTGGCCCATGTGCAGCGCTGATGCACGCAAGGAGTGCCCTGCCATGCAGGGGTATCCCCTGTGTAGGGGAGCTTCAAGCACAAGGAGGGCACCCTGCAAGGAGAGCCACCCCACGTGAGAAAACGCAGCCTGCCCAGGAGTGGCGCCGCACACCCGGAGAGCTGACGCAACAAGATGATAAAATAAAAAGAGACACAGATTCCCGGTGCCGCTGACAAGAATACAAGCAGACACAGAAGAACACACAGTGAATGGACATAGAGCAGACAATGGGGGGTGGGGGGAGGGAAGGGGAGAGAAATAAACAAAAAATAAATCTTAAAAAAAAAAAAGGTCCTAGGAGTGGAATGAGCTTCTTTTGCAGATACAAAGGGACATGTGCCAGAATGTGACCACCTTCACTCAGTTTCTGTAGGGCAAATTTCTTCTCCCAGATGTCATTTTTTCCTTTTGTTTTATCCTTTGGGGATAGCTGAGTGTCTTTCCATATAACATATTCCTATTTGACTTAAAACAACTGTTAAATAAATCACACATTCAAAAATGCAGAAAGCATTCAGTTTTACAAATTATTCTTATGACTTTTGCCAAAGTAGAACATGTTCAGTTGTTTTGAAGTTCCTCTGAGGGATTTGTTAGGAACAGAAGTGGTTATTCGGAAGATAGATTTCCCCAAGCTGAAGCACCCTGTTTGCACTACTGCTTTCTCATCTTTTTACTTCAGCCACTCCTGCTAGAGGTAAGTGTTTTTCCTACTAGACTGCCCCCTGGAGGGACTGGCACGATAGAAGCGAGGTTGGCACCAGTCTGTGAAGGGAAAACATTTCAAGTACAATAGCTGCTTTATAAATAAAAATACTATGATAGAAAATTATGGCTCCGTGTAGTTCTTTTTTTTTTTGAAATGTGCAGAGGAATCCAGTTTGGTAGTTCAAGCTTGGGCTTCCTGCAACCCAAGGTGCAGAGTGTTTGGAAATTTTATCCCACAGGAGGGGTTAACTTTCTGCCCTAGTCTGCTTTTTGGAATTTGTTATCAATTGGTAACTTAAGATAAATATTCTTATGTTGCAAAATTAGTAATCAAGAATTTTATACTATACTTGGGAGGCTATTTTGCTATTTTGAGAGGAGAAAGGTCTGTACTATAATAACAAATGCGTATATAGTGCTTAAGTATTAGTAGTTACCATTCCCATTTTACAGATGGGAAACGACACATGGCGGTTCAGCAGCTTATCCAAGGCCACCCTGTCAGTGGGTATCAGAGCCTGGATGGGAGACTCTCCACGGTCTTTTCCTGTAATCCCTGCCTGACTTTTCAGGTGAACTGCCTGCTATAGGTGCCTTAGGTGGCCTCTAATGGGCAGTGTACCTGAAAGTGGGCCTGCTTTGGTGCAGGTGGAGTTTTTGAAGAATGAGAGCTTGCCTCAGTGCCCGAGTGCTTTATCATCATTTATTTTTTAAAGATTTATTTCTTACCCCATTCCCATTGTCTGCTCTGTGTTCATTCACTGTGTTTTCTTCTGTGTCTGCTTGTATGCTCGCTAGGTAGCTCGGGGAACCGATCCTGGGACCTTCTGGAGTGGGGGAGAGGCGATTACTCTCCTGTGCCCCCTTGGCTCTGTTTTGCTACATTGTCTTGTCTCTCCTGTTTCTTGTTGTGTCATCTTGCTGCTGCAGCTCTCTGTGTTGCTGGCACTCCTGTCTGGGACGGCTTTTCCATGGGGCAGCATTCCCACGCAGGGCAGCACTCCCTGTGGGGCCACTTTCCTGTGTCGGCTGGCACTGTGGACCAGCTTGCTGCATGGGCCAGCTTGCCCTCACCAGGCGGCCCTAGGCCTCAAACCCTGGACCTCCTATATGGTAGACAGGAGCCCAATTGCTTGAGCCACATCCATTTCCCTCATTTTATTTTATCCATTTTTTGTTCAGTTACTGTTCCATTTAAATGGTTATATTAAGTTACATAGAATGAGCCACCTATCTGTTTTCATTTAGAGATTCTGTTGCATGGGAGAAACTGACAAGAGGGCAGGTCACCAAACCCAGTGTTCTCATTGCAATGGGCCAGGCAGTTTCCTGGGACCCCCAGAAGATTAATAGCTTCTGGAAGATGGCACAGTTGGGCAGGAGCCACCAAATACTCAAAAAGGTCCAACTCGTTCATTTTACTCTTTCCTTCCCACCTCCCCACCCCCTTTCCATCAGGGACCATCCTCTTCACAGGAGTACAAGGAGCTAAGCATTGACAGTCTGTTAACTTTATTTACCTCTCGTCTGGTGTTAATCATTTCCTTAGCTCAGTAAAGCATGCATAAGTTTTGGTAAGGCTAAGGTAGGGAGTGGGCGGGGTTAAATACCAATTTGTGTGATAAATGCTGTTGATCCCATCTGCAGGTGTTTGTGTGTGGGTGTTGCAAATCTTTCCCTATTCTAGGAGGGAAAAATGGCAGGGTAGAGGACAGGCCATTTTAATCTTAAATAGTAGCTTCAAAAGATGGTTTTGGGGAAACGGACTTTGGCCCAGTGGTTAGGGCGTCCGTCTACCATATGGGAGGTCCGCGGTTCAAACCCCGGGCCTCCTTGACCCGTGTGGAGCTGGCCATGCGCAGTGCTGATGCGCGCAAGGAGTGCCGCGCCACGCAAGGGTGTCCCCCGCGTGGGGGAGCCCCACGCGCAAGGAGTGCGCCCGTGAGGAAAGCCGCCCAGCGTGAAAAGAAAGTGCAGCCTGCCCAAGAATGGCGCCGCCCACACTTCCTGTGCCGCTGACGACAACAGAAGCGGACAAAGAAACAAGACGCAGCAAATAGACACCAAGAACAGACAACCAGGGGAGGGGGGGAAATTAAATAAATAAATAAATCTTTAAAAAAAAAAAAAAAAAAGATGGTTTTGACTGGCTGAGCTATCACTTGGCAGCAGCTAACCTCTAAAAGCTCCTTTCTCCAGTTTCTGAGAAACATGCATTGGGCTTCTAAATGTTTACATACAGACAGCAAAAAACATTAGGACTTTTTGCAAATGTAGAAAACACTGGATTTGGCTTGTATTGAGGAGGGAGTGTTTTAATTAGGACGGTTTTTTAAATCTTTCAGTGAGGAGTCTTAATTATAGTGCACCTTGGTCTTCAGTGGCAGAGGCATGCTCAGTTGAGCAGTCCCTTATGGACATGTGGGACTGAGGAAGCCCTGTGTGCTTCATCTGTCAGAAGTGGAGTTCTGTGGGGTCTGCTACACAGGGCTTTCCAGTTAAGCAATAAAGTTTGCTTAAATTCCAGAGCAGCAAATTTTAGTGCCTTGACAAAACTGAGAATCCAGTTAAGTAAGATGGGCGTATCTTCTCAGGGCTATCAGTTAAAATTTGATACTTGTCTGAGAATATGAGGGCAGTGGTAGAAATTCCTGAACTTGGGCAGCAGCCCCCACAAAAGTCCAAGTCCTATTGCCTTTCTTCCAGATAAACATTTTTTATTTTTCCTTTTATTAGATAAACATTTTATAGTTTGTGTGTTCTGGGGATGGGAGTGTGCTTCAAAAAAGAAACACCAATTGGTGTTTAGAGGTGTGGGTGAGGCCAGCTATTAGAACATTGTTCCTGTCCTCTGTGTCCCCCCCTTGGCTCCCTCCTCAGCTTTCTTCCTTCCTTTTTTTTTTTTTTTGCAACTAAAGTAATTAAGCAGAGGCATGCTGGTCTTGTGAAAAGTTTTGTTTTGAAGCTGGTAGTTGGGAAAAGGCTGTATTTGGGAACTATTGGAAGTGATTTCAAGATAAAATGTTACAATATTTCAAGGACTGCCTCCAGAGACACTGGGGTACTGATTTTAAAAAGGCAGATTCTTCTGCATTCTACCCCAGAGCTACTCAATCTGAATCTCTGGTAGTAGGGCCTTGGAAAAAATATGCAGAAACTCCTCAAATGTTAGAAACTAGGTACACTTCTAAATGAACTGTGGGTAAAAGAAGAAATCAAAAGGGAATGAAAATGAAAGCAACATATGAAAACTGGTGGTATGCAGCCAAAGCAGTTTAACAGTGAGAATCAATGAAATAGAAAAAAATAAATGAAACAAACTCTGGTCAATAAAATTGGATCAATAGAACTGATGAACCTCTGTAGTCAGACTGATCAGAAAAGAAAGATACCAAATACCAATATCAGGAATAAGAGAGGTGACATTACTACAGATTCTATGGATATACTTGTACCCATAAAAAATTTTAAGTTCCTGCATTAAAATACATTTCCTTAAAAACTCTTATTCTGCACACACAAAAAATTATGTTCCTAATTTTGCATAGCCTCTGAGAAGTTTTCCAAATAACAAGTGGTAATGTTGCTGCTGTATCTTAGTTTCTTCAGGAATTCAGAGTTTATAGTTTTCTGTGGTTTATATATGTATATTTTTTGAGGTCCTGGGTATTGAAGGCTGGCACTCAACCACTAAGCCACATCTGCTCCCCAATGGGAGTTTTTTTTTTCAGGCAGTATCTGGGATCCAACCCAGGACCTTGCACATGGGAAGCAGGCACTCAGCCCCTCGAGATACATCCATTCCCCAGCAGTTGATAATTTTAATGCACATGATCAATAATATACTAAACATTTGAGCTTTTTTATGTTATTGGAAACATAGTAGGGTCTACATTTATTACAGTGAGAATTATGACCACTTTTTTGTTTTGTCTGTTATCTTGGAACTAATTAGTCATTAAAGGGTGAGTGCATCTTGTTGAATGTCCTGAAATTGTGGTATTTGTATTAATTCTAAAACCCTTTTTTTAAAAAACTCTTCTTTACATCCAAAAGGAACTTGATGAGAACACCAACTTTCTTACTTTCATTCATTCAACAAATATTTATAAATCACCTCAAGGATGCTAGGCCATGGACAGGTGAGGGTTAGAAAGAACATCATGGTCCCTGTCCTGGAGGAATGCATGCAAACTGCAAACTATTACGTCTCATAAAGGTATAGAATTTAGGAGATCAGAGCCCGTTTCCTTGAGGAAGAGATTTAGTGCTGAGATCTTAGGGATAAATTAACATTAGGCATAAGGTTTTGTACCATAATTTTTAACTTACCTGCATGAACATTTTCTACATGACGAGGGCAGGGAGGACCAGTTTTTGAGGTCTTCCTTTGGCTACATGTTCTATTAGGGTCACTTTTGCTCCCCTCCCCGCTCCTCCTCCCCACCCCCCCCACCCCCTTTCTAACGCCCTCCTCCTTTTTTTCCTATTGTGAGAAAAGAACTTTAACTTAGGCTAAATAATTCTCCCTAGGTTAAGAGTTCTGGGACAAGGGCAGGGTTAAAATTTACAGTGATAATTGCGCTGGATCAAACCTGATTTCTTTACCTATAAAATGGAAACAGCATCTGTTTGCTTACCTCACAGGGCTGTTTGGGGGGCCAAATAAGTTAATGAATGTGGAGATACCTTATGGCTGCTTTGCCAGTGGTCAAGATGCTTTCCATCCTGTTGATGCCAAAATTTATCTAGAAGCATCCTAGGTACCAGTTTCTAAAAGGAACATATCTGACAGTGGAAACATGCCTACCAAGCAGGAAAGACCTATTTTTCCTCTCAATTCACGTTCAGGGAAGGAAATGGGGTTAACCAGGGTAATCAAGAAATCAACATTCAGTGCCTTCCCTTGTGTTCCAGTAAATATAGTCATAAGGTTGTCTTCCCTGACAAGTGAGAGCCAAAGTGCTCAGAGCAGCTGGGACTAGGGTTGACCCAGGCTCTGCCAACGTAAGGCAGGGAGTGTGGCTGAGTGATCTGAGCCAGAGGGCTGCATGCAGGTGCAGACTAGGGGCCTGGGCTTTTCTTTCTCCTCAGTGTTTTCATGCATGTAAAATTCCCCCCCAGATAGTAATCGCCTTGGAGACCCTGGACCATATCTTCAACTAATTTCTTATGTCTTCTAGCGGCAAGGCATAAAATTTAGGGAACTAAGTATTTCAGTCAGGAATGAGCTCTACAAGCAGATGCTGAACTTGACTTCCTGCCTCTCATGCAGTAAATGTTCACCACTGGCTCAACTCTTAACAGGGACTTCTAGGGCATTACAGAAAGAAAGGGGCCAGGGTGATTGGGGAAACAGTTTTTGTTTCCCCCTGCTGTGTAGATGACAGACTGGGTGCCATTTATTCTCTGTGGGCACACCATGGACCTGATGGGTGACTCCAAGTTAATGGCCACTCTTTCCAGACTGCTACAAAGAATTCAAGTTGACATGTTGATCTGAGGCCTAATAAAGATGCTGCTCACCTAATCTGGGAGAGGCTGGGAGATAGGGAACTGGAGGAAAAAAGTGTACATAAAGCAGCCACTTTCGTAGAGAGACTTCAGCAGAAACAGAATCAACTGTGCATCTGAGCTTCTTTCCCAGTGTTGGGAGGAGTCAAGGGAGTAACTGACTGATGATCTTGATTTGGGCAACAGGTGCCTTGGAAATGAAGCCAGAATCTTGGCATGCTGCAGCTGCTAAAAGAGCGCTCATCCTCTGCACTACTGTCCTCGCCCACATTGGCTTTTGTGAGTTATGGAGACTCACTGGAGGGGAGACTCAGATTTGTGGCTGGAGACTGGCAGCCAAGAGAGTCCATTAAAATATTTTCCAACATGTGCTGAGAACATTTCAGCAACCCTTCTAAACAAAGAAACATCTACTTGATTTTACTAACAATAGCTGGGAACCAATCAGGGTTTTTTTTTATATTCCTTGAACATGTAATGCTTTTTTTTTCCATTTGGAGATAGGTTCGCTCTGCCCTAGGTACCTATAAATGGATGAGTTTTGGTAAAAGCCTTGCCCTGCTTTTTCTGTTTGTAAGCCAGACTTGGTCACTGTATTAGTTATGTATTGCTGCATACCAAATTACCCCAAAACTCAGTGGCTTGAAACATTAAAGATTTATTATCTCACATGGCTTCTGTAGGGCAGGAGTTTAGGAACAGCATTGCTGGGTGGTTCTGGTTTGGGTTCTCACAGGTCGTCTCAGTTAAGATGTCGACCAGAGCTAGTCATTGGAGGTCTTGACTGGCTGGAAGATCTGCTTCCAAGATGGGTTACTCGTGTGACTGGCAAGTTGGGGCTGGTTGTTTGCAGAAGGCCCTAGAGCCTCACAGCATGGACCTACCTCTCCATCAGGCTGCTTGGATGTGCTCATGATATGGCAACGGTTTTCCCCAGAGAGACTGACCCAAGGAAGAACAAGGCAAAGTGGCCGTGTTTTTCAGGACCAAGCTTCAGAAGTCACACACCATCACTTGCACCCTTTTCTATTGTTCACACAGACTAACCTTATTGCAGTGTGGGACGGGGCTACCACAGTCATTCTGGAAATAGTGAAATGAGGTGCAAAAAGAAGAGACCTTTTTTTTTTAAGTTTCTACCTACAGTGCTGTCGAATGGGACAAGCAGCCACTTGAATGACAGTTATCACCTCCCCCTTCTTAGTATGAAATTGTAGTTTCCCTGTGGGGGTACCAGGGGCAAATTCTCTTTTCAACTATCCACCATAAATTCCTGAGGATAGGAATAGACTAATTCTGTCTTATTTTCATAGCCATTTATGAATGTATGCAATAAATTACAGCATTCATTTCATATCACATTAGTTGCAAATCTTGAAAAATTCCTTATACTCATCTATAGTTCGCAATTACTGTAGTTGTTAGACTTGACTCAATAATTAAGTGTCATAAAACTATCTGCTGCTACATTCTGAGAAGGGGTTTGTGGTTTTCACCTGACTGGCAGAGGTCTGTGGAACAAAAGGTTAAGAACCCCTGGTGTAACGGAAAGATGGCTTTGAAGCCAGATCTTCATTCAATTCCTAATTATACTTTTGTGAGCCTCGGTAAATTAAACAAGAAAATACCTATCTTGCAGAGCTTTTTTTTTTTTTTAACCACAAATTAGAAGAATCTTTTGTATCTCTATCCTTTGAGGACCTATTTACAAATCAGCTTTAGTTTTAAGAGGACATACATCCATCTCAAACCTCAAGGACAGAAGGCAGTCATAAAATCTGCCTCTTAAATACTAAAATTTAGAGCTGTCATCTATTCCATGGTACTCTGGAAGTTATTTCCCATGTCCCACAATCTAAATCATAACAGTATATTTCTAAGACTCCAGTAGAAATCCCAACCCCAGTGATCTTCGGCTTCTCTGGTTGCCACCTCTTGCCTAAACAAACTTTGAGAAACACGGTAGAGAAAGGTGAAATAGAAACTATGTAGGGAATTTGGTACTACAGGGCAGTTACACAGTCTTAGTGGGAATAAGTGGGATGTTAGAAAATGGATCTAGGCAAGTCTGTACTTGTTCTCACTTTGTGAATCTATGCACATAAATGCTGCTCCCCCTTGTTGCTGGCCGGGTGGTATGTCACAGTTCACAGAGGCTCTAATCTATCTTCCCATTTACTCCAGTTTTTATAGTCAAGGTAGCGCTCAAAAATAACGTGACTTGGACATTTAACCTTTATATCTTTTCCCACTTTGCTTCAAGAAATCTTGGTATTAGCTGTCCTGAAATCTCAAAAGGCCAGCACCCACCCTTCTTGCCTCTGACATGGTTTCTTGGCTTTGAATTCCAGTAATGAAATACCAAAGCATTCAGGTCCACAAGTGCTATTCCTGGAGTACTGTAGCTTCCTAGCCCTTGTGGGGAGGAGGCATGTCCTGTTAAGTGGTCCTGTGCTTTTAAATAACTGACAGTTGCTGGGAGCGGCAATCCACTATGAGTCCTAAGCATGTGTCCCTGCAAATGACTGCTCTTTGCCCAGGCCACTGTTTGCAGTGAGCAGCCTTGAGGGATGAGGTAATTCTTCCTCTAGGACAAAGAGCAGGCTTGCTTAGTATGGGTGACATGGCAGATTCCCTAAGCTCAACATTCCTCTCCTGTAACAAGACCCACTGTATGTAGAGGTATATACCCATAGGTGTTGCACCTATGGGACGTGGGGCAAGGGTGAACAGACATATTCATGCTACTCGCTGTGAACAATCAAGTTCTTCTGTTTCTGACCCAGGAGTCTCAAGTCTTCTCACATCCATGAAACAGCAAGAGACTAACTTATTAGCTTTTAGGGAAGATCACATCAAATCCCAAGCCCTTACACACGATGTTGTAATATATCCAAATTACCTGTTTTTTTTCCCCTATAATATAACCTGGTAACTTTTATAGATTGGTGGAAACTTTCTGAAGAGTAGAGAAGAAAGGATAGAAAAGATAATGAGGCATCTTAAGTCAGGGGTTGGCAAATTACAGCCTGTCCGTTTCTGTAGACAAAGTTTTATTGGAACACAGTCACATTTCACGCATATTCATTTATGTATTGTTCATGGCTACTTTTTCACCATGACAGCAGAGTTTAGTATTTGTGACAGAGACTTTTTGGCCTGTAAGCCTAAATTATTTACTATCTGGTCCTTTCAGAAAAGATTTGCTAACCCCAATAAGAAATTCATTCTTCATTTAGGGCAATGGATCACATGAATAGACCTCAAAGGCAAAGCACCTTCTAAGGTGAGCTTAGTCTATTTTTAAATCCAGCCAAGATAAGATTTTCTTAAAAGCTGTAACTGAATAAAGATTTATCAGAAAGATTTTCTATATTCATTTAGGGGTTATCAGTCAGCAGGAACCATAAGCAAGAGCTATCCAGGCAAAGACTACCCAATCCAATGAGGTAATGGCCCATCCCCAGTACTGAGTGCTTAAAACACCGAATAGCATGAAGAAAAGAGCATCTTATCAAAATTACTACTTGGGGACTGAAACAAAGGACACAATCCCACTAGACACAAATAAATTTTAATTCATTCAAAAGTGCAGCAATGAACAGGGTCCTTTGAAGGGCACTTTCTAAGTCAAATGACTGAGATGACACAGAGCCAGGGAAGAATAACTTCTGGGAACAAATGATACAAACATTTGTAGTAGTTTACAAAGTTCAGTGGGACCTTACGTGGTTGTAAAACTAAAGAACTTAAATATATCTTTCTGAGTCCACTGATGGATCAGCTGAAATATCCTTCATGTTCTCTTAAAATGAATTCTGGGACTTTCTTCCTTTCATCAAAAAGCACCAATCCTCAATTTAGACAAAGATAAATTTAAGAACTTTTTTTTAAACAGAGTAAGATATAGCTTTCATGGCTGTCATTATTTTGTACAAAAACCCTATTGTTGTCAATTAAAATGTATTTGTAACATCATTGCCAAATTCAGAGATGCTCAAAAGGGTGCTCCCTACCTTGTAATTGTATTTGAGGGAGTGCTTTTTAATAAGAAAGTTATAAGGCAAAATGGGTATTCATTCCTAAGGCTTCTGCTCATTTCTAGTGATTCTCTACTCTGAAGGGCACCAACAGACATATACGTGGCCTTCTTAAACAGGAAAATAATAAAAATCCAACTCAGTACAATTATGAGGGAAGCAAGGCAAGCTTCTTGCAATGGTTACTTGTACCTATACATTCTGAAAAGTTCTGTGAAGTTTGTAGTCTGTTGGCTAATACCTGAAGTCTCTTTGTGAAAGATCCTGAAGCCAGTTCAAAAGTAAAACTCAGAGGCTATTCAAAGGTTATGTAGGAAATGAACCAAAAATAGAAGCACACAAGGAGTGCCATACCATATCCCCACCACCCCCAAAAAGCCAGCTAAATGTAACAGCAGTGTGGCAGACTTGTTTCACTCTTATGACTTCACTTGCTTTTAGGAACCAGCATCATAATATTGAATAATATGACATGACAGTCCAAGAACTCATAAGAGTTGATTTCTTTTTATTTGAGAATAACTATAGTCAACTTTCATTAATAGGGAAGTTGGCTGACAGTGTTAAGAATCAAAGTGGAGAATAAAGTCGATAGCCACATTCAACACTGTACTTGGCTGGTACAGAAGTTTTAGAATTTCTTTCCCTAAAACATTCATAGCAGAGGTGTACATTTAGCTTGCCTATTTCACCTTTAGACATCACTGCAGTTGCTGTGATCGCATGAGGTAAAGGAATAGACCCAATGGCTATTAACCCAACATGGCTATCTGGGAATTCTGGTGGAAGTTATTTTTGACCATTCCTTACAAATAAAATGCTTAAAGCTCACCACAGACCTGAAATAAAGCTAAAATCACTTACTGCCTGAGTTGAACAGGTTTATAAACCACAGCTCTTCCTCTTCTGCTACCTCACTACCAATTAGCCTTCTGGTGAAGAAAACAGTATAATGGGATTAGTCTTTGAGTCAAGAAACAAAAGCTTCCATAGGTATTCTTAAACAGTGGGGAAACTTAAAAAGATCTGATTTCGACAAGGAATACTGAATGGGGCCCAAATTATATAAGACTCCAAAGCCTCAGGAAGAATTTATGTGAAAAGGAGAGAAGATGGAGTAAAGTCGGTGGTAATTTGCGTCAACAAGAAATTTTACATCTTATAACGAATAGAATGACAGCAAAATATGGAAAGAATGAAGAAAAGTTCATGCATGGGGTTGAAACCCAGCTGCCAGGTTCCCTGCTGGCAGGCATTGACTCCATCCAGAGTACAACCCTTCGACCTGCAACCCTAGGGGCCCTAAGTGCAGAAGGCTTGTGGAAAACAACCTTCCCCAAACCCTGGCAGTATTTCTCCCTACTGATGTTCCTAAACCATTTTTATTATTCAAATCTCAAGGGAAGAGATATCCCCTCAATACTCCTGGGGTTAACAGGCACTCCCTGTGGTTAGCAGCCACCCGCAAGTAGATGGAATCACCACAAAGAGCTACATGGAAGTAGTCTTTACTCTATTTTCAGAGTAGCACCAGCCCAGAATTCAAAAAAATGAACAGAGCTTGGATGAAATGTTTTGAATCTGTGATTTATCACATTGTAATGGATATTATAAACAATGTATTTTCATTAATCTAAAAATGATGGTACTTGTTCTTAATCAGATGATTCAGCTGTGATAGTTTTCAAGCCATATTGTGTTAGTAATTTCATAGTGAAGTGCTCAATCTGAAATGCTATGCAGGTTCTTTGCTTTTAAGTCAAGCTATATAACCAAACAGGTTTTTTTACCCCTAAGTATTGCCATTTGTCTGAAGGAAGTTACAAATTCAGACTTTGACCACAAAGGGTACAATCAAGAACTGTGGCCCCAGGACAGAAAACAAAGACCTCAGGAGTTCCTTATCAGCTGAACAAAGTGTCCAGGACAGCCATTCCTGACACCTAGAGAAAGTTCACAGTTTAACACTCTGTAAGAGGAAGTCAGCTGATTAGGTTGCTTTTTCATTAAAATAAAACTCTTCCAGGTATGATCTTGAAAACCAGCTACAAACACCTACTACAATCACTTCATCAGAAAGAGGTGTGCAGGGATCCATCTGTAGAGACTGGAAAGGTTGAAAACCTTCGAGTCCTGACATTGCCATGATTGCTGAACATGAGACGGGGGTCAAATCTGTATCTGGAGGGGGAGGAGAAAAAGGATATCACATTAATTCTAGTTAGCCACTGAGTACTTTATTCTGAATATTATTAAGTGGAAAGGATGGCAGGAAGGAATATAAAAAGAAATAAACTATAAGTGAATCTGTGGGAAAGTTTGCAAAAAACGTGAGTATTAAGTGCATGTGCATTTACACTACAAGTCAGCAAGTTCAAAATAATATAAGCTGAGTGGAGAAGAAAAAATAAACAGAAGATTAAATCTTGAAAGATTTTAGATGGAGGCAAAATTTTAGCTGGCTATTTTGGGGAGGAGAGGGGCAGTGAGGACCTAAAAGCATGAAGTGGCCAGATGGAAGAATCTGGTCCTCACTCAAAGCCTACTGAGAGTTCCAAAGCCCTTTCTTCTTTTACACATAGACACACAGACTGGCTGGTAAGAGCACAGGCATGGACCTCTGACATAGGTTTGTATTTGGCTCATTATGAATTAGATAAGTTATAGTTACCTCTCTGGGCACCAATAAAATTGTAAAGTAATTCCTGGAAAATGCTTGGCACATAAACAATTTCACCCCCAAGAGGAAAGTTAAGGGTAAATGTTGAATGCTAGCTATCGGAGTTGTGAATCAGCAGATGTACAGAACACAAACTGGCCAGAAGGGGATTTTAGGCATATAGGTAAAAACACTGTATTTCACTCCGAACTGCTTTCTTGTAGGACATACATTCAGAATTATTTTAGAGCAGAGGTCGGCAAATGTTTTCTGTTAAAGCTTTGTGGGCCAGAGAGTCTCTGACATAAATAACTACTCAACTCTGTCATTCAGGTGTGAAAGTAGCCATAGGCATTATGTAAACAAATCTATGTGGCTGTGTTCTAATAAAACTTTATTTAGAAAATCGGATGGTGGCCAGATTTGGCCTAGGAGCTGTAGATTACTGACTCCTGTTTTCAGAGGATTTAACAGGACCAAATGTTTCATAGGAAAGAGTAAGCCACGCTGAAGGAGAAAATTTCAGCAAATATCAGCAAAGCCAACATCCAGAACCATAACTATAAAATTCTAGAATGAGGGCAAGACAATTAGTTAAAGTCAAGAAAATGAAATAAAAACTTGACTTAGCAATTAGGAGACCTTGTTGTATCAGTTCCTAACAGGGAGATGCTTGAGCTCTCAGGCCTGTATGAAAATTTTATGATTGAGTCCTTCTACTACTTAGGGCCAGACACTAAGAAACAAGGCAGTTGCTGCATCTGCACTGTGTTGGCCAAGTGGATACCAGCCATGGCAGGTCTGTGTTCTAGCAATGAAGTTAGGAACTGTTTGGCCATACATGGTAGTCCAAAGTGTCTGTGATGGTAGGCTAATGTGTCAACTTGGCCAGGTAATTGTGCCCAGGTGTCTGGTCAAGCAAGCACTGGGCTAATTGTAATACAAGGACATATACGAACTTTAGTCACCAGTGAGTTTACTGCATAGACCGCTGATTACATCTATATCAGTCAGGGTGATTGCAATCAGCAATGAATGATACTTTATCCAATCACTTGAATGCCTTAAAAGGGGAAGTGATTTCAGCATTCAGAGAGAATTTCCCAGCTTGTCTTTGGAGAGCCAGTGCCTCCTGGAAACGCATCAAGGACCTTCACTGGCCTTTCAACAGAGCCCTGGTTTGCAGCCTGCCTGCAGAACCTGGACTTGTGCATCCCCACGTCACGTGCGAGACACTCATAAAATCTCATACTATTGACAGATATCTCCTGTTGATTCTGTTTCCCTAGAGAACCCTGATTAATAAATATAGATGTTGGCTTGAAATTCTACAAGTCAGCCAGATACTATATGGTAAGAAAATATTAACTGCCATAAACATCTAACTTTATTTGGCTTGATAAAACACTTTAAGCAAAGTAGCTACTGAAAACTGTGCTATGAACATGGATCAGCTAGAAGTCTTATACTTTTATCTAGAGACTGACCTTCGATCATTTCACTAACTTGGAGGAAAGATCCAATCTGGGCAGTCAGAATGCTTGACCAATCTTATTACATTAACATGGTTATCTATATAAAAAATTATGTAAAGTGATATTTTAAAAATAATGATAAATATTGTCTTTTCATATTGTTACCTAGTTTTAATTTTCTGGCATCTAAGTCTTTTTGGCTCTATACACACTATATAAAAGTTAAAAAAAATTACATTTCTTAATAAGTAGTCTAAAATCTAATTTCTCTACTCAATCCCATATATTACTTTTTAATTTGGAAAGAAGATATCATCTAACATGAAGATGGTTAAATAATTCAGTTACAACTTCCCATCAGTTTCTCTCTCCTACAACCAGAGTGTGGAATCGAAATACACCTTTTCCACTGAAAGTCTGACTTTTAACTTTCTAACTTCATAATTTTAAGCAGCTCAATACATGGTATGCTCAAATACACTGTGTTACTGCTGAAAGGAGACTGTTTAAGGGGAATAGGAGGGAGGGACAGATCTGACTTAGCAGATGACAGTTAAACATCTTTTATATTATACTGCAGTGGGCTTAAATACTTCAATATTTATAATTTCTACTTCATTGAATATATTTAACACATTAAATTTACCAGCAAGCATTCAAGTTTTTATGATTGGGGTGTCTGAGAATTGAAATGAAGGGATATGCTCTGGGAAGCCCTAGGGAACAGTGTACCTCTGGGTTTTTTATATTTATTTATAGTTATTTATTTTTATTAACACTTTTAAAAAAATTAAAGTTAATAGAGCAAATAGAACGTTACATTAAAAAAATAAGAGGTTCCCATCGAAACTTACTTTAAAGAAGCCTCAGGTGTCACAGTGCAATAAAGTAGTACTATGACAGGACTCATAGGAGGGAAAAGAGGAAGAGCCCATGTGGGGAGCAGGGCTGTGCCTCCAGCTGAAGCACTGAATGGCAGTGGAGAACAAAAGAGTCAAACAGCTTATTTGCCCAGCACAAAAGACTGATGCTCCAAGACACAGTGTTCCCACTCTAAGTGGAAGAACAATAAATACAGCTTGTTCAAAGTAAAAAGGACCCACTGGATTCCCTTTGTCTTCTGGAACAGCATGACAGCTAAAGAACTTGGCAAAGTGATTGAAGAAAAGGAAACTTACCCAGGTTCAAAAACCCCTGGAGTGCGACAGGCTGGTCCAGAACAGGACTGCAACATCATTAACCGGTAGTTCATCTTTCCTAAAAGTTCTGGGTCTGTACTTTTAGCAATGTTAGTGATTTGGTCTGGGTCTGCAGTCAGATTATATACTTCTACGAATACCTACAGGATATGAAAAGATAAAGGAAAGAATAGAGCATGGGTTATACTTGAAGAACTAGGCCTAATGGGAATTATTTCTAAAAAGGAAGGGAAGAGAGTTGATTAAAAAAAAAAACCAAGGCCCAGGAGAATATCATCTGGTCTCAAGATCCTCGAAAACCAAACTGCATACTTGAGACAATGGCGCATCTGTTCCGGGATTAAATTGCTTCAGGTCTATTGCCCACATGTTGGAAAGGGATCTCTAGCATACCCTGTGCCTTAAGGCAGGGTCAGGAAGCGACCCAGGGGAGGAAATTTATTACCCTCTGTAATAGAAGCAGAGAAGAGAAAACAGGACCCTCAAATGGCAAAGTCACTGAAATACTTAGCAAAAAAGTTACTAAAAAAAGAGTTAGCATATGAAGGTACTCTAGCCTGTGTTATACAAATGTTAAGTTTTCCTATTTTAAAAAGCAGTTTTAAATGTATAAATCCAATTGTTTCAAGATACAGTACTAATTACTATATCTAGGCATGCCTAATGCCAGTTTTTTTCCCCCAAACTTGTATGTTGTTCTACAAAGAAGTAGAGTCAGTCGATAGGCTAGGAAGAGGAGCCCGTACTGGCTTCATATAACTGCCCTCAGAAATCACTGAGCAAACTGATAGACACTATGTGGATGGAGTTAATAGGAATTGCATGTGAGATGGTTTCTACCCACTAAGAGAAAGGGACTTAACACAGACTGAGGGAAGCTTGCCCATCTAATCCAAAGTACTTATAAATTGCAAATGAAATGAATGGTGGTGTCAATTTCTGAGAAACAGAAGAAAGTCTACTTCCCATCTGGTAAGATTTGGGTGCCAGATGGGGCAGAAGAGCATACATCAAAAAACAAAATGAAATCACAAGGGACTAGAGTCCAAGTGATCCTTCAGATAATACACATTGATTGGTGTGGGCTAAAGGCCACCTTCTTCCAAGATGGAGCTTCTGGTTCTGCCTTTGGCTCCTACTGCTAATCTATTTAAGCGGCAGTGGTCTAGGCTGTGGTGGGACAGAGGTCTCTGAACAAGATGGTTGCTGGTAAGCACTCCAGACAATGCCTCAACTGGTTTCACCTCTGTACAAGTTAAGGTGTCTTAAATTTCACCCCAAGCTATAAGTTGAACTGAGAGACCAGGCATGTGTCAGACTAAAAAGTGAACTGTGCACTTAAAGTGTGTACGTTTGGGTGGTAGTGTAGTGGTGAAAATCCTACCCAGAAAGATCATAGAGAAGTGAAAGGTGTAGCCTCATGGAATTCTGTTTTTCTTAACTGACAGGAAACCTACAATGATGTACAGATAAAGAAACACAAGGTCTTCCCTGGGGAACATCCTTGGAATTGCGCTTGAACAAAAGCACAGGCTATACACAACAGGGGTGGGGAAGTAGCAGGCAGAAGTTCCTCTTACCTCCTGGTCATCAAACTCACAGTACTGTAAATTCCACAGTGCTGACATCGTCCTCACACAAGCATATGTGTTATTATAAGAATCTTCGCATACACAGTCTGGGTAACATTGCTGTAGGGATATTTAATAAGTTAAATGAATACAGTTCTTCCATAGTAACAAATATCTACGGGGGCAACCAAGTTGGCTAAAGCCAACATGAAATTTGACAGAAATTAGGAAAATGTCCACTGAGAGCAGTAAACTAAAAATAGATCTGAGGCTTTGCTCCTTACTGATGGCTAACTTGATTAAGGAACATGTGGTTGTTCCATTTGTAACCTGCTGCAGCCCTCATCTGCTAATCCTCTGATAAGAAGTATTTGTGACAATCACCTTTAAAATGTATGGTCTGGTAAGGAGAAGAAATTAGTATTGAAATGAATTACTTCTTCCTAAAATATTGCAGAAAATGGATTATTAGCTTTATGGAATCATGTGTAGGAAAGTTAAGAGTATTCTTATCGCCAAATATGACTTAGGACTCCAGCTTCCTGTTTTCCACAGGACCTGTTATTTTACTTTTGGTTGGCTCTTTACTAAATTGTAACACTTTAGAGAGTCAACTCCAATAAAAGCCTATTTCCCATTCTCCAAAGTGAGGCCAACATGGCTGTTACCACCTCCACAACTAGCCTGGGTGCTCCCACTGCAAGCTGTCAGACAGCACGGTCACGGGGTCCATCTCTATTGGATGCCACTGAGAACATCCCTAAGCAAAATTGTACAGATATTGGGAGGAAGAGGGAAGGAAGACTAATAAGGGGAGAATATGGCTAGATAAATACATTTGTTACAACAAATAGAAGAATTCCAAGTGTATATTCTGACAACAGGTTGGCGCAGTTCAGGATTACTGGATTTACCTTTAGTCCATCTACCAACCAACCATCCACAATCAAGTGACAAAGTCAAGTCATAGAGAAGCAGGGCTCAGGTTAAGGTTTTCACAAGGTAGCACAATAAGGAGTTGGTCAAGACATGTAGTAGTGAGAATGCTGTCTGAGCCAACTCAAGCTATTACTCACAGAAACTCCGGGACCCATGGAAGGACATGTTGGGTCAGCAACATTTCGGCCTTCTCCTTGATACTCCACCAGAACATCTGATCGCCAGGTCAGATTACTGGCACCTCTCTGAAAAAAAGAAAAGAAAAGATGGTTTCTGTTAGCAATATAGATTGTGTAAGGACCACAAGGCCATTAACTTTACTGCTAAAGAGGACTACAGAGTCAAAACTAATTGAACTTGCATCTATGCCAAAGATGTACTGTGTTGATAATGGGGGAGTATGGAAAAAGTGTGCCAAATTTTTGCTATGGACCATGGTTGGTGGTAATAGTGTGATAATATTATCTCATAATTTGTAACAAATAGTTCCACCATGATGTGGTGTGTTGGTGAAGGGGTGATGTATGGGAATTCTACACATGTGTATGATTGTTTTGAAAGCTCACAACTTCTGTAATAAAATATGTTTAAGTAAGTAATAATAGGGTGAGTTGGGAGAAAATACACCAAATATGGACTATAGTTAGTTGTAAGATTTTGCTGATATTCTTTCATAATTTGTAATAAATGTTTCACAACAATGCAAGGTGTTGGTGCTGGGCCGATATATGGGACTTCTGTATGATGTTATACGTTTGTTTTGTAAGTTCACAACTTTTACAATATACTTATTGTTTTTTTTTGTCTTTTTTTTTAACGTTACATTAAAAAAATATGAGGTCCCCATATATCCCCCCACCCCCCTATTTATTGTTTATGTATGTTCATGTATGAATGATATACTTCAATAAATTTTTTTTAAAAATCTAAAAAAAGAAAACTAATTGAACTATTCGGTCATTAACTAAGGAGAATGACTAAAACTGAGCATATGAAAGCTACTGAGTATCATGTTTGATACTACAGAGCCCTTACAAATGATGGTCAAATGCTTTGTACATTTAATTGTTAATTGCCTAAGAATACTGCTATGAATCAGGCCAGGAATGGGAACCAACAAAGTAGCTAAGCAAGAATCAAAGTCACACACCAAGCTGCTGAAAGTCCAGGTCAGAACAAACAATACTGTCTATATGCTCTATGTAAGAATCACCTTAAACTCATACCCAAGAACTTTATAACCTAAAAGACACAAAGACAAGAAATAAGCTAGTATTAAACAATCAGCCCTTAGCAGATTGTGCTGAGGACTATCAAAGGCTCAAAGTACTTCCTGAAGTTCAGAATGAAGAGATAATATGTATTATTAACTCATTTAATCTTCACAGGACAATGCTGGAATGGAAGGAAAGAAGCAAATGGGAAAGTTTAAGACCAGCACACAAACTGGTGAAGAGAGGAAGAATCTAGGAGTAAGGTACAGTTTGGGATCAAAGAACAATATGTGGATAGGATGGAAGCACAGAAGATTTGGTAGTGTGGGTTCCAGAAACAAGGTTTCAGACAAGTAGCAGTAGAAAGTCAGGGTGGAGAGACAAGCAAATAGCCATTTCTCCTAAGAAAATGCTCAGGAAAACGCCCTGACCACCAGTCTGCACATTTGCTCTAAAAAGAGAGCAGATGATAGGCTTCCTATCATGGGAAATTTTTGAGCAAGGATGTAACACAACCAAGGTTTGTTCGTGTAGCAAGTGAGAACCATTGCTCAAACTAAAACACTGAACCTGGGTGATTGCAATGGGGGAATGGGCAACAGCCTTGTGGAAGGCCTTGAATATCACAGCTGCCCAGAGAGGGGTAGTCTGAGACAAAAACATATTTCCTAACTCAGTGTCCGAGGATGAAACCTGAACAAGTCTGTGCAGCTCAAGGTTTCCAAAGTTATGAGTCACAGGAGGCTTCAGAAACTGCCTACCTCCTCCCTAAGTACTCAAACCACCAACCCTGAGCCATGGAAGCTGGGAGTTCAGGGAAGAGCTTTATATAAGATGTGACTGGATCTCAAACCTTCCACACTTGTCAACGTGTACAGAGGAGAAAAGACTCTATAACAGAGTCCAGATCAGTGGTTTTCAAACTTTGCTGCAAAATGGAATCACCAGGGAAGCTTTAAAAAATCCCAAGAGCCAGGTCATGTTCCTTGGTGATTCAATCAGAATGCCTGCCAGTGGGACCTCTGAGTAGTAGTATTTGTTTCCCAGGTGATTTTAATAAGCAACCAAGTTTGAGAATAATGGTCTACAAGTGTCATTAAATGTTTTCTATGAAGGGTCAGGCAAATTATTTTAGGTTTTGTATCTATACAGTCTCTATCACAACTACCCAACTCTGCTGTTGTGGTGGGAAAGCAGCCACAGAGAACACATAAATGAAAGTGTGGGTATGTTCAATTAAAATTTTATTTACAAAAACAGGTGGGCTACATTAGACCCATAGGCTGTGGTGTGCCAACCCCCAGACTATAACAGCACTCTCCATGAGAACTTTCTAACTGAAATGTTCTGTATCCACACTGTTCAATTCAATGGTTACTGAGCACTATGGCTAATGTAACTAGCAGTTTGATATAAATGATGAATTCCAAAAAGAAATACTAGATTATGCTTGTAATGTGATCTGTACCTGAGCATGATTGACTTCTGATTAGGGCATGGTGGGTGGGGACTCACAGATAAAAGGCATGATGAAGAACAGAGTTGAGGCCTTTTAATGTTGGAGTTTTGATTTTGGAGTTTGATGCTGAAGACTTAAACTGGAAGTCAGCATGCAGAGAAAAGAGGAGCCAGCCCCAGGAAGGAAGGAACCTTGAAGCCAGAGTAAAGCAAGCCCCAGGAATGCTGGAACCCAGGAAGCCTGAACCCTAACAGACGTAGGTAGCCATCTTGCTCCAAATAGACTTTGGTGAGGGAAGTAACTTATGCTTTATGTCCTGGTATCTGTAAGCTCCTACCCCAAATAAATACCCTTTATAAAAACCAACCAAATTCTGGTATTTTGCATCAGCACCCCTTTGGCTAATACAGTAACTCAAGAAATTTTCAATTTTATTTTTGCTTAAAAAGCTGAATCTTAAATGACATTTACAGAACTATGCAGAGCAGTTAACTATACACGGCATAATTATTTCTCCCCAGAAGATGTTCTTTTTTTCCTAATCGAAAATAAGGTATACAACATCAGACTTTGATGAAGAAAAATATGTAAATGGTCCCCTAACTGATCTATAGAGTCAATGCAATTCTTTTTTTTTTTTTTTTTTTTAAAGATTTATTTATTTTATTTAATTTCCCCCCCTCCCCTGGTTGTCTGTTCTTGGTGTCTGTTCGCTGCGTCTTGTTCCTTTGTCCGCTTCTGTTGTCGTCAGCGGCACCCGCTTCTGTTGTCGTCAGCGGCACCCGCTTCTGTTGTCGTCAGCGGCACGGGAAGTGTGGGCGGCGCCATTCCTGGGCAGGCTGCTCTTTCTTTTCACGCTGGGCGGCTCTCCTCACGGGCGCACTCCTTGCGCGTGGGGCTCCCCCACGCGGGGGACACCCTTGCGTGGCGCAGCACTCCTTGTGCGCATCAGCGCTGCACATGGCCAGCTCCACACGGGTCAAGGAGGCCCAGGGTTTGAACCGTGGACTTCCCATATGGTAGACGGACGCCCTAACCACTGGGTCAAAGTCCGTTTCCCTAGAAGTATTTTATAAATGATTATACATTCAATACCTTTGTTCTCAAGAGATTTTAATATAAGGAAAAGACAAATCAAACAGGAAGAATATATTTATAACAATAAAAAACTAAAAAGCGTCCATAAATAATCCCTACAAACCAATAAGAAAAAGACAACCCAAAAGAAAAATCTACAAAAAGAGGCACTTCATAATGGTAGAAACACATGGCAGAAATGAAATATGATTCACTGATAAACAACCCAATTAAAAAATGGGCAAATGATCTCAATAGACATTTCTCCCAAGAAATAAACAAATGGCCAATAAGAACATGGAAAGATGCTCAACATCATTAGTCATTAGGAAATGCAACCCCAAACCAAAGTAAGATATTGCTTCATACCCACTAGGCTGGCCATAATTTAAAAAGACAAGTGCTGGTGAGGATATGGAGAAAATGGAACCCTCATATACTGCTGGTGGGAAATGTAAAATGGTACAGCCATTTGGAAAACAGCCTGGTAGTTCCTTAAAAAGTTAAATGTAGGGTTACCATATGACCCAGCAATCCCATTCCTAAGTATGCACCCAAGAGATCTGAAAACTAATGTTCCACACAAAATGTTCACTGCAGCACTATTTATAAGAGCCAAAAAGTAAAAATGACCCAAATGTCCATCAACTGATGAAAAGGCAAATAAAATGTGCTACATGCAAAAAATGGAATATTATTAAGCCCTAAAAAAGAAGGGAGTACAGATAAATACTATGATTTGGCTGAATCTTGAAAACATTACGCTAAGTGAAAGAAGCCAGTTATAAGAGGTCATATATTATATGATTCCATTTATATGAAATGTCCAGAATAGACAAATCTAGAGAAATAGAAAGTAGATTAGTGGTTGACAGGGGCTGGGGAGGAGGGAATGCTAACGGTTATGGGATATCTTTTTCTAATGATGAAAATGTTCTAAATTTGGATTGTGGTGATGGTTGCACAACTCTGTACATACTAATACCCACTGAATTGCATACTTCAGTGAATTGTATGGTATATGAATTAAGCTGTTAAAAAAAAGGATTCATCTCATTAATAAACAAAGAAATGCAAAGTAAGAACAGATACCATTTCTTCATGAATTGGCAAAAATTAAGTTGCTTGACAGTTCCATACAGACTAAAGCAAATTCTTATACACTGGTGATAAGAATGTAAAATTGGATGACCATTTTGTAAAATAATTCAGTAATACCTGTATCTAATATGTGTTCTTCCTGTAACTTTGGTGCATATACACAAATCATCAGTATCAGTAATATTTGAGTTTTTAAATTGGATGGTGGGTTCATGGGTATTTTTGTTTCATACCATAAATGAGGTATTCTCTTGTATGAATCAGATACTACCTAACAATAAATAGTAATAGATCCAGATAAATGAGTAAGAGTCACCTATAATTTTTATCACCCAGAGACAGCCACCATTTACATTTTAATATTGATCTTTTCAAGCTTCCTTATGGTTTAAATATATCCACAAACAGTATTTAATGGGGAAAAGAGGCTGTTATGTAACCTCCTTTTCTCCCTATCAAAAGTTGTTGGCATCTTTCCAAGTCAACATACACAGCTCTGTATGTTCTTTTGCTGGTTTAATAGTGCCATAACTTTAACAAACCCCTACTGGGTATTTAGATTTCCAGTTTTCTCCTATTTTTTTCTTTCTTTTTTTTTTTTTATTGACTTTGTAATAATATTACATCAAAAATATATACGTGAGGTCCCATTCAACCCCGCTCCCCCACCCCCCCTCTCCCCCCCCAACAACACTCGTTCCCATCATCATGACACATCCATTGGATTTGGTAAGTACATCTTTGGGCACCTCTGCACCTCATAGTCAATGGTCCACATCATGGCCCATACTCTCCTCCATTCCATCCAGTGGGCCCTGTGAGGATTTACAATGTCCGGTGATTGCCTCTGAAGCACCATCCAGGGCAGCTCCATGTCCCAAAGACACCTCCACCTCTCATCTCTTCCTGCCTTTCCCCATACCCATCGTCCACCATGTCCACTTTTCTCAATCCAATACCACCTCTTCTATGTGGACATTGGATTGGTTGTGTCCATTGCACCTCTATGTCAAGAGGAGGCTCAAATTCCACATGGATGCTGGATGCAATCCTCCCATTTTCAGTTGTAATCACTCTAGGCTCCATGGTGTGGTGATTGTCCTTCTTCAACTCCATCTTAGCTGAGTGTGGTAAGTCCAATAAATCAGATTGTAGGTGCTGGAGTCTGTTGAGGCTCAGGACCTGGCTATCACATTGTCAGTCCAGAGATTCAAATCCCCTAAATATATCTTAAATCCCAACGTTAACTGCACCTCCAGCACATTAGCATGAAAGTCTTATGAAGGGAGATCCCATCTGAGTCCAGATTCATCACACATAAACACCATTTCCAAAGAGGGGCCATCTGCCCTGGTAGTTAACCCCATCGGCCATGGCCATAACTCTCATGGGTCTCTTTAGCCTTCAAAGGAACCAATATCTGGGGGTTGTATCTGCTTTATCTGTCTCTCTGACTCTGCTCAGTTGTGCATGAGGGCAATCCTTCTGCCAGCCTCCAGACTCTTTTTTAGAAACTCGTAGCCATATAAACTCATTTCTCCTTTCCATTTCCCCCTTACTTTAGGTCAAACAGCATTTTAAAGTCATGTTATTTTATGTAGACATGGATATTCTGCTGATCCGCATTGAACCTTCCGTATAAGGTCCTTTTCCAGTTGCATCATCAGTTGGTATTTGATAGTGGTCCCTCGTTGCCAGGGAGGCTCGTCCCTGGGTGTCATGTCCCACGCTGGAGGGAAGGCATTGCATTTACATGCTGAGTTTGGCTTCGAGACTGGCCACATTTGAGTAACATGAAGGCTGACAGGAGGAAATTCCCAGGCACAATGTTGCTCTAGGCCTTGTTCTTATTTTAGGTTTATCAGCTCACAAGCATAGTCATTAGCATCAGGGGCTCACTGTTGAACCCTCACTCCCTCCAGGTCCCCGCCGCTGTACCTGGGAGATTGTCGCTGCTCCCCTAGGGACCGCGGCAGAGCACCACTGGCCAGGAACCCAGTACCCCCCCTGCTGTGGTTTTTAATTGTTGCCACTATGAGTATATCCAATCATTACCATGCCCCCTGGACATATGTTCTGTACAGCTCCCTGTCAGCCATATATCACCTGTCATTGGTATCCCATACCAGTATCCCTCCATTGCCATTGTTGAAACACTCTGTGGTCCAGAACTCCCCGAAATTTGAAGCCCAATATAATGTCATGGTCCCTTACTAGGGAATGGTATATAGCGATGGGTTTAAAGGATGGATAAAGAACTTGGATAAAGTTAGATAAAGAACTTAGATAAAGAATGTTGACTTGAAAAAATTCCACATCCTATCCTTTCCCCCCCCCCCCCAATTATTCAGCATTTCTTCACAGGAGTCCTAGACCACAGCAATGCATATATATAATATACAGCACTCCCATACATCCACCACAAAACCTTTTTCCTTCCACAGCGATACTCTTACACCCTTTTCACATCATATTTACTTAAGGTGATGTACAGAGTCTGAGATATTAGCTTTCTAACAAGGTAATATCTGTGCTTACATTATGGTGCATACTTTAGGATACACAGTTCTTTACATTTTTAGTTATCCTATGTTTTACATTATGGTTTACATTATCAGTCTGTCATCTCCTATATGTTATGGTGTAATATTACATGTTTTATATCCATCCTTGTGTACTCTCAAAAAACTCCTCTCTTGCCCCCCTTTTACTTTGGTTCCACACATTTAACGTCCATTTTCCCTTCCACCTTGGTGCCCACAGTGACAGCCAACCTTCGTTTCCTGAGGAGCCACTTCCAGAAATAGATGGAATAGTGTTCAGGGCCTAACTTGCTCAACTGCCCCAATGCCCTGGGAGCCACCCTTTCTCTCGAGGGATACAGTTCCCTCTATTTGGTGGCATTAGTCCTCCCCAGGATGTGGGTCCACCCCCACTCTCACTACTTGGGATTTTACCCCATGGTGTCACCCACTCCGGCAGAATGAGCATTTAGGCATTCCCCAGGAGCCCGTCCTGCATCAGACCCTCCCCTCCGAGCATTCTAAACAGGTAACCCTCTTTATTATATTTTGATATGATTTTCTCGGCATTTTACTCCTATTTAATACAAGTTCACTTTTATAGAGAGAGCTTTCTATGCAGTGTCAGACACATAGTAGGTACTTGTATTAGTCAGCCAAAGGGGTGCTGATGCAAAATACCAGAAACTGGTTGATTTTCATAAAGGGTATTATGTGGGGTAGGAGCTTACAGATACCAGGCCATAAAGCGTAAGTTACTTCCCTACCAAAGTCTATTTGGAGCAAGATGACTGCCGAGGTCTGTGAGGGTTCAGGCTTCCTGGGTTCCAGCATTCCCGGGGCTTGCTTTACTCTGGCTTCAAGGTTCCTTCCTTCCTGGGGCTGACTCCTCTTTCCTCTGCGTGTTGACTTCCCAGGGCTCCCGTTTAAGTCTTCAGCATCAAACTCCAAAATCAAAACTCCAACATTAAAAACCCCAACTCTATTCTTCGCCATGCCTAGGTGGGTGGGGACTCAATGCCCTAATCATAAGTCAGTCATGCCCAGATACAGATCAGATACAAACATAATCCAATGTTTCTTTCTGGAATTCATCAATTATATCAAACTGCTACATTACTCAAAAATTTCTTGAATGATTTCTTTAGAATAAATTCTCAGATGGAATTGCTAGATGTGCATATTCTGAAGCGATGTGTCTTGTCATGTTAACCTCCAGGTAGATTATAACAATTACACTAATATAAACAGTGTATGACTATTTTCCATTTTCTCAGTATTCTACAAATACTGGGTAATAACCTTTGAAATCTTTGTATTACTACAGCTGATAAAAGTTCTCCAGCAGTTAAAAATTTCTTTGATCACCACTGAAGTGATCATTTTGCATTTACTGTGGCCACTTCTAATTTTTCTGAGTTGATTAGTCACATCTTTTGCCTACTTTTCTACTGCAATATTAATTTTTGATTTCTAAGAACTTCTATATTAGGACTAATTATCTTTTTTTATATAGATTTACAAAATTGAATATCTTTAAATCTTTATATGACCTACAATTTACACAACTGAGAAGTCTTGCCTCAGGCCAGACTGAGGGCTTTACACTTACCAAAATGGGCAATAAAGACATCCCATCCATCTGTGTCTTACTCAAGTTATAGCCAGCGATATCCAAAATAGTAGGACCCAAATCAATATTGGCAACAAGCATCTGTGAGAGAGAACAAAAAACAACTAAAGCACAACTGGTCTTGTTCTTCCTCTTCTATGGGAATTAAGGCTCTCTCTTCCTGACCCCACCCATTAGACAATAAGATTTACTACCACCTTTTGTAAAGGACCATATTTACTTTTGGTCATGTTGTTTCATATATTCAAATATTAAGATAAACCCACCCACTCCCCCTGGGAAGTTATATATTTATTGCAACCATACTGCTACTGATCAAAAACTTTTAAAAAAACTCCTTTGCATGATTGTTTTATGAATCATGACAAAAATGGTCTAATCATTTTATTTAATTTTTTTAAAAAGATTTTTTATTTCTCTCCCCTTCCCCCCCAGTTGTCTGCTCTCTATGTCCATTTGCTGTGTGTTCTTCTGTGACCGCTTCTATCCTTATCAGTGGCATGGGAAATCTGTGTTTCTTTTCTGCTGCATCATCTTGTTGTGTCAGCTCTCCATGTGTGTGGCACCACTCTTGGGCAGGCTGCACTGTTTTGCGCTGGGCAGCTCTCCTTACGGGGTGCACTCCTTGCGCGTGGGGCTCCCCTATGCGGGGGACACCCCTGGGTGGCACGGCACTCCTTGTGCGCATCAGCACTGCATGTGGGCCAGCTCCACATGGGTCAAGGAGGCCCAGGGTTTGAACTGTGGACCTCCCATGTGGTAGGTGGACGCCCTATCCATTGGGCCAAGTCCGCTTCCCTCTAATTATTTTATAGAAACTGTTTTCCAATTTAATTATTCAGATTACTTCACTATTTCTGACATTTCTCAAAGCCTTAAAAGTTGAATGCTTGCCACCAATGAGGATATTAGCCTACTTATAGTTTCTCAAATTGATAACACTGCTAAAAAAGTTTACAATGGGCTTTGAAGGCTGCAGAAAATGTATTCCAACATTGCATCAATTAAAAAAAGTTTCCTTGAATAATACAAAACTTAGGAGTTTTTAAACAAACATTCTAGAAATTAAAGACTTTGTCCTGCATTTATACCTTACTTTATTTCCTTGGTCTATTCGACTATTTTCCTTTTTATATACAATGCCTCTACAGGGCCTAAACCAACACTGTCCAATAGAAATATAATGGTGGTCACATATGTAATTTAACATTAATTAGTAATCATATTAAATTAAAAAGCAAAAGAACAAAACAAAAATACCTGGTGAAATTGTATAAATTTTATTTAACCCAATATGGCAAAAGGATTATCATTTCAACGTGTAAGCAATATGAACCTTTACATTTTTTTTAAAAACTTGAAGTTTTAGAAATCTGGTACTTTACAATAATACACCTCAATTTGGACTAGCCACCTTTCAAAGTGCTCAATGGCCACAAGTGGCTGGTGGTTACAGTAGTGGACCACACAGGCCTAAAGAGAATCTAAGCGTAGGCTTGGAAATCACTTAGTTGCGGGCTAGAAAAAAATCAGAGCGATGAAGACAATCCACCAGGGAAACAAAGGGGAAATCAGAAAAAGTGGAACTAATGTTTACTGAGCACATACTCATTTAATCCTTACCGCAATCCTAGCATATGTATTTATCCCATTTTACACGAAGGAATGAAAATATGAACAAGGTTAACAGCTTGTAATTGGAAAAGCTTCCACTTATTTAAAGTAATAGTCTCCAAAATTTTCTGAAAAAAATCTTAGATCTACTTAGGAGAGATAAATATGGGTTTGTTGTTTTTAAATTAATGACACAGTTTTTATTGTCAAATCAGAACACATACTAGCTCATAAGACAAGAGAAACTTTTCCAGATATTTCAATAAAATTTGTTATTTTGGTGACTTAACATATGACAGACTGAGAAACAAAATTGATTTTGTGACTTGGGGGGAAAATGCAGACATTTTATCCAAAGTTAATTATTTTAGCATCTTCAGAGAAAACTCTGAAGATGTGATATTACAGTTCTATAACAACACGTATTCCATGAACAAACGGGGATTAAAAAAAAAAGAATTATGACACTTAAAAAAAGAAAATGAAAAGTACACCTATGGAGGACAAGAAAACATTTTCAGACCATTACTCATTAGGGGCCATGTTTCCTGATGGTCAGACTGGCTCTTGGAAGCAGAAAAAATATATATCCTGGCCCTGAACACTGGTGTAACGCTGAAGCCGTCAAATTACTAGTGGGAGATAAATTTTGAGAAAGATGATTCATGTATTAAAAAGAACAAACAAAAACTATGTTTTCAGAGTTTATACAAGATCCAGTGTTACACACATCTCAGAACTCTTTCTCACAGATGCCTATAATTTTCGAATCGTCCCTAAAATGACAAAAAAAAATTCTCTTTTCTAGGATTTTGTTTCGCCTAAGAAGTAGACAATCTCAAACTTAGCATACTAACTACGTCAAGAGATGTGATAATTCTAGTGGATACCTAGTATGAATGAAGAATTCAAGAGACAATTATACCTAACTCAGGTTCTCATACAACCAAGAATTAAAATGAACTGTATCGCCCCCTCACTGTAATGAATTCCAGAAATATTACCATTTCAAGTTCCTAGAATGGAATTGCTTTTATCGTTGTTTAGGTATAAATTAAAAGCTAACACAGGGAAGCAGACTTGGCCCAGTGGTTAGGGTGTCTGTCTACCACACGGTTCAAACCCTGGGCCTCCCTGACCCGTGTGGAGCTGGCCCACATGCAGTGCTGATGTGCACAAGGACTGCCCTGCCACACAGGGGTGCCCCCTGTGTAGGGGAGGCCCACACACAAAGAGTGCGCCCCGTAAGGAGAGCCACCCAGTGCAAAAGAAAGTTCAGCCTGCCCAGGAATGGCACCGCACACATGGAGAGCTGACGCAGCAAGATGACGCAACAAAAAGAAACACAGATTCCCGTGCTGCTGACAACAACAGAAGAGGACAAAAAGAAAAACACGCAGCAAATGGACACAGAACAGACAAGTGGGGCGGGGGGTGGGGGGAGGGAAAGGGGAGAGAAATAAAAAAAATAAGTAAATCTTAAAAAAAAGTTAGAGAAGTGGACTTGGCCCAGTGGTTAGTGCGTCCGTCTACCACATGGGAGGTCCGCGGTTCAAACCCCGGGCCTCCGTAACCCGTGTGGAGCTGGCCCATGCGCAGTGCTGATGCGTGCAAAGAGTGCCGAGCCGCACAGGGGTGTCTCCTGCGAGCCTACCGCGGAAGAAGTGTGCCCCGTAAGGAGAGCCGCCCAGCGCGAAAGAAAGTTCAGCCTGCCTAAGAATGGTGCCGCCCACACGAAGAGCTGACACAAGAAGATGACGCATCAAAAAGAAACACAGATTCCCGTGCCGCTGACAAGAACAGAAGCGGACAAAGAAGACGACGCAGCAAATAGACACAGAGAACACACAACCCAGGTCGGGGTGGGGGGAGAAGGGGAGAGAAATAAATCTTTAAAAAAAAAAAAAGTTAACATAAAGATTAAAACACACACACACAAACAAAAATATACAGACTCATTGATAAAATTGGAATATAAAAAATTTTGGCAAGACTAAAATTATTTCATAAATCACAGTCCCACAGTTAGAGAATATTCTTAGGATTTACATATATAGACTTTCTGCTTAAATAAAACCTCCCAGAAAACCCTGCGGCAGGGATATCCTGCCTTGAATCTGCTGGATAAATGACAGAATTGCATAATTACTGAAGAAAAAACAAAACAGGAACCCAAAAATGGTCTCCCAGGGGAATACATCAGATTTCGTATAGATATTTAAGCCATGTGTAAAAGAATTGAATTCATGGAGGGCTTTCAAAGAAAAGACTCAAAGCACACCAGAAAACCACCCAAAACCATTTACTGAAAGGCACAGTGATTACATAAATAAGAGCTGAGAGCTAAACATACCTTGGGCTACACTTCAGGGGATTTGCCCTTCCGCCCCAGCTTCCATAGCAAGAAAAAAGCCAAGGTTTCACCTAATTACACTTATAATTTAGTTGTAACACGCTCCCAAATTCACGACCAGGGAACCTAAGCTTAAAAGTGATTTAAGGATTTTGCCCACAGTCTCAAAGTCAATAGGTGACATTCCTGACTTCCCAGTTCAAGTCTATTTCCCTTGGACCATGTTTTGTCATTCTAGGTTTCCTATTAACCTTTTCCTTTCTAAGATTCCTTTTGAAGAACTTTCATCACCAAATCTAAAAGCTGGGTTATTTCTAGCTAGAAGAGACAACTTCAACAGCCAATTTTTGGCATCCACATACATTACCTGCGCCTGCTCTTTCCCAGAGCCAACATATGGTTCACTGAGTCGTCAAATAACTGTTTTGCTATCAGGCAGTCCGAAGCTAAGCTCATTATGCCCAACTTATCACTTACACAGAACTACTGGCATCAAAGCAATTGGGCCAATATATGATGAATCACCTACCATCTATGAACTTTGTGGTAGATAAAAGTGGCACTTCGTTCTTCTCAAACTACATCTGTCAGCACAGCAGTATAAAAAAAAAATACAAAAAAAAAAAGAAAAAAAAACACGGATTTTTAGAGCAGACAGGTTTTTTCAGGCCTGATTCTGCCATTAACCATGCATCCTTGATATGGTCCATTCAACCAATCTGGATGTCCAAAGTGTGTTAAGGGCTAGGTATTTTAAGTTTAGATAGCTCCTTTCCACTAGGAATTCAGAGTAAGACAGACAGACATGATATGGTATGATAAGTGTGAGGCCTGTTGGGAACATGTAGGGGCAGAGTCTGGAGAGCCTTCCTGGACGGGATCCTAAATGACAGAAACTAGCCAGGTGCAGGGGGCATGAGCTGAGCATTCTAGACAGAAGGAGTATTTGTAGAGGCAAGGAAGTGAGAGAGGTAGTTCATATAAGGAAGGGAAAGCAGTTCAGTATGATTGCCACCTTTTGTTCCTTGAAAACATACAAAAAGGCCTTCTGGACCTTCACATTTATGGCTCTTCTGCTCAGGATGTCCTTCTCACAGATCTTCCCTGAATAAATCCTTTCCAATATCCAGGTTTCTGCTCAAATGCCTTAGAGGCTTTTTCTGACTACCTGTGTCTAAAGTCTCTGGTTGTCAAGAAGCCTGGAGAGGGAGGCAAGTACCAGACTGTAAGAAGTCTTGGACTGGGAGGTGGATGTGGCTCAAATGACTACCACATGGGAGGTCCTGGGTTTGGTTTTGGGTGCCTCCTAAAGAAGAAGAGCAAGACCATGAGCCGATGTGACCAGCTGGTGCGGTGAACTGACATGACAAGATGATGTAACAAGAGACACCAGGAGGAAAACATAATGAGACACAAAACAAAGCACAGAGTGGAGGTGCCTCAAGTGACTAAGCGCCTCCCTCCTACATGCGAGATCCCAGGTTCAGTTTCCAGTGCCTATTAAAGGACGATGAGCACAATAAACAGACACAGCAAGCACAAACAATGAGGGGGGAAGAAATAAATACATCTTTAAAAAAAAAGTCCTGGATCATCCCAAGGAATATCTCTGGGTGAAAAGAAGGCAGTAGAGATTCTTCAATCTTTTTGAACTCCAGTTTCCTTAGCTCTGTAATAATGGGGTCATTGAGGTCTATTACCCAATGCAGTTGGAGATTAAACAAGAAAACACATGAAGCATCTAACTGGAAGTATCCCAATCACAGCAAAGATTTGATTTCTCCAGCTCTGAGGGCTGACCCTCAATGTAGCAGCTATAGCTTTACTGATGTCGGGACAGACATGGGAGCTCTCTGACATAAGGATTTTTTTTTAAACAAATCAATTTTAATGGTACATACTAATAAAGCAAATGATTCATCAATCAATGGTATTTAGTATAATCATAAAGTTGTGCATTCATTATTTCAATCATTATTAGAGCATTTTCTTTATTTCAATAACAATAATAAACAAAAACCAGACAAACAAGCAAATTCTTCACCTCTCAATCTCTCTGTTTCCCCAGCTATACAGAGCCACTGTTTCTGACTCTTCTTGCACAGTTATTTGACATAGGGATTTAAGAACTGATCTTCCCTGCTTGTTAATGATTATAGCAAAGGCTTCTGGTATATTGTGCTTTTACAAGAAGATACTTAATACCTTTTTTTTTTTAAAGATTTATTTATCCTCTTCCCCTTGTTTGCAGTCGCTGCCTGCTCTGTGTCTGCTTGTCTTCCCTTTAGGAGGCACGGGGGAGTGAACCTGGGACCTCCCATGTGGAAGACAGGCACTCAATCACCTGAGCCACTGAAGCTCCCTGGTTTGTTGTGTCTCTCATTGTCTTTCCTCTTTGTGTCTTACTTATTGCTCATCTTGTTGCGTCAGCTCACCATGCCTGCCTGCTGTGCCAGCTCACCTTCTCTAGGAGGTGCCAAGAACCGAACCTGGGACCTCCCATGTGGAAGGTGGAAGCCCAATTGCTTAAGCCACATCCACTTCCCAAATACTTGTTGACTGAGATATAATGTAATGTTTAAGTACATGGACTCTGGAGCCAGACTGCGTAGAGTTTAAATGCAGGGCTTGGCTATTTGACCTTGAGCAACCCATTTAACTGCTGTACCTCAGTTTCCTGATCTGTAAAATGGGGTAATAGTACTTATCTCATAAAGCTGTGAGGGTTAAATGAGAGAATACAGGTAAAACACTTAAAACAGCACCTGGCACACACTGAGCATTTATTTATACATGCTAGTTACTATTATTGAAATGGCTTCTTAAAAGCCAGTCTTCATTTAGATTGAACTGTTAACTGTTTTCAACTGTTAATTTAAAGCAATAGTTTGTTCATGAGCAGCTCCTTACCCACACTCATTATAAGTGGTCTTAGCAGCTATGCCCCTTAGAAATATACACAGCTGCAGCCATATTCCCCTCAATCAGCTCTCAACATCAAGCTCAATAAAAAACTCTTCAAGAGTTAATGGTCTTCCAAACTTGCCTATCTCCTTTGAAAGGACAGGGCACGTTTAAATAACGATAAAATCTGTAGCTGAAAGTGACTGGCCTTAGGAACATGGGTGGTTAAGAGAAAAAAAAACTCAAAATACAAGTAGGAAGGCCATTTTACTTCCTGAAAGAATTTTAAAAGATCTCCCACCAAAAGCACTGAAAAAGGAAAAGCGTAAAAGATGGACACAGTCCTTTACTGGTATTTAAGCAACAATGGAACTTTGATATCAAACTCATACAGCTGTCCTTTATCTATTGGCAAGGAAGACTGCCTAAATGCCCAATATACTAAGAAAGTCTGGCCCGTTTTGAAATCTACTTTGCAATTTCAGTTTAAATTATGTATTTGCTTTGTTTCTTTTGTCTCACAGAACTGGAGCAGAAATTGTATAGGAAGGAGAGAAAACATAATTGGTAGAGCCTATCAACTCTTAGCTATTAGGTTTGGGGGAAAATGTTTTGGATGAAGGTACACAAGGTACTAACAATCACTAGAAACAAAGTGCCTCTGTCTTAGGTATAATACTTGGAAAAAGACAGTAAACCAAATGGAAGGAGCAACAAAAGAATGTATTATAGAACTATGGCAATTCTAGGAGAGAAAATCAGGAAAGCAGAAAAGCATTAATAAGGAAAAGTCCCATACAGGGAGAGATTAATTCTCAGAAAACATGTTTGTCTACAGCCTTATACTCAAAAGGGAGGTCATATCTGCAGCACATACCACATGGGAGCTGGTCAGAAATGCAGATGAGAATCTGAAGGGGATTCACATGTATAATAAAACCTGAGAAGCTCTCTTCGAGAAGACTATGGGCCCCAAACCAGGCTACACTGAAAAATCATCTATAATCTTAAAAAAAAAAAAAAAGATGCTGAGTCATTAATTCAGACCCAGTAAGTCAATCAGAATCTTTCCCTGTTTTACCCAAGGATATACCATTTCCTTCACAATTTCAGAGAGTGAAAATATATAAGTGCCTTCGCTAAAAATCCCTGCTCTACGACAAAGTAAAGATCTAGGCTACAAGGGCAAACAAAACGATTCATGCAAATGTGGTGTGCATGTATAGGGAAAAAATCTGGTCAATGGTGACATAAGAGTTAAAAAAAAAAGAATCATTGTCTTCAAGACTGATAAACATACTTACAAGGTCTTAGACCAATCAGCCTTACTGATTGATCCTCATGGGAGGAGAAACCTAACCTGTCACTTCTCACTATTTTCTTAGGCAAATGTCTACCTGTAAACATAATCCTGTTAGGCACTTACCTTGCTTGTCTGATTTGGTTTGATCCCGGGTCCTCGAACCAACAGTGGAACTTTGATATCAAACTCATACAGCTGTCTTTTATCTATTGGCAATGAAAACTGCCCTGAAAACAAAACACATAGGGAAAATATGGAGCCATGATAGAAGTACTGCTTATACTTTGTTTCATTTATTTAACCAGTAACAAAAATTAAATCAACTTTGTTCTACCATTATGGTGGTGTAATTGTTTAAATTTGCCTGTATTTTTAAATTTTGCCTGAATTCATCTTTTTAAAATAAAGACTCCCTACAAAGACTACAAAGACTCCCACTGACCTAAGATAGAACAAATTTAGCAAAAAGAATAACTGGAATGTAATGAAACACAAATATACATGTTTTCATATAATCTATGTTTACAATGATGCCAATTGATTGAGGTTACTCCAAAAACTGAAGGAAAAAAAACAAATTTTATCCTGCCTTTTCTGAATGAACTTCATTTCAAGATAATCACAGAGTTAATGAGAGAATGCTTTTCTCTGAGAATTCCAGTTAATAAATGTGAAAGGAGATACAAAATTATGAAGTCAACATTTTGCAGTTCCTAATAAATTTAGGCAACAATCATCAATGGAAGCTTTATCATACTCAAGCTGATACTTCCTGAGCCACCAATCAACACTAGCATCTCTTTAAGTGGGACAACAGCACAATGGGTCTCATATGATGCTACAGAAGTACCCAGCAGCATCAACGAGGAAACTTCTTGCCTGAAAATGTGAATTTCAAGTCTCTCGATCTAATTACCAATCTATAAGAAATGCTGAGTATACATGAGTTAAGGTATCACAAGACTTCAATTAGCCAAATTCAGAATGTAAGACATTCTGAAGGACAAACAGCCCACTTTTTCTAATAAATCAGTGGCAAAATGAAAGACAAGAATGAACTACAATGCACAGACCTTGTCTGCATCCTGATAAATAATAAACTACAAAAAAAAAAAAAAAAATCAAGGAAACCTGGGAATACAGACTGGGTATTGTATGGTATTAAGGAATTACTGTTAATTTCTTAGGGGTGATACCAGCATGGTAAAGTAAAAGTGACCCCTTAACAGATATATACTCAAGTGTTGACAGGTGGAATAATAGAATGTCTGGGATTTGTTTCAAAACATTCCAGCAACAAAAGAAAACAAGAACATGGAGCAGGGAGAAATATTCAAGATTGGCCACATGGAGCTGAAAAAGCAAAATTGAATAATGGGAGTTTAGTAGTCTCTAGATTGAGTGTTTAGGCATTTAAATATATTACTGTGAATATTTTTTAATCAATCTGTTTCTGTCAATTCCATTCAAGTGGAAATTTTTAGATGGGAAAGAAGAAAACATTTATTTTTAACTACAGAAGGTCCAAGTAGAAATGCTGAAAGACAAGGACATGGACTGACTTAACATTGCAGTTTAAAAAAAAATCCAAACTCATTGCGCAATGCATCCAGAGGTTTTCCCCAAAGGCAAATGCAACCTGCTTTTGGTCTAAATATCTTGAATGTCTTGCCTTTGTTCTCTAAGTGCTACTTATCCTTTAAATCTAGTTTAATTTTTCTGACTCTTCTATAAAGCTTTTCTGACTCAAGCCCATAAAGACCACTTCCTGATCCCTACTCCTACACCAACACATAATTTGGCACATGAAACAGCAAATAACGAATCCTGCTCTCTACCAATGGAAACGAGTTGGCCCTCTAACCAGGGAGGTCCTAAGGGCAAGACCCTCCCTCTGGCATGTCCACTGCTTAAAAGGACCAGACCTTCTTGCCAATGCTACTGATTGGGTGAAAGAGGAAAAACACTCACAAAGGTCACAGGATTACTTAACCCTGCCCATTACCTGTGTGATAGCCATTGTCTGATGTATAAAAGATGTAAGTGTTATTAAGATCCCCATTGAACTCCAATCTCTTTATCAATTTCTCCACAAGGTCATCAACTGAGAGTAGAGTTTGCCACCTGCAAATGAACAAAGGAAGAAACGGTGACTTCAGAGGCAATGGCTGAGGAATCACTACCCTGTCAAAAAAAGTCCAAAAAGAAACAAAAATCTCTCCCTACAAACTCAAATACCAAATCCCCTGCAAAAATTGATCAGAAAATTACAGAACATAATTAAGTTCATTCCAAACTTAAATGCTGCCAAAGAAAGAAATTAGACTTTTTATAATGAGTTAGCTTTATTATTTATTTTCACTGGTGATGAAAGTAGAGAAAACTGGAAGGGGAAGTTATCAATTCAGTACTAATTATTACAGATGAATTCAGGTATACCTGTGTTACAACAGTGTTTAAAAGTCTAAACTAGGAGTCAGCAAACTATGGCCTATGGGCCAAAGTTGGCCTGTCATGTGTTTATAAAGTTTTAGTGGAAGAGGAGCCATGCTCATTCATTTACATTGTCTAGGGCCACTTTTGCACTACAGTAAAGAGTTAAATAATGACAACAGAGGTATCTGTTGACCTACAAGTCTAAAATATTTACTATGTGGCCCTTTACAGAAAAAGCTTGCAGACCAAAGGTCTAACTAAATACTCACTATAGGTAAGTAATGGGTTTTTTAAAAATTGAGAAAAGAATTTCTTGAAAATCCCAAACAATATAGGCAAATATTTTGCTACAGTCTCAAGCCTTTGGATCTTTTGTAAACTACTTGGGCTGATTTCTCACCTAGTAACATTTTCTTTAGATCTAGGAAAACAAACTTTCTACCTAATGGCTTAAGTTTGCAATATTCCTTAACAAGTCAAAATGGATTTTTTAACTTGTCTTGAGGTTCAAAGCCCCCCTCATACTACCTGAATGTAAAGGAATCTCTTCCCATTATACCACCTTTCCCACTGACTTACTTCCTCTACCTTGTCTCAAAAATAATATGTTGGGAAGTGGATGTGACTCAAGAGGTTGGGTGCCTGCCTACCATATGAGAGGTCCTGAGTTCAGTTCCCAGTACCTACAAAAGATGATGAGCAAGATGACAAGCAACATGATGGACAGGCATGGTAAGATGACACAACAAACGGACACAATGAGATGATGCAACCAGGAGACACAAGAAGGAAAAACACAATGAGACACAGAACAAGCAGGGAGTGGAGGTGGCTCAAGTCATTAGGCATCTCCTTCCCACATGGGAGGTCCGGAGTTTACAGAGTGCAAACAATGAGGGGGACCAAAATAAAGAAAGAAAATAAATCTTTAAAAAAAAATCATGTGGTCAGGAGCATTTGGAATAAAATTGTCAGGTACGGCTAGCAAAATGCATTTATTCAGAATTTTTAAAATCCTTAAGTAGGGAAACAAGGGAGATGTGTCAACTGAGATTGATCAGCTCATCTAATCACAGGTTATCAAAACAGTAGTATTCACACCTAGAAGTTTTAGGAAGTTGTTTTTGTATTTCAAGCAGAAAAACTGAGCTACAAATACTCATTTGTAGCTCATATTCAGCTTTAGAAAACTACTTAACCTAGGGCATTCTGATTTCAAATTTTAGAAGTTTTAAAATAAAATACTTTGCATTAAAAACAACAACAACAAAGAAACAAAAACCAAAAAAGCAAACACATGGTGCAGTATTCCTGTTCATGAGTTGATTTGTAGGGGCCTCAAAGACCAACCAGATTGAGAAAGTAGCAGCTCTTACCTTCCTCTAAATGCATGATCTAAAAACTGTATTGAAGAATTTGTCATCGGGGTCTTGGCTTGCCTAATTAACCAGTGCTTGTTCTGAAATTTAGAAGAAAACAACATATTAACACCAAATCACCATAGTCAAACTACTAAAGTAGATAGTGAAAAAGAGTCATTTTATACCCTAACTAAAAGGAACTAATTGGAACGTGTTTAAACAACTTCAGACCTTCCCTCCCCCTCCATTCTGTTCCTAAAAGAAAATTTCTGCAGCTTAATTCTATGCTCTCACTAATTTGTCAACTTCTTTCTATCATTTTTTTTAAAGATTTAAAAAACCAATTTCTCCACCCCTCCACCATTGTCTGCTCTCTCTGTCCATTCACTGTGTGCTCTATGTCCACTTGGATTCCTGTCAGCAGCACCGGGAATCTGTGTCTCTTTTTGTTGTGTCATCTTGCTGCATCGGCTCTCTGTGTTTATGGTGCCACTCCTGGGCAGGCTGCACTTTTTTTGCTGTGGGATGGCCCTCCTTATACGTCGCACTCCTTGTGCATGGGGCCCCCTATGCGGGGGACACCCCTGTGTGGCGTGACACTCCTTGCGCGCATCAGCACTGTGTGTGGGCCAGCTCACCACGTAAGTCAGAAGGCCCTGGGTTTGAACCCTGGACCTCCCATATGGTAGGTGGACACTTTATCAGCTGAGCCAAATCCGCTTCCCTCTACCACTTTTTAAATCATAAAAGATCTCAGCCCCTTTGTTAGGAGCATTAGTAAGCATTAATAGAAGATTTAGTGACTGACATTGGGAAACTACTGGTTAAAATTAGATTAGATTTATAACCTTGATTCTATGCTTTGAGTTTACTAGAACACAAATGAGTAAAGATTAACTTTACCTCCAAGTTTTGCCTAATAAGTTATCATTCTATAATACCTGCCCTCTATTTTCCTAGCAAAGGTAATGATCATCCTAGACCCTTGGGAAAAATCCCATTGTAGGGATTTCCTAAAAGTCCAAATTTGGAAGGTCCATCCTATTAAAAAAAAAAAAAAAGCCACATTTTAAAAAACAAAACATTCCCACACACCATGAATACTCTATTAAAAGAGCCATAAGTTAGCATTTCCCCAACTCTGTTCCTCAAAGTATTCTTTAGTTAAAAGTTTGAAAAATACTACACGGCACATCTCATTAGAAATTCACATTAGAACATTAATAACTATGAGAAGTCCTATAACAGAGAGAATTTAACTCAACGTTTCTCATGGGAAATTCTATTGACTTGTTTTGAAACACTGTTTGAGAATGGCCCTCCAGTCAAAAGAACACAATTCACATAGCTCTAGAATCATACTTAAGCACATGTTTATGATGTGCCAGATAGTATGCTAGATGTTTCCATGTACTTTATTCTAAAGTACAGTCTAATAAGGGATCAGAATCTACCACTTTCAATGGAAAAACATAGGTTGAAGATCTTGCTCGTGGTTCTTAGCTAGAAAGTGGTAGTGTGGGATCTGACTCCAAGACTCATTCTTTCTACAAGCTCATAAGCAAGATCCCCAAATGATGGACAGGAGAAGTAGAGGTCTTTATCTTCCTGATTAAGGGAAAGATAAGTAACTGGCATTTCACATGAAATATTTAGGTTATAGTAGCAATTAATCATTTCCCACTCTGGTTCATTTCTCCATTTGACTTCCCTTCCCAACCACACTGCATTGCCTACCCTTTTTTCTTTCTAGCTGCAGCCAGCAGAGGGCCATCTGGAGATGGCTGCAGGCCCACCTTAACCATGAGGGGCATCTATCAGTCACTGCCAGGTGAGAGGCAAGCCAACACCCATGTTATCAGGAGGGCCTGAGTGATATGCCTGGAATGTGGAAAGATGACATTTCCTTAGCGTTCTCTGCAGACTCTCCACCATCTCACTGGCTGCACGGCAGATATTTTCTCCATACTTCTCAAGCAAGTTTATATTGTTGATGGTACTTGGGACAGGTGCAATTATCTTTAAAAGACCTTGAAGGAAAACCAGTTAAATGGCTCTAAGGCTTCCTGGCAAGTATATTATATATATAATAACACTGAGCATGGCTTAATAAAAGGATTAGGGAAAGCTACCGTTCCATGGATGTTGAAGTTCTTGTTTCTTGGTGCAGAGATATTCTGGAAGCTCTTCTGGTACTGAGGTGCAGCTATCCAAGGTGAATGAGGCGCTGGAGTGGAAATCATCATGAAGAATGGCTCAGAGTTGGACTTGTATCCCAGGAAGTCCAAGGAGATATTAGCCTGGCACATACAAAGATGCTGTCAACTCCTATCTTACCCAATAGCTGAGTACTTTAATAAATATTCTCCAGTGAACAGAGGGTACAGGGTCACATTACCTTTTTAAAAAATTTATTGAAGTAGATCACTCATACATAAGCATACATAAACAATGGGTGTAGAGTAATTTTTGTGAACTTACAAAACAAACATACATAACATCACAAAGGGATCTCATACCTCACCCCATCACAATACCTTACATTACTGTGAAACGTTTTTAACTAATGATTAAAGAGCATCCTCAAAATATTACTACTAACCAAAGTATCTTATCCACTTTTTATTTTCATATCATTTATACATGAACATAAACAGTAAGTGTACAGTAAAAGCTGTGTACTTAAAAAGCAAACATGCATAACATCATACACGGGTCTCATACATCAACCCACCACCAATACCTTGCTTTGTTGTGAGACATCTATTACAAATTATGAAAGAATATCATCAAAATCTTACTACTTACAGTCCTTATCTTACATTTGGTGTATTTTCCCCCCAACCCACCCTATTATTTTTATTTTTTTTTCTCACCCTATTATTTTTAAAACATATTTTTATGATAGAAGTTGTAAACTTACAAAACAATCATGCCCATGTGCAGAATTCCCGAACACCACCTCGCAACATACCACACACCACAGTGGAACATCTATTATAGATTATAACATCAACTTATTACTAAGTCTACTGTGTACATTTGGCACAGTTTTTCCATACTTCTCCATTATCAACGCAGTATATCTTTGGCACAGACACATGAATATTACATTATTACTGTTAACCTCAGTCCATAGGTCACTCCACTTATATTTTTCCCATGATTCTCCACATTCCCACCACCCTGCAATAGCAATATACATCTGCTCTAAACTTACCAAGGACACTCTTGCATCTGTACCATCAACCACAATTCTCATCCACCTCTGGGCTGATGGCTGATATTCAGTCACTAATTATTCTCTGGCAATTGGCATTTACATCCCTGGAATACCATTTTCAGCCACATCCCCATTTAAAAACCAGTTTATACTCACTATAATGTGTTACCATCAACTCTGTACATTTCCACACTTTTATAGTAAAGCTAATTAAAACTTCCACATACATTAAACATCAGTAGTCCATCTCAGTCCTCTTCTTAACTCCTTTAAGAATCCATGGCCTACCGCCAGGTCTTGAAGATCTTTTCCTACATTTTCTTCTAGAAGCTTTATGGTCCTTGCTTTTGTATTTATGCTTTTTATCCATTTTCAATTAATTTTTGTATAAAGTGTGAGTTAGGGGTCCTCCTTCCTTCTTTTGGTAATGGATATCCAGTTCTCTTAGCAGCTAGGTGGGTTTGACAGTCTAGTCAAAAATCACTAGATGTGAGGGTCTTCTGTTTCTGAACCATCAATTCGGTTCCCTTGTTTTGGGGTCTGTCCTTATGTCAGTACCATGCTGTTTTTACCACTGTAACTAGGTAGTATGATTTAAAGTCCAGAAATGAGAGTCCTCCAACTTCACTTTTCCTTTTTAAGATGTTGCTGACTATTCAAAATCCTTTACCCTTCCAAATAAATTTGATAATTGTGTCTTCATTTAAAAATGGTGGTGGAATTTTTATTGGGATTGCACTGAATCTGTATATCAAGTTGGGTAGAACTGACATCTTAATGACATACAGACTTCCAATCCACGATCATGGAATATTGTTCAAATTATTTAAGACTTTTTGATTTAACAATGAGTTGTAGTTTTCTGAATACAAGTGCTTTACATCATTGGCTAAGTTTATTCCTAAATATTAGGATTTTTTATCTGTCATTTTTTATTTTCACCACTCTTTTGACACTCTTAGCTACTTTTACTGATATAATCTTCATTTCTAGACTCTCTTCCAGGCCTTTCTCTCCTGTCTTTACTTCCCAGGCTAAAGCACATCCTTTAGTATTTCCTGCAAAGCTGGTCTCTTGGTTACAAATTCTCTCAGTTTCTGTTTATCTGTGAATATTCTAAACTTGTCCTCATTTTTGGAAGACAATCTTGCCAGATATAAGATTCTTGGCTGTAAGTTTTTCTCTTATAGTGTCTTAAATATATCATACCACTATCTTCTTGCCTCCATGTTCTCTGATAAGAAATCAGCACTTAACCTTACTGGATATCCCTTATATGTTATACATTTCTTTTCTCTTGCTGCACTCAGAATTGGTCTATTCCAATTTATTATGATGGGAGTACACTGTGCTTGTCAGACATGGATATCTATGTCCTTCTCTAGGGCTGAGAAATTTTCTATCATTATTTCTTCAAATATTTCTTCTATCCCTTTTCCCTTCTCTTCTCTTTCTGGGACACCCATAACACGTATGTTTGCATGTCTTTTAGTTCCCTAAGACCTTGTTCCACTTTTTCCATTCTTTTCTTCATCTGTTCTTTTGCATGTTTGCTTTCACAGGTCATTTCTTCTAGCTCTCCAATCCTTTCTTCTGCCTTTTCAAATCTCCTATTATATCATTCCAGTGTATTTTTAATTTCCTTTATTGTGCCTTTCATTCCCACAAGATTGGCTATTATTCTATGTATGTTTTCAATTTCTTCTTTGTATTCATCCAATGTCTTCTTAATATCCTTAATCTCTTTAGCCATCTCACTGAATTTATTAAGGAAATTTGTTTGAACATCTATGATTAGTTGTCTCAACTCCTTTTATGTCCTCTGGAGGCTTATCTTGTTCCTTTAACTGGGACATAGCTTCCTGTTTCTTGGTGTAGATTGTAATTTTTTGTTGGAGTCTTGGCATCTGGTTTATTAGAACATTTATTCTGGGTGCAGTTTCTTTCTTTAGTTTAGGGCTTTCTTGCCCTTTCTCCCTTGCTGGTTGTTTAGCAGGAGCCAAGGAAGTAGTTCTTACTATAAGCTGTGGAGGCTCAAGCTGCCCTCATTGTGCCAGCGACTGAAGAAGCTTCTCCCAGCTTTCTCCTTTGCCAGGGGTAGGGACAGAGTCACAGCCCTGTTTAATAGTCCAGGTCGTACAGGCCTAGACTGCAGTTGCCTAGAAAAGACCTATGAAGCCTCATGCCCCTTTCTCCCCTACCTGGTGTGGGGGGGAGGGTTGGAGCTGCAGGGGTGGGTAGCAATGTATGTCGTGCAGGTCCAAAATGACTGCAATTGTCCTGTTAGACTTCCTATTATTCAGTCTGTGCCAGTTTCCTCCCTGCTAGAGGTGGGGCTGAAGCCTAGGCTTTCACCTGATATGGGTGAAAGAAAACAGTTTCTACTATCACTGTGGTTTTCAGTCAACCTGGCTTTCCCTCATGCTGAGGGCAGAGTCAAAATGGCGACTACCGGTCTCATTCCAACTTGAACAGGTTCAAACTTTGCTGTTCTTAGGGTTATACTTTAGCCAGCTGAATTTACTAATCACAGCTGAAATGGGTGGTCAACAGTCTCTTCTTCCCGTTTCTGGGAATGGAGCTTCCAATTCCAGCCATAGAATAGTTCCTGAGGTGGCTTGCACTGCCAAAGGATGATCACCGGCCCTCTCAACATGGCCTGTATTTTCCCAGAGAGGCTGGCACAGGTTCCCCCAGCTTCCTCCCTGTCGAAGGTGGGGCTGGGGCTTTGGCTAAAGCTGCAATCCAATCAGGATGGAAAGAAGCCCATGCCTACCAGCACTGTGATTTTCAGTCCGCCCTGGCTCCCCTCATGTCAGAGGTGGAATTAAAATGGTGGCTACTGGCCTCTTTCTGACTTGGACAGGTTCAAACTTTAACTGTTTTCACGATTATACTTTAGCCTGCTGAAATGCTCATCAGGAGCTGAAGTTAGTGCCCAACTGTCTCATCCTCCCCCCATTTTGGGAAAGTGGATCTTTGAATTCCAGCTATGGAATAGCTCCCAAGGCAGCTTATGCCACCAGTGGAGGATGGGAGCTAGCCTCTGTGGCAGGGAGGGCTCTACTTAGGAATCTTCTCTGCAGATAGGCAATCTCCTGCCATTCTATCAAGGATGTTTCAGTATGCTCTTTTGGTTTCCTGGAGCCCCAAATAGGCGCTTTAGATAGCTCTGGGTGATTACTAACTGCCCTGTAGCATAAGCTGACTAGGGAAGCTCCTTATTCCACCACCATGTTGCTGGTTGTCCCACATTAGCTTTTAATCCATCTAGCATATGGTTTTATGACACATTCATTTTATGTTTGTTCAAACAAAACATGCTTTTTAATAAAGTATTCTGGGCAATAATTTTATTAAAAATTTGAAAACCATATGCTCAAAAAAGATTAAGATCGTCATTTTATATGATGTAGAAATTGTTATATCTTTAAAAGGAAATATTAATAGTTATTTGGTCATTTTAGTATTAACTATATAAATGCAGGTTAGAGTACACACGCTGATGCCTTAAAAATGTAAAGAGAGCCAACTTAATTCAGAACAGTGGGAAAGATTAAGTTACTTTACACCATGAAAATATGTAGAGTAGAAGTCATAAATTGTGCCAGCTGAAGTAGCTAAACTTAATGAATAGCTCTCCTGTACCTTCAGGCTGGTGTTTAATGTTACTTAAGTAACCCAGATACCCTGATTTATTTTTCTGATCGCCACCAAATAGGATAATAAATGAGTATGTACATACACACACACGTATACATACATAAAATCTCCTACCACTAGAAAATTAACTTGCACAGAATCAGGGGCTTTGCTTTTTGTACTGCTGAACACCTGACCTAATGGGTACTCAAAATTTGGTGAATGAACACCCTATGGAGGCTTGCCACTGAAAACACCTTAGGTAAGATAGTAGGGCCCAAATTCACCCAATTTCAGTAATTCAGTATATATAAATACGCAATATCCAAAGAACTCCCTCATCTCCTATGAATCCCCCATCTTGCAGCCACTGAGTCAAACTAGGATCAAGAGTAGAAACCCCTATAAAGTAAAGCCTTATCAAATAATATATATAGTCTTAGAGATCAGCCTTTGGAAAATGCATTTGTTCCTTGAATTTCAAGAACATAAGCTCTGAATCTGACTTATATAACAAAGGAAAACACTCTCAGAAGATTTCAATCAGTTGAAGTATTCTTTGGCAGTTAGACTACAGTTATTATGCATTTACTTATCCCACGTGAACAAATATGACAGAAGGTTTGTCTAGGCAGAGTCTATGATCAAATGTGAGCAAAACCTGCAAGGAAAGAACCACAGTAACTCACCAAAACATCTGTCAGATAGTCCACACTGTAGTTCTCACCATGCTTCCGTGCCTTTCCATTGATAGAGAGAGTATAATTATAATATTTAGAATTCTTTTCCTGTTTGAAAAAAAAGTAAAATTTGTTATGAGGTCAGAACACAAGACGAAAATCTGAATCCAGGCTGGGCTCAACTGTAACTATTTTCAAGTGATAAGACAAGTCAGTACTGAACAGCATTTTTTGACTAAGGTTTTTATTAACTGTTGGTATAGTTTCAATAATATGTCCTACTTTTAAAGCCAGAATAGATCAGAAAGGACAGCAAACTATGCTGCTAAACCTTGCGTAATGCAGAATAATCATCACAGAAAGAAGTGACTCACAAATCAGTAGACTTTAAGGAAATAAAACAGCCAATGGTAACAGCAAACTAGGTTATGTCAATATTAGAGCTAATTAGTCAGTAAGTACACTTTGCATCTGTAGGGCTGTATATAACTGCCACTGACTTCACTAATCACTTACCAAGGCATACCAATAATTCCAGCCTAGAGGAACGTGTTCTAATCCTCCTGCATCTGGGGCTCCATACTGAAAAGCAAGACAAGAAGGACATTAGAAGTCCGTAAACATGAACACCCGAGAAAGTGTAAACTTTTAGAATCTTTTTAGATGAGTGCGTAAAACACAGTAAATGCTCAATTTCCCCCAATATGTAAAACATTCAAAGAGTAAAGATTACCAAAATAGTAAGAACTTCTAAAGCAGGGGTTGGCAAACTATGGCTAGTGGGCCAAATCTGGCCCTCTGCCTTTTCTGTTTGGCCCTTGAGCTAATAATTTTTTCAACCATTTAAAAATGTAAAAACTAATCAAAAGACTATTGTGTGAAATGTGAAAGTTACATGAAATTCAAATTTCAGTGACTATAAAGGTTTATTGGAACACAGCCATACTCATTCATTTGTAATGTCTATAGCATCTTTTGTGCTACAATGGCAAGGCTGAGCAACTGCAACAGGGAGATAGGGACTAAAAGCCTAAAATATATACCCTATGGTCCTTAACAGAAAAAGTTCAAGTGCTTAGCCCCCAGGGCCCATCAAATCAACCATTCATGTGATGAGTGCTGAGTTGGTGGTAGTGCAGAATGAATAATCTACCTGACATTGTGGCTAATAGCAGTCAAAATAATTAAGATTGTGAGTTATCAGGATACTACTTCAGTTATCCTGCCTGAAGAATGTACTTTTGGAGCTCAGTGTAACTGATGAGATGAAGAAATGATTCCATGTTATCTCAAAAAGGTTTAATGTCTTGGAATAGAGTCTCTGTATTTAAAAAAAATTTCTCCTGATTTTATATGACCTTAAAAATATAAGGTGAGTGACCTGCATTTTCTCTTTAGGATCCATATCCTTAACCCAATAACTTAGTATCTATTTTACTTATTTCCCATGATTCTTTACTGACTCATCTTCCTTCAAATGCACAAGGTTGCAGAGTCCCCTAATTGCTGGGAGAAGAGGAGAAATTAACAGAAAATTTAGATTAGACATTAAGATCTCTGGCAACCACAGATAAAGTGATGAGAAAATGTCATCTTCGTTTTGCCCTACATCCCCAGTTTTACTAATCTAAACACTCCCAAATAAAAGCTAACTTCAAACACTCCCAAATACACTAGTTTCCTAACTTGGACTTTATCTAAAAGTTAAGGCCAATGTGGGGGATTTGGGGCCATGAAATCTGAGACTCTAATTCTTAATCATAAGTAAGAGGCTTGACAGGTCACACTGAAGTATTTCTCCATCCATACCTATGAGGTGGGCAAACTAACACTTAGCTGTTTGCTTTAATGGTTCAAGTGTTCCAGGCTCTGGGTGTTTACCCTTTATCACTGATCTCTCCGTGTTTTATTCTCATTTTGGAGATGAGAAAGCAAGTTAAGCATTAAGGTGTTATAATTCAAATATTCTAAAGAAATATGAGGAAAGATTCTAAGAGTAAACAAGTCTTTACTCTGATTCTGATAAATGAGAAAAGGAAACAAAGATGCTATGACAGCATATGATAAACAGAACTCCTGAGGAAAAAAGGGAAGCTGTATTCAGGACAGTTTTAAAACAAATGCTCATGGAAATATCTGATTTTAGGCAAATCACATAGTAGACAGATTATGATAAAACAAAATATACCAAAAATGCTTTAACATAATTTTAATTGGCATTAAGAAATAATTAGGGTTTCTGGGAAGAGGGGGTCAGAAGAGGTAGGCAAGCTCAACTCTTGCACGACATCAACAGAGGAAGGGCAAAAAGCTGTTCGAAGCATGGACTTTGGGGCTCTTCAGACCAGTGCTGACCAGCCCCGAGGAAGGTAAGGGATAGAAAGATGAAAAAGCAGAAATGAAAACAATGAATTACTAGCTGCTGCAACCAGGAACTGCATCCATCCCTCACACCCTTAAGGCAAACAGCCGCAATGAAACCAATGCTCACTGCAGCCAAATGAGAGGGGAACATACGTCTTCCTCCATGGGAAGAGGGAGGGTGCACTGGACAGCAAAGAGTGGTTTCTCTTTAGTGAATGTGACCAGCAGAGCCCACCTTGAACACTGGCTCTGGCCAGAACAGAATCATGTGCAAGTAGAGGTTGAGAGTCACCTGTGTGGAAGGATTCACCAATGATTGCCATCTGCTGGCTGGCTGGCAAACTGCAAGAAAAAATGCTTTTAGGTATCTCGTCTCCCAGTTCCCCTTGATCTGGTCTGCACCCCATTAGTGAGTCCTCATCTTATTTTGATAACTTAAGCTGGGGATTGTTAAAGACTTAGAATAAGTTGGACCAAAAATCAAAGAACTATGAAACAAAACCATTAGGCAAGAAAGAGAAACTGACCATCAGAGTAAATTCACTAACATATTCAGATATCTAAATAGCAAAAATTACAGGCCATACTATGAACCAGGGATAGGGCCCAGTCAAAGGAAGAGACCAAAAATCCTGAGGAGGCACAGGATTTAAGACAACTAATCAATGATAATCACCCAAGTCTCCTAAACCAAGGCCTTTAAGGAAAACATGATTAAAGAGATAAAGGATATGAAGATGACACTGGGTGAACATAAAGAACAATTTGAAAGCATGCAAAGAAAAGTAACGAAGCTTATGGGAATGAAAGACACAATAGGTGAGATCAAAAACACATTAGAGGGAAATGGACTTGGCCCAGTGGTTAGGGTGTCCGTCTACCACATGGGAGGTCCACAGTTCAAACCCCGGGCCTCCTTGACCCGTGTGGAGCTGGCCCATGCGCAGTGCTGATGCGCGCAAGGAGTGCCGCGCCACGCGGGGTGTCCCCCGCGTAGGGGAGCCCCATGCACAAGGAGTGCACCCATAAGGAGAGCAGCCCAGCGCGAAAGAAGGTGCAGCCTGCCCAGGAATGGCGCTGCCCACACTTTCCGTGCCGCTGACGACAACAGAAGTGGACAAAGAAACAAGACGCAGCAAATAAACACAGAGAACAGACAACCGGGGAGGGGGAGGGAATTAAATAAATAAATAAATCTTAAAAAAAAAAAAAAAACACATTAGAGGCATGGGAAGCAGATTTGGCTCAACTGTTAAAGCATCCACCTACCACATGGGAGTTCCAGGGTTCAAACCCACAGCCTCCTGACCTGTGTGGTGAGCTGGCCCATGCACAGTGCTGATGCGCGCAAGCAGTGCCATGTCATGCAGGGGTGTCCCCCACATAGGGGAGTCCCACGCACAAGGAGTGAGCCCCGTAAGGAAAGCCGCCCCATGTGAAAAAAATGCGCAACCTGCCTAGGAGTGGAGCTGCACACACAGAGAGCTGATGAAGCAAGATGACGCAACAAAAGGAGATACAGATTCCCGGTGCCGCTCAAAAGAATCCAAGTGAACACAGAAGAATACACACAGTGAATGGACACACAGAGCAGACAATGGCTGGGGGAGGGGGGAGGGGAGAGAAATAAATTTAAAAAATAAATCTTAAAAAAAAAAGCAAAAAACACATTAGAGGCAGACAGAAAAGGTAAAACTGAAGAGAGAAAAGAACACAGAAAAGAATGGAAAAAATTGAGCAGGGGCTCAGAGTTGAGTGACTACCTGAAACACAACGTACGTGTCATGGGAGTTCCAGAAGGAGAAGAGAAGGGAAAAGGGGCAGAAAGATTATTTGAGGAAATAAGAGCTGAAAATTTCCCAACTCTCATGAAAGAAATAAATTTACATGTCTAAGAAGAGCACCATACCCCAATCAGAATAAATACAAATACATCTACTCCAAGACACATACTACTTAGAATGTCAAATGTCAAAGATAAAGAGAAAATTCTCACAAGGGAGAAGCAAACCATCACATACAAGGGATGTCCTGTAAGAGCACAGATTTCTCTTCAGAAACCACAAAGGTAAGAAGACAGTGTATGATACAATTAGGATACTGAAAGAGAAATACTGCCAGTTGAGAATTCTTTATCCAGCAAAAAACGGTCCTTCTAATATGAAGGTGAGTATAAAATATTTACAAACAAAAACTAAGAGAGTTTGCAAAAAAGAATCCATCTTTGCAAGAAATATTAAAGGAAGCCTTAGAACCTGAAAGAAACATACAGGAGAGAGAGAGGCTTGGAGGGGAGTATAGAAGAAAGAATAGCAAAAAGGAAAACCATAGAGTAAAAAGACAAAAATATGATATGACATATGAAAACCAAAGAATGAAAGGTAGCAGTAACTAGTGCATTTACAGTAATATCTTTGAATGTGACTGGATTAAATTCCCCAATCAAAAGAGACAGGTTGACAGAATGGATAAAAAAAATATGAGCCATCCATATGCTGCTTACAAGACACTCATCTTAGATTCAGGGATACAAAACGCCTGAAAAGAAAGGTAGGAAAGAGATACTCCACACAAATAGTAACCAAAGAATAGCAGGGGTAGCTACTAATATGAGACAAAACTGACTTTATTTTTTAAACTGACTTTAAATGCAAAAAAGTTATTAGCTACAGAGAGCCACTATATATTAATAAAAGGGACAACCCACCAGGAAGATATAATAGTCATAAATATCTATGCACCTAATCAGGCTGCCCCAAAATATATGAGATAAACTCTAAGAAAAAACTGAAGGGAAAAAAGTCATCTCTACAAATATCACTGGAGACTTCAACTCCCCATCCACATCATTAGCTAGAACAACTAGACAGAAGATCAACAGGGAAACATAGAACTTGAATAATATAATAAAGAAGTTAGACCTAACAGACATATACAGAACACTGCATCCAAATTCAGCAGGTCAAACATTCTTCTCAAGTGCCCATGGATCTTTCTCCAGGATAGACCACATGTTAGGGCACAATTCCACTCTCAATAAATATAAAAAGACTGAATTTGTACAAAGCACCTTCTCAGATCATAATGGAATGAAACTGGAAATCCATAATAGACAGGAGAAAAGTAAATCCACAAAAGTATGTAGCTCTGAACAGCACACTCCTAACTAATCTGTGGGTCAAAGAAGAAATTGCAGGTGAAACCAGTAAACATACTGACACAAATAAAAATGAGACCACAGTGTATCAAAAGTTATGGGATAAAGTGAAGGCAGTCTTGAGAAGGAAATTTATAGCCCTAAATGCCTATATATTACAAAAGAAAAAAGAGCTAAATGCAAAGATTTAACTGAACAACTGGAGAAACGAGAAAAAGAACAGCAAATCAATCCCAAATCAAGCAGAAGGAAATAACAAATTTTAGCACAGAAATAAATGAAATTGAGAACCCAAAAAATAGAGAAAATCAACAAAACCAAAAGCTGGTTCTTTGAGAAAATCAATAAAACTGACAAACTCCTAGCTAGACTAACAAAGGAAAAAACAGAGAAGATACAAATAAAAACAATCAGAAATGAAAGGGGGAAGTTACAACTGACCCCACAGAAATAAAAAGAATCATAAGAGCATATTATGAGGAACTGAATGCCAACAAACTAGACAAAGTAGATGGAAAAATTCCTAGAAATGCACAAATAACCTATACTAACGCTACAAGTACAAAATCTTAGCAAACCAGTTACATTTAAAGAGACTGAAGCTGTCATCAAAAATCTCCCAGGATAGAGAAGTCCAGGACCAGATGTCTTCAAAGGTGAATTCTACCAACCATTTAAAAGAATTAACACCAATTATGTTTAAACTCTTCCAGAAAATTGAAGAGGGAAAATTACCCAATACATTTTATGAAGCCAACATCACCCTAATAACAAAGCCAGATAAAGATACTATAAGAAAAGAAAATTACAGACCATCTCTCCAATGAACAAAGATGCCAAAGCTCTCAACAAAATACTTCCAAATCAAATCCAACAGCATATCATAAGACGTATACATCACAACCAAGTGGGATTTATTCCTGGTACAAGGCTGGTTCAACATAAGAAAAGCAATCATGTAATATATCACATTAGGAAACTGAAGGAAAAAAACACCCATGATTCTTTTGAAAGATGCAGAAAAAGGTACTGGAAAAAATTCAGCATCCTTTTTTTGATTTGAAAAACACTTCAAAAGATAGGAATAAAAGGAAAATTCCTCAATATGATAAAAGGCATATATGAAAAACCTACAGCCAACATTGTAATCAATGGAGAAAAGTTGAAAGCTTTCTCTCTAAAATCAGGAACAAGACAAAGATGCCCACTATCATTATTGTTATTTAATATTGTAGTAGCAGTTCTAGCTAGGTCAATTAGACAAGGAAAAAAAAAAAAATTAAAGGCATCCAAATAGGAAAAGAAGAAATCAAACTCACTGTCTGCAGATGACATGATCCTGTACTTAGAAAATCCTGAAGTATCCACCACAAAGTTACTTGAGCTAAAATGAATTTAGCAAAGTAGGAGGATACAAGATCAACATGCAAAAATCAGTAATGTTTTGTACACTAGTACTGAACAATCTGAGGAGGAAATCGGAAAAATTCCATTTTCAATAGCAACAAAAAGACTCAAATACCTAGGAATTAATTTAATCAAAGAAATATAATACCTATATGCAGAAAACTACAAAACAATGCTAAAAGAATTTTTAAAAGACCTAAACAAATGGAAAGACATTTCATGTTCATTTATTGAAAGAATAAATATCAAGATGTCAATCTTACCCAAACTGATTTATAGATTGAACGCAATACCAATCAAAATCCCAAGAGCTTACTTTACAGAATTAGAAAAGACAATTGCCAGATTCATTTGGAAGGGAAAGTGCACCTGAATAGCCAAAAGCAGTCTAAAAAAGAAGAGCAACACAGGAGGAATTTCATTACCTGACCTGAAACATATTACAAGCTACAATGGTCAAAACAGCACAGTACTGGCATAAAGGTAGACACAACAATCCGTAGTATAGAACGGAGAATCCAGAAATAAACCCTCACCTATACAGTCAACTGATTTTTGACAAACCTACCAAGTTAATGTTAATGGGACAAAACAGTCTTTTTCAACAAATGGTGCTGGGACAACTGGATATCTATAACCAAAAGGATGAAAGGGGTACCATCTTACTCCCTATATAAGAATCACGTCAGGAAAACGGACTTTGGCCCAGTGGTTAGGGCGTCCGTCTACCACATGGGAGGTCCGCGGTTCAAGCCCCGGGCCTCCTTGACCCGTGTGGAGCTGGCCCATGCGCAGTGCTGATGCGCGCAAGGAGTGCCGTGCTACACAGGGGTGTCCCCCGTGTAGGGGAGCCCCACGCGCAAGGAGTGCACCCATAAGGAGAGCCGCCCAGCGCGAAGGAGGGAGCAGCCTGCCGAGGAATGGCGCCGCCCACACTTCCCGTGCCGCTGACGACAACAGAAGCGGACGCAGCAAAAAGACACAGAAAACAGACAACCGGGGGAGGGGAGGGGAATTAAATAAATAAAAATAAATCTTTAAAAAAATAAAAAATAAAAAAAAAAGAACTAACGTTTAAAAAAAAAAAAAAAAAAAGAATCACGTCAAAATGGCTCAAAGACCTAAATATAAAAGCCAGAACCATAAAACTGTTAGAAGAAAATGTGGGAAAACATCTTTAAGACCTTGTATTATTAGGTGGTAGGTTCTTGGACCTTACACCCAAAGCACATGAAACAAAAGAAAAAAATAAATAAATGGGCCTCCTCAAAATTAAACACTTTTGGGAAGCGGACTCGGCCCAGTGGTTAGGGCATCCGTCTACCACATGGGAGGTCCACAGTTCAAACCCCAGGCCTCCTTGACCCATGTGGAGCTGGCCCATGCGCAGTGCTGATGCACGCAAAAAGTGTCCTGCCACGTGGGGGTATCCCCTGTGAAGGGGAGCCCCACGCACAAGGAGCGCGCCCTGTAAGGAGAGTCACCCAGCGTGAAAGTGCAGCCTGCCTAAGAATGGCACCACCCACACGGAGAGCTGACACAATAAGATGACGCCACAAAAAGAAACACAGATTCCCATGCCACTGAAAACAACAGAAGCAGACAAGATGACAACGCAGCAAATAGACACAGAGAACAGACAACGGGGGCAGGAGAGGGGAGAGAAATAAATAAATCTTAAAAAAAAATCAGGGGGGTGGGGGAGCGGGGTTGAATGGGACCTCACATATATATTTTTGATGTAATATTATTACAAAGTCAATTAAAAAAAAAAACTAAAAACTAACTAACTAAATAAATAAATTAATTAATTAATTAATTAAACACTTTCCCACTTCACAGGACTTTGTCAAAAGGGTGAAAAGGCAGCCAACTCAATGGGAGAAAATATTTGGGAAATGATGTATCTGATAAGGGTTAATATCCAGGATAAAGAGATGTTACAACTCAACAATAAAAAAACAAATGACCCAATTAAAAAATGGGTGAAAGAGCTGAATAGGGAAGTAGACGTGGTTCAACTGATAGAGTGTCCGCCTACCATATGGAGGGTCCAGGGTTCTATACCCAGGGTCTCCTAACCCATGTGGTGAGCCCGCCCATGTGCAGTGCTAGCGTGTGGAAGGAGCGCCGTGCCACGCAGAGGTGCCCCCACGTAGGGGAGCCCCACACGCAAGGAATGTGCCCTGTAAGGAAAGCTGCCCCACATGGAAAAAAAAAGCTCAGCCCACCCAGGAGTGGTGCCACACACATGGAGAGCTGACGCAGCAAGAGGATGCAACAAAAAAGAGATGTACTTTCCCAGTGCCACCTGGTAACACAAGCGGATGCAGAACAACACACAGCGAATGGACACAGAGAGCAGACAATGGAGGGAGGGGAGAGAAATAAATAAATAAATCTTAAAAAAAAAAAAAAAGACTTGAATAGACATTTGTCCAAAGAAGAAACACAAATGGCAAAAAAACACATGAAGATAGGCTCAATACCACTAATGATTAGGGAAATGCAATAGACATTTGTCCAAAGAAGAAACACAAATGGCAAAAAAACACATGAAGATAGGCTCAATACCACTAATGATTAGGGAAATGCAAATCAAAACTACAATGAGATGTCATTTTACACCTATTAGGATGGCCACTATTAAAAGGACAGAGAACTACAAGTGTTGGAGAGATACAAACACTTACTTACTGTTGGTAGGAATGCAGAATGCTACATCCACTGTGGAGCACTGTTTGGCAGTTCCTAAAGAAGCTGAATATAGATTTGCCATGTGACCCTGCAATACCACTACTGGTTACATATCCTGAGGAACTGAGAGCAGTGTCACGAACAGACATATGCACACCTATGTTGCTAGTGGCATTATTCACGAATGCCAGGAGATGGAAACAACCCATGTGTCCATCAACAGATGAATGGATAAACAAACTGTGGTCTATTCACATGATGGAATATTAGGCAGCTGTAAGAAGAAATGGAGTTGTAAAGCATATGACAACATGGATGAATCTGGAGATTTTGTTGAGCAAAGCAATCCAGACACAAAAGGACAAATACTGCATGACTGCATTACTATGAACCAAATATACTGTGAAACATATTGTACGATTAAAAAAAAATTATAGGCATCCAGTACATTTAATTGAGAAATGTATGTTTTTATTCAACTGTGTTTGCTTTTTAAGTTGTTTATGTTTTCAATTATTAAATGTACAAAATAAAGTTAAAAAATAAATTAAAAGCACATGACACAGATTTGAACTGATGGAGAAGAGAATTAGTGAAACTGAGGTCAGAACATCTGAACTTGAAAAGACAGAAGAACAGAAAGAGGAGAATGAAAAAAAGGAACAAAGTCTTCAGGAATTGATGACAATGCGAAATGCAGAAACATATGCGTTACAGGTGTCCCAGGAGGGGAAGAGAATGTGAAAGAGATAGAAGGAATATGTGAGGAAATAAAGACCAAAATCTTCTAAACATTATGAAAGACGTAAATATTAATATGCCAGAAGGACAACGTACCCCAAACAGGATAAATCCAAACAGACCTACTCCAAAACACCTACAATTCAGAATGAAAAACATCAGAGATAAAGAGAGGTTTCTGAAAGCATCAAGAGAAAAGCAAAGCATCATATACAAGGGAACCTCAATAAGACTAAGTGCCGATCTCTCATCAGAAACCACGGAGGTGAGAAGAAAGTGGTATGATGTATATATGTAAGGTACTGAAAGAGAAAAACTGCCAGCCAAGAATTCTTTATTCAGTGAAACTGTACTTCTAAAATGAAGGTGAGTTTAAAGTCTTTGCAGACAAAGAGACACAGAGTATGTTACCAAAAGACCAGATTTACAAGAGATACTAAAGGGAGTACTGCAGCCTGAAAGAAAAAAAACAAAGGTGAGAAACTTGGAGAAGAATGTAGAAATGAAGATTACTAACTTAAAGGGTAAAAAAGACAGACAATAGAAAGATATAACCATGGAAAGCCAAAGGATAAACTGGATAAAGTAATGCTTTTAAAATAATAATGCTGAACATTAACAGACTGAATTCCCCATTGAAAGTTAATGGATTGCATTCCCCAATCGAAGACAAGGACTGATAGAAAGGATAACAAAATATGAGCCATTTATATGCTGTTACAAGAGACGCACCTCAGATGTAGGGACACAACTGGGTTGAACGTGAATGATAAGAAAAAGATTCTAAGCAAAGAGTAATCAAGAGAGATCTGGGGTAGCAATACTAATATCAGATAAAATAAATTTTAAATGCAAAACTGTTACAAGAGATGAAGACGGTCATTATATATTATTAAAAGAGGCAATTCACCAAGAAGAAATAGCTATAATAAATATTTATGCACCTAAGCCAGGTGTCACAAGATACATGAGGCACACACTGGCAAAAGTGAAGGGAAAAATAGATGGTCGTACAATAAAGTTAGAGACTTCAAAACACCACTCTCAGCATTAGATAGAGCACCTGCTCAGAGGAAAATAAGGAAACAGAGAGCTTGAATAACATGATAAATGATCTAGACCTAACAGACATTTATAGAGCATTATATCCCAAAACAGCAGGATATACATTCTTTTCAAGTGCTCGTAGATCCTTCTCCAGGATGGACCATATGTTGGGTCACAACACAGTTCTCAATAAATGTAAAAATACAGAAATAATATAAAACACTTTCTCTGATCATAATGTAAAGAAACTGGAAATCAGTAACAAACAGAAAATGGGAAAATTCACAAAAATATGGAGATTAAACAACACACTCTTAAATAATCAGTTGGTCAAAGAAGAAATTATAAGAGAAATAAGTAAATATTTTGAGATGAATGAAAATGAGAACACAACATATTAAAATCTTTGGGACAGAGGAAAGGCAATGCTGAGAGGGAAATTTTTAGCCCTTAATGTTTACATTAAAAAAGAAGAAAGAGTTAAAAATTGAAGACCTAACTGTACAACTGCAGGAACTAGAAAAAGAACAGCAAACTAATTCCCAAACCAAGCCAAAGGAAAGAAATAACAAAGATTAAAGCAGAAATAAATGAAATCGAGAACACCAAAGAAAAAAAAAGAAAAAAAATCAACAAAACCAAAAGTTGGTTCTTTGAGAAGATCAACAAAATTAACAAATCCTTAGCTGAACTAACAAAGAGAAAAAGATGCATCTTTCTTGATTAAAAATACTCCAGTAGATAGGAATAAAAGGAAGCTTTCTCAGCATGGTAAAGTGTATATATGAAAAACCCACTGAGGGAAGTGGCTGTGGCTCAATCAGTTAGGCTCCCGTCTACCATACGGGAGGCCCTGGGTTCACGTCCCAGGGCCTCCTTGTGAGGCAGGCTTGCCCACATGCTGCGGAGAGCCACCGGCCCACAAGTGCTGTGGAGAACCAATTCAGCAAGGTGATGCAACAAAAAAGGGAAACAAGCAACAATGCAGAAGAGCACGCAGCGAACAGATAGAGCAGACGGCAAACAAGCTTTGCAAGGGGGGGGGGGCGGCGTGATAAATAAAAATACAGACACAGAATGCACAGCAAATGGACACAGAGAGCAGATAACACACAAAAAGCCACAAGCAGGGGATATTAAAAAAAACAATGAAGTTTGAGGGTTCTTACTTCCTGACTTTAAAGCATATTCTTAGCTACAGTGGTAAAAATAGCACGGTACTGGCATAAAGATAAGACAGATTGAACAATGGAACTGAACTGAGAACTCAGAAATAGACCCTCACATCTATGGTAAAGTGATTTTTGACAAGGCAATTAAGTCCACCCAGCTGGGCCAGAAAAGTCCATTCAACAAATAATGCAGGGAAAACTGGATATCCATAAACAAAAGAAAGAAAGAGGACCCCTATCTCACATCTTACACAAAAATGAATTCATCAAAAAAAAAAAAAAAAAATTCAAAATGAATCAAGGATCTAAATATAAAAGGTATAGCCATAAAACTTCTAGGGGGAGCAGATGTAGCTCAGTGGTTGGGCACCTGCTTTCCACATATGAGGTTCCAGGTTCAATCCCCAGTATCTCCCAAAAAACAAAAACAAAAACAAAACAAAAACTTCTAGAAAAGAATGTAGGGAAACATCTTCAAGATCTTGCGGTAGGCAGTAGTTTCTTAAATGTTATACCTAAAGCACAAGTAACAAAAGAAAAAAACATAGATATGGGACCGCCTCAAAAATAAACACTTTGTCAATAAAGTAAAAAGGCAGCCTACTCAATGGGAGAAAGTATCTAGAAACCACATATTTGACAAGGATTTGATATCCATGTTATACAAAGAGACATACAATTCAATGATAAAAAGACAAGCGATCCCATAAAAATGGACAAAAGACTTCAATAGACATTTCTCTAAAGAGGAAATACAAATGGCCAAAAAGCACATGAAAAAAATGTTCAACATCACTAGCAACTAGCGAACTGCATATCAAAACAAGATACCAATTCACACCTTATAAAAAAGCCATCATCAAAAACAACAAAAAACAGGGAAGCGGCTGTGGCTCAATTGATTGGGCTCCTGCCTACCATACAAGAGACCCTGGGTTAATGAACCCAGGGCCTCTCTGTGAAGGCAAACTGGTCCGCACCCACAGAGAACTGATGGCCTGTGCCCCTGGAGAGTTGATGACCCACGCCCACAGAAAGCTGGTACAGCAGGATGATGCCAACAAAGGGAGACAAGCAGAAGAATGCGCAGCAAATGAACACAGAGAGCAGACAGCAAGCAAGCTGCAAGGGGGGGAGATGAATAAAAATAATAAATAAAATCTAAAAACAAACAAAAAAAAATAAATGAACAAACAAAAAAAAAAACCCCACAAAAATACAAGTGCTGTGGAGAGATGTGGAGAAACAGGAACATTCCTTCACTGATGATGTGCATGCAGAATGGTGCAGCCTCTGTCAAAGATAGTTTGCCAGTACCTCAAGAAACTGAATATAGAACTGCTGTAACATCCAGCAATCCAGTTACTAGAAATATATTCAGAAGAACTGAAAACAGTGACATGAACAGATATTTGCACACCAATGTTCACAGTGGCATTATTCACAATTGCCAAAAGATAGAAACAATCCAGGTGTCCGTTAACTAAAGAGTGGTAAACAAAATGTGGTATATACATACAGTGGAATACTATTCAACCATAAAAAGAAATGAAATTGGGATGCATATGACAACATGGATGAACTGTGAGGAAATTATGTTGAGCGAAATAAACCAGACACAAAGGAACAAATATTGTATGATATCACCAATATGAACTAAATACGATGAGCAAACTTACGGAGGTAAACTCTAGAGTAGAGGTTACTAGGAGATAGAATGTGGGTTGAGAATGGGATCCGAGGCTTAATGTATGTAGAATTTTTTAATAAGGTGTTTTTTTTTTTTTGGTGAAAGTGTGGAAATGAATAGAGTTGATGGTAACACAATATAGTGAGTATAACTAACACTGCAGATTTATAAATGAGGTTGTGGCTGAAAAGGGTAGTCTGTGGAAGTAAATGTCAGTTGAAAGGAAACTAGGGAAGTAGACTTGGTCCAATGGATAGGGCGTCCGCCTACCGCATGGGAGGTCCACGGTTCAAACCCCAGGCCTCCTTGACCCGTGTGGGGCTGGCCCATGCATAGTGCTGACGCGCGAAAGGAGTGCCGAGCCGCATGGGGGACACCCCTGCATAGGGGAGCCCCACACGCAAGGAGTGTGCCCCATAAGGAGAGCCGCCCAGCGTGAAAGAAAGTGCAGCCTGCCCAAGAATGGCACCACACATACAGAGAGCTGACACAACAAGATGATGCAACAAAAAGAAACACAGATTTCCAGTGCCACTGATAAGGATAGAAGCCGTCACAGAAGCACACACAGCAAATGGACACAGAGAGCAGATAACTGGGGGAGGGGAAGGGGAGAGAAATAAAAAAATAAATCTTTAAAAAAAAAAAGAAAGGAAACTAGAGAATAACCCAGGGTATGTGTAACAGTGATTTTCGTGGTGGATGAACACTGCAGTTGATAGTATAAGAATGTTCTTTTACAACATGTTAAACATAAGGTGATATATGGGAAAATTACAGCTAATGTAACTTATGGACAATAGTAATATTGTAATATTTTTCAGCAGTGACAAAGAACATATATCAATTCTAAGAGATAACTATTGGGGGTATAACAAGGTAGTGGATTTTTCTTTTTGGAGTAATGAAAATGTTCGAAAATTGACTGAGGTGATGACAGCACAAATCTCAAGAAAAGGAGAGCCACTGAGTGTATACTTTGAATGGATTGTACAAAACATGGTGTTGTATAACAAGGAACCCAGTGATGGAAGATGGACATGGTTAACAGGACAAATATGAGAATGTTCTCTCATGAACTATAAAAAATGTGTAATATTAATACCAGGTCTTAATAATTGGGTTGGGGAAAAATTACAGCAAATTTTAAGATACGGGCTATAGTAGTAATATTTTTACAATGCTATTTCATAGTCTGTAACAAATGTTTCACAACAATGCAAGATGTTGATGATGAGGTGATGTATGGGAGCCCTGTATGAGATGCATGTACTTTTTTTAAGTTCACAACTTTTACTATACACTTATTATTTATGTATGTTCATGTATAAATGATATATTTTAATAAAAATTTATTTTAAAAAAGATTAAAAAAGAAGTAATGTGAATTATATTAACATTTAAAAAACTGTTAGCAAAAAAAAAAAAAGCAAGAATTAAAATCATTCAACATACCTCATTTAGGTATTTTCCTGCAAAAAAGGTCTGATAACCACACATTGATCTGAGAATTGCTGGGAAAGTATTTGGTTCTTGGATCTTCTGCCAAGATGTACTACTACAGTTTCCCTCTAAAGTGTTGTTAACAACGTGATGATTATGCGGGTACTTCCCTGTCAGGATACTAGCTCGGCTGGGACAGCAAAGAGCACTTGGCACGTACTACAAAGGGAACACAAGTAAAAAAGACAGAGTTACACAAGTCAGGTGGATTTCTCATCATCTAAAGAAAATAAAGCAAGCTGCTCAATATTATAGTTTCAAATTTTAATTTGCAGATTTTCCATGCAATAGAGATTTTCTTTACACATTACACACTTCAGAACTGCTTTGAGCCACAAAGTGGAGACGGTAAAGCAGAGAAAACAAATTGAGAGAACATATCTTTTTCAGTTGGTTTCTTCTATAGGATGACACAGAGGACAGCATGGCATAAAATTGGTGATAACCCATGATAAAGACGACTACTTGAAAGTAAGGTAACCAGGAAGCAGAGATGAATTTTCATGCTAATACATTTCCTGTATCACTTGATATAGTGGACAGATTTTTTTCCATCTTATACTAATTTTGTTTCTGTTACCTACTGTCATCAACCACTTTCCCATTTTATCCAAAAATATTTGTAAAGGTCTTAATATACATCACCAAACCACTTTACAGAAAAGTAATACTAGCTTATACTCTCACCAGCCAGGAATAAATTCATATTCCAGTACACCTTTGCCAAAACTAGATGCTGCTGAGGAATGGATGTAGCTCAAGTGATTGAGCACTGGCTTCCCACATACTAGGTCTTGGGTTCAACTCCTGATCCCAGTACCTCAAAAACAAAAAACAAACAAACAAAAAACCCACTAAAAACTAGATGCTATCACTTTCAAATGCTTAGCATTTATTTTACCTTTTAATTGGATTTGACATTTTAAAATACTGATGAACATTCTCCAAATGCACAGTAACCAAGTGTGTTTATATGAATTGTCTGCTCATCTGTTTTACCCATTTTCTTCCTAGGCTACTAACCTTGTCTTACATTAGATTTGAGTTAAGGAGGGAGTCAGTCATGTTACGAACTGTTCCCACTTTTACTTTTGTCTTTTAATTTTGTTAGATGTTTGACTTCTGTAATTTTTACACTGGCAACTCTCTCTTTTATTCTCTTCTATTTTATGGCCAGTATCACAATGTTCTACTGTTATCTTCCAGTTATAGTTCAGTATCTGACAAGGCAATTTCTTCCTTCTAAAAAATCACCTTGATTATTCTTACCTACTTATGTATTCCAATAACTTTTTTTTTTTAAGATTTATTTTCTCTCCCCCCGCCCACAAGTTGTCTGCTCTCTGTGTCCATTTGCTGTGTGTTCTTCAGTGACCACTTCTATCCCTATCAGTGGCACCTGTGTTTCTTTTTGTTGCGTCATCTAGTTGTGTCAGCTCTCCGTGCGTGCAGCACCATTCTTGGGCAGGCTGCACTTTCTTTCACGCTGGGGAGCTCTCCTTACAGGGCGCACTCCTTGCACGTGGGGCTCCCCACATGGGGAACACCCCTGCGTGGCAGGGCACTCCTTGCATGCATCAGCACTGCACATGGGCCAGCTCCACATGGGTCAAGGAGGCCCAGGGTTTGAACCACGGACCTCCCATATGGTAGGCGGACGCCCTATCCATTGGGCCAAGTTCACTTCCCTCCAATAACTTTTGGAATCATTTAATTAAGTCTAAAAAAATAGTTGTTGGGATCTAAAGTAGAATAAACATCTACTTATTAAGTACTTCTTTTTTTTAAGGAATGAAGTTCTTTTTTTTTTTAAGATTTATCCCCCCTTTCTTGTTGTTTGTGTGCTATCTGCTCGTTGTGTGCTCTCTGTGTCTGCTCGTCTTCTTTTTATAGGAGGCATGGGAACTGAGCCCAGGACTTTCCATGTGAGAGTGAGGTGCTCAATTGCTTGAGTCATCTCCTCTCCCTGTTTGTTGTGTCTCTCGTGTCTCCTCGTTGTGTTAGCTCACTGCCTTGCTCATCTTCTTTAGGAGGCACTGGGAACCGAACCCGGGACCTCCATGAGGTAGATGGGTGCCCAACTGCTCAAGCCACATCTGCTTCCCTCAAATACTTTCATATCACTCTACCAAGTTCTGAAACTTTATTTATATATATCTTACCCATTTCTTGCCACCAATAGTTATTCCTAGGGAGCTTATATTTTGCTGCTATTATAAATGGGATCTTCTCCCACTTCTATTTCTCTAAGTGGCTATATGGAAGAAAGTAATTGATTTTATTTTTCATTTCTACCTTGATGATGTCTGTCAATTTAAAAAGTTTTCAACAATTCTCCAAACAAGTAGAAACAATTCTTTTTCCAGTAGTTTTTTACTTATTTTCATAAGACTTATGGCAATAACTAGATGTTCCAGGACAACATTAAATGAGAAGTGTTAGCTTATTGTCTCTTCCCCACAGCAGGGCTATTGTGGGAGGGTGGGCTATGATGTGGACCATTGACCATGAGGTGTAGTGGTGCTCAGAGATGTATTCACCAAATGAAATGAATGTCTCATGATGATGGAGGAGATTGTTGTTATGGGTGGAGGAGTGGGGGGAGGGGGGTGGGGAGTATATGGGGACCTCATATTTTTTGAATTTAACATTAAAATATAAATAAAGACAAAAAAAAGAAGAAAAAAGATGTATTCTCCTATCAGTTTAATAAATTATCAGGAAAGGAAGCTAGAATTTCAAACACCTTTCAAGTATCTAGTGAAATGATCATCTAATTTTCTTTCTTTACTTACAAACTGGGAAACAAAGGGCCAGAGAAGTTAGATAACTTGCCCAAGATCACACATCCAGAAAAAAGGCAGACAGAGTATTCAAAAAGGCTCCAAACTCTATGCTCTTAAGCACAATGCTATGCTGCTGTTTGGTGCATTTCCTAATATTAAGCTACCCTTCTATTCCAAGACTGTCACTTACTTGGTTATGATCCATGATTCTTGAATTTAATTTGTTAGTATTTTATTTTGGATCTTTTTAATCTATGTTTATACACAAAACTAGGCGCTATCCAAAAGTACTTCTTCTTAGAACTTCAATACAATTCAAGTAAAATTAGTTTTAAAACTTACAGCGCTGGAGAAAGTCATCCCCATCTCTCCAATGAGGGTCTTGGTTTTCTTTAGTGGTGTCTGCAAAATAAGTAATTATTAGTTAAGCGATTTATTCCAAGAAATTGAAATAGAAACTATAATTTGTGTTTTCTTACACCCTCTTCTCAATCTATTATTCCCAAACATCAGCTCCACCTGACCCTAAGCAACAGCCAAGAATCCTGGATGACTGTGGTGATGAACCAAATAGATCTGGTTATAGTCATGGGTATCCTGTGCAAAAGTTCAGGGGGACATAATGCTTACAGAAGGGAAAGTTAACCACTAATGGCATTATTCCAGCAATTTGCAGTATAACAAGTTTGGTGGCTTTTTCTTATTTGTCAAAAGCCACCTTATGATGCAGTCATCTCTATTAATTCAGCTTTAGAAACACGGTGTGGAAAACATGAAAAGAGCCCACCACCCCTTAAAACAGAAATAAAACAAAACAGATTCTGAAAGCCAGAAAAGTCCCAAGGTCCAGAGACTGAGTAAAAATTAGACACTCAGTGGTACAGCCCAGATGCACATTTTCCAACTACAAGCTCACTGTCCTCTGCACTATAGACTGCTCAACACCTTAGAGGACATGAACTGGGTGGAAAACAGGTGTACACAGAACTCTGTCAAGCAAAAGAACAGTCAGAAACCACTTTGCTTATATCCTTGCTTTTCATCTTTGACTCGAATCTAAGATCCTGACAAGTAAAGAACAATTAACTGCCAAACCCTGAGGTGGGGATAAAAATTAGAAGACAGTTATTTAAATACAAATAAAAGGAACACTAATAATCTTTAGTTAGATTCCAAACAACAAGAAAGCAATGTTGAAGAGACTCATTTTTTATGATGAGTCAGTTTATGATTCTGAAGTACCTTCAAAACCAAAGACCATACTGAATGCAGTTTTAAGTTTTTGTTGTATTAATTCCTTAAAGATTGATAATACAAACATAACTCAAGAAATATATATTTTTAAAAAATGTTTATTGGGGACTGCCTTTAATTTTCGATTTTTGAGGTATCGGGGCCGGGGACTGAACCCTGGATCTCATATGTAGGAAGCCAGAGCTTAACCACTGAGCCACATTGGCTCCCTAGATTTTTTTTTTCAAAGTTCCCTGGACCCCCCCCCCCCAAAAAAAGCTAAAATAATAGAGCCTCACAGGTGATACCTGCATCAAATACAGTGAAATGTTAAAGCCAACACTATTACATAAAAGACCATTGCAAAGATGACTGAAAGACTCCTAACTAAAGCAAAATCATGCAAATATATAGTCCTTTGACCTGAGTTAGTCTAGGAGCTGATCACTGTTTATTTAGTCACTGGCAGCAATTCTTAAATTTTTTTAGGGGGAAGAGAACTCCCTCTCCACAAAAATGGAGATACTATACACAAAGTTTTACGAGTAAATTAAGGAGCTCCAACTCCACTGGAGTCCCTGAATGTCCCCCTAAGAATCTCTGATCTATGGTATAAATGACTGTGATGGTGTGGTATGTGCAAGTCAGTATGATTACAGTATTGTAAAGTAGGAGAAAAAGGGCTTCACTACTTATCAGCTATGTGAACCTTGGCCAACTTACTTAAGCCTAAGTTTTAGTTTCCTTTTATTTAAAGGAAAGATAAAGATAAAGACAGGGAAACGGACTTTGGCCCAGTGGTTAGGGCGTCCGTCTACCACATGGGAGGTCCGTGGTTCAAGCCCCGGGCCTCCTTGACCCGTGTGTAGCTGGCCCATGCGCAGTGCTGATGCGCGCAAGGAGTGCCCTGCCACGCAGGGGTGTCCCCCGCATAGGGGAGCCCCACGCGCAAGGAGTGCCCCCCATAAGGAGAGCCGCCCAGCGCGAAGGAGGGAGCAGCCTGCCGAGGAATGGCGCCGCCCACACTTCCCGGGCGGCTGACGACAACAGAAGCGGACAAAAGAAAACAAGACGCAGCAAAAAGACACAGAAAACAGACAACCAGGGGAAGGGAGGGGAATTAAATAAATAAAGATAAATCTTAAAAAAAAAAAAACAAAAAAACTAACCATTAAAAAAAAAAAAAAAAAAGATAAAGACAATATCTACATCAGAGAACTTCTGTCATAAATGAAGGACAAATGAAAACATCTCATACCCTGCCTAGCTCCAAGCAGATTTTCGAATGTATTGTCTTTAGCTGTTCCCTGTCAAGGCCTATTTGACAATTAGTGGTCACATATTCTGAAAAAAAAAGCTACAAGAGAAGCCAAAATTCTCCCTAGAGCTGGGAGCATTAAGCTTGACTCGCTATACCCACTTATATTTGGTTCCTCTCTCTAGTACAAATACCTAGAAGAAATAGCTACTGGTTTAAAGAAGCAAAGGGGATTAATAACCTAAAAGGAAGAGCCTTTAAAATATACAGAAAACAGCTGATGCACATACAGATTGTTTCCCATGAGAACTGAAGAAAGTGAATTCTAAACACCTTATATATAAATGATGAATTTTGTTTTCAACAAAGATATGAACGCTTGACATAAGAGTTTTAGTCCTTTAACTATTAGCTTGTAATAGAGATGGCGGCTTTTTTCTGAACAAAACACTCTTCAAAGACACAATAGAATTTTAAAAAATTAGTAATGTCATGAAGAGGATAAGTAAAGGTTGGAGTGGTGGCAAAACCAAAGTAAAATCCACACAAACTGAGAGGATTGGTACAACTTGGATATTAAACAATTAGAAAAACATGTGACTCTCCCTCACTAAGTCAGATTCAAATTTTGGGGGACGAGGGGAATAAAGTCGAGGCTTTTTTATATCAATGTGGCTGGGGAGAAACTAATAGGCAGTAAGGCATATGTGATGGGAAGACGTGTGGGGTCATAACGCAAGTATCTTAAACGTAAGTTAGAAAAGACTCATACTCTTGAACACAATGCTTAGTAAGATACATTTACTTTACAATTCAGATATATGTACTTATGGGTATGCTTCTGTTTATTACATGTTTTATAGGAACCCTTCCTATTCTACCCTATTCCACAGAAAAGCAAAAATGCTGGTAGCTTTTCACTAAACCGTTTTCTTAACTCAAACACAGGTTCCCCAGTGAAGACACCGATCTAGGGTGTTACCACCTGGAAAAGTTGGGACCTTTTGCCCTAAGTGTTTTCAAAGTCTAAACATTCAACTGAAAGCAGAAGAACTGAAAGGAAGAATCCAGTAAAACAATTCTCTTAGAAGAGGTAAGAGGAATGCCAGACCCAAAGCCAGAGGAGGAGTCAGGATTTCACCTGATTGCCTCAACCAATGACCTCGAGCAAGCCATTTTCTGGACCTCAGTGATTAGGAGTGAGGATTAATATTCCCAAAGGTCCTGTTTCCAGACTTTAAGAAGTAAAATTAACTCTGGGAGAGAATAAAGTCTCATGACGACAGCCATTTTGATATAAAATGGGAACAATGACAGTATCTAATGCATCAGCCGGGTGTTCAATTAAGCTAAGTGAATTTTCTCGATTCTTGTGAGGAAAAACACACTCTGAATAGTTCCACAGCCTTCAAACCAGACTACCTCACTTCTGTACTTACTTTACAAGTATCAGGTACTGACACGGTTGCCACAAATGCAGAGGTGACCCAGGTCCCCCTAAGGGGGCTGAACTTTCATTGGCTGTTTTGTATTTACACACACACACAGACAACAGTCATGGCTTGAGTGTTCTTAGCCAGCATCTGCCCCTCACTGGTTCAACCCACCCCCAGCCGGCAGAAGCAACACCTTAAGCGCTCTGTGTGGTGCGTGCGTGCGTCAATCCAGAAGAAAGCGGGGGCAGTAAAGAGGAAATAGAGTTCTACAGTCCCTCAAACCTGCCTAAAGGGCCTCAAGTGGAAAAACCAAACCTACCCAAGGTAAAGGCTGCCAGTCCAGCGAGTGGGGGGGGGGGGGGGGGGGCGCAGAAAGAGCAAGAAACCAGGGAGACAGCCCGGGAGATGGAGGGGGCGGGGCACGACACAGGGATAAGAGTTACCATGCCGCCGAGCACTTCGTCCTGGTCGTCGGTGAGGAGCAGCACCACATTGGGCCTCCGAGAGCCCGCCGCCACCCCGGAGACCCCCAGAGAGCCGCCCATCAGCAACAGCAGCAGCAGTGCTGGGCTGCAGCCCCTGCAGGAAGACAGGCGGCGGGGACTGCCCTGCCGGGGCCCACCTGAGGCCAGAAACAGGGGCCGCATGGCAGACAGGATTCTGGGGGGACCCCGGGATGGGGTCCGGGGACTCGCAGGTGGCGGGAGGGAGAAAAGCTGACCAACCGCAGGAAAAGGCAGTGCGGTGAAGGCCAGGGTCTAGGGTCAGGCGTTTTCTCCTCAGGCGCAATCACATGAGCCGGGACCAGGGGGCGGAGCCTACCGTGCCGTCACGTGACGGGCGGGCGCGGGCAGGCCCGGGGGCGGGGCTGCCGGCGGAAAGGGCGGGTTGGAGCAGCTGGGAGGGAAACACCGGGAAGTACCTGGAAAGGGGCCGGGAGCCGGGGTGAGCGTGAGAGCTGGGCTAGCTTCAGGCTGAGGCTCGGGGTGAGCGTGAGACCTCGGCTGGCTTCAGGCTGAGGCTCGGGGTGAGCGTGAGACCTCGGCTGGCCTCAGGCTGGGGCTCGGGGTGAGCGTGAGACCTCGGCTGGCCTCAGGTTGAGGCTCGAGGTGGGGTCTGCTAGCAACTGTTTCTGAGCATTTGGTGGAAAGATTAAAATGGAGGGAGGATAAATAAAAAGGAGAAGGAAATCATCAGGGACAGACTGAAAAAGGAAAGTGACTACCGGATAAGATCGGCTGATGGGTAGGCCCTACGCGTTTACCCCCTCATCAACAAACATTTATTGAGGGCTCTTTTGCTTAATCGTGTTTTAATTCTCTCTACAACTGATGAGCTGGGTATTAACTTTCTCATTTTGCTCACCTGTTAAATTTGTAGCTGGGATTCCAAGTCAGCTCTTTTTACACCACAATATAGAAACATGTTCTGCTATTCTACCGCTGAAATCGAGGTTAAAAGAAAGCACGCTTAGGGATATCCTGACAGCTTTACCCTAATATCCTGGGTGAATTTCTGAAATTCGTCTTGGAAGATGTTGGGTGAATGTGTACATTGAACAAAAACGAACAAACAAAACCCTGAAGCATGGTCATCCAAACGTACTATTAAGTGATCTTAGGGAAAAAATTCCATGAAACACAGAGCTCCAAACATTTTTGTGGTTGCGCTCCTAAAATGGATAAAAATATAAATATCTCTGGCAAGGTGAACTATCAAGTCTTATTTCCAACTTAGTACAACAGGATGTGAATAACTTATTGCTCCTAACAAAGTATACTTCCTCTAAACTGGACTATCTGACAAGAAAGTTCTTTCAAAACTTGTGAAAGTACTATACTTCAAGTTAAAAATAAGGTGACAATTCTTTGAAAAGTAATGTATACAATGATAGGGCTTATGCAAAAGAAGGGTTGCCTTTGTTTTATTACATTTAAAAAATAAATCTACAGAAGGCAAGAGACTCTAAATAGTTTTGCTAAAAGAAGAATTCTGCTGAAAATCTGGTCAGAGCAGTTCCCAGGACAGCCAGAGAACTGGGTTATAGTTTCCAGGTGGGGCTAATTTTGTGAACCAGTGGAATAACTAACTCCAATGTGTTTAAATTTGAAGACTTCCAGGAAGACTTCCTTGCACAAAAAAAGAACCTGTTCCATCTTCCTTGATGCCCCAAATTGCAAAATTATGTTATTGTTTTTGGTTCAAGGATAGATTGTAAAGAGACCAGAAATTGTGTAATTAGGTGTTACCTTTGTTCTAGATACTGATGTGGGCTATGGGTGGGAGGCTCTTTGTCTCTTCAGAGATAACCTAATCTATCTGACTTGTGGGTGTGGGATGATAAAAGGCTGCAGTCCTGCCCTTGGTGACCAGGAAACAGTTTAACAATGCAAGGTTTATAAACTTTAAGTATTCAGGGGAAATGCAAACCAAATATGCTAAAAGCTTATCTAATGCCTGAGGTCCATGCTAAAAGCTTACCTAAGATGTGGAAATATATGCTAATTCAAGCCTATTGAGAACTGAAACAAAAGGACCATTTGGCCTTTCCTCTCTGTATAAAAGAAATTTGAAAATCTTGTTCGGGGCTCGGGATTGAAACAGAAAGCTCCTGAAACAGAAAGCTCCCGAGTCCAGCCGGTTGGTGGTCAATAAACCATTTTTCCTTCTCAAAATCATTCCTGAGTCCTGGCCTCTCTATACTTAAATAATTGAACCTCTCTCAAATTCTACAACAATACCAGGCTAATGCTGAGGAGTCACGGTTCCTCTTTCTTGGAATTTGCAATCTAGGGGCAGAGAGACAGACATTGTCACAGAAGTATATAGCTACAAATTAGGAGATGCACTATGAAGGAAAAGTAAAGAGTGCAATGGGAACATTTAAGGTAGAATAGGGTGTGGCTGACCTAGTCTAAGGCATCCCAAGGAAGTGACCTTTGAGTGAAGGTCTGAAGATTGAGGGGAAATAACTTCATAAATGGAGTAGTAGAGTAGTGGCGTGTCTTTTAGGTAGAGAGTACAGTGGGATGCAAAGGCCCCAAGGTGGTACATTAAAAAAACTAAGAGAGCCAGGGTGGTTGGAGTAAAAGGAGGAGGAGAGAGGTAGACAGGGGTCAGATTTTTTTTTTTAAGATTTATTTTATCGTATTTATTTCTCTCTCCTTCCCCCCTAACCCACCCCCCCCGCCGTTGTCTGCTCTCTGTGTCCATTTGCTGCGTGTGTGTTCTTCTTTGTCTGCTTCTGTTGTCAGCAGAATGGGAATCTGCTTTTTGTTGCATCATCTTGTGTCAGCTCTCTGTGTGTGCGGCGCCATTCCTGGGCAGGCTGCACTTTTTTCATGCTGGGCGGCTCTCCTTACAGGGCACACTCCTTGCACGAGGGGCTCCCCTACAAGGGGGACACCCCTGCATGGCACAGCACTCCTTGCGCACATCAGCACTGCACATGGGCCAGCTCCACACGGGTCAAGGAGGCCTAGGGTTTGAACCGCGGACCTCCCATGTGGTAGATGGACGCCCTAACCACTGGGCCAAGTCCGCTTCCCAGGTCAGGTCTTATATTAAGGATATTGGTCTTTAATGGAAATGGGAAACCACTGAAGGAGTAGAAGAGGGATATTCGTGAATGTTTAGAAAATCCTTCAGGCCGTGGAATAAAGAACAGGTTAGAAGAGGCCCCAGCAATCCCACTCCTAGGTATTTATTTACTCAAGAGATCTGCAAATATGTCCACACAAAAACTTGAATGTGAATATTTAAAGCAGCATTATTCATAATAGCCAAAAAGTGGTACATCCCAAATGTCTTATCAACTGTTGAGCAGATAACTCAAATGTGGTTTATTCATACACTGGAATATTATTCAGCCAATGTCTTAGTTTCCTAGGAATGCTGTAACAAAGTACTGCAAATTGGGTAGTTTAAAACAGCAGAAATGGGGAAACGGACTTGGCCCAGTGGTTAGGGCGTCCGTCTACCACATGGGAGGTCCGCGGTTCAAACCCCGGGCCTCCTTGACCCGTGTGGAGCTGGCCCATACGCAGTGCTGATGTGCGCAAGGAGTGCCCTGCCACACAGGGGTGTCCCCCGCGTAGGGGAGCCCCACGCGCAAGGAGTGCACCCGAAAGGAGAGCCACCCAGCGTGAAAAAAAAGTGCAGCCTGCCCAGGAATGGCGCCGCCCACACTTCCCCTGCCGCTGACAACAACAGAAGCGGACAAAGAAACAAGATGCAGCAAATAGAGACAGAGAACAGACAACCGGGGGAGGGGGGGAATTAAATAAATAAATAAATCTTTAAAAAAAACAGCAGAAATGTACTGTCTTACCATTATGGTGGGGACTGAAATCAAGGTTTGGCAGGGCCATGTTTCCTCTGATGTTCGAAGGGAAGAATCTGTTCCATCTCTTCCTCCTGGCTTCTGGTGGTAGCTTGCAGCCAGTCCTTGGCTTTCTCTGCCAAGTCATCACATGGCCTTCTCCCCTCTGCCTCCTGTGTGTCTTTTCTCCTTCTGAGGACACCAGTCTTATTGGATTAAGGGCCAACCCAACTCTAGTACCTCATTTTAACTTGTCTAATTCTATCTGTAATGATCCTGTTGACAAATAAGGTCACTTTCTGAGGTACTGGGAATTAGGACTGCAACATATGTTTTTTTGGGGGTGCAGTGGGGTGGACACAATTCAACCCATAACATGGTCCCTGTCATATCTCCATTTAATTACTCAGTCTGGCTCCTGCAGAAACCAGGTGGATTGTGAAGAACGACTGTAGACAACAACTCGCTCCACCAAGTATTAGCCCCAATTGCAGTGGCCATGTTGGCTGTCATATTTTAGCGAGAGCAGATTAATATGGCCTCAGGTACCTGGTAAGCAACCATTGATTTGGTGAATGTGTTCTTTTCTATTACAATTGGGAAAGAGGTCCAGAAACAGCTCACATTCATATGGATTGGACAAAAAAGACAATTTTGCCCCAGGGCCATGCTACCTTTCCTACTCTATGTCATAATATAGTCTGGACTGATCTAGGTGGTTGGTCGGGGCAACCTACAGAATTTCACATCCATTGAACACACTGATCAGTACATTCAATACAATGAGCGATGAATACATGCATATCAGCCAGGATGAACAAGGGGTAGCTAGCATGCTGAAAGCCTCAATAAGACACATGTGCCCCAGAGGGTGGGAGATAAACCCTGTGAAAATTTCAGACCTGACATTTTAGCATAGGATTTTAGGGATCCAGTTGTCAGGGGTGTGCCAGGGCATTGCCTCCAAAGTAGAAGACAAATTGCTGCATCCTGTTTCCCTTAGAAGGAAGTACAGTGTCTGGTAGGTCTCTTTGAGATCTGGATGCCAAACATTCTATGCCTGAGAATATTGCCCCAACCCTTATCCAAGTGAAGCGAAAGGCAAACAGCGTTGGGTGGGGGCTGGGGCAGGAAAGGGCTCTGCAGCAGGTAGAGCTGGCTACGTAATCTGAGACCTTCTTTGAAAAGCAGAAAAAAAAGTGTCACTAAAGGCACTAAAATATAAAGCCTTTTCCTTTAAAAATATTTTATTACTTATAAATCCTTATAGGGGCTGTAGTGATACTTGAGTAATTTACAAATTGCAAAAGACCTATTTTTGTTGTCATAATTTTTTATAATACAATAATCATACTCAACTAATGTGATATCTTGATTGCTTATACAATTTTTCTGGCTTGCCTTTCTGAAAATTCACTTATTAGGCCATGGAAAATTATAGTTTTAGTAAATTTATTTTCAGTAGATGTATTTGAAAGCAGTGTCAGTCACTCTTGGCAAATGCAATATTACAAATAACTTCTAATTGTTTTTAATTTTGAGAAAGATTTTCTGCTGCTGTAACTTTTACTGGAGTTGTTTAGGGTATTTTATAGGCTGTGATGATAATGGGATAAATTTCTGATAAGTTATTTCAAAATAGATATTTTAGTATATCTAGAGATGATGATTCTTGTAGAAAAATTTTTCTACAAAGATTTGCTTTCGGGAAGCGGACTTGGCCCAGTGGTTAGGGCCTCCGCCTACCACTTGGGAGGTCCGTGGTTCAAACCCTGGGCCTCCTCGACCTGTGTGGAGCTGGCCCACACACAGTGCTGATGCACGCAGGGAGTGCTATGCCACGCACGGGTGTCTCCCACGTAGGGGACCCCACACGCAAGGAGCGCGCCCAGTAAGGAGAGCTGCCCAGCGCGAAAGAAAGTGCAGCCTGCCCAGGAATGGCGCCATACACACGGAGAGCTGACACAACAAAAAGAAACACAGATTCCCGTGCCGCTGACAGCAACAGAAGCGGACAAAAAGAACACACAGCAAATGGACACAGATAACAGACAATGGGGGTGTGGAAGGAGAGAGAAATAAATAAAATAAATAAATAAATAAAAAGATTTCCTCTTCATTCAAATCAGTTTTATGTACGTGAATTTAATTTTAAATATAAATTTATACGGGGCACTGTAATATTTCTTCTCACATTTCCTGTGACTTGTGTAGGTCATATGAGAAACTGAAAGTTTCTTCCAGATTTATATATAATTCAAAATGCATATTTTTATGCCTTCTATTGCGGTATCTTCAATTACAAGAAAAAAATTAAAAATGGCTTTCTTCCTTAATAATTGGCTCATCTGAAGCTTCATATGAAAATAGTGTTCCTTTTTTTTTGTCAAAGGTGACGATCTTTAATTTCTATTCTAAGCCTATGGATATTTGCTTTGCCATGTTGCAAAACCAGAGATCCTAAACTCTGAAAAATTCTAATAACTCCTTGATATGCCATATTACAACATCATGTATTTACTTCTATTTTATAATAACAGACTAAGTTACTGCTTCAACACTGGCAGTCCTGGTCCCATCTCTCAGGCCCAGGAATTAAGATTTGTGCAAATACTGCAATGATTGGTATTTGGGAACAGACCAACACGATGATACCGGTGCTTTCCTTATGCAGAGTTCCTTTTCTCTCCTGTAGTTGTTGCCATTGCTGCCACCGTTCCTACTCCCTCCTGCCTCTTCTCTGTCACTGCTGCTAATCTGGGCTCCGGCCCTGGTTGTTGAGGCCCCAAGGTGCCCTGTTCACCACTTGCTTGTGCCTGTGCCTCCTGCCATGCTCCCTGGCTTGGTCTGTCTCCTCTGATGATGCACATGCTCCACTGTCCCATTGGACTTCACTACAAAACACAAGTTCAAAGATAAAATTATTAAACTTTCAAGATGGTGACAACAGGAACGGACTTTGGCCCAGTGGTTAGGGCGTCCGTCTACCATATGGGAGGTCCGCGGTTCAAAGCCCGGGCCTCCTTGACCCGTGTGGAGCTGGCCGTGCGCAGTGCTGAAGCGCGCAAGGAGTGCCGTGCCACGCAAGGGTGTCCCCCGCGTTGGGGAGCCCCACGCGCAAGGAGTGCGCCCGTGAGGAAAAGCCGCCCAGCGTGAAAAGAAAGAGCAGCCTGCCCAGGAATGGCGCCGCCCACACTTCCCATGCCGCTGACGACAACAGAAGCGGACAAAGAAACAAGACGCAGCAAATAGACACCAAGAACAGACAACCAGGGGAGGGGGAAAATTAAATAAATAAATAAATCTTTAAAAAAAAAAAAAAAAAAAAGATGGTGACAACAGAGCATTAAATAAGCATAGGGTCCTTCTGAGAGTGGTGCTCTGTGCAGCTCAACAGGTCACATGTCCATGAAGCCAGGCCTGGTGGCAGGTCCAAGCTGAGGTCTAAGTATCCTTGCTGCTTGGGCCACACAATCCAGCAGACCATATGGTGTTCCAGGTGTCAGTGGTGGAAAAAATATATAATGTAAAGCAAGCACGAGTAGGAGAATCACAAGGCAGGCCACTGGGGTTTGGGAGCAAGGTCATGCAATCTGTAGCAAGAATCAAACACCTTTGAAAACAGCTCCTGGTGCAGAGTCCTGAAAAAGATGAAACTCTTGACTGTGAGGCACCAGATGACCATGTTTCCTGAACTACCCATCATGAGATGGTTCCTCTTGGATCCACAAAGTCATAAAGTTGGGCAGTACCAGCAACAATCCATCCTATGATGGAAATGGTACATCCAGGACCAAGTGTGAGCAGGACAAGAAGGTATAAGTGAGAAGCATGAACAGGTAGCCCAGACTCCCATATCACTAGCCTCCATTGTACCAGTGCCCCTCTCTCAGTTCACACCTGGGATGCTGTACAACCAGTTTTAGAAGGAAAAGCTTGAGTTAGGTATATGAGCGCAAGCTGGAATGGGATGGCAGTTTTATTACAGCCTCACTCAGGGGGCCTTGAAAGACAGTGGTGAAAGTAAACCATCCCAGTGGACAAAGCTTTGAGTGCTATGCCTGTCCATCCAGTTTGTGTGGAAAGAAAAGTGGTTTGAGGTTAGAAAATAAATGGACGCAATGGCAGTGGCTGCCTGAATATGGGCATGGAAGGAAACGATTGAAAGATTGGAGACAACAAGGTCTGGGGTAGAGGCTAGGTGGATAGAAATGTGGGCACAGAAACAGAGTGTGAAGATGTTTGTATCACATGTTTATGCCCACCAAAAAGCACTTACCACTGAAGACAAACAATTAGACAACCAATTAGATGAAATGATTCAGCCAATTGATGTTAGCCAACCTTTGTCAGGGACTGCCCCAGTACTGGCAAGATAGGCATATAACTTACTCTCAAAAATGTCAGTTGGGAAGGGGTGAGAAATCAGAGATTTGATTCCCAGTTGATATGAAATGAGCAACCACAACTTTTTTTTTTTTTTTTACTATAGCAAAGGAAAGGTTATAGCCTGTCACTTTGAAATCTAGTGTAATAAATAATAGTCAGATTAGAAGAGCTTCAAAGTTCCTCTAAGCACTCTAATTTTATGACTTAAATATCATTCGACGTTAATAGCTCTTATATGTGGTTTACTATGTATTAATGTGCATTTCTTAACATCTAAAACTTGATTGCCTCTAAAATCCCTTTAAAACCTACCTCTGGGAAGTGGATTCGGCTCAATGGATAGAGCATCAATCTACCACATGGGAGGTCCAAGGTTCATACCTTGGGCCTCCTGACCCATGTGGTGAGCTGGCCCACACACAGTGCTGATGCACACAAGGAATGCCATACAGGGGTGTCCCGCGCGTAGGGGAGCCCCATGCATAAGGAGTGCGCCCCATAAGGAGAGCCGCCCAGCGCGAAAGAAAGTGCAGCCTGCCCAAGAATGGCACCCCACACACAGAGAGCTGACACAGCAAGATGATGCAACAAAAAGAAACACAGATTCCGGGTGCCGCTGATAAGGATGGAAGTGGTCACAGAAGAACACACAGCAAATGGACACAGAGAGCAGACAACTGGGGGGGGGAGGGGAGAAGGGAAGAGAAATTAAAAAAAATTAATGGAGGGAAGCAGATTTGGCTCAACTGATAGAGCATCTGCCTACCATATAGGAGGTCCAGGGCCTCCTGACCCATGTGGTGAGCTGGCCCATGCGCAGTTCTAATGCGTGCAAGGAATGCTGCGTCATGCAGGGTGTCCCCCGCGTAGGGGAGCCCCATGCGTAAGGAGTGTGCTCAGTAAGGAGGGCCGCCAGGCGCAAAAAAAAGTGCAGCCTGCCCAGGAGTGGTGCCGCAAAAAAACATGGAGAGCTGATGCAGCAAGATGATGCAACGAAAAGAGACACAGCTTCTTGGTGCCACTGACAAGAATGTAAGCGAATACAGAAGAACACAGAGCAAATGGACAGAGCAGATGAGGGTGGGGGGTGGGGGAAGGAGGGACGGGGGGAAAAATAAATAAAAAGTAACTTAAAAAAATTAATGGAAATAGTAGTAAATACAGTTGTGAAAGCATAAAACAATACTTCCATGTAGTTTTAAATTCTGGCTACCTGAGGGAAAAGTTATAAAACTTCCTTGTAGTAACACATTCCCTTTTATTAAGTCCAATTTCAGAAAGGGTCTATTGCTTTCACCCTCCGTCTTCATGTGCAGTAGTGGTGGTGTCAGGGGACATCAGGTTTTCACCTGTAGGGTCCAGCTCTACTAGGAAAGTGCCTTGAGAAGCAAAAAGTGGGTTGAACAAACGTAAAGCACCATCATTATTCACCAGCCCATTGTCCCTTTTAGAAGTATGGCAGGTATTTAATAGCATTAGGAGACAGACAATATGTATTACACCAACAATGAAATATGTATTTATCCATAAGGAAAGCCAGTCTCTTTAATGTGCCTTCCCAGCTAAGCTTTAAGAAAAGGTCACTTTATTTTTAGTGCATCAACAAGTTATTTAGCCTCTCTGTGTACAAGCTTCCTCATCTGAAAAGTGAGGGTCAACTAGTACTTACCTGCTTTATAGGGTTAAAGTGAGGACTGAATGGGATTATTTATGTAAATGACTAGGAACAGTGTGTAGCACACAAAAAGCACTCAGAAAGCTAATTATTGTTAGATTCACAAAAACATCTACAGCAGAGGGACAAACCACAATTCTTCCAAGGACATTTTAGTGGATACAAAGATACATCTGACAAGATCGCCTGTAAACCTGTTACTTTTACTGCTGGAGCTAGCTTCTTCCATTTATTAATTCAGTCATTCCACGAACATTTATTAATCCCTTATTCTGTGCCTGAGAATTAGTCGATATTCATTCAGTACCTCATTTTTCACCAAAGAAAAAGAGTCCATAGCCTGACACTCCAGGTCTTCCGAGTTTCAGAAAGGTTATGATCAGAAACTAAGAACGCCTTTAAAAGCGCTTAAATCGGGTGGGAAGGTGAGAAGCGCTGGCACTGTGCCCGAGAGTATGTGAAGGGAGCTCCAGGCCTGGGCGTACTTCCGGGCATAATTTCTAGCTGGTAGCTGAGTAGGATGCAAGGGCTGCCCTCTTTTTGAGTTAAATCACGTGCTTAAGTGAAGGTAGCAGCGGCCAGGGCGCCCTTCCCCCTCCGGGCTGAGGCTTCATCCTGATCCTCTCTGGCCACATCCTGCTCCTAGATCCTGCACTCTTCTCAGAGCGCCACGGGCGAGGTCGGGCCTCACCTGCCGCGGGCGCCCCGGGAGGCCACAGGCGTGGCTGACCCCCACCTCGGCCGGGCGCGGGGCCGGGGGTCGGCGGCTCGGGCGCGCGCCCAGGGGAGGTCGGAGCGCTCGGGAATCCGGAGCCCTCTGGCGCCGCGCCCGGCCTCGGGCACGCCGCCGGGACCCAAGCCGCGCCTCCTCCCGGAACTAGCCGGCACCGCGGGGTTGGGGGCGCCGCGGCCAGCGCGGGAGGACAGGCGGGCGCGCGGTGCCATGGAGGGCCTGTCCGCGGGCGGGGGCCGGACGGCGCGCCCAGAGGCCGGGGTCCCCGGCGCCCGCGAGGCGGGGCCGGAGGACGCGGAGGAGGAAGCCGTGCCGGGAGTGCCCGGGTCCTCGCACCTCGGAGGGACGCCCGGGGCAGAGCAGCCGCTGGGCGCCCCCGACGCCGGGGAGGGCGAGGAGGACCCCGAGCCCCGCGAGCCGCGGGCCGGCCGGGAGAGCCGCACGGCGTCCCTGGTGAGCGGGTTGCTCACCGAGCTCTACAGCTGCACCGAGGAGGAGGAGGCGGCGGGCGGCGGCAGGCGCCGCGGGTCGGGGGGCGGCTGGTGGCGTCGCGACAGCCTCGACAGTTCCACCGAGGCCTCGGGCTCCGACGTGTTCCTGGGCGGCCGCGGCGGCGACTCCCGAGTGCTGCAGGAGCTGCAGGAGCGGCCGAGCCCGCGGCACCAGGTGCACTACCTGCGGCAGAAAGGTGAGCGCCGGCGGGGGCTGCGGAGCGTGCGGGAGCCGGGCCCCTGCTGCGGTGCCCGCGCTCATCTGGGCGCACCTGGGCGGCTCAGCCGAGGGCCCAGATGGTCATTTGGGGCGTCTCATTCGATCTGAAGCAGGTGCTCATACTGTCACCGAATCGTGCCTGGGCTTAGTTCTTTGTGCCCTTCCCCCAGCCCCTTACGTGTCGTCGAGTGGAACAGCAGTTGTTGGAGGGGTGGCGGCGGATCTCTTCCCGCCCAGCCCCACCCTGTGGGAAGTGGGAGGTCTCGAGGGGCCCAGGAGGAGAGGCAGTACAGGGTGCTAATTTCACAGGAACGAGTTTGGAGCTTTTGATAAGCGTACCCGAGGTTATCTGGGGCGCGCTGGGAGAATAGAGGCCATGAGACTCCTGGTTTGTTTGTTTTTTTATCCGCGGTCCTAGGGCACCCAACACTTGGATAGTGTTTAACTCGTGAGGCAGAATAATTCCACAGTGCAGTTTTGGAGTAGAGTCTGTGAATTCCGTTTCTGCCAGCACAGATGGTTCTATGGAACTCACTAGGTAGAATTTTTTCTTGGTGGCGAAAAGTGGAGGGCCCAAGAACATGATCATTGCCACAGACTTTTAACTGCCTTGACGTGGTGTGGAGTGGCTGGCCTTGGCTTTCGTGGGATAAGCTAATTTGGAGTTTCTTTTATCAGCCTCTAATGCTCGCGTCCTCATTGAGATTTTCTCCGCAACTGTTCATAATAACTTGTCTTTTAAGCACAGTTTTGTTATTTTTTTGGTATGGTATTTCAAGATTCCAAATATAAAGTGACGCGAGTTGTGGAAAACAGATGTGAAGCAACCATCACGTTTCCTGAGAGTTATGTCCTTGTGCTAAATTACCATTAGTGATAGGAAAGAGAGAGTACTGTACAGTGGTCTCCTAATTGTAACATTAGACTAGCTGGTGCCAGGAAAAAAATGAACAGAAAAGGAATAAATCATCTGCTCTTTCAAATCTGTGTGAACAGCTTTCAGCTTCCTCTTTTGGCTTCCTAGTGACGTTTTCTTTTTCACAGCTGATTGTTACAAATGGCTTCCACCTTTCTCTCTCTGCCTGCAATTTTCACTGAAGTTGTGTCATTTCATTTAATACTATTATTAGGCTATTCTCAGAGTGTCTATTTTTGCCAAGAGTTGCACAGGGCAATAGTTCTTTCAGAAGCTAGCAAAATCAGTTTTCAAGAATTGTGATTTGGCTCTCTGTTTTTACCAGACTGTTCACTTTTCATTACCAGGGAATTTGGGGGAATAGTAATTTCCTTTTGGAAGAGGAAAATTGGCAAACTAAAGTTTAAAGAAGAGGTAACAGTACAGATCTGTAAATGAGTTTTAAATGAGTTACCACTCTACTAATTATTCACAAGACCTTTGACAGACCATAATGTCCAAGTCTCAGTTTTATTGTAAGGCCAGCTGCCTGCTAATCGTTTTTATTTTATTTTTAAAAATTTTATTGAAGTGTATCACTCACATAAACAATAAGTGTATAGTAATAGTTGTAAACTTACAAAACAAACATACATAGCGTCATACAGGACTCTCAATACCTTGTATTTTTGTTAAACATTTTAAACTAATGATTAAAGAGCATTGTCAAAATATTACTACTAAACAAAGTATTTTCCCCCAACCCACCCTATTAGTATCTTTATATGATTTATATATGAATATACATAAACAATAAGTGTGTAGTAAAAGTTGTGGACTCACAAAGCAAACATGCATAACATTATACAGGGGTCCCATACATTAACCCACCACCGGCACCTTGCATTGTTGTGAGACATTTGTTACAGATTATGAGAGAATATTGTCAAAATCTTACTACTAATTATAGTCCTTATCTTACATTTGGTGTATTTTTTTCTCAACCCACCCTATTATTATTTTTAAAATATATTTTTTTATGACAGAAGTTGTAAACTTATAAAACAATCATGCACATGTACAGAGTTCCTAAACAACATCCATCTATCAACACATCACACTGTGGTGGAACATTCATTACAGATAAAATAATATCATCTGATTGTTACCATGTCCATAGTATACATTTGGCACACATTCTCCATACTGCCCCATTATCAACACAGTGCATCTTTGGCATAGATGCGAGCATATTACATTATTACTGCTAAGCACAGTCCATAGGTTACTCCAGTTGTATTTTTCCCATGCTTCTTCACATTCCTACTATCCTGCAATAGTGATGTATATTCGTTCTAGCTCACAAAGGACACTCTTGCATCTATACCATCAACCACAATTCTCATCCACCTCTTGGTTTACTGTGCTATTCAGTTCCTAGATTATTCTCTGGCATTCTGTCAATTGGCATTTACATCCATAGACTACCATTTTTAGCCACATCCCCATTTATAAAGCAACTGTTACTCACTGTTTGTTACCATCCACTCTATCCATTTCCACACTTTTACAATAAAGCTAATTAAAACTTCTACATACATTGAACATCAGTAGTCCATCTCAGTTCTCCTCTTATCTCCTTTAAGAATCCACCACCTATCACCAGGTCTTGAAGATATTTTCCTACAATTTCTTCTAGAAGCTTTATGGTTCTTGCTTTTATATTTAGGTTTTTGATCCATTTTGAGTTAGTTTTTGGATAAGGTGTGAGATAGGGGTCTTCTTTCCTTCTTTTGGCTATGGATATCCATTTCTTTCAGCACCATTTGTTGAATGGAGTGTTCTGCCTGAGCTTTGTGGGTTTGACAGGCTAGTCAAAATCACTTGACCATAAATGTGAGGGTCTGTTTCTGAGGCATAAATTTGGTCTATGTGTCTGTCTCTATGCCAGTACCATGCTGTTTTTACCACTGTAGCTAGGTAATGTAATTTAGAGTCTGGAGATGAGAGTTCGTTTTTCTTTCCTAAGATGTTTCTGGCTATTCAGGACCTCTTACCCTTTCAAATAAATTTGATAATCATGTTTTCAATATTTTTAAAAAAATGCTTGTGGAATTTTTATTGGGATTACATTGAATCTGTATATCAATTTGAGTAGAATTAACGTCTTTTTGATACTTAGTCTTCCAATCCATGAGCATGGAATGTTCTTCCCGTTATTTAGGTCTTTTTTGATGTCTTTTAACATTGAGTTGTAGCTTTCTGAATACAAAGGCTTTATATCATTGGTTGTTTATTCCTATTTGAGTTTTATCTGTCATATTTATTTTCCCTTCTCTTTTGATGCTTATGGTTACTTTTAATAATATAATCTTCATTTCTTTTCTTTTTTTTTTAAGATATATTTTTATTTATTTAATTCCCCTCCCCTCCCCCAGTTGTCTGTTTTCTGTGTCTTTTTGCTGCGTCTTGTTTCTTTGTCTGCTTCTGTTGTCGTCAGCGGCACGGGAAGTGTGGGCGGCGCCATTCCTCGGCAGGCTGCTCCCTCCTTCGTGCTGGGCGGCTCTCCTTATGGGTGCACTCCTTGCGCGTGGGGCTCCCCTACGCGGGGGACACCCCTGTGTAGCAGGGCACTCCTTGCGCGCATCAGCACTGCGCATGGGCCAGCTCCACACAGGTCAAGGAGGCCCGGGGCTTGAACCACGGACCTCCCATGTGGTAGATGCGGACCTCCCATGTGGTAGACGGACGCCCTAACCACTGGGCCAAAGTCCGTTTCCCATAATCTTCATTTCTAGACTCTCTTCCAAGCCTTTTTCTCCTGTATTTTCTTTTCAGGCTCTAGCACACCTTTTAGCATTTCCTGAAAATCTGGTCTCTTGGTTAGAAATTCTCTCAGTTTCTGTTTATTGTGAATATTCTAATCTGGCCCTCAGTTTTGAAAGACAGTATTGCTGGATATAAGATTATTGGCTGGAAGTTTTTCTCTTGTAGTATCTTAAATATATCAGACCACTGTCTTCTTGCTTCCATGGTATCTGGTCAGAAATCAGCACTTAATCTTATTGGGTATCCTTATGTGTTATGCATTGCTTTTCTCTTACTGTTCTCAGAATTCTCTCTTTGTCTTTGGCATTTGACATTCTGATTAGTATGTGTCTCAGAGTTGGTCTATTCGGATTTTTTCAGGTGGGAGTATGTTGTGCTTCTTGGACATGGAGATCAATATCCTTCAATAGGGTTGGGAAATTTTCTCCTGTTATTTCTTTAAGTATTCCTTCTGCCCCTTTTCCTTCTCTTCTCCTTCTGGGACACCAATGATATGTATGTTTGCATGCCTTTTTTTTTTTTTTTTTAAAGATTTGTTTTAATTATATCTCTCCCCTTTCCCCGCCGCTGTCTGCTCTCTGTGTCCTTTTGCTGTGTATTCTTCTGTGTCCGCTTACATTCTTGTCATGTGGCACTGGGGAACTGTTTTGCTTTTTTTGTTGCTTCATCTTGCTGCATCAGCTCTCCGAGAGTGTGGTGCCACTCCTGGGCAGCCTGCACTTTTCTTGCGTGGTGTGGCTCTCCTTGAGGGACATGCTCCTTACGCGTGGCGCACCCCTAGGTGGAGGCAGCTCCACATGGTATGGCACTCCTTGTGCGTGGCAGCACTGCACGTGGGCCATCTCACCACACAGGTCAGGAGGCCCTGGGTATCAAACCCTGGACCCTCCATATTGTAGGTGGACGCTCTATCAGTTGAGCCATAACTGCTTCCCTGCACGTCTTTTGCTGTCTTTAAGTTCCCTGAGTCCTTGTTCAATTTTTTCCTTCTTTTCTTCATCTCTTCTTTTGTATGTTCACTTTCAGAGGCCATTTCTTCAAGCTTACCAATCCTTTCTTCTGCCTCCTCAAATCTGCTGTCATATGATTCCATTTGTCATTTCCAAAAGATCTGCTGTTTTTCTATGTATGCTTTCAAATTCTTGTTTGTGCTCATCCAATGTATTCTCTTTTTTTTTTAAGATTTATTTTTTATTTATTTCATCACCCACACTGTCTGTTCTCTCTTTCCATTTGCTGTGTGTTCTTCTGTGTCTGCTTGCATTCTTGTCAGTGGCCCTGGAAATTTGTGTCTCTTTTTGTTGGGTCATCTTGCTGCATGAGCTCTCCTGTGTGTGTGGCACCACTCCTGGACAGGCTGCGCTTTCTCCAAGCAGGGTTGCTCTCCTTGAGGGGCACACTCCTTGCGTGTGGGGTTCCCTTACACAGGGGACACCCCTGTGTGGCACGGCACTCCTTGTGTGCATTAGCACTGCACGTGGGTCAGCTCACCACACAGGTCAGGAGGCTGTGGGTTTGAACCCTGGACCTCCCATATGGTAGGTGGATGCTCTGTCAGTTGAGCCAAATCCATTTCTCCAGTTTTTTCTTGATATCTGTAATCTCTTTAGCCATCTCATTGAATTTATTAAGAAGATTTCTTTCAACATCTATGATTAGTTTTCTCAACTTCTTTGTCATCTGGAGGCTTATCTTGTTCCTTTTACTGGGCCATATCTTCCTATTTCTTGGTGTAGATTTTAATTTTTTGTTGGTGTGTTGGCATCTGGTTTACTAGTGTATTTATTCTGGGTGCAGTTTTTCTCTTTAGTTTAGGGCTTCCTGTCCTCTCTCCCTTGCTGGTTGTGCAGTAGGAGGCAAGGATATAGTTGGTGCTATAAGCTCAAGCTGCCCTCATTGCCCCAGGAACTGATGAAGCTTCTCCCAACTTTTTCCTTTGCCAGGGGTAGGACAGAGTCATAGCTGTGTGGAATAATCCAAGTCGTGCAGGCCTAGATTGTAATTGCCCAGAGAGACAGATGAAGCTTCCCACCCCTTTCTCCCCTGCCTGGGGCAGGGATGGAGCTGCAGGTGTGGGCAGCAATCTAAGCAATGCAGGTCCAAGATGACTGTGGTTGCCCTAGTAGGCTTCCAATTTTCAGTCTGTGCCAGCCAAAGGCACCTGAAGTTACCTGGATAGGATGGTGCAGGGCTCCTCAGCCTCCTCCCTGCCAGAGGCGGGGCTGAAGCCTAGGCTAGGGTTGTAGGCCAATCTGGGTGAAAGAAAACGGTTCCTACCGTCCCTGTGATTTTTGGTCTTGGCTTCCCTTTAGGCTGGGGGTGGTCAAAATGGTGGCCACTGGCCTCTTTTGAACTTGGACAGATTCACACCCCAGCTGTTCCTAGGGTTATACCTCAGCCAGTCGAGTCTGCTGATCAGTAGCCAAAATTAGTGGCTCACCGTCTCCTCTTCCTCTGTTTTTGGGAATTGGAGCTTCCAATTCCAGCCACAGAATAGGTCCTGGGGCAGCTTGTCCTGCCAAAGTAGGACAATCACCAGCTTCTGCGGCTTGGCCAGTAATTTCTCGGAGAGAATGGCACAGGTCACCCCAGCTTCCTTCCTCCCAGAGGTGGGGCTGGGGCCTAGGCTAGAGCTGCAATCTGATCGGGATGGAAAGAAGCCAGCCCCTACCAGCACTGTGATTGTCAGTCCGCCCTGCTTCCCCTTGTGCCAGGCATGGAGTTAAGATGGTAGCTATTGGACAGGCTCAAACTTTAGCTGTTCTGAGGATTATACTTTAGCTTGCTGAATTTTCTCATCAGTAGCTGAAGTTGGTGCCCAGTCATCTCTTCCTCTCCCATTTTTGGGAAGTGGAGCTTTCAATTCCAGCCACAGAACATGTCCCAAGGCGGATTGTGCCTCCAGTGGAGGATGGACACCTGCCTCTGTGTCATGGGTGCTCTACTTATGAGTATTCTCTGCAGATAGGCAGTCTCTTCCTTCCATTCCTTCAGCTATTTGCAGGATGCTCTTCTGTTCTCCTGGAGTCCCCAAACAGGTGCTTCAGCTAGCTCCAGAGAGCTCTGGGCTTTTACTAACTGCCCTGAAGCAGGAACTGTCTCTAGGAGCTCCTTACTCTACCACCATCTTGCTGATTCCTCCCCTGCTAATCCTTTTTTTCATTGTCATTGACCCTCTTAGGATAAACAATTCTCACACACACACAAACCCTTTTTGATTGATAAATGTCATTAGAATGCTAAAGCTAAAGAATCTAGTGATGGAAACAGCTGTCTGATTAAATAATGCTGCTTATTAGGTCATTATTATTATTTTAAAAGATTTAATTAATTACTCCCCCCCCCCCCCCGCCTTGTTGTTTGCACTGGTTGTCTGCTCTCTGTGTCTGCTTGTTTTTTTTTTTAGGAGGCACTGGGAATCAAACTCAGCAACTCCAATGTGGGAGGGAGGTACCCAAATGCTTGAGACACCCCCCCTCCTGCTTCTTGTATCTCTCCTTGTGTTTCCTCATTGTGTCATCTTGTTGCATCAGCTCGCTGCGCCAGCCTGTGGCGTCAAATTGCTGTCTTGCTTGTCTTCTTTAGGAGGCACTGGGAGCTGAACCTGGGACCTCCCCTGTGGTAGGCAGGCATCAAACTGCATGAGCCACATCCGTTTCCCTAGGTTATTTTTTAAGGTCAAAACATTCCTCCTAACACATAAGAGACTCATATGATGTAGATAACCTATGATAAGGTTACTAATTATCACCTTTTACCATCAGGGATTTTGCTGTAGCATCCATATAGCACCTATTTGGATATTTAGCAGGTATGGAGCCTTAATATATGTGAGGCACCAAAAAGGAGTCTCAGGAAATCTGGGCTTTCTTCAGGCCCTCTCTTTGGCCATGGCTAAGAACATGAGCTTTGGATGAACTTTGGAGTTCATATCCTGCCCCTGTTCCTTACTAGCTTTTTGATACTGGGTAAGCTACTTAACCTCTGTGTCTCAGTGTTCTTACTTATAAATAGGATAATAATACTTACCATAGGTTGTAGGAAGGTTAGATATTGTTTCTATTATCATATACACTGCAATCACTTAGAGAGAGGAAAATGTCCACAGTTTGTCAATTCACTATCTCCTCATTTCTCCTAATTTAACACTGTAAGGAGTTATGTCTGATGCTGTGGGACATACAAAGATGAAGAAAAAGTAGTTTTAGACACCCCCCCCCTCCAGGATGTTTGTATACCAACAGATGTTGCTTTAAAAGACATTTATTTCCAAACTGTGAAGATTTTTTCCCAATTTTGGACAGTTTATACAATTCATAGAATCACAGACATGTAGGTAACTTAGGAGTCACTGAAAATGAGAAAAATGTGAAAACTCTTGTGGTGGAAAAATTAATTTAGTGTAAGGTAATGATACTTCTATCCCTTTTATTTCTAGAAGGAAACTTTTTTAAACATTGATAGAAATGTTATTTGCTTTATCCGAAAGAATCCAGGACTAGAGAGCTTTTGGTCTCTTCTTATAGCTTGCTCTTATATTTATAATCCTTAGAGTTCTAAATTTTTTATTTAACCTTACTGTACTCTTTTATATCATTATATATTTTATACCATCATATTTGAATTCAGGGTGAGAAGAACTAGCCTTTGTTCTCAGTAATTTCTTCTACTTAAAAAAAACCCAGCATATCAATTTTATTGATACATATTAATAAAGCATACAATCCATCCAAAGTGTACAATAAATGGTATTTGGTGTAGTCATATAGTTGTGCATTTATCACTTCAGTCATTATTAGAACATTTTCATTATTTCAATAATAATAATAAACAAAAAGCAAACAAAAAATTCATCACCTCTCAATCTCTCTATGCTTCCCCTGCTGTACATAGTTGCTATTTCTGGTTATTTTTGCATATTTATTTATTTATTTGTTTTAAAGCAGTTTTATTGAGATATATTCACATACCATACAATCTACCTGAAATATACAATCAATGGCTTTTAGTATAATCACAATATTGTGCATTCATTCCCACAAAAGATTTTAGAACAATTTCATAATTCCATAAAGAAAAACCCCACACCCCTTAGCTGTTGCCTCTCAATCCCTCCATTCTTCCCAGCCCTACATAACCACTAATCTAATTCCATCTTTATAAATTGATTTATATTTACATTTTATATAAATGGAATCATACAATATGTAGTACTTTGTGTCTGGTTGCTTTCACTTAGCATAATGTGTGTTCGTTTTCTTTTTTGGTCTCATATTAACATTGTTGCAACCCAGCTTATGAAGGGCACAGGTTGGGGTTTGGCAATACTGAAGGACCGTTTTGGCACAGTGTCAGGCATAAGCTTGATTTATTGGGACTTACAAACAGGATAGATTCTTTCAGGTGCTGGTGGTCCAGAGAATGAAGATAGCACTCGGCAAAGAGGCAGGAAAATGAAGGGCAAAATATATAGGGTCTCAGGACAAAGACATTTCATAACAGTTTCATAAATGGGCTCTGGTGATGTTATTGTAGGAAGGAAGTGTACAGCTTGGAGAAAATTACAGTCTATGATACCATCTGTACATTGTTTCCCTGTGAGAAGGTTGGTTACATTTTAAGTCGTGTCCTGGGGCATACAGGTGGCTGTGTACTGGGGGCTATTTCCCTTAGGCAGGGGGAGCCAGGACCAGAGACCCACTGGACCCCTACAAACATCTTGTAACATTAGCATACATTTGTTTAGTTTCAAAGAAAAACAGTCTTATATATGCAATATTACCCAATTCATATTTCACATGAGGTTTTACCATGCGATATAGTCCCATATTATGTTTTTTAGCTTTCCTTTTAGTAATATCCATGACCTTAGACTTTCCCTTTCAACCAATGTCATACCCATAAAATAGCCCTGCTAGTTACAATCATTATGCTGTGGTTTCACCTTTTCTACTCATTTCAAAGATTAACACAAAAAATTTTCACCAATTCTGCACAAGTTAACCCTCAGATTTCCATTCTCTAACCTCCTGTTTTCTGGTGACCAATATTCTAGTTATTAACTAGATTATTAAGATTATTGTGTATGAGATTACACAATATATTTAGTTCATAATCACTTGATCATACAGTATTTGTCCTTTTGTGTCTGGCTTACTTCATTCAACATAATGTCCTACAGGTTCATCCATGTTGTCCTATGCTTCATAACTTCATTTCTTCTTACAGTTGCATGATATTCCATTGTGTGTATTCACCACAGTTTGTTTATTCATTCATCAGTTGGTGGACACCTGGGTTGTTTCCAGTTTTTGGCAATCATGAATAATGCTGCTATGAACATAGCTGTGTAGATGTCTGTTTGTGTCACTGCTCTGAGTTCTTTTGAGTGTGTACCCAGTAGTGGTATTGCAGGGCCACATGGCAAATCTATATTCAACTTCTTTAGGGACTGCCAAACAGTCTTTCACAGTGGCTGTACTATTCTACATTCCCACCAACAGGGAATAAGTGTTCTTATCTCTCCATATCCTCTTCAACACTTTTAGTGTTCTGTCCTTTCAATAGTGGCCATCCTAATAGGTGTAAAATGATATCTCATTGTAGCTTTGATTTGCATTTCCTTAAGCGCTAGTGATTTTAAACATTTTTTTTTTCAGCTTCTTTTTTGCCGTTTCTATTTGTTCTTTGGACAAATGTCTATTCAAGTCTTTTGCCCATTTTTAAATCAGGTCATTTGTCTTTATTTTTTAGTTGTAGCTTCTCTTATATATATCATGGACATTAAACCCTTATCAGATCTGTGCTCTCCAAACATTTTCTCCCATTGAGCTTGCTGCCTTTTCACCTTTTTGGCAAAATCCTTTGACAAAGTTGAAAAGTGTTTAATTTTGAGGAGGTTCATTTATCTATTTGCTGCTCATGCTTTTAGTATAAGTTCCAAGAAACCACCACCAACCACAAGATCTTGAAAATGTTTCCCTACATTTTCTTCTGATAGTTTTATGGTCCTGGCTTTTATATTTAGATCTTTGATCCATTTTGTGTTGATTCTTGTATAGGAAGTGAATAGGGGTTTTATTCTTTCATTTGGTTATGGATATCCAGTTCTCTCAGCACAATTTGTTGAAGAGACTGTTTTTGTCCCGTTAACTTGGCTTTGGTAGGTTTGTGAAAAAACCAGTTGACCATAGAGGTAAGGGTTTATTTCTGAACTCTCAATTCTATTTCACTGATTGATGTGCCTATCTTTATGCCAATATCATGCTGTTTTGACCATTATAGCTTTGTTGTATTTTTCAAGGTCAGGCAGAGAAATTCCTTCTACATTGCTTTTTTTTTAAATGATGCTTTTGACCCTTTGGGTTCACTTTCTCTTCCAAAGAAATATGGTAATTGCCTTTTCTATTTCTGTAAAGTAGGCTATTGGAATTTTGATAGGTATTGCATTAAATCTATAAATTGAAGTATTAGTCAGCCAAAAGGGTGCTGATGCAAAATACCAGAAATTGGTTGGTTTTTATAAAGGGTTTTTATTTGGTGTAGGAGCTTACAAATACCAGGCCATAAAGTATAAGTTACTTCCTTCACCAAAGTCTATTTTCACGTGTTGGAGCAAGATGGCTGCCAACGTCTGTGAGAGTTCAGGCTTCCTGGGTTCCTCTGGGCTCAGCTCCTCTGTTTTCTCCACAAGGTCAGCTGTAGACTATGAAGTTCTCTAGCTTTGCCTCTCTCCACAAGGTCAGCTGTAGACTATCAGGTGAACAGCTCTGTCTCTCTCCCTGGGTTTCTGTCGTTTCTAAGGAGCCATCTCTACTACTCTGTGTTCTTCTCCTGGCTCAGGTCCTCTCTTCCTGGGACTTGCTTGTCTTTCCTCTGCATGCTGACTTCCTGGGGTACCAGCTTAAGACTTCAGCATCAAACTCCAGCATCAAAACTCCAACATCAGAAACCCCCAACTCTGTCCTTTGCCATGCCTTTTATCTGCGAGTCCCTACCCACCAAGGGGTGTGGCCTCAACACCCCAATGACATGGCCCAATCAGAGCTCTAATCATAACTCAGTCACGCCCAGGTACAGACCAGATTACAAACATCATTCAATATCTATTTTTGGAGTTCATAACCTTATCAAAGTGCTACAGTTGGTTTGGGTAGGATTGACATCTTCATGATATTTAGTCTTCCAATCCATAAACATGGAATATCTTTACATTTGGTTAGGTCTTCAGTGATTTCTTCTAGCATTGTTTTTTAGTTTTCTGACATCTTTTGTTAAATTGATTCCTATGTATCTGAGTCTTTTTGTTGCTTTTGTAAATGGAATTTCGCCCCTGATTTCCTCCTCAGATTGTTCAATACTTTTGTTTAGAAACATTACTGATTTTGTGTGTTGCTCTTGTATCCTGCCTCTTTGCTTAACTTACTAGCTCCGCTAGCTTTGTCATAGACATTTCAAAACTTTCTAAATATAGGATCATATCATCTGCGAATAGTGAGTGTTTTACTTCCTCTTTATCTATTTGGATGACTTTTTTTTTGTCTTGTCTTATTGCTCTTGCTAGAAATTATAGCACAATATTGAATAACAGTATTCGTGGGCATCCTTGTCTTGTTTCCAGTCTTAGAGGGAAAACTTTCAAGATTTCCCTATTAAGTATGATGTTGGCTCTGGGTTTTTCATATATGTCCTTTATCATATCGAGAAATTTTTTCCTTCTACTCCTATCTTTTGAAGTGTTTTTATCAAGAAAAGGTGCTGGATGTTGTTGCATGCCTTTTCCGCATTTATCAAGATGATCATGTGTTTTTTTCCCCTTCAGTTTGTTAATGTGGTTTATTACCTTAATTGATTTTCTTATGTTGAACCACCCTTGCATAGCAAGTAAAATCCTACTTGGTCATGGTGTATAATTCTTTTAATATGCTGTTGGATTCTCTTTGCAGGCATTCTGCTGAGAATTTTTGCATCTATGTTCATTAGAGAGATTGATCTGTGCTTTCTTTCTTGTAGTATCTTCACTGGCTTTGGCATTCAGGTGATGTTGGCTTCATAAAATGAGTTGGGTAATTTCTCCTGCTCTTCAATTTTTTTTTGTGAAGAATTTAAACAGGATTGGTGTTACTTCTTGAAATGCTTGGTAGAATACACCTGTAAAGTCATCAATTCTTGGACTTTCTGTTGTTGGGAGATTTTTGATGACTGATTCAATCTCTTCAAATGTGATTGGTTTTTCTTATACTTCTTGTATAATCAATGTAGGTTGTGCATTTCTAGGAATTTGTCCTTTTCATGCAGTTTGTTTAGTTTCATGGCAAATAGTTTCTCATCCTCTTATGATCCTTTTTATTTCTGTGGGGGACAGCTGTAACATCCCCCTTTCATTTCTGATTTTATTTATTTGCATCTTCTCTCTTTTATTTGTTAGTCTAGCTAAGGGTTTATCAGTTTTATCACTCTTCTCAAGATCCAGCTTTTGGTTTTGTTGATTTTCTCTATTTTTTCCCCTCAATTTCACTTATTTGTGCTCTAATCTTCTTATTTCTTTCCTTCTGCCTATTTCTAGTTTCTCCAGTTAGATCTTTTATTTTAGTCCTTTCTTCTTTTTAATACCCGAGTTAGGGCTATAAATTCCCTCTTAGCACTGCCATCACTGTATCACATAAGTTTTGAAAATTTGTGTTCTCGTTTTCACTTGTCTCAACATGTTTACTAATGTCACTTACAATTTATTCTTTGCCCTACTGATTGTTTAGGAGTGTGTTGTCCGCTTCCACATAAATGTGAACCTCCCCTTTCTCATCTATTATTGCTTTCCAGTTTCATTCCATTATGATCTGAGAAAGTACTTTGTATAATTTCACTGTTTTTGTATTTATTGAGACCTGCCTTGTGATGTAACATGTGGTCTATCCTGGAGAAAGATCCACTTGAGAAGAATGTATAACCTGCTGATTTGAGATGCAGTAGTCTGTATATATCTTTTAGGTGTAGCTTGTTCATCATATTGTTCAAGTTCTCTGTTTCCTTGTTGATCTTCTGTCCAGTTGTTCTTTCAAATGATATGAGTGGTCTGCTGAAGTCTCCAACTTCTATTGTAGAGATCTATTTTTCCCTTCCGTTTTGCCAGTTTGCCTCATATATTTTGGGGCACCCTGGTTAGGTGCATAGATATTTATGACAGTTATTTCTTCCTGGTCGAGTGTCTCTTTTATTAATACGTAATGGCCTTAATGTATCTTTATAAGTCTTTTACATTTAAAGTCCATTTTGTCCATTATTAGTATAGTTACCCCTGCTCTTTTTGGTTACTGTTTGCATGGAGTATTTCTTTTCCAACTTTTCACTTTCAGGAGAACCTCATATAGGCAGCATATGGATGGCTCATGTCTTTTATTCATTCTTTCAGCCTATATCTTTTTATTAGGGAGTTTAAAACATTCACATTCAGCAATAAATTACTATACATGCATTATTTATTTCCAACATTTTATTCTTTGTATTTTCAACTCTCCTTTTACTCTTTTAGTTATTATTTCTGCAATTCTTGCCTTCTACACTCTCCTCTAAGCTTCTTTCTCCTTTCTTTCTTTTTTTTTGGGGGGGGTGGGGCTGTAAGGCTTCTTTTACTATTTCTTGCAAAGGCAGATTCTTTCATATGAACTCTTAGTTTCTATTTATACGTGACTATTTTAAACTCACTTTCATATTTGAAAGACTATTTTGCTGGATAAAGAATTCTCAGTTGGCAGTATTTCTCTTTCAGTATCTTAATTGTATCATATCACTGTTTTCTCACCTCTGTGGTTTCTGGTGAGAAATGAGCACTAAGTCTAACAGATATCCCTTGTATGTGATGGTTTGCTTCTCCCTTGCTGCTGTCAGAATTTTCTCTTTATCTTTGACATTTAACATTCTGAGTAGTATGTATCTTGGAGTAGGGGTATTTGTGTTTATTCTGATTGGGGTACACTGTGCTTCTTGGACATGCACATTTATTTCTTTCATGAGCGTTGGGAAATTTTCATCTATTATTTCCTCAAATACTTTTTCTGTCCTTTTCCTCTTGTCTTCTTTTTCTGGAATTCCCATGGCATGTGTCTTGTTGCATTTCATGTTATCATTCAACTCACTGAGTTACTGTTCAACTTTTCCATTCTTTTCTCTCTTGGTTCCTCTCTCTTCAGTTTCAGCTGTTCTGTTTTCAGCATCACTTATTTATTTATTTTTTTAAAAGATTGATTACTTTTTTATTTCTCTCCCCTTCCATGTACCCCCCCCACCCCCCTGGTTGTCTGCTCTCTGTGTCTATTTGCTATGTGTTCTTCTGTGTCCGCTTGTATTCTTGTCAGTGGCACCTGGAATCTGTATCTCATTTTGTTGTGTCATCTTGCTGTGTCAGCTCTCCATGAGTGTGGCTCCATTCCTGGGCAGGCTGGACTTTTTTTGTGCTGGGCGGCTCTTCTTATGGGGCACACTCCTTGCGTGTGGACTTCCCTATGCGGGGGACACTCCTGCATGGCACAGCACTCCTTGCGCACATCAGCACTGCGTGTAGGCCAGTTCATCACATGGGTCAGGAGGCCTTGGGTTTGAACCTTGGACCTCCCATGTGGTAGGCAGATGCCCTATCCATTGGGCCAAATCTGCTTCCTGCACTTATTCTTTATTCTGTCATTTCGAGACTACTGTTAAATGCCTCTAATGTGTGTTTTTTAAAATGTTTATTTATTTATTTCTTCCCTTCTCATTATTTGCACTTACTGTGTCTGTTATGTGCTTGTCTTCCTTTTAGGAGGTATTGGAAATTGAACCCAGGACCTCCAATGTGGGAGGGAGGTGTCTAATTGCTTGAACTGCCTCTGCTTACTGCTTTGTTGTGCCTCTCATTAAATTTTACTCCTTATGTCTCTTGCTACATCATCTTGTTGCGTCAGCTTGCTGTCTTGCTTGTCTTCTTTAGGGAACCAAATCCGGGACCTCCCATGTGGTAGGCAGGAGCTCAATCGCTTGAGCCACATCCGCCTCCCTTTAATATGTTTTTTATTTTTAAAAAGATTTATTGTATTTATTTATCCTCCCTGCCCCCCCCCCCTCCCCACCGTTGTCTCATTGTTTGCACTCACTCTCTGCTCATCTTCTCTTTAGGAGGCACTGGGAACCAAACCTGGGACCTCCCATGTGGGAGAGAGGTTCTCAGTCACTTGAACCACCTCAGCTTCCTGCTTTGTTGTATCTCTCATTGTCTTTCCTCTTTGTGTCTCTTTGTTGAGTATCTTGTTGCATCAGCTCACTGTGCCTGCCCCTCGCACCAGCTCACCTTCTCCAGGAGGTCCTGGGAAACCTGGGACCTCCCGTGTGGTAGGCAGGAACTCAATTGCTGAGCCATATCTGCTTCCCTTTAATGTGTTTTTGATCTCACCTATTGTGTCTTCCATCCCCAGGAGCTCTATTAGTTTTCTGTTCAGATTTTAAAATTCTTAGTGCTCGCTTAGTGTTTTTTGGATGTCCTTTATCTCTTTAGCCATATTGTCTTTCAACTCATTTTTTAATTTTGAAATTTGTGTGAATCTCATTGATTAGTTACTCAGAATCCTGTGTCTCATCTTGGGCTTTGATATATTCCTTTGCTTGGGTTATTTCTTCCATTTTGTTAGTATGGCTTGTAATTTTTTTGCTGATGTCTAAGTATCTGATTACAGTGGTGAGTTTACTCTAATGTTCAATGTCTCTCTCTTTTGTGGGGATTTTGTGGTGGGAGGCTGTGTGTTACTGCTGTTCTTTGATTTTTGGTTCAACCTGTTCTAGGTCGTTAGGATTGTCTGTTAGTTGCTCAAATCTGAGCTCTGGTTGCAGACTTGCTTCTAATGGTCTTGGGAATGGGGATTGTAAAGGTCAGAAAAAGCCTTTCTTAGCTATTTACTTTTAATTTCCTCACATGCACTTCCATTCCTTGGTCAGCAAGCAGATGGCGCTCTTCGACAGCGCTCTCAATTCAAAGCCTGTTTGGAGGTAGTTCACTGCCACAGGGACCTGACCCTACCAGTGTGATAGAGGAGCCTACCTGGAGGCTAACAGCCTCTCAATTAAAACTTTCTCAGGGGCTGTTCTCTAACCTTTGTTTGCAGCCCCCTCCCCTTTCCTGGTTAGGATAATTCCACTCCCCTCTGCCCCCACAACAAACAGTGCCAATCAGTAGGGAGGTTACGGAGATGGTCAGATCTCTTCATTCCGGTGCTGGCCCCACCCAGCCTGGAAGTGCTTGTGGGACACAGGAGACAAAATTTGTGGTCCAAAAACTTAGTCAGCCTTAGGCTGCGTCCCTTTCTCTCCCATTTATGGGGAGATAGATCTGTGCAGCCCCCTTTATTATAGCTACTGGCCCAGCAAGTAGCCGAAGAATTCAAAATTTTCTGCTGATAGGGAAAATTTTCAGCTGCAGCTTTCATTCATGGTGGTTCCACTGAGATTCTTTTCCTGTGCACCTCCCACTTCTGGGCAGTGTCCAGTCATCTGATATTCTAAACTTTCAGACATTTTTTTCCCAGGTTGTTTCTGCCTGTCTGCTAGTCGTTTTCCTGGAAGAGGAGAGAGTCCTGTGCCTATCTGGTCTGCCATCTTTCTGGAAGTCATATTAATGTTTACAAAGACCATTTGACACTTGATTTTCAGGATAATCTTGATGTCAAGCATAATTTAAGACTTGGAGCATATTAACTTGCCCAGCTACACAGGTAGTTGGTTGACTCAGAGACAGTTCTTTTTGACTCAGGTCAAATGTATTTCCTATGGCACTGTATTTAGTATGACATTGTTAAATTACCACCTTGACTTCCCTCTTGTAGAACCCCAAAATTAAGTTCCTTTGACCTCTACTATTTTTCCTATTTTGAACGTTTCTTTGGTTCTCTTCTGATCCTCTCTAGTTTTCCAAATTTCTTTAAAAATTTCTTTAAAATTTCCAAATTTCTTTAAAAGTACACACAGGACTTCTACTGGGGGACTGGCTAATGCCAAACTGAGGGGATGGGTTTGCCTGCCTCAAACGGTACACTGTGCTGACTCATGATGACATCGTGTGACAAACCAACTCCCAAATCACAGTGATTATTAATATAGAAATTGTTAACAATTCTGATTCCCAAGTCTTTTTTTATCTGTAGAAAGGCTGCTGATGAGAATACTAGTTTTGTGAATATAGAATTATCCTTAATTTATGTGCTAAAAGAAGGGTCTTTTCTACCGTATTTAATAAATTACTGAGTTTCCAAGATGAAAGTTTATGCATAATAGGCTGTTAGGAAGCTCTATATATTTTAAACAAAAGCACTATTGCCACATTCATCTTTATTAAAAAATTGGTAAAATATTTACTTCTAGCTGATTATTTACAAACATAGGTGAGTGCTTTTGAAAATATTTGTTACTAGCTGTTAGGTTTAATGCTAATGTAACATACTCAAAATATTCTTTTCATACAAGCTGATCATCAGAGCACTCTGATGATATAAAATGGATATCCCAATTTGTATGAAATGAAACGTAAATTTGCAACCAGATTTAGATAAAGTGAAAATAAGAGCCTTTGCTCTTATTACTGGTAGTTTCAAGGATAAAATTTATCTTACAGTATTTGTTTCACATATATTGACAAGATATGGATGATTATTTGATTTTGATCAGAATGTCTTAGCTGAATATGTACAAGTAATCCTGAATTAGTTGCTATCAATGGGTTTATTTCTTTCTTTAACATTACATTGGAATTTGTATCCTCTCAAGACATTTATTCTTCTATGTTTATTTTTTTCTTTACTTATAGATACTAATGAACTGAAGACGATCCTTCGAGAGCTGAAATATAGAATTGGCATTCAGTCGGCGAAATTACTTCGGCAGCTGAAGCAGAAAGATAGGCTCCTGCATAGAGTGCAGAAGAACTGTGATATAGTGACTGCATGCCTGCAGGCCGTGTCACAGAAGAGGAGTAAGTACTGGAGGAGTGTCAGCCCTTTTGCCCCTTGTCATGGGATGTTAATGAATCTGGGCCAGTAGTCATTGTGTGTTCGAATATATTAAAAATGTTTAAGTGGACGCTTATAATGTCAGAATTAAGTACTTTGAACAACTATTTCATAAAACAATCTGGAAAGATCTATCATTAATGGTGTTACACAGTTTCCAGGTTTTTTCAGGTAAAATTTAACTACATGTCTAATGTTAAAAACTTAGTTTATTTTCCTAGATTTGAGGTGGTAGTTTATTTTGACAATGGTTATTTTTACCTGATGCTAAATAAAGACTACAATCTTTATTTTTTAAATGGCATCAACTAAACACAGAAAGGCATGTCCTTTTTCTCTTATTCTCTGTGTTCCTTTAATAAATGAATTAAACAATTGACTTAAAAGGAGTCTTTTGTAACAGGGTCTTACAACTTGTTCTCAAATCTTAAAAGGATGATATATATATATTTATTTTACACTTTTCAGCACACCTATATTGTTTGAATCATTACAAAAGCATTTTTATAACTAAAATGATTGAAATTGAAAAATAAATGGTGTCAGGAGATTGATGGATGCAGAAATGCAGCAGTCTTGTTCTGATTAGGACACTGTCTACTGTGTTGGTATCTCTGAGTGTCTAAAACAAGACCAAAAGTAAAAATGCATTAAAAAAAGTGAAGTACCATGGTCATGTGACCTCAAAATATATGAAAAGGACAATATATTTTAACAAATTAAACTCACCTCTTGGTTCATACACTGATAACTAAGAGCTGCATGGTTTGTTTACCTAGTTAAAAATGAATTGTTAAATTACTAATCCAAGTTGAATACTAGCTATAAAAGCTTGTGAATTAATTTTATAATTCTCCATGTAATAGTTTTATATTTTATACAGCTAATATTTCCCTATTTATGTTTTGTATTTTTTTATTAACATGCAGCACGGCAGAACAGTATGTCCAGGTATGGTATTTATAAGACCAATGATGTATTTTGATGAAATGCCTATGGCAGCTTTTCAGGTGCATGTGGATGTTGCCCTTTTCTTGCTCCTTTACCCCTTGATATTTGATATGACACCTCCTAGAGGTTTTTTTTTTTTTTTAGTTCCAAATTAAGGTGTGTTTTCGTGACATAATTTTCAGGGTTTGATTAGTTCCAGATAATGAAATTGATGGTTAAATTCAATTCTTGTGTTTATTATTTTTAAAAGTTCTTTTTTCCCCTCCTCTTTTGGTCTATTGTTGTTTGTATCCCTACACTATTATTCTTATGGCTTACTAAAGAAGATCTCCATCTAACGTGTATTAAACTGAATGCCGCTTGATTATCAGTGATATAATGGTCCATACCAACAGGGATATGATTGAGGAGACTGTCTTTGAATAGGGTTTTCTTCGGAACCAGGTACTTGTCTGAAATTATCTAGAGGAGAATGGCATATATATCTACAAAGAATTGTCATGTATTATAAGTGTTTGATATGTTTCCATGAATGCTGATTGATTCACTAGTGTCAAGTGAAACTGTTATTATTTCCCTCTTCTATTTGAGATACTTTTCAACTGAGTTTTCTACTGCCCAGTATTATTGTCCATACCAGAAGTAAAAAGCAATAATTGGTAAACGCATGGAATTGGAATATGTGGGAAGGTAGGTGTGAGGTGGGAGCCAGGTGAGGAGCCAGGGAGGGATGTCCTGTGAGAGCAGGGTCCCAGGGTCATGAATTCTGTTGATAGTTACTAGGGACTGGTGATCATTTAGAATTTGAATTTACTTTACTGATTAAAGGCCCGGCATTTAAATATTTTTATAAACATATATCCACAGGCACCCAACTTAATTTGTGTGTTTTAGAGTTTGTTTCTTTAATTTTAGCTAGAATTTTGCATTTCAGAGAATATGGGATTTTTTGGCTCCCTTTCTTGGAAGATCAGTTTTCACCTGAGTAATATGACTCTAATAAATGGGAGAAAATGTTTTCTTTTGTTCTTATTGTTGCGTTAAGAAATAACAATGGCCAGAATTATCATTCTCATCATATGACACTGTTTTGAGGTAGAGAATGTTTGAAATTTGACTAAATGGGTATGTATCCATTTTAGAACAACTTCAGAGGTTAGATGCTTTGTGAATAAATTCCTGATTCCAGTAGTTGTACATCTTGCCTCTTACCTCAGAGTCAACTCATAATAAATCCATATAGTGTTCTGAAAAATTGAGATTGCACATCATACCAAATACCTGAACTTTTAGTTTAATAGTGGTTGGCAGCGATACATTCAAATGGAACATGTTGAATTGTTTGTATTTAATATGCAAACATCCATATGATCATTATTTTTGCCTCTGTCTGAATTCAGTGCTTATGATTCTTAATATAAGTGATTTTTCTCTTCTATAACATGTTATAGATTTCAACTATTTTAATCTTTTATTAAAATGTGTTATTTCCTATTTCTATATACCAAGGGATGTAATTTGAAATAAAAAGCATAAATAAGTATGGGTTATGAACCAAAATAAAGAGATCATTTTTATTTCTAACACAGATGATATAACCGCTTAGACTTTGTGGTTTTCCTACCCTAAACTTATGGTAGAATCTGTGTATTTATTTATTTAAAGATTTATTTTATTTATTTCCTCCCCCTTCCCATTTGCACTTGCTGTCTACTTCTCTGTGTCCGTTCCCTGTGTGCTCTCCGGGAACCGAACCTGGGACCTCCCATGTGAGAGGGAGGTGCTCCATTGCTTTAGCCACCTCAGCTCTTTGCTTTGTTGTACTATCATTGTCTTTCCTCTCTGTGTCTCTTTGCTGCATCATCTTGTTGCGTCAGCTCGCCATGCCTGCTGTTGCGCCACTTGGTGTCTTGCTTGTCTTCTCCAGGAGGCACCAGGAATGGAATCAGGACCTCCCATGTGGTAGGCAGGAGCTCAATCACTTGAGCCACATCTGCTTCCCAGAATCTCTTTATTTTAAAACAGAGATAGGAATAAGAGGAGCAAGACCCATATTTGTCTTATAGATTTTTTTTCCCTGTACTTAACCATTGGTCTAAGGATAACTACAGTATACTCAATTTAATATTAATAGTAAAATTAATAATAATAAGAAGAATGGCATCAGCTGTTCTAATTCATAAAGTACATGCTTTATGCCGAACTTTTGTTTTTATTTCTCATAGCAGCAGTACAAAGATATATCTTTAGCTGTAATTTTTAGGAAACTGAGATTCAGAAAGGTTAAATAATTTGCACAGGTCCCACAGCTGGTAAGTGATCAAGATGGAATTTGAAGATAAATGTCTCAAAAGTCCACATTTTCCACTCTAAACTGTGAAATAAGAGGGTTCTACTTTTTCTTAGCAATTAGATGGATACCTCTGTAATATTATTGAAATATGGCTGGAGCAATCAGGGATTTGTAATATACAAAGGACCCAACACAGTTTCAAATTTATTAGGATGTGCTGCTTTGGCATAGTTTGCATATGAAATAAACACTTTTTCTCTTGGCTGAATGGATTATTGAAAATTGTAGCTTGGTATGTAGGAAAATCATCTTAAAGATTTCAAGACAATGAGAAGAATAAAATGAATGTTTGGCCAGATGGTTGATTCTGTTGTTAAGATTTTTAAGTGACTTGTTTAACTTTATTGTGATTTACCTATTTTTCCTGAAAGCGAGGAGGAAGGTCATCTTAATTATTAGCATTGCGTAGCTTTACAATTTTCCTGCATTGGTGTAGTAAATGTTTAAGTTATGCTGTTTAGATTGTGAAATGGTACTATTTTAGTTTCCTAGGCTGCTGGAAGCAGATACCATGAAATGTTTCTGCTTAAGCAATGGAAATTTATTCGCTTAGTTAGAGTCAAAGAAAATGTTCAAATTCAAGGCATCATCAAGGCGATGCTTTCTTCCCAAACACTGGCCACTGGTGAACCGTGGCTTCTCTGCCACATGGTAAAGATCGTGGTGGTGTCTGCTGGTCTCTCCCTTCTATTCTGGGTTTCGTTGCTTTTGGCTTCTTGCTTCTGTGGCTTTCTCTCTCTCTTTCTGTGTTCACTGTATTTATAAAGTACTCTAGTAATAGGGAAAGACCTACCCAGAATGAGGTGGATCACGCACTAACTACAGTATCCTCATCAAAAGGTCCTACTTACAATGGGTCCACATGCACAGGAATGGATTAGATTTAAGACTCTAATCCATGCTTTTCTGGGGTACATACAGGTTCAAACCACCACAGGTACTACAAATCCAGTGGTAAATTTGAGTTGTCCTTCGAAAAAACATGATAAGAGAAAACATGAACAAAATGTGAATATACATGGAAGTATTGTCTTTATTTTGGTCTTGTCAATAAATACAGGAATTTTAGGAAGATTTCAGTTTTATTTTATTACCGTGTCCACTCTGGCATCCTGGTAATAATCTGATTAAATCTTCTCATCTATCATAAATGCATGGCAGAGATTAATATTTTATCAAATAGCTGAGTTGTCTTGTTTTTCTTTTTCCATGACTGTCTTCTCTGCAACAGTAATGTGTCTTTAGTGTCAGGACAGGAAATTTGTGTGGCCCTGAGTTTGGTGGTACTGGCATTCAACATTTTCTATTAAAAAACATTTCATTTTTTTCCAAATTATTATAAAAGTAATATACTTACTCCTATATTAAAGTAGATGAGCCCCGACCTGCAGGGCTGCGAACGGGGGCTTGTGGTCGCACGGAGGAGAATGGTGAGACAGGAGACGCGAGGAATGATAGCGAGACAGGGTGAGGATCAAGCTGCAAAATTTTATTGCGAGAACAAAGCATTTATACTCTTGGGAAGGGGAGGGGTAGTGGGAGGGATGGCGGTTAGGGATTGGCTATTGTTGTTGCTGGGGGAAGTGGCAGGGTTTAGGGATTGGCTATTGCTGTTGCTGGGGGAAATGGCAGGGTTTAGGGATTGGCTATTGCTGTTGCTGGGGGAAATGGCAGGGTTTAGGGATTGGTGGTTGCTGGGGTGGAAGGCAGACTTCAATTTCGTGCCCTGCGCCTGCGCATTACTGTGTTAGCCTGGGCAGTGGCGGGAACAGAGAACAAAGGAGCAGGGAGGGAGAAGAACCAGGAAATGGGCTCCGCTCTGGCAGCCATGCCATTGGTATTGCTGATCTCAGCGTATGCCCGCACCAATTGTCCCCAACACTCCTAGGTATGTGCTCAAGGGAACTGAAAACAGCATCCATACAGAAACTTGTACACAAATGCTTATGGCTGCATTATACATAATAACCAAATGATAATTTAAAAATTTGGGAATCAACCCAAATATTTATCAACCTGATGAATGAATAAATAATATATATCTCTACAATGGAATATTATTCATCTATGAAAAAGAATGAATTCTGATCTATACTATAACATAGATGACCCTTAAAAACATTAAGCAGAGTGAAAGAAGCCAGACACAAAAGGGCACATATTGTTTGATTCCATTTATACGAAATGTCTGGAATAGGCAAATCCATAGACATGGAATGTAGATTAGTGGTTGCCAGCGGCTGAAGAGAGAGAGGAATGGGGAGTGACTGCTGTTGAGTGTGGGGTGATAAAAATGTTATTGGGGTGATAAAAATGTTCTGGAATTAATTAATGATGGTTGAACAATTTTGTGAATTGTGCTGAATTGTGCACTTTTAAAGGGTGAATTTTTGGGATGTGACTTATATCTCAAAAAATGTTAAAAGAAAGGTAATATAGTCATTGTGGGAACTTTAGAAAATATGGAAGTGTGTCAAAAGAAGTAGAAAAACATTTTCTAAAGACAATGGAATATTTTGGAATATTTATTGAAATGCAGTTTTTCAAAGTTGTTGTACCTTATAACATTTCTGTATCCTACTTTTTCACCTAACATCATAAGCTGGTGCTATTGGTATAAGATTTTCATAAACATTTTTAATGATTAATATGTTTTTCAATCTACCATTTTGTTTTGTAACAACATTGTAATGTTGAAGAATCTTCTTTCAGTTGTGAGTGAAGAAAATACAAGTTAAATTGATTTAAGTGTAAAAGAAAATTGTTTGGCTTACCTAATTGAAAGTCTGTGGATAATGTGCCTTCGGATCTAGGTAATTCCTGTACAGATGCTCAAACAGTGTCTTTAAGAATATGACTTCATCTCTTAGCTCACCCTCTTCTGTATTAGACATCACAAAAATGGCCAATGGTAGCTCCATCTCAGGAACCTTACCAGGAAGAACAAATCTCTTTCCACAGCTCCAGGAAAAGTTCCAGACTTCACTTTGGCATACTTGGGTCACATGCTTTCTTGCTTACTCTCTTATTATCATTGTCCATATCCCCTTGAGAAAGGGGGTATGGGGGGTAAATTTTTGGAAACTGCTTGTATTGAAGATCTTTATTCTGCCCTATCTTTATTGACAGTTTTATACTTGCTCTATTGCCTTTTTGCTTCCATTGTTGCTTTTGAGAAGTCTAAATCCTTTCTGATTATTAATCCTTTTTTTTTAAAGATTTATTTTATTTCTCTCCCTCCCCCACCATTGTTTGCTCTCTTGTGTCCATTTGCTGTGTGTTCTTCTGTGTCCGCTTGCATTCTCAGCGGCACCAGGATTGTGTGTCTCTTTTTGTTGCGTCACCTTGCCGCATCAGTTCTCCATGTGTGTGGCACCACTCCCAGGGCGGCTCTCCTTGCAGGTCGCACTCCCTGTGCATGGGGCTCCCCTATGTGGGGGACACCTCACGTGGCATGGCACTCCTTGTGCGTGGCAGTACGCATGTGGGCCAGGAGGCCCTGGGTTTGAACCTGGATGTCCTCTATGTTAGGTGGATGCCCTATCAGTTGAGCCACATCCACTTCCCTGATTATTAATTCTTTATATTGGTTCTATTTACTTTTTTCTCTTTGGAAACTTGTGGAATCTTCTCTTTGTGTTTGGTGTTCTGAAATTCATGAATATATTACTTGGTGTTGGAGTTGAGTTTTCAACCATTGTGCTTGGCCTCAGCAGGCTTTCAAACAGCAACTTGTGTTCTTTAGTTCAGAAAACTTCTGTGAATTGTTTCTTTGGTGCTTTTCCTCCCTCTGTTTTTATTCTTTTTCCTCTTTCTGGAATTATATTGTTTGGCTCTTGGAATTTCTGGACTAGTTCTGGAATATTCTTACCTTCTCTTTCTTTCCATCTTTTTTCCTTTTCTTTACTTTCTGGGAGATTTCTTCAATTTTATTTTCCAGTCCTTTTACTGAGACCTTTTTTGGGGAGGTTGTTATTTGAATGTTTCTTTTATATGTTCTTGATTCATAGATACAATGTATTTTATAATTTATCTAAGTATATATTTTTTTCACATTTTTCCCCTTATTTCTCCTTCCTCCACTGTCTGCTCTCTGTGTTCATTCACTATGTCTTCTTCTGTGTCTGTTGTATTCTCATTAGGCGGCTCCAGGAACCCATCCTGGGACCTTCTGGAGTGGGAGAGAGGTGATCATTCTCTTGCTCCACCTCAGCTCCCTAGTTCGCTGTGTCTCATATTGTTTCTTCTCTGTGTCTCTTTTCTGTTGCATCATCTTGCTGTGTCAGCTCTCCATGTGGGTGGGTCCACTCCTGGGAGGTCTGCCCTCCTGTGCAGGGCTGCACTCCTTGTATGGGGGCCACTCCTTGCACGGGGGCACCCCTGTGTGGGGTGACACTCCTTGCCTGCGGCAGCACTCCACATGGGCCAGCTCACCACACCGGCCAGGAGGCCCTGGTTATTGAACCTTGGCCCTCCTATATGGTAGGTGGACTTCCTTATCTAAGAATATTAATGAAAGAGACTGAAGCAGACAAGTGGAAAACTAAATTGGAGGAGATAGATTATATAGCGAGGAAAGAAACTTTCAGAAACTGCTGTTGTATATATAGGCTTTCCTCAAATGTCTAGTAATCCTTGGCTGTCTGCTAATGATGAAATGAGAGGGCTCTAAAATGCTAACTTAAATCTTAGCTCCCAGGTGGGGTATGTTGATTTTGAATGTCACTGAAGGGCATACTGGATAGGCCCTTCAAATCTTTCTTCTGGGGCAGGTCAGTTTCCCCAGGGAAGTCTTCTGACATTCTGCTTGCAGGAAAGGGTTTGGCTGCTGGTGTTCTGGGAGCTGAGAAGGAGAAGAGAGCAGGGAGGATCCTCTGCATTCAGTATTCAGGTTGCATATTGTCAGTGAATGTCCCTAAGCTGGTTTTCCAAAGACTCTGTTTTAACCTTCTCCAGAAATGAAACCTCCAGTGTCATGAATTAGAGGAGGGGATCTAGGGATCCAACTGTTTCTCAACAACTTCCACTCAGTCCCCTTATTTAAGCCTTCCTGCTCTTCTTGAGAACTGACTGCTAGTTGCAGAGTCTTTTTTGGGTTATATGGTGTAATGCCAGTTGGTTTTCAGCTTTTCTGCTGCCAGTTTAGGAGTTCGCTTTCTAGGATCTGCTACATCAGTTTTCACTTAACCATATGTTTTCATTGTTGTTATCTTTGTTCTTTCTTTCCCTTATACTTGTGGGTTATGATAAAAAAAAATCCTTTAACTGTGTTTTTAGGGTGGTTTTTGTAGGGACTAAAATCCACTGCAGTTTAAAAAAAAATATGCTATTTTTACTCATATGTGCTTATTCCTCTTTCATAATATATATTTTTTTGATAGATGAAAATAAGTTAACATTTAGATTAAGGTATATTTGCCTTAGCTTTGGAACTTGGCTATGGAATTGTGAATTTTGTCACAAATTTGTTAATTCTGACTATAGTTTTAGGTATGTTTTTGATTTATAATTAGCAGTTTGGTCTGCCTTGAAGTCATGTAGTAAGAAGATGACTAAATGAAAGAAACTGGATTGTAACTGCATACAATATATTGTGGGCACAGTTTTCCCTTATTTCCTTTAAACTCTTTAGTGTGTAGCTGAGTTATTTTTCCATTTTGTCACAATTTATCTATTCTTATGCATACTGTAAGTTTTTATCATGTTTGAAGGCATAGTTATAGCTTTTTACATCTCTAACTTCAGAGATTCTTGTGGCTTTGAAAAAAAGAGATGTTTCTTGTGATATTATAAAGGAAACTGACTTAAAAAAAATGGACTCTTCTAGTCATGTTAATTTGAGCTAGAAGAGAACTAAAACAATGATTTATTTTCACCCTTTGCCTTACAGTTAAGCAGAGTGAGGAACAGAGATGTTAAGAGCATTGATTTAAACTCACTAAGCTGGTTGGTGAGTTTTGACAAAAGAAAACTACGTATACATAGCCAGCAGGGGGAGTTCTATTTTTCTTTTAAACTTTCCTTAGAACAGTATTAAATTCATGTTCTTTATATTGCCAAAAGGGTAAAACAGCCTCTAAAACTAAATATGGTACAAACTACAATAGGTACCATTTGAGATGAATAAAGGGGTACTTTCCAGAAATGCCTTTTTTTATATGTATTGTGACCATTTTAATATTTAATTTTACTATGAGACAGTACTTCAGAAGTAGGGTATTTTATCATTTTATAATTTTTAAAAAGAAGCATTTTCATTAAATTATCTATTCTAGAACTTTACTTTTCAAAAGTACACTTTATTTACACAACAAATATTTATTCTGCATTTAAAATTTACCAGGCACTATTGTAGTGCTGGAAAAACAGTAATGAGCAAGGAACCAAGATTAATACCTCACAATTTGAAGTGCCCTTAATCTAAGTATAAATGCAAGACTGACTAAAATAAATATGTTCCCTCTCAAAAATGTTGAGTTTTTTATTTTGTGGAATTAACAATTAACTATATTTTTCCTATGCCAGAATTTCAACCAACAGCAAAGTATAAGATGATAATCTAACTAGATGTGTACTGAATGATTACTTTTAGGAATTTTGTTTAAATCTTCAAGTACCCTTCTTCCTCTGCAAAGACATAGACTATTCCAGAGACTTCTAGACTTTGCTGCACTTTGGAATTACCTGAGTATCTTTAAAAAGATTCAGAGAAGCAAATGTGGCTCAAGTGATTAAGCTCCTGCCTGCCACATGGAAGGTCCTGGGTTTGGTTCCCAGTGCCTCCTAAAGAAGACTCGCAAGACAGTGGGCTGGGGTGGCAAGCTGATGCAACAAAATGATGCAACAAGAGACACAAGGAGGAAAAACGGAATGAGAGATATAGCAAAGCAGGGAGTGGAGGTGGCTCAAGTGATTAGGTTCTCCCTCCTACATGGAGGTCTGGGTTTGGTTCCTGATGTCTTCTAAAAGGAAGACAAGCACTCAATGAGCAGACAGAATGAGTGCAAAACAACGAAAGGGTGGAGGAGAAATATATAAAATAAATCTTAAAAAAAAAAAAAAAGATAAACCTGGCTCCCTCTCCCAGACATTCAGATTCGTTAGTGTGGGTTGCGATCGAAGATGGTAATTTTTTTGTTATTGTTCTTGTTTATTTATTTATTTATTTTTTTAAAGATTTATTTATTTATTTAATTTCCCCCCCTCCCCTGGTTGTCTGTTCTTGGTGTCTATTTGCTGCGTCTTGTTTCTTTGTCCGCTTCTGTTGTCGTCAGCGGCACGGGAAGTGTGGGCGGCGCCATTCTTGGGCAGGCTGCACTTTCTTTTCACGCTGGGTGGCTTTCCTCACGGGTGCACTCCTTGCGCGTGGGGATCCCCCACGCGGGGACACCCTTGCGTGGCGCGGCACTCCTTGCGCGCATCAGCACTGCGCATGGCCAGCTCCACACGGGTCAAGGAGGCCCGGGGTTTGAACCGCGGACCTCCCATATGGTAGACGGACGCCCTAACCACTGGGCCAAAGTCCGTTTCCTGTTCTTGTTTATTTTTTAAAACTTATTGAAGCGTATCACTCATACATAAACATACATAAACAATAAGCGTATAGTAATAGTTGTGAACTTTCAGAACAGACATACATAACATTATACAGGGCTCTCATACATCACCCTACTGCCAATACCTTGCATTTTTGTGAAATATTTTTAACTAATGATTAAAGAACATCCTCAAAATATTACTACTAACCGAAGTATTTTTCCCAACCCACCCTATTATTATTATTATTTTATATCATTTATACATGAACACACATAAATAATAAGTATATAGTAAAAGCTGTGAACTTATAAAGCAAACATGTATAACATCATTCAGGGGCCCCATACATCAACCCACCACCACCACTTTGCACTGTCGTGAGACATTTGTTACAAATCATGAAAGAATATTGTCAAAATCTTACTAACTATATTCCTTATCTTACATTTGGTGTTTTTTTCATCCAACCCACCCTATTATTATTTTTAAAATATATTTTTATGACAGTAGTTGTAAACTTACAAAACAATCATGCACATGTGCAGAATTCCGAAACAACACCCTTCTATCAAACACACCACATTGTAGTGGAACATTTGTTTCAGATTATGAGATAATATCAGATTATTACCAGGTCCATTGCGTACATTTGGCACACTTTTTCCATATTCCTCCATTATCAACACAGTACATCTTTGGCATAGATGCGTGAATATTATATTATTACTGCTAACCACCGTCTATAGGTCACTCCAGTTGTATTTTTCCCATGCTTCTCCACATTCCCACGACCCTCCAATAGTGATGTACATTGCTCTAGCTCACAAAGGACACTCTTGCATCTGTCCCATCAACCACAATTCTCATCCACCTCTGGGTTGACTGTGCTATTCAGTCCCTAAATTATTCTCTAGCTTTCTGTCAAATGACATTTACATACCTAGACTACCATTTTCAGCCACATTCCCATTTATAAACCAGCTGGTTACTCAATGTAATGTGTTACCATCAACTCTACATTTCCACACTTTTACAGTAAAGCTAATTAAAACTTCTACAACATTAAACATCAGTAGTCCATCTCAGTTCTCTTATTTCCTTTAAGAATCCACCACCTACCACTAGGTCTTGAAGATATTTTCTTCTAGAAGCTTTACAGTTCTTGCTTTTATGTTTAGATTTTTAAATCCATTTTGAGTTAAATTTTATATCAGGTGTGAGATAGGTATCCTCTTTCTTTCTTTTGGCTATGGATATCCAGTTTTCTTATCACCATTTGTTGAACGGACTGTTTTGCCTGAGTTGTGTGGGTTTGATAGGCTAGTCAAAAATCATTTGACCATAGGTGTGATGGTTTGTTTCTGAACTATCAGTTTGGTTCCATTGGTGTATGTATCTGTTTGTGCCAGAACCATGCTGCTTTTTACCACTGTATCTAGGTAATGTGATTTAAAGACTGGAAATGAGAGTCCTCCAACTTCACTTTTCCTTTTTAAGATGTTTTTGGCTATTCAGGACTCCTTACCCATTCAAATAAATTTGATAATTGTGTTTTCCATTTATTTAAAAAATGCTGGTGGAATTTTTATTGGGATTTTGTTGAATCTGTATATCAATTTGGGTAGAATTGACATCTTAATAATATTCAGTCTTCCAATTTGTGAGCATGGAATGTTCTTCCAATTATTTAGGACTTTTCTGATTTCTTTTGACAATGAGTTGTAGTTTTCTGAATAGAAGTGCTTTACATTGTTGGTTAAGTTTATTCCTGACTATTTTGTTTTATCTGTCATATTTTATTTTTACCACTCTTTTGACACTGTTACTTTTATTGATATAATCTTCACTTCCTGATTCCAGGCCTCTCTCTCTTGTCTTTTCTTTTCAGACTGTACCACACCTTTTAGTTTTTACTGTAAAGCTGGTTTCTTGGTTACAAACTCAGTTTCTGTTTATATGTGAATATTCTAAACTCGCCCTTAATTTTGAAAGACTATCTTGCCAGACATAAGATTCATGGCTGGAAGTTTTTCTCTTGCAGTATCTTAAATAGATCATACCACTGTTTTCTTGCCTCCATGGTTTCTGATGAAAAATCGGCATTTAATCTTTTTGGTATCCCTTGTATGTTATGCATTGTTTTTCTCTTGCTACTCTAAGAATTCTTTCTTTGTCTTTGGCATTTGACATTCTGATTAGTATGGGTCTTGGAGTTGGTCTATTCGGATTTAATCAGATGGGAGTGTGTGCTTCTTGGACATGGATATCTTTGTCCTTCAGTAGGGTTGGGAAATTTTCTACCATTATTTCTTCAAATATTCTTTTTGCTCATTTTCCCTTCTTTTCTCCTTGGACACCCATGACACGAATGTTTGCACATTTTTTTACTGTTGTATAGCTCCCTGAGAACTTGTTCAATTTTTTCCATTCTTCATCTGTTCTTTTGTGTGTTTGCTTTACAGAGGCCATTTCTTCAAGTTCACTAATCCTTTCTTCTGCCTCCTCAAATCTGCTATTATATGATTCCAGAGTATTTTTAATTTCATTTATTGTGCCTTTCAGTCTCATAAGATCTGATATTTTTCTACACATACTTTCAAATTCTTCTTTGTGCTCACCCAATGTCATTTTTAAAAAAGATTTATTTTATTTATTTCTCCCCATCCCACTTTCTCCCCATTGTCTGCTCTCTGTGTCCATTTGCTATATGTTCTTCTGTGTCTGCTTATGTTCTCATTAGGCGGCTCTGGCAACCGATCCTGGGAACTTCCGGAGTGGGAGAGAGGCAATTACTCTCTTGCACCACCTCAACTCCCTGTTCTTCTATGCCTTCTTATTTTCTCTCTTCTGTCTCTTGTTGTATCATCTTGCTGCACCAGCTCTCAGTGTTGGCTGGCACTCCTGTGCAGGGTGGCTTTCCTGCACTAGGTGGCATTCCCATGCATGGGGCACTCCTGCGCAGGGCAGCATTCCAGTGTGGGCCGGCACTCCACGGGCCAGCTCGCCATGTGAGCCAGCTTGCCCTCACCAGGAGGCCGTGGGCATCAAACCTTGGACCTCCTATATGGTAGACGGGGGCCCAGTTGGTTGAGCCACATCCGTTTCCCACGCAATGTCATTGTAATATCCTTTATCTCTTTAGCCATCTCATTGAATTTATTAAGGAGATTTGTTTGAACATCTATGATTAGTTGTTTCAACTCCTTTTATGTCCTCTGGAGGCTTATCTTGTTCCTTTAACTGAGTCATATATTCCTGTGTCTTGGTATAGATTGTAATTTTTTGTTGGTGTCTTGGCATCTGGCTTACTAGAGTATTTATTCTGGGTGCAGTTTCTCTCTTAGCTTAGGGCTTTCTTGGTCTTTCTCCTTTGCTGGTTGCTTAGCAGGAGCCAAGGATGTAGTTGGTGCTGTAAGGTGTGGAGCCTCAAGCTGCCCTCATTGCCCCAGGAACCAATGACGCATCTTTCAACTTTCTCTTTTGCCAGGGGAAGGGACAGAGCCACAGCCATGTATAATAATCCAAGTCATTCAGGCCTAGACTGTCATTGCCCAGAGAGACTGATGAAGCTCACATCCTTTTCTCCCCTGCCTGGGGTGGGAATGGAGCTGCAGGTATGGGCAGCAGTCTATGCCATGTGGGTCCAAAATGACCGTAGTTGACCCAGTAGATTCTGAGTATTCGGTCTGTGCCAGCAGAATGTACCTGTAGTTACCCAGAGAGGCTGGCCCACCAGCTTCCTCCCTTCTAGAGGTTGGGCTGTAGCCTAGGCTAAGGCTGCAGGCCGATCTGGGTGGAAGAAAATGGTCTCTACAATCACTGTGATTTTCAGTCAACCCAGCTTCCCCTCGCATTGGGGGCAGAGTCAAAATTGTGGCTACTGGTCTCTTTCTGACTTGGACAGGTTCACACTTAAGCTGTTCTTAGGATTATACTTTAGTCAGCCGATTGTACTAATCAGTAGCTGAAGTTGGTGCCAAATTGTCTTCCCCCCTTGTTTTTGGAAAGTGGAGCTTCCAGTTCCACTGATGGAATAGTTCCTGAGGTGGCTTGTGCCACCAGTGGAGGATGATCACTGGCATCTGTGGTGTGGAGTGCTATACTTATGAATCTTCTGTGCATCTGGACATTCTCCTTCCATTCTTTCAAGGATGTTGCAGGAAGCTCTTTTGGTCTCCTGGAGTCCCCAAACAGGTGCTTCAGCTAGCTTCAGAGACTCTGGTGTTTACTAACTGCCCTGTAGCATGACCTGACTCTAGATGCTCCTTACTCTGCCACCATCTTGCTGGTTGTCTGAATATGGTGATTTTTAAGCTCCCTGGGTGGTTATTTTTTTTCCCCCTTTCTCCTCCCCCCATTGTCTGCTCTCTGTGTCTATTTGCTGTGTGTTCTTCTGTGTCTGCTTGCATTCTTGTCAGCGGCACTGGGAATCTATGTCTCTTTTTGTTGCGTCAGCCCTCTGTGTGTGCGGTGCCACTCTTAGGCAGCTCTTTGCGGGGCACACTCCTTGTGCGTGGGGCTCCGCTATACAGGTAACACCCCTGCGTAGCACGGCACTCCTTGTGTGCATCAGCACTCTGTGTGGGCTAGCTCACCACACGGGTCAAGAGGCCCTGGGTTCGAACCCTGGACCCCCCATGTGGTAGGCAGATGCTCTATCAGTTGAGCCAAATCCTCTTTGCCCTTGGTGATTCTAATTTGCAAAAAAATCTGGGACATACTAGACTATTCCCAGTAATTGTCCCCCCAAAAGCTACAGAATTGACTTTAGTATATTCCTGAATCTTAAAGAGAGATATTTCTTGACAAATGTTGATCCAGTTTATTGGGGCGGGAGAGGGAACTATATATATATAAAACTTCTTAAATTCTTAAGAATTCCAAGGTAGGGAGTAGATATAGCTCAGTTGTTGAGCTCCTGCTTCCCATGTATGAGTGAAGTCCTGGGTTCAATCCCCCATAACCTCCAAAAAAAAAAAAAGGGTTCAATCCCCCATACCTCCAGAAAAAAAGTGTTCAATCCCCCATACCTCAAAAAAAAAAAAAAAAAAAAAAGATTTATTGATTTTGTTTAGCCCTAGACTAAGCAGTGAGTAAAGTAAAATAAATCAGGGAGTTCCATATAGTTTTTGTGTCTGCTTTCCCAGTCTGACGTTTATAGGCATCTATATAAGGTTTTATAACTGATCTTTTAAGATGATAAAAATTCTCTCTAAAGTTGGAGTCATTACATTTTAGAACATCCTATAGATAGACCGCAACTGACCTTTGTCTACCTCTGGTCTAGGCAGATTAAGCATGTTTCGACAATCTTTTACTAAACACCATTTTCAAATGGAAGAAAAAGTAGCCACTGCAATGGGGAAACTAGGTACAGCTCCATGAGAAAATACCATTTCTAGGAAAATACCAGTAATATGCACCCATATCTTTGATTGTTTTCTGTCTATCTGTGTCAGTTAGGGTCCAGAGGAAGAGGATTCAGCCCACATGATTCCAGGTGGAAGCAACTTAGGGGAGGAAAGAGCCGTTGGTAAAGCATTTAGAGACAAACAACAGGAAAACCTATTAAAATCCCTAGGGCTGAAGGTTCTGGGAGGGATGGAAGGGTAATGTTACAGAAGACCAGTATCATCTGGAACCTTGAAGGAGGGGCCACCAGACACAACTACTGCCAGAAAACAGGTGCTGAAGCCCAGGGAGGACAAGGCAGGAAGCACCTTGACCTCGCTCTCCTTTCACTCTCCTGCGAGGGACTCCTACTGACCAAATCCATCTGGAAAGCAGCAGGTAGGAGAGCTTAGGAAATACCGTTAACAGAGGTCAGACTCCTGGGGCACAGAGCCGGGCAGAGAAAGGTGGAGAATAGATTAGGATGGGACGTGCAAATGGAAAATAACCAGCAGGCTCTACTTTTAGACAATAAACTTTAAATGATTCTTTGCTTCAGTTTTCTTGGGGAGGACACAAGGGAAAAAGGAGATGCCACACAAATCATTTATGACTACCAATGAAATGCAGGTATTTTTCAAGTTACTATGCTATCCTCTCCTGGATTCTGGCCATATATCATGTATAGCATTTGCTTTTGGGAAATACAGTAATAATGATAGCTCCCTGATGATAGGGATGATGGTGTATGCGCCTTTGAATCCCTGTTCTCCTCATTCTTTCACCTTATAAAATATATTTTACCTATTAGTGGTCAATAAAGATCGATTGCCAATCTCTGTTAACTCTGTGTCTGCATCTAACCAGCTGACTGTGGCTGGACAAACACACACATGCTGACTGCTCTTTTTAAATATGTTGCCACCAACTTTCACAGATACTCTCAGTGCTGCTGGCAATCCTACTGTATTTTGTCTATTTATGCTCCCTTTCTCCGTTTCATGCCCTATTTTCCTCTTCAGGCCTGTCACTTCCTCCCAGTCCTCACTCTCAGCTGGTTATTTTGCGTTCTATTTTTAAACTATTTTTTTTAAACTTTTTATTTTGCTTTATATTTTTACTGCGAAAATGGAAGCAATCAGAAGAGAATGTCCTCATGCTCCCACCGTTACATTCCTCAGGCTACCCATACAGAGATTTTCTCTGCTTACTCTGGATGAAATGGTGCAGCTCTTCCTTGTATACACTGGATCCATCTTCTCTACCCTCCTCAAGGACATTCCTATAGCTCTTCTTGCCTTTTTCCATCTTGTTTTTCCATCTCTACTGACTCATTCCAATCTGCATATAAACATTCTATTATATGTTTCATCTAAAAACAAATGTCTTCTCTCCATTCAGCTACCATCCATTTTTCTGCTCATCTTTATAGCAGAAATCTTTGAAACACTGGTTTATGTTTACTATCTGTAATTCCGTTCTTTCCATTCTTTTTAAAACGACTCCAGTAAGGCTTTTCTCTTCACCATTCTGCTGAAACAGTTCATGTCAAGGTCACCAGTAACCTTCACATTGCTAAACTATTGGTAATTAATTATTTTGTATTACTTGATCTTTATGTGACATTTGACACAATTCGTCACTTCACCTTGAAAGACTTTCTACTCATTGCTTTGGGACACCATATCCCTTGGTTTTCCTTCTGATTCTCTGACTTTTCCTGTTTTCTCCTTTCTCCCTGACCTCTAAATATAGTATCCGAGAGCCCAGTCCTCTTAATCTTATCTTTACTTCTTATTTTTTTTTTTTTAAGATTTATTTATTTATTTAGTTTCCCCCCCTCCCCTGGTTGTCTGTTCTTGGTGTCTATTTGCTGCGTCTTGTTTCTTTGTCTGCTTTTGTTTCTTTGTCCGCTTCTGTTGTCGTCAGCGGCACAGGAAGTGTGGGCGGCGCCATTCCTGGGCAGGCTGCTCTTTCTTTTCATGCTGGGCGGCTCTCCTCACGGGCGCACTCCTTGCGCGTGGGGACTCCCCCACGCGGGGGACACCCCTGCGTGGCACGGCACTCCTTGCGCGCATCAGCACTGCGCATGGCCAGCTCCACACGGGTCAAGGAGGCCCGGGGTTTGAACCGCGGACCTCCCATATGGTAGACGGACGCCCTAACCACTGGGCCAAAGTCCGTTTCCCCCTTTACTTCTTATTTTGATTCTCATCCATTCTCAAGGCTTTAAATACCTTCTGTACATATAAAACACCCACATTTATCTTTAGTCCTGCTCTACTGTGAATCCTAAACTCACACTCAGCTGCCTATTTGCCATCTCCATTTGTCTGAATCTTACCTGTCCCAAATTGAAGCCCTTCTCCTACCCAAACCTGCTCCTGCTGAAGCTTTCCCTTTCAAGTAAAGGGCAACTCCATTCTCACAGTTGATTAGGCCCAAACCTTTGGAATAATTCTTGACTTCACTTACTTTCACTTTCACAATTCAATCAGCAAATCCTATTTGTTCTACTTTAAAATGTAACTTATTACCCAGCTCCAACAATGATCAGTTCACGGCCAATCTTTCTTTTTTTTTTTCCTTCCCCATTTTGAATGAGTTGGTTTCATTCCAGGTGGTACAGAATTTGGGGCAGAGCAAAGTTGGGAAGCATTCTGGAGTGGGCTTACTCTGATTTCACAGTTCGGGTAGGAATGACTGAGTGAGAAGAACTAAAAAGATGAGCCATTGCAGGAGTTTTTTTTTTCTCCGAAAGTTTATTCTTGTGTAGAATAGAGACTCCAAGACCAAACATCATTCTGGCTATAGGTGGAAAATGATGTTAAGGCAGGGATTCCAGATGTTTGAATAGAAATGGAATTAAGGTGCAAGGAACTGCTTACTTTTTTGCCAGATTTCTTAATTTCACTGGTGGTCAGGGTCCTTCCCAAGGCAGGCCTTCACTTTAGGAGAGTTTCTTCTGATTTTCCTTTTATTTCTGTTTGAAAGCCTTATCTTCTTATCCATTTCTGTGGCCTGCTTCTTGGGCTGCTTCAGGAGCTGCTGCTTGCTACTGTCAGGGCTGCCTCTTTTCCAGACTAATCCACATAGAAGCTCATGGCCAATTTTTAAAATTTTTGTTTTTTGTATTTTAGCTTCCATTTTTTAAAAAGAAGGAGGAATTTTGTTTTGTTTCTGTTCTTTTCTGACTCTTCCAATGGACATCATATACTTTCATCCATAAATATTTGAGTCTGTATCTTTAAAGTGTTTAAAAAATAATCAGACTATCATCATACCTAAAAAATTGCCATAGTTTCTTATCAAATATGTAGATAAGTTGTGTTAAAATATTTGGGCAGTGTTTTTAGCCTCTGTGCCTCTATTTCTTCACATATAAAATGGACAATAATATTGGCCCTACGTATGTTTTAGGAATGATTTGAAAGCAGAATGTGATAACAAATTCAAAGTACTTTGAAATGCTAAAGCCTATGTATGCAAGTGTTCTGCCATTACGATGATCAAGTAATCTACTTTGTCAATTCTCCCATCACATCCCATTATTTATTCTTTTGAAATATCCTTGGACTTACCTCCTGTTCTCAGTGCTGTCCAGTATGGTAGGCACAAGCTAAATAGGCTATTTGCTCTTAAATGAACAAAAATGAAATAAACTATTCATTTGTTCAATTGCACTAGCCTCATTTCAAGTGATCAGGAACCACATGTGATTAGTGGCTACTGTGTTGGACAGTGTTTTAGTTTTCAAGGCTGCTGAAATGCCATATACAAGAAATGGGTTGGTTTTTACAATGGGAATTTATTATGTTGCAAGCTTACAGTTTTGAGGCCATAAAAATGTCCAGATCACAGCATCATCGATGGTGCTTTCTCTGCGAAGACTGGCTGCTGGTGATCCCAGACTCCTCCCTTACTGGCAAGGCACATGGTGGCGTGTGCTGGTCTTTCCCTTCTCTTCTGGTTTTTATTGCCTTTAGCTTCTGGTTTCCTTGGGCTTCTCTCTGTACCTGTGTCTTCTCTCTGTTCATATTCATCTGGTTTATAAGGACTCCAGTGAGGGGGTTAAGACCCTCTCTGGGCCATGCTCTACTGAATAACATAATCAACAGGCCCTTAACTGAAGTAACCTAATGAAAAGTTTACACACACAAGAATGGATTAGCTTTAAGAACATAATTTTTCTGGGTCCATAAAAACCTCAAAGTGTCGCAGTATAGATATAGACATTTCCATCATCTCAGAAAGTTTTATCAACCAGCACTGCCTTTAGCATGGCTTCTTCCTCTTAGTACCCAATTATTTTTTCATATCCCTGATCCTAAAACACTTCCTGTATCATATCATTCTTCTACTGGAGATTCTATAATGACTCCTTATTTTATTACTAATAAAATACAGAGTACTGTGCCTGTTTTTTCTTCTTCTTTTTTTTCTTTCTTTTTTTTTATTGACTTTGTAATTACATTAAAAAAAAATATATATGAGGTCCCATTCAACCCCACCACCCCCACCCCACCTCTCCCCCCCCCCCCCCCCCAGCAACACTCCTTCCCATCATCATGACACATCCATTGCATTTGGCAAGTACATCTTTGGGCACCTCTGCACCTCATGGTCAATGGTCCACATCATGGCCCATACTCTCCCCCATTCCATCCAGTGGGCCCTGTGAGGATTTACAATGTCCGGTGATTGCCCCTGAAGCACCATCCAGGGCAGCTCCATGTCCCAAAGACGCCTCCACCTCTCATCTCTTCCTGCCTTTCCCCATACCCATCAGCCATCATGTCCACTTTTCTCAATCCAATGCCACCTTTTCTATGTGGACATTGGATTGGTTGTGTCCATTGCACCTCTATGTCAAGAGGAGGCTCAGATTCCACATGGATGCTGGATGCAATCCTCCCACTTTCAGTTGTAATCACTCTAGGCTCCATGGTGTGGTGGTTGTCCTTCTTCAACTCCATCTTAGCTGAGTGTGGTGAGCCCAATAAGTCAGATTGTAGGTGCTGGAGTCTGTTGAGGCTCAGGACCTGCCTATCACATTGTCAGTCCAGAGATTCAAATCCCCTAAATATATCTTAAACCCCGACACTAACTGCACCTCCAGCACATTAGCATGAAAGTCTTATGTAGAGAGATCCCATCTCAGTCCAGATTCATCACACATAAACACCAGTTCCAAAGAGGGGCCATCTGACCTGGTAGTTAACCCCATCGGCCATGACCATAACTCCCATGGGTCTCTTTAGCCCTCGAAGGAACCGATATCTGGGGGTTGTATCTGCTTTATCTGTCTCTCAGACTCTGCTCAGTTGTGCATAAGGGCAATCCTTCTGACAGCCTCCAGACTCTTTTTTAGAGACTCGTAGCCATATAAACTCATTTCTCCTTTCCATTTCCCCCTTACATTAGGTCAAACAGCATTTTAAAGTCATGTTATTTTATGTAGACAGGGATATTCCGCTGATCCGTGTTGAACCTTCCATATAAGGTCATTTTCCAGTTGCATCATCAGTTGGTAGTTGATAGTGGTCCCTCGGTGCCAGGGAGGCTCATCCCCAGGTGTCATGTCCCACACTGGGGGGAAGGCATTGCATTTACATGCTGAGTTTGGCTTCGAGACTGCTGTGCCTGTTTTTTAAGGTCCTCCATAATCTGACTTTGAACTACCCAAACTTGTTTTCCTAGTTCTCGCCAACACAAAATTCTGCCTTTGGTTACATAGGTCCACGAATTGGCAAACATCTGCCTGCTTTGGAACGTTACCTAGGGCAGAATCCTCTAACTCTTCCCATTAATCAATCTCACTCGTCCTTTAATTCCTGTTCAAGTTGTACTTGAGAAAACTTCATTGGATGACATTAAATTACCTGGAGAGGGAAGCGGACTTGGCCCAATGGTTAGGGCATCCGTCTACCACATGGGAGGTCCGCGGTTCAAACCCCGGGCCTCCTTGACCCGTGTGGAGCTGGCCCACGCGCAGTGCTGATGTGAGCAAGGAGTGCCCTGCCACGCAGGGGTGTCCCCTGCATAGGGGAGCCCCATGTGCAAGGAGTGCGCCCTGTAAGGAGAGCCGCCCAGCACGAAAGAAAGTGTAGCCTGCCCAGGAATGGTGCCTCACACACGGAGAGCTGACACAACAAGATGATGCAACAAAAAGAAACACAGATTCCCATGCCGCTGATAAGGATGGAAGCAGTCACAGAAGAACATATAGTGAATGGACACAGAGAGCACACAACTGGGGGTGGGGGGGGGGGGGAGAGAAAGAATTAAAAAAAAAATCTTTAAAAAAAAATTTACCTGGAGAATCTGCTACTATCTAAAAACTGAATTATCAGAGAGAGGATTAGTCTGTGGATGAATAGTAGAAAGATGGAATCAGGGTCTGTATTAGTCAGCTAAAGGGATGCCGATGCAAAATAACAAAAATCGGTTGTTTTTAAAGGGTATTTATTTGGGGTAGGAGCTTACAGATACCAGGCCAATAAGCATAAATTACTTCCCTCATCAAAGTTTATTTTCACGTGTTGGAGCAACATGGCTGCAAGTGTTCAGACTTCCTGGCTTTCTCCCTTCCAGGGTCTTGCTTCTCTCTTGGTTCAAGTTTCCTTTCCTTCCGGGGCTCCAACTTAAGGCTTTAGCGTCAAACTCCAACTTCAAAACTCCAACATTAAAAGCCCTCAATTCTGTTCTTTGCCATGCCTTTTATCTGTGAGTCCCCACCCACCAAGGGGTAGGGACTCAATACCCTAATGACATGGTCCAATCAAAGCCCTAATCATAACTTAATCATGCCCAGGTACAGACCAGATTACGAACATAATCCAGTATCTATTTTTGGAATTCATAACCATATCAAACTTCTACAGGGTCCTAAGTGATCTTTGTGAGTGCAGTTCCTCTTTTCTTTTTTAGTTGTCTTTCCTGGGGGCTACTTCTTCAACTATAGACCAAGCTCCGGCCTGGAGTAGACAAAGAGAAAGGTGAGACAGATGGGAGAGGAGTCTGTGCTTCAGGGGATGTGCCCTTGGACAGCTGATGGTATACAGACTCTGGAACTATCTCTAGAACCTTCTTACCTGGCCTTAAATCCTGGCTCTTACTAGTTGTACAATCCTATGCAAGTTCCTTAACCCGCCTGTGTTTCAATTTTCTCATCAGTAACATGGGGATGATCATAATACCTACTTTTTAAGGTTGTTTTGAGAATTGAGTGAGTTAAAGTCTATAAAATGCTTCGAACAGTATCTGGCTATATTATATTATTGTCACTATTCCTGATATGGGGAGATTTAGAGGCTGTCTTTTATACTAAATTTGTATAATTGCCTTTTTTAGGGCAATTAGGAAAGCTGCCAGTGCTTCACACACACACATACACACACACACACACACGAATCCATGCGATGGGATTATTTGGGGAGGAGGTGTCAAATAATCATAATTTGGGATTTTATAATTTTTAGTTTCTTTGGGAAAGGACCATTGACTTCTCCAATAACATGCAAGATGATTTATCTTCCTTTATGTTTTTCATTTGAGAACATGATGTGTAAATATGCTTTTGGGACACAAAGTAATATTCAAAGGTAAGCAATTGCCTGTGTGTGCAAAGGCACTAGATGCATAGGTGAGGAACACCCTGATCTACCTAGAAGCACCAGGAAACATTTCAGAAGAAGTAGGATTAGAAGAATGACAGAACTGTACCAGGTGGACAGGGGTCGGAGGATGGGAGACATTCCAGGCAGAGATAAAGAGGCATGAGGCTCGAGAGATCCATCACCTACTAGGATATTCTTGTAAACTAGTGTTGCTGGGTATAAAGTTCAGAGCTGGAGAGGAGTTGAGGCTGGAGTTTAGATTGTGTCCTGTAGTAATATAACTGAAGAAATTTGAACACAAGGGTGATGTGATTGGATTTTCATATTTCAAAGGCCATTGTGGCAGCAGTAGAAGGACAGACTGGAAAGGGGAGAGTGAGGAGTATCAGGATGAGGTGAACTTGGTAGATCAGTCGAGTTGATGGGGCCTGAGGGAAGAAGCCCTGAGAATGGAGAAGAGGCAAGGAGATATTTAGGAAGGAGGGTCAGCAGGACTGGAGAGGGTGAAATGGGGACAGGAGGAATCTGGGTTAACTCTAGGGCTTGGGTAAGATTTGGGGGCATCAGTCAATGCTTATAGCTGAGATCCCTTAGGGGTACATGCTAGGCTTCTAGAAAAGTATGGAAATACTAGAGAAGGAAAGAACCCTGGGAGTTAGAAGTGCTATCTAAGGAGAGCAGGGTCGAAGAAGCTGTTGGAGGACAGAGGCAGAGTACCAAAAAGATGCAGTTTTAGAACAGAAGTGCTAAAGAGCTGTTAAAAAGCACGTGTGCATGTACACATACACATGCATATAATTACTATAGAGCAGTCAAAGAGAAAGGGGCTGAAAAGGATTTTTGCCCCTTTTTGTGATCTTAGAGGGCTTTCTGTTTCAGTCAAGTATTGGGAGCATAAGCCAAATTACACTTGGCTTATATAGCAAACAAGCTAACATGCTGTATTCTTTCCAGAATTTATTGTTGCTGCAGTGAGATGGGATGAGGAAGAGGCTTTCAGCTATCCTGCATTCTGTCTTCTGTTTTAATTATCTTTTTTTTTTTTTAAAAGTTAATAGATCACATAAAATGCATTCTTTGTATAAAACCTTTTCTAGTCTCCTTGGTTAGAACTGATAAACCTTTTCCTCCTCTGAACCCCACCATCTTCTATACCTATTTCTATTAGAGTACCATTAATATTTTATTGTATTTGTTTCCTTATACAACTATATATTTTCTCTTCTTCTAGTTTAGATCTTCTTGGAGCAGGGTCTATGCCATTCATCCTTTTTTTTTTTTACAGATTTATTTATTTAGCTCTCCCCTTTCCCCTCCCCCCTATTGTTTGCTCTCTGTGTCCATTCACTGTGCATTCTTCTGTGTCTGCTTGTCTTCTCTTTAGGTGGCACTGGAGACCAATCCTGGGACCTTCTGGAGTGGGAGAGAGGTGCTCAATCTCTTGTGCCACCTCAGCTCCCTGGTCTGCTGCATCTCTCATTGTCTAGCCTTTTGCATCTCTTTTTGTTGCATCATCTTGCTATGCCAAATCTCTACTTGGGTCAGGTCTCCTGCATGTGCCAGCACTCCTGCGTGGGCCAGCACTCTGCATGGGCCAGCTCACCTTCACCAGGAGGCCCCAGGAATCGAAACCTGGACCTCCTGTGTGGTAGACGGGAGCCCAATTGCTTGAACCTCATCCACTTCCCCCATTCATCTTTTTATTCCCAGCATGTTACGATGGTTGGTATTACAGTGGGACTCATGAACGTCTGTTAGATGGATGGGTAGATGGGTGTATGGGTCAATAAACTAAGAAGTTGGATCAAAATTATGGTGTGTGTGTTCATGTGAAGCAGGTGATTAGGTGAGAGTAAAGGAGACAGGCCACTTGGCTTGGAACTTGTGAACAACAGTGAATATATTTGGAACCATCACTGATAAATGGAAAAGGGGATTGATTAGGAAGGAATAGCATCAGAGTGCTGCTGAAATCAGAACTGGTTAGTTTGTAAACATGCAGAAATGTTGTGGAGTTCCAACATCTTAGACTTTTGGAACTAGAGGAAGCCTTAGATTTAATCTTGTACAACTGTCTATTGAATATAGGCAAATACTTAGTGTATGTGAATTGCCTTCCAAGCTTGATAGAAAGCTATTTGAGAGTATGGCTATCCAGTAATATCTCTTAATTGATAATTTTAGTACAACCTCATATCTACATGAGGGTGGAGTGAGTGGGGGAAATTAGATTGTATCATTCTAGCTGGAAGTAAAGTCTGAGAAATAGTTCAGAATTTTATGTATCAGATCATAGGAGAATAGCAAAGACAAATCAGTTCAGATGTATTTTCTTTACAGAATATTTCCTTTACAGCATTGTGAAATAACCTGCCCAATACTAAGTATTTGTCTGACTCTATCTCCCTCCCCAGACTGTGGGAGATTTTTCCCTATTTGCCTCTTGGCTTTTTTGCTGTGATATTACTTTCAGTAATACACACCATTGAACAATAAGGCAATCCCTCCCCCCCTTTTTTTTTGTTCCTGGTGAAGGCATGAACAAGTAGATACTTGTAATGGACTGTATATAGCAATATATTTTGATATCTTATATGGGAAAAGAATAGTTCCTGACAAATGCACATGATATCCCGTGCCTAGCCTATTAGAGCTTTTTTTGTGCCCTGTCCAGTGCTGCCTTTTCATTACTGTTTGCTAGGTATTTGCAGAAAGGGCTATATTCCAGAACATGGTCATCAAGACAGCATCAAAGTTCGCCATTTGGCCTGTGATCGTTCCTGTAAAGTTGCTATCATGTATGAAAGTTGCTGGAGCAAGTTTTGTGTGCCTGCCTCTTCCAGCTCCAGGTGGATTTGGTGCCTCTCACATCTTGCTGCTATGATCCAGGATGGCCAGTAGAGGGCAGGCTGGCTCCTTTCTCTGGCCTGAGACTGGGTCTCCCTTCTTGCCCTGTTTGTCTCTTCCAGTCCACCCCTGATCCCCATAAGTTTTCTGATCACATGCATATTCTAGAATAAGTTATGTAATATAATTGAAGACTAATGGCCAATCAACCAAGACAGTGGCGGAAGCATGGAGAGCGTTGCTACATGGTGCACAAAAAAGACTTTCAGCAAATGATCGCTTTATTATTTATACAGCAAAAAATGTGTGCCAAGCAACTTTTGTACAGTTTCTTCCCTGGCAAGCAGCTATGGGCTAATTATTGCTGGTTTCCTGGTTCAGGGTACCATCGAGCTATCCTGTTAGACTTTAATGTTTCCCCTGGGCTGTGGAATGGAAACATATTGAAACATCTGCACACAAAGAAAAAAGGGGGTGAGTAGGCAAGGTCTGGGAGATGTTCACCAAGCGAATCCATGGCTGCCCCAGCAGTAAGATGCTCCAGGGAGCCATTCACCAACAGAATCTTGGAACAACTAGCAAAACCTGGCAGAGCCATCTTTCGCAAAACTATGGAAACAGTTAAAAGGTTGCAGTAACTGAGCAAGTGCTGTATCAAGAAAATGCAGCTTTAAAACTGGTAGGAGGAGCTTGTGGCAACCTCACTGGCCCCTATCTCAACTCCTCTCTGGTGTAGAACCAGCCTACGCCCCCATTGTGGGTTCCTGGCCCTGGCTCTGGAGGGAGCAGAGTAACCCCTATGCACACATTACAGTGCCCGTGTGTCTGTGCCTATATTTTCAGTGGATGATTGAAAGACTGACCTAGGAAACTCGTCTCTAGCTCATTTTCCCAGAACTTGGCCTGCAGACATAAGCAGCTTGCAGAAGAATGTTAGAAACAAGTCAGTAGTAATGTTTTGAAGATGCTCTTTCATCATCTATAACAAATGTTCCACATCAATGCAAGGTATTGGGGTGATAGATGAGAATCTTGTATGCTCTGCATGTTTGTTTTGTAAATTCACAACTTTTACTATATACTTATTGTTATGTATGTTCATATATGAATGTTATACTTCAATAAAATTTTTTTAAATGGAAAAAATAAAAAAGGAAAAAGAAACAAGTCAAAGTGGCCTGGGCGGGGAAGTGGACTTGGCTCAATGGTTAGGGTGTCCGCCTACCACATGGGAGGTCCACGGATCAAACCCAGGGCCCCCCTGACCCATGTGGAGCTGGCCCAAGTGCCGTGCTGATGTGTGCAAATATTGCCATGCCACGCAGGGGTCTCCCCCGCGTAGGGGGGCCCCATGTGCAGGGAGTGTGCCCCATAAGGAGAGTGGCCCAGCACGAAGGAAAGTTCAGCCTGCCCAGGGGTGGCACTGCACGTGTGGGGAGCTGACACAGCAAGATGACACAACAAAAAGAGACACTGGTTCGTGGTGCCACTGACGGGAATGGAAGCAGACACAGAAGAACACACAGTGAATGGACACAGAGAACAGACAACTGGGGCACCGGGGAGGGGGAGAAGGGAAGAGAAATAAATAAAAAAATGAATCTTTAAAAAAAAAAAGTGGCCTGGGCAAAAAATTGCCTACCTAAATCCAACAATATAACACCTGAGTTAGGGAGGAAGTTTTTTTCATAGGGAGTAGAGGGGGCATTTAAATTCCTCTAAAAAGGGGAATTCCTAAGGGCATGAGGAAGCACAAGCCTAGGACAAGATGCAGGCTCAGAAAAGACAGAACCTGAAGTTCACATTTGCCTTGGACTGATCTTCTTTTATGTATGATTTTATTTATTTTTTGAAGTATGTCATTCATACATAAACACATAAACAATAGTTATATAGTAAAAGTTGTAAACTTACAAAGTAAACATGCATAACATCATACAGGGGTCCCATTCATCACCCCTCCACCAACACCTTGCATTGTTTTGAAACATTTTTACAAACTATGCAAAAACATCATCAAAATATTACTATTAATTATAGCCCATATCTTACATTTGGTGTATTTTCACCCCAATACCCCCCCTTTTTTTTAATATATTTTTACTACAGAGGTTATGAACTTAGCATTTATGCACATGTGCAGAATTCCCATACAATACTCCTTCACCAATGCACCACACTGGGTGGAGCATTCATTACAGATTATGATATAATATCAGGCTATTACCACCAACCATGGTCCATAGTATACATTTGGCACACTTTTTCCAAATCCCTCCATTATCAACACAGTACATCTTTGGCATTGGTACAAGAATATTACAGTGTTGCTGTTAATCACAGTCCACAGGTCACACCAATTGTATTTTTTCCATGCTTTTCCACATTCCTACCACTCTGCAATAGTGACGTACTTTTAGTCTAGCTCACAGAAGGACACTTGTGCATCTGTACCATGGGCTGATCTTTTTGATAGGAGGACTAAAATCTGAAAGAGAGCACCAGCCAATGCTGGATAGTGTCTTCAACAAATGATCATGGAAGAACTGAATAGACAAATGCAAAAGAATAAAGATGAACCCCCCCCCTCCTCATACCATATACAAAAATTAACTGCAAATGGATCAAATACCTAAATATAAGAATTAAAACTGGGAAGCAGATGTGGCTCAAGCAGTTAGGTATCTGCCTACCACATGGGAGGTTTTGTGTTTGGTTCCCAGTGCTTCCTTAAAAAAAAAAGAAGGTGAGTAGACACAGAAAGCACACAACAAACACACAGGAAGCAGACAGCAAGTGCAAACAATGAGGGGTAGAGGGAGAAATAAAATCTTAAAAAAAAAAAAAAAGAACCAACACTATAACACTCCTGGAAGAAAAAATAGGAAGCATCTTCAAGAACCTGTGTTAGGCAGTGGTTTCTTAGACTTTATACCAAGAGCATGAGCAATAACATAAAAAAATAGATATATGAATGAAGGGGAGGATTGTGGGAAGATGGCATCAGATTAGACAGGCAAGGCTCAGCTTTCTCACAAAAACAATGAAGTAAGAGCCAAAAAGCTGCCCAAGGGACATGTGCTTGCAGGGTCAGCAGACCAAGACAGTGCTTCAAATCTCCCAGGAGGGTGAGGGACAGAGAGATGAAGAACCTGAAACCACAAACTGTGAGTTACTAAACCTCCCCTGGCTGCTGGGAAGGGCTCCCCTCCCCCACCTCCAGGATATTAAGCAGGGGGTGGTTTATACCCCTGGCTCTTTGCAGCTGACTGAGAGGGGAGCAGACATCTTCCTCTCTGTCAGCTGTTACAAAGGAAAAGGGAGAAGGAATCAGGGACTTTTCTTCAGGGAATTTGGCCCACAGAGCCCCCTTTGAATCTTGGCTCTGGCCAGACCAAAACAAAGGAAAACAGAGAGATACACCTCCTCAGAAAGGTGCACTAACAAGTGCCATCTGCTGGCGATCTGGAATTTCCATAGATAAAAACTGCACTTAGGTCTTTCTGTTCTCTAACTTCTGGGAGAAAATCTGTGCTCCATTAGTGGGTCCCTGGCATGATTTTGATAACTTAAGCTGGGCAATTTTAAAGACTTAGGATAAGTTGAACCAAATATCAAAGAAGAGCTGTAAAGAATAATAATAGGAAAGAGAAAGAAATTGGCCATCAGAGTAAATTCACCAACATATTCAGATGCCTAGACATGAGGAAAAAATTATAAGCCTAAATAGGAAACAGGAAGAGATGGCCCAGCCAAAGGAACAAACAAAATATCCTGAAGAAATATAGGATTTAAGACAAGTAATCAAAGACAAACACACACCTTTCCTAAATCAATTTAAAGAATTGAAAGAAAATATGACTAAAGAGATAAGCGATACTAAGAAGACATTGGATGAGCATAAAGAACAATCTGAAAGGCTGCAAAGAAAAGTAACAAACATTGTGGGAATGAAAGGCATGATGGATGAAATTAAAAATATCTTAGAGGCACTTAAGAGCAGATTTGAATTGCTTGAAGACAGAATTAGTGATTTCAAAGACAGAACATCTGAACTGTAAAAGACAGGAGAACAGAAAGAGAAGAGCATGGAATAAATGGATCAGGGTCTCAGGGAGTTGAATGATAATATGACATGCAAAAAAATAGATAAATGGGATCTCATCAAAATTAAAAACACTTGTGCATTGATGGAGCTCACCAGTGACATAAAAAGACATAATACAGAATAGGAGAAAATATTTGAAAAATACATATTTGATAAGGGTTTAGTATTAAGAATATATAAAGAACTCCTACAAAGCAACAAAAAAGACAAACAACCAAATTAAAAAATGGGTGAAAGACTTGAATAGACCTTTCTTATAACAAAGATAAACCAATGGCCAAAAAGCACATAAAAAAATGTTCAACATCATTAGCCATAGGGAAATGCAAGTCAAGGCCACAACGAGATATCATTTCACACCCACTAGAATGGCTTCTATTAAAAAAAAAATAACAAGTGTTGGAAAGGATGTGGAGAAATAGGAACATTCATTAATTGTTGGTGGGATGTAAAATGGTGCAATCATTTTGGAAAACAGTGGGAGTTCTTCAGAAAGTTATGTATTAGAATTACCCTATGACTTGGCAATCTCACTTCTAGAAATGTACTACACAGAATTAAAAGCAGGAACTCATATATTTGCACCCCAGTGTTCACAGTGACATTATTGATAATTGCAAAAACATGGAAGCAACCCAAGTATATATCAACAGATCAATGAATAAATAAATGTGATATATATATATATATACACACTGGAATATTACTCAACCATAAAAAAGAATGACGTTTTGATATGTGCCACAGCATGGATGAAGCTTGAAGACATCATGTATAGAATAAGCCAGACCAAACAGGACAAATATGTATGATTTCACTGATAGTAAATAATTTGAAAAAGCAGTTTATTGATTCAGAAACTAGGATACAGGTTACCATGGGCTGGGGTGAGGGTAGGGAATTGAACTTTAATTCCTAGTTGGTGCAAAGTTTCTTTTTGAGGTAATGGAAAGTTTTAGTAATGGATGATGGTGATGGTAGCACAACATTGTAAATGTAGTTAAAACCACTGAATTATATATAGTATTTGCATGTGGTTAAAAAAGGGAAATTTTAGGTTAGTATATGTTTTTAGAATAACAGTTTTAAAAAACAATACTCATAGGACTGTACAGTGTAAACACCAATGTAAACTATGGACTGTAGTTAATAGCATAATTAATATTTTTTCATCAGTTGTAACAGGTACCACAATAATGCAAGATGTTAATAACAGGGAAATGGTCTCTTTGAGATGGGTATAGGGGAAGTCTGTTTTTGGCATTATTTTCCTGCAAACTTACATCTTCTCTAGTAAAACAAAGCAGAAAAACACAAAAACAAAAAATCTTAACAAATTCCCCCTAGTGCAGGCTGCCATTTGCACTGCCCGGCATGCTCGCCATGCTGGGCCCACTGCCTGGACTCAGCTGCAGCTGCTGACGGCGCTGGCCCTCATCCTGGCACCCTGCCTGCTGTGCGCCTCTTCACCGAACAGGGGCAGGCTGGCTGTGCAGGGAGGAGGAAGATCAGTCCGTCTGCGTGACAGTGAGGGGAGTGTATTTGATGTCATTTCTGGAAAGGAGTTTGATGGAAAGGAGCCACTGACAATGGCGAGTCCAGGAAGGACTCTGCCTGAGTCCTTGGATGCTGAATTTCTCATCGCTGGCTGGGTAGCTCAAGTCTTCGGTGACTTCTTCACCAGAGTGTACAAAGCCAAATATTCCACTGTTGGCTGCACAGCCTGAAGAATTCTAAATGAGGATGGCGGCCCCACCTGGACTTCCAACCTGAAGACCAGCCCCGTTTTGACATAAAGGATGAGTCCTAAGGGTCTAGCCCGCAGGATCAGGTGCTTGGAAGGGTTAAGCAGGAAGACACTCAAGTGCTAAATCTTCTCCAGGGATCTGAATAAGACTGATGTTTAATCTGGGAAAAATAAAAACTAATGGAAAAGGGAATGTAAAAACCATTTTCTTGTTTTCCTCACACGTTCAACTCACGGGGTAAGTCTCCTTCGGCCCACTGTGGTGTCCATTAGAGCTTTTTTTTTTTTTTTTTAAAGATTTATTTATTTATTTAATTTCCCCCCTCCCCTGGTTGTCTGTTCTCTGTGTCTATTTGCTGCGTCTTGTTTCTTTGTCCGCTTCTGTTGTCGTCAGTGGCACGGGAAGTGTGGGCGGTGCCATTCCTCGGCAGGCTGCACTTTCTTTCACGCTGGGCGGCTTTCCTCATGGGTGCACTCCTTGCGCGTGGGGCTCCCCCACGCGGGGGACACCCTTGCATGGCTCGGCACTCCTTGCGCGCATCAGCACTGCGCATGGGCCAGCTCCACACGGGTCAAGGAGGCCCGGGGTTTGAACCGCAGGCCTCCCATGTGGTAGACGGACGCCCTAACCACTGGGCCAAAGTCTGTTTCCCTAGAGCTTTTTGTGCTTTAATTTTCCTAAGATCACCCACCAGATGTAAGAGGTCCAAAACCAAACCGGTGTAATGTGAGAGGCTTGTGGTTTTCAGGTGTTGGTTGATGATTCTTAATAGAACATTAAACACAGAGGCTTCTCAGTATCTGATTCCTACATCAGGATCCACAACACTCCAGCCCTTCTACAAAAAGAACATGGACTTTTATGCAACTAAACAGTTTACACACATCCATCTTCATAGATTTGTTGTTGTTTTTGGAAAGATGTGATAATAATAATCCCCCTTTTAGAGGAGGAGCTACATTTCTGAACATTATTGAGCTGTTAGTTTAGGAGTCCTGGATTCTGTTTTTGATACTGTTGTTTTTTCTGAAAATTATCCTGCTTGCCTTTGTTTACCTGTCTGTAAAACAGTGTTCTTCTCTAATACTTACTGGTGACTCTTCCCTGGTATCCCATTGAGAAAATACATTTCCTCCTTTTGGCTACTGAGTATTGAGAGGAGTCAGCCCCAACTAAAAAAAACCCGTAAGCATCTGGGGGAAATGACCAGCCATCCCAGCAGCATGACCATTTAATTATTTAATTGCAGTTTTGTCTCTTTATATGAGTGAAGGCTGAGCAATGAGTAGACATTGTCTCTATTGTAGTCATTGCTAATACCACCCAGACCTGTGGGAAGACCAGTGAAATGTACAATTTACTCCACCTGAGTGGACCTTTGGTATCCAGTGGTGTCCATGTCCTCTCCAGGGATCGCCAGGATCAGGCTCTCAAACTTTCTCATTAAGTTAGTTATCTTTATACTTGAATTTTAATCTGTGTTTTACTTGAAACCATTTTCAGTGTGTTTCAGTGCTGTGAAAATAGTTAGGGAAGGTGAGCTTCAGAATGATTAAATGACCTGGGTTTTCCCCATGAATCAACTTAATTCTCCTCTCAATTCATAGAATAATGGAATTTGAGATCCTTGGAAACCATCTAGTACGATTCTCTCATTTTACAGATGAGGAAACTGAAGGCTCAGAAGAGTTGTAAATGTGATGCTTAAGGCCACCTTGGTAGTTGGGGTGCATTTCCTCTCAACTCCCCACCTCGTGCTTGTCCTCATGGCATTCCTGGCTCTCTTTCTACAAAATTAATCATGGATCAAAGGTTAAAGCATCCTTCTCTCAAGCATTTCCCACCACCCAGAAAAATAATTGCTATTGTCGGTGCTTGGATGCTCAAATTTCCATCAGAGCTCTGTGCTCCAGTCATAGTGAGTTACATGCAGGACTTAAACTTCACCACATTCTTTCTTGCCACAAGCCATTTCATGTGCCTAGTAGTCTTTCTTCTTCTAACTCTGAATGGTATCTTCTACTCATTTTTAGGATCTAACTGAGACATCCTCTCTTCTCGAATGTACTTGTGACCACTGTCTTAGTTTCCTAAGGTGCTGTAACAAAGTGCTTAAAACAGCAAAAAATTTTTGTCTCACAATTCTGGAGGCTGGGAGCCCTGTATCAAGGTATCAGCAGGGTCATGCTCCATCTGAAGAGTGTAGGGGAGAGTTCTTCCTTGCCTCTTCTAGCTTCTGGTGTTTCCTGGCAGGCCTTGATGTTTCTTGGCTGGTAGATGTGTCGCTCTAATCTCTGCCTCCTCTGTCTTCACATGGGCTGCCTTTCCATGTCTGTTGCTTTGGCCATATTTTCTCTTCTTACAAGGAAACCAGTTATATTGGGCTAGAGCCCACCCTAATCCAGTTGTCCTTATCTTAACTAATCACATATCCAAAAACCCTATTTCCAGATAAGGTCATATTCACTGGGCCAGGGATTAGGTCTTGATCACATTTTGGGGGTGAGGGCAGTCTGAATTCTGTCAGGGGTTATCCTGGCCACCTAGGGTAGTAAAATACTGTTCCTTGATCTGCTTCTCCCACTGGACTGTGTTTCATCAGTCTCCCTCTTCCCAGAGTCTAGCACATTGCTTGCACAGGATAGATGATCAAAAATGTTTGGATGCTGTTCGACTCGTCCCCTTCATCTCTCCATCAAATCTGTGCTGGAGACATAGTGAGTTACATGATAATGAGTTGCATGCACTGTTTCTTGGGAGATGCTACTATGAGAGAGACATTCTTAAAACTGCCCAGCACCAATCCCGATCTGTAATTCTTTGTCTCTTTTAAAATGGCAAGCATGTCCTTGTGCTACATTAAAAAAACATACCCTTAAAGCTCTGAATTATTTATGGCCTCCATCCTGAACCGTTTTCTATACCCATCTGCTTTCTGGCCCATTCCAGTCTCCCTAGCTTTGATCCTGTGACTTATTTTCCCTACTTAAATTGTTTCTGCAGCTTTCCTCTGCACCTGTGATACATGTTCACTCCCTTGTTTGTGGACTGTATCTCACGGAGTTTGGAATCTCTTAATAGACTGTCCTCCCTCCCTATTTCTCCTTTACTTCTCCTCCTCTCCACCAGGCTTTTACCTACCACTTTCCCAGGTTTTCCTATCAGAGAAAGAAGAATTAACTGACACGAGCCCTCCCATGCTTCAGCATGAAGCACTTCTTCCTTATCCCTCCTCTAATCCGCCCCCCCCATCACCGCCCATGATCTCAAGGCCTTAGAGAAATGTAAAGTGTCTCCTATCAAGGAGACAACCCATAGCAAAATATAGCCCTGTTCCCAGCAGTCCCATTAGTGGATCTGGGGGTAGGGGCTTTGCTTTATGTCTATCCTGAGTGGGGTCCATCTTACTTCTCCATTGTCATGTGCTCTCTGCTCCTGCAGCACCATTTTTCTCCTCATTCCATTATTTCATTCTAAACCCGTTCCTTTTCCTTCGTTCCCAAGTACCACTGAAACGAGGCTGCTTGCATGTAATACACTTTACTGAGGGTTTCAGGGCAACAGCATGTATCTTCAGCTACAGCATGGAAGTAAACAGGAAATGACTGAATATTGAATTAAATATTAGACTTTGCTGGTCTCAAATGTGTTTTGGTCTTCTCTTTCTGGGGACTTCTTCCTGACCATCTTTTTTTTAGGTCTTATTGGTCTATTTTAGAGCTCAATTGTCCTTACTGTTTGGAAACTAAAAGGCTTTTGGAACCTAGGAGGTAAACCTGCATCACTGCCTAATCCTAGCTTTTTCTTGCAGGGACTAGTTATTAGCATAGATAAACTTGGTGCCTTTAGCTTCCCACTATGCAGTTCCAACTATCTGGGTGAGGTCAGGCAGGATTGTACAGTTGTTCTAAACATTTCTCTTTGATTAAAGCTCATTTTGAATCAAATTGTAAACAAATGCAAATGTTGGACGTACAGCAAGGGACCACCTGCAGGCTTGACTCACTGCATCAAAGCTTCACTATCAGTAAGGGGTTAATGAGATTTTTCTAGTGTGTTTGATATTGTGCAGGAGTTTTCAAACATATTTTAAAAAGTCTTGGCAGTTTTGTTTGAATCATCTCAAATGTAATCCTAAATCTGACACACAGTGATTACAGCAGCTCTTCTCTGCACAGGAGGGAGCATGACAACGGCACAAAAATTATTTAAGGCCGATTATATAGACTCAAGATTGACCCTGGCTCTGTATCATTTTATATTTTCTTTCTGTGGAGAAGGTCTTTGGTTTCTTGCTTCTCAGCTATCTAACCAGCTTCCTGCTTCCTAGTTTCATAACTGGCAAATTATTTTTAGAGACAAACGTATCTTCAGTTTCTTGGGGAATGTCAAGGTAGCTTGGGTTCCTCCTGGGTAAGTGAGGATGGGTTGATGCAGATAGCAGTGTCCACTGAGGACCTCACAAGCCCCGTCTCTGTGTGACCCAATTCACTCCTGAACACCTGCCATGGTCTTTACACATTCCTTATCTGAGAACTTTACTTGTTTGCTCTGCCATCATGGGATTTTTTGGTTAACTGACAGGGCTTGGCTGACCTTGTGGAGACTGATAATTAAAGCACAGCCTAGTGCCTGATCCATAGTAGATGATTGGTATATGGTAGTTTTTATTAATTATATCCTTCTCTTTGTTTTGTGTGTGTGTGTGTGCATGCGCACCTCTCCATTAGGAAATAGTCTTGACAAGAATGTTCTATAAACTGGAACAACTGTACGTCATTATTACAAGATAGTAAAAATATGGTGATGCATGGGAAAATTACAATTAATGTAACTTATGGACTATAGTTAACAGCAACATTGTAATATTCTTGCATCAGTGTCAAAGAAGGTACTAAATCAGTGCTAAGGGTCATTAATGGAGGGTATGGAATTTTTTCTTTTGGACTAAGGAAAACATTAACAAATTTACTGAGGTGGTCACTGCACAACTCTGTGATGAAAGTGAGAACCACTGAGTGGATATTTTGGATAGAATATAAGGGCACAGGACTGTATAACACAGTGAGCCATGTGGTGGAAGGTGGACTGTGGTTAACAGCACAAATATGAGAGTGTTCTTTCATGAACTATAGCAAAGGTACAATACTAATACATGGTGATAATAATAGGGAGGTGTGTAGAAAAAATATACCAAATGTATGCTATTGACCATAGTTGGTGGTAATAGTCTGATGATACTCTTTCATAATCTGTAACAAATATTTCACAATAATATAAGATGTTTGTGGAGGGGTGTTGCATGGGAATTCTGCACATTATGCATGATTCCTTGTAAATTCAGAACTTCTCTAGTAAAAATATATGTTAAAAAAAAGAAAATATAGTCCTGGAAAACTGACAAAATAAAAAAAAAGTAAAATATATGTTAAAAAAAAGAAAATATAGTCCTGGAAAACTGACAAAATAAAAAAAAAACTTTTTTTGACAAAGTATTTCTCCTTTTAGGATATATTTTCAATTCCCTTAATTTCAAATGTGGGAAATTGGTGTTAATACAATGAGGGATCTAAGAGTATACAATAAAACATTTAAAATATGAATAATGAAAATGTTTTGGAAAAACCAGAACTTTCTAACAAATGAGGGACTACGTTTGAAAAGCTCTGTATAATAAAATGGTTAAACTTAATGTTAGAAATTGCATTTATTATTTAAATAGGTTTATTTTAAAAAGCTATTATATTGGAGGAATAGAAAGAGAAGAAAATTTCTCACATAAACTCTGGTATGAAAGATTGATTTCCTGCTTGCAGTGATCTCACAAAGCAAACAGCTGTTGGATAATTAACACTGGAGCTTTATTAATTTATGAAGAACAGGGAAAGGTTAGCTTGTTTGCATTATAGCAAATTCTCCCCAAACAACAGAAAACAATTGAGATGAAAAATATGAGCAATTTGTAAATTTAAATGAATGTTCCTTTTTATGGGTTTCCTGGACTTATTTTGCACTAAAATCTTTAGGCCAAAATGGGTGCCACATAACTAAAATTTATTTACCTGCAAGGAAGCTCGAGTGACCTGGTGGCATTGTTTGGAATATACAACAGTGTTGCTATATAATTTTTTTCTTTTTAAACATGATTTTCTGTAATCTTTGTTTGATCTGTCCATTTGTTTATTTATTTATTTAGAGATACCAGGGCCGAGGATTGAACCTGGGACCTTGTATATGGGAAGCCAGTGTTCAACCATTGAGCCACATTTTTCCCTGGAGTTCTTTTTTGTTTTCATTTGTTTGCTTGTTGTTGTTGTTTTTTTTTTAAGGAGGCACGGGACCCAAACCTGGGATCTCCCGTGTGGTAAACAGGTGCTTAACTGCTTGAGCCACATCTGTTCCACCTGCCATGTAAATTTAAAGTGACTTCCTTTGAAAAATATTTTAAGTACCTTTTATACCATATACTAATAATATAATAGATGATATGGAGCTTACTATGTATCAAACTCTGTGGTAATTGCTTTACCTGTATAATTTAGTCCTTAAAATAACCCCTATGAAGTAGGTAGTTTAATTGTCCCGTATTATAGACGAGGAAACTGAGATAATTAGTTTATCCAAATTTACTTAGCCTGTAAGTGGTGGAGCCAGGTTTCAAATCAGGCAGACAATTCCAGAATCTGTGCTTTTAGCTACTCTACTTTATTAAAACTGTTATTGTATCTAGAATTTTAAGAGCATCTTTTACCCAATGAGCAGAGAAAATTTGTAGTATTTGAGCATTATGTATTTTGTAAACTTATCAGGGAGTCTAAGAATAGGCTTGTGGGATTTTTTTGTACATTGCACAAATGTCAGTTAAAATAACTTCATAGGGAAGCAGACTTGGCCCAGTGGTTAGGGCATCCGTTTACCACAGGGGAGGTCCATGGTTCAAACCCCGGACCTCCTTGCTCCGTGTGGAGCTGGCCCATGTGCAGTGCTGATGCGTGCAAGGAGTGCGGTGCCACGCAGGGGTGTCCACCGCATAGGGGAGCCCCACGTTCAAGGAGTGCATCCTGTAAGGAGAGCTGCCCAGTATGAAAGAAAATGCAGCCTGCCCAGGAATGACGCCGCATATACGGAGAGCTGATACAACAAGATGACGCAACAAAAAGAAACACAGATTCCCGTGCCGCTGACAACAACAGAGGTGGACAAAGAAGAATACGCAGCAAAAAGACACAGAAAACAGACAACCAGGGTGGGGGGGGTAGGAGGGGAGAGAAATAAATAAATAAATAAATCTTAAAAAAAAATAAAATAAAATAATTTAATAAACATATCTGCTTATTTTTCTTGTAGTTGAATAAGACTTTAAAAATGAGTGGGGGGAAACGGACTTGGCCCAGGGGTTAGGGCGTCCGTCTACCACATGGGAGGTCCCCGGTTCAAACCCCGGGCCTCCTTGACCCACGTGGAGCTGGCCCATGCGCAGTGCTGATGTGCGCAAGGAGTGCCCTGCCACACAGGGGTGTCCCCCGCGTAGGGGAGCCCCACGCTCAAGGAGTGCGCCCCGTAAGGAGAGCCGCCCATCGGGAAAGAAAGAGCAGCCTGCCCAGGAATGGCGCCGCCCACACTTCCCGTACCGCTGACGACAACAGAAGCGGACAAAGAAACAAGATGCAGCAAAAAGACACAGAAAACAGACAACCAGGGGAGGGGAGGGGAATTAAATAAATAAAAATAAATCTTAAAAAAAAAAGAGTGGGAAGGTATGACTCTCTTCTTGACATGATTAGTTTATGATTTTATTTATTTTTAACGTTTATGTATTGATTTCAGACATGTACAGAGAGCTCCATGCTAGCTGCAGGCTGGGAAGAGGAGAGATACAGCAATGAACATGGCTTAATCCCTCTGCTCAAAGAATTTATTGAGAGGAAAAGGTCTGCCTGTAAATAATGCAAGGACACAAATGAATCAGATATGGAGGTGGGAAAAGGTGTTAAGGCAGGTAGTATTTTTAAATGTCAAATCAGCAGGATCCTAATCAGATATTTTCTGTGCACCACAGATACAATAAAAGTAAACATTTTATTGAATGTCTACTATGTGTCAGGCCCTGTGCTCAGTTTTCAATTAGCAAGATTTAACATTTAAAGGAACCAGAGGTAAATTTTTTAGGCATAATTTATTCTCTCCCTAAGAGCTGGCATATCTGATTGATGCTGGCGTTAGGCCAGGCTGATGTACTGTTAAGTGACACTTTGTGGTAACCTGGGATTGACAATAGTGGTAATTAAAGGTGCCGACACTGCTCTATTAAGAGCGTTAGTTTAATAGGCTACTTGTATTGCTTATAGAAGAGAAGGATAATAGAAAGTGTATTGATTTGTCTGCTTCCTTAGGAGTTTTCCTCTATCACCGAAACTTTAGATTGACTTTCAAAAACTGAAACATAATCTGATCATTTCCCAGGAATCCACTGGATTCCTATATCTTTATGAAGGTAAAGATAAAAGTGAATGTAAATCACTAGATATGCTACCCTTTAAAAATGCCGAGGCCCACATTGACTGACATACCATAAAATTCCTCCTTCCCCCAAGTATCTGTCATATTTGTAGTTCAGGAGACATGTAATTTTCTTTTTATTTAGTTCTTAACATGATTTGAAAAAGATTACTCCCCTATAATTCATACAGCTGAGTGTTCCGTCTACCTGAATGGTTAGAACAAAGGAAGAAAACTGATAATTTCTGTTAAATGTTTGAGTTAAAAAATATATTTTTTTATAATGACTTTTGAAATACAATGCAAATTCCTTTACTCAGGTCCATTTTTTTTTTTTTTTGTGGAAGTTATCTAGCTTAGTATACATGGTTTTGCTAATGTATTTTCTGCTGGGTTCTCTGAACTGCCTTGAAAATAAGTTTCATTTGAAGAAGTAAAGTTCATAGCTTTGTTATGGTATTTCCAGATAAATTTGTAACATAATTTTTATATATAATGTATATAGAGGCAGGAATTATAAATTTTAGCTATTAAAAAGAATGTTTTCAAAATGAGACTCTGCTAAGAATCATGAATCTATATTTCCATTTTTTTAAAGTTTAAATTGATTTCAAATTAAGACTACTTTAGCAGCATCTTACTAAATCAGAATACAACAAATGTAACCTTACAAAAATGACAAGGAAACAAATTAATAAAATATTTATCAAGCATTTAGTTTTACAAATATGCATAGTCACACAGATATCAACCTTTTAACTTTTAGACTTCAGATGATGACTTGGCTCAGCTCAGTAGCCTGATCTTATAATACCTGCCCTAGACTTTAATACAAAGAAAACAGTGATCTAAAGGTAATGCAAGATCCTTAATAAATACATAAAAATCCAATGTACTCAGAATATTCTTTTTGAGTCAAGAAAGTGTCATACATTTTATAAATATTCTTAATGAAGGCCAAAGCCCAGGATTTTTGTTTAAAACTTCAGTTTACCTGAAAATATAATAATCCAAACTATATTATCCATCTATTCCAGTTGGTCAAGACTTATACTGGACTGAGGAATTCTTACAGAGTAATTGATTCTCTGAACATCAGTTACATTGATATGAGAGCATCACAAGAGTTGGAAGCTATTTTACTATTATAGGTAGTCAAACTTAATTTTTTTGATTTGATTAAATTATGCATTTTTAATACAGTTGGTATAAAGTGAAACTTTTTAATTGTGGATATTTATGCACACACTTATATATATATACCATAATATTTGCCATTTTAACTATTAAGTGTGCAATTCACTAACATTAATTACTTTTACAATGTTGTGCTACTATCACTACCTTCCATTACTAAAATTTTTTTCATCACCTTAAACAGAAACTCTGTACCTCTTAAGCAATAGCTCCCTATTTCCCCTCTCCCCAGAGCCTGGTAACCCCTAATCTACTTCTTGTCTCTCTGAATTTGCTTATCTAGATATTTCTAGATATTAATGGAATCATACATTTGTCCTTTTGTGTCGGCTTATTTTACTAAGCATAATGTTTTTTTTTTTTTTGGTCTTTATTTTTTTAATATTACATTCAAAAAGTATGAGGTCCCCATATACTCCCACCCTCCTCACCCCACTCCTCCCCCCATAATGTTTTTAAGATTGATCCATGTTGTAAAATGTATCAGAACTTCATTCCTTTATAAGGCTGAATATTCTTCCATTGTATGTATATACCATATTTTGTTTATCCATTCATCTGTAGATGGATAAATTTAAAATTAGATGAGCTCAGGCCATATGGTAATTCTATATTTAACTTTTTGCAAGCTCATCTAATTTTAAATGTCTTTTCATAGCATTTCTGCCTGAGTAACTTCAAAAGATAGGTCATTTGCTACCTCCTGAAGAGTCATCATGTTTTATTACAGTTAGAACATTCTTAAATTTTACTCAACAATTGCCTCTCTACAACTTCCACTTAGAGGTTCTAATTTAGCCCTTTGGAGCAAATACAGAGCTAAGCTCAGTGTTCCTACCGAGTGAGTAAGGATGCTGAGAAGGTAGCAAACGAGAAGTGTCTGGTGAGGACTTCAATTTTGTGTTCTCATCAGTCAGACTCTCCCTGTGGGTCAGGTCCTGGGTGCTCTTTTGGACAGTGTTATAGATTGAATCATGTCATTCATCAAGATTAAGCCCTAATCCTAATCCTGTGGATGTGAACCCACTTGTAAATAAGATTTTTGAAGATATTCTTAGTTAAGTTGAGGCCAAACTGATTCAGGGTGCACCTTAATCCAATAATTGGAATTGCTATAAGCAGGGGAAATTTGGATACAGTCAGGAGTAGGAGATAGTAGGGGAAAAAAGGGGAGAGGGAGTCGTGTGATGGAAGAAGAGAACGAGCCGTGGATTGTCATCAAGCCGCTACCAGAATACTACAGACTTCAGAGAAAGCATGATCCTGTCCACACCTTGATTTTCTAGAAATTTTGGTCTTTTAGCCTCCAAAATTGTGATGCAATAAATTCCTTTTGTTTAAGCCAATATTTGTATTTATAGTAGTAGCCCTGGCTAACTTAGACAAGTAGACTGCTGGAAAGACTGGTCACAGGGCCATTTTATCCTATATCCTGTACACTAACAATAAACTCTAATAAAAGAAGGACATGCAAAAGTAAATGTATTAAATGCCTGCTTTCACTGTGCTAGATTCTTGACTTCCTTTTGTCATTTATTTCTCTCAGTAACTCAAATGAATATCATTCATTCTACAGACGAGGAACCTAAAGTCCAGAAATTAAGTAAGTTGTCCAAGGACTTAGAGCTAGTAGTTCTGGTGTTAGAATTGTCCACATCTCCCAAACTGCCATAAATGTTGGTTCTGACCTCTGTCCTCTTTCTATTACTTCAGTTATCTCATCATCAAAATGAAACATACTCTTTTCAAAGGCATCACCCTCCTGTGCTCCAGGGACATATTTTTAAGCCAAAGTAATATACATTGATAGGTATGAGAAAACTTTCCTTTCCTTTCTCTCAGCTGGGTCAAAAGAATCTTAGAATGACTTGGTATAAAATGCTGGGAAATCTAAGTTAAATAATGATTTTATCTTCTAAAGTAATGAGCCCAGGTCTTCAAGTTCCACCCCAAATGAGGACGTCAAGAGATGAGTACCACAGTTATAGAAGAGTGAAAATGAACTTTGTCCTTGTCCTGTTTAAAAATTTAACAGCTCAATGAAATAACGGTTTAGATGCACATTGAAATATTTAATACTTAGAAGGATATAGAGATAATGGTCACCTCTCCAAGTATTTTCTTAGAATTAAAAAAATTATTGTGCCAACACATGCATAGTATACAATTTGCCATTTTAACCATTTTTAGGTATATGATTCTGAGGCAGTAATTACATTTATAATGTTGTACTATGGTCACCACCATCCTTTTGTAGTATTTTAAATGAACCTTTTCCACACTGTTCATATTACTACACACTTCGTCCCTTTCTTTGGTAAATGTAAGCGTCTTGAGAGTAGAGAATTGTATCCATACTTGATTCCTGCTGGGCCCATGACAGTGCCTTTCCGGTAGCAGGTGGTCAGTAAATGTTTGTTTCATGAATGAATGACTGAATGAATAGAAGAAATATAAAGATACCTTTATATGGTTAACACAAATCTATCTCAATCAATTTCAGTCATTCTGAGGCAAGAAAATACTTCGCAGAAGAAACAGGCCGAGAAGAATGTTTTCTAAAATCTTTGGTTCGTCATGTGTCTGAGGTTACATGCAGGATTTAAGTATGTTTCCAGAATCATACTCTGGAATGGAATTTCCACTCCAACAGTGAATTACATTATCATGTGTTTAATTTTTAAAATTTCTGGTCTGTAACATAACTGGTTATTCCTGAAATTCTTCATCCTAATCCTAGACTAAAATCTGAGTGTGTTTAGGGGGAATGTTGGATGTGGTTTTATTTTGAGAATATATGATTAAAAGGAATAGTTTTGAGAAAGCATCAACGGAGGGCATTGGAAAGTAGAGGATGGTGCCGCAGCGGGTGATTTGGTGTTGGCATTTCAGAGCATCTATGTTCTATGCCTAACAGAGTCTTTTTTCTGGAAAAAACAAAACAAAACAAAAAAATTCAAAAACCACACCTGTTTGTCTTAAAGGATGCCTGTACTTAAATAGAGAAATTAGTTTTTATGACCAAGAGGAGAAAATCATATAAAAAAGAAATAAAATGTTCTCCTGCACCTGTTGTGATATGTCAGATAATTGTAAAGTTTTTTCTCCCCCCTCATTTTCCTCTGGCTGCTCTGCCTCTGTCTCTTTCATGAGGGGAAATGGTTATCACTGCTCATTAGCATGAGCTCATAGCCTAGGGCTCTGTCCTGGATAACAGAGTCGAAGAAATTACATAATAAGACCCTACTGTTCGGTTGGTCTGAGGAGACTGTTAACCTCAAATGGCACTGGTCACTGCTGTCACTTTAGGAGATAGTACCTTTATTCTTCAGGAACTGCTCACAGACCTTCAGAATTAATTTGTGGAGCGAGGAGAAAGGGGAGTGGTGGCTTTTATGCCAGCAGATCTCATCTTTTTTTTTTTTTTTTTTTTTTTTCAGCAGGGGTGTAAAGATGAAAGATGTACCCATTTCCTGGCATATGGGAGATGGTACTAGCTCCACACTAGAGCACCAGCAGAATAGGAACTTGAACCTTGTGATGTGGTAAGATCTCTTCTGCCTCTCAGAGACTTGGGTACTGAGAAACAGCTGTCAGGGAACTCTGCAGGCTGTAAGGATGAATTCCAGGCCCACTTCTCCAGAGCAGACTAGCTTCCCCTGTGGTTTCTCTCCCTCCTCACAGCAGGCTTCAGGGACTTTCTCTTGGTAACCGTCACCACTCGTTTTATTCAGTCCCTGAAGATAAGCAAGTAGACTCTTTTTATTTTTAGGACTTTATGTTAAACAAAAATAGCATTAGGAAATTATAAGTCCCAGTCCTGCTTCTTTTCTGGAAGTCCCTTGGGCCTTCTGTTGGACCTTTTCCTTTCGGAAGGGTTACGGTCCAGGATGGTAAGCACATAAGCGTGAAGACGCAGGGGTAGCTGAATGATCCCTGTTTCCTTGTTTGAGCCTGGCAGCTTGCATCTCTGGGGGTGTCCCATGGGCCTTGGACTCAGACATGGAGGGAACTTCCTCCAAGCATTTACTTTCTTTAACAATTCAAGTAACAGTTTCGCATCTAACGTGATGTTTCAATTTAGTCTTTCCTTCTCAAATCTAGCTTAATTTATAACCATTCTGGGCTGTGCCAAGGTATGATTTGTGCAAATGTGAATTTGCTGATATTATTTAGTGGCTAAAGGTCATTTGATCATAGGAATGATGCTAAGTTGGCCTGGCTGGAAATTTTACCAGCTGAGATACTCAAGTAGAGTACATGCTGGCATTGATTCCTCTGTAAGTTGACTTCCGGTGACATCTTTTGCTTTTAGAAAACAGTATTCCAGACATGAAATTAGAAACTATGAGTCATTTAATAAATATAATACTAGGCTTGTGCTGTGGCTGCTTTTAGAGTATTGTATTTTAGTCCTCCTTTAGTTATCTGTTTGCCAAAAAATTTGGCAGCCTTGGCTTTGCTCTCCAATGTAAACAAAATAGTATTGTTTAATTCCTTCCCTATGTATTGCCTTAATAGTAGAAACTCTTCTTTGCCAGTTTCAACTTCTATGCAGTTTTAGAATAGGAAGTCTTGAAGGTGGCTTTCTTTCTTTCCTTCTTACTTTCTTTTCCCTATTTTTTCCTTTCCCCTTTCTTTTCTTTGTAGTAAACCTGAGAGAGGTGCAATTGAATTTTTATTCGAAAGCAAATAAGGTCCTGTTACTACAGTAATAAAAATATTGTGATTGAAGGAGAATTTTAGAGTGAGGCCTTTGTGTCAGCTGTGGCGTATCTGGGTGGGATTGGCAGCCTAGGGTCTAAACTTCAGCTTTGGTAGTCCAGAAACTGGATTTCTTCACCTCATTGAGGGCCGATTGAACTCAGGGGTATTGACTGCTGTCAGTTGGTCAGTACGTCCTCTCCTCTGCAGCAAGTGAATACGGTAAGCCAAATGACAACCACTTTTGCTTGATGAGCATGGAGTCTGAGCCACAGGGAACTGGATGGTCTGAGTGGCTTGTGTCCTACAGTCCAGGAGCTGGATGCCCTCCTCTCTAAGAACTCCAGAGATAGCACTGTCCCTTCTGCTGGTCCAGTGCTAGAGACTGAGAGTGAATATGAATAGCCTCCCTTGTTAAAATAGTACACCAGACCAGGTTTGATCAGATGAGAACTCTGAAAGATGAGTTTGTGCATGCATTTATCCGCTCTTTCTCCTAGATTTTCCAGTTCTCTCAACTTTGCTTCTGGTTATTAATCATCATTTTCAGCCCCACGGGCATGTTGTGCCTTCTAAAAAACTGGCCAGACAAAGCAAAGAACATCAGACCTCCTTCTAGTATTGCTCTCAGCACAGTGGAGATGGGCTGGAAACAGTCAATGGATATCTTATTAAAATTAAGAGAAAGTTAAAGGAAAATAAACATATACCAAAAACTGTAAAAGCATCAGGCTCATGTAGGATGGATTTCTGTCCCTGACCCCTCTATCCATCTCATGGTACACACTTGCCTTGAGTGGCCTCACATAGTTTCAAGGCTGCTTTTCTAGGTCTGGCTTCCCTTTTTTCTTGAGCTCCAGGCTCTTACTTCAAGTAGGAAACACCTTCACTTGGCTCTTTCAAACTCAACAGGTCCCCCCCTCAATGTTCCTTTTCTTATGATTTCCATACAGCTAATGCGATCCCTTATCCTCTTATATTCAGTCACTAAGTCATGAATCTATTTTCTCATCTCTAAATCCTTGACTACCTTCCCCTAGTGTGGAATTAGTCTCTCATTTTTCTGAACTGGACCATTGAAGCAGCCTTCTATTTCATCTTCATGCCACTCTTCTGCATTCCAGTTCATTTTCATGCTGTCAAAAATAAGCTTTCTAACATGCATCAAAAACAATCTTCCCCAACCTGGCATCATTTCTAGCCTCATCATTTTTTGTTCTAAAAATCACAGTTGAGTGATTCTTAGCTTCCCCAGAAATTGCAGGAACTTTTCACCCTCTTGTGCCTTTTTCAATTTTTTCCCCTCTGGTGGCAATACCTTTTCCCTCCCTTCTACATGTGATAAATCAAGTCTGAACTCTTTGGGCAAATGTCTTACCCTCCCCCAGCTTCTGTCAGTTCCGCATTTACCACCTATTAAAATTTGTGTGTATCTGGATCTCTCACTAGCCTGGTATATAGAAGGGGTTTAATAAGTACTGTTATAAATATAATCCTGTAATAGGATCCAGTTTAAACCTACACCATATCTGAGGGCTGTACTCTGAGAATCTCCCTCTTTAAGAATTTCAGTTCCATACTCTTTGTCCTTTCCAGAGGATAGATTCCACCCCACAGCCTATCCATAGAATAACAGTAGGTGCTCAGTGAGGTTAAAGGCCCGTTCCTGGTGACTAAAGCAGATTCACACTTTCTCTGACATTTGCACATAAGACACCTGTACCTAAGGGATGCCCTCCCTGTCCCCAGCTTCCACCTCAACTGTGTCCCAATATAGGAAGGGATCAAGAGAGATTTCCTTGGAATCGTATTGACAAAACCTCTCTTTCTGGAGCTCTTTGCCCTAGACTCCAAGCAGAATACTGCCTCAGTCAGGGGGGCACATTTGCATAGAGTACATATCCCTTATCAGCCTGGCATTGCTTTTTGCAGGTGGCTAATGTCATTTTAACAACACATTGTTATAGGTTTTATTCTTATGATATTACCATTTCTGACACTGTCCTAAAATTCCAGGTTGGGGGGGGGGGGCAGGACTGGATACTTCACAGAGCCTGGAATGTAGTGATTGAAAATGAATGTTCTGAGCTCATCAAGATGTTTAAAAAGAAAAAAAGATGAATTCATACTGGTATTTCCAATTTAAATATATGATTACAGGATTGAAGAAACAATTTTTAAAAATTAGTATACTTGTATTATTTTTTGTTACAATGAAATATCTTGGCTCCTTACAAACATTAACATAATTAATTATTGGTTTTATCTTATAGTATTTGTGAGTTTCAAAACAAAACCAATATTAATGACAATAATACTACTGAATGAAGTTTAAATATGTTTTTCAGCTCTCTTTATCCTTAGAATATATACCACCATGGATGTATAGTCATAATATTGTGTTCTAGAAGCAATGTGAGATAAATTACTTTTTCCGTGTTTCTTATGCTACCAACTGGTGTTCAGTTAGGTTCATTTATTTCAGTTTATTTTCAGCTTTTAGGATGTATTTTTTCCTTTGATTTACCATTAATATTATTAATATAAATTATTCCAAAGTCAAAACTATGAAAGGTACATTGAGAGAAGTCTCAGTTTTCCATTCCTGTCTATTCCACACTGTGTCCTCTCTCCATAAATATTTTTGATTAGTTTTTTAGTTTATACATCCAGTGTTTTTTCCCTAAATATTAGGAAGTACATATATCTTTATATTTCACCACACCAGGGCATGTATACAGGGTACATAAAAATGTTTGATATTTTTCATAGTAGTTACAGTTAAAAATGACAACTGAGGGGAGTGCTGAGCTCCTAGCCCAGGGGATCTCTATTACATTCCCCAATGGAACAGCAACAATCTCCCAAATGCAATGGCAAAGACTAATTAAGAAGAATGGTCCAACATTGAGCCCTTGATACTGATGACTATGCTCATGAGCCTGTGTGCCTGAAATATGAACTAGGCCTAGAGCTGCAGGTGTGCCTAAGAGTTACCTCCTCAGAGCCTCCATGTTGCTCAAATGTGGCCAATCTCTAAGCCAAACTCAGGATGTAAATGCATTACGTTCCCCCAGTGTGGGACATGATTCCTGGGGACGAGCCTCCCTGGTGCAGAGGGATTACTACCAAGCACCAGCTGATGATATAACTAGAAAAAATACCTTGAATAAAAGGGTCAACTCAGATCAGCAGAATATCTCTAGCCTACATGCAATATCAAGTGTTAAAAAACTGCTTTTTGACCTGAATAAAAGGGGGAAATGGAAAGGACAAATGAATTTATATGGCTATGAGTCTTCAAAAAAGAGTCGGGAGGTCATCAGAGGGGCCGCACTTATGCACACCTCAGCAGGGTCCCCAGAGACAGCCAAAGTAGATACAACCCCATGTACTGGTTCTCCTGAGGGCTAACAGAGACCCACAGGTTCTATGGTCATGGCAGATGGCTCTGGAGTTCAATGCCATGTCAGTTGGGCTCTACTTTGGGAGTTTGTGTTCCTGAGTGTGATGGAATTGGACTCAGATGTCACCTTTCTACACATGCTTCTTCTGTCACTTTTACTGAACCTGTGGTTGGTGCTGGGGTATATACTCAGGAGACCTGAATCTCTGGACTGTCCACGTGACAGCCAGGCTATGAGCCTCAGCAGACCTCTCCTCTGGTTTATTGGACTTGCCCTGGCCAGCTAACAGGGAGGTGAGAAGAAGGTCAGCTACCACACCAGAGAGCCAAGAATGCCTATTTTTCATATGATTTTATGTGATCTATTTTATTACTTATGGCTGTGTAATACTGAATTGAGTGGATGCCATAGCTTAAGAAAGGCTATGTAGTGATGACTGATGGTTCTGAATTACTGAAATCTCTTGCTGGAGAGATGAAGAAACACGTCTTTTTTAAATATATGTTTTTATTAGGGGAGTTGTAAACTTAAAATCATGCACAATGTGCAGAAATCTCATATAACAACCCTCCACCAACACCTTACATTGTTGCGGGACATTTGTTTACAGATTATGAAAGAAGTCTATCAGACTGTTACCACTAACTGTGGTCCATAGCATACATTTGGTATATTTTTTCCATATACCCCCTATTATTAACACCAGGTATTAGTATTGTACATTTGTTATAGTTCATGAGAGAACACTCTCATATTTGTGCTGTTAACCGCAGTCCATCTTCCACCACTTGGTTCACTGTGTTATACGGTCCCATACTTTATGCAGTCTATCCAAAGTGTACATTCGGTGACTCTCACTTTCATCACAGAGTTGTGCAGTCACTGCCTCAGTAAATTTTGGAACACTTTCCTTAATCCAAAAGAAAAAAATCCCATACCCCCCCCATTATTCACCCTTAGAGTTGATACAGTACCTTCTTTGACATTGATGCAAGAATATTACAGTAGTGCTGTTAACTACAGTCCATAGCAGGTGGACGTGGCTCAGGCTATTGAGTTGTTGAGTGCCTGCTTTCCACATGGGAGGTCCTGGGTTTGTTCCCAGTGACTCCTAAAAAACAAAAAGACAAGCAAACAGACAAGGAGACCAACTCAGGTGAGATGCTGTGGCTCAGTGGTTGAGCTCCAGCTTCCCCACATACCAGGTCCAGGGTTCAGTCCCAGCCCTGGTGCCTCAAAAAACAAAGCCAAAGAAAACAAAACAAGAAAAAACCAAACCAAACAAAAACCATAGTCTGTAAGGTATATTAATTGTATTTTTTGTATTTTTCCCAGGCATCACATATTCTTACCAACTTGTAAAAATGACGTATATTTGTTCCAGTTCATAGAAGACCATTCTTGTATTTGTACTATTAAGCACAATCCTTATCCACCTCCGGGTTCTCTATGTTATTCAGTCCTTAGGTTATTCTCTAGCTTTCCTTCAGTTGACATTTACATCCCTAGACTACCCCCATTTACAAAGCCACAGTCCCCATTTATAAAGAAAACACATCTTTTAAAAACTGCCTTTAAAATGAGTTGTTTTTTTTTTTTTTTGAAGTCCATTCTTCCAAGAGAAACAACATTTGTCATAGGCTTTACATGTCTCTCTCTCTGCGAAAACTGCCAGGGAGGAGTTTAACACAATTTGGGTGAAGCTGAAGCTTGGGCTTCACCATCTGCCAGCTTCTATACCATCCTTTCCCAGGTTGCTTCCTTTGCTGTGGCCACTTGCATCAGCCAGGTGTTAAGCACATTCCACCCCGAGACTTGCCCCCTTTGGTGCCCCTCCGCTCCACGCAGTTATGGGTAGAAGCGCGGAAATCTCTGCCACTGCTCGTGGTCCCAGGGCGCCATTGCTCACCCGCCGGCTCCGGGTCCCCGGGCACGGCAGCTCGCAGGCGCAGGTGCGGAGCGCCGGCCTGGAGCGCGGGAGCTAGGCCGCCCCGCCTGCGCGCGGTGATGCCGGGATTGTGGGCGGGCGCGCCGCCTTCCTCTCCTGAGCGCTCGCTGGCTCCCGCCCTTCCTCCCCGCCCAAAGCCCTCTCCAGCCTTAGCCGTGCGGGCTCCGCACTGCAGAGGTCTGCCGGCCTCTGCGCCCCGACAGCTCCCGCTGCGATCCGCACTTTCCCTAGTTCCCCGAGCGTGCGCCGCGCTTTCGCTCCTCCCCAGGGGCTGTCGCCAGGGCCGACGCGCCGACCCGCTGTGCCAGAATCCGTGACACCCACTGGGCTGCGGGACGAGGCAAACGGTGGCTGCGCCGGAGCCTGGGGCGCGCTCGGATGCGGCAGGACAAGCTGACCGGCTCCCTGAGGCGCGGGGGGAGATGCCTGAAGCGGCAGGGCGGTGGCGGTGGCAGCGGTGGCGGCGGCGTGGGCACCATCCTGAGCAATGTGCTCAAGAAGCGCAGCTGCATTTCCCGAACCGCGCCCCGGCTGCTCTGCACCCTGGAGCCGGGTGAGGATCTCAGGGCTGCAGATGGGGCCCTTGAAAGTAGCGTGGCTCTCCCGGGAGCTGGCACAGCTCACGGTTCAGACTCACTGGACTCCTCTCCAGCAGGGGAGCGCCCGAAGGCCACCCAATGCGAGACATTCGACTTGGCGCCGGCGGGGCCGGGTCTGCCTGGGAGGGCAGAGCGCGCACGAGGGCCTCGGCGGGCCAGCGGCCTCCCGAGGCGCGGAGGATGGGCCGCTCGCGCCAGCTGCTCTCTGGCCCCCACTCCGTGGCTTGTGCGCGGGTCCAGTCCTGCTTGTGCCGGGTGCTGCTGGAGAGCCTTGCACTTGGCCTTCTCTGGAAGGTGGGGAAGTGCGGGCGGCTGCCCCGGGCAGGAGAGGCCGCGCCACCTATTGTGCTCTGGGTTCGCAAGAAGCTAGAGCTTGAACTAGGTGTGTGGGGCGTAGAAAGAGCCCTTTAGGTACGGGTTCGGCAATAGGGGTCCGAGAGAAAAGGAGCAGTAGCGAGGATATAATTGGCTGTATTTTCTTGAGGATTCTGGAGATGGGTACCGGGGTCAGCTCACCTGGAGCCTTTAATTTGTTTGTCGGGATGGGTAGCGGGCAGGAAACACTTCCAGCAGACTGGTAAGCCTTTCTGTAGGTAAGAGCTGGGAGCACGCCCGGCCTCAGCACGCTAGGCCTTTTCTGTTGTGAGTGTGTGTTTATACATCCCTGCTCCTCCAAGCTGCGTAACTCCGCGTCTGCTCCACCACCCGGCGTCGTCCCCCAGGGTTTATAGAGCACAGCCCAGGTGCTGTGCACGGAGGTTTCTGGCAAGGGGCAGCCACAAACAGAGCCAGCTGTTCTCTTCTGCCCGAGCTTGGCTATCACCTGTGCATGGAGTGGCTCCAGCTGGGGTCCAGGCAGGTTCCTCGCCAGCCCCCTGCCTCTCTATTGCTTTCCGGACCCGCTCTTCTGGAGCTGACAGGGGGAAATCCGCCGAGGCAATGAATACCAAAGGGTGGAACGCCTCCCCACCTTTCCGAACCTCGTGGTTTCTTTGTTTTTCTCCCTAAGGAAGTGTATAGTTGCAGAGACTGTAGGATTTATTCACAGTTTTCCTTTTTTTTTTTTTTTTTTTTTTAATCTCTTTTCCACGTTAAAAGTAAGTGTTTTGTATTTCTGAATCCGGAACAGCAGTGATTATCAGATGAAACACAAACCTTCTCTCCTCCCATATTTGGCTTCAAGAAAAGGGGTGAAAATGACCTGATTTCAGGTTTTGCATACAGACGGCAAATGGTCAATTCCACTTAAATCCTCTGACTCAATTTTGATCATGAGAAAATAGTTGTGGCTTTTTCTAACCCCATCCTGGCGTCAGCACAGGAAGGCAATGGTATGGCTCCCAGCAGGTGCTCTGAAAAAGTCTAGGGAGCTTAATAGGTCATACATATAGGGAATCCGAGGCTTCTCAGGTGGCAGGAATGAGATCAATGGGGGACCGAATTTCCTGGTCTTTGTTATCATAAGACAAACTCCAACACTGTACGCCCTCCATTCAGCACCTGGGGTCTGGATAGCTACCTCACAGCTAGGTCTGTTTCATCGTGCGGTGAAAAAGCAGGCACTAAGGCTGGAGGCACTCTTGTGGCCATTGTGTCACGGCTCTGTGCTAGGGCAGGACTCAGAGAAATGAGAGTTCGTGGAGAAGAAAATCTTATCTATCCTGGTAGAGCAGGGTTTTGGTCCTGAAGCTTTGAGAAGTACCAAGGTGTTGATTAGATGCTTGGGATTTTCTACCACAGCTTGACTTTAGAATTGTAGGACCCAACCCGTGTATTCACAGAACTCTTCCAGGTTTCTAGGAAGGTCATCTGCATACTGTCAAGGACTTTTGAAAAATCAGACGCATCTCTTTCCAGCCTCTGGACTCCTGAGCATGACTTAAAAAAAAAAAAAACTGTTTACTTTGTTACTATTAATATTTTACAAATTCTGAAGATGGTACCTATCCATCTACTAGATCCAGTAGCCCCTGAAGGGGCCAGGGGGTGTTATAGAGCAGTTCTTAGTATTTCTGCAATTGACACCTTAGAAACAAAAACATCATCATTTAACTTTTGCAGTTTTTAAAACTGAATGCTATTGCTCAAGTTTGATATTTCTTCGTCTTTGAACTTTTAAGTAATGTCTTCTAAAAAGTGATTTAAAGGATGTCATTGATTTTGAATTGTAGAAAAATAATAGAGCATTTTCTGATTTGATTATATTATTTTTGTAGAATTTAAGAGGAATAAAAATTGTGTTGTGTAATCTCACTTCAGTAACAATAGTGCATATTTTAAATTTCTACTTAATGAAAGTCCAATATCAGCATTAAACCCCTAGTCTATGTATCATCTCAAATTCATTTACTTTTATTATATAGACTTGGGATTGGAGTCAAAGAAGTTTATCCAGTGCTGTACATTACTTGGAACTAGAGTTCAGTTTTATTTTTAGCTTGTATTCTCTAATTAAACACACAATGCCTTATCTTTAATGAATAAGTATATCAAGATGGAATTTAAAATATATGAACATCTCCAAATGAATTGTTACAATGGAGCATTCCAAAGAGGGAAAGCGATAATGCAATTTTGTATAACTTTTGATATTCCGCTTAAAGCTCCTTAGCAGAATTATTTGATGCAAGTGTCCTAGAAAAAATATTCTTTAAGTAGAGAAATCTCTTCCTAAATTTCAGAAGTATTAAGAACTCTGTGGTAGGTGATTTATAGTGCTGTTAATCATTCCAGCAGTCATCTGAGCTATACATTATTTTTCTCATTTTAAAAATAAAGAAATTGGGGACAAGCATAGCTCAGTGGTTGAGCACCTGCTTCCCATGTCCAAGGTCCCGGGTTGACTTCCTGGTACCACCTAAAAAAAAAAAAAAAAAAGAGGTTTAGGCAGGTTAAATAATTTTTCCCAGTCTAGGAACCAAAGTTGAATGGAGTTCTTTTTGACTCCAAGGCCTATCATGTCATTTTTTGTTTTTGTTTTCCCTACTATAGGGAGCTGTGGAAATCACAATCCAGCTCCATTCTTTAGCTGGAGGGTATTTTCCTATTTTAATAACCAATATTCTTTTTTTTCTTTTAAAAAATACACTTATATTTAGTGAAAGTATTTAAAAATATCCAGTTATTTGTAGAACCAGCTTAATTTTTACTTTTATTTTTTATATAACTTATCTTCTCCAAAAATGACAGCTATTTATTTTTCTTTTAGGGGTTGACACAAAGTTGAAGTTCACTCTTGAGCCATCTTTAGGTCAAAATGGTTTTCAGCAGGTAATTTTATATTTAGTTTTGAAAACATAGGGTACCCTGAGCTGTATTCTCAAAGTGGAAATATTAACATGTTTTGATATGCATAAGATGAGTCAGTTTTTAAAATTAGAGATGCTGTAGATTAAATAATTTATGAAGCTACAAGTAGCCTAGGTTTATAATTGCAAAAAATATGCATTTCTCTTAATGGTCAAATGTGGGAAAAAAACATGTTTATTTTTTGGAACCCATGTTTTGCTTTCTAAACCAGAGCTTCCCAGCCTACTTGTGTGTGCTGCAAATGGGTCACAAGTATGTTAAGGGACCTAATGGGTGGGTCTTGGGTCAGGGGCAATTATTGCCCCAGACACATCTAGCTGGGAAAAACTTTGTTTGCCCAGTGTACTGTATAAATTTTATCATATTCTATCAGTGCCAGGATGGGATTCCTTAATATTTCTTCTTTGTGCCTAGTGGTATGATGCTCTCAAGGCAGTGGCTAAACTATCAACAGGAATACCAAAGGAATGGAGGAGAAAGGTAAGGAGGATCCCTAGGGCTAAAGTATAAAAGGACCACACTCTGTCCCTTTGAAGTGTCTGGAATGTCAGGGAAAAGCAAGAGGCCAGGGTGGCAGGAGTACAGTGAAGGAGAGGGAAAGCAACAGGAGAGAGGGTCACAGGCGGAACGTGGGGGTGGGGGGTGGCGGAGTATCAGATCACGGAGGACCTTGTTGACCATAGGAGGGCTAGGGCTTTTGCCCACTGTGAGATGGGAAGCATTGGAAAGTTTTGAGCAAGGGAGTGACATAATCTTATTTATATTTTAAATGAACAACTCTGGCTAATGACTTGAAAATAGAGCATTGAGGAACAAGGGCAGAAGCAGAGAAATCAATTAGGAGACTTGCAAGAATTTAGGCAGGAGATGATAGTGATGGATCAGGTGGCTATAGTGGAGATGGAGAGAAGAGGTCAGATTCTAGGTGTATTTTGAAGAATGAACTGACATGAATTTCCTACTGGATTGAATATGGGCTGTAGGGATGTCAAGGATGACTTAAAGTTCCTTAGTAGACAAGTGGAAGAGTAGAGTTACTGTTTTTTCAGATGGGAGGAGCATGCATGCCTATGTGTGTGAATGCAGGTATAGTTGGGCAGGCGGAGGTGCTGTGGATTAGATTAGTTTTGGATCTCTTAAGGTTGTGATGACTATCAGATATCTAAGTTGAAGGTGTCAAGCAGGCATTTGGACATAGGTTTTTATGCTTAGGAGAGAAGTCTGACTGGAGATATTCATCAGTGTTACTCCTACTGAACAATGTTCAAATTCCAAAAGTTGAAATGCCTTCTTAAGATAACTTGTAAACCTAGTTTTAATACTCTTAAAATTTGAACACTATGAATCCCAAAATATGCATTTAAAAAATGCCATTATGAAATATATCCTTCAGACAGCTTTTTAGGATAAGGTACTCAAAGGAGTAAAAATATTCAGTGACTCCCTTTTTGAAAACTTATCCATCATGGAGCCTATCTCTCAGTTTGTATGTGTGTGTGTGAGACTTAAAGTCGGATATTGTTCAGTGGTGAAAAAGGTCCACAGAGAACTGTGAAGGACCATGTGGCTCTTCCAAGCATAAAGAGCAATACCATACCAGTAAAACAAAGCTTCTAAAATAACCAGTTCATTGACATGAAAATTAATTTGAATTTTTTTTTCCTTAACAGTATCTCCAATGCCTTCATCACTACTTTGCACTGTAGTAAGTGCTCAACAAATATTTATTGAAGGAATGAATAAATGAAAGACCCTAGATGGTACAGTTCTGTACAGCAAACATTCAAAAAAGGCTCTTGTAGATTTTTACATGTGGGCTGTATCTGGCCTAGGAATAGTTCCCATTTTCTTGTTGGATGCAATAACTATTTCCAGTAAAGAAAGGTGAAATTATGTATTCTGCTTTAGCATTCTTCTTTATTTATATAATACTTTAGGTTTGGTTGACCCTGGCAGATCATTATTTGCACAGTATAGCCATTGATTGGGACAAAACCATGCGCTTCACTTTCAATGAAAGAAGTAATCCTGATGATGACTCGATGGGAATTCAGATAGTCAAGGTAATGCCCCTGAGCTTGGCCTTTTGTCCTAACTTAGAAGCAGCCCATAAGAACCAGATGTTTCCTGGACAGAGGATGAAATGTATCTTATGGTCTGAATGTCTGTATATTTTCTACTTCTTCATTTCATTAGGTACCAGATTTTTTAAAATAACGTTTTAATTTTTTTAGGAGGTGCTGGGTATTGAGCCCTGAACCTCGCATGTGGGAGCAGGCACTTAACCACTGGGCTACAGCTGCTCCAATAAGCTTTTTTAAAATGTGAACCTTGAGTAGGATTTGTCTTCATAAATTTTAATGTTGCCGTTATATTAACATTAACATACTCAGTTTACTTATATTCCTCATATGGTAGGAGATTGAAATCCCTTCTTTTTCCCCTTTAGCATGGGTCAGTAATGCTAATTGGATTTTTACATAAAGTCCACTGATTGAGAAAGACAAAGTTAAGTATATTTCATATTAGAATAATTTGACACTAAGTTCTTCAATAATTTCTTTCCTGTCAATTATATAAATATAGATCGACCAGTTCTATATCAAATCAGGTGTTGAGGGTTCAAGCTAGCTGTGGAGACAGCTGTAATATGCCTACCTGTATTGTAACAGTTGATTAGAGTTTGGTGCTAAAAGCCAAGGAAATGGATTCTTTTTGAGTCTACTATTTCCTTACATAAGCCTTTAGCACATAGATTTCATTTTATATGAGTACTTTACAGTGTGATGCTAACTAAGCTGGGGCTTTAAAGGAAAGTTGTTTTATATAAATTTTGGATACTAGAAGATGACTAAATTTTGGTTTATTTGAAGATAATTTTTTCAGGAGCAAGGACTACTTAAAAGCTGCTTTCTTACCCAACTTGGTCAGTTTCAGACAAATGCTAAAAAAAATTATGGAATTCACATGGTATGCTTGAAATACTTTTGTATCATTCATATTTCAGCTGTTTATTTGAAATTTCAGAATATGTCTCAGAGATGAGATATTTAATAGTTGAAATGTTTTTCTTTGTTTATAGTTTGTGAATTAAGACAGTGCACATTTTATAATGATCATGTTATTAAGAGGAACTTTTATTTTCTCATTGAAGTGAATGCCAAGTCAGTAAAATGACTTCAGCTACTGAAAATCATAGTCTCTGCTTGGTAACTAAATTATAGATATTGCTCTCATTAAATATTTAAGTGTAGCAAACATTTTTGTCCTTCTTACGTAATCTCAAAAAACACTTTAAACAGAATGATTTTTATGTCTTGGGATCTCTGATTAGACTGCATGTTTTCCTGTTTTGATTTTGCTTTTTAATATTATTTGGAGTTTTGATAGCTAAATAATGCTCCATTTTTTGTAGATAGGAATAATATGTAGATACATATTTTGGAAAAACTATTATCTGAAGTATATTAAAATACACTGGAATTTTATATATAATTAAATGTGAGTTTTCATTCTGAGTCACTTTTTTTGTTAATCTTGGAAGCACTTTAAATAGAAAATATATCTGATTGAGATTTCCCATTCAAATATTAAAAAATGTTAAGCAATTAAAAATTGTTTTGGTTCATGCATATAAGTTGCATATATATTGATAACCTGACTCTATTTAATGGTGAGGCAGAGAAATAACTAAAGGTGTTATGGGGGGGCAGGTTTCAACAATATTAAATTGTTTCCCTCCCCTTTTAGGATCTTCATCGTACAGGCTGCAGTTCTTATTGTGGCCAGGAAGCTGAGCAGGACAGGGTTGTGTTGAAACGGGTCCTGTTGGCCTATGCCCGATGGAACAAGAATGTTGGTTACTGCCAAGGCTTTAACATCCTGGCTGCATTAATTCTGGAAGTGATGGAAGGCAATGAAGGGGATGCACTGAAAGTGAGTATCAGGCTCTGTACAAGGCAACTGAAATTCTTCTGAGAAGGAAGAACTGGTGCTACAATTTCTGTTCCTTTATACCCCACCTTCCAAGGTGTTTGCCTCACTTTAGCAGTGATCCATTATTGCATTTCTCCCAGGCTAAGGCTAGGTCAAGCGATAGGTTCAGCACCTGCCAAATGTGAGAATGATTATGTTTTTAGTGTCACTTAGAAGACACCATAATTTTAAAGCAAGTTAAATACCAGATGTAATTATTTTCCATTCCTGCATATCATACTGACTTCTTGGAACAGCAGACCTTTATTATCTCACTGTTTCTTTGAGTCAAGAATTTGGGCATCCAGTTGGGTGCCTCTGGCTCAAGGTCCTTCAGAAGGTCACGTTCAAACTGTTGGCCTGGGTTGCAATCTCATCTAATGGCTCTGTTGGTGGGAGCATTCACTTCCAAGTTCCTTAAATTGGTTATAGACAAGATTCAGTTCCTTGCGGGCTGTTGTGTTGAGGGCCCAGGTTCCTCTCCAGCTGTTAGTTCCTTTCCAGTTCAGGACACAGTGGCTAGCTTCCCTCAGAGCAAGGCAGAGAGTAAAAGAGAGCGAGCAAGGCAGAAGAGGTTATGTGACAGATTTGTAACCTCATATGAGAAGTGACCGTCTCTCGTATTTGCCATATTCTGTGCATTAGAAGCCAGCTACCAGGTCTGGCTCATACTCAAAAGGAAGGGATTCTATAATGGTGTGACAATGAGGAGGTAGGGGACAGTATTGCCGTCTCAGAAGCTGCTTTCCAAACCAATCACGCTTAATTATGGTTGGATCTATGATGAAATATGTTTGCATGAAGAAAGGTTATGGAAGTGAATTATCTTTTAATCTTTGAAACCCAGGGCCTCATGAGTTAAAAAAAAAATTCTGGAAATATTTTAAGCTCATCAGTCTGAATGTGAGTCAGTGAGTCACCAGAAATATAGTCTTTATGAGAAATGAAGCACTTCAGAAGTGGAGGATGGCCACTGGTTTGTTTGCTTTGGGCTGTGGGGATCCCAAGTCATATTTGAACCCTTGAACTGCTCTTGATTGCAGTGCTTTAGTCTTTGCATTTGAGGGGCTTCCTACCTCCCTCTTTGTGGTGAATTACCCTAGTGATGTTCTCAATCACCCACTAGTGTGAAATGGAAAAATAAATAGTGTTTCCTTGGTTTACACACATCATGGTGAAGTTAGTTATAATGCCATCCTGACATGATCTAAATTTATATTCAGCATCTCTTTTTCCAATCAAGTGCTTAAGGAAACAGCTTTGATTCTACTTACTCATCAAATAGGAAAGAAAAAAAAGCAATCGCAATCTAAATACATGAATTTAAACAGTTTTAAAGAAGCAATTTTGTTTACTAAGCCTATCAGCTTTCCTCCGTTTTTCTTCAGATGTAATTTTTATGATGATAAAATGGGAACTATCCTGTCGACAAGTTGGAATAAGATTGAGGTTATGGTGTAGGGGAGAGAGGTTTGAGGAAGGAGGGATACATGCCAATCAAATTATGAAAGGGCTCAGTGAATACTTGAGAAACTAGAGATTCAATTAAAAAGATGGATTAGATAAAGCTCAGAACCTGAACGCATTTCTTTTTTTTTTTTTTAAAGATTTATTTATTTATTTAATTTCCCCCCCCTCCCCTGGTTGTCTGTTCTTGGTGTCTATTTGCTGCGTCTTGTTTCTTTGTCCGCTTCTGTTGTCGTCAGCGGCGCGGGAAGTGTGGGCGGCGCCATTCCTGGGCAGGCTGCTCTTTCTTTTCACGCTGGGCGGCTTTTCCTCACGGTCGCACTCCTTGCGCGTGGGGCTCCCCTACACGGGGGACACCCCTGCGTGGCAGGGCACTCCTTGCGCGCATCAGCACTGCGCACGGCCAGCTCCACACGGGTCAAGGAGGCCCGGGGTTTGAACCGCGGACCTCCCATATGGTAGACGGACGCCCTAACCACTGGGCCAAAGTCCGTTTCCCGTATTTCTTTTTTAATTAGTGAAGTTGTAGATTTACGGGAACCTGAACGTGTTTCTTTTTTAATTAGTGAAGTTGTAGATTTACGGAAAGATCATGGACAAAATACAGAGTTCCTATATATCTGCCTCCATTTTTAACATTTTCCATTAGTGTGGTATCTTTGTTAGAAATGATGGGAAAATATTATTATAATGCACTATTAGCTGTAGTCCACAGTGTATATTAGGGTTCACTGTTTTTGTTGTGCAGTCCTCTGGTTTTGTTTTTTTTAAATATGCCACCTAAAAGTTTCCCTTTTAACCACATTCAGATATATAATTCAGTGGTTTAACCACATCCAAAATTTTGTGTTACCATTGTAACTATACATGACTAATACATGTATATACATGACCACAACTTTTCTATTGTCACAAACAGAAACGCTGCACCAGTTAAGAATTAATTCCGCATTCCCTACGCTCACCCTAGCCCCTGGTAATGTGTATTCTAGGTTCTAACCTAGAACCTATGGATTTTCTTATTCTAATTATTTCATATCAGAGAAATCATAATATTTGTCCTTTTGTATCTGGCTTATTTCACTCTTTTAATGACTGAGTAATATTCCTTTGTATATATATGCCACATTTTGTTAATCCATTCTTCTGTTGATGGACACTTGAGTTGCTTCCATCTTTTGGCAGTTGTGAATAATACCACTATGAATGTCAATGTCAAATACCTGTTCAAGTTCCTGCTTTCAGTTCTTTTGGATGTATACCTAGAAGTGGGATTGCTGGGTTATATGGTAATTCTGTACTTTCTGAGGAATATCTAAACTGTTTTCCACAGCAGCTACACCATTTTACATTCCCACCAACAATGAATGAGTCTTCCTATTTCTCCACATCCTCTCCAACACTTGTTATTTTCAGTTATTTTAAAAAAAAATTAGCCATTCTTGTCATGTGAAAATGTGGTTTTGATTTGCACTTCCCCAATGGCAAATGTTGAGCGTATTTTCATGTGTTCATTGCCCATTTGTATATCTTCTTTCGAGAAAAATCTGTTCAAGTCTTTTGCCCATTTTTAAATTAGGTTTAATTAGATAAAGGTGAGGAACTGAATATTTGTATTTCTTCCCTCAAGAAAGTGAGCACTGTGGAATAAGATGACATTGTGATTTAGGTGTGTGTAGATCTTGTGGTTAGACATTTATTATGTAGGGGAAAGTAGGGCTCATAGAGAATGACTTCTGATGCAAAGGAAAAATTGAGTGCCAGTGTTTTTCCAGTGGGTATTTCAGCCTCTGCAAGGTGTAATTAGTAGGGAAATATATAGTTTGGTAGAAATAGGTAAATATTAATATTTTCCTTGTTTCCAAGACACTTTTTATTTTTTAGTGATGATTCATTAAGAGTTTGGAAGTCCCCATTACTATCTTAATTTTTTAAAGTGCTAATGTTTGGTCTCTGAAGTTGATTAGTGGGTTGAGTCAGTGAACTGGCTTATATCTTAAGTCAGACCTTGAGATACCTTTAGAAAGAATTTCATTACTATGATGATTAGAAAAATATTTTTGGTTTTTCTTGTTTTCACATAATTTTAAGAATTTCTTCATAAAAATGCAAGTGTATTTCTCAGGACTAAGTAACTTATCTTTAGATGAAAAGTACAATAGTAGACACACAGTTACCTTTCAGTTTTGGCTTCATGATCCTGTAAATCCCTCTTCTTTTGACCTGTAGAGTCCTAAGTCCCTGCCAGGGCACTCAGCTCTGCTGAGTCTGTTCTTTTCCTCAATCTGCTTAACCTCTCCAGGACCTCCTCCCTCCACATGGAAAGACTATACTTTTCTTATTGCTGGCTGCCTCTTTCCAAGGTGATGTTATATTCACTTAATTGTACCCTAGTAGGCTCTAATAGGACCTTCTGGAGATTATGCCCCTCTTCTTGTTGACTTATTCAAAAGTATGCCCTAATGGGAGAAATTATAAACCGGGGATGAGAGGAAAATGGTCCCTTGCAGGTCTGGGAAATAATTTTTTTGGAAAATGGGCTTTTACATTATCTCGAAAATCAAAATGTTAATGAGCTACTGCTCCACTGATAAAGGGGGCCAGCTGTGACTTTGTTTTTAATTTGACTTTCTTGTGCTCCAGAGAATGAGATGGCCTTTAGGGAATAGGGCATACACAGAGCACACAAGCTGACAGGGAAAGACCAGAGAACGATACACACAATTCATGTATTTTGCTGGGTCATATTAGTGCTTCTTCATATTTTAGAAGAGAAAATACAAATGGAAACATCAGAGTGAAAATTTTAATTTGAAGGCATTATGTGACAATCTTATGAAAGAAATCCAGATTAAGAAAGGATTTTAAAAAACACCGTTTTTCAAACAAAACCTTCTTACATTCTCCCAGGAGAGGAAAGGGGACCCAAAACCAGCCTCAGTTGCGCTGATAATTCAGATTGATGGTTAAGTGGGGTGGAATCTCAAGACTTGCTTCAGTGGATGTGTTTTATGACAGGCCAGCTCTTGGTTTTCATATTATGGTTATAAAACCGTGTCAGTACAAGGAGCCAATATTGAGGCCCTGCTGCCTGCTGGTGTAGCATGTGCTCTGTCCCTTCTCAGAGTGACTCAGGGTTGTATAATCACAGGTATTATGGGGTGAGCTCAGGTCCAGCAGCCCATCTAGATACGTCAGACAGAAGCACACCCTGAATCTGAGTTACCTTAGATAATTATGCTGCGTGCTGCTAACCCAGAGCGTAGATGAGCCTTGAAAATCCAGAACATTTGGTACCGACACGTTTAAAGGACAGTGTGCTTTGGCTAACAGTGCTGTGTCAGGCCTGAATATGTTCTTTCTGTTTAGGACATGTGAGGATCTTGGATGTTATAAAGCAGTCCTCATCTTTATCTTTTTCTTCAGATTATGATTTACCTTATTGATAAGGTACTTCCCGAAAGCTATTTTGTAAATAATCTCCGGGCATTGTCTGTGGATATGGCTGTCTTCAGAGACCTCTTGAGAATGAAGCTCCCTGAATTATCTCAGCATCTGGATACTCTTCAGAGAACTGCAAACAAGGAAAGTGGAGGTACTGATGATTCAGTGCTTTTATATCTTTGAAAATAACTTACTTATCCTATTCCACTCTACTTGTAAACCTAAACCGTGAATGGATATACATGTTCCAGGTGTTTCTATTGGTGAGAGTTTGACACAATGAAATAGTTACATTTCTTTGAAGAGAACCAAATCAAAACTGAAAAAGAAACAAAAAACAGGACCACATGTTGAACCTCCAACTGCTCATGATTAGGAGGTCTGTTGCAAACCCAATACTTTACCAGTCCCATATCAACAATTTTTTTTTAAAAGATTTATTTATTTATTTATTTCTCTCCCCTTCCCTCCCACCCCCCGCCCCGGTTGTCTGTTCTCTGTGTCTATTTGCTGCATCTTATTCTTTGTCTGCTTCTGTTGTTGTCAGCGGCATGGGAATCTGTGTCTCTTTTTGTTGTGTCATCTTGTTGTGTCAGCTCTCTGTGTGGGCGGCACCGTTCCTGGGCAGGCTGCACTTTCTTTTGTGCTGGGCGGCTCCCCCACAGGGCGCACTCCCTGCACGTGGGGCTCCCCTACGCAGGGGACACCCCTGTGTGGCAGGGCACTCCTTGCGTGCATCAGCAGTGCACATAGGCCAGCTCTACACAGGTCAAGGAGGCCCGAGGTTTGAACCGCGGACCTTCCATGTGGTAGACAGATACCCTAACCACTGGACCAAGTCCGCTTCCCCTGTATCGACAATTAAAATGATATATTGTACTCTAGATGAAGAATGCTATCCATTTAACATGTCTTACCACCTAGTTAAACTGTTATATGGCACCAGATCTATCGTAATTCTCTGAAACTGTGCAGTAGGTACACTTTAACACAAACTGTGGGTTCGCCTGAACCATTAAGGTGATAGGAGAATAGAATATGTATTTTCAGAAAATCTCAAGAGATAAAAGTAGTCGTGTGTATTAAAAGGTTTAATGTTCCTTTTGTTTACTCATGTGTAGGGTATTTAGATTTAGCTGAGATGAAATGACAAGTTCTTGCTGGAGAAGGGCTCTTCTGGACCTCCGGGTAGACTCTGAACCAGCAAAGGCAAGCACTGGGTAGAACGAGGCAGTAATGTGGATGGCTCTGCAAACAGCAGCAAGAGTCGCTGTTGTCTAGTGGGCATCGTCCAGCTCTCAGATGTCCCCAAGTTAGATGCTATAATTATACCTACTCCTTACATTTTCCAGGCTGCGCTCAGGCTATCAGAAGGAACAGTGAGAGGTTTGTTGTATTCCTGCAAATGGCTACCAATTCCTGTGGTAGTCCATGTATTTGCAGTCTAGTCTGCCTCACACATTTAGCTCTCGGAAAATATTTAAGGATTTTGAGGACCTAATCTGTAATTAAAACACATCGGAATTTTAATGACACCTGGGTGTCTCTAAGTATTTCCTTCTAAGCCATTTGAGCGATCCTCTAATTTAATTGGTGGTACAGAGTAATTGCACGATGCTTCTGCATAGGCCACAGTGAGACAGGGCTAAATGTTTCCTTTCTGGTTTACTTACACTTGACTACAATGAATTCTGTCGGACTCTGGTCTCTGAACAAGGACACTCCCCCTGTTCACAGATGACGAGGAAGAAAAGGTCTGCAGAGAAACAGATCTCTTTTTCCATATACTTGGGTAAATGCACATATTGACTATAATTTGCAGTGGGGGAGGGGACCAGTCTAACTACCTAAATTCTTAAAAGATGAGATTTTATTTCATTATGGGGTATATTTATGATATCACAGGAAGAGGAATGAGATAATGTGTTTTTACTGAATTCAGAAACTTCAAAGTGGGCTGGATCTGAGATCTTTAAAATTGTGCATAATTTAAGAAGTAGACAATTTATAACAAACAATTTTATTCTCATCAGCACCATTTGAATGAAAGTGGGCTTTATGATATTTCACAAATTTGGTGGCTTTTGCTTTTAACAGGCTAAAATCTTTTTTTAAAAAATTAATTTATTAAAATATATCACCCACACACACATACATAAACAATAAGTTCATAGCAATAGTTGTGAACTTACAAAACAAACATATATAACATCATACAAGACCCTCATAACTCACCCTACCACCAACACCTTGCATTTTGTTAAACCTTTTTAACTAATGATTAAGGAGCACTGTAAAAATATTACTACTAACCAAAGTATTTTTCCCCTAGCCCTCCCTTTTGTTATCTTTATATCATTTGTATATGAACATACATAAACAACTAAGTGTATAGTAAAAGTTGTGAACTTACAAAGCAAATGTGCATAACATCATACAGAGGTCCCATACATCAACCCTCCACCAACACCTTGGATTGTCATAAGACATTTTTTACAAATTATGAAAGAATATTGTCAAAATCTTACTAGTAATTACTGTCCTTATCTTATATTTGGTGTGTTCCCCACCCCTCAACCCACCCTATTATTGTTTTTTAAATATTTTTTTAATGACAGAAGTTGTGAACTTACAAAAACAATCATGTGCATGGCAGAATCCCAAACAACACTCCTCTATCAACACAACCATGCTGGTTGCACATTTGTTACAGAAAAGATAATATCATCTGATTGTTACCATGTGCATAGCGTACATTTGGCTCACATTTTCCATACTGCCTCATTATCAACACAGTACATCTTTCACATAGATGCAAGAATATTATATTATTACTGCTAACCGCAGTCCATAGGTCACTCCAGTTGTATTTTTCCCATACGTTCCCAACACTCTACAGTAATGTATGTTTGTTCAAGGTCACAAAGGACACTCTTAGAGCTGTACCATCAACCACAATTCTCATCCACCTCTTGGTTTACTGTGCTATTCAGTTCCTAGATTATTCTCCAGTATTCTATCAATTGGCATTTATATCCTAGGCTGCCATTTTCAGCCACATCCCCATTTATAAACTAGCTGTTATTATTTTTTACCACCCACTCTATACATTTCCACACTTTTACAGTAAAACTGATTAAAACTTCTATATACATTAAACACCAGTAATCCATCTCAGTCCTCCTCTTATCTCCATTAAGAATCTACCACCTACCTTCAGGTCTTGAAGATATTTTCCTACAATTTCTTCTAGAAGTTTTATGGTTTCTTGCTTTTATTTTTGTTTGTTTTTTAATCCATTTTGAGTTAATTTTTGGATACGGTTTGAGATAGGGGTCCTCTTTTCCATCTTTTGGCTGTTGATATCCTGTTCTCTCAGCACCTTTTTGTTGAATGGAATGTTCTGCCTGAGCTGTGTGGTTTTGACAGGCTGGTCAAAAATCACTTCACCATATATATGAGGGTCTGTTTTGAACCATCAGTTTGATTCCATTGGTCTATATGTCAGTCTTTATGACAGTACCATGCTGTTTTTACTGCTATAGCTAGGTAATATGATTTAAAGTCCAGAGATGAGGGTTCACTTTTCCTTTTTATAATGTTTCTGGCTGTTCAAGACCCCTTACCTTTCCAAATAAATTTGATAATCTTGTTTTCAAATTTTTTTCAAATGCTGGTGGAGGGAAGTGGACTTGGCCCAATGGATAGGGCATCTGCCTACCACATGGGTGTTTCGCGGTTCAAACCCTGGGCCTCCTTGACCCATGTGGAGCTGGCCCATGCTTAGTGCTGATGCGCACAAGGAGTGTCCTGCCACGCAGGGGTGTTCCCCACGTAGGGGAACACCATGTGCAAGGAGTGTGCCCCATAAGGAGAGCTGCCCAGTGCGAAAGAAAGTGTAGCCTGCTCAAGAATGGTGCTGCACACACGGAGAGCTGACACAACAAGATGACGCAACAAAAAAGAAACACAAATTCATGATGCCGCTGATAAGGGTAGAAGCGATCACAGAAGAACACGCAGCGAGTGGACACAGAGGGCAGACAACTGGGGGGGAGGGGAGAGAAATAAAATGAATAAATCTTTTACAAAAAAGCTTCCACTCTATAAAAAAAATGCTGATGGAATTTTTATTGGGGTTGCACTGAATTTGTTTATCAGTTTGAGTAGAATTGACATCTTAATGATATTTAGTCTTTTAATCCATGAGCATGGAGTGTTATTTAGGCCTTTTAAAATTTCTTTTAACATTGGGTTGCAGTTTTCTGAATACAAGTGCTTTACCTTGTGGGTTAAGTTTATTCCAGTCTATTTGAGTCTTATCTGTCATATTTTATTTTCACCACTCTTTTGACACTTTCAGTTACTTTTATTGATATAATCTTCATTTCTAGACTCTCTTCCAGGCCTCTCTCTCCTGTCTTTTCTTTTCAGGCTCTAGCACACCCTTTAGATTTCCTGAAAATCTGGTCTCTTGCTTAGAAATTCTCTCAGTTTCTGTTTATCTGTGAATATTCTAATCTCACCTTCATTTTTGAATGTCAGTCTTGCTGGATATAAGATTCTTGGCTGGAAGTTTTTCTCTTGTAATATCTTAAATATACATACCACTGTCTTCTTGCCTCCATGGTTTCTGGTGAGAAATCAGTACTTAATCTTATTGGGTATCCTTTATATGTTATACATTTGTTTTTTCTTGCTGTTCTCGGAATTCTCTCTTTGTCTTTGGCATTTGACATTCTGATGAGTATGTGTCTCGGAGTTGGTCTATTCAGATTTTTTCAGAGAGCTCTGGGTGTTTGCTAACTGCCCTGTAGCAGAAGCTGACTCTAGGAGCTCCTTACTGTGCCGCCATCTTGCCGGTTATCCTAAAATCCTTTCTTTTTTTCTTTATACAAGTCTATTTTTATTTGTGAAAAATAATATACAGTGGAAGCTAATTTTGTTTTTTAAAATCAAAATTCATTTAGTGATAATGTATATTTTATTAAAAAATTAAAGTAAAATACGGACATTTGATAGTTTAAATCAAGTATCATTCATGTAAAATCATGTAGCATGTAAAATTTAATTAGAAAACTCATAGTTCACAAAAGTACATATATTTGTCAGTGGCTCATGAGAATGTTATCATAAATTTATTTATACAAAACAAAATTCATGGGCTTGACATTTAGTACTGTAAGATTTTATGCTGAATTCAGATACTTTTGTTAATAAGGTCCACTTGAAATAACTGATTAAGACCACCAGTGACTTGATGTTTTATTGTATAACCAAAATCGATTGGCTTTATAATATGTCTAGATCAATTATTTCACCAATAATTTAGATAACAGAGATCTAGTTGAAAACCTGACTGCCGTACTCTTAGCAGGACAATTAAAATGCTAGGAGCTTTGATTTTCATTTTCATGAATACATACAAGATAAATTTGTATTTTACAATTAAAATTTTACAAAAAGTCAAGCCCTGAAGTTATTTTTCAAGAAAAAAATTATGTTAAAACTTTATTAAGAAAAAAAAGAGAGGTAATATGTGAAAGTATTTTATTTAAAATGTTAAGCCCCAGCACCACTTTTCATTATAAATCAAGTTTAACCTTCTACATACTAATGTTATTTTGCCATCCCAGAATCAAAATTTTTTTTTAAAGATTTATTTTTTATTTATTTTTCTCCTCTTCCCCCCCAGTTTTCTGCTCTGTGTGTCCATTTGCTGCGTGTTCTTCTGTGACCGCTTCTATCCTTACCAGTGGTCCCGGGAATCTGTGTTTTTTTTGTTGCATCACCTTGTTGTGTCAGCTCTCCGTGTATGTGGTGCCATTCTTGGGCAGGCTACACTTCCTTCTGTGCTGGGCAGCTCTCCTTATGGGGCGCACTCCTTGCACATGGGGCTTCCCTACGTGGGGGACACCCCCGCGTGGCAGGGCTCTCCTTGTGTGCATCAGCACTGCACATGGGCCACATGGGTCAAGGAGGCCCGGGGTTTGAGCCACGGACCTCCCATGTGGTAGACGGACGCCCTAACCACTGGGCCAAGTCCACTTCCCAGCAGTCTTACTCTTAACTTGTTCTACATGGAGATAAAATTCTTTCTTTTTATCCAATTATTTGTGAGGAAGTCATTCTTAATTTTCAGCATCCCATAATAGGTAGACCTAAAGTAAGCCTTACTTTAAGTTTTCTGAAATATCATGAAGAATTTGTAAAGTTCACGTTATTGAGTTTGTTATTAAACATGCCTGCGTTCTTGAAGAAAAAGGGAAGGAAAAAGGAGGAAAGAACCAGATTTTAGAGGCGGGAAGAAATCAGTCAGGAAATACAACATTTTGGGATGGCACGGATGACTGAAAGAGGGTACTTTTATCTTGCAAATCGGTTCTGAAGAAATTTCGTGTGTTTGTTTTATTTCAGGTGGATATGAGCCCCCACTTACGAATGTCTTCACCATGCAGTGGTTCCTGACTCTATTTGCTACGTGCCTCCCTAATCACACAGTTTTAAAGATCTGGGATTCAGTCTTCTTTGAAGGCTCGGAAATCATCCTTAGGGTGTCGCTGGCTATCTGGGCAAAATTGGGAGAGTAAGTGATTTTCCCCTTTCTGTTCTGTCTTGAGGTGTGAGAGCCCAAGCAAATTTTGTACTCTAATGTCTAAACCATCAATATTAAGTGTAAAGAAAAGAAAATGTGAATTTTGTTCAGTTGCTTTTAGCCTTCTGAAATCTCAGCTGGCTCATTCTTGTTGGCAGGGGCAGATGGAATCTATTTTGGAGGGAAGGGGCTGACTTTTTCTGGCTTGTAGTTCCTCCTCCTTAGTGCTAGTCTTCTGGTTAGTTCATTCTTTATCAGTCTCTCCATGGACACTGGTTGGGAAGAAGGAGAGAGAGAAGAACTTAGATGAAAGACTGGAAGATTTGGAAAGGAGTAGGTGGATTTATTGATAAATATCACAATTCGGATTATTTATGAATTTTTATTGTTTCTTTTTACTCTGCCTTTTTAAATGAGATCATATGTATAATGCCTATAGCATAGAAAAAAATAATGTCTTCCCGTTCATCAAGAAATGTTAAAATAAATATATTACTGCCAAAACTTATTATCACAGAGACTTTACTTACATTCTTTACAGTAGCAGACTTGAAAAATAAAGGGTATTTCCCCCTACCCCCCATTTCTGATACGTTATGACTATTGGAATAAAATTCTACCTTTTGGGTAATGGAAGAAACATTAGAGTGAAACTGTTAACAGTTAATAGTTAATTTAAGATGCAGAAAAGTTTTCAATTTTTCTTTTCTAGAGATATAAATGACTTGAGTGAGTACCTATAGACAACGTGTCAGACAACTAATAAATCACTGGTAGTGTTTTATTTCAAAAACCTTTTAACTAGTCTTTTTATTTATGATATGTTTTTTCCTGGGGAACTTGCAGCCTTTTTTACTTTTTGCAAAGAAAGATCCACCAACTATTAATTCAGACTTGAAAAAAACATGTGTGTAAGTGTTTTTAAACTTCACATAGTTTTTACCCTTGCCTTTGTTTTATCATACATGGATTTTCAGTTAGGCAAATAAATTTGTTGGTGTGGGATTTGGTGTACTATTTATTTATCTTCTTGTTTTCTCCCAATATCTGTTCTACTCTACCCCTTGTAAGCTTTTTAAACTTTGATTGTTTCTCTGGCTGGGATAGTCCAGTTACTGGGTGACTAGTTTCTAGTATTAAAATAGTAAAGCACTTTACTGTAAGCTGAGTCACTTCTAGTCACCTTTGTTATTATTTCTTAATAATGGAACAGAAGAAAAGAGGTGATTTTGATTTTATTCCCATCTGCCAATTATCTGTAGGAGCAGAACTTATTTCTATGGTCATCCCAGGCATGCCACGCTGTTGAAATAATAGCTACAACCAAAAGCCTGTACTTGTTAAATGCTTACCAAGGCAGGCACTGGCACTGTTGTAAGCCCTCTAGATGTATTAACTCAGTCCTCACCATCACGCTATGAGAGAGACACTATTCTCACCCCCATTTTACAGATGTGGGAACTGAGGCACAGAGAAGGTAGGTAAATTACTCATGGCCACCCAGTTAGTAAGTGAAAGGGCCTGTTTTTGAACCCAGGCATCCTGAATCTAGAGTCCTTACTTTTAATAAGGTGCATCTACTGATAATAAATGGCTGCTCCTTATGAAGAACTGTGATAAAATTTTAAATGTTTCTGAGACTTTGCTCATTATATTTACTTCTATTTCTTTCAAGCGTGCGACTTGTTAATCAAGGGAAAGAAAAGACAGCCAACACCATGGCATTCCTACAGTGCTAGGTAGTTTAAGCACTCTGTCACATTTAATTTTCCCAATAGCCTGCAAAGTAGGTAAAATTATTATCCCTCTTTTTTCAAATGAGAAAACTAAAAAAGTTTAAGTAACTTGCCCGAGGTCACACAACTAATCAGTGGCAGAACTGAGATTTAAATCTATCTCTCTGACTCAGGTGCCTGTAATCTTTCCCACAAACTTTCCATTGGAAAAATATAAATGTATCTAGCTAATCTCTAGGTTACCGCGCACCTGAGTAACATGTAGTTTATATACTGTTGACCATGGGGCCTTTCCTTTTCCTCTTGCTTCTGCAACTTGGAATCTTCCTTTCATTCACACTGAGGGCACTTTTGGAATATATGAGTTGTTGACTATCAGCTCACCTTCATTGGCATCTTTTACTTGTCCTTTCTTTTTTGACTGCTTTGGTTCACTCTGGCCTATCGTGGTATCTTGCTTGGTCTCCCCATCTGTTTTAGTTTGCTAAAGGCTGCCAAGGAAACATACCAGAAATAGGTTAGCTTTTACAATGGGGACTTATTAATTTAAAGTTTTGAGGCTGTAAGCATCCAAAAGCCTTATCAGGAGGTGCTTTCTCTCTGAGCTGCAGCTGTGGGCAGGCACATGGCAGTGTCCACTCTTCTCTCTGCTCTCCTCTGGGCCTCCTTGCTTTCAGCTTCTGGCCCCCTGGGCTTCCTGTCAGCTTCTAGGAGGTTTTCTCTGCATGTTTCTCCCATTTATAAAAGACTCCAGTAAGAGGATTAAGATTCATCCACGGCCATGCAGAGGCCCTTCACTGAAATAATTCAGTCGAAAGGTCCCACCTACAATAGGTTTACACACACAGGAATGGATTAGCTCTAAGGACACGATCTTCTGGGGGCCACCCAGCTTCAAACTGTCACAACATCTCGCCCCATGCTTGCCAGGCTGCCCTAACCAAGGGCACATCTGTTCCCACACTCCCTATTAAAAGCATCTCACGGCTCTTATCCTGCAGGGGCTCAGCCCTCCGGGATCTGGGCCCTGCCATCTCTCTCCTTCAGCTTGCTCTGCCTTCTGCCAGGCCTTGCATCCACTGCCTCCACTGCCCCCACAACTCAAGCCGTGTGGGACCCTTTGCAGTTCCCTGAAAAGAGCCTGCTGTTTCCTGAATCCATGCCTTTAGATGCTTTTTCTTTCTTGTCAGCCTGGTGAACATTTTTCAGAACTCATCTCAAGCATCATTTATTTTCTCTACCCACTAAGTTAACTGGGTTTTCATTTATGCTGACACTATACTCTGAATTTCTGTAGTAACCCTTTAGTTGATTTTTTAAAAAATTGTGGCAATGGGATTTGAACAACACTTCAGAGCCTGAGTATAAAATATATTTTATATATAAATATAAAAAATAAATGTGATATAAGACACCATGTTTTTTTGATGACTGTATGAAAATCCTCCAATATTAATGTATGTCAAATCAATGTCTTACTGTTGGTGGGAAAATAGCTTTCTTACTATACAAAGAACAGTGTAATAGATAAAAGAGAAATACCCAGTGTTCTTTTCTTTGGGCTATTTTTTTTTCCCTTCTAGAAGAAGGATTGAAATCTGACCTGCCTTACTTACAGGTTGCCAGAGTGACAGATTCTTTATTTACATGTAGAACTGAATGCAAGAAACAGGATGTAATCTCCAGCTAGCAGCAGCAGCCTGAGAAGAACTAAGGAAATTCTGCCTGTGAGAACATCTGTGAACTGATGAAATACGCAGTTAAAGTTCTCGATTGTTTGTCATCTTTTACCTTTACTGTGATTTGGTTTCCATCTATTACCGATATCACAGTTTGCAGATTAAGAGCAAGAGGTTCCCTACTGGGCTAATTATTCTTCGGTGTTCAGTTTTGTGGTTGTAATTTCTGACCAGTGGTGGGTACTCTGATCTGCGGAATGTGTCACATGGAAATAAGAAGGGTGCCACAGGCTGGGTCGTGAGACAGAGAGAGCAGTGCAGGGATGATGGGTCTCATCCTTAATGAGTACCTAGAAGTTGCTTAGGGCGTTTTTATCTTTCCTCCACATACAGCATCAGGTGCTAGGAGTGTGTCCCAGGCATTTTAATTTTTGTTGATTGCTGTCTTGATTGATTTGATGGCAAAGACAGCACATCGTGTTGCACCTGCAGTGTACATTTGTTATACTGCATGAGTGTCATAACCCTATCTTTTTTGTCTTTTTTCATCCAGGCAGATAGAATGTTGTGAAACAGCAGATGAATTTTATAGCACCATGGGGCGCCTTACACAGGAGATGCTAGAGAATGACCTTCTGGAAAGCCATGAACTCATGCAGGTCAGTAGGCAACGTGGCCCCATCTTGGTTCAGGGAGCCCCGTGTGCTGTGGGAACTGCCAGTGCCAGGGCAGTAGTCCTGGCATGTGTGCTTAGCCAGCCTTCTTAGTTTTTCAACTGACCAAGCATCTGTATAATTTGAATGAATCTAACTGTGTTACAAGAGGAAGAAGAGATGAATGATGGACATTTGTTGTGGGTTTCATTCAAATGATGTTGCTTGAAAAATCACTAAGTGCAATACAAAAGTAAATTTTAAAAACTAGGAAAAAATTCCACATCAGTATTTTTGGGTGCTTATTCTGAATCTGATTCTTAGCTTTATTACAGGAGACTTGTGGGGTGAAATAATTTTGGGGGAGGACTTACTGGGGATAAAAAGGATATTGAGGGAATGGATATGGCTCAGTTTGTTGCACACCTGCTTCCCACATGGAGGTCCCAGGTTCAGTGCCTGGTGCCTCCTAAAACAAAACAAAAACAAGTAAACAAATGAAAAAACCAACTCAGGGGAGCGGATGTGGCTCAGTGGTTGAACACTGGCTTTCCACAAAAGAAATCCCAAGTTCAATCCTAAAAAAAAAAAAAAAAAAACCAATATTGAGAGCATTTTGGTATATTTTACTTTGTTTTGCCCACATTTGCAACTAAGGTTATTGTATGTGAATCATAAATTTCAATACGAAAGACTGGAAGGGTTTTGTTATTTTCTGAGATGTTGCCATATCTCAATATCATATTCACCATGTTATTAAAATGGGCAGTGAATATAAAAAAGATAGCAGGTGTGTTAACACTCATTTCCACTAGGTTCTATCATATAATTTTGTCCTCATTCTCTTCTTATGCATCTGACTGCTGCTTATCTTCTGTGTTCTTCCTCTTGCTCACTGGGCCTTCCTCTTGCTCACTGGGCCTTAGTTTCTTCTTTCTCAGTGATTTCTCTCTCCTCTTGCTTGTTTTCAACTCTTTTTTTTTTTTTTTAAGATTTATTATTATTATTTTTTAAAGATTTATTTATTTACTTATTTCTCTCCCCTTCCCCCTCACCCCGGTTGTCTGTTCTCTGTGTCTATTTGCTGCATCTTCTTTGTCCACTTCTGTTGTTGTCAGTGGCACAGGAATCTGTGTCTCTTTGTTGCTTCATCTTGTTGTGTCAGCTCTCCGTGTGTGCGGTGCCATTCCTGGGCAGGCTGCACTTTCTTTCATGCTAGGCGGCTCTCCTTATGGGGTGCACTCCTTGCGCATGGGGCTCTCCTACGCGGGGGACACCCCTGCGTGGCACGGCACTCCTTGTGCCCATCAGCACTGCGCATGGGCCAGCTCCACACGGGTCAAGGAGGCCCGGGGTTTGAACCATGGACCTCCCATGTGGTAGATGGACGCCCTAACCACTGGACCAAGTCTGCTGCCCTAAAGATTTATTTATTTATTGTTCCCCCTTCCCCTTCCCCTGCCCTGCTGTTTTTGCTGTCAGTGTTGTCTTCTCTTTTCATTTTCTCTCCTCCAGGATTCACCGGGTTTCAATCCTGGAGACCCCTGATATGGAGAGAGGTTCCCTGTCAATTGCGCCACCTCAGTTCCTGGTTTCTGCTGCGCTTCACCTTAACTCTCCCCTTGTCTCTCTTTTGATGCATCATCATCTTGTTGCTTGACTCTCTTCAAAGGGCACTGGCTCACCACATGGGGGCTCACTCACCAGGTGGGCAGTCATGTGGACAGTGGTTCACCACGTGGGCACTTGAGCTCACCACATGGGCAGTCACTCACTATGCGGGCAGTGGCTCACCACACTTTCTCTTCTTTTTCACCAAGAGGCCCCAGGGATCGAACCCAGGTCCTCCCACATGGTAAGTGGAAGCCCTATCACTTGAGCCACATCTACTTCCTCTTTTCAACTCTTTATGCTGTGCTTCATCCCTGAGGTCATTTTGGGTGCAGGGGCCCAGTCAACAAATGAGAGAACTAATAATGAATTCTGATTTAGGTCTGGAGAAGTAGGGACCATCCATATTTTTGCTTGTCTGCTGGCAGTCCCAGCTCCTTCCCAGAAACCCCACTCTTAGCAGATAGCTATTCAATTTATTGAGAATATTGGCCACTCAATATAACTTCTCTGACCGTTCATATTTTTATCTCAACTTATCTTTGCATTTTCCTCTTTTCTTCTTTTCTGTCTTCTCACAGGAAGAAGTGTTCCTTCTGATCCTGATATCTGTGTTCTGATTCCAAATTCTCTTACATATCCTGGGCCACTGCTTCACCACTCATTCTCTTGGTGGAAAGTGCCTTTATTGAGAATCATTTTATGTGCCATAGCCACAGTTGGCATTTTCCACATATAGGATCCTTTACATCCTAAAGAACTGTTTGATTCATATTACAAAGTAGGATTCTGAGATATCATCCTTCCCTCCCCTACTTATGAAACTTCAGTGGCTACTCACTGCCTATGAAACAAAACAGATTTCTCAGCTTATTGTCCAATGCTCTGGTCTCTCTGGCCTTAACCTATCTTTTCAGCTGTAGTTGCTATTACTCCCATTTCTATCCTGCTTTAGTAAACCAGATTGTCTTCCATGCTCCCAAAAGTGCCTGGGAATTTTCTTCCTCCACATCTTTGTTTTCTCTGCCCCTTCTTTCTCTTCTGCCTCCATATGTTTTAATCCTGCCTCCTTTTGAAAGTTGCAGTTCAGATGCCATCCTCTTTATGAAATAGTCTCTGATAATCGCAGTTAAAATTGTCTCCCATTTCTTTGAATCACCAGAGCATTTGATTTGTACCTCTCTGCATGGTTTGAGGGAGTTGACGAGGAGTTTGGTATTCAGGGACAGGGTTGTGGAAGACCATAAGCCATGGGAAGAAGCTTGGACTTGATCTTGTAGGTTAGTGATTCTGAAATCATGCTTGCTGGAGCCCTAGGCTTTCTGTGGAGGCTTTGGAAGGAAAAAAAGAGTTTTGGACCTGAAATATTTTAAGGAGAGGAGGGAAATTATTTGAGTTGTGTCTTATGTCGAATACTTGGGCAGTCCTGTGAAGGATGGATTTGAAGGGGTCAACAACCAGAAACCTGTAAAGAGGCAATGAATGTAGAGGCAAAAATGGAGTAGATTCCATACTGAGAAGATGAAATTGACTGGACTTGGCCACTGAAAATGGATGTGGAAGTGAGGGGGAAGGAAGTGGCAACCTCCAGGTTTCTGGCTTAGGAGAAAGATGGCAAGTTTATGGGAGCAGGATGATGGGTTTGTTTTCAGATAGGTTGCTTTGGACCTACACTTTGGCAGCCCCATCTTTACCTTCCCAGTGCTTTGTAACAGGAACCTATTGTACTGGTCATAGCTCTTTTCCTGCCTGTCCCTCTGGAGGCCTTGCTCATTCCCCTGACAGGGCTTGTATTTCCCTCTGATGCTCCATCTGTGAAAATCCTATCTGCTCCATCCTGGATCCTGCGCTCTTGCTTCTCTCCTCCACTCCCAAGGTACCTCTGTTATCTTAGCCCTCACTGATGATGCCTCCTCTGTGTTTCTTCAATACTTAAGATTTTCAGCAATGGATTTAATGCTATTTATAGAATATCTCGTATTGTTTGGTATGTTTCCAAGCATGTTAATCTCATTTCTTTAATGAAGTAGTAAGTTTCTCAGTAGGGACCATGTATTACTCCATATCCCTGCAATACCTAGGACAGTGCTAAGAATACATCTGGGATCTCCGTGAATACACAGATGCATAGAACATTAGAACATGAGGCAGTGATTTTCAGACTCAACTGTGTATAAGAAAGACCTCAGGAGCATATTAAAATGCAGCTATCTGGCCCACAGGTGATCCTGACGCAAGTAGCTTTTAGACAGCACTTAGAGAAAAACTAGCTTAAAAGACTCTTAAAGATCAACTCACCTAATTCTGTGACTTTTCAGAAAGGAAACTAAGGCTTGGAGAGCAAATTGCCAGTTTCTGCGATTGTCTAGAAGTAGACCCAGGCCTGAGCCCAAATCCTTAACTCCTCGCTTAAATGCTTTTTTTCCCACCCAACACACTGCTTCTACCTTATTCTGAATGTCCTTTTAAAAGCTAAAATTCTCTTCAGGAGAATATGGCAACATCTTTATTTCACTTAAAGTTTAAAAATTGTCAGAAGGAGTGAGAGATATCAGAAGACTTGATTTTGTTGGACGCACACTTTGTCCTTTGGGAGTTTCCTTCCAGTCTTAGGTATTAGGAGAAAATAAAATGTTCTTACCCTGCTTTAAGAAAATTCTAGAGGAGGAAATGCAGACTGTGAGTTGACTGATTATATCTCATTTTAGTAGCATTTCTCCTGCCTAGGAAAACATTTGTATGAAGATGAACTGAACCTAATTTGTACAATTTATGTTTTCATGTTTTCTTTAAAGCATGTCAGTAATGAAAAAGGAAATCAAATTCCTTTTTAGCAGTGCCTGAATATAAATGTCTATTTACGTGTGTGTTGGTAGCTCAGATAGTAAATAGGCTTGTTGGTTTTCCTTGGCATAGAGTATCAAGAAGAGAAATGGTGAGAGTCATTTAAAGTCACTCTCTTTTCTGTATTCGCTGTTTCTGAAAAGATTAATTCAGTGGCTCTGATCCAACTATGGTGGGCTATAGATCTGTCAGCAAACCTGAAATGGCTTCACATGAAAATATATACTGAATATAAGAGCTTTATTTTTGCACCAAAGAGATGAAAGGATTCTTCCCCTTTGGTCTTACTTATTTCTTTCAATTCTAAGTCCTATATGCAACATAACCTACTCTAGTTTTTGTTTTGTTTTCTGTAATCACATCATTCTTATCAGCAATGGTCCTTTTTGTGTTGTTAGTATTAGAAAAAAAGATAGGGTAAATGCTGAGGAAGTAGTGTATCTAGATTTCAGGTAGACTTTTGACAGTCTGTCCTGTAATCTTTGAGGGCTATATGGAGAAAAGTCATTTAGATGCTATTGATATTGTGTATAGCCCAAGGTATTTGTTGATGATTTCCTGTCATCTGGAGAGAATTCTTAGGTGTCATGAGGTGGGATTTGCTTTTTCCCATTGGTGATGGGGTAGAAATTCCAAGGAGGTGGATGCTTGTTCAATAGAAGAATAATGTTTGATTAATTAGTGCTGTCAAAAATTGAAACCATCTGCCCTGCAAAATAGTGCATATCCATAACTGGAATTGCTTAAGCAGCTTCTTTATGACCATCTGTTGGTGATGTTCTAGAAGGGACTCCTGTGTGGGAGGAAGGTTGAACTAAATTATGTTTAAATTCCATTCTAATTTTGGCTCTGAGATGATTGCTAAAATTTCTTTCTTGGAATTCATTGTAAATCACCAATTTCCAAAGTTAGAATCCTAGATCTTGTCTTGTTCTAAGCTTATTGGTTACCTTAAGGATGTGATGGTATGCCAGGAATACTCATGGAACAAGCATGCCTTAGATATGTGAGACCTTCAAATTTGTGAGTGAATGTATGTGAAGAGGTACTATAAACAAGTTTGTTTCTTCTTTGAACTTCTAATCAAAAGTACACAGTAGAGAAATGAAGATAGGAAATAGAAAACAAAAGCTCAGTAGTGTTTAAAACTAAAAGACAATTTTAAAAAAAGCTCAGTGGAACCAGTTTTCTTGGTTGATCAAGTGTCTTTAGGCAAGTGTCCCTTGTCTACCAGGAGGAGCCCAGACCATCTGTCCTGAGGGAGAGTAGGGAGAAGTGGGAGCAGCGTGCCCTTCCCATTCCTCCTTAAAAACTTCCATCCCAAGATTAGACAAGGGAATTTTCAGATACTTTTTACAAAACCAGAAGAAAATAAATCATGGTAGACTCTTCAGCTGGTCAACCCTGCTAGTTGTCTTCAATGAGACATCTTACTTGACTTGTAAGGCATTTTGAAGTTCCAGCATTAATAATTTCATCTTTTAAAGTTAAATCCAAATGGAATGGGCTTTTTAAAAGTCTGTACCAAGTTTCTAAAATGGTAAGGAGAAAGATCACATGGGTGAGAGGCTGGCAGATTCTTGGCCCAACTGTGGGATCACATTTTAAGTGCTGAGTAGATACAGGTAGGCTGATGTGGTCCCCACCGAGGCCTGAGTGACAGACAGCACTTGGTCTGGATCTAAATTTGGGATGCTTAGGAGAGGATTTCACATCTTCCATTTTCCTGAAAAGGATGTGGGAAAAAAACATGATTATAAGAGCAAGGAGGAAAGAACTCTGTACTGGTAGTGAGGCAGCTTTGGTGGGTGATGAGCTAGCTGCTAATTACCTTTATGGGAGCAAAGAACCTGAGGGTTCAGTATCATGATGTTATTAATAAAATGATATGAAATATTTCAGGCATATGAATTGTATTAATAAAACCTACATACCCACCATCCAACTTAAGAAGTAAGACTTTAACAACACAGGTGAACACCCTCATACACCTCTCCCTGGAAAAGAGGCTCTCACACTCCAGGCTAGTGGGAGCCACTGATACCTTCTGCTTCCTTCCAGGAGGACAGGTCACTGTACTGAATTTGTACTGCTTCTCAACCTTTTAGGTGTGATCATGTATTTAAATATGTGTTAAGACAGCTTAGAGATGACTTTTATGGTCACTATAAGCTGGATAGCTTTGAAGAATAAGTGATGGAGAATTGAAGGGAAGGAATTTTAGCTATCACTTACTTGTTTGGAATCTTGGGCAGATATAGTAAAGTGTAAGCTGATTCTGTGAGGTTTGGGGGGAGTCAGATCTGCAGGCTGTTTAGAATCAAGATTGTAGTGGACTGTCTGTCTCAGGGTGACTCTGAGCTAGCTATAAAGTGAAACAGCAGCAAAATCAAATCCCTTTCAGAGCTCTTTTATTCCTTCCTACCCAGGAAAATATTGACCTCTCCTTAGCCTTCAGAAGAATAATCCTGTTTGAAATAAAAAATACCACTTTTAAATATTTTCCTAGAAAAACTTCATCAACCTATTTGAATGACTTCCTGGGAAAATGAAAGTTAGTGTTATTTATATACATTTTCTGGTGAATAAGAACCCAAAGAATTAAAGAAATATTTTTGGAGCAGTTAAATTTTAATAAAAATAAAAGAGCAAACAAGATTACTTTCCTTCTGATGATAAAATGCTGTATAATTTTATAATTCTGGAGAAGCACAGGTGTTCTTTATAATTTTTATTTATAGATTTGTTAACAGCCTATGCTTTACACCCTCTTCCTTTTTTCTTGCTTTTTCCTTAAAAAATACCTGCTAAGAATTTTCACCTAGAACTCATTCATGGACATCTGAAAAGGTATTATCTTTGGAGAAAGCTCACAGTTGATCACAAGGTCATCCAGTAGACTTAATTTTATTCAGAAGGCTGACATTTGAATCTGTGAAAAGCAAGCACTAAACACAACGAACATTGATGGGTAGTTACAGAAGTGATAGGGAGCTATGGATTTCTGAATTAACCCAATTATCATATGGGCAGGAGGAAGTCAGACTGTCCTTTTTTACCCACCGGTGTTCTCCAATTCCAATGCCCCTTCATAGCTGGGTTGATGGAAGATCTCACTGTTGGGTTTATCAGTGGTCTTTGTCTTTTTCCAAAGCAGATATTGAAGTGGAAGGAAAGTGTGTAAAGAGTACTATCTGCCTCTTCACCCTCAAAATCATAATTTTAATATCCTTACAGGACTGATAAGAGTTGTTTCAGGCTACCATTTCAGACTTAGCATTTTTGCTTTTGTTTTTCAGACTGTTTATTCTATGGCTCCATTCCCTTTCCCACAGTTGGCAGAGTTGAGGGAAAAATATACCTACAACATTACCCCATTCCCAGCCACAGTTAAAGCCACCTCAATTTCTGGGTAAGGTTTTTTCTTTCCTTGGTATTTTCATAATAGAGGACTTAATTCCTTAAAATATTATAAATATTAAGCTCTAGAAATATGTTTAAAGTAATTTGGTACTTAGAGTCTGAATGGTCTTTCCTAAAGGATTTTATGTAAATTCAAGAGTGGGTAACAATGTGAATGCAACTTTTAAAAGTGTACTTTCCCAAAAAGTTGAACATATTTATGAATATAAACTGAGATATTTAGCAACCCTACAACTTAACCTGAAACATAAAATATTAAAAATCTCAAAAATTAAAATAAGATGAAGCTTGTGCATGAATAGATAGTGTAGACAAGTTAACTTAATATTAAGACTAGAAATTGTCAAAAATATATATAGCAATTTAGTATATAAAAAATTGGTACATTATATCAATGGGGAAAAGATATACAATAGATGATACTGGGTCAGTGAGACGTAAATGTGGACAGAAAAAGAGTTAGAGTCACATACCTCATACCATACTATACGATAAATTCCATATCGATGGATGAGTTAATTGGAAAAATGAAAAATAAAATTAGAAGATAATGTGGAAGAATTCCTTTAGTTCTTTGGAATTGGGAAGGCCTTTGTAACTGACTCAAGATAAAAAACAATAAACAAAAATATTTAAGTACATTAAAATTTTTCTGCATGACCAAGCCAAAATAGAACAAAACAAAAACTCCAAAGCAGACTCAAAATTTGTGGAAAAATATTTTTAATTCATATGCCAAATACGGATTTGTATCTCTAATATATAAAGCTCCTAGAAATCAATAAGAAAATAACCACTTACCTGAAAAATAATCAAAGAATGGGTATAGGCACATAATATAAAAGGTAAGATCAGGGAAGCGGATTTGGCTCAATGGATAGAGCATCTGCCTACCACATGGGAGGTACGGGATTCAAACCCAGGGCCTCCTGACCCATGTGGAGCTGGCCCATGCCCAGTGCTGATGTGTTGCAAGGAGTGCTGTGCCATGCAAGGGTGTCGCCTGTGTAGGGGAGTCCCGTGCTCAAGGAGTGTGCCCCGTAAGGAGAGTTGCCCAGCACAAAAAAGTGCAGCCTGCCCAGGAGTGGTGCCGCACACTCAGAGAGCTGGCCGGTAGGATGCCACAATGAAGAAGGAGATGCACATTCCTGGTGCTGCTGATAAGAATACAAGCGGACACAGAAGAACACACAGCAAATGGACACAGAGAACAGACAACTGGGGGTGGGGACAGGGAAGGAGAGAGAAAAAAAAGTTAAAAGAAAAAGACAACATCAGTCATAGTAAGAGAAATGCAGTTTAAAACTAGATTGAGATATTGTTTCTTATTATTTTGGCAAAAACTCAAAAGGTTGATAACATATTCTGATGAAAAAGCCATAGGGAAACAGACACTGTTATACATTTCTGGTGAGAGGTTACTTTGATTTGTGGTGGGCAATTTGTCAGTATTTGCAAAATTGCTAATGCATATATCCTTTGACTCAGCAATCTACTCTTGTAATCATCCCACAGAAGTATTCACATATGTGTAAAACACAGTATGTATAAGGTTATTTATTGTAGCATTGTTTATAATAGCACAATATTGGAAATAATGTAAGCATGTACCATTAGCAACCCGGTTTCATCACAGGAGCTACATTATATACAATACAGTGCAGCTATAACAAAGGATGAGGCAGCTCTGTGTATGGATATGGAAAGATTTCTTAGGTGAGTAAAAGCAAGGTGCAGAAGAGTCTGTGTAGTATGCTAATATTTATGCAAAAAGAAAAATAAGACTATATAGTATGCATAAAGAAATGGAAGGATACATATGAAACTAGTAATAGTGGTTACCTATGGGGATTAGGTGGAGAACTAGACAGAAGTTGAACAGGGGTGGGAGAGAGAACATATATATTATACACACACACACAAACATACGTACCCATATGTCATATAATCCATATGACTATATTACTTTATTTAAAAATACTACTGTTTTCTTTGAATATTTCTTTTTCTTCTTTTCTGTTTTTCAAGACGACATGGTAAGGCCAGAGACAGTGATGAAGAGAATGACCTAGATGATGAAGATGCTATCGTTAATGCTCTAGGGTGTCTTGGCCCTTTTAGTGGACTCCTGGCACCTGAACTGCAGAAGTACCAAAAGCAAATTAAAGGTAAACAGAGGTAGCTCTCCCCTAAATGATTACAGTATGTTGGTTCACGTAACCAGGATATTATTATAACATGTGTGATTATCACTGTTTGGTAATTATGGCTACCACTATGTAAGATCTTTATTAAAGAATCTACTGGTGTGATGGTTAGAGAAAGTGGCCATGGTGGCTGCTGGGGGTAAGGAGTGGGAGGAAGAGATGTGATGTGGGGGTGTTTTCGGGACTTGGAGTTGTCCTGGGTGGTGCTGCAGGGACAGTTACCAGACATTGTATGTCCTCCCATGGCCCACTGGGTGGACTGTGGGAGAGTGTGGACTATTGTGTGGACCATTGACCATGAGGTGCAGTGGTGCTCAGAGATGTGTTCACCAAGTGCAATGAATGTCTCATGATGATGGAGGAGGTTGTTGTTATGGGGGGAGGAGTGGGTTGAGGGGGTTGGGGGGTATATGGGGACCTCATTTTTTTTAATGTAACATTAAAAAATAAATAAAGACAAAAAACCAACTTAAAAAAAAAGAATCTTCTATTATTTTTATCATTTAGTAGGATGTCCTTGGATTTATTCTTTAACTTTATATATGGTTACTTTTATACCCTACCCTCTGCCCCATTCATCTGATTCAACTTTATGTGTTCATTCCTTAGCATTGAGCCTAGCATAAAAGTAGATGCTTAATAAATGCTATTTGGATTGACTTGAATTCCTCTTTGACTGCCTTTTCTTCCACTATAAGAAGACCCTCTAAATCTAAAACATGGTTATCTAGCCTCTGCATGAATTTCTTGAGTGACAGGAAACTCAAGAAACTCATTCTGCAAGATTTCTCTGCTTAGTTCATGGTTTCTAGTTTCAATGAGAATTACCTCCACCTCCCGGTCTTGTGATTAGTTTTTCCTTTTAGAACAACACAGATCAAGTCTACTTCTTCTGCTTTATATCTCTTCAAATCTTTGAGGCCAGCCATGAAATTAAGATACCACACAGGATTATAGTGTAATTAATCAATTCCCATTTAACTCTTAATTTTTCCACTGACTGTCTCTTTGCCTTTCTTCTTTTGAGTACAGAGCCCAATGAGGAGCAGAGTCTGAGATCTAATAACATTGCAGAACTAAGTCCAGGAGCAATCAATTCCTGCCGAAGTGAATACCATGCAGCTTTTAACAGTATGATGATGGAGCGCATGACCACAGATATCAATGCTTTGAAGCGGCAGTACTCTCGGATTAAAAAGAAACAACAGCAGCAGGTTCATCAGGTGTATATCAGGGCAGGTAATGTGGTTCTTTGTTACAATCAATTTCATATCTGTCAATTTCACAATCTTAATTTGTAAAAGGAAGAACAAGTAATTCCTAGAATGGCTTTGAAATTACTCTAGTGCAGCATTGGCAAACATAGCTGGCATGAGCTAAGAGCATATTCAGCATCTTACTTTTTATTTTATTTTATCAGGCTCTAAAGAAGAAAAAGGCCGCGAGTTCTTTTTAGGTCCCAAGGACCAGCCAATTGATGGTATTAACACATCTTTACTACGTGCGCTTGTGGAGCAGGGGTTGCAAATGATTAGGATGTTGCAAAGCCATGCAATCCTTGGACTTGAGAAATTGTGGAGCAATGGTCACATAAATTTCACCCTTCTGAAGATAGAATTTAGTCATCTAAGCACTAGTAAATTAAACTACACACTAGTCATTTAGGTTGTAATGTAACATGCTGTGATCATTCAGGAGCCTGTGCTTCACTGACTAGTTAGCAGTATCCTGGAAGTGTACAGAGAAGAGCACAATTGTGCAGTTGGGAATGCTCTTTTCCAAGGATTGCCAAGCTTTCTTTTTTTTAATTAAAAAAATCCCAGTGGACAATCCATTTTCTTGTTTAATATGTGCTGATTTGGGAGTTAATTTGTCTTCTTCTAAGTGAATCTGCTAATGAAAATTATGCCTGTCAGAATTAACTGAGATATAAATTTAGCATGTTTTTAAGAGGCTGGTGAGCATATGACTGACCTTTCATAAAAACCGAATTTGCCTTCCATTTATCCGGGGGGAATAGGCAACTTCTTGAAGATCCTTACTTTATCCTAAATCATCAGGAAAACAATCACAAGAGTAATTGATGGAAGTGGATGTGGCTCAAGCAGTTGAGTGCCTGCTTCCCACAGGGGAGTTCCCGGGATTGGTTCCCAGTGCCTCCTAAAACAAAACAAAACAAACTACAATCAAGACAAACAGAAAAAAAAAAACCCAACTGACTCAGGGGAGCTGATGTGGCTCAGTGGTTGAGTGCCAGCTTCTACATACCAGGTCCTGGGTTCAAGCCCCAGTCCCCAGTCCCTAAAAAAAAAAAAAAAAAAAAAGTAATTGTCAATAACAGCACTTTAATTTTCAAAACATTTATACATATAGTTCATCATTTTGTCTTTAAAACAAATTTCTGAGGAGGGCAGGGACAGATACTCTTATCTCTTTCTTTTTTAAGTGAGTTTTAGAAATAGGCTTTACTTTTTTTTTTTAAAGATTTATTTTTATTTATTTATCCCCGCTCCTTGCCTCTTGCTCGCTGTCTGCCCTCTGTGCCATTCACTGAGCATTCTTCTGTGTCTGCTTGTCTCCTTTTGTTGTGTCATCTTGCTGCACCAGCTCTCTGTGGCTGTCAGGTCTCCGTGGGGTGCGGGCCAGCGTCCCTTCACAAGGAGGCCCTGGGAAGCGAACCCAGGGCCTCCAGTATGCTAGGCAGGAGGCCAATTGAGTGAGCCACATCCGCTTCTCCTTATCTCCTTTTTAAAGATGAGAAAGAGCAATTCAGGAGGGTCGAGTGATTGTCTAGGGTCATATGACCACAGTGAGTGACCAGGCTAGGGCTAGAACCAAGGTGTTTTGACTCTTTGTATAGTCCCTTTTCAGCTACATAATGCTGAAATGGGATGGTAAATAATCAACTAAATCAGCCCAGTGACTTGTCCTCTAGCCAGAGGTCAGCAAACTATGGCCCAGAGGCCAAATACTGTCCCCTGCCTATTTTCATAAATAAAATTTTATTGGCACATAGCCTTGTCCACTTGCCTACATCTTGTTTATAGCTGATTTCACACTAGAATGGATAAAATATTTATAATCTGGGCCTTTAAGAAAAAGTTTGTCAACTATTCCTCTAAATCATGTTCTATGTGGTTCTCTTTAAGGGAGAGATTGTTTCTCAAAGGTCAAGTTCTAGAATAGTGATTCTTAAATTTTAGTGTGTATATGAATCACTTGGTGGGCTGCTGAATGCAGAATCTGCTTCAGTGGGTTTGGCTTGGGCTGAGTATTTCCAACAAGCTTGTAGGTGATGCTTGTGCTGTTGGGCAGCGACAACACTTTAGGAAAGGTTGTAAGATTTATTTTTATTTATTATTTCTCCCCACCCCTCGTTGTTTGCACTGCTGTATCTGCTTGTCTTCTTTGTTTCTTTAGGAGGCACTGGGAACTGAACCCAGGCCCTCCAATATGGGAAGGAAGTACCTAAACACTTGAGCCACCTCTGTTTTCTGCTTTGTTGTGTCTCTCATATTTTTCTTCTTGTGTCTTTTGTTGTATCAGCTTGCTGTGCTTGCCCGTCATTTCAGCTTGCTGTCCTGCTCGTCTTCTTTTTTAGAAGGCACTGGAACCTCTGCTCCCTGCTTTGTTATGTGTCTCATGGTTTCCTTCTCGTGTCTCTTGTTGTGTCACCTTGCCATGCCTGCCCGCCCCACTGGCTTGTTGTCTTCTTTAGGAGGCACTGGGAACCAAACCAGGGATCTCCCATGTGGTAGGTGGGAGCTCAATTGTCTGAGCCACATCTGCCTCCCAGGAAAGGTTTTAGAGGAGATAGGCTAGGACAGGATTAGCAGCACAGGTGGAGATATTGGCCTTGAATAAGAGGCAAAGAATGTCTGTTTCTGAGCCTTAAAGATGGTAAGGATAGTAGTTGAGGTACCAGCTTCCTAGATTAGGGAGGACAGGGAGCTGGGACCTTTCAGACCTAATAGCTTCTGTTTTCATGGAGAAATTGGAGGAAAGGTCATCTGCTGGGAGTGAATAAGTTAGTAGTTGGGTGGGAGCTTTAAAAAGTAATGAAGGGAAATGGTTGTGGCTCAAGCAGTTGGGCTACAATCTACCATATAGGAGGTCCAGGGTTCAATGCCCAGGGCCTCCTGGTGAAGGCAAACTGGCCCGCATGGTGAGCTGGCCCACGTGAGAGTGCAGCCCTGCACAGGAGTGCTGCCGCACACACGAGTGCCAGCTGACGTGGAGAGCTGGCGCAGCAAGATGATGCAACAAAAAGAGACACAGAGGAGACACAATAAAAGATGTAGCAGAACAGGGAGCTGAGGTGGTGCAAGAGAATGATCGCCTCTCTCCCACTCCAGAAAGTCTCAGGGTTGGTTCCTGGAGCCTCCTAATGAGAATACAAGCAGACACAGAAGAGCACATAGCGAATGGACACAGAGAGCAAACAATGAGGGGGAGGAGGTTGAGAAATAAATAAATAAATCTTTAAAAATAAAAGTAATGAAGATTTGGATAGGCCAATCCCATTGGATAGGGAAATGGGAGAGGAAAAGAAAGATTGTTCAACGGCATTGAGGACACAGCAAAAATAGGAAAACATGAATCTGAAGGGCTTTCGATCCACATGGCTGTGTGATTTTTGCCTCTAGCAGTTGTGAGCAGCTTGGTTTCAGAAAAGAGAATGTAGATTATAAATTCAGGAGTTGGGATTTTGCCAGCAACATACGAAAAAGGAATAGGGATGCCTGGGATGGGTGGTGGCTGGTGAGGCAGTGGTCCAGGTGATCACATAGGCATCTGGGCTGGGTAAGGGTGTAAGTGAGCCAGAGATGGGTAAGAGGCTACAAGAAGAATGAGGGAGCAAAAGCCAGAAGTCTCCATGACTCAGTACCAGGTGCAGTAGGATTGATAACACATAATGTAGATCTGCATGATCAAGTATAGGATGTAAACATGGGTATGGAATGGTGGTGAAGGACCTGGAACGGGGGAGACTGAAGAACTCTGAGTTTAGGTAGTGGATGGACCTGCCACACAGATGGGAAGGTTATCAAGGAAGATGATAGGACAGAATGTAAGGAGACAGTTGTCAGGGTCTTCATTGGAGAGCGGGGTGTGACCAGGGGTAGAAGACAACAGTAGATTTAAGGGTGGAAGGACCTTCACCCAGGTGGTTTAAGGGTGGAAGAACATCAAAGAGAAAGATTTCTACACAAAGGTGGAGGGGCCTTCTCCCTGCTACTTCTGCCACTGCTGTCATCCTGGGGCCCTTGAGTGTTCACTGCTGCAACAGAAATAGGGGCCTCCTCATAACCACAGGAGGAGGACAATAATATCATGAAAAGTGCCCTCCAGAAGGACTAAGCTTTGGTGCTTTCTGATTTTCAATTTACTTTCAAAGTCCGTTGAGGAAACAAGTGACTTTTTGTACCTAGGATCAGGCATTGATCACCTGTGGTTACACTGCATTTTTACTACCATTTATCACCTTTCTCGTTCTGCTGTCTCACACCTTATTACGTGCAGTGTTTTTGTACCTCTCAGAAGCTCGCAGCTGGTAATCCATATGCTCATCGTGTTTGTCTTGTTATTTTAGAAAATCTTTAGATTGTCTAGATAAAAGATCTCTGAGGTTGCTGCTCAGAGACAAAACATCTCTGCAAAAAATTTAGGTTCCTGGACTCTAATTAGAAATGAGTGGTCAGAGTCTCCATCCCTTTTTATATCATCAGCCTATAATCTCCTCCTTTTTGAAGAGAAAACTCTATGGCAGAATTCAGTTCCTGCTGCTTTCAGTCACATGACTCTGCCAGCACCTGGGAAATAGATGGGAAGGGATACAGGGGAACATTCTCATGATCTCTTTTCTGTAATGGATGTGTTTCCCTGGGGTATGTTTCACAAAACCTTTCAACATTTCTTTCAGACAAAGGGCCAGTGACCAGCCTTCTCCCGTCCCAGATAAACAATTCTCCAGTTATAAACCACCTTCTTTTAGGAAAGAAGATGAAAATGACTAACAGAGCTGCCAAGAATGCTGTCATACACATCCCTGGTCACACAGGAGGCAAAATATCCCCTGTGTCTCATGAAGACCTTAAGACAAAACTCAACTCTCCATGGAGAACTCACATCCGAGTCCACAAAAAGACCATGACGAGAACCAAGAGTCAGCTGGGCTGTGGGGACACCATTGGGCTGATAGAAGAGCAGAGTGAGGGCTGCAAAACTAACAACTCGGGGGTGGTGGAGGAGTTTTCCTTCAGTTGTGCGGCGACAGCTCAAAGAGAAGGCAGCAGCTCTGAAGGCACTGGAAGGCGAATCGAAGGACAATCTCCAGAGCCAGTGTTTGGGGAGGCTAATGCCAGTGTCTCTGCAGTTCAGGTGAAGCTAGAAGTCTTGGAGCTGAACCACAGGGATGCTGCTGCTGAAGCTGAGCCCAAGGTGCCCTTGCCCAGCCAGCGGCACTTCTTAGAGCCGACTAATGCACCTGGAGAAAACAAAGCCACCAGCAGACCTCCCCAAAGCAGCAACCCTAAAACTCCCATCTTTAGCCCCTTTCCCAGCGTCAAACCACTCCGGAAGTCAGCCACAGCCAGGAATTTGGGATTATATGGTCCTACAGAAAGAACCCCAACCGTGCACTTCCCTCAGATAAGCAGGAGCGTCAGCAAATCCGGAGGTGGAAACAGTGGCACTAAGAAACGATGACGTCTCCTAAGAACTTTGTCTCCTGATGTACCTTTTTATGGGAGTACAAGGTTTCCAGCTGAATGACTCCAACAGAGTTTTAATTGTCCAATGAAAATGAGCAGAGAGGTTCTGAGATGAGTAACAGTCCATAAAAGGGCAATTGAACGTTTTATAAGGAGAGCCAGAATAGGGATGTTTTCCCATGGTGACATCCACTTGAGAACTGATGCAGTGGATTCTAATAGCAAAATAAATATTGTGCTTTTAAAATGTGAAGGTTTTCCAATTTTTCATTGTGAGCTGTTTAGAAAAGACTATGTATCTGGACTGTTAACCCCTCTTCCTTCCTCCTTCTCTGAGGGCCTGTAAGGTCCCCTGTGACAACACCCTCAAAACCTTCCAATTCTCTAGTGTTTTTAATACTCAAGCATGCACACACTACCTTGCTAGAACAAAAACTAAAAAAAGAAAGTAAGTCTTAGTTGCAAGAAACTTCTGGATTTCCCTCTTCATGCCCAATGAGGGGATGTCTGGGTGTTTGTGTTTTCCCTTAGTAATTTCTTTCAGCTGCTCAAGATGCTAAAGCACATAGGAAAAAAATATGGATAGCCTGTTTTTAACTTTGTGTTTCTACCTGCAAAAGGATGAAAACTTTTAGTTTGTTGAAATTTAGGTTGATAACCAATGTGAAGATCTTACACAGAGAACACAAATGGGTTATACGTTAAGCAATTGTTCTGAACAGCTTGCTGGTTCCACTAAGCTTTCCCCAAGGTTCATCAGCTCCTCTCCAGGTGAGCTTTGGTCCTCAGTGGTTTGGATCCTGCATCTTCCACCTTGCAGCACATTTACCTGCCTGGTCTCCGTGGCAGAGGGGCAAATCCTCTGCTCCCAAAGAGCCTCCAGCCTCAAATGCCAGAACATAAGCACCTGCAACTGTTACTTGAATTTTATGCTTTTTTGATTGGAGTGCTTTGTTACTTGAACACTGCCTTTCTCCAGAGAAGGCTCTTGTGCTTTCTAGCTCTCTCTTGCCCACTCCTCCCCTGGTCCCAGTGCCCTTTATCTCCACTATGCAGATGGGAACGCTGAGCCACACAGAGATGAAGTAACACTTGCGTTACTCAAGGTATAACTCCTAGATTTCCTGGCACGTAGGCACGTTTCCTCCAGTGCAGTAGGCAGGTTTAATGCTCTTTGTACACAGATACATCGGCTACGTAGGTCATTAAAATGAAGACTCAGAAGCCATTCCCTACAGTCCTTTCTGACTCAAAGGTCTTTTCTCCAAATGGTACAGAGTCTCTTGATAGAGTTTCACAAAACCAAATCTGACCTTCTCCTGAAAATGTAGCTCATTTTTTAATGCTTCATGCAGATGTCCTTTGGTGGAACATAAGGCTCCTCCCAACTTCATTAGAAGCAGACACTCAGCATCTTTATCCTTGTCCCTGGAAGACTTTGGAGATGCTTTCAGGAATGTTGTTGATGCAGTCAATATTAATTTGATCTAATGGGACTGGTAATTCTGAGACCAAAGCAATAGTTTTAGATGGGGCTTTTACTATGAGAGGTACTAATTTTTTAAAAATAGAAAATGTGGTTATGTGCACTTTTTGCCAAAAAACATAAGAATGACATATAAAGTGAGAAAAGCATTCTGTCCCCTTCATGGTGTTTTTACCGCCAAATGAACTGAAGATGGAAAATATGACTAATACGTTCCTGCAGTTCTGGTCTTGAATTCTGTCATGTCTGAGGTTAGCATGCAGCTTCTTATATAACAGCCATGCCCACAGCCCGAGTCTTGGAAAGGTGTAGGTGGAGAGTTAGGCTTATTTGCACACCAGCCCTGGGAGAAGAGACCTACCGCAGTGACACGTTCTTCTTCCATCTGCTAAATTTTACAGATAAGAATAGTTCCACTTCATATTCTTTTTTTCCTTTCCTGTTGCAAATGAGTCAGAATAGTCCTGTTTGCTCTTTCCTCTCTGAGTTCAGCTCACCAGCTCCCTGATGGTCCAGGTTCAAGGAGGTGGAAAATGGGGTGGAGCCAGCTTAGGGCTTACCCTTTACATGCCATGCCCTGTAAAGTCTCCTCTCGTCCATTAGTTGGTGGTGGTCTTCCTGGGAAGGGGATGGATGACATGGGGTAAGGTTTGGGGTTAACTATTTGTTGAATGAATGAATAACTGGAAGAGTAATAGTCTGTCAAGGTGAAAATGACCTTGTTATGATTTAAAAATGGACATTGCTGTTACAACACTTTTCTGTACCAACAACATGCATGTATTGTGCCAAGTAGTGACAATGTGAATTGGTCAATTTATGAACCTTGCCTACTTCAGAAAATAAAGAGACCTGCAGTAGCCTCTACTACATATCATGTACAAAGACTAGTATGGACTTGATATCTTCCCTTTGTACTGGACACTGTATGCAAGCACCAGAAGTACTTAACAAGTAGCAGTTTTTTATTTTTAGATTTGTTTGTACTCGCTCAGCACTTACGCAGAGTCAACGCATCTGTTGGCTCCTCACCTGAGTTCTATAGATGATCTGAACCTATAGGTTGTAACTGTTTGGAACATTGTATTCCTTTTTTGTCTCTTGTTCTGAAGGATTGTATTGATTACAAAGGTATATGCATAAAGACTCTTGTTATATCTGGGTGCCATTTTCTGTTGGAGCAAGCATGGAACACTGTTGCAGCATTCCCCTCTCCCTTCTATCTTTCTTCAGTGCCCATCCCTTGGTTACATGAACCAAGGAAGCAACTCAATATGGTCCATCTTTTCAGTCTAACCGCTGGTGGCATGTCACCTGCCCAGAACTTGGTAGAATAGCCTGTTCCTGTATGAGTAAGAGAGCGTTTACTTAAGTGTGTGTGTATATGTGTTTGTTAAATTAACCTTTAGACATTTTCTTTCTTTTTGTGTTAATAAAACAGGTCAATAAGAATATGATTTAGCTTTCTGGTCTTAGGGTTTTTAGATGACTAGAGAGCTGTGACCACGGCTCTAGCCATCTCTCCTTACAAAATCTCTCTTAGTTTCTGGGTCACCATCTTTTCTGCCTGCAGCAAACATATGAGGCAGCATTTAAAATAAATGTATTATTTTTCTTAATTAGAAAAGTAACAAAATTAATAATATTTGGAAAAACCCAAAAGAGCACAAAGGAACCATTGGCTCCCTGATATAGGTCTTTCCGATATTTCCTTGTACATTTTTTAAGCCTTTATTCAGTGATTACTTGCCTCCCATAAAGTTTGAACTTATTGTACAAGCAGTGCAAGGGAATGCCTGTTTCTCTAGGCCCTTGGAAGACACAGCCCTTTCTTTCCCTTTTCCCCCTTTTCTGGGACCTCCAGCACACTGTTGATAGAAGCAGGATAACTGGCTTTTGTATCTTGCTTCTGACCTTTAAGGGAACCATTAAGAAAGACGTTTGCTGAGGTTCCTGGTAGGTACCTTTTTTTACCAGGTTAAAGAAATTACCTTTTTTTCTTTGCTTGTTAAAAGTTTGTTTTTTTTAAATTAAATCATCAACGGGTATTGAATGTTATCAAAGGATCTCTATATTGCATCCTTTCAGAAGGAAATAGTACTTGAAAATTGGTGTCTTGAACTCAGAAAACTAGCCATTACCAAATTTTATCAAAGAATATTAGATATTTTAGATTTGGAAGTGATAGCAGTAAAAGTTTCATGTGTAAAATGTTCATTGCTGTGTTAAATTTAAGTGGAAATCTGGAAACAGTCAAAATAGCTGAGAATAGGGAAACTGTTGGGTGAATTATGGTTTATCACAGGATGGAAATGCAGTGGCCCATGGGCCCATGGACCATTGAAATGGAGGTTTTCTCTTATCCACATAAGGCAGTTCAGATTAATGTCAGCCAAGCCTGGAGTCAATGAGACAAGATGGACACAGCCGTTAATGGGGAGGCGCTTACTGGATGATGGCTAAAGACAGCTGTGAATATGGTTTTTCCACCCAGGCAGCCTGTGCTCACTGGAATGGGGACAGGTAGCCTGTAGCTGTTGGATAAGGTTCCACCGGGCTCCCTGACAGCGGTATTCTGATGCTGAGTCTACTTCCTTCCCTGTGCTCCCCTAGGGCGAGGCCCACTCTTCTCAAAGTCATGCTGCATTCCATTCTCTTCATTCCTTCCAGTCCAGGCAGCCCTTATCTGACCAATATACCCTGCACCCCAGGGCCTTCAAGGGTCTTTTTTTTTTCTTTTAAGTGAAAAACATGAAAGTGTCCTGTTTCATAATCTTTGCATTCCTGCTAAAAACAATTCTAGTTTTCGTTTAGGGCAATGCTGATCACTGGGAAGAAAAGGTAGATCAATTCCAATGAAGAGCCTCAGCTTTCTGGAAAAGAACAAGCTGATAACTTCAGCTCTTGTGCCTTCCAACCCCAGGCAGTCCAGGAATCAACATTAAAATAAAACAATGCAACGACAAAACAAAAAGCTTCAAGTAATTCTGATGCTGAACTAGGTTTGGCAACCACTGGTGGACAAACTTTTTAAAAAAACTTACTGAAGTTTATCACTCACACATAAACATACACAAACAATAAGTGTATAGTAATAGTTGTGAACTTACAAAACAAACATACATAACATCATACAGGACTTTCATAACTCACCCTACCACCAATACCTTGCATTGTTGTGAAACATTTTTAACTAATGATTAAAGAGCATTGTCAAAATATTATTACTAACCAAAGTGTTTTCCCCCAACCACCCTGTTGTTATTACTATCTTTATATCATTTTTATATGAACATACATAATAAGTGTATAGTGGTAGAACTATTTTAATGGTCTCTGTCACCCATCCTGCAGTCTCCCCTGCCCTGCCCCACCTCTTTCTGCCACTGTTTGCTGCACGTTGCAGCCAGAGTGATCTTTCTGGGATGAAAAATTGATCAAGTCTTCGTCTCTCTGGTCAGAATCCTTCAATCATTCCCCATTTTCTAAAGGATAAAAGCTGCAGTCTTTATCTTAGCATGATCTGACCTATGCTAATTTTCCCACTTTCTAAAAATTAATTTAAAAATTTTATTTATTTCACACACACACACACCCCCCCCCCCCTCGCCTGAGATGGCTCCCTTATCTATCTGCTCATTCTCTGTACTTTGCATTCTCTCTTTTTTTTTTTTTTTCTCTTATTTTTTTTTTTTATTTTATTTTATTATTGACTTTGTAATAATATTACATTAAAAATATATATGTGAGGTCCCATTCATCCCCACCCCCCCTCCCTCTCCCCCCCCAACAACACTCGTTCCCATCATCATGACATATCCATCGGATTTGGTAAGTACATCTTTGGGCACCTCTGCACCTCATAGACAATGGTCCACATCATGGTCCATACTCGCCTCCATTCCATCCAGTGGACCCTGTGAGGATTTACAATGTCCGGTGATTACCTCTGAGGCACCATCCAGGGCAGCTCCATGACCCAAAGACGCCTCCACCTCTCATCTCTTCCTGCCTTTCCCCACACCCATCTTCCACCATGTCCACTTTTCCCAATCCAATGCCACCTCTTCTTTGTGGACATTGGATTGGTAGTGTCCATTGCACCTCTATGTCAAGAGGAGGCTCAGATTCCACCTGGATGCTGGATGCAATCCTCCCATTTTCGGTTGTAATCACTCTAGGCTCCATGGTGTGGTGATTGTCCTTCTTCAACTCCATCTTAGCTGAGTGTGATAAGTCCAATAAATCAGATTGTAGGTGCTGGAGTCTGTTGAGGCTCAGGACCTGGTTATCACATTGTCGGTCCAGAGATTCAAATCCCCTAAATCTATCTTAAACCCCAACGTTAACTGCACCTCTATCACATTAGCATGAAAGCCTTATGAAGGGAGATCCCATCTGAGTCCAGATTCATCACACATAAACACCGTTTCCAAAGAGGGGCCATCTGCCCTGTTAGTCAACCCCATCGGCCATGACCATAACTCTCATGGGTCTCTTTAGCCTTCATAGGAGCCAATATCTGGGGGTTGTATCTGCTTTATCTGTCTCTCTGACTCTGCTCAGTTGTGCATGAGGGCAATCCTTCTGCCAGCCTCCAGACTCTTTTTTAGAAACTCGTAGCCATATAAACTCATTTCTCCTTTCCATTTCCCCCTTACTTTAGGTCAAACAGCATTTTAAAGACATGTTATTTTATGTAGACATGGATATTCTGCTGATCCGCATTGAATCTTCCATATAAGGTCCTTTTCCAGTTGCATCATCAGTTGGTATTTGATAGTGGTCCCTCGTTGCCAGGGAGGCTCATCCCCGGGTGTCATGTCCCACGCTGGAGGGAAGGCATTGCATTTACATGCTGAGTTTGGCTTCGAGACTGGCCACATTTGAGTAACATGAAGGCTGACAGGAGGAAATTCCCAGGCACAATGTTGCTGTATGCCTTGTTCTTATTTTAGGTTTATCAGCTCACAAACATAGTCATTAGCATCAGGGGCTCACTGTTGAACCCTCATTTCCTCCCGGTCCCCTCCGCTGTACCTGGGAGACTGTCGCTGTTCCCCTGGGGACCACGACAGAGCACCACTGGCCAGAAACCCAGTACTCCCCCTGCTGTGGTTTTTAATTGTTGCCGCTATGAGTATATCCAATCATTGCCATGCACCCTGGACATATGTTCTGTACAGCTCCCTGTCAGCCATATATCACTTGTCATTGGTATCCCATACCAGTATGCATTCTCTCTGTCTGCTTGTCTTCTTTACGAGTCACCAGGAACCAAACCTTTTTTTTAAAAAAAGATTTATTTCTCTCTGCCCCCTCCCCCCATTGTCTGCTCTCTGTGTCCATTCACTGTGTGTTCTTCTGTGTTCACTTGTATTCTCATCTGGCGGCACTGGGGATCTGTGTCTCTTTTTGTAGCGTCATCTTGCTCCGTCAGCTCTCCATGTGTGTGGCACCACTCCTGGGCGGGCTGCGGTTTTGCGCTTGGCAGCTCTCCTTGCACAGGGACCACTCCTCATGTGGGGGTCACCTTTCATGGAGCATCCCTGCGTGGGCCGGCACTCCTTGCATGCAGCAGCACTGCGCGTGGACCAGCTCACCACACAAGCCACGAGGCCCTGGGTATCAAACCCTTGGACCTCCTATATGGTAGGCAGATGCTGTATCTGTTGAGCCACATCCGCTTCCCAGGAACTGAACCTTGAACGTCCCAAGTGGGAGGTGGGTTCTCAATTGCTTGAGCCACATCCACTTCTTGCTCATTGTGTTTCATTGTGCCAGCTTGTTGTGTCAGCTTGTTGTCTGCTCATCTTTTTTAGGAGGCACCGGGAACCGAATCAATGGACCTCCCATGTGGGAGGCGAGTGCCCAACTGCTTGAGCCATATTGGTTCCCCTTTCCAGCTTATTTTTACCACCCTCTTCCCTATTAATCAGCATCATCAGCAAAATAACATCAGCCATTTGTTGAGTGCCTACATGCTAGGTACTATACTGGCTCCTTTGTATAGGTTATCTCATTTATTCCTCCCAAGAACCCTGCAAAGCATATTATCTCTTGTATTAGAGATGAGGAAACTGAGGTGACATCTTGACCACAATCACAAAGCTGGTAATAGCAGTGCTGATCCTTCTGACCCAGAGCCTGGGCTCTTTCTTTTGCTGCACTGTCTTACAGCTTTGCATATAACTTGTAATTCCCTGAAGGCTCCCTGCCCACCATATACCCGCATACCTCCTTGTAGATTAAACCTCTGCTTAGAGCACCTCCTTGCCCCAGTCTGTCTGGTAAGTGCCTACCCAGTTTTTAGTGTGATCATGCACATTAATAATGGGGTCAAATCTAAACCGTGCTGCTTCCTCATTGTATGACTTTGGGCAAGTCTCTTTACATCCTAAACAATCAATTTCTATATCTGTACAATTGGAATAAGAATTTCATAGGGTTTGTTGTAGACATGTGCTGTTTCTGCTTGTCTAGAATTGACACCCCTTTGGCAAAAATGCCCTGATTTTGCTTGGGGAACCAGCTTCCCCTATCCTCTGTCCATGTGCTTCCAGCAAGGTTGATGCCCCAGGAGCACAGGGCCTAGCTAAGCCACTCAGCACTCTCCTTCCTCCTGGTCATGGTTTTTGACTCATGGACCAACACCAGGGCAAAGCAACTCAATTGCAGGACTCTTGTTTTGAACTCTGGGAAGCAGATATGTTCATTTCTACTGGATTTGAAACTGGAAGGAAGAAGCTAGAGTTGGTGCTGGCAGCCATCTTGCAACCATGAGGGGAGAGCTTGTTGAGAAGGGAGTCAACGCCTAGCAAACAGAGCGGAAAAACAAAGAAACCAGGCCCTTTTCAGATAATTTGAGCCCTGGTTCAGGCCAAACCTGAAATCAGTCCCTCTCCGTACCATTTATTACATTAGCCAACATTCCAGTTTTGGGATTTAGCCAGTTTGGGTCAGGTTTTCTGCCATTTCTACTGAAAACCTCTTTTAAATGGAACATAAATGTAATAAAGATTACAGATTATAAAAGCAAAATAGTGGACACAAAATCAGTGAGTGGTAGATAATATTATTTTTACTTTATGGTGATTTGAACCTCTCCTGAGCTGCTCTCTCTGATTTTTGGCTCTGTCATCTCCTATCCAGGATATTATTAACAGAGAGGTAGAGAGGTGACAGAGTCGGAATAAGGTTCTTGTTTAAGAAGGGGTTTTTTCCTCAAGCCCTGGGAGTCTTCTTTGGTTGTGTGTCTCCTCATCACAGGAGAGGGGATTCTGAGTGAAACTGCCTTCCCCCAATTTGTCCACCATTCCAGCCCTAACTGCCTTCACAGTGGTGTCCCCTGGAGAGCAGAGTGACTGTGTGTAAAACACCAAAGAGCTGTTTCACCAAAATCCACAAAAGTTGGGAGCCCGAGCTTATGGGTGGGATTTCCCTCACAGAAAGCTGCATTCCCTCTGCCTTCCCCAGGTGGCCATGCAGTTTGCCCACGGAGAAGGCTCTAGCACAGGGGTTCTTTACCTTTTTTGTTCCACAGACCCCTTTGCTAATCAGGTGACAACCATGGACCCCTTACTAAGTCCACACTATACTGTGTATTATTTAATCAATATATACCTATCACACCCACACCAACATGTCCCCACAAGAATAATGTTCTTTTGAATTTTCAAGTCAAGTTCACGGACTGGTCCCTGGACGCCCGGTTAAGAACCCCTGCTCGAGCGCACCTCTGGTGGTGTCTGCTGGGGGAGCAGTGGGCTGAGTCGGAGAAAGGCTGTTCCGGGAGCTTCCATGTTCAACAGAGCTGTGCAAGCAACTGTTAGGAGCACACCTGTTTGGGAACATGAGGTGTCCCTGAGGATTCCGAGAAAACTTTGCCCAGTGTTAGGGAGGTGAGAGGACTTCACAGGATTCCTATTGCAGCATATGTCAGGAAGAACGGTGACTGGAGTCATTGTTAAAGGGGCTCTGGACCAAAAAGTTGCAGAGGTCTGGGAAAACTCAGGATACATAAAACTGTTCTGTGGTAAACTCTACGGAGGTATATGCAACAGGACTTCACAGATGGTCAAAAGCTTAAAGCTTGTTTTTGAATGTGGAGCTCCAGGCCCGAATTTTTAGAGAACTTTTCAAGTAGGAAATCTATCACAGAATCATGGAATTTTTAAATAAAAAGTGTTTGTATTTGGAATAATGGAATTAATAAACATCAGACTGCATTGGTTTTCAATTTTTAACGCAACAGAACATTTATGAAATTATTTAATTTTTACTTTAAATGGGTACATCTTAGTTTGCCACAGGGCTGCTGTTGCAAAATACCAGAAATGGATTGGCTTTTATAATGGGAATTTTATTTAGGGTAAAAGCTTACAGTTCCAAGGCTGTGAAATGTCCCGATCAGGGCCATCAGCAGAGATGCTTTCTCACCAAAGTCAGCCACTGGTGATCGTGGTGGTGTCCTGATGTCCTGGTGAAGCAACATGGCGGCTGATCTCGGCTGAGGTTCCCCGCCTTCCCCTCTGGGCTCACCATCTCCTGGAGCCCAGCTGTGGATGCTCAGTCATAGAACCTGTCTCTTTCTGGGCTATTTTCTCTCAGTCTCGGCTGCTCTGCTTTTTTCTCAAATTCATCTGCGGGCTATCAGGCATGTGGCTCATCTCTTCAGCCTTGAGCTTCTCTGTGGACCCAGTCTTTTGGGGGCATCATGTTTAAGCTTTGGTTGCTAGTGATCCTCACGTCCTCTCTCACACAGCAGGCTCAAAAAATGGCAGCTTGCTTTCTCAATGTGTCTCCCTTTGCCTCCATTTATATAAAGCTCCAGTAAGAGGGCTGAGACCCAACCTGAGTCATGCCTCACTGATGTAGTCCAATCAAAAGTCCTAAAGAGGGAAACAGACTTTGGCCCAGTGGTTAGGGCGTCTGTCTACCACATGGGAGGTCTGAGGTTCAAACCCCAGGCCTCCTTGACCCGTGTGGAGCTGGCCCATGCGCAGTGCTGATGCGCGCAAGGAGTGCTGCGCCACCCAGGGGTGTCCCCCGTGTAGGGGTGTCCCCTGCGTAGGGGAGCCCCACGCGCAAGGAGTGCACCCGGTAAGGAGAGCCGCCCAGCGCAGAAGAAAGTGTAGCCTGCCGAGGAATGGCTCCGCCCACACTTCCCGTGGCTGGCAACAACAGAAGTGGACAAAGAAACAAGATGCAGCAAAAAGACACAGAAAACAGACAACCGGGGGAGGGGAGGGGAATTAAATAAATAAAAATAAATCTTTAAAAAAAAAAAAAGTCCTAAAGAGATATAATCAAGTGATCCAATCAAAGCCCCCTCACCTGAATTTCATGCAATCAAAGGATCTCACACCCACAGGGATGGATTAGTTTAAAAACAGTATCTTCTTGTGTTTCATCAAATTCAAACTCACAGGGTAATATTTGCACATGGCTTAAATTAAAAATTACAAAATAGCAGAGTGAAAACTGGGTCTGCCTCCATTTTTTGTGTCCAATTTCCCTGCCAACCAGAAACCACTGTGACCACTGTTTCATTCCAGAGATATTTTATGAATATCTAAGCATATTCACATATACATATATTTTCATAGGTAATAGTATAATAACCTTCTGAACCTTTCCTTTTTTTCACTGATTATATCATGGAAATCATTTCTTACATGACATTGCCGGTAGAGCTGTCTAATTTTTATTGCTGCATGGATTTTCCTTGTGGATTTATATCTTAGATCTGTGCTGCCATGCATTTATCCACTTATCTATTGTTACATATTTTGTTTGCTTCCAATTCCATACCTATGCAATAGATATATCCTTTTACATATGTTGTTCTTGGTCAATTGTCCCTTTTATTTATATATAATTACCTTCTTCATCCCTGTATTATCAGCCAAAGGGGTGCTGATGCAAAATACCAGAAATCAGTTGGCTTTATAAAGGGTATTTGTTTGGGTTAGGAGCTTACAGATACCAGGCCATAAAGCATAAGCTACTTCCCTCACCAAAGTCTATTTTCGTGTGTTGGAGCAAGATGGCTGTCAACATCTGTGAGGGTTCAGGCTTTGTGGAGCTTGCTTCTCTTTCCTTTCTGAGCTTACTTTCCAAGGCTCCAGCTTAAGGCTTCAGCATCAAACTCCAACATCAAAAACCCTTAACTCTGTCCTTTGCCATGCCTTTTATCTGTGAGTCCCCACCCACCAAAAGGTGGGGACTCAGTGCCTTACTGGCACAAGAGGTTTACATAATTACTTAATCAAGTAAATCTATGAATCCAATATAATCTAATATGCCCAGAGGAAAAGATCAGTTTACAAACATAATCCAGTATTTCTTTTTGGAATTCATCAATAATATCAAACTGCTACAATCCCTTATAACAGTTTTGCATTTAAAATCTATTTTGCCCAATATTAGTATCTCTACTCCAGCTCTTTTTTTGGTTACTATTTGCATGGAGTGTATTTTCCAACCTTTCACTTTTAACCTGGTTTTGTCCTTACATCTGAGGTGAATCTCCTGTAGATAACATATAGATGGCTTATATATTTTTAATCCATTCTATCAGTCTATGTCTTTTGATTAGGGCATTCAAGCCATTAACATTTAATGTTACTATTGTAAAGGCATTACTTATTTCATCCATTTTGTCCTTTGGCTTTCTGTTAACATTTAATACTATAGTCTTTTTTACCCTTTAATTTAACCTTCCTAATAATCTTCATTTCTACACTCTTCTCCAAGTCTCTCACCCTTGTTTTTTTTTTAATTTATTGAAATACATCACTCATACGTAAACAAGTGTATAATAGTTGTGAACTAACAAAACAAACATATATAACATCAAAGAAACATATATAACATCTCACCCTACCACCAATAACTTGCATTGTTTTTAAACCTTTTTAACTAATAACTAAAGAACATTGTCAAAATATTACTACTAAACAAAGTATTTTTCCCCTAACCCATCTGATTATTATCTTTATATCATTTATATATGAACATACATAAACAAGTGTATAGTAAAAGTTGTGAACTTACAAAGCAAACATGCATAACATCATACAGGGGTCCCGTACATCAACCCTCCACCAACACCTTTCATTGTCATGAGATGTTTGTTACAAACTGTGAAAGAACACTGTCAAAATCTTACTATTAATCATAGTTCTAATCTTACATTTGGTGTGTTTTTCCCCCAACCCACCCTATTATTATTTTTTAAATGTATTTTTTTTATGACAGAAGTTGTAAACTTATAAAACAATCATGCATATGTGCAGAATTCCAAACAACACCCCTCCATCAACACATCACAATGTGGTGTGTCATTTGCTACAGATAAAACAATATCATCTGATTGTTACCATGTCCATAGTGTACATTTGGCTCACATTTTCCATACTGCCTCTGTATCAGCACAATACATCTTTTGCATAGATGCAGAACTATTATATCATTACTACTAACCACAGTCCATAGGTCACTCCAGCTGTATTTTTCCCTTGCTTCTCCACATTCCCAACACCCTGCAGTAGTGATGTACATTTGTTTTAGCTAACAAAGGACACTCTTGCATCCATACTATCAACTACAGTTCTCACTTACCTCTTGGTTCACTGTGCCACCCAATTCCTAGACTATTCTCAAGCATTCTGTCAATTGGCATTTACATAACTAGACTATCATTTTCAGTCACATCCCCATTTATAAACTAGCTGTCACTTACTATTTGATACCATCAACTCTATACATTTCCAAAATTTTACAGTAAAGCTAATTAAAACTTCTACGTACATTAAACATCAGTAGTCTGCTCAGTCCTTCTCTTATCTCCTTTAAAAATCCACCACTTATCACCAGGTCTTGAAGATATTTTCCAATAATTTCTTCTAAAAGCTTTATGGTTCTGGCTTTTATTTTTAGTTTTTTCATCCATTTTGAGTTAGTTTTTGGATAAGGTGTGAGATAGGGGTCCTCTTTCCTTCTTTTAGCTATGGATGTTCAATTCTTTCAGCACCTTTTGTTGAATGGATTGTTCTGCCCAAGCTGTGTGACTTTGACAGACTAGTCAAAGCTCACTCCTCATACCTGTGAGAATCTGTTTCTGAGCCGTAAATTTGGTTCCATTGGTCTATTGTGTCTGTCTTTAGGCCAGTATCATGCTACTTTTACCACTATAGGTAGGTATTCTGATTTAAAGTCTGGAGATGAGGGTTCACTTTTCTTTTTTATGATGTTTCTGGCTATTCAGGACTCCTTACCCTCCCAAATAAATTTAATGATCGTGTTTTCAATTTTTTCTTTAATGCTGGTGGAATTTTTATTGGGATTGTATTAAATCTGTATATCAATTTGAGTAGAATTTACATCTGAATGATATTTAGTCTTCCAATCCACAAGCATGGAATATTCTTCCAGTTGTTTAGGGCTTTTTTGATTTGTTTTAACACTGAGTTGCAGTTTTCTGAATACAAGTGCTTTATACCATTGGTTAAGTTTATTCCTGACTATTTGAGTTTTATCTGTCATATTTTATTTTCACCACTCGTTTGACACTTTCAGTTACTTATACTTATATAATCTTCATTTCTAGATTCTCTTCCAGGTCCTTCTTTCCTGTCTTTTCTTTTCAGGCTCTAGCACACCCTTTAGTATTTCCTGAAATTCTGGTCTGTTGGTTAGAAATTCTCTCAGTTTCTGTTTATCTGTGAATATTCTAATTTTGTCCTCATTTTTGAAAGACAGTCTTGTTGGATATAAGAATCTTGGCTGGAAGTTTTTCTCTTGTAGTATCTTAAATATATCAGACCACTGTCTTCTTGCCTCCATGGTTTCTGGTGAGGAATCAGCACTTAATGTTTTTGGATATTCCTTATATGTTATGCATTGCTTTTCTCTTGCTGCTCTCAGAATACTCTCTCTTTGTCTTTGGTCTTTGACATTCTGATGAGTATGTGTCTTGGAGTTGGTCTATTTGGAGTTTTTCAGATGGGAGTACGTCATGCTTCTTGGACAGGGATATCAATGTCCTTCAATAGGGTTGGGAAATTTTCTACCATTATTTCTTTAAATTTTCCTTCTTTATTTCTTTAAATATTCCCTTTTCCCTTCTCTTCTCCTTCTGGGACACCCATGACATGTATGTTTGCACGCCTTTTGCTGTCATTTAGTTCCCTGAGACCTTGTTCCACTTTTTCCATTCTTTTTATCATCTGTTCTTTTGTATGATCACTTTCAGAGGCCATTTCTTCAAGCTCACCAGTCGTTCATTCTGCCTCCTCAAATCTGCTATTATGTGATTCCAATGTTTTTAAAATTTCATTCCTTGCACCTTTCATTCCCATAAGATCTGCTATTTTTCTATGTATGCTTTCAAATTCTTCCTTGTGCTCATTCAATGTCTTCTTAATATCCTTAATCTCTTTAGCCATCTCATTGAATTTATTAAGGAGATTTGTTTGAACATCTATAATTAGTTGTCTCAACTCCTTTATGTCATCTGGAGGTTTATCTTGTTCCTTTAACGGGGCCATAGCTTCCTGTTTCTTAGTGTGGATTGTAATTTTTTGTTGGTGCCTTCGCATTTGGCTTACTAGAGTATTTTTTCTGGGTGTACTTTTTCTCTCTAGTTTAGGGCTTCCTATCGTTTCTCCCTTGCTGGTTATGCAGTGGGAGCCAAGTGTGTAGTTGGTGCTGTAAGCTGTGGGGGCTCAAGCTGCCTTCATTGCACCAGGGACCAATGAAACTTCTTCCAACTTTCTCCTTTGCCAGGGGTAGGGACAGAGTCACAGCTATGTGGAATAATCCATGTGCAGGCCTAGATTGTAGTTGCCCAGAGAGACTGATGAGGCTTCACGTCTCTTTTTTCCCTGCCTGGGGCAGGGATGGAGCTGCAGGTGTGGGCAACAATCTATGCAGTGCGGGTCCAAGATGACCACAGTTGCCCTGATAGACTTCTGATTTTCAGTCTATGCTAGCCAAAGTTACCTGCAGTTACCTATATAAGCTGGTGCAGGGTTCCTCAGCCTTCTCCCTGCCAGAGGCCTGGCTGAAGCCTAGGCGGGTTGCAGGCTGATCTGCACGAAAGAAACTGGTTCCTGGTGACACTGAGAGTTTCAGTCAGCCCGGCTTCCCCTCAGGCTGGGGGTGGAGTCAGAATGGCAGCTACTGGCCTCTTTCTGACTTGGGCTGGTTCTCACCCCAGGTGTTCCCAGAGTTATCTTTTAGCCAGCCAAGTCTCCCATTCAGTAGCCGAAATCAGCAGCCAACTGTCTCCTCCTCCCCTGTTTCTGGAAAATAGAGCTTCCAATTCCCTTCACAGAGCAGCTCCTGGGGTGGCTTGTGCCACCAGAGTAGGATGATCACTGGCCTACGTGCCTTGGCTGGTAATTTCCCAGAGAGCCTGGTGCAGGTCCCCGCAGCTTCCTCCCTGCTGGAGGTGGCATTGGGCCTAGGCTAGACCTGCAATATGATCTGGATGGGAAGAAGCTGGTCCCCACGAGCACTGGAATGTTCGGTTCGCCCTGCTTCCCCTCGTGCCAGGTGCAGAGTTAAGATGGCAGCTCCTAGCCTCTTTCTGACTTGAACAGACTTAAACTTTAGCTGTTCTCAGGATCATACTGTATCCCACTGAATTTCCTCATCATAGCTGAAATTGGTGCCCAACTGTCTCTTCCTTCCCTTTTTGAGGAAGTGGAGCTTTCAATACCAGCCACAGAACACTCCTGAGGCAGCTTGTGCCTCTGGTGGAGGATGGGCACTGGCCTCTGTGGCGTGGAGTGCTCTATTTATGGAGTCTTCTCTGCAGATGGGCAGTCTCCTCCTTCCACTGCTTCAAGGACTTTGCAGGATGCTCTTCTGGTCTTCTGGAGCCCCCAAACAGGTGCTTCAGCTAGCTCTAGAGAGCTCTGGGTGTTTGCTGACTGCCCTGTAGCAGGAGCTGACTATAGGAGCTCCTTACTTTGCTGCTGTCTTGCTGCTTCTCCTTCTCACCCTTGTTTTTACCTTTTGATCTGTAGCACTCCCTTTAGTATCTCTTGTAATTCTGGTCTTTTGATATCATAGTCTATCAGTTTTTTTTTTTTAAAACATTTATTTATTTATTTATTTAATTCCCCCCCACCCCACCCCGGTTGTCTGTTCTCTGTGTCTATTTGCTGCATCTTGTTTCTTTGTCCACTTCTGTTGTCATCAGCGGCACGGGAAGTGTGGGTGGTGCCATTCCTCAGCAGGCTGTACTGTCTTTTGCCCTGGGCAGCTCTCCTTACGGGGTGCACTCCTTGTGCGTGGGGCTCCCCTACACGGGGGACACCCCTGCGTGACAGGGCACTCCTTGCGCGCATCAGCACTGTGCATGGGCCAGCTCCACATGTGTCAAGGAGGCCCGGGGTTTGAACCGTGGACCTCCCATGTGGTAGACGGACACCCTAACCACTGGGCCAAGTCCGTTTCCAGTCTATCAGTTTTTGTTTTTTTTTTTTTTGTCTGTGAAGACTTTGAACTCACCCTCATTTTTTAAAAAGTTTTATTTATTTTTCTTTATCATCCCTCTCCCCGCCCTTGTTGTTTGGGCTTGCTGTCAGCTCTCTGCAGCAGTGTGAGCCAGCTTGCCTTTATCTGGATGCCACGAGAATCGAACCCAGGGCCTCCCATATGGTAGATGGGAGCCCAATCACTTGAGTCATACGCACTTCCTTCACTCTCGTTTTTGAAGGACAGTTGTGCCAGATACATAATTATTTTTCTTAAAAAAAGATTTCTTTCTTTCTCTCCCCTCCCCCCCCCCCCCCCGGTCGTCTGTTCTCTGTGTCTATTTTGCTGCGTCTTCTTTGTCTGCTTCTGTTGTTATCAGCGGCACAGCAATCTGTGTTTCTTTTTGTTGCATCATCTTGCTGTGTCAGCTCTCTGTGTGCGCGGCACCATTCTTAGGCAAGCTGCACTTTCTTTCACGCTGGGCGACTCTCCTTACGGGGCACACTCCTTGTGCATGGGGCTCCCCTACACAGGGGACACACCTGTGTGGCAGGGCACTCCTTGCGTGCATGAGCACTGCGCATGGGCCAGCTCCACACGAGTCAAGGTGGCCCGGGATTTGAACCGCGGACCTCCTATGCGGTAGACGGACGCCCTAATCACTGGGCCAAGTCCGCTTCCCAGATACATAATTCTTGGCTGGAAATTTTTCTCTTTCAGTACCTTAAATATATCATAACACTCTCTCCTTTCTCCAGGGTTTCTTTTTTTTTTTAATTTTGAAAAATTAATTTTTTTTCTCCTACCCTCATTGTTTACACTCACTGTCTGCTCTTTGTGTCCATTTGCTGTGTGTTCTTCTGTGTCTGCTTGTCTTCTCTTCTTGTCTTTTTCTGCAGCACCAGGAACTGATCCTGAGAACTTCCAGAGTGGAAGAAAGGCACTTGATTGCTTGTGCCACCTCAGCACCCAGGTCTGCTGCATCTCTTATTGTCTCTCCTCTGTGTCTCTTTTTGTTGCATCATCTTGCTGCACCAGCTCTCTGCATGGGCCAGCACTCCTCTGCAAACTAGCACTCCTGCATGGTCCAGCTCACCATGTGGGCCAGCTTGCCTTCACCAGGAGGCTCTGGAAATTGAACCCTGGACCTCCAATATGGTAGACGGGAGCCCAATCTCTTGAGTCACATCTGTTTTCTGCCTCCATGGTTTCTGATGAGAGCTTGCACTTCATCATATTGAGATTCCCCTATATGTCATGCTTTGCTTTTTCCTTTCTGCTTTCAGAATCCTCCCTTTGTTATTGATATTTCTTATACTGAATAGTAGGTGTTTTGGGTAGGACTATTCAGATTTATTCTGTTTGGGGTGCATTGTCCTTCTTGGATATTGATATTTATGTTTTTCTTAAAGGTTGGGGAGTACTTGGCCATTATTTTCTGAAATATTCTTTCTGTCCCTTTTCCATTCTCTTCTCCTTCTGGGACACTAATAATGTGTATGTTTGTGCACTTCTTGTTGTCTTTCAATTCCCTGAGACCTTGTTCCATTTTTTCCATTCTTTTCTCTTTCTGTTCCCCTGTCTTTTCCAGTTCAGATGTTGTCTTCAAAAGCACTAATTCTGTCTTCGAGCAATTCAAATCTGCTCTTTTGTGCCTATAATGTATTTTTAATCTCATTTCTATCGTGCCTTTCATTCCAATAAGTTCTGTTGTTTTTCTTTGCAGGCCTTCAATTTGTTCTTTATGCTCACCCAGTATTTTCTTTAATATACTTTATTTAAACTCCTTAGTCATATTTTCTTTTAATTCTTTGAATTGATTTAGAGTTGTGTAATTATCATTGATTAATTGTCTTAAATCCTGTATCTCTTCAGGATATTTGGTTTGTTCCTTTGGTGGAACCATCTCTTTCCATTTCTTAGTATGGCTTGTAATTTTTTGCTGATGTCTAGGCATCTGAATATGCTGGTGAACTTACTCTGATAGCGAATTTCTCTCTCTTGTCTGTTGTTTCCCCCTCCCCCCCAAAGTTGCTCTTTGATATTTTGTTCAACTTATTCTGTCTTTGAAATTGTCCAGCTTAAGTTATCAAAATTGGGCCAGGGACCCACTGATGGGGCACAGATTTTCTCCCAGAAGTTAGGGTACAGCAATACCCAAAATCAGTTTTTGACCATGCAATTCCAGACTGGCCAGCAGGTGGTGCTTGTCAGCATACCTTTCCACAGAGGTGTTTCAATCTCTGCTTTCCTGTGTTTTGGTCTAGCCAGAGCCAAGATACAAAGTGGGTTCCACTATCTGAATTCACTGAAGAAAATCTCCCTCACTCCCTCTCCGTTTCCCTTCTAACAGCTGTCAGGGAGGAAAATGTTGGTTTTCCTCTGTCAGCGACAGTGATCTAGGGGTTTTATCCCAGCTTAATATCTTGGGGGAGATGGAGGGGGGCCCTTCCTGGCTGTCATAAGGGCTTGGTAACTCATGTTTGTTGTTTTGGGTTATTCATCTTTCTGTCCTTCACCCTCCTCGGAGTTGTCCTGGTCTGCTGACCCCGAAAGCAGGTCCCTTAAACAGCTTTTGGCCCTCTCTCTTGGTTTTGGAATAGAGATGAGTCCTGCCTGCCTACTTACTCCAATGCCATCTTCCCCCAATTCACATATGTTTTTATATTGCAAAAGAGCAAGTTTAGCTATAGGGTAAATTCTTAGATAGGGAATTATTTGTCAAAATGTGCATTTTAAATCTTGATACATGTTCCCAAATTACTCTCCTCAGATGTATGCATTTCTTGTCTCATTGGCAATGTATGGAAGTACCCAATTCCTCTTACCTTCACATTACTCATCTTATCAAGTGTTTGATCTTTGCTGGTCAATAGGTATTTAATGTACATTTAAAAAATTATACATGAAGTTGACATATTTAAAAGCCATTTATATGTCTTTTGTCATAGACTTTTCTAATTTTTGGTCTTTTTTTCTTTTTGACTTGTGGTTCTTTATGAATTAAGGAAAACATCGTTGCCTGTAATATGAATTGAGTATCTGTCTCAGTTTGTTGATTACCTTTTGACCTAGTTTATTACTAATTTATTGACATGTATATGGATTTTAAAACTTTAGTCAAATTAATCAGCCTTTTGTAGCTTCTGGGTTTTGTGTAATATTTAGAAACTTCCTCACTTCTTTGTAATTATTTTTAAATTATCTTATTTTTTCTTCTACTTTTTTGGTTTCAATTTTTATGCTTAAATATTTGATGCATATAGAGTTAATTTTTGTGTAAGGTGTGAACTCAGGTTCTATCTTAACATTTTTGCAAATTGTTACATAGTAGTTCTAACACCATTTATTAAATAATCCTTCTTTCCTTGTTGGTTTGAAATGTTAACTTGTTTTGACCAGACAGTGTTCTGTCTAGTCAAGGCCGGGTGCTCCTAAGCCCACACTTCTTATCTGCGTTGTGGAAACGTTTCAACTTCAAGCGAAATGTTAACTTTTTTACATACTAAATTTAGGGTATATTTCTGGACTTTCAGATTTACAAGAGAACCCTGTGTTTGAACCAAATCAGTTAAGCAATATCAAAGATAGATGCTCTGCCCACTCATTTCCCCTCTTGTTACCAGAAATCACCCCTGAAGCTGCTCTGTGGAAGTCTTGGGGTTCTAGGGAGAAGAGTGTGAAAATCACTGATCTGGCCCAGTCTCTCTTTTTCATGGATGACAAACTATAGATTAGGATAGATAATCATTTGACTTAAAATGATGTTCTGAAAAGAATGCTGTGTTGCCCCTTCCGTCCCATGTGTATGGAGGCACCACTGGTTATAGGAGATGTGGGGGAGGGAGTGGAAGGGTCACAGGAAGTCAGCCAGACCGCACACTGCCCATGCCAGGGACCTCCAGAGTGTCAGAGTTCCCTGTGCAGGCATTTTGGGGAAGGGTTTTCCAGGCAGAGAGAACAGCAAGTGCAAAGTTCTTGAGATACACGTACCTAGAAAGAGATATAGGTAAAGATATAAACACGGGAAGAGTCATAACACAGGGAGTTAGGCAGTGTAAAGAGACACAGGTGAGGATAACCTAGAGATTAGAATGTCTTCAGCCAAGAGTAAGAAGATTCTCATTTAACATCCTGTTTATACCAGTAAGGATTCCTATGTTATAATATTTAGTCAACAATCCACACCTATTTATATTTTCACAGCATGCCTGAACTGAGTGGGATCGTTGCAAAGTGTTTCCAATAAAGGAGGATTACCACTCCCCCCACCCCCAAATCCCTCTCCACCACACCTGCTTCAATTTAGATTTCTATGTCAACAACTAGGGTCTTGACAGATATAATAACTTTTCAAGTTTCTAGAACTAGTGGGGAAAAAATAGCATGCTTTAGAGCCTTGCAGCGAGAGGAGCACAAGCTCTGCACCAAACGCCTCTCCCTGAGAAAGCAGTCAGCCCCAGAGAGCTTGGGTTCCACCCACCTTTTAAAAACGATCTTAGAGGTAATTTCTGGAGCCCCCAGGGAGGGACCATCCCTGGGAGTTCAGGAGGTGTTTGAGTTTGCCTGGTATGTGGTTTTAGTGTCACTGGTGGACATAACGATGTCACCTAACGTATCCAACTTAAGCAGCTTAAAAGTCAATAAGATACAAATAAATGAAGCACTTTTAAGAGGATCTTACTCAGCAACAAAATTTCTTTAAAGGCTTGCAGGAAAGCAAAAAAGCCCACAAAACAACAAATGCCAAACCCAAGGTTTTGATGATGTAAAATTAACAAATAATGCTGTTACAAACGTTAGATTTTAAAAAGATAATTTCTGAAAAAAGAATTACATCAAGAAAACATTTTATTTTCCTTGAAATGGTTCTCTTCCAAAACAAACAAAAAAAAACCACGAAAAATCAATAACAAAAAATACAATGGTTTACCATCAATCCAGGAATGGATGGACTCCATTAATATTATTAGTAGCAACTAAGCTTCACCCATGCAGCAGAGAAATGGGAATCTGACCTTTGGCTTGGCCCAGGTCTGTTTCTGAACCAGTGGGTAGATGGTGGAGTTGTGCTGAAGGGTTTTCCTACCTCCTTTCAGCAGGCAATTTCATGGCTGTACAATTGCATTTGTATGTCTAGTTCCATCGGCCTTGTAGTTTGTGAAAATCCTTCTAGATTCTGACAATGAGCTGACTTGGCACCTGCAACTGTGCCACACTGATATTCACACCAGAAAACCTAGACTGCTGCGATGTCCACAGCAGCTGTCCTCAAACTAGCCTGGGGATCGTTAGGGATCCCTAAGACCCTATCAGGGAGTCCATGAGGTCAAAACTACTTCTATAATAACATTAAGATGTTGTTTGCCTTTTCCACTCTCAAGCTCTCGTGAGTGTATGTGAAGTTTTCCTGAGGCTACGTGGCGTGTGATATTGTAACAGACTGAAGGCAGAAGCAGATGTGAGACTCCATCTGTCTTCTTTTAAATCAGACATTAAAGAGATTGGCAAAAATGTACAATGACGCCACTCTTCTCATGACATTTTTTTGGAAAATAGTTATTTTTCATAAAATATGTCATGTTAATAGGTAATAGGTTTTTTTGTCTTTTTTAAAGAAGTAAAATATTTTTATTTATAATACAGACCTATCAAACAATATAACTCATATAAATGTAAGCTCTTGGCGGGCCTTATAATTTTTAAGAATTTTTGTAAAGGGATCCTGAGGTCAAAAAGTTTGAGAATTGATGATCTATGGGATAGCCAAAGAAGATAAACACAAGATATTAATAGTATTTATTGAGTGCTTCCTATTTGACAAGCACCATGCTAAGTACCTTCTGTGGAGTATCTCAAATAATTCTCATGAACGCCCTAGGAGTAGGTACTAGTGTTCTCTCTTATTTTACAGATGAGGAAACTGGGCTTAGTGAGGATAAGTAACTTTCTCAAGGTCACAGAGCTGGAAAGTGGCAGAGGGTAGAAAATAACCCAGGGAGTGAGGCTCCAGCCTCTACACCATAACCCTCTAGTTTTAGTGCCTCCAGAAGCCTGGTGCTCTTCCCTAGGGAATAATTTGATGTGATGAAAAGATCCAGAACTGGGAAGCAACTGGAGAAACATGGTAATGGTAATACAGACACTACAAGATCTTTCCATCTCTGAGTCAGGATTGGACTGGACAAGGGCTAGTTTCTCGTGTGTCATAGACCCTACATGGACAACAAGATCCCAGAATATTTTAACCCAGACCAGTATTTCTCCTCTTTAAGCTACCCTCTGAGCCGAAGGGGCAATGTAGAATTAGACCAAAGAGCTCCAGAGGGAGTGAAGCTGATGAGGAGAGGCCCTTGGGCAACCTGGTGGCATCTTCAGGGAGGTCTCCAAGGAGACTTGATCATCTACACATGGGAGGGCCCTTTGGGTCCAGTTTCTCAGTCTTTTGGTAAAAGGTAACTGGGATTGTGTGTTTTGCCTTTAAGGATTCTGGGATATTTGAAAGAGCTAAGATTTGTGTGTAAGTAACTTGTGATCCGAAGTCACCTGTGCCCAGAGGCCAGTAGAGCATCTGGTCCTGTAAATTGTCCTCTAATTGAACCTGGAAAGGGTTTTCCAAAGTTGATGGGACATTTTATACTAGTAGTTCAGCCACTAGGTGGTTAGCTATTAATGAAGGTTGCTAACGTTAGGGAAAGCTGGGTAAAGAGGAATTGACTCTCCTTTTTTTTTAAAGATTTATTATTTATTTATTTCTCTCCCCTTCCCCGCCCTCCCCCCTCCGCCCCCCCTCCCCCCAAGTTGTCTGCTTTCTGTGTCCACTTGTATTCTTGTCAGCGACCCCGGGAATCTGTTTTTCTTTTTGTTGCGTCATCTTGCTGCGTCAGCTCTCCATGTGTGCGGTGCCATTCTGGGGCAGGCTACACTTTTTTCACCCTGGGCAGCTCTCCTTACAGGGTGCACTCCTTGCACGTGGGTCTCCCCTATGCAGGGAACACCCCTGTGTGGCATGGTACTCCTTGCACGCATCAGCACTGTGCGTGGGCCAGCTCATTACATGGGTCAGGAGGCCCTGGGTTTGAACCCTGGACCTCTCATGTGGTAGGTGGATGCTTTATCCCTTGAGCCAAATCTGCTACCCCAACTCTCCTTTTAATGCATCCAATTCAAGAGCTAAATGCTTTTAAAACTGTTTCAGTGGGGAGAGACTGGAAGCCATAATTTTGCTGGAAAGCCAAGTCAAGCACTGCTAACATGGATACTGCTAATGGGCAAAGGGTGTAACACAGGGATGGGATCACTCTCCATCATTTTTAGCTCTTGGATTAAAGCTGTAATGGATGGTGCGTTTTAGTCTAGACAGGGAAAAAAGTGTGTTTTGCATTTGAGGGGGAAGCATGGTGGAATGTTGAGGATATTTGTAAGCTAATGCTACAGAAGCCTGTCATTATTACCCCAGGAAGACTAGTATTCACACATTTTAAAATTTGGCTAGGTGGAAGAAAAATCAAATATTCCTTTATATCCAAAGCAAGTATCAGGCATTATCTCCCCAAGGCAGATTAGCCTTAAATGGTCCTATACTTCCATAAATTAGCATAATGCCATTTATTTAGTCTATTTTAACTAATTGCTTTATAATGTCTCTTCCATTGCTTTATCTTTTTTTAGGAAAAAACTTTATTTTGAAATAATTTCAAACTTTCAGGACAGGTACAAAAATAATAGAACTTGGACATACCAACATACCAAGAACTTGGACATACCCCCATCCTGATATCCAGATCCATCAAGTTTTAATGTTTTACCATATTGCCGTGACATTCTTCTATCTGTCTTTCTCTGTCTACCTACCTACCTACCTGCCTACCTATATCTATTTTCTAAACATTTGAGTAGGTTGTATACATTCTGCTCTTTGAACACTTAATACTTCCAGGTACATTTCCTAAGACTAAAAATACTTATATAATCACCTATGGTACAGTTATCAACTTCAAGAAATGTAACATTGATATAAAGCTTTCAGTCTATATTTTTCCTCTGTCCCAACCATGTCCCTTTGGGCATTTATTTTCTCCTCCATTATTAGATCCAGTCCAGAATCATGTATTGCCTGCCTTATCTTTCTTGCCAATGACAGACATTTTATGACCTGCTGAAAGGTGACTAGTTTCCCTTATATGCAAAATTTACTCAGCCTTGGTTCTTTAAAGGTGCTATACTACACCTGCTGGTCAAAAGTCTGGGATGCCGTCATGGTGGATGGAACGTTGGAGAAAGAACCAGAAAGAGAGGGACGCCAGGGGCTTTCTCTTTTGGCATCCTCAGTGATGCATATGATTCATTATGTGGGAGGGGGAGGCAGAGCTAAGAAGGTAACCAGACTTGGAAACTGGAAGATCTTTGTGACGTTGAGGTCAGAAATTTTGAGTTAGAGTTGGACACAGCACTGCTGTCTTCTCATGGTATGTGGACAACATGTGGCCAAGAAGATCTAAGATGAGATCCACATTTATGTAATGGGAGATGTAAGTTTAAATAGGATCTTAAACAATTCCTTGTTTCTACTTCCTGGCTTTGGGGGTGGGGTGGGGGAAAGAGCATCAGTAATCTGTACCTGAGTAGCCATCTTTCCATTTCATTTATCTCAGTTTGTGTTTGTAGCATTGAATTTAATAAAACACTTCATAAACAGATGAAATAGTACAAAATGAAAGAGTTGCTGTTTCTATAAAGTCTAAGTTGAATGCTTTGGAAAGACTCGATATTGCAGATGTTACTAAAAACAAATACCTTTGAATAAGAGGTGAGAGAGACACTATAAGAGAAAAAAATATAAAAATCAGAAGAGGAAATCTTTGCAAGTGTTTAAGGTTTTCACTGCGTTTACAGAAACCAAAGCTGGACATCATAGATGATGCATAAGACCTGATTTGTGCAACATGAACTAGCCATGACAGAGTGGGTCTGCATTCCGGGAAGAGGCCCTGGCCGTGCATCAAATGATGGGTAAATGAATGTACAGTAAGATGCATACTCTAGGATAAAGTGTTTATTATGCTTTGCATGCATCATTTTTATGATTCTCTGTTTTATTGGCATTTTAAATTTCTCAACCAACTGGCCATCTGGTCTGGTTGAATAAAGCTTATATATAGAGGGTTGGTGAGAAGTCCTGGCTTTATTGTTTGAGTCACTGAAGCTGAGCAGCAGTGTGATTAACTTACTTGGTCACTAGGTGCCACTGTTGCTTCATGCAAACATCTCCAGATGACTAGCAATATGCTGGGAATTTCACTCTGTGTTCTGGTGTTTGAGGAGGAGAGCAGAAAGTTTCCCGTGTGTGCTCTCTCTCTTACTCTCTCTCGCTTTCTCTCTCTCTCACACACACACTGTCATCTTCTAAGTTTTTAAAAGCATATAGAGTTGGCTACTGTATGAGGAACAAAACAGGAACAAACTTCCCAGCCAAGGATCATTGTTTGTTGAAGAATGACTTCAAAAACAGTTTCCTTTGAGAACAGATAGCGTGTGAAGCATGGTAAGGAAAACCAAATGCGATGACTAGGTTGGGGCATAGGCACCACCTGGAGTCTAGTACATGTCACTGTCACAAGCTGCCCGCACGGTGACTATCCCTGCGGGTGCAAAGGGTAAGCCTAACAGCATCCAGCACCCCTCTTTGAATAATTGGATGCAGAGTAAGGGCTCACACTGGAATGGGGGATGGCTAGCCCTATAGCAACCAAGATAGGGAGAGACCCTCTGTGGGGCCTGAGATCTGTGTGACAGACCTCAGAGCAGGAGGAGCTCCTGGAGTCATCCATTTCAGTCTTCCACCATTGTGCAAGCAATTCTTTGATTACATCCCTGGTTGTTTATCATTTACCTCCTGCTGCAACGTTCTCTGTACTAAGACCCCTTTTTTATTGGGCATCCTTCTTCATCCTGAGGCAGGTTTGTTATAAAGTATATTCTTATGCTAAGACAAAAATAGTCCTCCCTTTATAACTTCCCTTACTCCTTTCTTATATGATGTGATTTCTAGACTCCTTAGTATCAGTTCAGGTAATCGGTACTAATTTATTGAGTAGGTTTACATACAAGGCCCTGTGCTGAGTAACCTGGGGCATTGCCTGGAGACAATTAGGATCGATTTTGTCCTTCCTATTGTGTCTTTCCTGGAAATAAATACAACGTTTTAGATGAAGTCTGTATCTTGTCAAGACAATTACTGCACTTGGTCTGGAAGGTTCCCTAGAGTCTTAAGATTGTATTAACTTTTTACATGTTATAATGCTGCTGGTTCATTTAAGTTTGAGGTAGATTAGAATGCCCAGGTCTTTTTTTAAGGATCTGTATCAAGCTGGGTTTTCCATCCAATAAACCCGGGAGATTTTAGCCGAACTTTTCACCACCTACCCAGGTCTTTATTTTTATTCATCAGTTCATTCTGTTAATGGCTATTGGGCACCTCACATTCATACATATCACTTAGCTAGGAAATGTGACAATTGTTTTACCTTTTTGTTTATGTAGGGTGTGAGCTAGTCCTTGTAGAGTTGTGTCATTCACAGATTCAAAACTTATGCCTGCTCTGATTTCATCCACATAATTGCTAAAACATGTCTACTTATGTTTGGGTTTTTTTTTTGTACAGGAAATTTAGAAAGATCTGACTAATTTTAATGGAATTTGATTCAATACCATGGGGTATGAATGAAACTTAGTTTGGATTTGGGATTCTATTTATCTTATAAAAATGGTGATTTCTGAAAATTTTCAAATGGTTACTTAATTCTATATTTTTATTAAAATTTGGTACATATAGACATGTTATTATGTTTGGAGAATTTACAGAATAATACTGCATATGAAGGAAATCAGAAATAGTATGCAAAAGCATATGCCACCCCACAAATCTGAAGCACTGCTGATATTACTTCCTGGAGTTCAAAAATTATTTGGAGGAAATATTTTGTAACACTCTCTATGAGCTTCTGATTTAGAGGGGCAATCTGAGACAAAGACCAGGCAGCCTCAGCTTTACGGGGGAGGAATTGTTTCTAGGAAACCACCTACTTGTTGTGAACTCTAAATACAGCAGGTATCTCTTTTCTTACACAGATAGCCTTCTGAGTTCCAATTCTGGTTTTGTTTGTGGCTTACTACAGTAACTCAGGAATGCCATGCTGGCTAGATAAATACTAATCTATATTACTGGAAGAAATAACTGAGTCATGTTCCAAGTGTTCAGTAAGTATTGGGTGAAACCCTTGAAATGAACTGACTGATGGCTATCTTGTCCTAATTACTACATTGTCTGACTAAATACTATATTGGTTACTAGATATTAGCCATATGGGTTTTGTTATGATGAAGTTTAGAGTTAGGAACTGTTCTTCCCCTCAATTTTTAGTCCTTAGTTATTCATTTTGGTAAGTGACAAGATTATTAGTTAACATATAATTATTGCATATCTGATATTAGTCATATGTGTTCATGTGGCATGTCTATATACATATGCTCTAATTATATAACACTTAAGCTTTCAGTTTATTTAATTAAACTGTGACCATCATAAATAGAAAAACAGATGGAAATTAAATTAAGACAAGAATCTGAACCACAGAACAGTATGTGATAAATGAATGGGCCGTTTAGTACAGTGGTGAAAGAAATATTTATGGTGTGCTGCATTTTGGTATGCAAGTGGTTTGATTATGCATTTCTTGGAGAAGTCCCTCAGATGAATCTAGGTTTAGAGAGAAACCTTTGACCCACAGATTTTAGTTCATTGATAGGCTGCTTTCACTTAGCTTATAGGATGTGATACTCTTGGTTTTCATCCTCCCTCACTGAGTGTTGCTTTTTGGTCTCCTTTGTTGGTTCCCCCTCTTCTTGCCATCAACTTAATATTGGGGTGCCCCAGGGCTCAGTTCTTGGTCCTTTTTATCTATACTCACATCTTTATATTCACCTGTTCCGGGCTCATGTCTTTGAATACCATCTATATGCCAACAATTCCCAAATGTATACCTTCCAGCCCAGAACTACCCCCTAGTTCCAAACTTATAAATCCTACTGCCTACTCAACATCTTCTTTGGATGTACAAGAACATCCAGTTGTGAACTCCTGTTTTTCCTTTCCAAACCTGCTCCCCACAGATTCTTCATTGCAGTTGGTGATAACTGAGAGTAGCAGTTTATAAAGTCAGAGAGGTAATAAGGGGCCAGAGCAAGTAGTCCTTGTAAGGACTTTTGACTTCTCTTTGAGTAAGATTAGAAGACATATAGGAATTTTGAGAAAGGGATGACATTGTCTGGCATATAGTCAAGGTTTACCTTGGCTGTTGGGTGGAGAACAGACAGTGGGAGGACCAGGGTAGAAGCAGGGAGACCAGTTAGGAGGCTATTGCAGGAACCCAGGTGTGAGGTAATGGTTCTTGAGCCAGGGTAGTGTAGGAAGGTGATCAGATTCTGGGTGTATTTTGAAGATAAAGTCAATAAGATTTTTTGGTAGGATGCAGATGTGAAAAAAAAAAGAGAAGTCAAGGATAATTGCAAGATTTTTTGGAGTGGGAAAGATAACAAGTTTTGTTTGAGATATCTATTAGATATTGAACTGAAGTATTTGAATGGGAAGTTGAATATACTAGTGTGGTGTTCAGGAGGGAGATCTGTGCTAGAGATTAAATTTAGGAGCCACTGACATATAGATAGTATTTAAAGCCTCAAGTCTGGAAAAGGACGCTAAAGTCTGAAATATTAAAGGGGAATTTTCTATAGAACTCAATCTGTGGTTCTCAGCCATGGATGATTTTGTCCCCCAAGGGACATTTGGCAATGTCTGGAAACATTTTAGGCTGTCACAGCGGGGGGTAGTTAGGAGGGTAGCATCTGTTGGGTAGAGGATAGGGACTTTGCTATACATCCTACAATGTATAGGACAGCGCCCCTCAACAGAGAATTACCTGGCTCCACATATCCAGTGCTGAGGCTAAGGAACCAAGCTTTGAGTGCTGACTGTAAGACCATGACAAGAAAATGAGGCAAGGGCTCCAGAACCAAGGAAAAGGCAGATCCAGGTTGAAATGATTCAGGATACAGGTGAAGAATGAGAAGATTTATGGACTTAATTAATTCTAGTTATTGGCTTTGTGGATCAGAGGCAGCCTGATACCTTGGGCCAGATTGGCCAGACAGTTCCAAGACATTCCGTTCTTTTTAAGATATCCTTTCAAATATAGGACTGGGGTTGGTTCTGTGAATTTTTAAAAATAACCCAACTCAAGAATCTTTGTCATCTTTAACTTCTAGGACTAGTCTTATTTTGTGCTGTGTTACTCTGAAGGTACAGTTAAGTTTCAGGTCAATGGCTGTCTGGAATATTACAGTAGCTACTTAACTGACTTCAGTTCCATTTCACTCCCTTCTCCACTGCCACAGATATCTTTCTAAATACTAATCCTACTGTATCACTCCCCTGTCTAGAAACCCTTTATGGCTTCCCATCATGTCAAGATAAAAATCCAGCCTCCTTTGTATGACATGTAGTATTATTATGAACTTAGTCCCTACCTATATTTTCTAGCCCTGTATCCTACTTTTTTTTAAAAAGCAGTTTTATTGAGATATATTCATGTACCATAGAGTCTATCCAAAGTGTACAATCAATGACTTTTAGTATAATCACAGTGTTGTGCATTCATCACCACAAAAAAAATTTTAGAACAATTTCATTACTCCTAAAAGAAAAACCCCACACACCTTAGCAGTCACCTCTCAATCCCTCTATCCTTCCCCAGCCTTACATAACCACTAATCTAATTCCATCTTTATAAATTGATTTATATTAACATTTTATATAAATGGAATCATACAATACTTAGTACTTTGTTTCTGGTTTCTTTCACTTAGCATAATTTTTTTTTGTCTAATATTCGTATCTTATAACATCAACATACATTTGTTCAGTTTCAAACAAAAATAGTCTTATATATGCAATATTACCCAAATTCATATTTTACATGAGGTTTTAACATGCTATACAGATCCATGTTAAATTTTTAGCTTTCCTTTTAGTAATATACATGACCTTAAACTTTCCCTTTCAATCACTGTCACACCCATATAATAGCATTGCTAGTTACCAACACTTTAATGTGTTTTCACCTTTTCTATTTATTTTCAAATATTAACACACATCATTTTTACCAGTTCTGCGCTAGTTAGCCCTCAGCTTTCCATTCTCTAAACTCATTCTATTTTCTGGTGACCCATATTCAAGTTATTATCTTCATAGGATTATACAAATATTTAGTTCATAATAGTGCAGTCATACAATATTTGTCCTTTCGTATCTGGCTTGCTTCACTCGACGTAATGTCCTCCAGGTTCATCCATGTTGTCATATGTTTTACGACTTCATTTCTTCTTACTGCTGAATAATATTCCATTGTGTATACACCACAGTTTGTTTATACATTCATTGGTTGATGGACTCCGGGGTTGTTCCCAACTTTTGGAAATCGTCAATAATGTCGCTATGAAATTGATATGCAGATGTCTGTTGTAGCACTGCTCTTAGTTTTTCTGGGTATATACTTAGTGATGTATATTGCAGGGTCACGTCAAAATCTATATCCAGTTTCTTTAGGGACTGCCAAACAGTGCTCCACAGTGGCTGTACCATTCTACATTCCCACCAACAGTGAATATGTGTTCCTATCTCTCTACATCCTCTCCAACACTTATAGTTCTCTGTCCTTTTAATAGTGGCCATCCTAATAGGTGTGAAATGATATCTCATTGCAGTTTTGATTTGCATTTCCCTAACCACTAATGATGTTAAACATTTTTTCATGTGTTTTTTCACCATTTGTATTTCTTCTTTGGACAAATGTCCTTTTTTTAATTGAGTCATTTGTCCTTTTTAGTGCTGAGTTGTATGATCTTTTTATACATCATGGATATTAAGCCTTTATCAGATATGTAATTTCCAAATATTTTCTCCCACTGAGTGGGCTGCTTTCTCACCCCTTTGAAAAAGTCCTATGAGGTACAAAAGTATTTAATTTTGAGGAGGTCCCATTTATCTACTTTTTGTTTTATTGCTCGTGCTTTGGGTGTAAGGTCCAAGAAACCACCACCCACCACAAGATCTTTAAGATGCTTCCCTACTTTTTCTTCCAGTAAATTTATGGTCTTGGCTCTCATATTTAGGTCTTAATCCATTTTGAGTTGATTCTTGTATAGGGAGTGAGAAAGGGGTCCTCTTTCATTCTTTTGGTTCTCCAATTCTCCCAGCATCATTTGTTAAAGAGACTGTTTTGTCCCATTAACATGGCTTTGGTAGGTTTGTCAAAAACCAGTTGTCTACAGAGGTAAAGGTTCATTTCTGGACTCTCAAATCTATTCCACTGATCTATGTGTTTACCTTGATGCGACTGTTTTGACCACTATAGCTTTGTAATAAGTTTCAAGGTCAGGCAGTGTAATTCCTCCCATATCACTCTTTTTTTAAAAAATATTTGTGGCTATTTGTGTGCACTTTCCCTTCAAAATGAGTTTGATAATTGTCTTTTCTATTTCTGTAAAGTTGACTTTTAGAATTTTGATTGGTACTGCATTGAATCTATAAATCGATTTGGATAGGATGATCATCTTCACAATATTTAGTTTTCCAATTCATGAACATGGAATGTCTTTCCATTTGTTTAGATCTTCATTGATCTCTTATAGCATTGTTTTTTAGTTTTCTGAATATAGGTTGTGTACTTTCTTGGTTAAATTGATTCTAGGTTTTTGAGTCTTTCTGAGTCTTTTTAAATTAATTTTTAAAGAAGCTTTAGATTACATAAATGTTACATAAAAAATATAAGGATTCCCCTATGTTCCACTCCCTCTCTCTCCCACACTTTCCCACATTAACTCCCATCCTTAGTGTGGTATATTTGTTACAACTGATGAACCCATATAGAAGCATTGTTACTAACCATGGACTACAGTTTATAGTTTACACTCTGTCCCACATAATTTTGTAAGTTATAACATAATATACAATGGCCTGTATCTATCACTACACAGTCATGCAGGACAAATCCAATGTCCCAAAAATGTCCCCATTATTACATCTATTCTTACCCTTTTTGAGTCTTTTTGTTGTTATTGTAAATGGAATGTTTTCCCTTATTTTCTCCTCAGATTGTTCAGTACTAGTATAAAGAAAATTATTGATTTTTGCATATTGTTCTTGTATCTTACCACCTTGCTGTATTTGTTTATTAGTTCAAGTAGCTTTGTTGTTGACATTTCAATTTTCTAAAGCTAAGATGATGTCATCTGTGACTAGTGAGAATTTTACTTCCTCTTTTTCTGTTTGGATGCCTTTTTTTTTTTTTTTCTTGTCTAATTGCTCTAGTTACAACTTTTAGCACAATGTTGAGTAACTGTGGTAGCAAGGGACATCCATATCTTGTTCCCGATTTAGAGGAAAAGCTTTCAACATTTTCCCATTGAGTACAATGTTGGGTGTGGGTTTTTCATATATGCCCTTTATCATATTGAGGAATTTTCCTTCTATTCATATCTTTTGAAGTGTTTTTATCAAGAAGGTTGCTGGATTTTTTTTTAGTACCTTTCTTTTCTGCATTGATTGAAATGATCATGTGTTTTTTTCCTTCAATTTGTTAATGTGATGCATTACATTAATTGATTTTCTTATGTTGAACCACCCTTGCATACTAGGAGTTTGTCTCATGTGTTTTGGGGCACCCTGTTTAGGTACATAGACATTTATGACTTATTTCTTCTTGGTGGATTGTCCCTTTTATTGATATATAATGGCCTTCTGTATCTTATAACTTTTTTGTATTTAAAGTCTGCTTTGTCTGATATTAGTATAAGTATCTGTGACAGATTGAGATTATTTTTGTGAATATCATAAAAAGAAAGATTACGTGTGTAAACTAATTTATTCCACATGATGTGATATCCTTTGATTGTATTAAATTCAGTGAGGGGCCTTTGATTAAGTTTACTTGATAATATCAATTTAGGGCTTTTGATTCGAGCACATCGGTAAGGTGTGACTCAGGTTGAGTCCCTGTCCCCTTCGTGCACTGAGATAAATGGACACTCACTCAAGAAGGTACTCGCCAGAAGAGAGAGAGCTCTGTATATTTGATCCTGGGGCCCCTGGGAGAGATGAGCCATTTGCTTGATAGTTTGCAGCTGACCTTGGGAAGAGAGCAAAGACTAATATAGAAGGCGTGGAAAGAAATGCATCCTATGCCAGGAGAGAGAGGAAGCCCTGAGAGACAAGTCCTATGCCAGCCTGCAGCTGAGAGAAAGGAAGCCCAGAGGAAGTCTGAACCCTCACAGAGATCAGGCACCATCTTGCTTCAACACGTGGCAACTGATTTTGATGAGAAAGCCACCTTGAGTTGGACTCTTAGGACCTTGTAACTGTAAGCTTTTACCCCAAATAAATACCCTTTATAAAAGCCAACAGAGTTCTGGTTCAGCACCCCTTTGGCAGACTAATATACTACCCCTCCTCTTTTTTGGTTACTGTTTGCATGAAGTATTTTTTTCCAACCTTTCACTTTCAGCTGGTTTGCATCCCTGTGTCTCAGGCGAGTCTTTTGTAGGCAGCATATGGATGGTTAATGTTTTTTAAATCCATTTGTCAGCCTATATCTTTTGATTGGGGGAGGAGGGCCAGCAGCAGCTTCCACTCATCCTCTAAATGTTGAGACTCTTCTTTTGCCCCTCATTCTACTGGGAGGTGTCTAGGCTTCCCCTGGTGTCTCAAACCCTAGAATATTTTTTTCCAGGCCATTTCTGCCTGCTCTCTAGTTATTTTTTCTTTGAGAGGAGACAATGCCATGTCTTTGTAAACCACCATCTTCCCAGAAGTTGAGGCAGTAGTCTTGAGGCAGAATTTCTTCTAAATTCCTGTATCTTACTTCATTTTGACTTACAATTTATACAGGACTTCTTTTTTTTTTTTAAGATTTATTTGTTTTATTTCTCTCACTCCCCACCCCCACCATTGTCTGCTCTGTGGCATTCGCTGTGTGTTCTTCTGTGTCCGCTTGCATTCTTTTTTTTTTTTAAAGATTTATTTATTTCTCTCCCCTTCTCCCCCCCACCCCAGTTGTCTGTTCTCTGTGTCTATTTGCTGCGTCGTCTTTGTCTGCTTCTGTTGTTGTCAGCGGCATGGGAATCTGTGTTTCTTTTTGTTACGTCATCTTGTTGTGCCAGCTCTGCATGTGTGCGGCACCATTCTTGGGCAGGTTGCACTTTTCTTTCGCGCTGGGCGGCTCTCCTTATGAAGCGCACTCCTTGCGTGTGGGGCTCCCCTACATGGGGGACATGCCTGCGAGGCAGGGCACTCCTTGCGCGCATCAGCACTGTGCATGGGCCAGCTCCCCACGGGTCAAGGAGGCCTGGGGTTTGAACCCTGGACCTCCCATGTGGTAGACGAACACCCTAACCACTGGGCCAAGTCTGCCTCCCCCGCTTGCATTCTTGTCATGCGGAACTGGGAAACTGTGTCGCCTTTTTGTTGTTGTTGTTGTATCATCTTGCTGCGTCAGTTCTCCGTGGGTGTGGTGCCACTTCTGGGCAGGCTGCATTTTTTTTTTTTTGGCGCAGGGTGGTTCTCCTTGCAGGGCACACTCCTTGCACGTGGGGTGCCCTTATGCGGGGGACACCCCTTCGTGGCACAGCACTCCTTGTGCTCAGGCAGCACTCTGCATGGGCCAGCTCCACACGGGTCAGGAGGCCCTGGGTATCCAACCCTGGACCCTCCATATGGTAGGCAGATGCTCTATCAGTTGTGCCACAACTGCTTCCCTATACAGGACTGCTTGACATCCACTGCTCCATATATATACCATGCAGTTTCACACCTCCATACCTGTGTTTATGCTATTTATTTTTCTGAAATAACCAATCTAATTTTCTGTGCTTGGCCAATTACTCCTCATCTTTCAAGACTCATGTCTTTTAAGAAGCAGTAGGGATTAGAATTAAATTTGACTGCAAATAGCAAAAAATAATATTTTAAAATTATCTTGTATGCTGCTCTGGGATGGGAAGATGAGGTTAGTACTATTTAGAGGCCTCTGGAGAGAAATATCACATGATTCTACAGTCAATTCTTGGAACAACTATTACCTAACTAAGACTGACAAAACCTTGCCTGGCCTTTCTTAGATTCTGAGACTGTCTGCATGTGCCTTCAGCTCTAGAGTATCAAATAGCAATTTTCTTTAGGAGGCACTGGGAATTGAACCTGGGACCTCTCATGTGGGAGGCGGGCTCCTAACTGCTTGAGCCACACTGCTCCCTGCTCATTTTTTGTTTTTGCTTGTTGTCTGCTCATTGTTTTTGTGCAATGTCTACTCAGTGTCTGCTTGTTGTCTGTTTGTCTTCTTTAAGAGGCAATGGGGGGTGGCGGACTTGGCCCAGTGGTTAGGGCATCTGTCTATCACATGGGAGGTCCGCAGTTCAAACCCCGGGCCTCTTTGACCCGTGTGGAGCTGGCCCATGCACAGTGCTGATGCACACAAGGAGTGCTGTGCCACGCAGCGGTGTCCCCTGTGTAGGGAGCCCCACACGCAAGGAGTGCACCCTGTAAGGAGAGCCGCCCAGCCAGAAAGAAAGTGCAGCCTGCCTGGGAATGGTGCCACACACACACAGAGCTGACACAACAAGATGACGCAACAAGAACAAAAAAGAAACACAGATTCCCATGCTGCTGATAACAACAGAAGTGGACAAAGAAGATGCAGCAAAATAGACACAGAGAATAGACAACCTGGGGGGGGGGGCGGGGAGGGGAGAGAAATAGATAAATAAATCTTAAAAAAAAAAAAAAGAGGCAATGGGAACTGAACCCAGGACCTCCAATGTGGGAGACAGGTGTTCAGCTGCTTGAGCTACATCTGCTCCCTAGCAATTGGTTTTTGTTTTGTTTCATATTTTGTCCTGGGCCTTGTTTTAGATTAATTCATTAGTTCATTAATTTTTTCAATGACTGATTCACATGCTAGTTCCTATACTTACTATATAAAAAGCCTGTTTCTACTGTATCAATCATCAAGATTGTTGGAGGTATAGACAACAGGCCACTTATTCCCTTGCTACCCCTCATGTTCTTCAGATTAATTACCTAGGCCTTAATTTTTATGCATTCAATTATGCAATTATTAGTTTAAAAATAATTATCGAGCATTCATCACTTGCCAGACACAGTGTTTGGTGCTCAGGTTGCAAAATTAAAGACAGAGTTCGTTTCCTCATAAAGTGACTGAGTGGAATGTGTTAAGTGCTTAGATAGAGTTATACCTGAAGTGTTACAGAGGATGCAAAAGAGGAGCTTGGGATTCAGACTAAGGAGTCAAGGAAGAATCTCAAGAGAAAGTGATGCCTGAACTTGGTGATGAGAGACCCAGGAATTAGCAGGAAGCCAAAGTAGGGTGAACCCATAATCTCTATCAGCTGTAACCCACATCATCTCAAAAGACTATACGATCAAAGTAAAAACAGTGTGCTTGTTAGGGAAACACAATATACCCAATCTCCATCAGCCCCACTCCAAGTTAACTCACAAATAAGTATACAACCCAAAGTCCCCATTTCCAGCTGTAAGCCTGCTTGAATCCTCTCCTATGGAGGCATTCCGGAGGTCTCGTGCCTTAACCCCTCATCTCACAAATCTTTCTAACTCATCCCTACCCGTTACCTACAAATCGGTGGCACCCTTATCAGCATTATCCTTTGATTAATCCAAAGGAAAGATGAGGGATGGGTGGGATTGGAGGACAAGGCAAGGCTCGGATTTGGGGAGATTGTGGGATGATTAAGGACCAGGAGGGGGTGAGGATGAGTGCTGCATGTGTTACTGGGTATTATGTGACATTTCTCCTCTGAATTATGCTTCAGAAGAACTCTCTCTGGTTGCAATGTAAGGGGCTATGAAAATAGTCCATGTGAAACAAGATGTTAGGGGTCTGGCTAAGGAGTATTGGTGAAGAAGGGATAGATTTGTGAGATATTTTATTTTATCTTTAACTGCATAATTTTGTTCTGATTGTAAAAGAAATATTCAGTGTACAAGATCTGGAAAATATATCAAATTATAAAAAAGAAAATAGAAATTAATAGAGGGAGGCAGATGTGGCTCAAGTGATAGAGCTTCTGCCTACCATATGGGAAGATCTGGGTTCGATCCCTGGGCCTCCTGGTGAAAAAGAAGAGAAAGCGTGCCTGCATGGTGAGTCAGTGCCCGTGTAGGTGCCTACATGGTGGGCCAGTGCCTGCGTGAGTGCCTGTGTGGTGAGCCAGTGCCCACGCAAGTGAGTCACGCAGCAAGATGATGACGCATCAGAAGAGAGACAAGAGGAGAGTCAAGGTGAAGTACAGCAGAAACCAGGATCTGAGGTGGCACAATTGACAGGGAACCTCTCTCCACATCAGAGGTCTCCAGGATTGAATCCTGGTGAATCCTAGAGGAGAGAAAAATTAGAAGAGAAGACAACACAGGCAGCAAAAACAGCAGGGCAGGAGAAGGGGAAGGGGAGAGGGTGGAAATAAATAAATAAATAAATAAATAAATCTTTTAAAAAAAGAAATCAATACAAATTGATTTCTATGTAAGTGATATAACTTATTAATATTGTGGAATATTTTGTTCCAGGCTATTTTCTATGCATATTCAGCTGAATGACACACATATTATCTGTGTATTCTATATAATTGGGATCCAATTTTATTTATAATTTTCCTTAGTACTTCTTGAACCCATTTAACCTGTGGACATTGAACTTCCTTTATTTCAAAAAAATTCATTTCCAGCATATCTTGACTATTTTTTCAGTTCCATTTGTTGTGTGTCTGTGTGCTTTACCAATGTATCATACCTTGAATCTACATTTGAGGAGAGTATAGCCATATGGGTTCTAGTGGTTTCTCTATTCTTACCCTCCAAGGCTGGTTCAGAATTTCGGCATTTGCTTTGATGAGAGTGAAAACCTTTATTTTGGATACAGTTCAGCCAAGTGCTCTCTAAGTAAACCAAGCCTTTAGTATGCAAAGGGATTTTGGTACCCCCATGAAGAAACTTTTTGCACCAGACTACACATGGTAAGAGTGATTGTCCATAAGAAATCATGTCCTTGCTTTGCCAGGTCACCTGCAGAGAGAGAAATATTGATCTCTACAGAGAATACTCCCTGTGTTTGACCATGCGTGAATACAGGCATCTGGAATTCACTTGACTGTTCTTTGTCTTAGGGCCATGAATCTGTAAAGCAGGCGGGGCCATCACATGTGACTCAGTCTTTCACAATGGCATGGAAGAGAACTTATCAACACTCACTTAACAAGCAGCAGCTTAATGGCAATGCTGATGAAGGTGGGGCATTTGTGTGGAAGAGGGCTGGGGTCAGGAACGTTTGTCAGGATACTCCAGTGCCTACATCAATGCTGGTGACGTGTTTATTCCAACTCTAGGTTGGTTATTTCCTTAAATTAATGGCCTACTTTGGTCTTCTAACTTTCTTAATTTTAACAGTTTGTTATTAAAACAAGCTGAATGCTAATTGTATAAATTGGCCCACCACTTCATTCATAATAAAAATGCACTGAACACTTATGTGTTACAGGGATAATTTTTGTAAACATTTAAACTAAAATGATAGTTTAAAACCAATAAAATTCTTTTGGGCAGGAAGTTTTTTTGTTTTTGTTTTTCTCATTAAAAGATACCTCTGATACCCAGAAGGTAGTGTGGTGTGAGAAGGCGAAAGGCCAGGACATGGACATTTTGAAATTACAAATCTAGGTTGAACTAGATAAACTGAGAGTCCTTTGTCTAAAATTCTAGAAACCCTCTTTTTATTTTTCTTATTTGGGTCTGTGTCATTATCGTGCATCTAGTTCCTTAACTAGAAAACCTGGAGCTTGGGTCATCTCTCTTCATCACCCACAGTGAATCCAAGCAGGTGTGAAGGGAGAACAATGCTGACAACAGACAGTTCCCCCTGACATGGACAGCCCTGTGGGCTTGGACCTGTCACATATGTCCCAAGTCTGTCTTCTATGTCTTAGCTTGCCAGGGCTGCTGTGACAAATACCATACAATCGGTTGGCCTAAACATGGGAATTTATTGTCTCACAGTTTTGGAGGCTAGAAATCAAACATCGAGGCTCTGCAAGACCGTGCTTTCTCCCGAAACATCAAGACCATGCTTTCTCCCAGTAGTCTAGTGTTCAGGTGCTGACTTTCTGCAATCTTTGGGGTTCCTTGACATCTCTCTGATATCTTTATAAATCTTCCCATAACCTACAGAATTAGGAGGGAGAGAATGTAAATGATAATCCACGCTTACTGGCAATGCTCCAAAATGTGATCATCAACTGCAATGAATGTACCTCACTAATGAAGGATGCTGTTAATATGAGAAAATGTAGGAGGTGTGGGGAGTGGGGCATAAGGGAAAACCCTATATTTTTTATGTAACATTTGTGTAATCTAAGTATCTTTGAAAAAAAAAAAGGTGTAATGTGGTGGCATTTTCGGGACATTGGAATTATCCTGAATGATGTTGCAGTGATGGATTCAGGCCATTATATATCTTGTCATAACTTATAAAAATGTGTGGGAGAGAGTGTAAACTATAATCCACACTTAGTGGAAATGCTCCAATATGTGTTCATCAATTGTAACAAATACACCACACTAACAAAGGATGTTGTTAATGTGGGAAAGTGTGGGAGGGGTATGGAGTGCGGCATATGAGAATCCCCTATATTTTTTATATAACATATAATTTAAGTATTTTAAAAAATAATAATAATAAAAAGAATGCCTCTTGACACACGGATCAAGACCTGCCCTCATTCAGTTATACCTCACCTTAACTGGTCATACATCTTCAAAGGTTCCTATTTACAAATGAGTTCACACCAACAAGAACTCAGGTTAAGATTAAGAACATGTCTTTGTTGGGAAATACAGATCAACCTACATCTTATCAGTTATAGAAAACAGGATTGAAATCACTTGCTCTTGAGGGCTAGACATAATGTATGTAAAGCACTGAGTTCAGCATCAGACACAGCGTAGGTCCTTGATAAATTTTAGCTACGATTATCAAATAACAGCCAAAACTTTATAATAGCTACAGACTAGCTCTCCCTACCGGCTAGGCCCCAGTCTAAGCACCTCAGGTGAATTTACTAATTTAATTTTCACAAAAAAAATATTTTAAGCTGAAGATAAGTATTACCTACATATCTTTTTTTTAGATGAGGAAACTGAAGCAGAAAGAAGTTAAATGACTTGCCCAAGGTCACATAGCCAGTGTAAGTGGTAGAAGCAGAATGTAAACCTCAGGCTGGCAGGCTTCAAAGCCTGGGCTCAGTTGCTAAGTTCTTTTGATTCTGGCTTTTGAAAAATGCCTCTCGTTTCAGTTCTACTCTCTTCAATTCCATGTTCAATGCTATAACCTAAGTTTTTTTTTTTAACTTGTCATTTGAGATATTTATTAACTTAGATCAAACGTCCAAAGGGCAGTTCTCAGTGCTTATGTCCATGATTTTAAGAGTTGGCCCTTCTATGTCATGATTTTTGTCACCCTTGACACTGGAGAACTGATAAGACTGGGAGAGTACTGAGCTAATACAAGCTAATTCATTTGCAGTCTCAAACTTTTCAGTGTCACTACCAAATTCAATGCCATTCACAGAAGTTTCAGGGTTTGCTAAGGTGTCTGAAACACTTCGATTTTTTTCACCCCATATTGAAGGCTCAAAGTTTGTTTCATTATTCACCTGTTCAAATACAACCTCTTCTGAATGGTTTGTTTTACAGATGGGCAGGGAAAATTCATTTAATGAAGAACATACCTCATTTTCATCCTTTTGTGCTGAAAATAACATATCCAAAGCTTTTGGTATTCTCAATGCTCTTGTTGAATTGATGTTTCCCTTTCATTTGGAAATTCATTTTGTTCTGAATTCTCAGCTTTTTAAAGATCAAATAAAGTCAAAATATCAATATCATTTAGATTTATGGATGCTGAATTTTCCTTGGGCATGCAACCTAAGTCCACCTTTAGGACATGCAGCAGATGATGCATTTTTCTCTCCTCCAAATGATGTTTATTTTCCATTATATGTCACTCAGTCATTCTAAGAACCTGTTTGAAAATAAGCCAAGTTTCAAAATGTTGTCTGTCATATCTTCAGTGAAATTCAGTTACAACAGTTCCTCTTCATCAGAGTGGATTTTTTTCCTTAAAGAGGCTGTAGGGGATACTGAGATAATGTGCTTGGGGAGGAATGTTGAAGATCCCCATCTTCAAACTGGTCTTGTTCCCAGTTTTTCTCATATTCATATCAATTCCCCAGAGCTGTCTTCCAAAAAAACACGTCTATTAGCATTTCATCCCAACTTAAAAATCAATGACTTCTATTTGCCTGCAGGAAAGCGAACAATCCTGAGGGTGGCATTCAAGGCCCTAACCCAGTGTGGCCCCTGCTTGCCCTTCCAGCCTCCTCTTCTTCCAGACCTTTGCCCTGTCCCTGCCACTCCAGCCAAATGAGACTATTTGCTGTCCTCTGTGTCTTGTGGGCCCTCATTCATTCCGTTCCCTGGACTTGGGCTTCTCTTCCCTATGGTAACCACTCCTCCCTAAAGCTCCACATGCACATGCAGCCTGCTATGAGGGCCCTGTTGTGGTACCTTCTTGGGCCCTGTTGTGGTACCTTCCTCAGAATGCCCACAGTGTGTGACACCCTCATAGCAGGCTGCATGTGTTATTACGGGAAGCTGCACATGTCCTGGAGCAGGGAAAGTGACCTAGTTGTCTTTATTCTGATACAATTGTAATTAAAATAAGAAAAACTTTTACTGTTTTTTGATAATTTTACAAGGAATCAAGCCCATTGGGATGGGATCAGACAGAAGATGAAAAGTAAAAGTGCCCCTCAGCCCACCACTTAGAGATAACCACTGTGAATGTTTTAGATACATTTCCAGACCTTTTGCTTCATACATATATATACATATTAAAACAAAGGCAGAAATTTTTCTAAATAAAAATGGGATCCTTACCTGTAAGATGTTCTTTTAATTCAGTGTAGCACAGGCATCTTTCTGTGTCCATAAATATAGAGCTAGACCATCGCTTGTTTAACCAATCATCCTTGGTTGGATTTTTAGGTTATTTTCAATTTTTCTCACTACTATAAATAATACTGTGCTAAATATCCTTGTATGTATATCTTTGTGCCCTTTTCCAAATATGTTTACCCAATCACTTTTTAAAAAATTTTTCCACCACTATAAATAAAACTTTGCTAAACATCCTGTTCACACATCTTTGTCCTCCTTACAATTATTTCCTTAGGATAACTTCCTGGAAGTAACCTTACTGGTAACCTTATTGGTTACCCGTTGGGTAGTATTTTGTAAAGATTTTGGATGCATATTGCCAAATTATCCTACAGAATAGTAGTGCCAATTTGCACCAATGCTTACCAATGTGCAAAGATTCCCCTTTCACCATATTCTTGCACACTAGGGTTTAATGAATATTTTAAAGCTTCATTAGGTGTATTTTGTGGATTGGTATCAATCAGGCCTTAACCACAAATGGCATAGTTTCTCTAGGAAAATATGTTATACCTAACTGACCAATTTAGAAATAGCCTTCCTCCGTAAGTGTGGGGTTGTCTTTGTAAAATACCCTGGAATCTTTAACACAATTCATTAGAAGATACACCAAGGCATGAGTCGGGTCCCTCCAAGTTGGTTTAATTACTGGGTACCAATGGCCCCAAGGGAAAATAGCCTCTTCTTTAAGAGGGTCTCGTGGGATCCATGCTCGTGATAACATTATCATGTTGTTCTAGGGGATTATTTATTATGCATTACTATGGTAAACAGGGTAGTGGTATTTAGAACTGTACCCAAGACCAAGGCCCTTTGGAAAGATTCAGGGCAGCATTAATAGGCGAGGTCCCTCCAAATATGGCTTTGAGTGGGCAAATTATATTTAGATACCCAGTACTAGAATATGTAGACAAATTGGAGAGAGTTCAGAGAAAAGCAATAAAAATGATGAAGGGAACAGAGGGACTGATTTATGAGGAGAGATTAAAGACACAAGAAAACACAGAGGCAGGACCCAGAAATGACTTCAGGGAAACACGATAACAAACTGCAAATATTTGAAAAGTATAAACACCAAAGTGAGGCCTTATTTAGCTTGGTATCAAACACAGTCAATGGCAGTGAAGTGAAATGAAAGAGAAGAATGGGATTTACTCATTTATTCCGGAGCATCTTTAGAGAGGGGTTGAAAGTTCCCTGACTGGAAATATTTGGCACCAGACAGCATTCAGTCCCTCAGGGAGAGAATTCTAGACTGGGAAACAAGAAAATAGACTTGCAGGTTAGATCATGCCAAACTTTGGAGCGCTTTCACATTATTAACTCATGGTGACTTTATAAATATACCATCTAGGGCCCTGAAAGTAAAATAATATGGTTCGACTCCTTTTCATTTCCTGCCTTTAATACCTCTTTAAGTTAGCAAGTTTAATCATGTTTTAACATATGCTTCTTCAATCAATTCTCTCCACATGGTGTCTTAGTGATAGATGTGGGGTGAAACTATTATTCAGGTGGACAATGGAGATAGCCCCCGTGTCCTTCAGCACCTGCTTAAAGTTGTGCTGGAGGACAGGAGCAAGCTGAGTGGTCAGGAAGAGAGCCCACCTGCCACAGCAGGAGAGGCTGCCTCTTACCACATAGGTTTCATAATTTTGCCCCAAAGCTCACCCCCATAACAGAAATGTAGGGACTCTGTCTCTTTAAGAATTCGCACAGATTAGCAGGTTCCAGAGGAGATGGAGAAGGTATATGAGGACCAATTTGGAGGATATGGTCCTGATTTTGGTCTCTGTTCTGTCAGTAATAGAAAGTTAGTTTGGGGAAGCAGATATGGCTCAAGCAATTGGGCTCCCATCTACCATATAGGAGGCCCAGGATTCGATGCCCAGGGCCTCCTGGTGAAGGCAAGCTGGCCTGTGTGGAGAGCTGGCCCACGCAGAGTGCTGGCCCATGCATAGTACTGCCCCGAACAGGAGTGCTGCCTCATGCAGGAGTGCCGGCCCACGTGGAGAGCTGGTGCAACAAGATGACACAATAAAAGAGACACAGTGGAGAGATAATAAGAGACGCAGCAGATCAGGGAGCTGAGGTGGTGCAAGAGAATGATTGCCTCTCTGCCACTCTGGAAGTTCCCAGGATTGGTTCCTGGTGTTGCCTAAAGAGAAGACAAGCAGACACAGAAGAACACACACAGTATATGTGTGAGGGAGGGACAATGGTGTTCAGGTAGGCACATGGGCTTTGGCCACAGACAAGGGTTTCTCTGCTTAATTAACTGTGTGACCCTGATCAAGTTGTTTAATATCTCTAACTCTCTTGGCTTCTTTAACAGTAAAAACAGGGGCAATAATGATATCTTGTTTGTAGGATTGCTGGGAGGATTAAATAAATAAAACGCATAACATGCTTAACCCAGATTTCTGCAGAGTAAGTCCTCAATTGATGTCAGCTACAATATCCACCCCACTTCCCACACGTACACACACCCTAGCTTCCACTTTTCAAAGTCGACGAAGGTCCGTGTGTGCCCATCTGTGTGCAGTGCACAATGATGCCCTCTAATGGCATGGTAAGTTGAATTGTGGGCCCTAATTTAGAAATGTTCTTAAATTAAGAACCCGTTGTAGGGAAGTGGACTTGGCCCAATGGATAGGGCGTCCGCCTATCACATGGGAGGTCCACGATTCAAACCCCGGGCCTCCTTGGCCCTTGTGGAGCTGGCCCACGCGCAGTGCTGACGTGCGCAAGGAGTGCCCTGCCACGCAGGGGTGTCCCCGCGTAGGGGAGCCCCATGCACAAGGAGTGCACCCCGTAAGGAGAGCCGCCCAGCACGAAACAAAGTGCAGCCTGCCCAGGAATGGTGCCGCACACACGGAGAGCTGACACAACAAGATGATGCAACAAAAAGAAGCACAGATTCCCATGCTGCTGACAACAACAGAAGCGGACAAAGAAGAACACACAGCGAATGGATACAGAGAGCAGACAACTGAGGGGAGGGGAAGGATAATAAAAAAACTAAATCTTAAAAAAAAAAAGAACCCATTGTAGGGAGTGGATGTGGCTCAGGCAGTTAAGTGACTGCTTCCCACATGGGAGGTCCCAGTTTTGGTCCCTGGTCCAAAAAGCAACAAGAACAAAAACACAAACAACAAACAAACAAATGAAGGGACCAGCTCAGGGGAGCCAGTGTGGCTCAGTGGTTGAGTGTCGGCTTCCCACATACAAGGTCCTGGGTTCAGTCCCTGGCTCCAGTACCTCAAGAAAAAATAAAATAAAATAAAAAATAAATCCATTGTAAGTAGAGCCTCTCAAAGCGGTTTCTAGATAAGATGTGGCCCAACTAAATGAGGGTGGGCCTTCATCTGGGCAACCAAATGATAGCAGAAGAAATTCAGATGTTTTAGGAGGGAAAGCCCCTGGGAGGAGCCAGAAACCAGAAGTCAACAGAACCTGGAAGAGAAAGGAGAGGACCCAGCCATTGATGGGAAAGTCAAGGACCCCTGAATATTTGGCCAGTCAGAACACTACTGCCTCCAGGAGGAAGCAGACCTGCTAGCTGATGCCTGATTTGGACTTCCGGCCTTTGAAATGGTGAGCCAATAAATCCCTGTTCTTTAGGCCAGTCCATGGGTGGTCTTTGTCAGAGCAGCCTGGACAACTAAGACAAATGGCATTTCTTAAGCTGTAGGCCATGAATTCCCAGGGGATCCATGAGTTCAGTGAGAAGTTTTACATTTTGATTTTCAAAAATTTCAATGATTTTCAAAACACCTAATCTATTTTAATTTGGGATCTATTTTGATTTCGATTTTGGATTTGAGCAAATTTTAGTGCTTACATTTGCTTCTAAGTTTATAATTGATTGACACTAAGTGATCCCAGAAAGTGACAGCTTTAAACTTTTCCTTAAACTGCGGTCTGAATACCTTCCTTTTTTCTCTGTGTTTCTGAAGTTTGACGGAAAACTGAGCTACAGTAAACACCATGATAGGTGGGGGTGAGGAAATCGGAGGGCGTATGTGGACAGTCAGAGGAGTACCTGAAAGGGGGAAAGATCCAGAAATAGGAGGCAGGGTTGGGTAGTGAAAAGTTTGGCGTGTGAGCGAGGCTGACTTGGGCTCACACGCCAGCTCAGTCACCTAGGCTGTGACTTTGGAGCCTGGAAACCATCACAGATATGTGAGCGTTAAAAGAATCATTTATTCTCCACCTACAGAGATGGACTCATTTCCCTTAAACACCAACATCCCTTCGCTGACACAGAAACATGTAAGGGCTGATAGGAGTGGGTTTAAAATCCCCTGCAAGGGAAGAGGATGTGGCTCGAGTGAATGGGCTTCCACCTACCACATGGGAAGACCTGGTTTCAATCCCCTGGGCCTCCTGGTAGAGGTGCACCTGCTGGTGAGCCAGGTCCGCACAGCCGCAGTGCAGCAAGATGATGACGCAACAAAAGAGAGACGCAGGGGAGAGTCAAGGCGAGACGCAACAGAAACCAGGAACTGAGGTGGGGCAAGTGACAGAGGACCTCTCTCCCACATCAGAGGTTCCCGGGATCAAATCCTCATGAAGCCTAGAGGAGAAAACGAGAAGACCAAAAAAAAAAGACACAGAAGATCACATGGCGAAATGGACACAGACAGCAAAACAGCAGGGGGGAGGAGGAGGTGGAGTAGGAAAACAAGATTCCCTGCAAAAGACTCTGGCCAGTGCACTAAGTGGGCAAAAGTTTGGGGCAGCAGAAGCAATGCTGGGGTGACATGACCATGGCAAGAAAATCTCCTGCCACAAAGCAAGGAGATAGTGAAGATGAAGCTTCTGGATAATGAACACAAAATAAACAGGGGGAGTGGCAGTGGCAGTGGTTTTTCAGGGAAAGAGATAGGACGATGCACCATCTGATGCTGTCTGGGCCTTGGAGATCGAGCTTTGTAGAACTCCTATTTGAATATACCTAATTGTAATGTTCCTGCCGCGACTGGCATCCTGTGTTGATTCCATGAGCTTAGGCCCTCACTTGAGGCTCTTGACTCTTGCCTCAGCTTCTGGACCTGCTTTCCCACAGAGGAGCTCCTTCTCACAACTCCTTCTCTATCCTTGGAGGGAGCACAGAGAAGAGAAAACTCCTGATTGACTCAAACGTGGCCAGGAGGGCAGCAACACTCTTTGAAGGGGAGACTAATGGATTAATCTCACCTATCCTGTTTTCTCATCAAAAAATAGGGCTAGTAATATCATCTCAAAGGATAATTGTAGGGACAAAAGAAAATCATCTAGTCCAGACCCTGGCACCTGATAAACTGTAGCTATCATTGGAATCTCAGAAGAAAACGTTAGCTTTGCCACTGAGACCTTGTTACCTCGGGTGACTAATCTGAGGTTCTCTACAGAATAAAACTCTCCCTTACATCGGTCACATATATGCTGCTGAAACTTTTGCTTGCCAGCACATGAAAGGGCCACTCTCAGATGGGCTTGCCTACTCCTCTCCAGCTTGGCTCTGGGGCTTTGGACATGAACATATTTGGAGACCCAACGGATCCATTTTCATTTTCCTCCGGTAGCTGATTAAGGTGAACTTAACCTCTGTGGGAAGTAGATTTGAAATGTGTGTGTAGGGACCAAAATCTGTGCATGATGAGTGTAGCCCATTACCTCAGGGAGAGTCAGAGCGCTCAGGTTCAGCTCACCTGTGCTGTATGGCCTAAGGTGGGCCACTTCAGCTTTTTGGGCCTCAATTTCCTCTGCCACAAATTCCTCAGGAGACTGGATTAAACGGTCTCTAATGCCTTCCGGCATTTGCAGTTGCTCGGTGAATGCTTTAGTGAGGTGCTTGGCTGGTTTCTGATTTCCCTGAAGACCTTGAGCCAGCCACCGTGTTCTTCGAAAGTAATTCCAGGAGAATTCTGTTCTGTGAATCCTCACGCATAGGGAGTAAGTATTTAATTTAGGACTATGTTAGCCTTTAATGTTGCCTTTTTTCTTCTCTCAACCTCTGCATTGGTACTTCCACGAAGACAAAAGGAGGTGAACACCCTGTGTACAGCTGTGAGGGAAAATATTCCTGCCATTAGGTAATTTTCAGTTACATGCATCATGGGTTTGGTACAATTTAAACCTAAATTATATCACTGTTCAGAGAAGAGATTACAATGATCTGGAGAAGCAATAAGAAGTCAGAGAACACATAACTAAAGAATCCATCTTTAGAAACCTGTCTCCCTAAACCAACATCATAGGCCTTTGGGGAATCTTAATGTCTTGAGAAAAGTGAAAACATTTTCAGGCTAGTCCAGCAGCATTGTAAATCTCTAGGGATCCCTGGCACCACTGCCAGTTGGGCTAACTCCTTCTGCTCTTCTTCAACCCCACTAATTTAAACAGGGGAGAAGCAGTTTATGATGAAATCAAGAGCCCCAAGAGAGAAGTTGAAATATACTCCTTTAATAGTACCACCTCAGTTCCAGGAAACATGAGAGGAATTTTATTTGGACACAGCTTCCTCTGAAATCTGTGTGAGCCTGAAAAGCAGGAGCTTCTGTAACCTAAGTTCTTCTAAATATAAAGTAGTTTTGTGCAATTTGAGAGATCTGAAAACCCTGAGGCTAATGCACCTAGTGGTTTTACTATCACTTCTAGGAGTGATCAATAATAGAAGCTTGAGTCATTGCTGGATTGGCTCCTGAGGGCAGAGTTAAGCCTGGGTCATGGTTTTATTCCTGCATCCTGACCTATAATAGACACTCAGTAAATACAGAATGAATAAATGAATGAATGAATGAATGAGTCAATGAATGAATGAGTCAATGAATGAATGAGGTGAGCAGTCTTTATTGGGACACATGGGTCTTTTTTTTTTTTTTTAAAGATTTATTTATTTATTTCTCTCCCCTCCCCCCCACCTCAGTTGCCTGTTTTCTGTGTCTATTTGCTGTGTGTTCTTCTTTGTCCGCTTCTGTTGTTGTCAGTGGCACGGGAATATGTGTTTCTTTTTGTTGCGCCATCTTGTTGTGTCAACTCTCCACGTGTGTGGCGCCATTCCTGGGCAGGCTGAACTTTCTTTCGCGCTGGGCAGCTCTCCTTACGGGCGCACTCCTTGCGCGTGGGGCTCCCCTACGTGGGGACACCCCTGCATGGCAGGGCACTCCTTGTGCGCATCAGCACTGAGCGTGGGCCAGCTCCACATGGGTCAAGGAGGCCTGGGTTTGAACCGCGGACCTCCCATGTGGTAGACGGACGCCCTAACCACTGGGCCAAGTCTGCTTCCTGGGTCTTTCTAATACTGTGCTTTGGGGCACTGCTTAGGTACAGTCTGTCTCTGCTGGCCAGCCTTGTCCCAGACCCCAGGCACAGAAGCTGCCAGCCCCCACTCTCTACCTGGACTCCTTGGGACATATGATCACCATATTATCTCTTTCTCCTCATCCCTGAAGGTAAATGACCAGGCCTTTTTTGACTTAAGCATTATGCTGTAAATCATAGGGGAATAGAAGCAAATGAGAATTTCTAAGATTTTAGAATATTTCAAAATCTTTATGCCCTGGTATATAGCTCTTGCTTTGTACCTGCAGTGGCAAATGGATCATCCTTTGACCTCCAGAGATTGGTTTTTATTTACTATCACCTCACCCTCTTACTAACATTATATAATCTTGATTATAATCTGCCTCTGAATTTTCTCTGGATGTAAATTCTTGAGAGAAAGACCTGCCCGTTTTATTCACTAGTCTATCTCCGAGGCTTAGTAGTGGGCCTATGCCATGCTGGATGCTCAGCAACTGGTTGAAGAACAAGTGAATAAACATCCAAGAGTCGAAGCTAATTTGGAGAAGCTATTTTAAACTTGAGTTGGGGATGTTACCAGAACTCAAGTATGTTCAGGAGGCCACTGGAAATATAGATATCCAACTTATTCTTTCAAAAATGATTACCTAAGTAACTACTATGTGCCAGGCATACCTTCAATACAGGTTTGATTTTCTGCCTCGAATGTCCAAGTCCAGGAATAGAACCTCCAGGCCAAGTTCTCAACTTACTTTGCTGCTAATTTGCTTTGTGGGTTGAAACAAGTGACTTAACCTCTCTGTGTGCGAAGTAGGCTGATACCCCTTTGCCTCTCAAGCAGTTGTAAGGATTAATTGGCATTTATGGAGTGCTTTGAGATCTAGAGATGAAAGGTCTACTGCTTATGCCAAATAGCATGATTACAGTAATGTGGTGGCGATGAATGATTTAGAGCTTATGGAGGGCTTTGAAGATGAAAAGAGACTAAGTAGTAGTATGATTTCTTTTAGCTCCTGGGCAGTACTGACCCCTAGGTTTATGTGCCCCCAAGTCTTTCCTGCACCACTGGGATTCTTTCACAATTTTTCTTCCTTCCCAAGATGTACATCACCTCTCAAAGTTTTTTATTTTGCATAGTTTCCAATAGAAAAAGCAAAAGGCCTCATCCTACATTAGAGAAATTTCACTGAGTCTAAGGTTAAGGGAGAAGGAGGAAGGCACAGAAAAGATTTTTCTCTGACACTTTTATTCTCAATTTATGTTCATTTGCTCACTGATTGTTGGTACTAATGAATTCTCTTGAAGGACAGAGTAATGCCTTCAACAAAACAAAGCTAAGTAATAACCAATCGAAGTAATAGTTTGAGTCATCTATTTGTTTGATGTTAGATTTAGAAAATTATGTTCAGAGCCAAAACCTCTCAGGATATATTAAAACTGCTTCACATGGAAGACAAAATATTTGTTTAAATCCTGTATCTTTCTGGAGTTTCCCTCTTCCTTGAGGACACACAAGACTCCATCTCTGGAGAGTGGAAAAATCCCATCTGGTGCTGCAGGGCCTCCCACAATATCCTTGTGGGTTTCTCAGGGTTTTGGTGGAAGCCACCCTGGAATATATTGAAAGCAGGGGCCTACCTTGGAAGATAATTCTGCAGCAACCAAATCCATGTGGCATGGTCCACCCAAGATAATACCACTTGAAAGGAGGCCTTGTCACCATTGTTCATAGGCTGCTTGGGACAGGAATTTTGAAATGTATGCTATTCATGTTCAGAAAAGAGGAGTAAGGTACAGTAGAACCACTCCCCACCTGTCCTACCCAAAGGACAGGTCTGTGCATTGAGGTGTAGGTTTAGGTGGTAGTTGCCTTTTGATTTCCACCTGCCTAGGAGGTTTTGCTGTAAATATTTATGTGGTGTTCCTGACGTGAAAGAACATGATCCTGGAGATAACTGACCCAGGTAGAACCCAGATCTTAGTTAAATTTACAACCCTGCTCAAAAGAAACCTAAAAGACCAGAAGGGGTTTCCTATTTCTTAATGTAGAAGGGAAACTTCTCTTTATTCACTCTTTTCAAAACCTGACAGGTGGATGAGATAGTTTACATTAGTTAGCTCATCTTGGTTCTTCTCTATTTCCCTACATCTCTTTCCACTTAATCTGTGCAAGATCAAGAGACTCTTTTTATTGTATTCTTTTATTTTTAATTTTTATTTTTAAAAAATATTTATTTTTAAAAGATATTTAGATTACATAAAATGTTATGTAAAAATATATAAGGGATTCCCATATACTTCCCTCCCCACACCTCCCACTTTTCCCCACATTAACAACTTCTTTCATTAATGTGGTACATTCATTGTATTGATGAATACATTTTATTTATTTATTTATTTATTTTTAACTTTTTAAAATCAATTGTATTGTAACATATTCTATTGTATTCTTTTAAAGTGTGTGCTAGTATCAACCTGGAGGTAGGTTTGATTTCTTTAAAATATTTTCTAGCATATTTACAGGTGAATGAGTGTTTGGCATTTGGAAAACACAAAGTGTGTGCAATTTAAGTCAATAATAAGAACAAAAAAGTACAAGTCTCCCTGAGACCCATTTCTGGGAGTTTTAATCACCATGTAGAACTCATTAATATTAAAGTAAAATCTGTGGTTCTGTGCTTTGCAACAATGTACAGGCATTGCTGGCCAGGAGTATATAGCAAATGAAGAATGTATGTCTGAGTGCCATGTAGAGAAAACATCCATGTCTGAGTGAGAATGGATCTGAGAGGAAAGTTTTCATCTATTGTTTCAAAGGCTGTTAGTAATTCACAAACAGGCAGGCCATTCAGTGACATAATTAAGTTTTCCATTCTGAGCAGTGATGTAATAACACAGTAGTTCAATCCAAAATTCTATCCTAGAATGTTCCATTTCTTGGCAGTTAATTTAAATAGCACAACTGAATTTTATTGGATTTGGGGAATATTTACTGTTCTCTACCCAGTACTTTCAGAAGTCATAAGATTGTTTGATGAATAGTGGTTTGTGAAAACACTGCCTTGTTTTAAGAAAATATTATTTGACTTTTATGGTATATATTTTTTCAGTACTTGTGTTCATATACGGTCCTGGGTATATCTCTTGCTGCATGATTTTAAAGCACAGTTTCCATATGCATTTATTATTTATTTTTATCATCTCTGAAGATTATTTCCACTAGTCTTCTATATATCTTGCTTTTGTTATGTCTGATTCTAATTTTCTCCCTGGACTGCTGTGGTTTGATGAGTTTAAATCACAGGACGAACATGTGCCAAATTAAAGGCTTGTTGGTAAAAAATTTTTTTTGGTACTGAGTATTTTTAACCCTCCCCTATAGCCGTGGAGAAAAAAGCTTTAAAAGAATGTATATTTAAAACATTATTTTTGGACTCATGACTTCTGAAGAAGTCTGAGAATGCTGCAGCACAGGAAAGGGCTGCGGGATCATTTGCAAGAAAAACATACAAATGAAATATTAATATGATCAGGCACTAGCTTCAAGGCGCTTGTTCTCCAGAAAATAAATGCTGCCACATTTCATTTCTGTAAGCCCGCTGTCTAAAATAGTTGATATCTCTGTCTTCGTTATTTAATTATAGGCCTAAAAGAGTCACCAGAGAGGGAGGGTGTCTGGTCTTACAGTTGATTTTATTTATTAGCTGTGGTCAGGTTGGAGACTTCCGGGAAGCGGGAAGCGGGCAGTTTCCAAGAATAGCAGATTTTAGATGTTACTTAGTCTCCTTATTTGAAAAGAGTTGTTTATTTAACCAGAGTTCAGTAGCTGCCTGAGTGTCCACAGGTGTAGTACACTGAATGGCATTATCCTTGCAGGGAGTTCATAAAAAATTATGTGACCACTCTTGCAAAAACTCCCCCGAATTACAGTTGGGATGGGAGGTGTGGTTTGGCTAGATGGGTCGGCTCTACATCATGTTAGAAGTGGACTCAATTTTATTTTATTTTTTTTTCTTCCCTAAAAGTCTTGTAGACTTTATTTTTTTATTTTTTTCTTCTTCTTTATTTTCTTTTAAATTTTACCTTAGAAAAATATGAGGTCCCTATATACCCCCCACCCCACCCACGCCACCCCTCCCCCATCAACGAACTCTTCCATCATTGTGGCACATCCACTGCACCCAAAGAATACATTCTGGAGAACTGCTGAAGCCCATGGACAGTGGTCCACATTGTAGTCCACACTCTCCCCCAGTCTACCCAGTGGGCCACGACAGGACACACAACTCAATTTTAAATAGACTGATGAGATACAAGGGGTCCTATTGCTATTGAAAGTATAAGCGAAATTTTGTGTGGCTGTGCATTTTTCTGGGAGACAGTGAATAGCCTTTATGAGATTTCCCCCAAAGGGCCACAACCCTGAAAAGCTGAGATCCCTTCCCTAAGGGGATGAATTTCCTACTTTTTCCTCCCTTTGCACTCTCCTGCTTGTAAGGGCCCTATCTTTTCTCATGCATATGGCATTGTTTCTTAACTCTCTCTCACATTAGAAGGTGAGGGAAATACATTTTTTGAATTGTTATTCAAACTTTTTTTTCCCAGTTGCAAAACTAAATGTTTGTGTCCGAGTACTGCTTCACTGGCGCCAAGGGCTAACCCCTCTTAGGTTGTCCTTGCCTGCTCTGCAGACTGGCCCTTGAACACACCTGCGTGTTGCTCCTCTTGGGAAGCAAGGCCACCTCTGGATGCGCTCAGATCCCACAGGTCCCAGCAGGTGGTGTGAGTGAGGCGGGTCAGGGACATGAGGGGATGGGGCTGGAAGCACCCTCCTTCTGTTTCAGCCTCTCCAGGTGAATTTTTACCAAGCTGCAGTGCAAGCCGGTGTCGCTGGATGTTTACAAGAACTCTCCTAAGGTTTGAATGTCAGCAGCTAAGTAAAAAACTTGAAGAACATTGAGGAGACCACACAAAAGCACTTGCAGGGCAGATTTGGCCACCGGTTTGTCACCTTTCTGCTGGAGCCATGGTTCCCATTGATCACAAACTCAAGGCCCTATATCTATGACATATTTCGGTGACACCTTTTTTATTATTCTAGAATGAAATTCTTAGATAATACAACTAACAACATCATTTAAAACATAAATGAATATGTTGCCTTGTCTGTAAAACAAAGGGGAAGTAGTAGGAAAGTAACTTATAAAAATATGTATTTTAACATGTAAACCCTCAGGCATGACTGTATTAGAAGTCAAAAAGCCCCTATAAATTTCCAAAATGCCCTTTAGGGGTCAGGGTCACCATCATTAAAAATCAAAATGCTAGAGGCTTCTTCATAGGCTCCAACTTGCTTCCTTGAATTTTTTGCTCATCAATCTTAACCCTGCTCTCTAATGCCACATAAATCACATTTAATTTTACCTTCACATGGGAGCTTTTCCAAAACATAAGAAAGAATTTCTATCTATCCTCTCATTCCTTACTCTTTTCCTATGCCAGGATCTTTTCTTCTCTGGGCAAGTATTACCAGATCCTTCAACTCCTCGTGACATAGTTTACCTCCTTCCTGAGCTCTGTCTCTGTCATCCTCACTCTCAGACATCTCATATATCCGATTCCACCCCAGTCCTGAATTAATCCTGCATGATAGGTTGGATGGAGGCTGCCCTACCTTTTCCTTGCTCTCCCTGCCCCCTGGGTAGAATGACTTGGACTGTGTTGTCTCAGGTGGCAGCCAAGACCACTATCTCTCTCTCTCTTTATTTTAATTTTACAAGTATAATTCCAATTTTGATACTTTTATTTAACCCCCAGATGGCTCTGTTGTCTGTCTGCTCATTGTCTGCTAGTTGTGTCTACTCATCTTCTTTAGGAGCCACCAGGATCCAAACCCAGGGCCTCCCATGTGGGAGGCAGGTGCCCAATTGCTTAAGTTACATCTGCTCCTCTCTTTTTTTTTGAAGATAATTATTTTTTATTCTTATATCTATAAATTGCAAAATTTCAGCTTTCCTAGTTCATACAAAGAGGCACACAAAGTACCATACCTCGTCTTTTCTTTTCATTTGTTTAGTGATAAACTTATTCGTGAAGACTAGTTTGAAGAAGAAAATGAACTAAACAAGATTTAGTTGTGAATTCATTTAAAATGCTTCCATGATATTCCACTTTCCTGGGTCCATTGCATACAATAGAGGGGAATACAAGTTTTCTTTCAGGAGATGATCTGTTGGGACACCTTCTGATCTAATCATTCCTCTCCACCAGAACATAACTTATTCCAGTGTTCTCTCTTCCTCATTGTGGAAGTCAGGATTCAGGTTGCAAACAACAGAGTCCTCTAAAGCAGAAGAAGATGTAAGTTAAAAGATTTTATGTCGCTCACACCCTCTTGGGATTGCAAGAGAACCAGCCTTAGAAGTTCCACAGCCAGAAATAATATCCAATTATATCCCACTGGAGGTATTCTAGCACAAATACTACAGCTTCCACTGCTTGACAGCAACACTGCATTTCAAATGAAGGAATTCCAACCTGGAAGCCAAGGCCATTCCTGGAATAAAGTCTGGTACTGAGTGCTGGGCTTCTGGGTTGAGCACCCTAGACATTACATTAGGTTGATGCATCTGAAATTACCAGATTTGAGGGTGTTTGTCATAAAAAATAAGCTATAAACCTAGTATTTTCACTAGTGCAGTTAACTGCAGTCACATCTCATTTGTTGGTTCATTTCAGTGGGTTCCTTTGTTGTTTACATCACCTTCTGGGTGTTCACATATTCAGTGCCATAAGTCAGTAGTTTATTCGGTGCTCGGCTTTGTAGATGAGACCTTCAGAGGAAGCATGGGAAGCTGGTGAAAACACCGGTTTTTGCAGCTCAAAATGGTCAAATATCAAAATTCAGCCTAATAATCTGTACCTGCTAGGCAATATTCACATCCTCTGGCCTGAAAACCTTATTACTGTTTTTCTTTGTCCTTTTCTAAAAAGCTACCTCGGCAGATGTGTGAATTTCCATATTTCCTGATGTGCAGCACTTTCACCTCTACATTCTGTTCATTTGTCTTTAAAATTTATAATTCTCTCCTACTCTTTGAGGCAGGCTAGTTTAGGGAATAAAAAGATGAATCTGGGACCTGGCAGAAAACCAGTGGCTGTGGGAACCATCCCTGAGAGAAAGACCCCACAGGTTGGCTGCTGGGAGACCTCATAAGAATTCCCCATGTGGAATGGGATTTCATCTGGGATCAAGGAAAAGCCCCGGATATACACAAGAGGCCTTGCCATTGGGCCCCCCAGGGGGAACTGATGGTTGGGGTAACCAATCAAAACTGAAAACAGCTGGGATTCCTCCCCCAAACATTAACAAGGGGAGAAGGAATTAATGGTTTAAAAAGCAAGCTCAGAAGTTAAATTGACCTTTTTTTTTTTTTTTTTTTTTTTACCCTGTTTTGTCCTGTTTTTCCCCTTTCTCTTTCTGCCTGGACCAGTTCGTAAATATACCTGGAACCCATCATCTGTTGTTTTCTTCCATTTCTCTTCTCTCATTTTCTTAATAAACTACTGGCCTAACTGGCATGTACTTAAATTCTTTTCTGTAACATAGCCAAGAACCTAGAGGAAATCCAGCAACTTATCCTGGTGAAGCCATCCAAGAGAAAGAGGTATTGGTGAGTCTAAACTATGAATTATGGCCTATTTAATGTCCTCTTTTGCTTATTCATTTTAGATTAATATGGTCTGTGCATGAATTCAAACTTATCTAATTCTATATCCAAGTTTACCTAGTTTCCAGAAAGCCAATCATAGGCTTTGAACATTCAGAAGGATGCAGACTGAATGAGTATTTGAACTTACATCCAGACAGAGTGTGGGCAATATGTTAATTCAAGCTTACGTGATATGTGGGCAATATGTTAATCCAAACCTACCTCATATCCAAACAAACCCCTGAAACTCTAAGAAACTAGCAAAGAAAGTCCTTTTTGCATAAAAGCAGTGCTTGACCCCCTGCTCCTACATCCTCTGTATAAAAGAGACCTAGAAATCCTGTTCAGGGCTCGGTCCTTGGACAGAAGTCCATCAAGCCTGGCCAGTTATTAATAAACCTTCCTTCTCAGAAGAGTCTTGCATTCTGGCCCTCAATACCGTGATCACCTGACTTCTCTCTGCTACAGCATCTCTGGGGGCTCGTCTGGGATCTCTGCAAAGGCCAGAGACAGCAACAGTTGATTGCCCCTCTTGGATGCCTCCAAGAAAGCCAGGAGGGCATAGATGAACCCCAGTGCAGGGTACTTCTGGACCATGTTAGTCCAGAAAGAGGTTGTGGACTCTGCTGGAGCCCTCCCAGAAGAAACCAGAGGTGCTGGAGGATTCGAAAGAGACCCTGAGAATGAAGCATGCCAGATAGGTAAGACCCTCAGGGGCATAGTGCAGGAAAAACCTAATTCTGAAAAGTTAGGAGAGGAGCCTGATTAGGTCTCAAGAAGACCCTAGTACTCTTGAGGAGAACGGAGGAAGCTATCTTCTCTAGGTCCAAGAAAGGAAAGGAAAATGGGTGGCTGTGTGTATGTGATTGTGGCAACTGAGTGAGACACAGAGACATACTTCTGCAGGGTGAGAGCGGAGTCCTGATATGTGGTTCCGTGGCAACCTCATCTGGTCAAGGGCAGTGAAGGCACCCTCTGGGGCCCTTCATCTGAGTTGGGGGTTTATACTGACCTGCTAAGGCTAAGAGGCACCGTAAGTTCCCACAAGGGGCGTGGCTGGAGATGGATGAAGCGAAAGGCTGAGTGAATGTTCTACAGCTCTGACTCAGGGTGGAAACATGAGGAACACACAAAGTAGGACCCTCCTAGGTAGTATGCTGAAAAACTTTCCCCAGGCATTCCTTAGAGATATATATGGCATAAAGTTTCAGCCAGGGAAGCTTAGAATGCTTTGTGAATAAGAATGGCCAATTTTTGGCATGGGCTGGCCCCAGGAGGGCACTTTTGACCCCTGGATCATCTGTAAAGTCCACAACGTGGTAACCAGAAAACCAGGACACCCTGACCAGTTCATATATATTGACACCTGGCAGGACACTGTGAGTCAAAATCCACGCTGGTTAAGGAAATGTGCCATTAAAGAAGCCAGGATTTGCCTGATACAAAAGCCCAGAAGTGCTGTCCCAGGAACCAGGCCAAACAAGTACCTTGCAAAGGGTCCAGAGAAAGGGAGCTCAAAATCTAGTTCCAACCCACCCATTCTAGAAGGGCCAGATGAAAATGACCTCCCACCACCTTATGCGGTTGCTCCTACCGTGCCAGGACTGAGGAATGGGGATGAGCCCCCCTTTCCTGAGCAGTGGGAAGCAGAGGTCCCTTCGACCTTGCTGTTCCCACAACTGCACCGCACCCCACCACCCCCCGCCCCCGAGCAGCATGACCTCATTGTTCCTGCAGCCGCATCTGCCACCATTCCTCCCTACCAGTGTGACATCGCTGTTCTCACAGCCGCACCTGCTGCCGCCTTCTCCAAGCAATGCAGACTCTTCACTCCCATAACCGCTGTCTCCACCAACCTTGGCCCCCAGAAGCATAGTGCCGTACTCCCAGGCACAAGTGCTGACCATCAGTCAGAAAGGATCCCCTGAAAGATGGCAACCCAGACCACGGGGAGCCCCAGGGACAGGTGAAGCAGGGAGAAGGGCTTCCCTACAGCTACCTCTTCATGAAGCCTGAGCTCCAATTTATTACGATACCAATGACTAGATCCAAAGAGGAAACTGAATATTCATGTACCAACCCTTCACTACCACGGACCTCTTTAACTGGAAAAGTCACACCCCACCATACTTGGAGAAGCCTCAGGCCATGACAGGCCTCTTCCAGTCCATCATACAAACTCACAAACCCACCTGGCTGTAAACAACTCTTCATGACCTTACTCAACTTCGAGGAGAGAACGTGAATCACACAAGAGGCTCTCACCTGACTCAAAGAGCACCCACCTGAGGGAACCCTGGACAGAGATCAATATGCCCACACACAGTTCCCAGACAAGGACCCCCAATCGTATCCCAATGACACCATCAGGCTCAACCGATGAGAAACTTTCCATAGGGCCTTAGTTGAAGGGTTCAGAGCTGGGAGCCGAAAGGCAGTAAACATGGTGAAGATCACCCAAGTCCTACAGATGCTTGATGAAAGTCCTGCTCACTTCTATGAGTGACTGTGTGAGGCATTTCATATATATATGCCCTTTAACCTGGACACTCCTGAAAGCCAAACAATGGTCAAATGCAGCATTCATTGCCCAAACACAGGCTTACATCCAAAGAGCTACAGAAGTTAGATGGGTTTGCTGGCACGAACATTTCCCAGCTCATGGGGGTAGCCACAAAACTTTATGCCAACCACAATGTAGAAACCAGGAGAGAGGAAAACTGGAAAATGAAAAAGAAAGCAGACTTTCTCACAGCAGCAATAGTTGAAAGAAGCAACCCTGTGTCAAGGACAGTAAAATGGGACACCCCCGCCCCGAGGAGGGGGGGATGCCACCGATAGGGCAAAATCAGTGCACGTGGTACAAGGAGGAAGGGCACTGGAAGCAGGAGTGCCCCAACAGGCCACTCGACCCTGTTGCCCCCAAGAAGGTAGCCAAAGCATTAGCGAGGAGAGCAAACGAGGCATCACAAACTAAACCCTGGGTTTGCAAAAATTCGGAAGGAACTTGCAAGTCAGCTCATCGGACTTGTGGGAACAGAAGGCTCTGATGAGGACTATTAGGACAGACCAGGCTCCTATTCTCTCAGCCCTGCAGAGCCTATGGTCAGAGTCCAAATTGGGGGCTGCAGCATACATATGATGGTCAACACTGGGGCCCAACACTCTGTAATGACCAGGCCAGTTGGGCCATTATCAAAAAGACAAGCTACTATCGTAGGGGCAACTGGTAAAATCACCCAATGGCCCTTTCTCCAAGCCAGGAATTGTAACATTGAGGATAAAGAAGTCACTCACAAATTCCTGTATCTCCTGGAAAGCCCTGTCCCCCTTCTGGGTTGGGACCTGCTGTCTGAACTACAAGCTCAGATTACCTTTGATGCCATGGGGCAACCCACATTAACACTGAGACCACCAAAGCCTCCAACAATAGCATTAACCCTTCCTCTGCAGGAGACATGGAGACTGTTCTGCCTCAGTGAAGCTGGCCAATCTATGGCCGCACAGCTCCCCTTTGAAGATGTGCCCAAAGTATGGGCAGAGGGCAACCCAACAGGGATGGCACATGATATTCCTCCAATTATTGTTGAAATAAAGCTGACAGCCAGCCCAGTGAGCTTAAAGCAATATCCAATTTCACGTGAAGCACAAGAAAGAATCCAGTTACATATTCAGAGATTGCTTAATGAAGGCATACGAAAGTCATGTCAGTCTCCATGGAATACCCCACTCTTCCCAGTTGAAAAGGCCAATGGGGATTATTGCCCAGTCCAGGACTTGCGAGTGGTCAACTCAGTGGTAGCAACCCTACACCTGGCGGTCCTCAACCCTTAAACTCTTCTCATCTTGATACCTTCATTGGCAGTCTACTTTTCATGCATGGATCTCAAAGACACCTTCTTCTGCATTTGATTAGCACCGTGGAGTCAACTGATCTTCACCTTTACATGGGACAATCAAGCTCCAGTGAAAAGCAACAGGTAACCTGGACACACTCACTCAGGGATTCAAAAATGCACCCACTATTTTTGGACAAGCCTTGGCCAGTGATTTCAAATCCCTTAAACCAGAAAGCCGTAATTGTTTTCTCCTCCAATATGTAGATGGCCTCATCGTCAGAAGTCCCACCTACCAAGACTGTGCTAGCAGAATCCATGCCCTCTTAAAACATCTGCAACAAAGGGTTATTAGGTGTCTAAAAAGAAAGCCCAAATCTGCCTACCTCAGGTCAAGTATCTAGGTTATAAAATAGCAGAGGGGTTCTGTGAATTAAGGCCTGAAAGAAAAGGAGCAATCTGTAGCCTCCCTGAGCCCAGCACTCACTGAAAGTTGTGAGAATTCCTCGGATCGGATGGATTCTGCTGCATTTGGATTCCCAATTTTGGAGTCCTCATGTGTCTTTGTATGAAGCCACAAAGAGGGGAGATTGTGAACACCTGCTCTGGGAAAGCCCACAGAAAGATGCTTTCACCACTCTCAAGTGGGCCTGATGAAAGCACTGAACCTCAGGCTTCTAGATCTCAGTGAACCATTCTACCTCTATGTCCATAATCACCAGGGCATTGTAGTAGGAGTACTCACTCAATACCTGGGTTCTTGGCAAAGACCTCTAGCCTATCTATCCAAACAACTGGACACTGTAGCCCAGGGATGGCCCTCATGCCTGCAAGCCATAGTCACTGCAGCAATGCTAACACTAGAAGCCATGAAATTAACTCTTGGGCAGCCTATGATTGTTTGGGTTCTGCATGTGTTAATCACAATCTTAGAAGCCAAAGGAACACACTGACTTACAAACAGCCACCTGATTAAATATCAGACCTATTATGTGAAAATCCGTCTGTCTAATTGGAACTCATAAAAACTCTGAATCCACAACCCTGCTACCTATCGAGCCTGGGGTTCTAACCCATAACTGCCTGGAGACATTGCAAGAGGTGTATTCCAGCTGGCTGGATCTCTAAGACCAGCCACTACCAAATTCCAACATGGATTTGTTCACAGATGGAAGTAGCTTTGCTCGGGGCAGTGACCAGCGAGTGGGATATGCTGTGGTGACCTCTGGAAGCACAGTAGAAGCCCAGTGTCTCCTGGATAATACATCAGCACTAAAAGCCAAACTCATTGCCCTCATCTGAGCCTTACAACTTATGGCTGGGGCCAAGGTTAACATCTACACAGTCTCCAAATATGCCTTCCTTACCCTGCTGCACATGGAGCCTTATACAAACAAAAAGGACTCATTAACTCAGGAGGAAAGGACATTAAATGTGGCACACAGATTCTGGAACTACTAGAAGTAGTTTGGGAACTCACCAAAGCAGCCATGATGCACTACAGGGACACCAGACAAGTCACAGCTCTGTCACTCAAGGAAATTGGAGGGTAGATGCCGAAGCAAAAAAAACCACCCAGGAGGGATCCCTATCTGAGGATCTACTCACTGTACTCATTCCCCAACCTCTTAATTATCAGAAACTCCAGTATACACGGCCTGCTCTTGTCCCGCAGCCTCTGAATCACCGAGAGCTGCAATATACTCAAGTCGAGTGAGAGTGGACACTCTCTGAGAACGGGACACAAGGAGCAAATGGGTGGTGGACATTGCTCAATCACAGAATAGTCATGCCTCGAATATTAGCCACAACCACAGTTCGGGACTACCATGAAAACACATTTGGGAAAAACCCATCTTAAAGAAGTGTTAGAAAGATTCTTCTACATCCCAAGTCTAGTCTCTATTACCCATGTCATATGCATGACATGTGCAAAGAATAACCCTCACCAGGGACGTATGGGAGCCCCAGGAGTCCAACGAATTGGCAATATGCCTCTTGAAGATCTAGTAGTTGATTTCACCAAAATGCCATGATCTGGAGGTTACAAATACCTCCTAGTGCTTGTTTGCACCTTCTCTGGCTTGGTGGAAACCTTCCCCACTCCGACCGAAAAGGCTGAAGTGGCCAAAGTTCTACTTAGGAAAATCATCCCTTGATATGGGCTACCACTCTCAATGGGCTTTGACAATGAACCCACCTTCATTTCTAAAATCACTCAGAAGATTGCCAAAGCATGGCACATCCAATGGAAACTGCACACCACTTACCGTCCTCAAAGCTCAGGGAAAGTAGAGTGAATGAACAGTACAATAAAAACTTATGGAGATGAACCCAGTGCAGCAAGAGTCACACATCAGCTCGGCGTTCAGCCCAGGACTACCCAGTTTGAAGGTTCAGCCAGGAAGAAGGTTCATTTCTGCCTGCTTCATTGATGTGATTTGGAAGGTTAAGCTGATCATACAGCCAGCCTGAAAAACACACCAAGGATGAAATCATTTCTCAGTTGGTCCTGGAACAGTTTATGCTGAATGGACACAGCAGAAACAGGGTCTCTTTGAAGGAGAAATGGGATTCAAGTGGAAGAAACCTGGATAGATTCATGGAAGACGTGACTGATGACTGCATGAATCCACCTGGCTTTGTCCATGTTCACATGTGGGGACAGGAAGCCCTCTTCTCTGAGAATATGTCCTTAAGAGAAGTAATTATTCAGCTCAAGGGACAGTCATTAGCAGGAAGCTCAACAGGACAGAGCAGGAGGATGCCATGCTGGTATGCCCAAGATACTCCCCTGCAAACAGAACAAGAAGATGAACTAAAAGAAGGTGACCCAAATATTTCCGGGAAAATTACTCAAGAAATTGACAATATTATGAGTCAAAGCAATCAAGTACCTTCCCCAATTATCACTCAGGAAGAGAACTGCAGTAAGTCTGAAGAGGGAGGTATTTCTTGGGAGAACTCCAGAAGAACAGAGCTTGGCTCACCCAAATCCCAGGAAGGATCCCTAGAAAGACTCTTATCAAGATGTCCCTATGGAAGTGGAACCACGGTTTCTCCCCAGGCCCGACCAGGCCACACCGGAGCCTATCCCTACCCACCAGAGCAATGATGGAACATCCAGATGTGGGATACACCAAGAAAGAGTCCACAGTCCCCCAAAATCATACAAATGTGAGAACTGTTCCAGGATCTTTAGGTTTCCCTCTCAGCTAGAAGCCCACCAGAGAAGCCACAGGAATGAGAGACCATTTGTTTGCACCGAGTGTCACAAACGTTTCTTCCAGACATCAGACCTCCATGTGCACCAGAAGATTCACATTGCAGAGAAGCCCTTCAGGTGCAACTCATGAAAGATCCTTCAGCTAAAAACCAACTTGCTAGCTCATGAGAGGATCCACTCTGGAGATATGCCCTACGCGTGTTCCCTTTGCAAAGAAAGCTACTGCCGGACATCCACATTCCACCGCCATGTGCAGACCCACCAGAAAATTATTCTCTAAAGTGATTTTGCCATCCCCAGAAGCTTCCTCAGCTACTGCCCTGACAAAAGACATATAAAGATAGATAAGTGTACACATATTTATGCATACATAAATATTTCCATAGTTTTTAATGTAACATATGATTCCATTACTAATTATGCTTGTACTTAATGTTTCATTCCCCTAGTGTGTAAATTCCAGGAGGCAGGTAATCTGACATTTTCTTCACATATCCTTCATGGTGCCCAGACAAGTGGTTGATGTCTAATCCATAAATATCTGGAATAAACGAATGAATCCACAAAAAAAAAAAAAAAAAAAAAAAAACAACTTATGACTGCCAACATTTGCCAAGAAACTGGGCTAACTTGGGTGCAAGTGCTCTCAAGTGCCCTCCTCCAAGTTCGAGCCAGCCCAGGCCTAAAGCTAAACCTAACCCCTTATGAAATCCTCTTTGGGAGGTCCCTCCAGCCTTAATCCAAAATATAAAAGGGACCTCAAAGAAAGAGGAAACTTATCAGTAGCTCAGCAAATGATCAACTTAGGAAAAATCCTACAAAACCTGCATCACTGGGTCCAAGAAAGGACTCCCATTAGCTTAAACAGCTCCATACACTCATACCAACCAGGAGGTGCAGTCTGGCTCAAAGACTGGAAATCAGCTCCACTAACCCCCTGATGGTGAGGATCCCATCTTGTCATTTTATCCACCCCCTCTGCAGTTAAAGTAGCTGAAATCACCCTGTGGATACACCATGGCTGGGTCAAATGAGCTGTCCCAGAGTCCTGAACCTATATTCCAGATACCCACAACTCAACCAAACTCATCTAGTGAAAGAACAAAATGCTGAGCTCTGCTCTAAGTCACACCCCGGAAGCTGACTGGTCCACGCATGGCCAAAGGTTGAGGATGAAACACCGAGCTGCTCCAATCACACCCTGGAAGCTGATTGGTCTACACAGAGCCGAAGAGTAGGAATCCGGTTTAATCCCAGTTAAAATGTCCCTTCGGTTATTTTCCCTGCTCCTAGCCCTAACTCTCCCCTGGTCCCAGGTTGGCACCACAGAATGTAAGCCGTGTATCCAAGAAGTACGAACAGGGGCCCATGTCTATACCACATTAATAAAGCATAGCCATTACACCTGCAAGGGCCGTATTACCACTTGCAAGTTTTAGGTAATCTCCTATAATGTCTGTAAAATATCTGGCCAAATAACCTGCTTTGACCCCAAGCCCCAGCAGTCTCCTGTCAATGGGAAATAAGAGTGTTTAATCAAAACAGGGAGCTACTTAACTCCACCCCAGTCACTAGCCAGAACCAATGAGTGTCCCTACTATTTGATGCATGTGAGGTCATAGACTCTGGGATACCATGGAATACCGACTGTGGAGGGCTCAGCTGGGAGCAGGAATATACTCATAACAAAAAGTATTTGTGTGCTCCAGAAATGAAAAGTGCAGCCCAAGGAGGGGTGCTTCTGGTGCAAATACATGGGTGCATACTACTGCCCCTACTGGTCCTGGGTCACCTGGGCCACCTGGGATACAAACACAACTAGACAAATAGCCATTCTCACCAAAGGAACAGCCCTAAATAACTGTCCACATGGTTAATGTAACCCCTTAAATCTCACCATCCTTAACCCTGATTCCCTGGTAGACTCAGGGAGTCCAAATGGGCCTCCACATTGACGGTAGAGGAATAGACCCAGGAGTCTACATCTGGGTCGGGTATCAGGAACACCCACTCACAAGTAAAGCCCACTCTGTGTTCCACTCCTTTTATGAAGAAGTGGAAAAGCCCTTTTCCATTCCACAAGTAGCAAAAAACTTCTTTATAAACCTAGGTGAGGTAGTAGGGGCAACCTTAAATGTCTCTTCATGCTATGTATGCAGAAGTACTAATATGGGAGACCAATGGCCCTGGAAACTCAAGAATACAATTACAGTCCACCATATAACAAAACTGGCCTTCCGGCCATTCCCCGAGATGGTATGTGGCCCTTGCAAACTTCTGTCATAGGAAAATATTGCCCTTCAAGGGTATGCCTAAACACCTGTTTATCTGTTGGAAACCTAACATGTATGGGGGGAAGATTCCAAAATCACACCACTAATACAACAGAGCCTTGGGGAATGTGGAATGAATCTAACCTCATTCTCATAAATTGTACTTTCCCTAAATTAATCACAGTGTGGAACTCTACCGCAAAGGGCCCCTTTACTGCCCCAAACAGTCTGTACTGGATTTGTGGGAAAGCAGCATTCCGAGAATTACCCCAAAATTGGTGTGGTACTTATATGCTTGGTACAATAAAACCCTCCTTCTTCTTCATTCCCTTAGCAGAAGAGAAAGAGCTGAGCTAACCAGTATATCAAAACATAAGAGAAAAAAGGACTGCCATTACCTGGGCAGATGATGAATGGTTCCCTCAGTGTATAGTCCAGTACTGTGAGCCAGCAACTTGGGCATAGGATGGCATGTGGGGTTATCGAACCCTTGCTATATGCTAAACCGAATCATCCTCTTACAAGCTGTGGTAGAAATAATAACTAATGAAACTGTCCATGCTCTAACCTTACTGGCCCAACAGCAAACCAAATTCAGAAATGCTATCTAGCAAAACTGTCTTACTCTAAACTATCTCCTGGCAGCTGAAGGTGGAATTTGCAGAAAGTTCAATCTCTCTATTACTGCCTTGAACTAGACAGCACCAGAAAGGTTATTGATGAAATTACAAACAAAATGGTAACACTTGCTCATGTTCCAGTACAAACCTGGAATATTGGAATTTAAGTAATCCCTTTGGAAACTGGCAATCAATAGCAGAAAATTTCAAACTTCTAGTAGGAATAATTGCCTTTCTCACAGGAGGATGCACCATACTCCCTTGCCTCTTCCCCTTCACCATAAGCAGGATATTCACCCTAATAAATGGTATAGTAAAAACACAAATAGCTGCCCATCTCATGGCCCTGTATACATACCAGTCAGTCCAGAGAGACTTCGACAATAGTGATGCCGAAGCTTAACAACTTTAAGCAGGCATCAAAGGGGGAAAATAATATGGCCTGTGCATGAATTCAAACTTATCTAATTCTATATCCAAGTTTGCCTAGTTTCTGGAAAGCCAATTAAGTGAAATAGGCTCTATAGGCTTTGAATGTTCAGGAAAGATGCAGACTGAATGTGTATTCAAACCTACATCCAGATGGAATGTGGGTGTTACGTTAATTCAAGCTTACCTGGTACGTGGGTGATAATGTTAATCTAAACCTACCTGGTATCCAAACAACCCCTAAAATCTAAGAAACTAACTAAGAAAGTCCTTTTTGCATAAAAGCAGCGCTTGTCCCCCCTGCTCCTACATCTCTGTATAAAAGGGACCTAGACATCCTATTCAGGGCTCGGTCTTTGGACAGAAGTCTGCTGGCCCAGCTGGCTGTTAATAAACCTTCCTTCTCAGAAGTCCTGCATCCTGGCTCTCAATACCACGATCATCCGACTTCTCCCTGCTACAGGATGGGTCCTACAGGCCCCCCAGGACATAATCCCAGGCCAAGGGAAGTGGCTGGGGGTGGGATCTCTCGACCTGACCCCAGAGGCAGGATGCAGGGTGAGGGATCAGAGTAGTCCCTTGCCCAGACAGGAGTTCCTCGGCCAAACTCCAGGCAAAGCAGAGCCACCTTTTCCAGCCTGGATGGAGCGTTACCACCCTTGTTAGCAGCCTCGGGCCTTGCTCCTGGTTCTGGCTGCCACGACCTTCTCCTGCACTCACCTCTTGGTGGCCATGGCAGGAGGCCGGGGGCCTGCATCTCCGCAGGCATCTGAGCCCAACCTGCCCACCTTCCTACCCACCACACCTGGCTCCCGGGTCTGGCACGGGGTGGGTGCCGTGGGGTGGGTGCCGTGGGGCGGCCCGCATTCCCTTTCCCAGCGACTGGGACCAGGGGCTGTGTCCATAATTCCCCTTGACTCCACGTTTAGTCGTCCTACTTCTACTACTGAATTTCTCTTTTTGGGTCTGTAAAATGTTTAGGAATGTTTTAGTGCCTGAAGATGCATACGCTAGGGAAGCTTTGGTCCTACCCATGGCCTGAGGAAGTTATTGCTGCAGGGCTCCCAAGGCCTGTTAGCTGGAACAGTTGATCTCCAGTCTCTCAAGGAGCCTTTGATATCTGGTTTAGCAGAGACATTCCCAGGTAGAGTCATAAAACGAGATTGTTTCTTAAGACCTTTGTAAGAACAGGTAGAAAAAAAGAGGGGATTTCCGGCCCCCTTTCCAGGAAAAATCACATGTGCAGCTTAGTAGCTTCGGTCCCAAATCTAGTCTGGGTGTCTCCCAAGTCTAGGTTGCCACGGGAACACCCGGCAGCAAGGGCTCTGCGATTCCTGGGATGCAGGAACCAGAGCAATAACTCCAAACGTCCCCGAGAGCGGCCAAATGTCCCCCAAGAGGGGAGCTTCAGTTTGGAGAGTAAAACAAAACAAAAACATTTAGTCAGACCTGGACTCTGGGACGCCAGGTCAGCTGACTAATAAAATTATTTTCGTTGCTTGGTTAAAACTGTTAAAATGGTTTTGGTAACATTTTGTGTCATCTCTGTATCTCTTAAAAATAAATAAAAATACATTTAAAAATTGTTTTAGCCGTTTGTTTAAAAATGTTTAGTTGTTTGGTTAAAATTATTTTAGTTGCTTGGTTAATAAAAGTGCCTCTTTATTCTTCCTAGAATAACGGGCATGGTCTCTAGCCTAACAGCAGACTCCCAATACGGATATCTTGTCAGGAATTGGGAAAATTTGCCTACTGCTGGTCTCTGTGGCCACAGTATGGCCAAGAGCAGCCATTGTAGGGGACCCTGAATTCCAGTTAAACCAGTGTAAGAGAAAAAGGAGAGGACAGGTAGATCTGAGGGCCAGAAACCACGTGGTCATGACTATAAGGAGAAAAGGAAATTCTTTAAGAAGAGGTGAGAAAACGCACCTCAAACTTCCATTAACTCCCTTTTAGAAACAGCTTTCTCAGTTTTAAATTCGGTTGTTACTAATAAGGGGAGTTAATAGGGATCAAGATCTAGGCCATTTATTAAACCTCCCCAGGAAAATAAGGGACCTCCCCATATGCCATCAATTAGGATCAAAAAGTTCCTAGAAAATGCTAAGGGTATAAAATTCTCCCTTTTGTTTTAATCTCTGCTTAACTTTTACATCTGTGTTTAACTTTGTCAGTCTGCTTGTGCCTAAGAAATCAGATTTGGGGTTCGCCTGTTACAAATTGGTTAACAGTGAAAGATGATCTAAAAATGAGTCTTTAAATGTCAATACTGTCAGGCAATTGGATTTGATGTATAAATCTTAGGTGCTATCTCCCCAGATTTATATAATACCAAGTCCCTCTTTTAAATGGATAAAGTATATTTCATCAGTTGCTAATTGTAATTTAGTAAGTTAATTTTAAGGTAAAATAACCAGTCTATGTGGTTATGGTTAATTATAAGGAGATTTCTTCTAAACTGAAGCATTTAAACGGCTAATTCCAGGAAACCATTACTAATTAGAAACCTAAATTGATATTAATGGCAAAAAGTAACTTCATAGCAGGGAAACCTTTCAGAAGCCACCTCAGTCTGCATATTCAAGTGGTGGTAAGGAAAGATAATCTTGATTCCATTGGGAGTTTTCAGTTCTCATAAAATGATTGAGAAAGTAGTTTTTCTCATAGTGATAAAGTAAAATACCTGTTAATTAACATTTTCATGGTAAAGGTGTAGAAATAAAAAGTAACATATTAAAATAGTTAAGTTCCTTTCATAAGTTTTACATTGCATTGGAGTGTTTAGGAGGTGTATAAATATTAAAAGAGATAGACTTCAGTATTGTCAAACTCTCTTGTGTATTCTAACCAGGACTTTAATACCCTGCCTTTTACCTCTTCATTTGAGTTATTGGCTAGGTTGGTCACTGACCCATAAAACAATTAAGGTATCTACTACATTTCTGGTCGTGCTCCTGAAGTGGATGGAGAGTATGTTACAGTTTGAGACTCCTGCAGCAGCTGGTGATGGCTCGATGTGGCCAGATGTACAATGGACATTGCCTCCACACTGGCACTGGAACAAAGGAAAATACCAGCTGTGCTCCTAAATTCTTTAATTTTCTCATTGGAACTCCAAGATCACTAAGGATAGTGGCCTCATTTATTTCCTTGTGTCTCCATAGAATTGGGTGGGTAGAGTAATTACGTTCTTAGATCCATCTGGAACTTTCTCCATCTCACTCCATGTCAATGAACTGTCTCCATCTCACTCCATGTCAATCCCATCACAAAAGGCCTCTTCTTTAAATCGACGAAATATTTAAGCACTTATATTAAGAGAGATTAGTTTTTTGTCTTTTTTTTTTTTGATTTGGAGTGTCAATAGGAGTTCTCTATAGTATGTAGACTTTCACCGTCTCACAAGCTTATTTCTCCCTTATGTCCTCCTCATTCTTTCCTCCTGTATTATCCATTGTCTTAGTTTGCTGAAAGCTGCTGAAAGCAATATGCTAGGAATAGCTTGGTTTTTTTTCTTCTCTCCCCTTCCCTGCCCCTCCCCCCAGCTGTCTGCTCTCTGTATCCATTCCCTATGTGTTCTTCTGTGTCCACCTGTATTCTTGTCAGTGGCATCTGAAATCCATGTCTCTTTTTGTTGCATCATCTTGCTGTGTTAGCTCTCCGCGTGTGCGGCACCACTCGTGGGCAGGCTGCACTTTTTTTGTGCTGGGTGGCTCTCCTTATGGGGCACACTCCTTGTGCATGGGGCTTCCCTACGCGGGGGACACCCCTGGGTGGCACAGCACTCCTTGCGCGTATCAGCACTACGTGTGGGCCAGCTCATCACATGGGTCAGGAGGCCCTGGGTTTGAACCTTGGACCTCCCATGTGGCAGGGAGATGGCTTAACCGTTGGGCCAAATCCACTTCCCAATAGTTTAGCTTTTACAATGGGGATTTAAAAAAATCTTATAAACTTACAGTTTTGAGGTTGTGTAAGTGTCCGTATCAAATCAAGGCATAATCAGGAAGTGCTTTCTCCCTGAACCTGGGCTGTCTGCAATGCTTGACTTCTCTCTCACATGGCAAGGCACATGGAGGCATCTTCTAGAGCTCTCCCTCCTTTCTCTCTGCTTCTGTGTTCCATTGATTTCAGCTTCTGGCTTCCGGGGCTTTCTCTTTCAGCTTCTGGGGTTTCTCTCTGTGCTTCTGTGGGCTTCTCTCTTCTTCTGTGACTTTTTTGTTTCCATATTCATCCTGTATATAAAGGACTGTAGTAAGAGGATTAAAACCCTCCCTGGGCCATACCTTACTGAAGTAATCTAATCAAAAGGTCCCACCTTCAGTAGGTTCCCACCCACAGGAAAGAATTAGCCCTGAGGACATGATTTTCTGGGGCCCATTAAGGCCTCAAACTACCACATCTATAAAGGTCAAAAGTCCATTTCTCTTTGATATAGAATAATCCCACTTTTGTTTCTGAAGCTTTGGTCCCAACCAACATCTAGGATCTAAGCAGGGAAGAGGGCTGAGATGGAGGGAGGAAGTTGTTGCACTATGCTCCCCAGTCTTTGTTAAAATTGTTTTTTAGAGCAAAATATTTCTAAGATATATGCTCTTGCTCACTGTTAAGGTAGTAACATTTTCTTTGTTTCAATGCATTTGTATACTATGGGGTAACTTATATTCCATCCACCTATCATGAAGGAGTACTCAATTATTCATATATTTAATTATGCACTCTTTCCTTACTCACTTATTGAGCACCTGCTGTGTGCTAGCAATGGGCTAGGCACTGGGATACACAGGGCTTACCTCAATAAACTATCATTTTGGTGGGCAGGCAGAAAAGTAAACAATTCAACCTATTGTGGTTTCATAGTGTTATCAGTGGATATTATGGAGATTGGGGAACCCCTTGGAAACTGAATGAGTCTTGAAAGATCAGCAGGAATTAGGTGAATGAGGACGGGAAAGGAATTCCAAATAGATTAAGGAGAATGGGCAAATGAATTCAATGAGCCTTTTTTTTTTTTTTAAGATTTATTTAGTTATTTCCCCCCCTTCCCCTCCTCCCTCCCGCCCTGCTGTTTTTGCTGTCTGTGTTGTCTTCTCTTTTCATTTTCTTTCCTCTAGGATTCACTGGGATTCGATCCTGCAGACCTCTGATGGGGAGAGAGGTTCCCTGTCAATTTTGCCACCTCAGTTCCTGGTCTCTGCTGTGCTTCACCTTGACTCTCCCCTTGTCTCTCTTTTGATGCATCATCATCTTGCTGCATGACTCACTTGCATAGGCACTGGCTTACCACACGGGCACTTGAGCAGGCAATGGCTTGCTGTGTGGGCATGCTTTCTTTTCCTCTTTTTACCAGGAGGCCCCAGGGATCGAACCTAGGTCCTCCCATATGGTAGGCAGAAGCTCTATCACTTGAGTCATGTCTGCTTCCCTACAGTGAGATTTTAAGCACATACCATACAAAATGGGCCATGCTTGAGGCACCTGCTGGGGCTCGTGGTAAGGGTTCTTTCCAGGTATGCTAAACATCCCCAGCCATCATTTTGCCCTACAAGTAAATGTTCATTTAGTTCCTTGTGGCTTTTCTTCAGCAAAGGCTTTACCCCTGGTACCAAGAGTTTCATCTTTTTTCATTTTTTCCATTGAATTGCTATTCTTCCTATTTTCTTGGTAGCACATTAAAAAATGGAGATATTTGAATAGGTTCTTCTGGGATCTCATCTCTAAGTCAATAAGAATCAAGATTCTGAATTGGGGACTTGGATAGCACTTCTCTATATCAGTTTCTTTTCTGATTATTTACAGAGGAGAAGATCTAGACTCACATCTTAATTTCACCTTTTCCATCTGTCTAACATTGGACAAATAATTAGGCTCCTCTGTGTCTCAGATTCCTTATTGAAAAATGGGTATGGAATAGTATACCTACATTATAGAGTTGTGGTGATGTGAGGTACTGCCTGATTTAGTAAAAGCATTCAAATTATTGGTAGCTTTGGCCTTGTTACTCATTTGGAACTTAATATCCCACTCACTGAATAAGGAAATGGTGGCTGTTGAACTTGGTGCCCATGTGGGTAAAAAAAGTGAAGAACTGAATAAATGTGAGAAGAAATCAAGTGATGAAGAAAATTCCCTGAGAGAGCTATTCTTTGAACTTCAATGTGCCCCTCTGCAAAATAAGGGTTGGGTTAGGTGATGCTTTAAATACTTTTCAATCTAAAATGCTTCATTCATGGGAAGCAGATATGACTTAGGTGACTGAGGCTTCTGCCTACCACATGGGAGGTTGCTGGTTCGAATCCCATGCCCCCTAAAGAAAACAGCAAGCTGGCATGACAGGTAGGTGCAGCAAGCTGATACAACAAGAGACACAAGAAGAAAAAACATAATGAAAGGTCAACAAAAGCAGAGAGCAGAGCCTCCTGGTGCCTCCTAAAAGAAGACAGTGAGCTGACACGATGGGAAGGTGCAGTGAGCTGATGCAACAAGAAATGTGGGGAGGAAAAACAGAATGAGAGATACAACAAAGCAGGGAGTGGAGGTGGCTCAAGTGGTTAGGCACCTCCCTCCTACACCAGAGGTCCTGGGTTAAGTTCCCTGTGCCTCCTAAAGAAATAAGGAAGATGAACAGACACAGCAAGGTAAAAACAAGTGGATGGAGAGAAATAAAATAAAGCTTAATTAAAAAAATAAAATGCTTCATTCATTTCTGTTTCCAGAATAATTGCGAATTGATGGATATCAATTGTAAAGTTAAGTGTTTATAGTTATGGTTCTAAAATGCTCAGTAATAGTTCACTAAAACCTCAGGATATATAAATAAAGGGTAGTATGATATTAATACACTGGAAGCTCAGTTCACAAAGACATAAACACTCAAACAGGCCATGCATTGTATGGGGATCCCACAAAAGAAGTTAAGGAAAATCTCATATGGCTGGACTGGGTGACTCACTTTTATTTCATTTAATCCTTACTATAGTGCTGTGAGGAGAATGCCAGCACCATTTTGCAGGTGAGAAAACTGAGGCTCATCAAAGTTAACCTGACCAAGAACACTCAACAAGTAAGACAGGAATTTTAAACAAGTAAGACAGGAATTCAGCTTTATCTCACTCCCCTGTGAGTGCCTTTTCTCTAGCCAGTGGGCCTCAAAGAGTCATCTCAGAGGAGTGTCAGCATCATGTGGGAACTGGTTAGACCTGCAAATTCTCAACCCTACCCCAGAGCCACTGATCAGAAACTCTGCAGGTGGGGCTCATCTAGGTGTCAACAAGCCCTCCAGGTGATTCTAATGCATGCTCAAGTTTGAGAGAGCTTTACGCTATGCTCTCCCTCTCCAAAATAGATTCAACTGCTTGTTTTGCATTTAACAGAGTATAAGAAAACCCTGGCTCTGAATTTGAATTTCACCACGGTGCTCAGCAAACTTGCATAATCTTAAATAAGCCACACCTTGTCCCTTTCCATCCCACAGAGCAGATGGGGAGGGAAAAAGGAAATTAACGACAGGGGAGCCATTTCTTAATCCTTAAGCACCTTGAACCACTTTCCTTGGAGAGCACTAAAATTGTCCTTGTTGTAGTTGCTACTGGTGGTCACTCCTCACCATGACACATGAACTTGGGCAACATGGTATAGTGATTCAGAATCTACTCTGTGCCAGGCACTGGGAAAACAGTGGAAAACAAGCCATGGTTACATATTGGAACTTCTCGGAAGCTTTTAAAAAATATTGATGTCCTGGTCCCATCCCAGCCATAATAAATAAGAGGCAATGAGATGTGATGTGGGGGTGTTTTTGGGACTTGGAGTTGTCCTGGGTGGTGCTGCAGGGACAGTTGCCGGACATTGTATGCCCTCCCATGGCCCACTGGGTGGACTGGGGGAGAGTGTGGGCTATGGTGTCGACCATTGACCATGAGGTGCAGCGGTGCTCAGAGATGTATTCACCAAATGCAATGAATGTCTCATGATGATGGAGGAGATTGTTGTTATGGGGGGAGGAGTGAGATGAGGGGGGTGGGGGGTTTATGGGGACCTCATATTTTTTTAATATAACATTAAAAAAATAAAGACAAAAAAAAAAAGAGGCAATGAGGATTGAGTGTTATACTATCGACTGGTGAAAAGAATCTTCTCCTTGATTTCCAACTTATAGTACCATTTGGAATAGGTGTCCTGAAAGGGAGAATTAGATGTTAAACATTAATATTGTAAATTACTTTTGTTGTTTGCTTTAAAACTTTAACTTTCCTCTCAAAGTGAATGATTCGGCTTTTTACACACATGTAATTGCTGGTCTTTGAATTTCCTTTTCCAAAATATTCATAATTTAAGGACTTATGTTGCCAATTGTGTTTTTAATTAGAATGGAATTGTGAGTATAGCTATTTCATAGAAATGTGTACTAAATCTGTTTTAAAGAAACTTACTTGTAAGACTTTTTTTTCTTTTTACCCAATTCCAATTCGGGCTTTGGCCTTCATTCAAGAGAAGCCACTACAATGGAATATTTTCTGACACTGTGGAAATAGCGGCCCTTAATGTGTGTGTCTTTATTTATGTCAGGGCTCCTAACAAATCCCACAAATAAAACTAGTTTTTTCCAATGAAAAACACTTCAAAATGGAAGAGAGATATATGTCATGTTGTCCTAAAAATAGCATAAGTATAATCAGCCCAACACGAAAGCGGCTCTAAGGCCCAGCTTTTCACTGAAAATCCTTATTGATTTCGTTCCACTATACCTAGAGAAGAAAACATAGTGGCATTTTAGCATGACGATTTTCTTAATGAACACTTATTGAACTGGAATATGTGTGGTCTGTTAAAAAGTATTTCACAGAAAAAATTTCATAAATCATATATATGTATATATATAATTTTAGAGGGATAATATAAACATTGTTCAGTAAATTACTTTTTCCACTTAATATATACAAGATACTGTGTCAAAACATTTCATCTTCATCTTTATTCTAACAACTGCATGATATTCTTTGTTATGGCTATATCAAAATTTGTTTAACCTCTCCCCTTTTGTTTTCTAACTTTCCTTATTTGAGACAATGCTTTAGTGAACATCCTTGTTCATGTATCTTCTTGCCCTTGTACAATTATTTCCTCTGGATGAATTGATAGAAGTAGAATTACTGGGTCAAACGGTGTTCATATTTTTAAGGCTTTTGATACATATTGCCAAATTGTATTGAAGATTGTACCAATTTACATGCATGCCAGCACAATTGTTTGTTTTTCAGCAAATTCTTTTCAGCAATGCAGTCTTGTGATCTGCAGAGTAATTTGAAATCCAAAGTAAAAGTCTCCCCTATTAACTCAGTAAATAACCTTCCAAACTTCCCAAGCACTCTGCAAGGTAAAATGCTTGAGAAGACTAACGAGCAAAGGCTTGGAGAATAGAGAAGAGAACGAGGTTGTTGTCAATGGGTTTAAGAAGAAATTATTATTTCTTCACTTGCCAGTGCCTGACCCAACTGCTGGGAACAGTAAGCTTCCTCCCAAGTAAAAGTTGGGGTTGAAAAGAAGGGAAAACTAGAAATTCCACTTAAAATTCTATTTGGGTCTCTTATTTGAGATTGGCAGCACTGAGGTTTGCCAGATGGCTTCGTCCATTCTTTTGAGTCTCCCTTTTGATCTTATTTAAATTTCCTCCTTATTTCACCTGTTCTGGGTTTATTGCCTGAAAAACAAGCAGGTGAACATATTAGCCCGTCCTCGAGACACTGCTAGACCACAGGAAATTTGTGTTCAGGTCAGGAATCATATAGAATGACTACATGCTCCACATTTATGGGCAAGTAAAGCAACAGGGATTTTGTGCTGGGATTTATGACACGAACTTTTAACAGGCACATTGTGAGGTGGGAGGGAAATTTAAACCAGGAAAAACTCTGCCTATAATACTTATTCACATTTTCAAATTGATGAAAAGAACATGGAAGAGATTTTTAAACATATTTTTTTCTTTATTAGAGAGCTTATAGGTTTCTAGAACAATCGTGCATGAAATACAGGATTCCTATTCACTACCCCACCATCAACAACTTGCATTGGTGTGGAGCATTTTGCATATTTTTGTAATTGTACTATTAATTAAAGCCCACAGTTTCACTTAGGGTTCAATAGCTCCATGGGTTAAAAAAAAAGCTGTTTTATTTTTTATTTTGTTACCATACATACAATCTACCCTGTAAGGATTTTGATCTGGAAATTACCTATTAGTTGAGACAAGAAGCAGGAATACATAAATATCATCAGCATCTCACTCCTCCTCCTGTATAGTGATTACCCTCTTCCAGATGAAGTAATTCCAGTTTTCTAGTCAATATATGTACTGACCAGAATTGTCTAAAATCATTTAATTAGATGCACTAGCAACTCCTATCTCCATCAATTCCAGGAGGGAGGGGGGAAGAAAAGAGAAACATGTGTTGAGTTGAGAGGGCAAGACTTCTACATTCCCTAAAAAAACTGGCTTATCCCTTACATATCTGTCCTTCAGCCCATAAAACCAGCACAAAGGAGAGCACCAGCTGTAATCATTCAATGAAGGCAATGGCTTTCAAAGACCTGGCTGGCAGCAGGTGGAATTTACATTAGGGGTCCTTTTATTCTTCAAATAGTTATATTCAGTGGGAAGCAATATGGTTCTTATAGAGTCAATAAAAAGCATATTAAGGGGGTGTTCCCTTCAGCCAGTATGTCTCACGCCTTGTGATGATTCTAGCATCATACCCTCACCCAGAGAGCCCAAACAACATTGGACTAAAATGCTGGAGGACTTTGGTCTTGGCTTGGCAGAGCTAATTCTTCAGGCCCATGCTGAGGTAGTTGGCACCCAGCTTTTTGGCCAGATGGATTCTAAACTCTGGGGCAGTCTTGGCTACAGTGGTTGCTTGGGAAACTGTTTCTCTAAGTTGGATTGGCTTCTTTCTAGCAAAGTGTCCTTGCTCATTTGGTCAGTTATACTACCTTGGGTAGATAGGCTCATATGGTCCATGGGCCTTTTGAGTAAATCATCTTGTTTATCCTAAAACTAATTTTGCCTAGGAGTTACAGTTATTTTCATTCTAAATGTCGGTGGGGTGGGAGTAGAGGGGAAGGAACCCTCTAATTTGTTTACCTGCCTGGGAGTTCAGAGATTCTAGGATAGGCAATTGGCACTCTACTACAAAGAGAAATGAGACTGTGAGTCCCTCGAGGGGAGGCTTTGCTAATTTTGTTTCCCACTGTTTTCCCAGTGAGGACAAGTAACTTGCACATAGATGCAACAGCAATAAATGGCAGAGCTGAATATTCAAGCCAAGGTCTCCTCCACATCGGTGCTCTTGACTTTGTTACAGTGGTTCCCATGATGCTCTATGGCAAAAGAGGCCCAAGATTATTCCCTTTCTCTAATTACTCCCTCACAGGTGCAGATCTCTGTCTAGATAATGCATCTCAGGAAATGAAGCAATTATCCTTAGACTGTAAGTAAAAGGAATAGGATGTACATCATTAAGGGACTTTATCTTATTTATTCCAAATGTGACCTTATGCATGGAGGGGGTCAGCAAATGTTTGTGAAATTAACAAATGACGTAAAGGCTCAGCTCACATGACACCCTCACCTTCCTTAATAATTACTGGGTTTCTTCCTTTAAAAGATAAATATGAATTACTTCATTAATTATCATTCATATATACCAATAGTATCAAGTCCCTGACCAATGGGTGAATACTCTACTTAAGTCTTGGATCTAGAACACTTGCTGAATGTAACTGTTATTAACTCCCCTTCCCTGGATAATTCACAATCATGGTTTGATTTATAAGAATAATTTGGAAAATCAGACCAGGGGCCCGTCCCACTTGCAGTTAAAATTTCAGTCCCACTCTGCTAAGATAGCCTGAGCCCTTCCATACTTGAATCTTGTCCTCTTAGAGAGGTAGTTCTCAAATTTTTTTTAAACCTTCAGCAAATCAGAAGAGAAAATTCTTCTGAGCAAGAAGGGTGACAGGAACACATTCTCACGGTGGGAAGGGTGCAAGCAGAAGGCTTAGGAAGGGCTGTGGATTGGCAATCATCCAAAGGATGCAAGGCAAATCGTCCCCTGCTGCTGGTGGGCCTTCCTGAGGGCAGGGGTAACTTCCCACCAGACGTCTGCAAATAGCAGTCAGAAGATGGAGTGGAGACGACTGGCTTACATACTCTGAAAAAGTGGTCCTTCTGTGGAGGTTGATGCTTCCTACCTTGGAGCAGAAGTAGTCTCACTATTTTGTCAAAACACAGATGTCCCAAGACCAAGTTTTAGTTGTGCCACAAGTATTTGGGCACAAATTTTTAAAACCATTTCCAATAAGTAAGATTCTGTCAGTATTAATCAGTTAATTATTACAGGTGCCTGTTCTGAAAGGTCAGTACCTGTAATTTACCTGTTTAGTATGTTGAATATTACTCCAGATAACTGTAACAGGAACCACTTAAACAATATTATTTCTACGTTTTGCAAGAACGGTGGTCTGGTGACATGGCATAGTTTCCTAACATTGTGCTAACACTGTTTTGCTTATTTTGATTGCTGGTGGGAATGGGTTAGATGGCAATTACACTTGAGTTACTGCCCTCAGTAGAATGTCTAACCATGTGACAGAGGTCATGATATGTTGCTGCAGACTCCAACCAGAAAACGATTCTTCTTGCCCTGTACACTTAACCTCACCAAGAAGGCAAACACAGAGTATTTATATTAGACAGCAAACCATCCCCTAAGTAGGGCAAGCAACCAGCGTTTTATGGGTGATATTGGAGTAAATCAAAGTTTCTGTAGAAATCAGTTAGTAAAATTGATTCTTAAGCTGAACTTTGTTCAAATTGCATTGCCTATGAAGAGACTAAGAAGAGATTAAGAATATTTGAAAGTAATGTAAGGAGCCTGAATTCAGGGACACACCCATCTCAGGACAAGCTGCCAAAGATAAGCACATCATGTGGCACGGTATCCAATTAGCAGAAGCTGGGAATCCAGCCCACATCTGCCCCCAGCTCTAGTCTCTCCTCTCCTTTAGCTGCTTCTCTAGACCACAAAGCTAGCTCCATGCCCTGTGCACTATTGCTGGAAATACCTAGTGGCCTTCTCCTAGCCCTCACCTACCTGGCCTCCTTTTCTGAGTGCAGATGTTTCAGCTGAGTTGCCATTCAGCAGCATAGTGGAGGTGTTAGATCTAGTGGAGGGGCCTGACCATATCTTAACCTGGAAACTGGAAATAAGCAGCCTTAGCTGCTTATCAGTAAGAGTCAAAACTCTCAGTGGCAGGCCCCTGCTGCCCCAGGGTGTGTAAATGTCCTGCCCTCAGGCAGCACAGACTTGTCTCGCCTCTCTGAAGTGAAGTGGGGTGTGCAGAGGTGCCATCCACAGACCCTAATCTGAGAAGTTGGCCTTCCTGGGAGCTGGGCCATGATGGGTTCTCTGTCACTGTTCGGACCCTTAGTGGTGTGTAAGTAATAAGGTGGTCATTTGCTGAAAGTGTCGCACCTGAGCCTGTGTTTCCACAGTGCACCATATAGCAACTCACTCCACAACTGTGGCAGCTTGGCAACCATGAAGCAGGGCTAATTTATATGACATGGTATTCAGACTAACTGGAGCAAGCAGAGTAAGATACCTTTTCTCTTTTTACTAGGAGTGAATGAAGAAAGGGAATCAGAACCACTGACAAGAAAATAAAAAGTAAACACATTCATTTCTTAAAATCATGGCACATTTCCCCAAGAATACCAAGAAAGATAACTTTTCCAAATGTGTATTTCATACCTAAAGTTTAGCCTCAAATATGACAATTGCTTATTTATTTGGTGGTTCTGTCAAATTGCACGGTGGCTTCAGTTCTTTAGAGATATTTAGAGGCAAAACAATACACAAAATCAGAGTATGGCAAGTATTTGATATTTTACACAGATGGGTTTTTTGTTTTTTCAGTTTAATTCAAAATGTATTTATTGGACAGTTGTTGTATACCTGGAATCATGCTGGGGTATAAAGATGATTCATAAAATCCATATGTCAAAGTCCTTTCCATTAGCAAGGTATCTCATTAAAGTTTGTGTGTGTATGGGTCTGTATGTATGAGTAGCAGTTTGATATGGTTATGAATTCCAAAAATAGATATTGGTTTATATTTGTAATCTGTCTGTACCTGTGCATGATTAAATTATGATTAGGGTTTTGATTGGGTCCTGTCATTAGGGCATTGAGTTTCCACCCCTTTGTGGGTGGGGATATTGGAGTTTTGATGTTGGAGTTTGATGCTGAAGTCTTAAGCTAGAGCTCCAGGAAGTAAGCACGCAGAGGAAAGGGAAGCAAGCCCCAGGAAGGGAGGAACTCTGAGCCAGGAGAAGAACACAGAGGAGTAGAGACGGCTCCTTAGACATGGCAGAAACCCCAGGGAGAGAGACAGAGCCATTCACCTGGTAGTCTACAGCTGACCCTGTGGAGAGAGGCAAAGTCTAGAGAGGCTCATAGTCTACAGCTGACCTTGTGGAGAAAACAGAGGAGCTGAGCCCAGAGGAACCCAGGAAGCCTGAACCTTCACAGACGTTGGCAGCCATCTTGCTCCAGCACATGGAAATAGACTTTGGTAAGGGAACTAACTTATGCTTTATGGCCTGATATCTGTAAGCTCCTAGCCCAAATAAATACCCTTTCTAAAAACCAACCGATTTCTGGTATTTTACATCAGCACCCCTTTGGTTGACTAATACAATATGTATACTTTTAATTCTTGCATTAGGTTTGTGGGTTTCTGTGTTTGGATGGAAACAGGGGGGTGAGAAAGCCATTTTTTTAAAGGAAGGTAACATTGATGTCCCCATTTCAAAAAGTTAAGAAAAAATCTTTTTGAGTGACACTAGTAGAGTTTTCTTAAATGACAAATGGAAGTCACAAAGGGAAAATGAATCTCCTGGGCTGCCTCTTCACAAGCATGCCAGGTGATGCCTATATGGACCTAAACTTGAGAAGAACTGGACTAGGAGCATGCAAATCATTTTTGAGCAGATTTTCTTAGTTTTTAAATACAAGGCAATTGTTAACTCTTGCTCCAGAGGAGTTCTCCAAGAGTAGGTGACCTTTCTTTTGGTTTAACAAAGAAGACAAGTTTGGAAAGGGACTGAGAGTCCTTTCAGGAGTAAAGTGATCAGAATTTTACTCCTACTGTTTGGAATTCAACTTTCTTAGATTCTGTGTAGTAGATTGTTATGGTCCCAATGAAGATGAAACAACAGGCAAAGATTGCAATGGATTCCAAGAAGAATTTTTTTTCCATTTTCCTATTAGAGAAGCTGTGAGCTTACAAAACAATCACTCATGAAGTGCAGAATTCCCATACATCACCTCTCCACCAAAACCTTTTGTAGTAGTGGAACATTTGTTACAGATTATGAAGAACATGAACATACTATTACCACCAAGTATGGCCATAGTGTACACTTTACATATTTTTTACATATACCTCTTATTATTAACACTATGTATTAATATTGAACATTTGTGATAGTTCAAGAGAACACTTTCGTATTTGTACTGTTAACCACAGTCCATCTTCTACCAGTCCCATGCTTTGTACATTCTACCTAAACTGTACTCAGTGGCTCTCACTTTCATTACAGAGTTCTGCAGTCATCGCCCCAGTAAACCTTTGGATGTTTTCTTTAATCCAAAAGAAAAAATCCCATTCCCCCCTATTATTGAAACTTAGAGTTGATATAGTATCTTCTTTGACATGGATGCAAGAATATTACAATATTGCTGGTAACTGTAATTTATAAGTTACATTAATTGTATTTTTCCCATGCATCACTACATTCTTACCATTCTTAACCTTGTAATAGTGACAGACATTTATTCTAGTTCATAGAAGAACATTCATGTATTTGTGTTAACCACAATCTTCATCCATCTCTGGATTCACTATGTTATTCAGTTTCTAGATTATTCTCTAGGTTTCTTTCAATTGATATTTACATGCCTGGACTACCCCCTTCATCCACAATCCCATTTATAAACTAGCTGTGTTAGTTATACTCATATGTGCTGCCATTAACTCTATCATTTCCATACATTTACTGCCAAGCTAATCAAAAATTCTCATACATTAAGCATTAGTACACCTCCTCAGTCCTCATCCTATCTCCTAGTAACCTATACCTAGGTTTTAACTCCATGTGTTTATTCCTTGTTTTTAATTCATATTAGTGAGACCATACAGTATTTGTCCTTTTGTGTCTGGCTTATTTCACTTAGCATAATGTCCTCAAGATTAATCCATGTTATTATGTGTCCCAATTTCATTTCTTCTCACAGCAGCATGGTATTCCATCATACGTATATACCACTTTACCCCCCATTCACTGGCTGATGGACATCTGGGTTATGTCCATCATTTGGCAATTGTGAATAATGCTACTGTGAACATCCGTGTGGAAATGTCTGTTTGCATCACTGTTTTCAGTTCTTCTGAATATATTCCTAGTAGAGGGATTATGAGATCATAAGGAACTTCTATATTTAACTTCCTTAGGACCACCAAACTCTTTTCCACGGGTTATACCATTCTACAAACCCACCAACAGTAAAGGAGAGTTCCTATTTCTCCATATCCTCTCTAGCACTTGTCGTTTTCTGTTTTTTTTTAGTAATGGCCTTTCTATGAGGTGTGAGATGTTATCTCATTGTAGTTTTGATTTTCATTTCCCTAATAACTAGTGATATTGAACATTTTTTAATGTGCTTTTTCGGCATTTGTATTTCCTCTTGGGTGAAATGCCCATTTTAAAATTGGATTGACTCGTTCCTTTACTTTCCACCTAGGGGAAAGTCCCCGGACCTCCGGCAGAGAGTGCCACGTGCGCGTGCACGTTAAAATTGGATTGCTTGCTCTTTTATTGTTGAGTTATATGATCTCTTTGTATAGCATGGAAATGCTATATATGCTATATTGGATATGTGGTTTCCAAATATTTTGCCTTTTCACCTTCTTGACAAAGTCCTTTGAAGTCAAAAGTGTTTAAGTTTGAGGAGGTCCCATTTATCCATTTTTTCTTTTGTTGCTTGCACTTTTGGCATAAGGAAGAAAACTCTACCTACCTCCAGGTCACTGCATTTTCTTGTAGGAATTTTATGGTTCTCACTTTTTTTTTTTTTTTTTTTTCCTGACCTATGGTTCTCACTTTGATCCAATTTGAGTTAATTTTTGTACAAGGTGTGTCAGTAGGGGTCCTCTTTCTTTCTTTTGGATATGAATATCCAGTTCTCTCAGGTTGAATGCACTGTTCTGACACAGCTGGGTGGGTTTGACAGCCTTGTCAAAATTACTTGATCATAGATGTAAGGGTCTGTTTCTGAACCATCAGTATGTTTCCATTGGTCTAATGTCTATCTTTATGCCAGTACCATGCTGTTTTTTTGTTTTTGTTTTTACCCCTGTAGCTAGGAAATATGATTTAAAGTCTGGAAGTGAGAGTTCTCCAACTTTGTTTTTCCTTTTTAAGATGTTTCTGACTATTTTGGGCCCCTTACCCTTCTGAATAAATTTGATAATTGGATTTTTCATTTCTTTAAAAATGGCCATTGGAATTTTTTTTATCAGAATTGCATTGAATCTGTATATAAATTTGGGAAGAATTGACATCTTAATGATATTTAGTCTTCCCAGCCATGAACACAGAATATTTTTCCATTTATTTTGGTCTTCTTTTAGCAATGCATTAGAGTTTTCTGAATATAAGTGCTTTACATCTTTGGTTAAGTTTATTCCTAAATATTTTATTCTTTTTATTGCTATTGTAAATGGAATTTTTTTCTGACTTCCTCCTCAGATTGCTCATTACTAGTGTATAGAAACACTACTATTTTTTGCATATTATTCTTGTATCCTGTCATTCTGCTGAATTTGTTTATTAAGTCTACTTGTCTCTATTGTAGATTTTTCAGGATTTTCTAGGTATAGATCATATCATTTGCAAATAGCAAAAATTTACTTCTTCCTTTCCAATTTGGACACTTTTTATTTCTTATTCTTGCCTGATTACTCTAGCTAGAAGTTCTAGCACTATTTTCAACAGTGGTAACAGTGAGTATCCTTGTCTTATTACCGATCTCAACATGAAAGCTTTCAATCTTTCACCATTGGGTACAAATGTTAGCTGTGGGTTTTTCACATATGCCCTTTATCTCATAGAGAAAATTTCCTTTGATTCCTATCTTTTGGAGTGTTTTTGTTAAGAAAGGATAATGGATTCTGTCAAAGGCTTTTTCTGCATCAATTGCAATGATTGCGTGATTTTTCTTCTTTGATTTATTAATGTGGTGTATCGTGCTGATTGATTTTCTTTTGCTGAACCACCCTTGCATGCCTGGGATAAAACCCACTTGCTCATGATGAATAATTCTTTCAATGTGTTGTTAGATTCCATTAGGGAGTATCTGTTGAGAATTTTTGCATCCATATTCATTAGAGAAATGAGTCTGTAATTTTTTTTTTTTTTGTAATACCTTTATCTGGCTGTGGTATTAGGGTGATATTGGCTTTAGAGAATGAATTTGGTAATGTTCCTTCCTGTTCAATTTTTTGGAAGAGTTTGCAAATGATTGTTATTAAATCTTCTTTGAATGTTTGGTAGAATTCCTCCGTGAAGCCATCTGGTCCTGGGCTTTTCATTTTAGGGAGTTGTTTGATGTCTGTTTCAATCTCTGCTTATGATTGGTTTGTTGAGGTCTTCTATTTCTTCTAGGGTTAGTGAAGGTTGTTCATATATTCCTAGGAATTTTTCTATTTCATTTACTTTGTACAGTTGTTCATAGTATCCTCTTATGACCTCTTTTATTTCTGTGGTATCAGTAACAATGAACCCATTTTCATTTCTGATTTTATTTATTTGCATCTTCTCTCTTTTTTTCTTTGTCAGTTTAGCTAAGGGTTTGTCAATTTTGTTGATCTTCTCAAGAACCAACTTTTGGTTTTGTTAATTCTATTATTTTTTTGTTGTTATTCTCAATATCATTTATTTCTGCTCTGATCTTTGTTATGTCATTCCTTCTGCTTGCTTCGGGCATAGTTTGCTCTTCTTTTTCTGCTTCCTTCAGCTGTGTAGTTAGGTCATTGATTTGAACTCTTTATTCTTTTTTATTGTAAATATTAAGGGCTATAAATTTCCCTCTCAGCACTGCTTTCACTGCATCCCATAAGTTCTGATATATTGTATTCTTGTTTTCATTTAACTCAAGATACTTACTGATTTCTCTTGCAATTTCTTCTTTTTACCTACTAATTATTTAATAGTGTGTTTTTAAATCTACATATCTTTGTGAATTTTCCCTTTTTCTGCCTGTTTATGGCCAGCTTTATTCCATTATGATCAGAGAAAGTACTTTGTATAATTTCAATCTTATTGAATTTAACGAGATCTGCTTTGTTACCCAACATATTGTCTATCCTGGAGAAAGATCCATGAGCACTTGAGAAGAATGTATATCTATTGTTTAGAGGTGCAATGTTCTGTATCTATCTATTAGGTTTTGTTAGTTTATCATATTATTTGAGTTATTTCTTTATTGATCCTCTGCTGAGATGATCTAGCCAATGATGAATTAGATGGTGTATTGAAGTCTCCGGCGTTTATTGTAGAGGCATCTATTTCTCCCTTCAGTTTTTGCCAGTGTTTGCCTCATGTAATTTGGTGGATCCTGGTTAACTGCATATACATATATGATTATTATTTCCTCCTGGTGAGTTGCTCCTTTTGTTATTCTATAATGACCTTCCTTGTCTGTAATAACATTATATTCTTTGTTAGTATATAATGACCTTCCTTGTGGGGATGGAGCCACAGGTATGGGCAGCACACTAAGTTGTGCAGGTTGCAACTGACCGCAGTTGCCCAGGTAGACTGATGAAGCACCAGCTCTCCCCCTCCTTGCCAGGGGCGGAGAATGGAGCCTCCGGGATGCCCAGCAATCTAGTCAGTGCAGGCCCAAAGCAACTGCAGTTGCCCAGAGAGGTTTAGTGAGCAGTGTCCCTCCTCTTGTTCTGTCAGGGGTAGGGATGGAGCCACAAATGTTTCCAAAAATCCAGTTCCTGTGGGCCGAAAGCAGCTGCAGTTACCTGGAGAGGCTGAGGGAGCACTGTCCTTCTGCTCTGCCAAGAGCAGGAATGGAACCACAGAAGTGCCGAACCCTCTAGTCCCTGTTGGCTGAAAGCTCCTGCAGTTGTCTGGAGAGATTGGAGAAACACCACCCCCTCCTATCCTACTGGGGGCAGAGATGTACTCACAGGTTTGCTCACCGATGTAATCCATGCACGGTGAAAACGCTTGCAGGTGTGCAAAGAGGCTGCTGCAGGTCCCCTCCAGCTTCCTCCCTGCCGGAGGTGGGACTGGAGCCTGGGCTAGGGTGGCAATCTGACCTGGGTGAAGCTGGTCCCCACTGCCACTGTGTTTTTCAGTCCATTCCACTTCTCCTCATGAAATGTACAGCAGCAATTATAAAACAGTGACTGCTCCAGGAATCTTTTACACAACTAATTTTGTTGACTTACTCATGTGTTTGGCCTGTGAGTAGGTGGGCCACAGTGATTAACAGTCCCGTCATGATCTGAGAGACTGTCAGATCTCTAACGGAAAGATGGATAGTAAGCTGATTTTTTAAAAAATCAAGCAGCAGATGTGAATCCTTTTCCTAGCTGGTTTGTGAGCTCCTTGAGGGAAGGGACCATTGTGCTCCTCAGTTTTGACACTCTCTTGAAGATGGTAATGGTGTAGTTAAATATCAGCTTGCTTCACTCTTTTTAGCTGAGGCTTAGCCTTAGTGCTCTTATCCCACGCCTCTAATGGATTTGTGAGTAAAACCTCATATGAATCACGTAAAATCTTTACTTTACTTTCAAGTACCTTCTAGGTGCTGAATGAGAAAGGTAAGTGGTACCTCACCACAGTGTCCAGCCTCCCAGACCCTTTGAGCAGTGGCAACAAAGGCTGCTGGCACCATGACTGGAAGACAGAATTCCATCCAAGTCTCAAAATCCTTGAAGTCCTTTGCATGTTCTTAGTGAGTCTGAATGAGCATTACTTTAGATGTGGTGAGAAGCTGAAATGGAAACTATTATATCAAAACATTTCATTTGGTGGGGGTACTGTTTGGAAAAATCCTGATTTTTTTTAAGGAACAAAGAGAGTTGATGAAAGGATTTGCGGTTATAATGACCAAAGTCTCCATTGCCTCCCTTCCCTCTCCCATCCTTCTTCCAAAATGGAGAAAAGAAATAGAGCCAGAGAAATGTCTTGAATAATGTAAGTCTGCCAGGCCAAGCTTTCAGTCGGGTTAGCGTGTAGTAGTAATACCTTTAATTATAGTTGTATAATTATAAATAGGAAAGAAATTAAAAGATGAAAATGTGGTTTGTAATTAAATTACCATAAATACCATGGCAAGCTTTAAAGTCATCATGAAAACTCATAATACAAAAAATGAATGTGGATGTTAACTTCTCCCAAAATTAGAAATTAAAGTTTTGTGGATTCTTTGTCTTCCTTGTTACCTTGTTATTTCCTCCTAAGTACACATAAGTGCTATTACTCATGCAGACATAAACAGACCTTTAAAGAGTCAGTGTCCTGGTTGTCAACTCTTCTGCTCTCCAAGCCACTTTGGCAAGCTGACATAGAAAGGACTTGGGTTCCAAAGACAAATGGTGGAAACAAACAAACAAAAAAATGTATTTCAACTGCCTGGAAGTTTTTGATTCTCCTTTTGGAAAGAAACTTTTTTTTTTTTAAATACATGAGTTTATCTTGCAGTCATAATTTAAAAATCCATTTTACTTCCCACTGAATTCACAAATTTTCATGATTCAGAATAGGGGATCCTAATTGCAAATGGCTGCACTGGTCATAGGACCAATCTAAGTTTTTAGATTGGAGCACTTAGACAGGTTATAACATTTTTGGAGACATTATTTATCCCATAGGTTAGCTCCTGTTTGTTGAAATACAGCTAAATGAGATAAATGTCATGAGGACAATTTCTATATAACCCTATTCAATAGCTGTGCTGCACTCTAATATATCTGGAAAATGTGAAACCTTGGTCATTAGAGAGATCAAATAAGTGACTCTGGCTTACACTTTTACAAACATTTCCCCAACATTGTGAAAATGCTTAACATAACCTAGTGATGGTGAATTGTATCCCCTCTTTATACATGATAAGAGGCTTTTTTACTTATCTAAGCCTAGAAAACATGCTTTGCCACTTCTTTACTACCATTAGCTTATGGGCTGGCATAATCACTTAGGCATATTTTTGTGCCTCTGCTGTGGAGGGTATCTAATATGTCACGCTGTGGAGGGTATCTAAAATTAAAGATAGGACAGCAAATTATTTTATTCTATTTTATTTTTACAGCAAATTAAATTAGTGGATACAAATTAGAGGAAGGTAACAAGAAAATAAAGGCAGATTTGAGAAGGCCTTGATCTGGACTTTTTTTATTTTAGTCCCATGGACAATGGAGTTCCCACTGAAGGTGTCTGAGCAAGGAAGTGACATGATGAAAGTGGTATAAATTGAAAGAGAAATAAGTAGGAAGCTGGTCACCGTCTGCCCTATGAACACTGGGGCAGGGGCACAGTAGCAAACACTGGCTTTAGCTCAAGGCTGTGGGAAAGCTCGAGTTCAGCTACTAGGAAGTGAATAATAAGGATAGTGGAAGGTCTGGCTCTTGAGGATGCCCTCCTCTCACCTTCACCATCTCCACGAGCGGCCTAGGTAATTTCAAATGAGGGCTGCAGCTCTTCAAGGGAACAGTAGTAGGGGTAGAAGAAGAGAGAGGTTCTTGGAGGGAAGAATCATCTGATTGGGGATGTATGCAGTTGTGTGTTACAATAGTGGTGGAGTTTGAAACTGTCAAAAATGTGCAGTCTAATTTCCCCATACCCTTTTCTGAAATCTAAGGAAAGGATCAATCTAAGGCTTGGTCCCTCCCTCCAGGGCCACATTGCTAGTCAAGATAATTGATATGCTGAATGCAGTAGGGAAAAATAAGGAGAGATTGGAGAAGTTCAATAGCTATTAAAGAAAGATAACCAGCTGAATAACCTGTAGCAAAAGAAGTTAGAATTAATAGACCAGAGAGCACAGGAAAGTAAAATAAACATAATAAATATCCTCAAAGGAAAAGGGAAAAAAATTGGAAATAGAATGTGAAATGAGCAGTCATAAGGATGATCCAAATTAGAGATATTTTGTAAGTAATAGATGAAATAAAGAACTCAATAGAAGGATTGAATAGCAGAATGGAAACTTTGGGTAAAGAATCAGTGAGTTGGGAAGCAGACTTGGCCCAATGGATAGGGCGACCGCCTACCACATGGGAGGTCTGCAGTTCAAGCAACAAAAAGAAACACAGATTCCCAGTGCTGCTGATAGGGATAGAAGCGGTCACAGAAGAACACACAGAGAACGGACACAGAGAGCAGATAACTGGGGGTGGGGGTGAGGGGTGGTGGGGTGCAGGGGGGGAGGGGAGAGAAATTAAAAAAAAAAAAGGATCAGTGAGTTAGAAGACCAAGCCTTTAAGTATTGGCAATATAATAAAGAGAAGGAATGGATAAAAGAAAAAGTTCAGAGATATGGACAGATACAGAAGTATTAATATAGTAGGAGTCCCAGAGTAAGAGAAGGAGAAAAAAAAATTGTGAGGAAATATATCAAGAATTAACAGACAATTTCCTAGAAATAAAGATAAAAGACTTCAGATTGAAAGAATTTCAGTTTCATAAAATAGAGATTAAAAAAACACTAGGACACATTAAGAGAAATTAAGAAATTAGAAGAAGAAAGAAAATTCTAAAGGATTCCCAAAAGAAAGTACAGATGACATTGAAAAGAATAAAAAGAAGTTATCATCAGACTGCAGAATAGCAACACTGGCTGTAAGAGACAGTAGAATAATACTTTCAAACACAAGAACACTGCTCCTGGGGTTTTATACCCAGATAAATTATAATTGAAATGCAAAGGGTAAAATGAAGACGTTTTGAGGTATACAAAATCTGAGGACATTTATCTCACAAAAACCTGTGGCCTAGTGGTTAAGGCATCCATCTACCACATGGGAGGTCCGCGGTTCAAACCCCAGCCTCCTTGACCCGTGTGGAGCTGGCCCATGTGCAGTGCTGATGCTCACAAGGAGTGCCGTGCCATGCAGGGGTGTCCCCTGCGTAGGGGAGCCCCACACGCAAGGAGTGCACCCCGTAAGGAGAGCAGCCCAGCATGAAAGAAAGTGCAGCCTGCCCAGGAATGGTGCTGCACACACGGAGAGCTGACGCAGCAAGATGACGCAATGAAAAGAAACACAGATTCCCGTGCCACTGACAACAACAGAAGCGGACAAAGAAGACGCAGTAAATAGACACAGAGAACAGACAACCGGGGTGGGGGGAGGGTAAGGGAAGATAAATAAATAAATAAATAAATAAATAAATAAATTAATTAAAAAATGTCGGTGGAAGAGTGATCAGTGAAGGAGGATGCTTAGAAATATGGGAGGTGTATCAGTATTCAGTCAGGACCACAGAAATCACTTTAGATAACTCAGCTGAGAGGGACTAATGCAGGATACTGATTACAAAGATATTGAATGGGCTGGAGAAGCAAAAAGGAAGGAATGCACAACTGAGCAGAGTCTAAGAGACAGATAAAGTAGATACAACCCCAGGTATTGGTTCTTTTGAGGGATAAAGAGACCCACGGGTTCTATGGTCATGGCAGATGGGGTTCACTGCCATGGCAGATGGCCCTTCTTTGGAGCTGGTGTTTCTGCGTGATGGAACTGGACTCAGAGGGGATCTCTTTTCACAAGACTTGCATGCTACTTTATTGGAATTGTAGTTGGTGCTGGGGTTTAAGATATATTTAGGGGATTTGAATCTCTGGACTGATAATATGACACCCAGGCCCACAGCATCAACAGACTTCAGCTCCTACACTTTGATTTATTGGACTTACCCCACTCAGCTAACATGGAGTTGAAGAAGGTCAACCACCACACCATGGAGCCTAGAGTGTCTACAACTGAAAGCAGGAGGAGTACATCCAGTATCCATGTGGAATCTAAGCCCCCACTTGACATAGATGTGCAATGGACACAACCAATCCAATGTCCACAGAGAAAATGTGGAATGGGTGTGGGAAGGGTAGCCATGGTGGCTGCTGGGTTTGGGGAATGGGAGGAAGAGATGAGGTGTGGAGGCGTTTTCGGGACGTGGAGTTGTCCTGGGTGGTGCTTCACGGACAATTACGGGACATTGTAGATCCCCCCAGGGCCCACTGGATGGAACATGGGAGAGTGTGGGCTATGATGCGGACCATTGACTATGGGGTGCAGTGATGCTCAGAGATGTACTTACCAGGTGCAATGGATGTGTCACGATGATGGGAGAGAGTGTTGCTGTGGGGGGAGTGGGGGGTGGGGGTGGTGGGGTTGAATGGGACCTCATATTTTTTTAATGTAATTTTTAAAAGTAAATAAATAATTAAAAAAAAAAAAGGGGGGAAACGGACTTTGGCCCAGTGGTTAGGGCGTCCGTCTACCACATGGGAGGTCCGCGGTTCAAGCCCCGGGCCTCCTTGACCCGTGTGGAGCTGGCCCATGCGCAGTGCTGATGCGCGCAAGGAGTGCCGTGCCCCACAGGAGTGTCCCCCGCGTAGGGGAGCCCCACGCACAAGGAGTGCACCCATAAGGAGAGCCGCCCAGCGCGAAGGAGGAAGCAGCCTGCCGAGGAAAGGCGCCGCCCACACTTCCCGTGCCGCTGACGACAACAGAAGCGGACAAAGAAACAAGACAACAAGACGCAGCAAAAAGACACAGAAAACAGACAACCAGGGGAGGGGAGGGGAATTAAATAAATAAAAATAAATCTTTAAAAAAAAAAAAACAGGAAGGAATGTTTTGCTGAGAACTTTGGAGCTGTTACTGCACCTGGGCTGGAGCCTATGAGCCCATATTCACTGCAAACTGCTGCTGAAGCTGCACAGTCAAAGCCGCTGGAACCATTGAGCAACAGTCACCTGTGCTACTGGAACCATAGGGCTGTCCTGAACAGGAGCTAACCCTGCTGCTGAAGCTGAGGTGTTACCCGAAATAGAATGGCTTTGAACTTCTTTTCATCTCCTCATCGACTGCAAGTGCCTCCTGTTGGCAGAACCTAACTAGAATTAAGCTGGCAAGGATGTCTGGGAAATGTAGTTTTCAGGCTTCCTGTTCGCCCTTCTTCCGGAGAAGAATATAGAAGAAGGGTGAGTGTGGGGCTAAGAGTCAACAGACGAATATCTAGTGTGAGAAGTAAGGGTAGGTTAATAAATTAGAAACATTCTTTCCTGTCTAAATAAGAGGGAGAAAGACAGTATACAAGAAAGGCATACTTGCCATAACCAACGGAATTGAGTGGGAGAGAGTGTAAACTACAATGCAAACTATAATCCATGCTTAGTGGCAATGCTCCAAAATGTGTTTGTCGGGGAAGCGGACTTGACCCAGTGGATAGGGCGTCTGCCTACCACATGGGAGGTCCACGGTTCAAACCCCAGGCCTCCTTGACCCGTGTGGAGCTGGCCCAGGTGCAGTGCTGATGCGCACAAGGAGTGCCCTGCCATGCAGGGGTGCCCCCACGTAGGGGAGCCCCATGAGCAAGGAGTGCACCCCATAAGGAGAGCCACCCAGCGCGAAAGAAAGTGCAGCCTGCCCAAGAATGGTGATGCACACACGGAGAGCTGACACAGCAAGATGACGCAACAAAAAGAAACACAGATTCCCAGTGCTGCTGATAAGGATAGGTCATAGAAGAATACAGCGAATGTACACAGAGAGCAGACAACTGGGGGGGGGGGGGCGGGGGAAGGGAGAGAAATAAATAAAATAAATCTTTAAAAAAAATGTGTTTGTCAATTGCAATGAATGTACCACACTAAAGAAAGATGTTGCTTATGTGGGAAAATGTGGGAGGTGTTGGGAGCAGGGTATATGGGAACCCCCTACATATTCTATGTAACATTTATGTAATCTAAGTATCTTTTAAAAAACTCACTAGAGGCATACAACAGCAGATTTGAACAGGTAGAAGAAAGAATTGGTTAACTAGAAGACATAGCAATTGAAATAATAGAATAACAGAGAAAATAATTTTTAAAAATGACCAGTGTCTCAAGGAATTTGAGTGACAGCAGGAAGCATCCAAATGTATACATCTTGGATATTTCAGAAAGAAAAGAAAAGGGAAAAGGGGCAAAAAGAATATTTGAAGAAATAATACTTGAAAATTTGTAGTTCATTGGACTCACCCAGGACAACTAACAAGGAGAGGATGACTGACAATGACCATCTCAAGGAACAGATAGAGTCTGCAACTGTAAGCAAGAAAGTTCCATCCATCTGCCCCATGGGACCTAAGCCCTCTCTCAGTTAGAGGTAGAGAGGGCATTACCATCACAGAATCTTCAAGATTGGGGAATGGACGATGAACTAGAGTAGATGTACAGTTGTTTTACTGTAGACTTGTGATCCTAGCAATGAAAGAACTTTTATTCTGGATGTGGAGGCAATGGCCACTGGAGGTTCCGAGGGGAAGAAGAGGGAAAAATAGCTATAATTTGGGGGCATTTTGGGGACTTGGGAATGATCCTGAATTACATTTCAATGACAGATACAGGCCACTCTATATCATGTAATAACTTTCAAAAATGTGCATGAGAGAGTGTAAAGTACAATGTAAACTATAATCATCCATTAGTGGCAATGCTCCAAGATGTGCTCATCAATTGTGACAATTATACCGCATTAATGAAGGATGTTGCTGTTGTGGGAAAATGGGGAGGGCTAAGGAGAGGGGCATATGGGAATCCCCTATATTTTTTTGTGTAACATTTATGTAATCCAGTTTCTTTTAAAAAATAAAAAATTAAAAAGTATATTTAAAAAAAAAGAGAAAGGCATAGCCATTATAAACTAGAACGAAAACTAAGAATACCAGCATGACAAGGAAGTGAGAGTGTGCTAAGGTACTTGTCTGTTTTGGGTAAAGACAAAGATAATAGATAAAAAATGGATAGTGTCCTACCTCACTAGTCATTGGAGAGTATTTAACTAAAGCAACAGTGACCTATTACTTAATAGATATGAGAATGAATAAAAATAAAATTGAATGCTGCAAAAACATTAAAAAATTACTGTTAACTATAATCCATAAGTTATATTATTTGTAATTTTCCCATGTAAATATTATACTAATTCTAAGGGACAACAGTAAGGGGACGAGGGCGGAATGGGCTTTTTCCTTTTGGAATAATGAAAACATTCTAAAATTGACTGAGGTGATGACAGCACAACTCTATAATGAATATGAGAGGCACTGAGACTTTGAATGGATTGTGCAAAGCATGGGACTGTGTAATACAGCGACTCTTGTGGTGGAAGATGGACTGTGGTTAACAGAACAAATATGAGAACATTCTCTCATGAACTATAATAAGTTTATAATATATAGGGTGTCATTGCCTGGGTGGGTTTGGGGAACAATATACCAAATATCAGATATTGGCTATAGTTAGTAGTAATGTGTTTTTAAAAAATTATTATTTTTTTATTGTCTTTTTTTTAAAGGTAAATAGATCACACACCAGTTTACGTTAGAAAACATAAGAGGTTACCATATACCCCACACCCCCTCCCCCAGTAGGAATGTTTTGACAGCGATCTTTCATAGTTTGTAACAATTGTTTCACAACAAGGCAAGGTGCTTGTGGTGGGTAATGTGTGGGAGCCCTGTATGATGATATGCATGTTTGTTTTGTAAGTTTACAACTTTTACTATACACTTATTGTTTATGGATGTTTACGTATGAAGGATAAACTTCAATTTAAAAAGCTAAAAAAAATAAACTGAAGTTGAAACAAAAGAAAAATTGAATAACTCTAAGTACTGGCAAAGATTTTGAAAAATAGAATTTGCAGTACTTAGAGAAACCAAGTATACGTTTATACCCTCTATGACCCAGTAAACCCAATCCTGGAAATAAATTCCAGAGAAACCCTTGCAGCAAAGTCCTAACAGGATGCATACATTGATGCCCATTGCTGGATTGTATGTGTAGAAGTAGACAGGTAGAGGCACCTGAAGCGTCCATCACTAGGGCACTGAGTAAAAACCTGGTGGGTGCATACTGTGGAAGATAGTGCAGCAGGAAAAAATGAACTAGGCATGTAAGAGCACTACGGATAGACAAAAACATAGTGTTAAGTGAAAATTTTAAGATTTAGAATGAGATGTATAGTACAATATTACTAAAGAAAAACAGCATACCTACACAAAAAACCCTTCATAGCTTTTAAGGATACTGTAGTGGGTTGAATGGTGGCTCCTCCAAATATATGTCCTTGTCCCAGAACCTGAGAATTTGGCCTTATTTGGAAAAAGGGTCTTTAGAAATATAATCAAGTTAAGGACCTTGAGATGAGGAGAACATCTTGGATTATCCAGGTGGTTCCTAAATCCAATAAGTATTTTTATAAGAGACAAACATAAAAGAGAAGAAGGCCATGTGAAGACAGAGGCAAGAGACTGGAGTTATGCAACCACAAGCCGAGGAATGCCTGGAACCACCAGAAGCTGGAAGAGCCAAGGAACGGAATCTCCCCTAGAGCTGTTGGAGAGAGGGTGGCCCTGCAGACACCTTGAATTTGAACTTCTGCCCTCCAGAGCTGTGGAGGGCAAAAATAGATTTCTGTTGTTTTAAGTCACCAACTTTGTGGTAATTTGTTTGCCACAGGAAATTAATACAGGTACCTATCCAAGAATATGTATTTGCATATGTTAGAGCAGGTACCTATGGTGAGGGCAGCATATGGGAGTGGGACCTACAAATGTTGGGGCAAAATCTAAATAAAATAAATAAGACATGGGTCTTGCACAAACCAATGAGGCAGTATGCTCCAACTGAGGCAAATGACTAACCCTGCATATGAGGTTTTAAGAATGTAGTTTTGTTTCAATTTACCATATCCTTTGTACTCTAGAAGGATTATATATTTTTATCTTTGTGATTTGGGGTTTTTCATTTAGAGAATTATCTGGTCATGGGCTGTATATTTGCCTATAAGGATTAGTGTTTTTCATGATAATTTGAGTGAACTTTTTGCATTACTTAAGATGAATTAGTACAAATACGTAGTTTTAAATCTGTTGCTTGCCTTTTTTAGTTTGGTTTTTTTTTTAACCTACAGACGTCTGGAATTTTTATGCAGTCAAATCTGTAACAGTATTCTTTATAAGCTCATCTGTGTGATGAAGTGAACCTCAGGCAATGGCCTGCTTTCTGTACTCACTTCTATATACTTGTTTGTGTACATTGAGCCATAAATCACAGTAAAATCAGTTCAGCAGTGAAGGAAATAGCTGGCCTTGATTTGAAACCTTCCCTTGTAAAATTTCTGCAATAAATACTGACCCTTGGTAGCAGTTGGCATCTGTGGTGCAAATTCTATTTGGTGTGTTTCATTCCTCTCTTCACTCATTCATACAATTTGCCAAGAGGTGTATTGGAGATCTTCTCTTGATGTTGACAACATAATGAATAGGGCAACAGGCAATGATGGCTCATGGTCTTGAACTTCAACAATGGAGGTAATTCAAAGGTGGGTTCCCTAGAACATGTATTTTTGTTGGTTTGCAATTATTATTTCCTGCAATCCTGCCTGGCTGCCCTCCTCTATCTGCTTTCTACTATCTTCTCTATCCTGGACTGCCCATATTGGCACAGAACAGCCCTGCACAGAGGTTTCCTCGCGGAATCCCAAAGGAAGAGGTAGTAGGTGTCCTCTTCCCCTTATCGTTTCCTTCTCCTTGTCTACTAGACCTCCGCATTCCAGGTTTCGGGGTGGGAAAGAGGTTTAGGATCTGTGTGTTCTTTTGCCCACTCTATCCCACAAGCCATTGTGCTGTTAGGACTAAACAAAACTGCATGTCACATGTTATATTTTCTCTCCTAACTTTCACCTCATGGCCTAGTCTTTGGACTAGATAGAGGCAAATTCTCTACTGTGGCAGAAGCTCTAAAATCTGGTCCACCAAGCTTGGACTTTGATACAATGAAGTACCCTGAAAGGACTTTAGATGTCCCTTTCTTTTTCTCAGGTGTCCTGCTATCTACCTTCTCCTGTCTTATGGTAATAAACAGTAGGACTCTAGGATAGAAGTTTGCTAAGGAACATAATTTAAAGTGTTAGACTTTTAAAAATTTTGCCTGCAGTTTCTTGAAGTTCTTTTAAATTTTTTCCAATCTTTTTTCTTTCTATACTTCAGTTTGGATAATTTCTATTAATCTATCTTCAAGTTCATTCTCTTAATTTCACAAAATGAATTTCTTTTATTTATATATTATATTTTTCAATTCTAATATTTCCATTTGGTTCTTCTGTTGTTGTTGTTATTTCTGTCTGAGATTTCCTACCATTTCATTCATTTTGAGCATAATTTTCTTTATGTCAAAGAAAATAGTTTAATAACCATTGGAATTGTTTGATAATTCCAACATTCAGATCATTTTAGAATTGACACTGGTGTATAATCTTTTGCCTTGAGAATGTATGACATTTTCCTCGTTTTTAGAGTTATGAGTAAGTCTGGATTGTTTCTTGGATGTTACAAACGTTATGCTGTGTAAACTCTGGATTTTATTTTATTTCTCTGAAGAATATTGATGTTTTGTTTCAATAAACAACTATTCTAGCAAGACTTGGATTGTAAACTCTGTCTTGCATTCCTTCTATGGGCAATGGTTCAAATCTTGCTTGAAATTACTTAAGCCTTCGCTGTGGTGCTTTGAGTTTGTTCCAAGCATGCATAGTTTAAGGACCAGTCTGAGACTTGTGCAAGATCCTTACACAGTATTAGGGGAGCCTCTTCTCTGGTTCTCTCTGCTTCTGGCAGCCCACTGTGTTTACCCATGCCCCCTTTCCTGTTTCCTGTGGTGAGACACGCGATGGCTTTCTATCAGAATTTTAGCTGCTCATGTTGTGCTACTCCATGATTATGGTCTGCCCTCAAGGGAAAGCTACTGAAAACCGAACCAAACCAAACCACACCACAGCGACCCAGAAAACTCACCCCAGGCTGGACATTTTTCCAAATTTCATCTCATTCCACAACCTGCCTGCTGTCATTCACTTTCTAGATTCTTCTCTAGTTGCTTTTGAATTTTGTCTAGTGTTTATAGTAGTTATGAGTGGGAAAGTTGTTCTGTAAATGACTTATACTGCCATACCGGAAATAGAATTCAACATTATTTACAATGCATTGGGTTAATGTTTGCAAATGTAAAACTCTAGTTACATTGGGTAGGAAAAGAGTTAAAAAGACTGGGAATCACTGGGTCAAAACCATTCAGTTGGGCTTCCATAGAAAGCAGCAAGTATTCTAAAACTCTTTTTTGTTTTTCTGGAGTAGAAAGAACATGAACTATGAGATTGATATATCTTGTTAAAATTCCCATTCTACCAACTACCAGCAGAGTAGCTTCATGCAAATTAGTTAATTTGTGCCAGAGTTTCCTCATCTGTAAAAAATCCAGTTATGATATATAACTTTTTGGGTTGTGTAGAGGTTAACAAATCAATGTATGTGAAATGTGCATAGAACACTCTGTGGAACACAGGAAGCCTTCCATCGAGCTTTGTTCCTGTCCTTCCTCCATTATCCAGTTATCTAGTAATGCACGGTGCTGAAATATTTTGGCCTTTACTACCCAATTACTCAGCACATCCCCGTTTACATGGAAAGAAAGCAGCTCAGCGAGAATGGCCGTCTTTGTAAGGAGAATGCTGGTGTGTGCATAGGGCTGGCTCTCTGCCTGGGCTGCAGGGGTCACTGGGGCTGCCGCCAGTCGTCTGCAGTGTTAGCCAGGGAAATCAACTCACTGCCCTCCTGGCAACGACTGCTGGATTTGGGTAAACATAATTACAGCCTTTAAAAAGAGAAGGAAAGTGATCAAGATTCCCCACTCACCATGTAAACAGGATGTCTACCGAATGGCAGCCGTGGTGATATTTATGTTCTGTTCAGGGAACAATTGAGAAAGGCCTCTGGGAGCCTTTATTGCTGCCTGGGGCAATGGTGTGTCATCAGTGGTGGCAGTTGAGTTCTTTGGGCTCTGTATTTGAATGCCGGGCTTCAGCTGAGACTCTGGATTGCCCCGGCAGGAATTTAGTCCTTCGAGACCCTGGATCTGGCTATCTGTTGAAGGTCCTTTAGGGACAGATAAGGACATTCTGGTGTCTGATGCAGTTTCTAGCATGCCTTCTGTGACCTGAGGTTTGGCTGGTTGAGGCCTCTGCAAAATAATAATCTTAATTAATGGTGGCTACTCAGGTCAAGGCAGTGGGCTAAATACCTCACCCAGATGATCTCATTTAGCCCTCACGATAATACATTGTAATAATTTTATCATCTGAATTTTACACCTGAGGAGACTCTGCAAAGATAAGCTACTGGATTTGAAGTCATGTCACCTGGATTCCCAAACCTGTGCTGAAGAGCAGGCTAGGTGTCAAGCTCAGCCCTCTGTCTCTAGGGCCAAGCATAGTGTCTCAGGAAAGAGCTGTTGAATGAGTGATTAATTTAAAAATTCTACCAAAATGCTGTTCTCCACTGATTTTTTGCAGCCCATATATTTTTTCACAGTAGTGAGACTGTGTTGCACTGTTTATTCCACACCCTCCTGTTCCTATCTCCATAACCCACCGTACACATTGGTAAATGCTGGCTGCTGTTGGGTCTTAGGTATGGGCTGAGGCACCAAGGATGGGCAAATTGGCCAAGTGTCTAAAGAAGCCAAGTCCTGCTTCAGTTCAATCTTTCCTAGGATTCTAGACAAGGAAACCATCTCTTGAGACCTTCTAGTCCAGTTTATCCCAAAAGAAGCAGAATCTGTGAGAGCAGACACTTGTTTCTGGCACGCAGTCCTGGAGTGTGGGTTTGCTGCTCCTCTTCCAGGTACAGGCTGGTTTGAAGGGAGTAGTGAAGGTATACTGGACAGGTTTCCCAGGAACTCCAGGAGGTGGTCTACCTTTGTAATTGCAAATGGTATTAGCTGAGACTGGAAAGTTCTTTAGCCTTCTAATTCTTGAAGGGAGGGAACATGCTTGTTCTACAATAAGGATTAGAGCATTGACATGCCCAGTACCAGAACAGAGCCTGGCCCTTCTCCAAAACCTGACTTCTAGATTAGAGGGAGATGCAACTGTCTGCCTTTTCTCTCATCTATTCCGGTCTCTCCTGGGGAGGCACATGTGTGGTGGAAGGGAATTCTCCTGAAACTGATCATTTCCTGTTGAGAACTGAGGCCATAATTATCTCAATACTGTTAGTATGTCACAGTCAAGCAGAAATGGTTGGCACACATTGTAGGGATTTTGCTGGAAAAGGAAAGCGTTCCAAAGTCTGTCCAAATAGGTGTTCAGGGACAGTGAAATGCTGGAAGTGATGAGGTCTTGTGTTGTGTTGTGTGTGTGGTGCAATTTTTGTCATTTTAGCCCTCACATTCTGAGTAATGGAAGCTGGATCCAGTTGGTGATATGTCCTGATGGGATGCACCAAACCTGGAGATTAGCCTGTGATTTCAGGGAGCAGGTTGGGACCAAAGGAATTGTTCAATGTCCTTCTCAATCATTGTCTTCCCTTATCGTCATCATTCCCGTGCACAGCACAATATTCCATCTTGCTGCCTCCCATAGTGAAGCCCCTTGGTGTCCAGTATAGATTTCCATTCTAGTTGCTTCTCTCACAAGGTGCAGCCCATCAAGTGGGGTAGCTTTGTCCAGCTCCCTGGCCATGCTAGTCTGTACCATTTTCTTTATCTTGCTTTATGAAAAGAGATCCTATATGTGTCCCTACTACTGTAAATTTGAAATGAGTTAGAAAGAAATCCTCTGTGTCTCTAACCTCTTCTGCCCACATTTTCTATGCAAACTAGGTTGGCATTCCTACCTTCAATCTTCCTGAGTCAGTAGACCTGATGTTCTGCATATATGACTTGCTCCCTGGTCTCATGCCTCCTTATACAACACACACACACATTGTCCTCTAAACCCCTTCTATACTCAAAGAGCTCCCTATTTGAGGGCATAAAAGTCACACACCCTAAAAGGAGGATGCATGTTTCTCTTTCAGTCAGTACTTGCTGGTTTAAATAAATAATATCCAAGAGGTCTAAAGGTAATGGTCTAAGTTGGGAGAACCTTACCCTTCTTACTCTTAACATTTCCCTTTTTAAGCTGCTATTGAATATGCATATGTAATCAAACCTCAAAGTTGGTTTTCAATTTTAAAGGCATTTGGAACTGCGCTTCTGCTGAGAGTCACATTGGACAGGTGTTTAGGATCAGAGACATTCTAGGTAAGTTCATATGATTTAAATAATAGATTTGTGGGGAGTAGATGTAGCTCAATGGTTGACCACCTACTTCCCATGTAAAAGGTCCTGGGTTTGATACCCAGTACCTCCTAAAAAACAAACAAATGAAAAAACCAACTTCCACTGAGGAGCCGATGTAACTCAGTGATTGAGCGCCTGCTTCCCATACAAGGTCCTGGGTTCAACCTCCGGTACCTCCTAAAAAAAAAAAAAGATTTGAAGTTACCAATGTAGAAAGTATCAGTGTTTATCTTTGATGTGGGTGGCCTTCCAGCTCTGGAATAAGTTATATTAATGGCAAAATAGTTTGGAATCATTTTCCCTCAAGTAACTTATTTTGCCCAGGTCATATATGCCACAGTCACAAATGGGATCAAACCTCCCACTAGTATTTATTATTGTGACTAGAAATTGTGATCCAATCCACTGCACCAGCTCACTATCCCCTAGACTTATTGGTCTGTTGCAACCTACCTTTTGGACATGGAATGCATGTAGTCAGAAAGGCTACTCCTCTTCCCTCTTATTTCCTTCTTTCCCATGGGCTCCATTTGGCTAATGCTGCTGAGGCTGCTGCTTCTACCTCCCTCAGCTCTTGGCTCCAGCCACCCCTCCTGGGGCACCCCATCACTGGGGGCTGCTGTTGCCACACACAATTCCTGCCATGCTGCCATGGCTCCACAAATTATCATGTTCTTCCCACCAAGCTCAGCTAAGAGTTTAATTTCTGCCAACTCAAAGTGGAAGGATATTTTGCCTTCCAAAGTGATTTCTTTCAGCCAATCTTATAGCTGAAACAACACCTTGATAATTCAGTTTAATAACTATCTGGCTAGAGTCCTAGAGGAGCACCCCAACTACAGAGTAAGTTCAAGTTCAGAAAATGAGGAAAGATTGTTCAAATGTCTGAGGCTTGGGGCTCCAATCCCCAGCCCCAAAATTTCCTTGTATAATTGGAACTTTCCTTGGTTGTCTTCACACATACAAAATGTGCATCCATAGCATTTACATTCAAATGAAGATCTGTTGGGGCCATTATAGATCTTTTTTGGGCTACACTCTCAAAACTATTGCATTTTTGGTAAAAAAGGATACTAGCTGTAGTTATATTTGGGAGGTAGGACTTATTTAATTTATGCTTGTCTGTGTTTTCTAACTTTTCTGCACTTTTAAAGAAAAGACCTGTAAAATAAGACTCAAAGAACCAGATGGTTACTGTTAAGCCTGAAAACAGTTTCCAATTCCATTTACTGTTACTTCTCTCACTTAAGAATCTGTGTAGTTAAGAGTTACTTTTTTCAAGGCTCTGAAGTATCTTAAAATTTCCCTTTTGGTTATTGATAATGTAAACACCCAGATGTGCTAATTTTACAAATCATTAGACAAATCAAATAGGCTCATTTCATCATAGTATTCTCTCTATTCTATATAACTCCGTGGTCCCTTGCTTTCAGAGATGAGTTCAAATTTTTTGGCAAGCTGAGCTGATCATAGCAGGCAGAGCTCTTTGTCCCTCTCAACCCAAAGGCACCTATGGGAGGCATTGCCAGCAGAGTTTGGTTTTCCTGAGGCCTGCTGGTAAATGGGAGAGGAGGAGAGGGAGCTGCAGCCACCACAACTGGGAAGACTTTGTTGATTTCTTGGAAGCTCACTAACCTCAGTCAATAGGAAAACAAACATTATAATTAAAAGGATGCTTTCAATTATGTGTATTCAGAAGAGTCTTGGTGGAGGCTGTGAGGAACAAGGGACAAGGGAATGTGTACTAAGTAGGAAAAGTTGAAAAACAGATTCAAATTCATTAGGATTGCTGGTTAATGATTCAAAGGGTTTCATCAGATCAGCAGATCAAAGGCTCTTTTGACTTTTTTTTTAAAGAGAAGTTGGGAGCTTACAAAACAATCATGTATAATGTGTAGAATTCCCATATAACACCCCTCCACCAAAACCTTACATTGTTGTGCAACATTTCTTATAGTTTAGAAAGAACATGATCAGACTGTTCCCACTGACTACGGTCCATAGCATATACACTTGGTATATTTTTTCCATACATCCCTTATTATTAACACTATGTATTAGTACTGCACATTTGTTATAGTTAATGAGAGAACACTACAAATAGTGTTAACCACAGTCCATCTTCTACCACATGGTTCACTGTGTTATACAGGCCCATGCCTTGTATATTCTATCCAAAGTGTATGCTCAGTGGCCCTCACTTTCATCACAGAGTTCTGCAGTCATCGCCCCAGTAAACATTTGAATGTCTTCATTACTTCAAAAGAAAAAATCCCACACTCCCCCATCATTGACCCTTAACATTGATATAATACTTTCCTTGACATTGATGCAAGAATATCACAATATTGCTTGTGACTATAGTCCACAAGTTACATTAATTGTATTTTTCCCATGCCTCACTCTATTCTTATCACCTTGTGATAGTGACCTACTTTTGTTCTAGTTCATAGAAAACATTCTTGTATTTGTATTTTTAACCACAATCCTCATCCACTTCCAGATTCACTATGTTATTTGGTCACAGGACTCTTTTAAATCGAACTTTTCTTTATCAAAAGTCAGCAGACTCACAAGAAAATATAAATTGGACTTTGGCAGAAAACCTGCTTCTTCTTGCCATCAGAGTCATGCGCTCTCAGGAATGGCAAACATCTGTTTGAAGGAAAATCCCGATCTTGGATTGGGTGGAGAACTCAGAAGAAACCTCATCCGCCTTTGATATGTAGTTTTCATTGAAGACGGCACGAATGGTGGGTAGTATCATGACCAAGTATTTGAAAATGGAGCAACTGTTCAAAAATATGTATTTAATGTTTTATCGAATACCTACTATGTGCCAGTTATAGTGCTATGTGCCAGATACAAGTTTCTGGGAAAGACATGGTTCTTTCTTGTGCAGCTTAGAGTTTGGTCATTGTGATGCAGTATAATAGACACCGGTGGGAGAGGCTGAGCCTAGTGGCTTCACTGTCATGCAGGTGAACTAAATAGCTAGTTATTTTTTCTTTTGACCATGTACTTATTAAAATATTGGCAGACCCTCCCAGGATGGTTGTATAAAGATTAAAATTAGGGAAATCACCTCAGATTCATGAGTGCATATTTGCTCTGTGGAACTTTGTGCCAGATATTTTTATGAATTCAAAATTGTCCTGATTTTAAATAAATAAAATGCTGTATATTTAATATATTATATAACACCCCCCCCCCAGTGGGGACTGGGATATCTTTTAACTAAGCATATGAATATCTCTGTCATTAAATGTATAAATATTGACACTAAGTCTGACAAATAAAGACTATGCATAGCCTCACACTCATTGCTGCCAAATGAGTTATGAATAAGCTTTTTTAAATTTCAGAATTGTTAATAATGGGTGGTGGACTTAGAGTATTAATGAGTATCAGTCACAATGACCCAAATAGTTCATTGCTTCACATAGACATTGGAACAAAAGTTCTCAAAATATGTTGCTTTGAATATACTGCACATTTACTATGGATTATTGAATAGGATTTAACTAGAAAAACATTTTGATTTTTCCCTACAAAGAGTTTTAATTGAAGGAAAAGAAAAACCCAATACCCACTGAAAATCTTTTTGCCATTCAAGTTTGGGTTCTTTTCCCAATCTCCAAGCCTGGTATTCTACTGGAATTACTCTGCTGGCTGGCTTCTTGTGAAACGTAACATGAAGGGAAATTCCATCAGAGCCACACTAAAGCTTCTGAATTGGAGCCAGGAAGTATTTTATTTGACTTCAGAAACAACATAAAGCCAGCAGTCCTGGCCCATGGCACCAGTGGCATCGGCATCAACAGCAGGGATGGGAGCGATACAATGAAGGAACGGCTAACTATAACACAGCACCTCATTTCTGTATTGTGAGCATCCTGAACTTCTTCCCAGCTCAGGACCTTTGTACTTTCTATTTCCTCTTCTGGATCATATTTCCTCGTGACTTTTGAAAAACTAGTTCCTTCCCATCCTTTAGTCATCCACTTCAATGGCACCTCCAGTCACCCTTTATAGCATTATTCTATTTTTTCTTCAAAGCACTTACATAAAATGATCTTGTTATTTATTTGCTCACCTATTTTCTTGTTTATTTTTTTTCTCCTTCATATAGCAAGGACCTTTTTGACTTGCTCATAGGATATTTAGTCCCTTGACCAGTGTCTGGCACACTGAGGACTCAGTAAATATTTGTTAGATGAATAAATGTCCCTTGTAATATCATTAATTCCCTGCTTTATAATGCCTCCCACCTCTTGCATCCCAACATCTCAGTGTTTTCTTTGTGAAAAATGTACCAGAAGAAAAAAAATATTGCAAATGTGGGAAACGTGATAGAGCATAAAGCATGGTAGACTATTAAATTAGCTTCAGAAACTGTGAATCATAAATCATGGCTCCATCTGTTCTGTGACAGACTGAAAAAAAGCAAAATTTTTATTAGAAACTGAAAACAAAAAGAGGGCATGAGTTTAAAGTTGTGGAGAACTCATTACTATAGTTTGGATCGTCTCCCCTCTTCTCATCTCTCAGCAACAATTTTAGTCATGCTGTGCCTTTCTGGAATAGTCTCAGGAATCTATTCATAGTTGGAATTGGTTTTCTCCAATCTCAGTGTCTGGCATATAGAAACCACTCAATAAATGTTTGTTGACTATCTGTTGTAAACTCTACCATTACAGATTTATTCTTCTTAGTTAATTATATTATTCTTCTAAGTTGAAAAATTCTTTTAGTAAATGTCATCTGCCAATGAAAGTCTATCCATTTACAGCCTGGCATCAACTGGTATGCCTCATTGAAAGATGTGGTAGGGGGCAGGATAAACTTTTGACCCTGAGTCATTGCCTAGGCAGGGAAGGCCTGGGTGTGGCAAGGTAATAGGTAGTACAGGGCACAAGGTAGCCTGTGATGAGACATTGCAAGAAGAAAGAAGAGTTTCTAAGACAATTGCTTCACTCTGCAGTTTTGCCTAAGGCCAGTTTTGGGGAATGGAAATGAGGGGTGGTAGGATGATGAGTAGACCCACAGATTTTTACTTTCCTCATTAAAATCTTTTCTAGAGTCTTTAATGAGAATGCATTGGTTTTACAATGACAAAATGCAAAAAAATCAATAAAAATCAACACCTTTTTAGAATTTACTATATTAAAATGCTAGATGAATAAAGCACAGAGTATCAAAGCAACCGTAAGTGATAAAAAAGTAAGATGTCATGACAAGATTAAAACTAATATATAAATATAATAAGAAAAACATCACATTTGTAAAACACCCACTATTCATGTGTATTTTTTTAATCTACTCTGTTGAATCCTCAAGCTATAATAGTAGCTCTAGAAGCAGACCCAGTAATAGTTCTAGAAAAACAGACCCTCAGATTTAGGTTTCTAGGTATCCCACTCTCCTTGTGACTCAGTATCCTTTTCTTTTTCTCTTTATTGTCTATTTAGGTTGCTGCTTTTCTGGGTGCTTTGAATCCACACCCCACAAGAGAAAATTGATTTATCACTCTGCAGAATACAGGAAAAGCATAGTTTCTTGGGCTTCCTTACTTCCTCTACTATCTTTACCATAGAATGCAATCACTTGAAGGCAAGTATAAAGGCATCTGATCTTTTCAACCTGGAAGTTTCCAACACATACCTCCTGCACTTAAAAATATCCAAATACTAATTCCTTACATTTATAGCATACAATTGGTTTTCCAGCTTTCATATGCACCTTCAGTACAGCTCTAGCAGAGAAATGGACCCTCCAATTGTGATTGCCTTCTATAATGGAAGGGCTGTTTTAGCCATAATTACATGTAGGGAAGGAGGATTTGCACCACAGCTATGACAGTATTGTGATTTGTAGCTGTTTTGGAGTAAAAGATTTTTCCAACTGTCATCTGCCTCTGGAATAGCATATCTTGTTTAGTCTAGAAGAGTTGAGTGAGCAAGGCACCATGGTTTTACCCAAGCATTAGTCAAATGCTTTTGGATAATTGTAATATGTGAAAGAGAGTTGTGCAGAGCTGCAGTATATATATATATATATTTATTTATATATAACTCGTATATATATGAGTTTCAACAATTTGGGGGAGTTTATCTTTCATTTTCTACCTTTCTGATTTAGAAAGGGTGGGACACTCTCATGTGAAAGAACTGTAGGTAAAGTCTTTGGAGCAGAGGGGAGACTGTAGAGACTCTTGAGGCATCTCCTGACTCTGGGATGTTGTCAGTGTTGTCCTGAGTTAGTAACACTTGTCTGATTTCCCCTTAACCGTAGTAAATTACAGCCTGCTCCCAATCCTTACCTGAGTAATTTGCTTCTGAAAAACCCCTCAGAGGCAGGCTTCTTGTAAGTAAAAAATGGAATTTCTATTGTAATTAATAATCACAATACCATTATTAACTGTAAAGGACATAGTTACTTTAAAAACTAACAAAGTATATGTACACATGTAATTTAATCTTGTAAGAGAAACCTATTTATCCACCAAAAATGTGTTCTCCCCCTTCTATAGTGGAGGCTTCCATTCCAAAGAACATGCAGTGTGGGAGAGGGAGAGTCCTTTAGTGGGGACTGGCAGAAGAGGTTACTTTCCCAGCCCTCTGGCCCCATACGTGACCATGGGGCTGCTTCTTGCCAATTAAAGTAAGCCAATATGTATCACTTCTGGGCAGGGATTTTAAGATGCAGATGTGCATTTTTCCATTGTATTTCTCTCTTATAATCCCCTGGATGAAGAGTACATGGAGGCTGTAGGGGGTGGTGGAACCACTAGATCTAAGAAACTTGGAACCCTGAATCTATGTGAAGAAAAATCTCCTGTCAACCAGGAACTTACATGTCAGACTATTATATATCAAGAAAAAACTTATTGAAGTAATTGAAATTTGGGGTTTACTTATCTCCTATATGAGGATCAAGAAGCTTTTCTGTAAAGGGCCTTATACGGTCTCTATCTCCTATTATTCTTTGTTTTGTCTTTTTTTAAAACATGTTTAAAAAAATGTAAAAATCATACTTAACTCACAGGCCCTACAAAAACAGACATCAGACAAACTAACGTAAGCTTTTAATACAATATAAAATAAATGATGACAAAAAACCCATACACTATAAAAACAGTGTAAATGGTGCATGATCTAGAACTATTAAGTAGCAAACCATGAAGACTCAGAGAAAAGATCTAAAACCCACGTGGGCCAATTATTGTGATGATAACTGCATTGGGGCTCTTCCTTTTTGGTGCTCAAGTCTTCTCAAGGCACACCCAATCCAGATTGGTTCTCATAAACACGAAGAATACTTTCAAAGTTGAAGTCAGGTAGGACTCCAAACTACTAGAAAAGGAAAAATCTTAGAACCCTAATTGGAATACCTCAGGGTACAACTAATTTACTCCTTTCCCTCCCACCTTCTCAGCTTTATCATCCTAATTGGTTTGGTGTTTGATATGAGTCTTTAAACAGATTACAATCAACTCACAGTTCTTGAAGCTATGTGTGGTAAGACCCCAAGATGGCGTCTGTATTTCCCCAACCCTGACCATCACCCACTTCCATAGTTTTCCAGGATTCCCATTTGGGATGATAGTACTGTCAGCCCTGGAGCCTTCTATTCCACCTGGGGACTTCCCTCTGTGCACACAGTACCCAAGAGAACTCAAAACTTGAAGGAAAGTAATAGTCTTAAAAATGGGAGCATGAATAAATAAATGTAGACTTTTCTGCAGCAACTACAAAGAAGGTTTCAAATAATTTATAATGGTGTGAGAAAAAGCTTTTGAGAGAATATATTAAAAAAGAGCAGAATTGCAAGTTATATGTTCAATATGGCCTTAATTGTCTAAAAACAAAGACTGAAAGAAACACAGCAAGATGTTAACAGTGGTATTCCTAGGTGGTGGTAAATTATGGGTGATTTTTTAAATTGTTCTATATTTTAAAAAAATGTACAAATGCATGGCCCCGTGTTATTTAAAAAAAAATGACTAAAAAACTAAAAGATAACTCTTCCTACAAACTCTTTCATAGTTTGTAACAATTGTTTCAGAACAATGCACGGTGGCGGTGGGGGGTAATGTGTGAGAGCCCTGAATCATGATATGCATGTTTGTTTTGTAAGTTCACAACTTTTGTATACACTTCTGCTTATGTATGTTCCTGTATAAATGATATACCTCAATAAAATTTTATTTTAAAAAAATGACTTTGAAACTAAAAGATAGTTCTTTATGCAAAGTCTTTGGAGAACTCTGCTCTGAAGACTTATCTCCTATTGCAGACTTGACTTCCAAGAACTCCCACTCTGAGAGGTACATAGGTGACCTAAAGTCCATGTTCAGAACAGGAGCAGGAGTGAAGAGGAGAACAAATGGCAAAGTTCTGACTATGAGTCAACATAAGGTTTGAACCAGAGGATATCTGGAGATCCACGCCGAGCAGCCTTTGTTTGATGTGCTCCGTTCCTTCCTTGCCTGCAAGTTTTCCACTTGTTTCCCAGTCAGTGGCTTATCTCAAAATGTACTCTGTTCCCTATTGTTGTTTTCCATTTCTTCATTCCATAAGCCCAAACACTGCAAGCAAAGGAAGCAAGAAAGGCTTTCAGGCCAAGGCTGAATTCTGTCAGAGCAGAAGCCTTCCCTGAGCTCTCTTCATGCCCCGACCCTCTGCAGTCCAGGCATCTTTCCTGAGTGATCCTTGTTCCCAGTTTAGTAAAGGAGATAGAGAAGTCTTTGCAGTACCAGTACTTGCAAGACTGTTGTGATCAGAGCTATAACAGAGATATATACTGAGTTCTAGGGCATGGAGGTGGGTCAGGGAATAGTCCAGGCCACCTCGTCTTTATTGAGTGATTCTTTCACAGTTCATCATTTCACTTATTTCTACATATACGCACATGTATGCATGTGTGCCCTGGAACATTTATTGGTATTCCGGTAGGCATGTCAGATTTGGCACTGCATTCGTTCATTCAACCTGACAACAAACTGACCCTCTACTTTATGTCAGGCATTGCTCTAGGTGCCAAGGATACAGGAGAAACCAAATACAAAAGTCCCTTTCCTCTCAGAACAGACTCTCCACTGGGAAGATAAACAGTGAGCAAATACATACATAATGTAATGTCAGGTAATAATAAGTGCTATAAAGAAAAATAAAGTCAAGGAAGGGGTTGAAGATCTGGGGTGGAAGTGATCATTTCCACTGGTCAGAGGAGTGACTGGTCAGAGAAGACTTCTTTGAAGAAGCCTAGTTTTAGCAAGGCTTAAATGGTGTGAGGCAAAGAGCTATGTGAAGTGCGGGACAAGTGTTCTGGCTGAGGGAACAGTTTGTGCAAATGTCAGAGAACAAGCAGTTTGCAAATGTTGAGAGTCAGGAAAAAGCTCAATTCTTGCCTTCAGCTTGTTCCTAGTTTAGAAAAGGAGATAGATAAGTCTTTGTAGTATTGGTACTTGCAATACTTTACGATAAAATCGGTGACAGAGATATATGCTAGGTTCTAGGGCATGGTGGTGGGTCAGGGAAATAGTCCAGAATCTCTTTACTTCCTTAAGTTAGCCAGTGTTCATTTCTGTTGTTTGTGATCAAAGGCATGAGTACTGTTCACCAATTATTTGGGTTCTTCCCATTCCCAAGCACATGGTGGAATTTTACTTCTGGCTCTCTCTGTTTAGGTAGGGCCCTGTGACTAGTTCTGGCCAATGATTTTCAAGAGAAGTTATGTGGGTCACTTCCAGGATGGAACACTTGATAGGGATGCAAGATCCTCCATAGTTCTCTCCTTTTACCATGACAACTAAAAAAACTTCTCTGCAATGTGGATTTCAGAATAATGATGATGTGGAACAGAGACATAGCAGACCCTGGATGAACAGATAGGGTAAGCAAACAAAACAAAACAAAACAAAACAAAAAAACAACTTTGGGGATTATTTGTTATCTCAGTATTACCTATATTCATACCTGACCATCAACCCTAATTAAAAGATAACTCTGAAATGCTAGTTCTGACATTTTTGGCCTGTTCACATATCCTAGTGCCACACATTAGTTATAAAAGTATCAAAACAAAGTTAAAGGAATTTAAGTAGTTCTGTTTGTGTGACAGAAGAAAGCCCCTCATTCTTGCCTGGTTCTTTTAGGGGAGTGGTCTTCAAATTTGGGTACAAATACTCCTGAGAGTACATACCAGTTTTCCAAGGGAAACAGAGGCAGCTATAGTTTTGGCAAAATCATTTTTCAGATCTTAAATTTTAATTTGTATTTTCCTATAATTTGTTAGTTGAGATATCATGTCAGTTCTCCTTTCTTGCCTCCTCCTTCATAACTGCCTCCAAGGAGCATGGAAGTACAATGCTCTTCCCATATGTTGGAAGGCAGATCTCCAAAAACATTTGGTGATCAATATTTATGACCACCACAGAAAGTATCAATTAGCAATGTCGCAGGTGGTATTATACCTTATTTCTCCATCTCTATCATCTCTATCTCAATCTCATCTATCATTTAGAATTAGAATTCAGAAGCAAGATGATTATCAAGAAGAATGTATATTAACACATTATTATGAATTTAAAAAGCAAGGTAGACTTTATTATTTATTTATTAGAAGTAAATCTAGTATGGGTACCTGATTCGAAGACTTGGTGCAACTAATTTAGACTGTATGAAAAATACTTATCACAAATTTAACAAACTAAATAACAATTCCAGGGTTTGGCAAAAATAAATAAAGGCAAAGGTGGATTGAAAGTAACGATATTACGATTTTCTGAGTTTACTGAGTTAAACTAGGTGTCTCCAGATGAAAGAGTAGCATTATTCATGGTCATTTGCTAAGTCTTGGTAAAGCATTTTTGGAATACTGTTCAGCTACTGAGAAAGTGAATGACTTTTAAGATTCTTGAGTATTTTGCAAGTCAGGCTGGGCTTCCATTCTTTGCTTTGAACAACATTTAAAAGATGCCTAATAAATGATAGATCTCTAAAAATAATTTTTGAGAATATATAACTTATATGAATTTGATGAATTATATGGACTGTTATAACTAATTAGAAGCTCAAATAATTGAGGCACATTCTAGCAAAACTCTTTAAGTTCTCATACATTTATTAATATAAGGTTTCTCATTGAACTCATCAATACAAATGAAAAATAGGAGTAGAACTGATGTTGAAGCAGTAAGTAATATTAATCCACAGGTGCAGGAACTAATTGGAAACCAAAGCCCTGTATTTCTTAGTAAGGTGTGTATTTCAAAAATTATTTATCAAAGTGCATAATATATTTATGTTGTATTGGTTAATTTTGTACTGTTAATATTTATAATTCCTTTGGAAGAAATAAAATTTAAAACTTAGAGCACAGTGCTCACTGGAATTTAAATATATATGTATACACATACACATTTTGTGGCAGAAAACTATGATGAAGGTTGATAAAATCATCTGAAAAATAGAATATCGAATAAATTACATTAGAATAAAATTCCGTAAGAGGAAGTGAAATGGAAATGCAAGTTCAAGGACAAAAGGTAATAGCATGTAATTTCTGACTGTCAAAGGAGAGTATAGAGAAAATGGATGGTGTATATCACATTACTATTGAGTTATTTTATAAGATGCACTTGAAAGTGATGTAACATTTAAAAACAGGGTCAATTTTTACTATATCACAGAAACTATATTATCTGAAACCACCAAAGACACTTACAGATCACTGCTTCAGGTTGCGACAGCATGCACTTAGGAAGGGATCACGGCTAGGTTCTGAGCTTACTCTCAGTAAAGCTAATGGAAGGCTAAGGGATCAAACTAGAATCCCAGGACAGTGGTTAAAAACTGGACACAAGTGAAATCAGGAAGATAAAAACAAATTGCACACAGATAAATGATGATATCTAATGCAAATGTAAATTAAAGTCAAACTAGTCTCAGTTGAGGTAGCATGGGTTTCCCTCTGCGGTGGGAGCCAAGGTCTCTAATTTAGACACTTTTCACTTGATACTTAGAAATGTGTTTTATTTATTATCTGTGTCCCCTGTTAGAAAATCTGCTCCATGAGGACAGAGTCCTTTGCGTTTTTTGTTCACAGGACCTAAAACTTCCACTGGCACTTAGTAGATACTCAGTGTTGTTTGAATGAAGAAAAGAATTCTGCACTTGTCCCTCTGTCCCCAATTTCTTTTCCATTGTTGGTGCTAGCAACCTCTGCTTTTGCAGTAGATTTGATGCATCACCCTTGAGCAGGATGATCTAAGTCCTGGCCAGGAAACCAACTTGTGTGTGTGGAGGGGGTGGGGAGTGGGGGCAGGATGTGGCAGGGACCTGGTCCCATCTCAGAAGAGAATTTTCAGAAATACCCAAATATCAAAATGTCCATACAGACGATTCCTTCACAGAGGAACAAGGCAGGACTATCCTTGGACTTTGCAGTCGGAGCAGTTTACAATCTTCAGCTATCAGAGTTGATAAATTGTTGAATAAAGAGAAGGAAAAAACTTATCTAAAGTCACTACAACTCCATGTGAATTAGAATTAGTCTATTGATGAGTTTTCCTTCCTATCACAATAGCATATTCACTAATTTTAGCAGTTACCATGACTTCTCAACCTCCATTAATGGTAACTCAGTTCTTCCATTTGCTCAGTCCAAAATCCTTGGAGTCTTCCTTTCATATCTTACATCCAATATGCCATCAAATCCTGTTAGTTCTAACTTCCTGAGACGTCTTGATCTGACCAATTCTCACCACCTCCCCTGCTACCACCCTAGTGCAAGCTACCCTCATCTCCTACCTGGACCACTGCAGTAGTCCTCTAACTGGTCTCCAGGCTTCGGTCTTTTTTTGCCTCCAGTCAATTCTCCAAATAGCATCCAGATGAAACCTTTAAAAGCATAGGTCAGATCATATCACTTGTATATAATCTGCACCTCTCTCTTCCCATCCTTGGACTTCTCTGACCGCATATCCTACAGCTTTCCCTTCTCTCTTTGGAATTTTTGGTCTGAGTAGACTATTTGTAATAGTTTCACCTTTATTTTCCTGTTGGGTTTTGTTACTTTCAAACTGATTAGATCCCATGGGACTATGAGTATATAGAGGTTATTGTACAATTCATTGACTTCTTACTATATGCTATGCTTCTTTGAATTCAGTGTTTTTCCAACTCCAGCTGCACATTAGAATGCAATGGGGAGTTTTTGAAAAATACCAGCATCTAGCTCTCCCCTCCAGAGATTGTGAATTAATTGGCCCTTGGAGTGGGTGGCTGTTGGGTATCAGATTTTTTAAAAACTCCCCAGGGGAAGTCTAACGTATAGCTGGAATTAAGAAGTACTTGTTTAATCCTTTAAAAAAATCCTGGAACATCTATTCTTATCACCATTTTGAGCGCTGGAATGACAGGGACTTCACATGTCTTTTTCATTGCTGTAGCTTTAGTGCCTAGCCGAGTGCCTGACATATAATTATTACTCAATAGGTATTTACAAAATGAAAGGGGAAACTGAGGCATTAAGGGCTCGAATCCTTGCTGAAAACCACATAGTTAGACAGTAGTAAACATTCTAACCCATATCTGTCTCCAAAATCAATGCTCCTTGTCACATATTACCACCACCTTGCTAGACCCTTATCCATGAAGCAGGGTTGAAGACAGTTTTCCTATTTCACAGCTTCTCCTGGGATTTTGACAAAAATGATCCTACTTTCTTAAAACAGGTTAGGGTTAATATTGAAGATGTTCCAGGCATATTCGGAAAAAACATATTCTTTAGGAACAGAATAGATTAAGTTGAAAGAGAGGGCTAGGAATTTTGTTTCCTTTGGACTGAACTGACCCATACTTTATTTTTGACCCACACTATGTTTTAGGGCAAAACAAAAGCTTTCTGTCAAAATTCTGTTTTATAGTAATTGAACCACAAGTCATTTCTAAAACAGCATACATCTAGATTTCTTGACATGAAAGTACAGGCCACAAACCACGTTTGACATTTCATATATTATAATGTGGTAAGCCTGTGACTTTTAAACTTGTCTTAATGATAGAGATTTTCCGTAAAACACTGTGCATACGGGCATGTGAATTTGATGTTGTAGGAAAGAGAGAAAGAGAAAGATTGTGGGAAAAAACATGGGAGAGGAATTATATCAAGGACCAAACAGTATAATAGCTGAACACCTTTGGAAAGGGTGGGTGGCTTTATAGAGATAAAAATTATGTCAAAATTGCTAATCTCAAACACTGTGCCAAGGTCTTTCACTGAAGTTCATTACCAGCATCCTTATTGGAGAAAAATTTCAGAAACCAGTATGGAATTTATATGAAACCATTTTTTTTTTCCTAGGCTGAAAAACAGGTTAATGTCAGTTACAAGTTTACCCATTAAACAAGATTTAAATACCTCAGAAAGAAAAATGACTGCACAGATCTGAGAAAGCTGAGGATGGAATTGTTTCTGATGGCAAGATTGATGAATGTTTGTCAGGCCACGAAGAATTTCTGAATAATAAAACTAAAATTCTTAATATTTAACTTTTATTAGTCCTTTCCATTTATGCTTAAAGTCATGCCACCTATCTTAATTTACTTTAAGTTTATTAGTCTTTCAACCTTATCTTGTGAATATATTGAATTCCTCTTGCTGTTCTTCACAAATCTGATTTCTTTTTCACTTTTTGTATTTGGGAAGAAGTTTAAAATAATGGTTAGTAGCTCAGGCTTTTGGAACTTTCAGTTTCATCTAAGGAAGCCTTGATTAACTGAATTCCAAAGAAAAAAGAACCCTTCCTAAGTGGGCAGAGGGCTCTGGCAGCCTTTACATCTAGTCTTGCTAATGGGTGGGTCTGTTAAAGAGATAGAGAAACTTTACAGGGTCAAGGAGAAATAAGTTGGGTATTGGACCAAGTGGGGATGTCAGGATGAATTAGAGTTTTGAAAAAGTCCCAACCACAGGGACAGATTACTGGGCTCAGCATTTCATCTCTGTTATCCTCCCCTCACAATGAGTTTTACTAAGAAAGTAACAATAGAGGGAGGGCTGGTAAGCTGAGAGAAATTGCTTAGTCTTATGCATTCTTGGGATGCTTGGAGGCCAGGTCCCTGTTTGAGACGAACCCAGAGATTAGCCAAAAAATATCAGAAACTGCAGCCAAGCCTCTCTCAGCACAGTTACTTTAACATAAAAAAGTCTGTGACTCAGGAGGTTGGGAGTTGGACAAATCACAGGTGAGTTTAGTCTTTCTTAACTGTAACCCAGGCACAGCTGACCTTGACTCTGAATATGAATGACCAGTTCTTCATCTTAATTGTCATATAGAGAGAAGGCTTGCATTCTCAGGGAAATAAAACAAAATAAAATATTATACTTCAGTCACCACTGTTCTTTTATACACAATGTCCTGAATCTAAAAAAAGCATTATGAGATATGCTAAGAAGCAAGAAAATGATACCCATAATCCAAAGAAAAGAAAGTCAATAAAATCAGTCCCATAGATGACCCTTCTAGGGGAATTAACTGAGAAGGACTTTAAAACAGCCATTTAAAATGTAATTTTAAAATTTGCAGGAAATAATGGTATATAATAGGTAAAAATCTTGAGTATTTAAGAAAATAAATGGAAAACTCTAAAAAGAAACAAAATGAAAATCCTAGGACTGAAAAATGCAATATCTGAATTTCACACTCATTAGATGAACTTAACATAAGATTGAACACTGCAGAAGTAAGGATCAGTGAATAGGAAGATAGAAAACCGGAGTATGTATTAATATCAAATTAGACTTTAAGACAAGAAGTATCACTACATAAAAGAAGGACATTTCAAAATGATAAAAGGGAAAATCAAGAAGACTCAAAAATTACAAATGTGTATGAGCCTCAGAATATATGAAGCAAAAACTGACAAATAAAGGAGAAATAGACAAATCCACAGTTACAGTTCAATATCTTAACACATTCCTCTCTCAGTAATTGATAAAGTAGATAAAAATTAGATAGGATATAGAAGATCTGAACCAGTCTATCAACCATCTTATCTTAATTGACATTTAAAGAACACTACAGCAAACAATTGCAGAATATGCATTCTTTTTAAGCACACTTGGGATATTTACTAAGATAGAACATATCCTGAACCACAAAAACGAGTCTCAATAAAGTTCAAAAGATAGAAATTTTATGTGTTCTCTGGATACAATAGAAAACAATAGCAAAAACTTATCTAGAAAAATCCCCATATCTTTGGAAATTAAACAGCACATTTTAAATAACTGACTCACCAAAGAAGAAAACACAAGGAAAAGGAGAAAATATTTTGAACTGAATTACAATGAAAATGCAACATATCAAAATTTGTGGGATGCAGTAAAATGGTACTAAAGGGAAATTCATAGCTTTAAATATTTGTATAAAATTTTAAAAAAGATTTAAAATCAATGCCATTATTTTCTACTTTAAGGTACTAGTAGAAGAAAAGGAAAATTAAACATAAAGTAATTAGAAAGAAGGAAATAATATACACAAGAGAAAAAACAACAAAATAGAAAAATGAAGAATGTCTGCAAAGCCAAAAACTGGTTTGTTGAAAATCCAGATAAAATTTACAAATGCTAACAATACTGCTCAAGAAAAACAGACCACTCTATTATCAGGAATGAAAGAAAGGCATTATTAGAGGTCCTGCAGACATTAAAAGGATAACAAGGGAAAACGGACTTTGGCCCAGTGGTTAGGGTGTCCGTCTACCACATGGGAGGTCCGCGGTTCAAGCCCCGGGCCTCCTTGACCCGTGTGGAGCTGGCCCATGCGCAGTGCTGATGCGCGCAAGGAGTGCCGTGCCACACAGGGGTGTCCCCCGCGTGGGGGAGCCCCACGCGCAAGGAGTGCACCCATAAGGAGAGCCGCCCAGCGCGAAGGAGGGAGCAGCCTGCCCAGGAATGGCGCCGCCCACACTTCCTGTGCCGCTGACGACAACAGAAGCGGACAAAGAAACAAGACGCAGCAAATGGACACAGAGAACAGACAACTGGGGGAGGGGAGGGTAATTAAATAAATAAAAATAAATCTTTAAAAAAAATAAATAAAAGGATAACAAGAATATTATGGCCAATGTTATGTCAATAAATTCAATAACATAGATGAGGTGAACAAACTCTTTAAAAAACACAAATCAACAAATCTGACAAAAAAGAAATGAAAGTATGCATAGCCCTATGTCTGTTAAGGAAATTGAATTAATAATTAAAATCTTTCCCACAAAGAATATTCCAGTGCCAGATAGCTGCTGGTAAATTCCCCCAAGCATTTAATGAAGAAATAATCCAACTCTACAGGAACTCAATATACATTAGAGATTATAACAATACAGTTTTCATGTCTCTTCCTTCAGCATCCATTTTAAAGTACAGAGAATAGAACTTGTTCTTCTAGAAAAAGTCTGATTCTAATGGAAAGTGAATTCTACTTTGCAAACCCTACCATTCTTACCTGTACTTCTTTGACTTAGAATGATATGCGCTGTTTTCAAAATAACCCTACATTACTGCTGCCTCTGACTTTAATCTTTTCTAACCTTTTTACATAAAACCAGTTCTTCCTTCCAGGGCTTGTGAAGAAGATCTGCCAAGCAGTTTTAATATGTGATCAGAAATTCTTCATGATTCTATCATGTCCATTTTTTTGGGATGATTTTCAAGTAATAAAACCATAATTTTGTTCATTTATTTTTTTTCTGTACTTCTTGTAAGCCCTTTCTGGAGAATGACAAGGAATTGTGCAACACAAGTATTTCCTGCCTCTATTTGGATTCAAATAAAAGACTCAGTCTAAAATTTGTGTAGTAAATGGAAAATTTGTGAGCAATAACTATATTGTCTGGTGGAAGCCTTCCATTTTTCCCCACCCTTCCTCAGATATACTAAAAAAAAAGACTAAATCCTTCAGAAGCATTCTTTATCACTGTCCTTTGATGTAGTTCCAGCCACTTCAAACACAGGAGGTATCAAAACTTCTTTGAGTGTAAACTGAAATTGCACTTTTCAGAGCCCCCATAAAAGTAATGGTGTCAGCTGAATAGATTCACAGTAGGATTGTCTGAGTGACTGTCTTAGTCAGCCAAACGGCTGCTGATGCAAAGTACCAGAACTCTGTTGACTTTTATAAAGGGTATTTGTATGGGGTAGAAGCTTACAGTCACAAGGCCCTACAGAGTCTAACTCAAGGTAACATAAAAGGTTCTTTCTCACCCAAAGTCTGTTGCCACATGTTGATGCAAGATGGCGGGTGACTTCTGCAAGGGTTCAGCCTTCCTTATTCCTCTTAAGGCTCTGTGGTCCCAGCTTCTTCCAATCTCAACTGTAGGCTGGCATAAGACTTGTTTCTTTCCCCGGGGTTCATTTCTTTCCAAGTTCAGCTGCTCTGGTCTCTTCACAAGGTCAGCTGTAGACTATCAGGCTCATCTCTCTTCCCAGGGCCTCTGCTGTATCTAATGAGCTCTCTCTATTCCTCTGTGTTCGTCTCTGTGTGTCTGCTCATCAAGAGAGTAGGGACTCAACACCCTACTGACATGGCTGAATCAAAGCCTTAATCTTAATTTAATCAAATGTAACCTTTGAATTTAATTTACAATCAAAAGATATCATGCCCAGAGGAACAGGCCAGTTTACAAACAATCTATATTTCTTTTTAGAATTCATCAATAATATCAAATTACCACAGTGACTAAGAAAGAATTCATAACAAACTAAGGGATGAAAGGTTTGCTGCTCTAGAAAGCTCTTCTCCCTCTCTCTTCTGTTTTTTTTTTTGTCCCCAGCAGCAGAAAAGTAAATTTCTTTAGACCTCAAGATATATGGCCTCAGTAAAGGACAGTTTTCTGCTGAACAAAGATAGGTCACTACAACAGACTAAGCTATTGTAACAAAGGGACTTTAAAATAAAGTAGTTTTAATAATTCTTTATTTTATTCCTCCATCATTTCCCACAGCAAGGGATTTAACCATTTGTCCATGAACGCTTGGGAAGCCATGCATAGAACTCAGAGAATCTGTTGAACTTGTTGAAATGTTAAATCTTTATTTTCACTAATCACTAAATGAGATTTAGCATTTCCTTCACTTTTGAATGTAGGCAACAGCAATGATGTTAGCAGTACGCATGACCTTGTCACCAATAGAAATTGTAGACAATTTTATATCATATTCATTTGCAACATATATCTTAAAATTTTATTTACACTAAATTGCTACTTCAAAATTGACAATAATTATTAGATCTGCCTCAAGAGCTTGCTATTTGATGAGTTGAGAGAAACACATAATTACTATATTAAAACTTTTTTGAAAACTTTAATTTTTTTATTAGAGAAGTTGTAGGTTTACAGAAAAATTATGCAGAAAGTACAGTTTCCACATACCTCCTTCCTTCTCTCACACACAATTTTCCCGATTATTATTTTGCAATAGTGTGGTAACTTTGTTACAATTGATAAAATATTATAATTATTCTCTTAGTTATAGTCCATAGTTTACATTAGGGTTTTCTCAAAACAGCATTCCAGGCAGCAGCTAATGCAAATTGTGTATCGCTGGCAAACTAGATAAAAAACCTGATTGCTAACACCAATCCAGGATTTTCCTAACTTTCCTGCACAGGAAGCATACTAGTGCCCTCCTCATTCTCTGAAGTGTTGCCTTTATTAAGGTATGATTCTTGTTAATGGCTTGTATTTTCCTTCGAGATAATATGTTTCTGTTCAAAATGTAGAGACTCGTTTAATGTAGAAGAATGGCTCGAATGCTGGGTGTTTCAGTAAGTCAAGTGAAGAGGAAATATTATAATATGATAAAAAGAGCAAAGGTTTTGGTATAACAATCACTCAAAAAAAATATTAGTCCCCGTCCTTTCCTTGTGCTAGTTGAGTGCCTTCTGATTATGCAGGATTGTGACAAATACCCAGAAAAGTTTAAAACATGGACCTTTTCTGTAAGAACATTTTACTGATAGTGAGATGATATAGGTCAACTTCTCTTTTTTCTTAAAATATTAGTATGGTGTAGGCAGCAGTCCAGCCAATATGACTTATTTAAAATTTAGAAAGAAAAGAAAAAGGCAGCCCATCACCTGCTTGTGTAGTTTACACACTCTCAAGCCAGCAGTTGAGTTTTTTCACTGAACTCTTTTTTGGTATTCGAAGGGAGACTAAAAACTTTACTTGCTGCCCAGCAACTTGGAGATGGAAAACACTTCTTTTGATTAATTAAAAGCAAAAGGTTGGAACTATTTACCTTTCCATTCTTTAATTAACGAAGCCCACAGGCCACATGAGGAAGTAATAACGCTCATTATGTTATGATGAAGGACTGTGATGATGAGTTAAGTCAGACGGGACTCCAGGCATGATTCCTTTCAAAGCTTCCCTAAGAGTTGCCCCGAACGTAGACAGATCCTTACTTGTTGAAGAACCCAGTCTCATCAGTCCTGGCACATACTTCCTCAGACAGTGTGTTTCCTTTTACAAGGGAAAGAAGAACTTTTGAAACAAAGGGCTATACTTTAATTAAGCCTAGTTGTCCTTTTTGGTATTTCCTTTATTGAAGGAACACCTCCTTTGACTTCTATCTGTGTTAGTCATTGGAACAAAAATAGATTGATCCCTTCCAGGCAGAGCTGTCCCATCTGAATGATCAAAAGCCATGTCAGCTAACTTACAAATCAACAAATTATTTTCTTATTGTCCCTTAAACCTCCCAGGAAGCACCTTTTGAAGATAGTCTCCATTCCTCAGACTTTGCTCACCATCTTTCAAGGCTCTGTGCGGTCTCAAGAAATTTGAGGACATGACAAACACACATTCTATTTGCAGATGGAAACCCCTACCCCACCCCTAACTTCCTCTAGAGTCCTTGGCTCCAGTGCTCAGAATATGAGGGGTTTCCCTGTCTGTGTCACCAAGGTACCAGTGAAATTTGTTAGTCAAACCGCTTTCCACCCACGCGGGAAATTAGCTTTAAACTGCAGTTGCTACTCATGCAACTCAATAGAAAGAACTCATTAGCGATCATCTGGGCAAGTTTGGGTGTCAAGTTTTTGCCCTTCATTTCTCTCATTTTGGAGATTAAATTCAGTGCCTCATTTCTCTTTAAGAATGAGAGATGATGATGGCTTTTCAAAATGGATTTTCCCCCCAGAAAGAAAATAAATATCTAAATAAATGACTCTTTTTAATGATCTCCTATAAAACCTGAATTGAGCATTAATTGGGTTTTCTAGTGGCCTAAAAATATACCTTTTTAAAGTGGATCTCGGATGGAATGTCTATATCATGTGAAGGTTTTCATTCACCAAATTTGATTGTATAATAGAATGGTTCCTACAGAATTTTAAGTTAAATGAATGGTAAATAAATTTTTACTTACATTTTCATTCTTGCTTTTTAAGATTGTAGTGATGGAGTCTCTGGGAGAAATTTTGAAAAATTTTGTGACTAATTCTTCCTGCCACATCTCAGCATATGGTAAATTTTATGACTCTTGATATATGATGTGAGCAGGAGAAATTCTGACCCCTCTATGATTATAGTGGCACAAATAGCAACACTATAATGCTGTCATTGAAACATCTCATGCTGCTAAAACTTTGAAAATGGTTTGAATTGTAGAAAGTTTTAAAACTAGCTAAGGAAACATCCCAAATTTCATGCTGCCAGTGCCTACTTTCACCAGCTTGGTTTAGCTGCAGGCACAGAACAGAAGCCTTCCAAATATACTCTAATATGGCAGGATGTGAGAACTTTGTCTCCAGCAGTAGGCAGATGGGATCTGAAACTGAAGATATCTCATTAAAATGATATCTGTTGTGCTTGGTGCAAACCTAGGCTGATACCACCTTGGAAAGTCACCACTAACTCTGGCCTGGATTATGTCTTTTAGTTGTATTGGCTTGGATGCTCTGAGAAGTATTGCTAAGACTGAATTGGATGTATAAAAGATTTATCAGGGAAAAAAAGGAGGAACTGAAGGAGACAGGGAGATGTTTTAGAGAGAGATGCTGATCCCTGTGAAGGAGAGAGGGAAGGAAGGAAAGTAGGGTAGAAAGAATCTGAGACTCTTGCAGGACTGGGCCTGCATTAGTATCCCTGTGGTATTCCGTCATTGGCTGGGAGCAACCTGTGGGTGGTGTGGCTTCAGTATGGACGTGGTGAGGGATTGGAAGCACAGCAGCTGGAGCCATGCGTCAATTGCTCTCCCTGCTGTTAGAGAGCTAAGAGGTGTGATTTCGTGGTAGTCACCATGGGTGTTGTCTGGAGACCTCTAACTCCCTCCTAATATCATCTCCAGAACTGAACCAAATAAAAAATCTAAATAAACAAAATGTTTGCACTAGAGCTCAAAGACTGGCCCTGCTTTTGAATCAGATTGCTACCTCTCCAAAGAGAAATTCTGGAACCATCTTTGGTGTCTCCCTCATGCTTAAAACTATTTAGTGGTTTTCTGTTTTTATTAGGATAAAGCTTAACATTCTTTCCAAAGCCTACAAAGACTTTATGTTCCCACTTTTAGTTTCATCTCAACTCTCCTTCTTCCCCTCTGTGCTCAGTTACACTGGACACCTTTCAGTTCTTGGAACTCTCCAAGCTTCAGTTCATGCCAGTTTTTGCACATCTTGTTTTCTTTGACTGTAATACTTCCAACTTCAACTCTCTAAAGGTGAATAACAAATAATCCCTGTCTCAGTGAGCTTTCAGTCTATAATGGTGGCTCTTGACTGTGGCTGCTTATTGGGAAATTAAAAAATCCTGATGTCCAGACCACACCTCAAATAAATTAAATGTAACACTCTGGGGGTCTTAGGCTTTAGTAGTTTTCAAAGTTCAACAGGCGGACCCAGTGGAAAGCCAAGGTTGATAACCACTGCTCTAGAAGAACTTCTCAAGAAAAAGTATGACTAGGAGAGAAATGAATCTCCAGAAATCAGTGGAGAATCCAGTCAGGTGCCACAGTTGAAATAAGCTGACTTTTTAGATCTTTTAGTAGAACTGAGACTATTTGTAAATCATTAGTTTCATGGGAGAGTAGAGAACATAGAGATTGCTTCATGAAGAGAATGTTTGGAAAGGTTTTCCCGAGGCCCTGAAATTTCAGCTGAGGTAAAACAATTGATAGGTTTGGGACAATTAGACAAATGAGTGAAATACATATGTAAAGAGCGCAAAGAATGTTTCAGGACACTGAGTAAACAACCAGATAAGGAGAAGCCAGATTATCAGGATTCTTGGAAGAAAAGGCCTGAATTTGTGTAGGGGAGTATTTGGGAGACAGGGAAGGAAACTTTACTGTAGCTTTATTATGGAGAACATTGAATTCAAACTGAGAAGTTGGGAGTCCCGTAAGGCATTGAGACACCTGAATACTTTTTGAGTTGGTAGGACTTTATTGGTTAAGATTTCCTGGTCAAAAGCAAAACAAATCAATTCTTATTACCCTTAAAGGAAAAGTAAGACTTGAAAGGATATGGAGGGAATCACATCATCAATAATAAAACACGGGACCCAGAACTCAAAATATCTGAAATGAGGGTGCCACCAGAGAGAGCTGGGGCGCAAAAAGCAATGGCAAGTCCTGTCAGGCAGGACAGATGAAATGAACTGACTTTTCAGATCTTTCAGTAGAAATGTTGTAGAATTTGAGAGAAGTTCAATTATTTGCGTATAGAAAGGCCAGGACTTAGGAATGATTTTGAGAAGGAAAAATGGTTTATTGACGGCCGGCTGGACTCGGGAGCTTTCTGTTGCAAACCCGAGCCTGGAACAAGAATTTTGAGTTCCTTTTATACAGAGGAAGGGCTAAATCGTTCTTTGCTTCAGTGCTCAATAGGTTTGAATTAGCATATATATCTTCCACATCCTAGGTAAGCTTTTAGCATGGACTTCAATACATTCTAGATAAGCTTTTAGCACATTTGGTTTGCATTTTCCCTGAATATTTAAAGTTCATAGAGTTTGCATTGATAAACTGTTTCCTGGGACTGGAGTCATTGCCATGGTTACCAAGGGCAGGGCTGCAGCCTGTTACCGTCCCACACCCACAAGTTACAGACAGCTTAGGTCATCTACAAAGAGATGAAGAGCCTCCCACCCATAGCCCACAACAGAAATGAGGTTATTTGTAAATCAGGAGCTATAATTGAAGGCGTTAATTGAAAAAACAATCCATTAGCTATGTAATCTTGGACAAATTATTTGACGATCTGGCCTCGGCTTCCCTGACTGGTAAAATGAGGATAATAAGAGTACCTGCCTCATAAAATGCTATGAAATTTAAAAGAGTTAATATATGTAAAGGCTTTGGAAAATTGTCTGGGAAATAGTAGGTACTATATAAGTATTCACTGTTGTTATTTTGGAGAGCACTGAGTGATGGTGGCAGAGTAGGACGCTCCAGGAATCAGCCCCTCTACCAGAACAACAATAAAACAGGCAGAAACTGTCTGAATCAACATTTTGAAACTCTGGAGTCTAGTAGAACACTGTGCAGCATCCAGAGAATAGTGGAAGGAAGAAGCTGGTAAATCGCAGTAAATATTGGTGAATTTCATTCTCTGTACAACAGCTCACATCCCTCATACCCCAGCATTGTGGCAGGCAGCAGTGAGGTTCTCAGCCTGGCTCGTGGTGCAACTCGCTGGTGCCAGGGGTGGAATATAAAGACCTAGTGCCCCAAAATCCAGGTTAAGCAGTCTGATCACTAATCACTGCTTCTGATCCGCTACCTCAGATCACTGTGGGGCTGGCCTTGAGGGCAGCCATTGTTCCAGTCTACCTCAGGCAAAAGTGACAGAGGAATACTAAAAACAGTATCCTTCCTCAAAATTGTGGAAGAAGTTAAAGGGCTGCTTTTACTGGGTAAGTGCCAAATCAAGAAAATGAAGCTTTAACGAGCCAAGGGAGAAGCCTTGGCACCTTTTCTCTTCTCTCCCTCCCCCCTCCCCAGGGCAGTGTGGAGCAGGCCAGCACTCCCTTTGTGGGTCCCTGCCTTCCTTCTGGCTGGAATGACTGACTTAGAAATCACCTCTCTGGCTTGTCCCCAAACCCTGCAGAATTTGCCCCACAGGCAAAAACAGCTTGGGACAGCTAAAGTGGTATAAAAAAACATTGAGGCAGCGGACTTAGCCCAGTGGTTAGGGTGTCCACCTACCACATGGGAGGTCCGCAGTTCAAACACCAGGCCTCCTTAACCCGTGTGGAGCTGGCCCATGCGCAGTGCTGATGCGCGCGAGGAGTGCCCTGCCACGCAGGGGTGTGCCCGCGTAGGGGAGTCCCCCCTGTAGGGGTGCCCCACACACAAGGAGTGCACCCCTTAAGGAGAGCCGCCCAGCACCAAAAAAATTGCAGCCTGCCCAGGAATGGTGCCGCACACACAGAGAGCTGACACAGCAAGATGATGCAACAAAAAGAAACACAGATTCCCGTGCCGCTGATAACAACAGAGGCAGACAAAGAAGACGCAGCAAGTAGACACAGAGAACAGACAACCAGGAAGGGGGGAGGGGAAGGGGAGAGAAATAAATAAATGAATAAATCTTAAAAAAAACCCCACAAAAACCATTGAGCTAGACAGCCTGGGACCCGTTTTAAGTCCTGTGGTGAGCACTTCGGAAAGGAAGGTATGTTTGCAAGGAGAAGACAGGGTATTCAAATTCCTGTAATGGGAACTCCTAATGCCACTAGCAAGCACAGGCATAGGACAAGACACAGGCTCAGAAAAGACAGGGAGGACCCTGCAATTTGTGTTCACCTTGGGCTGACCTTCTTGAGTGAAGGGTTGAACTCAGAAGGAGCACACTGGCCCGTGCAAAACAATTTTGCAAACACTGTGAAAGGTAGTTTTTATATTGACTTGATTGATTTTATTAGCTCCTGGCACTCAAAAGAAATCACTCTCATATCACTATCTGGATACAAACTGAAGAAACAGACAACTCAGGGACTAAATCCTAGAGTTAACATTTTAAATTATTAAAATGTACAGTATGCAAGTAAAGATTGCAAGACAAAGAAACAGGAAATGATGATTCATCCAAAAGAAGAGGATAAAAACCTAGAAAACATCAACGAAGAAGACCAGACTATAGACATACTGGACAGACTTTAAAAACTTGATCTTTGGGGACTTCTGGGAAGATGGCATCAAAATAGGTAGGCAGTGCTCAACTGTCTCACAAACACAATGGCAGAAGGGCAAAAAGCTATTTGAGGGAGGTGCTTTGGGGATCTGCATACCAGGAGAGAGCTGCACATCATCCAGGAAGGAGAGGAACAGAGAGACAAAGAGGTCAAATGAAAACCAAAATGAAAACTTGACCCTGTGGTTGGGAAAGGCATCCTCAAGGCAAATAGCCTCTGTAAAACCCCTAGTTCACTGCAGCCAACTGAGTGGGAAAGTATGTTCCCCGGGAGGAAGAGGGGCCTGGTAGAGGGTGGAGAGTGGTTTCTCTTCAGTGAGTTGGCCAGCTAAGCCCCCTTTGAATCCCAAAAAAGACCCCAGTCAGCACTGACACAGCCCAAGGGGGAGGGGAGGAGGGATCTGATTAGGCAGACAGTCACACCCAGCCACCCTGGTAGAGAGAAATAGGTCAGTGAGGAGGTAGAGGGAGACAGGCACATAACCAGCATGGGACAGAAGGAAGCCAGGAGAGATAGCCAGCAAACAGAAACCCAACTTGCCTTAGGAACAGGGGGCAGGGAGAGCCATGAAAGGTTTCAGAAGCCTACCTAAGCTGTGGAGTGGGTGTAGCTCAGTGTAAGAATGCCTGCCTTGCATATATGAGGTCCCTGATTTGATTCCTAAGAGAAAGGATGCAGAGAGTGATCCATTGGTTGTCAGGTACCCAGCTGGCACCTCATGACAGGGAATGTGTAGACTTGAGTTTTTTTCTGTTTTAGGTTTTTTGATTTATTATTTTTTTATCTTGTTAAAAATTCTTTATTTTATTCTCAGCTCACTTGTGGAGGGCAAGATGCACGGTGATTGGTTGATGAGCACTGGCAGCTGAGACAGATTCTAGGGTCCTAAGAGGGAAGCCTGCTTTTCTGGTTTTTGTTTTTGGCTTTTTGTCTTATCTCTTTCTTTGTTTCCTTTTCCTTATTTTTTCTACTTAGTTTCTCTTTTGTTTGTTTGTTTGATTGTTTTTTTAGGTGCCAGAGCTGGGCTTGAACCTGGAACCTTGAATGTGGGAGGATGGCATTCAACCACCTGAGCCACATTGGCTCCCCTGAGTTGGTTTTCTTGTTTGTTTGCTTGAGGGTGTTTGTTTTTGTTTTTAGGAGAAATTGGGGACTGAATCCAGAACCTCCCATGTGGAAAGCAGGAACTGCTTGACCCACATCTGCTCCCTCTACTTAGCTTCTTTCTTTTATAAAGGGTATTTATTTGAGGTAGGAGTTTACAAATACTAGACCATAAAGCATAAGTTTCTTCCATCACCAAGGTCTATTTTCATGTGTTGGAGCAAGTTGGCTGCTGACATCTGTGAGCATTCAGGCTTCCTGGGTTCCTCCCTTCTAGGGTCTTCTTTTTCCTGGGCTCAGGGTTTGTCTCTTCCTGGGGCTTGCTTCTGTTTTCTATGTGATTTTTACTTCCCGGGGCTCCGGCTTAAGGCTTCTTCAGCATCAAACTCCAACATCAAAACTCCAACATCAAAACCCCTCCCACTCTGTCCCTTGCTATGCCATTTATCTGTGAGTCCCCACCCACCAAGGGATGGGGACTCAATGCCCCAATGACATGGCCCAATCAAAGTCCTAATCATAACTTAATCATGCCCAGGTACAGACCAGATTACAAACATAATCCAATATCTATTTTTGGAATTCATAACCATATCAAACTGCTACAGTTACCATCCACTCTTTTACATTTCCACACTTTTATATTAAAGCTATTTAAAACTTCTACATACATTAAACATCAGTAGTCCATCTCAGTCCTCCTATTATTTCCTTTAAGAATCAACCACCTACCACCAGGACTTGAAGGTATTTTCCTACAATTTCTTCTAGAAGCTGTATGGTTCTTGCTTTTATATTTAGGTTTTTGATCCATTTTGAGTTAAGGTATGAGCTAGGGACCCTCTTTCCTTCTTTTGACTATGGATATCTAGTTCTTTCAACAGCATTTGTTGAATAGACTGTTCTACCTGAGCTGTGTGAGTTTGACAGGCTTGTCAAGAACCACTTGACCATATATGTGAGGGTCTGTTTCTGAACCATAAATTTTGTTCCATTCGTCTATGTGTCTGTCTTTATGCCAGTACCATGCTGTTTTTACCACTATAGCTGGGTAATATAATTTAAAGTCTGGAGATGAGAGTTTGTTTTTCCTTTTTAAGATGTTTTTGGCTATGCAGGACCCCTTGCCCTTTCAAATAAATTTGATAATCATGTTTTCAATTTTTAAAAAGTGCTGGTGGAATTTTTATCAGGATTGCATTGATTCTGTATATCAATTTGAGCAGAATTGACATCTTAATTATATTTAGTCTTTTAATCCAGGAGCATGGAATGTTCTTTCAGTTATTTAGGTCTTTTTTGATTTCTTTTAACAGTGAATTGCAGTTTTCTGAATACAAGTGGTTTACATCATTGGTTAAGTTTGTTCCTATTTGATTTTTATCTGTTATATTTTATTTTCACCACTCTTTTGACACTTTTGCTTACTTTTATTGATATAATCTTCATTTCTAGACTCTCTTCCAGGCCCTTCTCTCCTGTCTTTCTTTTCAGGCTCTAGCACACCCTTTAGCATTTCCTGAAAATCTGATCTCTTGGTTAGAAATTCTCTCAGTTTTTGTTTATCTGTGACTATTCTAATCTCACCCTCATTTTTGAAAGTAAGTCTTGCTGGATATAAGATTCTTGGCTGGAAGTTTTTCTCTTGTAGTATATTAAATATACATACCACTTGTCTTCTTGCCTCTGTGGTTTCTGGTGAGAAATCAGCACTTAATCTTATTGGGTGTCCCTTATATGTTATGCATTGCTTTCCTCTTGCTGTTCTCAGAATTCTCTCTTTGTCTTTGGCATTTGACCTTATGATTACTATGCGTCTTGGAGTTGGACTATTTGGATTTATTAGGATGGGAGTATGTTGTGCTTTCTGGGCATGGATATCTATATCCTTCAATAGGGGTGGGAAATTTTCTACCCTTTTTTCTTCAGATATTCCTTCTGCCCCTTTTCCCTTCTCTTCTCCTTCTGAAATACCCATTACATGCATATTTGCATGTCTTTTGCTGTCTTTAAGTTCCCTGAGACCTTGTTCAATTTTTTCCATTCTTTTCTTCATCCGTTCTTTTGTTTGGTCACTTTCAGAGACAAGTTCTTCAAGCTCACCAGTCCTTTCTTCTGCCTCCTCAAATCTGCTATTATATGATTCCAATGTTTTTTTAAAAATTTCACTGATTGCACCTTTCATTCCCATAAGATCTGCTATTTTTCTATGTATGCTTTCAAATTCTTCTTTGTGCACATCCAATGTCTTCTTTTTTTTTTTTTAAAGATTTATTTATTTCTCTCTCCTTCCCCCTCACCCCCTTGTCTGCTCTCTGTGTCCATTCACTGTGTGTTCTTCTGTGCCCGCTTGCATTCTTGTCAGTGGCACCAAGAATCTGCATCTCTTTTTGTTGCATTATCTTGCTGTGTCAGTTTTCCATGTGTGTTCAGTGCCATTCCTAGGCAGGCTATGCTTTCTTAACATGGGGTGCCTCTCCTTGAGGGGTGCACTCCTTGAACGTGGGGCTCCCCTACATGGGGGGTGCCCCTGTGTGGCATGGCACTCCTTGTGTGCATCAGCACTGCGCATGGGGAAGCTCACCACATGGGTCAGTGACTCTGGGTTTGAAACCTAGACCTCCTATATGGTAGGCAGATGCTTTATCAGTTGAGCCAAATCTGCTTCCCCAATGTCTTCTTAATATCCTTAATCTCTTTAGCCATCTCATTGAATTTATTAAGGAGATTTGTTTGAACATCTATGATTAGTTGTCTCAGCTCCGTTATGTCATCTGGAGGCTTATCTTGTTCCTTTAGCTGGGCCTTATCTTCCTGTTTCTTGGGTGGATTGTAATTTTTTGTTGGTGTCTTGGCATCTGGCTTACTAGAGTATTTATTCTAGATGCAGTTTTTCTCTTTAGTTTAGGGCTTCCTGCCCTTTCTCCCTTGCTGGTTGTGCAGTAGGAGCCAAGGATGCAGTTGGTGCTATAAGCTGTGGAGGCTCAAGCTGCCCTCATTGCCCCAGTGACCAATGAAGCTTCTTCCAACTTTCTCCTTTGCCAGGGGTAGGACAGAATCACAGCTGTGTGGAATAATCCAGGTGGTGCCGGCCTAGACTGTAGTTGCCCATAGAGACTGATGAAGCTTCCTTCCCCTTTCTCCCCTGACTGGGGCAGGGATGGAGCTGCAGGTGTGGGCAGCAATCTATGCAGTGCGGGTCCAAGATGACTGCAGTTGCCCTGGTAGACTTCCAATTTTCATTCTATTCCAGCCAAAGGTACTCATATCCAGAAAGGCCAGCACAGGGCCCGCCTGCCTCCTCCCGCCAGAGGTGGGGCTGAAGCCTAGGCTAGGGCTGCAGGCTGATCTGGGTGAAAGAAACTGGTTCCTACCATCACTGTGATTTTTGGTCCTCACTTCCCCTGAGGCTGGGGGTGGAGTAAAAATAGCAGCTACTGGCCTCTTTCCAACTTGGACAGATTCACATCCTAGCCTTAGCCAGCCGAGTCTACTATCAGTAGCCAAAATCAATGGCCAACCGTCTCTTCCTCCCCTGTTTTTGGGAAGTGGAGCTTCCCATTCCAGCCACAGAGTAGTTCCTGGGGCAGCTTGTGCTGCCAAAGTAGGACAATCACCGGCCTCTGTGACTTGGCTGGTAATTTCCTGGAGAGTCTGTTGCAGGTCCCCCCAGATTCCTCCCTCTCAGAGGTGGAGCTCGGGTTTAGGCTAGATCTGCAATTTGATCTGGATGGAAAGAAGCTGGTCCCCACCAGCACTGGGATTTTCAGTCCACCCAGCTTCCCTTCATGCCAGGCATGGAGTTAAGATGGAGGCTCCTGGCCTCTTTCTGACTTGGGCAGGCTCAATCTTTTAGCTGTTCTCAGGATTATACTTTAGCCCACAGAATTTACTCTCAGTAGCTGAATTTAGTGCCTAACTGTCTCTTCCTCCCCCATTTCTGGGAAGTGGAAGTTTCAATTCCAGCTCAGAACAGCTCCCAAGGCAGCTTGTGCCTCCGGTGGAGGATGGGCACTGGCCTTGGGGGTGTGGAGCGCTCTACTTATGAATCTTCTCTGTGGATGGGCAGTCTTCTCCTTTCATTCCTTCAAGGATGTTGCAGGATGCTCTTCTGTCTCCTGGAGCCCCCAAACAGGTGCTTCAGCTAGCTCCAGAGAGCGCTGGGTGTTTGCTAACTGCCCTATAGCAGGAGCTGACTCTAGGAGCGCCTTACTCCACCACCATCTTGCTGGCTCTCTGATACAGGCCATTTTAAATTTTGTCAAAACCTGTAAAAGTATATGGAGCAAAATGGAAACCACATTGTGAACCATTGACCATGGTTAGTAACAATGCTTCAAATTAGTACATCAGTTGTAACAAATGTACTATCCACATGTAAAATATTGTTAATAGGAGAGAGTGAGAGAGGGGAAGGGTATTTGGTATACGGGAATCCTGTATGTTTTCTTTGTGACTTTTCTGTAATCTAAAGTTTCTTTGAAGATAAAGTGAAAAAAAATAAGATACCAGGGGAACCTATGGAAGTAATGGTCACTGAACATAAAAGACAATAGATCTTACAGTGATGAAAGACACAACAAATAAATATTTTCTTTTATTGTTTTTCATTTTCATATTTTATTTGATATTTTTTATTGGTAGTATTTTATTTTCTTAATTTTATTTGGTTTTATTTTGGCTTTGTTTTGGGGGAGGTTTTGGATCACAGAAGTGTCACAACTGTGGCAGGGGAGGATCACTGGTGCTGGGTGTTGGTGATGGGGGGATGTGTGGGGAGGGGTGCACCTGGGACATGCCTCTAAGGCAGATGAATATGTTCAAGTGATCATATGGTGCTGTCTTGATGGGTTGAGACCCACACAATGACCAAAACAGTATTGAATTCCCAACCTGGGGAGTCCTGTTACATTCTCTAATAGGGTGGCAAGAATCCTCCAAGTGCATGGGCAGTGCCTAGTGAAGGAGGACAGACTATGATGCCAGACCCTTGATATTGTTGATTGTACTCAAGAACCTTTTCTTGTGAAATTGAAACTTAGCCTAGTATTGTATATTGCCTAAGAGTTACCTCCTGAAATCCTCCTTGTTGCTCAAGTGTGGTCTCTCTCTAAGCCAAACTTGACATATAAACACAGTACTTTCCCCCCACCTCACATGGGATGGGATGAGCTTTCCTGGCTCCAAAAGATTATTACCAAGCACAGTCTAGTGATGCATCTGGAATAAGACCTTGACCAAAAGGAGGAAATATTAAATACAAATGGTTTTTTTTATGGCTAAGAGATTTCAAAGTGAGTTGGGAAGTCATTCCAGAGGTTATGCTTATGCAAATATCTGCAGTATCTCATTGCCACAATAAACATTGCCTCAAACAGTAGGGTTCCTGAGGGCTCCAAAGACATCTAGACACTATAAGCAGGCTAGACAAGCTCAGGAATTCATCACCCTGTCAGTGGGCCTTACTTTGGAATATATGCTCCCCAATGTAGGAGAGTTAGACTCATTTATAAATTCCCTACATATGGTTCTTCTTCTGCCCCTTTTATCTGAACCTATAATTAGCACTATACTTGTTAATTATATGTCCCAGAGACTTAAATCTTTAGTCTGTTCATATGTTGGTTGAGCCCTGAATCTACCTCCAGTAGGTCCAGTGAACTGTACCTACTCTCCAGTTCACTGGACTCATCTAGAACAACAGACCAAAGGATGATGGTGGACAATGCCCATCCCAAACAACAGACTGTATCTACAACTGCAAGCAAGACAGTTCCATCCATCTGCTCCAGGGGATCTAAGCCCCCTCTTAACCAGAAACAGAGCGGGCATCACCATCCCCAAATCCTCAATACTGGGGAATGAATAATGGACTAAAGTAGACATTATTATCCTATTATTATTCTATTATAGACTTATTATCTTTCTAGCAATGGAAGAACCTGTATCATTGACATAAAGGCAGTAGCCGTCAGAGATCCTGGGGGAGGGAGTTGGAAGAATAGATATAACATGGAGGCATTTTTGGAACATTGGAATTGTCCTGCATGACATTGCAATGACAGATACATTTTGTCAAAACCTATAGAATTTTGTGGGGGCGAAGTGTAAACTATAATGTAAATTATGGTCCATGGTCAGTAGGAATACTTCAATATGTGTTCATCAATTGTAATAAATGTACCACACTAGTGAAAGCTGGGAATGTGTGGGAAAGGGAGGAAGAGAGTATATGGGAATCCCCTATATTTTTGATGTCACATTTATGTAATCTAAAGTGTTCTTTAAAATAAAATTTTAAAAAAATGCATGATCTTTGGTGTGTTCAAGATGAGGAAAACACGAAGGAAAAAACTAAAGGATATCAGACAAACAATGAATGAACAATGTGAGAAACTCAGTAAAGAGAGAGAAAACTTTAAAAAGGAACCAAATAGAACTACTGGAGTAGAAAACAATAACTGAAATGAAAAATTCCCAGTAGGGTTTCTAGAACAAATTGGACCTGGTAGAAGAAAGAATTGGTGAATGAAGAGGCATGGCAAATGAAATGAGGTAGGTTGAGGGGAAGAAATAAAAATCAATAACAGAGGGAGAAATGGAAAATTCAAAAACATGTGGAAATTAAACAATGTTCTCTTAAGCAAGCTATGGGTCAAAGAAGAAATCACAAGGGAAATTAGGAAATATCTTGAGGTGAATAAAAGTGAAGACCCAACATTCCCAAATTTATGGTTTGCAGCAAAAGCAGTGATGAGAGAGAAATTTATAGCTCTAAATGCTTTATTAAAAGGAAGAAGAACTCAAATCAGAGACCTAACCTCAAAACTGGAGGATCTAGAAAAAAGAAGAGCAAACTAAACCCAAAGGGAATAGGAAAAAGGAAATAACAAAGATTAATGTGAAGATAAATGAAATAGAGAATAAGAAAGCAATAGAGGAAATCAATGAAACCAAAAGTTGGTTCTTTGAAAAGATCAATAAAATTGACAAACCTTTAGCTAGACTGATGTATTAATAAGTGTTCTCTAGAGAAATAAAACTAATATTAGAAGTGCCTGTAAATATTATGAGATTTTTATAAGAATTGTCTCAAATGAATGTGGGGATACACAAGTACAAATTCCAAAGGGTAGGCTGCAAGCTGAGAACTAGGATGAAGGTCCTTGACGAATTCTCCAGGAGAAACTGGCTGGAATAGAGACAGAATTATCTTCTGATTGCTGAAACCATCACTTCTCTTTTTAAAGCCTTCAACTGATTGGATGAGATATCACTCATTGTTGAAGGCAATCTCCTCATGTGTTTTTAGATGTAATCAGTATACATGTGATCAACTTACTGACGATTTAAGTTCATGAAATGTCCTCATAGTAACAATTAGCCCAGTGCATGCTTAACCAAACAACAAGACACCATGACCTGGCCAAGTTGACAAATGAGCCCAACCATCACAACTGACAAAAAAAGAAAGAAAGAAAGAAAATAAAAAAGAGGTAAATAACTAAAATTGGAAGTGAGAAGGACGCCATTACTATTGACCCCACTGAAATAAAAAGGACTACGAACAACTGTATGCCAACAAATTAGATAACCTAGAAGAAAGGGACAAATTTCTGGAAATGCATAAATTACTTACACTGACTCAAGAAGAAATAGAAAGTCTCAGCAAATCAATAACTAGTAAAGAGATTAAATCAATAATAAAAAACCTCCCAACAAAGAAAACAGAGGACCAGATGGCTTAACAGGAGAATTTTACCAAATATTACAAGAAGAATTAACACTAATCCGTTCAAACTCTCCCAAAAAACTGAAGAGGAAGGAACACTCACTAATTCATTCTACAAGGCCAAGATCATAATCATACCAAAGCCAGATATAGCTACTACAGAGAAAATTGCAGACCATTTTCCCCATGAGTATAGATGCAAAAATCCTCAACAAAATGCTAGCAAACCAAATCCAATAGCACATTAAAACAATTATATACCATGATTACATTAGTCAGTGAAAGGGGTGCTCATGCAAAATACCAGAAATTGGTTGGTTTTATAAAGGGTATTTATTTGGGGTAGGAGCATAGAGATACCAGGCCATAAAGCAATAGACTTTTCCCTCACCAAAGTCTATTTTCACTTGTTGGAGCAAGATGACTGCTGACATCTGCCAGAGTTCAGGCTTCCTGGGTTCCTCTGGGCTCAGCCCCTCTGTTTTCTCCACAAGGTCAGCTGTAGACTACCAGGTGAATGGCTCTGTCTCTCTCCCTGGGGTTTCTGCTATGTCTAAGGAGCTGTCTCTACTCCTCTGTGTTCTTCCCCTGGCTCAGGTCCTCTCTTCTTAGGGCTTCCTTCTCTTTCCCCTGCATCCTTACTTCCTGGGGCTCCAGCTTAAGACTTCAGCATCAAACTCCAGCATCAAAACTCCTACATCAGAAACTCTCAACTTTGCCCTTTGCCATACCTTTTATCTGTGAGTCCCCACCCACCAAGGGGGTGTAATCAGTATAGATGTGATCAACTTACCAAGGGGTGGGAACTCAATGCTCTAATGATGTGGCCCACTCAAAAGCCCTAATCATAACTTAATCATGCCCAGGTAGAGACCAGATTACAAATATAATCCATTATCAATTTTTGGAGTTCATAACCATATCAAACTGCTACAATGATGAAGTGAGATTTATCCCAAGTATGCAGATAGTTCAACATAAGAACACCAGTTAATATAATACACCACATTAATAGGATGAAAGCTAAAACCTCATGATGAGGAGTTACAGGAAGATAATGTTGGAGCAGGCAGGCAGGGCTCAACTCTTTCACAAAAACAACTGAGAAAAAGCCAAAAGCTGTCTGAGGGACCTGCTTTGGGGTCAGCAGACCAGGACAGTGCTACACAACTCTCAGGAGGGTGAGGGACAGAGAGACAAAGAACCTGAAACAACAAACTTGAGTTACCAAACCCCTACAGTGGCCAGGAAGGTCTCCACTCTCCCACCCCCAAGATACTAAACTGGGATAAAATTCCTGGGTCACTGAAGCTGACGGAGAGGGAAACAGACATCTTCCTCCCTGTAGGCTGTTACAAGGTTAAAGAGAAGGGGAGTCAGGGGCTTCTCTTCAGTGAATTCAGCCAGCAGAGGTCACTTTGAATCTGGATTCTAGTCAGTCCAAAACACAGGAAAGCAGAGATTGAAACACCTCTGAGGAAAGGTGCACTGTTGCGCATCATCTGCTGGCCTATCTGAAATTTGCATGGACAAAAAATGATTTTAGGTCTCTCTGTTTCCTAACTTCTGGGAGAAAATCCGTGCCTTATTAGTGCCTTGACCTGATTTTGATAACTTAAGCTGGGCAATTTTAAAGCTTAGAATAAGTTGAAACAGATATGAAAGAAGAGCCATGGAAAAAAGAAAAGACAAGAGAGAAAAATTGGCCATCGGAGTAAATTCACCAACATATTCAGATTCCTAGACATAAGCAAAAAAAATCACAAGCCTACTAAAAAAGAAGAGATGGCCCAACCAAAGGCACAAATCAAATATCCTGAAGAGATACAGAATTTAAGAAGTAATCAATGATACTCACATGACTCTCCTAAATCAATTCAAAGAATTGAAAGAAAATATGACTAAAGAGATAAAAGATATTAGGAAGACACTGGGTGAGCCTAAAGAACAACTTGAAAGCCTTCAAAGAAAAGTAACAGGGCTTATGGGAATGAAAATCACGATGAATGAAATTAAAAATACATTAGAGGCACATAAGAACATATTTGAATTGTTCAAAGACAGAATTAGTGATTTTGAAGACAGAACATCCAAACTGGAAAAGGCAGTAGAACCAAAAAAGAAGAGAATGGAACAAATGAAACAGGATCTCAGGGAATTAAAATTTATTTGGAAGACTAAGGGACACTGCATAGCAAAGAATGTCTTAAAAAAGAACAAAGTTGGAGGACTCTCACTGACTGATTTTAAAGTGTATTACTTAGCTATAGTGGTAAAAACAGCATGGTACTGGTATAAACACAGAAAGATTGCCCAATGGAACCAAACTGAGAACTCAGAAATAGACCTTCACATCTATAGTCAAGTGATTTTTGAAAAGGCTGTCAGGCCCTCCCAGCTGGGCCAGAACTGTCTATTCAATAAATGGTCCTAGGAGAACTGGATAGCCATATCCCAAAGAAAGAAAGAGGACCCCTATATCACACCTTATACAAAGCTTAATTCAGAATGGAGCAAGAACCTAAATATAAAATTCACAACTATAAAACTCCTAGAAGAAAACGTAGGAAAACATCTTCAAGATCTCGTGGTAGGTGGTAGTTTCTTAAACCTTACATGCAAAGCATGAGCAACAAAAGAAGAAATAGATAAATGAAACCTTCTCAAAATCACATACTTTCGTACCACAAAGGACTTTGCCATAAGACTGAAAATGCAGCCAACTCAATGGGAGAAAATATTTGACAATCATATGTCTGATAAGTGTTTAAGATCCATTATATATAAAGAAATGATACAACTCAACATTAAAAAGAGAAACTACCCTATTGAAAAATGGGCAAAAGACTTGACAGACAATTGCCCAAAAAGGAAATACAAATGGCCAAGAAACATATGAAAAATGTTCAAAATCATTATTGATTAGGGAAATGCAATTCAAAACCACAATGAGATATTTCACACCTATTAGATTGGCCACTGTTAAAAAACTGGAATATTGTGAATGCTGGAGATTTGGAGAGATAGGAACGCTTATTCACTGTTGGTGGGAATGTAAAATGGTCCAGCAACTGTAGAGGACTGTTTGGCAGTTCCTAAGGAATTTGAGTTGCCATGTGACCTGGCAATACAAATACTAGGTATATACCCAGAAGAAATGAGAACAGTGATATAAATAGACATCTGCACACCAATGTTCATAGTGACATTATTCATGATTGCCAAAAGTTGGAAACAACCCAGGTGTCCATCAACTAATGAATGGATAAACAAATTGTGGTGTATGTACACAATGGAATATTATGCAGCTGTAAGAGAAATTAAGTCATGAAGTATATGATAACATGGATGAAACTTTGGACATTATGAGTGAAGCAAGCCAAATATAAAAGGACAAGTATTGTATGATTGTGCTATTATGAATTAAATATATTATGTAAGCTCATGGAATTAATAATTGGAATATAGGTTGCAATAAAATTGAATGAGGGTAGAGAATGAAAACCTGAGGGTTAATCTGCACAGAAATGGCTAAAAGCTGTTTGTAAATCTTTGGAAATAAATGGAAATGATGAGAGGCATCATGGTATTTATGGGTATGACAGTGGCTGAAAGGGAAAGTCTAAGGGCATGTATATTACCAGAAGGAAAGCTAAAAACTAACATGGGACTGCATAACATAGTAAAGCCTCATGTAAAATATGAACAGGTTTGATATTTCATCTCTAAGACTGTTTCTACAAAATATAAATACAAATAATCTAGAGAGAAGGAAAGAGAATAGCAGTTATGTATGGCAGGGGAAGCATAGTGAGATTGAGAGTTGATGGGTTTTGTTTGTTTGGTTTTGTTTATTATTATCATTATTATTACTGGAATAATGAAAATGCTCTAAAAGTGATGTAAGTGATGAATACAGAACTATGTGATTATAACGAATACCATTGTGCACTTTGGATGGATTTAAGCTTTATTAGTATATATCAATAAAATTGATCTGTTAGAAAAAAAACACATGATCATCTCTATTGATGCATCTCAATTGATCATCTCAATTGATGCAGAAAAGGATTTGACAAAGCCAGTACCCCTTCTTCATGAAAACACTTAGAAAACCAGGAATAGAAGGAAACTTCTGCAACATGATAAAGTGCATATGTGAAAAACCCACAGCCAACATCATACTTAATGGTCAAGGACTGAAAGCTTTCCCTCTAGAATCAAGAACAAGATGAGAATTCCCACTGTCACCACTGTTATTCAAAAATATACTGGAAATTCAACTCAGAGAAATTAGGCAAGAAATAGAAATAAAGGTATCCAAGTTGTAAAGGAAGAAGTAAAACTTTCCTTATGTTTATAGGACTTGATCCTATAAACAGAAAATCCTGAAAACTCCACAACAAAGTTTCTAGAACTAAGGCATGAATTCAGCAAAGTGACAGAGTACAAGATCAACACAAAAAAATCAATAGTTCATTACACTAGTAATAAACAATCTGAAGAGCAAATCAAGAAAAAATTCCATTTATAATAGCAACTAAAAGGATCAAATATCTAAGAATAAACACAACTAAGGAGGTAAAGGAATTGTACAGAGAAAATTACAAAACATTGCTTAGAGAAACTGAAGAGGACCTAAATAAATGGAAGGACATTCTACGTTCATGGTTTGGAAGACTAAATATGGGTAAGGTGTCAATTCTACCCAAAGTAATTTACAGATCCAGTGCAATCCCAAACAAAATTCTAACAGCCTTCTTTGCAGAAATAGAAAAGCTAATCATCAAATTTATTTAGACAGATTACAAGCCCCAAATAGGCAAAAATATCTTGAACAGAAGAATGAAGTTTGAGGACTCACACTTCTGTATCTTAAAACCACAGTAATCAAAACAGCATGGCACTGGCACATAAATAGGAATTGAATTGAGAGCTCAGAAATCACCCCTCACGTTTATGGCCAATTTTTGATAAAGTTACCAAATCCTCTAAATTAAGGAAGAGTCTCTTCAACAAATGGTGCTGGAAAAACTGGACATCCATATGCAAAGGACCACTACCTCACACCATATACAAAACCCCCAACTCAAATTGGATCAAATACCTAAATTAAGAAGAAGAACTAAAAAACTCCTCAAAGAAAACATAGGGAAGCATCTTCAGATGCTTGTGTTAGGCAACAGTTTCTTAGACTTTACACCCAAAGCACAAGCAACAAAAGAAAAAATAGTTAACAGGGATCTCATCAAAATTAATACTTTGGTCTTCAAGGAACTTTATCATGAAAGTAAAATGATGGCATACATAGGAGAAAATATTTGGAAATTGCATATTCCCCAAGGGTTTATTACCAAGAATACATAAAGAAATGTTACAACTCAACAATAAAAGATAGAAAAACAAATTTAAAAATGGGCAAAAGATTTGAATAGACATTTCTCAAAAAAAGATAAACAAATGGTCGTAAAATACATGAAAAGATGCTTAACATCATTAGTAATTAGGAAAATGCAAATCAAAATCACACCGAGATACCATTTCATACCCACAAAAATGGCTACTGAAAAAACAGAAAATTACAAGTGTTGGAGAGGATTTGGAAAAACAGGACACTCATTCATTTTCAGTGGGATTTGTAAAATGATATAGCCACTGTGGAAAACTGTTAGCAGCTCTTTAGAAAGTTGGGTATAAAATTACCTTATGCCCCAGCAATCCCACTTCTAGGTATACAATAGTCTTGGAAGCAGGAACCTGAACAGATATTTATGCACCAGTGTTCATAACAGCATTATCCACAATTGCTAAAAGATGGAAGCAACCCAAGTGTCCATCAAATGATGACGAATGGACTAACAAAATGTGATATACACACACAATGGAATATTATTCAGATGTGAAAAGGAATAAAGTTCTGATACATCCAACAATATGGATGAACCCTGAAGACATCATGTTGAGTAAAATATGCCAGACACACACAAAATTATTGTATGATCTGACTGATGTGAAATAATTAGAATAAGCAAAATCATAGAGTCAGAATCTAGACTATAGTTTACTAGGGTCTGGGATAGGGTAGGGAATGGAGCGTTAATGCTTTAATTGTACAGTTTCTATTTGAGATGATGGAAAAGTTTTGGTAATGGAGAGTGGTGATGGTAGCACAACATTGTGCATGTAATTAATCACAGTGGTTACAAGGATAAATTTTAGATTGTGTATATGTAACTAGTGCAAAATTTTTTTAAAAAATCCATAGGTCTGTGCAACACAGTGAAATCTAAAGCAAACTGTGGAGTACAGTTAAGAGTACAATTATAAAAATACGTTTTCATCAATTCTAACATGTGTGCTACTCTAATGCCAGGGGTTAATAATAGAGTGGTATATGGAACTCTGTTTCATGCATGGTTTTTCTGTAAACCTCCAACTTCTCTAATAAAAAGGAAGGAGTTTGGAGAAATTATTTTTCAATAAAGGCTAAAAAAGGTCATTTAAAATATTATATTTTTATGTGAAATGGATCCTAATTTAGTTAAGCTTTTGCTAGCTCTGTCCTATAGAAAACTATTGAGCACTTGAAAAATGGCTAGTCTGGGAAAGGAAATGAATTTTAATTTTATTTTATTTGAATAAATGATCAGCCTTGACTTGGAGGGAAATATCTCTCTTGATTCAGTGGTGAATTGTTTGACTAAACACAATGGTTAGCAGTAATAGCCAGCAAACATTGGGCATTTACTCTACCATGCACTTTCTAAGTTCTTCAATCCTCATATCAACCCTGTAAGGGGAAGATACTGAGGAACAAAGAGCTTAGGGAGTTTTCCCAAGCCTTCCTAATCTGGTGAGGCGCAGAATCAAGGTCAGAGCCAGGAAGCCTAACTTTTGAGTTCAGTTCTTGCTACACTCTACTACACTATTTTCTGATGATGAATTTGAATACTTTACGTTATCTGACACATAGTAATTAGTAAAAAATGCTTTCTTCCTTTTTTTTCTTCTTTTGCTCCTTCCCTTTCTTCTTTTTTCCCTCTCTTTCTCTTCTCATTTCAGGATTGAATATTTTAGTGGCATAATACCCTTTCCTGTTGTGTGATATTGGATCCTCTTTATCCCATTCACTCTGGTCATTTCAGGAGCATATGTAAAGAGACTGTGGAAGGGATGTGTTAAAGATGACAATTCACTAAGGAGGAAATGAGTTCCAGAGTCCTCAGTTTAGATCAGACTGATTTAAGCTTTTACCCTTATTTTAAGCATTTGAAATGAAGCTTATTGATCTCTCAGTGATACATTGATCTCCTTCTATTGTTAAGTGTATTCTGTGAATGTTAGGACTTTCGCAATTGGGAATCTTTAGCTTGCCAGATCTAAATTTAGGGAGAGGGGAAAAGTAGAAATTGAGGGGTAGAGAAAGCACAGAAAAGAAATAAAAAGTTTAAATAGGTCACAGAAGTTTGGTCCAGGAAATTACAAATCTTAAACAAGTTATGCAAATCAGAAGAAAGGAAACATTGTTTCAGCACATAATGGACTGATCAAGAGGAAAAGCCAAACTAATTGAATGCTGACAGACCCTGTTCTATGTGCTCCAGCATTTTATAAAACCTGTCTTCACTGAGGCCACTTTAAAGGGAAAGTGTGTAACTCCCTCACTCTCCAGGTACCAAACAAAGCTCTGCCAACAAGCAGTTACTCTGATCAAAAACCTGAGCCCCATTCAGCTTCCTGCCATCTAACAACTGTTGGACTTCATACTCCACTGGAATCTAGAAATGAGAGACTATAAAATTTGTGTCCTACTGTGTAATGGCAGTGTTTTGAGTCCATAGCAATGAAATCATTGCCTTGGGTTATCTGTTAATCCCCCTGGCTAAACACTGAGCCTGGAAAGTTATCAATTGTAAAAGGGAAGGGACTTGAATAAGACATAAAAATAAACAGAAAAGGAGCAGCTAGAAAGGAATGAGCAAAGCTGTCCAGAGCCAAGGATGTTGGCTTCTAGGTGGTAGCCAAGTCCAGTCTATAAAACCTAGTGCTCACTAGCCCGAGACTTGGAGGAAATGCCATGTCTATATTGCCATGCTACAGTCTATGGTTTGGGAAATGAGGTTGTTTTCTGGCAGGTTTTGGAGGGAAAACCTCTGTTTCAGTTGGTATATACAAGGAACAAAAGAGCATCTCATATTTCCCCTTGGATGATAGGCTCAGAAAATCTCAGAAGTTGGTGGATTTGGTAGATGGGACTTTTACCCTTCAGACCTTTCCAGCACCCACTTCAAGATGAAACACTCCACAATCTGAGGAATAGAAGCTGGGGAAGGCAAACACTTGCTGGCAGGAACAACCTCTAGGTTTCCATCAAAGTTGCCAAATATCAGGGAGAAGAGGACCGTGAGAGAGAAGTGGAACCATCCAAGAATGTGTTGAAAGAGTCACCAAGTTCAACAGGAAAGAAAATAGATTTTAGTTATGACTATAAACTAAGTGGAAAATGTGTTCCAGAATCCCTGAGTTACGTGTTGAATTGAAACTGATTTTCTCCCTTGAAGCTAATGAATAGAATGGTCCCAGGAAGTCAGGCCATATTACAATTCTAGATATACTACTGATAGAAATTATTATGTAAAATTTGAGTGTTCTTACTTGGCAAATAGTTAGCCGATCTAATTGTTGTAGAGAGCAATGAGGTAAGTATAAAATTGTGGCTACTCTAGAAGCTATGGAACATATGTACTGTAGGAGACATTAAACATTTTCTAGCAACTGAGGCCCAGAAATAATAAATGACTTGCCTGGAATCACAGTTCAAGATTAGTGAAATATGACTTGTAGATTCTCTTAGTGTCAAAAGCTGGAAAGAACATCATCCCTACCCTGAAAACAATAAAAAATGCCAGACAGTCTTCAACATCACAACTTTTCTTGAACCCATCAAAGAGTTGAAGTTGCAGGACTGTCAACAAACCTAAAATCTAAGGAAAGACAGACGCCTTCAAAGAGAAATGAGATGAGCACTTGTTTACTGGGGATGGATCCCATAAGTAAGTAGAATTCTAGAAATTGTCTAAAACTTTTAACAAATTGATAAAGTCTGATTATGGGCTAGTGAAAGAATGTATAATTGATCTCCGGGGGCCATACAAAATGGGAATGCACAACCACTGACAGGCTCTTCTTCATGGTCCTCATCAAGTGCTCATAAAATGACTGGAGATGGTTAAGTCCAGTGCCCCTCTACATCAAGAGGGGGCTTAGATTCCACGTGGATGATGGATGCAATTCTCCTGCTTGCAGTTGTAGGCACTCTTGGCTCCCTGGTGTGGTAGTTGATTTTATTCACCTCCCTGTTAGCTGGCCAGGGTAAGTGCAATAAACCAGAGGGTAGGAGTTGGAAGTCTGCTGAGGCTCAGGGCCTGGCTGTCACATGGACAGTCCAGGGTCCACAGGATGGAGGAATAGAGTATACATTAGAATGGACTTACTGGTGTTCTGCTGGGGAACTACTGTGATTAGTAAGGGAAGAAATTATAATATTGATGTGGAGAAAGTGTCCGTGGTAGCTGCTGATATTAGGGAGAGGGAAGAAGAGATACGATGTGGGTGCATTTTCAGGATTTGGAGTTGTCCTGGGGGGTGTAGGGAGATGCTGGACTTTGTGTGTCCTGCCATGGCCCACTGGGTGGAATGAGGGAAAGTGTAGACTACAATGAAGACCACTGTCCATGTGGTGCAGCAGTGCTCCAAAATGTATTCACCAGGTGCAGTGAATGTGCCATGGTGATGGAAGAGGTTGTTGATGTGGGAGGAGTGGGGTGAGGGGGGGGGTATATGGGGACCTCATTTTTTTTGATGTAACATTTAAAAGAAAATAAAGAAAAAAACCACACCAAGATTGGAGAAACCAAAGACTTGAAAGCAGTACTCAAACAGGTACTATTATATTACACTGATGTTCATAACAGCATTATTCACAATAGACAAAAGGTGGAAACAACCCAACAGTCCACTGACAGATGAATGGGTAAAAAACATATGGTATACTACTGCTGGGTATATACCCAGAAGAAGTGAAAACAATGACACAAACCAATATATGCACACCAAGTTCATAACAGCATTATTCACTATTGCAAAAAGTTGGAATCAACCCAAATGCCCATCAGCAGATGAATGGATAAACAAAATGTGGTATATACATACAATGCAATACTACTCAGCTGTAAGAAGGAGTACTAACACATGGGATAACGGGGATGAATCTTGAAGACCTTATGTTGAGTGAAACAGGCCAGGCATTGACAGACAAATACTACATGAACTCTCTGATATGAAATAAGCAAATCAAGCTGTCTCAGAGAGCTAGAGACTGCTTGATAGGCTTATAGGAAATTGGGGGTGGGGGAGGAAGGTTGTGAGCTGACATCTACATGGGCAAAATCTATGATGAAGTGGAGAGAAGTAGTTGTGCAGGGAAGGGATAAGATGGGGGCATAGGGATACTATTGCGTGGGGCTTTGCAGGCTTGGGAGGGGGTAGGGTTGGGAGGATGGGTCAGATGGCCCAAGAAATTGAGGGGAGGGTTGAGGGAGCAGATGAACATGGGAGATTGTCGGGTGTGTGGTTGAAACTATAATGTTGAGAAAATTATTTAGAAAACATAATAAGTAAGGGTTACTTGTTTAAGGTGCTTAATGGAGGGCATCTAACACAGGACAGGGGCAGGCTTCTGGGAGTGTGTGAGTGCTCATCTTTTCAGAATGTGTTATATCATTGGGTGGAGACCCATACAATGAGTGGGAAGTTGTACCCCAATCCTGGGGAGGCCTGATGTTCTCAAACAGAGGGAAGGGTGTATCTCAAGAGCGTTGGTGGCTCCCAATGGGGGAGGACATTCTAGTGTATCAAGTCCTCAGCATTGTTGCAAGTATCTATGAATCTGGTCCTTCAAGCAGTGAAGCTTGGTTGTCACTGTGAGCCCTGAGGGGAGGTGGAGAGAAGAATGGAATAGATAGAAGCGGGGGTAACTGGGGGACAATGGAAGTGTTCCACAAGATCATGCAATGATGGATATAGGACATGTTAAATTTCACTAAAAATTTATGAAAGTGTATAGTCTAAAATGTAAACCATAACGTAAACCAAAATGGACGCATGGTTGGTAGCTATGTTTCAATATCTGTACATCAGCTGTAGCAAATATAACATGAACATGTAAAAAGATCATTGCTGGGGAAGGGGGAAAGGGTTTGATGTTGGATATATGGGTGTCCCCTATATTGTATATGTGACTTTACTACGATCTAAAACTTTTTTGAAGACAAAATTAATAATTTTTATAAAAAGGAAGTAGACACTGTGGAAGGAATGAGAGTCCCTTGCCACTGTACATACAGGGCAACAGTTATTACAGTGATGAAAGGCAAAATGTCAAAAACAAAGTTTTATGATATTTTTCATTTTTTAATATCCCAATTTATTTTTTACTTTATTTTAGTTTTTCTAAATTACTATGTATTCAATTTCTAATCTTTAAACCTATCATTATTATTTTATTTTCCTACTAATTGGTTTTGGCAATATATTTGGCTTCATTTTTGAAGAAGTTTTGGATCAAAGAGGGGTTCAACTATCACAGGGGAGGAACACTGGTGGGGGGTGTTATTGATGGGGGGCACATGGTTGGGAGGGAGTTCTCAGGGCATGTATGTAGGGTATATAAGATGTTTGAATATTCGTTGAGTATTTTCATAGTAAGTAGAGTTACAAATGACAACTGAGGGAGTGCTGAGTTCCTAGCCAGGGGAGCTCTGTCTTCCCCAATGGAACAACAACAATCCCCCAAGTGCAAGGGCAAAGACCAGTGAAGAAGGATAGTCCTATGATTAACCTTTGATACTGATGACTATGCTTATGAAATTTCAACAAAGCCTAGAGCTGCAGGATACCTAAGAATTACCTTCCAAGAGCCTCCATGTTGCTCAAATGTGACCACTCTCTAAGCCAAATTCAGCATATAAATGGATTACCTTCCCCCCAGCATGGAGCATGACTCCCAGGGATGAGTCTCTCTGATGCTGAGGGCTTACTATCAGTCACCAGCCGGTGATGCAACTAGAAAAAGACCTTGAATGAAAGGGGGAAATGGTTAAGAAAAATGAGTTTATATGGCTAAGAGACTTCAAAATGAGTCAGGAGGTCATCAGAGGTGTTGCGCTTATGCACGTCTCAGTAGGATCCCAGAGACAGCCAAAGTAGATACAACCCCAGGTACTGGTGCTCCTCAGGGCTACGGAGACACTCAGATTCTATGGTCATGGCAGATGGCTCTGGAGTTCAGTGCCTTGTCAGTGGGCCCTACTTTGGAATTTGTTCTCCTGAGTGTGATGGAGTTGGACTCAGATGTGATCTTTCTAGCATGCCTCTTCTGTCACTTGTACTGAAACTGTGGTTGGTGCTGGGGTTGGTGTACACTCAGGAGACTTGAATCTATGGACTGGCCATGGTCCAGTTGAACCCTGAGCCTCATCAGAATTGCAACTCCTACTCTTTGGCTTGTGGTACTTATCCAGGTCCATTAACAGGGAGGTGAAGATGGTCAACCACCACACCAGGGAACTGAGAGTGCCTAAACCATAAGCAGGAGAATTGCATCCATCAGCCATGTGGGACCTAAGCCCCCTCTAGATTTAGAGGTGGAGTGGACATCACCATCCCAGGGTCCACAGGATGGAGGAATAAAATATGGATTAGAATGGACTTACTGGTATTCTACTATAGAACTATTATTACTCTAGCAATGGAAGAAATTTTATCACTGATGTGGAGACAGTGGCCACGATAGTTGCTAAGGGCAGGGAGAGGGAAGAAGAGATGTGATGTGGGGGCATTTTCATGACTTGGAGTTGTCCAGCATCACTGGACATTATATATCCTGCCATAACCCACTGAATGGACTGGGGGAGAGTGTAAACTACAAGATAAACTATAATCCATGTGGTGCAGCAGTGGTCCAGCAAATGCAATGAATGTGCCACAGTGATGAAAGAGGTTGTTGATGTAGAGGAGTGGGGGTGGGTTGGGTTGTGGGGTATATAAAACCTTTTTTTAAGGTTTAAAAAAAATTTCTCTCCCTTCCCGCCCCCCCCCCCCCAGTTGCCTGCTCTCTGTGTCCATTCACTGTGTGTTCTTCTGTGACTGCTTCTATCCTTATCAGCGGCACTGGGAATCTGTGTTTCTTTTTGTTGCATCATCTTGTTGTGTCAGCTCTCCATGTGTGCGGTGCCATACTTGGGCAGGCTGCACTTTCTTTTGTGCTGGGTGGCTCTCCTTACGGGGCGCACTCCTTGCAGTCCCCTACACGGGGGACACCCCTGTGTGGCACGGCACTACTTGCGCGCATCAGCACTGCGCATGGGCCAGCTCCACACGGGTCAAGGAGGCCCGGGGTTTGAACCATGGACCTCCCATGTGGTAGGTGGACACCCTATCCATTGGGCCAAGTCTGCTTCCCCTCTTATATTTTTTAATATAACATTTTTCTGATCTATGTATCTTTAAAAAATAAAAGACAATTAAGAAAACAACAACATATGGTATGTCTGTGCAATGGAAATTTATTCAGCTATTAAAAGGAATGATGTTCTGATATATGCTATAACATGGATGACCCTTGAAGACATTATTCCTTCAGGTATACATTTATTTAGAGAAATGGATTTTGTTTACTCCTGGGTTACTCAACTAATTATCTTTAGATTTCTACAAACAAAGGGATTGGGTAAAAGTGGAAAATTTATTGGGGGCATCATTAAAGACAGGCTGGATCGAAATATCCTTCTAGGACTCAAACCAGGAGCTAAGGCTACAATCAGAAGTAGAGACAGAATTGACTGCCAGCCTTAGGCTGTGGGTCTGAGGAATAATATGGCAAGATAGGGAACTGGTGGAAGGCAGAGTACAGCACAAGCATGTTTTCTGAATAAATATCCACTGCAAAGGGAGCACATAAGAAAACCAAGACAAGGAGAGGACTGTCAGGATTTCAGGGTGAGTGGATTCATTATAAATCATTTGTTATGAATTAAATTTTTTATATTGATGATTCTTGTTCATGTATACATTTTAGAAAATACATATAAGTAAATTGAAAATGTAAGGCTTGCCTACAATTCAAAGGTAGCACTTCAGAACATATATTTCCTTTTCTCTAGGCACACAAATACACAATTTTTATCTATCATCTGCTATGAGCGCTTACTATGTTTATTATGTATCTAGACAAATCATTTTGTCAAAGTATGTCAAAGAGGCTCGTCAGCACAGTGTCCCCAAACAGAAAACTACTCATCTTACATACGGTTTGGGGGAATCAAGAAATTCAGGGATTGGTGGACTTTCAGAGGTGCAAGTGGATTGGCATCACCTATAGAAGCGTGGTTATTTGGCGAGACTGTTGTTGGTGGGTTGACACTGAAAGGTGTATTTACCAGAATGAATCTTTCTCTGTTTGGTTGACTTTTGAAATGAGGGGCTCATAGTGGTTGGCTTGCAAAAGCACATTCACTGAAATGAGTTTTGTTGATCGTATCAACAGGTTTAAAGCTGATTTTGATGGCTATTTACTATCATGGCTTTAGAACAGTCCATCTAAGTTTGTGGAAACTTCTTTTTATTCTCATCTCTCTACCATGCTGTTTTTTGCTCTTTCAAGCTTCGGTAATAATGGCTTCCCTCTTTTCTAACCTGAGGGTGCTTCAACACATCTGTAAAAGGACCCCTTCATTGATCTATGTGTAGTCAACTCTTCTGAGTGTGCCATATATTTCTTGGAGACCTCCTGATACACTGCTTTTCTTTCTCTGTTGCCAAATATAAACTTTTATGAGGTCAGGAATTTTTTTCCCTTCTGTTTTATTCATTAATTAATGTTGCCAAATGCCTAGAATGGTATTTGGCATATTATACGTGGTTAATAAAATTTGTTGTTTGATTGATGGGTTGATTCTGAAATTCTTATGAGATATAGGTTGGTACTTCTTGATTAATTCTCTATAACCTGTCCTGTTCTCTATGTAAATATCTTAGTACTATCTCCCAATTTGTATTTATCTCTTCAATTCTGTCCAGCCCAGGATTTATGCCATCCATTTAATGTCTTACTTCAATGACTATATATTTAATTTTATTTCTAATTGTTCTTTTTCTTATCCACCTGATTTTATTTCATTTCTGACTCCTTTGCTTCCTAATTATTTGTTCTTTTATAGTTATTATGACTTCCTTGCTCTCTTTAAGCACCACAAACATATTTCTATTAAAACATTTTGCAAGGTGAGTTTGCAGAACCTTTCATCAAAAAGAAAAGTCTGTTTCTCCATTTCTTGAATTTGGACTGGGTTTTCATTTGCTTTGACCAATAGAAAGGGACAGAAAAGTTGTACCAGTGCCAGCATGCACTTCAAATGACCTATCTGTTTCTTCCTGAATCCAGGGATCCCTAGATCCTGGGCTAGCCTAATGGATGATTAGAGACTATGTGGGCCAGGGCTGAGTCAACCCGACTGTCCCAATTAAGGCTGCAAGGAGATCAGTGGGCTCAGTCATGACTGGCAAAACTGCCTTCAGATACCTAAGGGAGTACAGATGAAACCAGAAGCACTACACAACTGACCCATCGGTTCGTGAGTAAATACATTGGATTGTTGTTTTAAGCAACCAAGTTTTGGGGAGGTTCGTTACATAATGATAGCTAATTGATAACAATAATTCACTTAACAAACCAGAAAAGTTTAAGCCCACAGTGGGGAAGCCAACAAAAAGGAAGCTGATTCTTCTGCAGCACTCCCCTGTAGAATGAGAGCTATCATGTTCCATTGAAGGAGGGGTATATGGTGGGGCTAAAAATCTTGTTCAAAGTCTTAAAAAGGAGTGTTTAGAATCCTAGATAGTCTTCTGAACCCCATGCATCCAAACAACTATTTTTTTTCCCCAACGTTGGCATAAGATGTAAGGTTTGCTCTCTGGAGAAGGCTTTTGACTCATCCTACACCAGGCATGTTGGGGAGACGGGGAGGAAAGAAAGGGTGATGAGGAATAATATTAAAAATACAGAACAATGAAAAATCATCAAGTTTAAAGGTAAAACTTTGGGCCCCCAACTTTGCACCCAGAACAAAAACATGTAGGTTTAATACCTCTAATCAGGATATGGGAGGGATATATGGTCTGTTCAAGAAAAATAATTTATACCTATGGTAAGGTCCACCAAAAGACCACTCTTGGACAAGCTCTGTCCCCCAACCCCCCAAAAGGGCTTCTAATTAGTGTTTTAGCAGGAATTTTAAGTCAAGAATCATTAGTTATATGATCAAAGCCTTTATGTGAAAACCAAAGACCAAAACAAATAAATGGAAAAAAAGAACACAGACAAAATGGGGACAATGAAGAGAGAAGAACAAGTTTAAAAAACCTTAAAATTAATATCTGAGAGAGAGATGAGAACATACTGTATCTATGAAATAAGACAAGGACATATTTTAAAAAGAATAATCAGAAAACAAGAACATGCTTTTGAAATAAAGTATCTGAAAATAGAAATTAAAAAATTGACAGAAAAGTTAGAAGGCATAGTTGAGGAAATCTTCCCAAAAGTGTACAAAAAGACAAAGACATGATGGAAGAGGAAAGAATATTTAGAAAAGCAAACCAGGAGGCTTAAAATAACATTCCATAGCATCAAAATCTATTTAATCTGTATTTTATGGCTTAATATTAAAATTGTTTCTGATTTTTAATTATCATCAGTTGTTTCAGTGAACATCCTTGAAGCTAAATTTTGGTCCATGTCATAATTATTTCCTTGGGATAAAATTACAGAATGAACTTGCTAGATTAAACTATGTAAATAGTACAAAGACTTTTGATGCATATTGCCAACCAGAAAGATTGTTTTGACTTATAATTCCAGGGTATGAATATAATTGTTTGTGAATTTGTTTTAAATTCACTCAGCCTCATCTCAGCCTAGCTGGCAATGTGTTCGTATCATATCAACAATAGGCATGGGAATTGGCAATTGCAACTTAATTTTACTTCCCAACATGATTAAGAAAATTATCATTGCATAAAATCTGAATTGTCCTGGTACATTCTGCCTTGTTCTATACATCAAAAAACCCTGAGTGAGAATTAAGGGAAACCTTGTATTGCTTGGAAAAAAGCTCTATGACATCTGGCTTACTTAATTTCATCATGGCTAATTCAGTGTCTGTTTACTTTTATACTTTTATAATTCTCTAGCACAGGGGTTCTTAAACTTTTTTGTTCCATGGACCCCTTACTAAGTCCACACTAGGCCATGTATTATTTAATAAATATATCACACCTACACCAGAAATAATGTTTTTTGAATTTCAATTCAAGCTCTCGAACCCCTTGTTAAGAACCCCTGCTCTAGCAACAGCATATTTTGGGCCTGTCTTCTTATCAGGTACATGCAAAGGATTCTCAGTTTACATAAAAGTGATTATCTGAATTCTGATCAACATAGGTTAGAAAAAGAAGCTTAGGTTAAACAGAAGAAAAGAATGGAGAGAATTACCCCCCCTGCCTTTCCAGGTATTTAGTTTTACTTTGGGGAGTGCAGAAACTGATTGGACCTAAAAGATGGAGCTGACCAACCAGTATCTGGTTCCTGTGATGCTAAATGCCCAGAAACTAATTGAAAAATAACAGCTTTATTGAGATACAATTCTGATGCCATGCAATTCACTCATTTAAAGCGAGTGATTCAATTGTTTTTAGTATATTTACAGAGTTGTGCAACTATCACCACAATAATTTTTGAACATTTTTATCACCTCTCCAAATACCCTGTACTTATTAGTGGACTCTCCCCATTTCCCCCGTACTCCTTCCACCCAGCTCTAGGCAAGCACTAATGTAATTTCTGTCTCTGAATTTGCCTGTTCCAATATTGCTTGCTTGCTTTAATTTCATTTCATTTAGTTATTTTATTTTATATTTTATAACCAGCTATAGGCTTACAGAAAAATCATGCAGAAAGTAGAGTTCCCCTATACCTCTATCTCTAACACATTATTTTCCCTATTTTTAACACTTTGCATTAGTATGGTACTTTTGTTATAATTGATGAAACAATATTATTATAACATGCTGTAACTTTAGCCCACTGTTTACATTAGGATATATTCTTTGTGTTTTACATTTTGAAGTCTTTTGTTGTGTGTGGTAACATATGCAACCTAAAATTTCCCTTTTCACTCTTTTCACATATACAGCTCAGTAGTGTTAATTACATTCACAAAGTTGTGTCTCTATTCTAGAGAATTTTTCATTTCAGTTTTTGTGGTCCTCAACTCCACTATTTGTTCCTTTGTAAAATTTCTATCTCCTTATTGAGATTCTCATATTGTTCATTCATTGTTTTCCTAGTATACTTTACTTCTTTCTTTAGATTTTCCTTTATCTCCTTGAGCATATTGAGAATCATGTTTTTAAAGTCTTTGTTCAGTATGTCCAAAGTTAGGTCCTCTTTGTTGATAGTTTCCAGATTTCTATCTTTTTCCTTTGGATGGGCCATAATTTTCTGTTTCTTTGTTTCTTTGTTACACACTGTACATTTTAATATTTTAATGTGTTAATTCTAAGATTTAATTCCTGAGGTATCCCTTAAGTTTGTGACCAGCTAGTGATAGGACAGAGATTTTCTTAAGTGCCAGTAGTAACAAAAACAAACGGATGCAAAAAAGACTTTTTCACAGTTTTTGCAAATTGGCTCTGTGTTGGCTGGTGCTCTCCTTCAGCATTTAGCCCCTGTCAAGAAGATCAGCCTGAGTGCCAGTTGTCATAGGTTGTCTGAAGTTAGAAAACTGAATAGCAACACTGAATACTATAGAAACACACTTTGCTCAGTGATACTTGAATTGTTGCAATATTTGATTACCCATTTGGTTGTTACAGAAAAATTCTTAAATGTAATCAAAGATTGTTGCCATAATAGTATATTGTCTGTATTTCTACCTCTAGTAATGGATTTTATGTGCTAGATTTTTAATAACCTTGATCCTGGACAAGTTCACAAGACTTTTTAAAAGAAACATGGTTTACTTGCACAAAACCTATCAGTTTTTGGTTTTGTTTTTTTTTAAAGATTTATTTTATTTATCTCTCTCCTCTGACGAGGTATGTGTGATACATAGACTGTACTAAAAATAAGGAAAATATAACGTCACAGAAATGAACAAGAAATTGAACCAGTGCAAGCACTACGGATGAAATATTTCTTGAACTAGATTGTAAAGGAGAGCTAAGGTAGTCAGAGACCACAGTGAATTAACATTGCATTTCTAAGAAATTAATCCATGTAAGCAGATAGTTTTACAGGAGATATGCAGTGAAGTTTTTACTATAAACAATATTTATATATTTATATTGGATATTAAGAATCAGAAATGATATATGTAGATTTTGAACATTCAATTATATTTCACGTGTTCAAAAATTCGTGAGGAATAATTATTCCTTTTTTTTAAAAAGAAAATTTAGATTACATAAATGTTATTTCAAAAATATAGAGGATTTCCATATACCTCACTCCCTTCCCCTCCCACACTTTCCCCCATTAACAACGTACTTCATTAGTGTGTTCCTACCATTTTTTAAAAAATTATTTATTTTAAAGTAGCTTTAGATTACATAAATGTTACATTAAAAACACAGGGGATTTTCATATATCCCACTCTCCTTCCACAAACACTTTCCCATATTAACAGCACCCTTCATTAGTGTGGTATGTTTGCTACAATTGATTAACACATATTGAAGTATTGTCACTAACTGTGGATTATAGTTTACATTATAGTTTACACTTTGTCCTGTGCAATTTTGTAAGTTATGACAAAATATTGGCCTGTAGCCATCATTGCGACATCATGTAGGACAATTCCAATGTTCTGAAAATGTCCCCATGTTACACCTATTTTTCCCTCTCCCTCCCCTCAGAATCTCCAGGAGCCACTGTCTCCACATCAATGATAAAAGTTCTTTCATTGCTAGAATAACAATAAATCTGTAATAGAATAATAGTAAGTCTACTTTGGACCATTGTTCATGCCCCTATCCTGAGGATTCTGGGATTGTGATGACCACTCTGCCTCTAATTGAGAGGGACTTTAGATCCCATGGGTCAGACAGATTCTACAATTTTTTAAAGTACCTTTTTTTTTTTTTTGAATTCTACACTCATCCAGTTACTACAACCTTTTATCTATCTTCCAGAGTTGGAGAAGATGGCTATACCAGTTTTTGCTCGTTGTTCAGATTCTGAGGGGAACAATACCCTGGAGCGTCTACACCACCATATTGGCTGACTGTATTTTAATAGATATTTTCTTTTTAAAAAAATTCTCTTTACAGATATTTTCTCATTTTACATATTGTGTGTTTGCATATGAAAGGTCACCAAATAAGAGAGCAATCCTTTCCCCCTTGTAACTATAGTGAAAACAATTGGTTTTCTTTAGTTATTTTCATTTCTTTTTAAAAATTATCTTTGATTCATAAGGCCCTCATATATAATTAATAAAATACTTACATGTTGGAATATTAAACATAGCTACATTTCATAAATAAAAGGGCATTTGAAATAGTCTACCTGCCTACATATCTATTTGCGTTCATCCTGTGAACTTTTGTCTCAAAATTGGTCTTGGAATAGGAGGCTGGAAGACGGTGATCAAAAGACCTCCCAAAAGAGTAGAGCCTCCAAAAGAAAAAGTGAAAGATGGAAATGGAAAGGGTGGTTTGATGTCACATGGACTGAGTTTGAGGCCCTGAGATTTGGGGTTCTGAAAACGGTCAGGAGTGATGGGCAGTTCAAGAAAATCCTAGTTTGACACTGTACACTAGCAAATTTGCTTGGGTTTCCAGTGGCAGGTGGGAGAACTTGGGATGACTTAGGGACCAGTGGAACTAGAAGTATGGGGCATTTGAAATCAGCTTCTTGGCAAGAATATTGCCACCTCATGATGGTGAGTGTAAATCTTCTTCAAATGACTTTTTTTCATAGTATCTTCATTTTATTTATTTATTTTTAAAGAAGCTTTAGATTATATAAATGTTATATAAAAAATAAAGGGGATTCCCATATAGACCACACCCTCCCCCATCCACACTTTCCCCCTTTAACAACATCTTTCATTAGGGGGGTATATTTGTTACAATTGATGAAGACATATTGAAGCATTGCTTCTAACCATGGTCTATAATTTATATTATGGTTTACAACTAATGGAAGGATGGATGGACAGTTCCATCTATCCAAATGACTTTTTAAGTTGGGAGCCAACCCTTTGGAATTCCAAAAAGTTACTGGTTGTGGGGAAATGTGCGTGGGGGCTATTTTGTATTATATATTTAATACAGATATGTGTATACATAGTAAATAAGTGGCATCTTATACAATGAACTTAAAAGGACATGTAGCAGAAATAATGAGGAATTATTTTGATGACTAAAGAAGTGTTAATAGTTCTATTTCAAGGAAAAGAATGAAATCCTATAGGTTTTTCCAACCCACAGTAAAAGCAGAAGAAGACTTAGAATCTGCTTCATATCTGTTTTGTTAAGCAGGTGTTTTCCCCCTGATATCTAGAATGGTCTTTCTGATTAGATCCCACAAAAGAGAATTATGCAGATGACATTAAAAAGAAAAAATGAAAAACATGAGAAGTTACATTCCAGAGCATTTCTTGCTGCATTTTTTTGTGTGTATCAGAAAATGAGAAAAAATCTGAATATTCATGAATAAGTTAATAATTTAATACACTAGGGTATACAATTAAATCCACAGTAATTAGTCTGAGGGAAATATTCATGATACGTTACACAATTATTTATTGTGTAATTACCCTGCAAGTGCAGGGTAATGTGTGTAGTTTTAGTTAAAAATAAAACAATAACAAAAAGCCCCACTCTACATAAGGCTCTGTATATTTGGATGCATTTGTATGAATGCGGAGAAAAGCATAAAAGAAAACACACGAAGCTATTAACCTTATCTCAGTGGATAGGCATGGGGAAATTGGAGGTGTTTAACTTATTATTTCTGTATCTTTACATTTTTTTCACTGGTTGGAAATGGCACATACTATTATGGTAATTTTGTAAAGATTTTAAAAATGCATGCACTTTTTTAAAAAATGGAGTCATGATAATAATTCCTCTAGAGCCTAATTGCCACTGTTGCTACATGAGGCATCCTAAAACTCCACATCTCTTCAGGGTGTTCACCGTAATGCACATTGCAAGGGCATATCAATGCTACCTGCTTGGGATGAGAATGGAACATGATGAAAGCTTTCGGTTAAAAAAATGTCCATTTGGAAAATTGCCACTACAGATGAAGGAGTTTCAAATACAACAGTAGAAGCATGACTAGTCAGAGTCTTACTGTGTCTATGCACTTTCTTCTTGGGTGCACTGGAATTTAGTGTTCTAAGCAGGGAACTGGATTTTGTTTTTGTTTCTTTTCATAACAACTTTTATAGGGAACAAGTTAGGGTAGGTCTAGGGCAACCTGGTATTTTAAGGGAAAGGGAAAAGTCCCAGCCATCCAATGCCAAAACCATTGGTTGAACAACAATGACTCGCAGTTGTCCGTTTGGCAACAATTTCTCCCCACTTCCAATATATCAGACACTTCTTGATGCTGTTAAAACAGAGGAAGAAAGATACAGCCTTTGCCCTCAAGGAACCCACAACTGAGTAGAAGAGACAGACAAGGCCTTTATTTGTTCTTGGTCAGCTCCCTTTCTCATTCTTATTAGTGACCATTCCAAGTATTCACCAACCCAACTTCTCCAAGTTCTTTTTACCCAACTTCTGCTTTCTTTCCTCTCAGAAAACAGATTTATTTAATATTTAACCAAGGAATGTGAGTGGTCATGGATGAATACCTTCAGCATCTCACTCCACAATCTACAGGCATCTCCATGTATGCATCCTACTTCTTTTCATCCAGGCTCAGAGATGAAGCCTTTCTCCACCTATATAAAGTCAACCTGCTTCTGGACCTTGATCCTTCCACCCTCTCTGCTATATGTGTAATCTGTTCTCTATTATCTCCTTCTCTTCATCCTATACATAGTCTCAAATATCTTCTATTCTAAAGTTAGCCTTCCTAAAGCTTACATTTTTTTCCATTTTCTGCCTTCTTTATCTTCTTCTCTCTATACTAGTTAGTATAGTTAGACTTTGTTGCAGTAACAAATACCTCTCCAAAATTCAAAATTCGTAATATATAAAGAGCTAATTTCTTGCTGATGCTGCAGGTCCACTGCAACACCCTCAGTCAGGCACCCAGGCTGATAGAGTTTCTTCCATCTGGAGCTTCAGTAGTTCCTTTGGCAGGGTAATGGAGAATTGTGCACTAGCTCATAAATGATTTAGTTCCATCCATATTTCATGGCCAGAGGAAATCACTTGGCCCCAATTTAAAGAAGAATTCGAGTTTCAAGGAGGTAAAGATTCTTGCCCAAAATTGCATATCCAATATGAGATGGAACTATTTATCAAACCAGATGGATTGGTTCTAAATCCAATGCACTTTCTACATTATCACAATGAAAAAAATCAACCCTTTAACTGCTTGTCTTATGATCTAAATCACAGATTTCGTTTTGTAAAATGACTTAGTTAACCTTAGCCTGAGTGAACTGGGTATGGATGTAAGTTGTTGACTGACAATAATAGGTTTTAAATGCTCTTTTCCATTATAACTCCACATATTTGCTTCAACCTTGACCTCCAGAGAGATAAACTTGAATGAGGATGAGATTGCTCCATTTTAGAGTCTACTTTTGGTCCCACTCAAATATGACTACACCTTAGTGTGGTAAAGATAACAGGAGAGATGGTGGAAGTATTTTAAAAAGTGCACTGCACTATAAATGTTTGGAGAAAGAAGGAAGAGAAGAAAGTAGGGAAGAAAAGAAGGAAGAAGGGAGAAAAAAAGCAAAATTGTTTTAGGTAAGTCACGAGACTAATTTAGAGGGCAAAATATTATCATTTATAAACAACCAATACCCACACTCTACAAGCTTGAATTAATAGATTCATTAGTGTGTGTGGCTAATCTATACAATTTTTTTAAGAAAGAATTATTTTTTCCCCTTCCCCTCCTCCTGCCCTGCTGTTTCTGCTGTGTTGTCTTCTCTTCTCATTTTTTCTCCTCGAGGATTCACCAGAATTCGATCCTAGAGACCCCTGATGTGAAGAGAGTTTCCCTGTCAATTGTACCACCTCAGTTCCTGGTTTCTGCTGTGCTTCACCTTGACTTTCCCCTTGTCTCTTTCTTGATGTGTCATCATCTTGCTGCATGACTCACTTGCATAGGCACTGGCTCACCACACAGGCACTCACATGGGCACTGACTTACCACGCAGGCACTTGTGATCACCACGCTGGCGCTGTGTGGGCACTGGCTCACCATGCGGCCATGCTTTCTCTTCCTCTTTTTCATCAGGAGGCCCCAGGGATTGAACCCAGGTCCTCCCATATGGTAGGCGGAAGCTCTATCACTTGAGCCACATCTGCTTCCCTCTGTACTATTTTTTTGAAGGATTGTAAAATTGGAGCAGAAACCAAAAAAAAAAAAAAAAAAATAGCCCATCATTCAATAATAAGTTGAAAAAAAGAAGATGTAGGATTTGGCAAGATGGAAGTTGCTGATAATCTCGATGAGAGTGGTTTTGGCAGAATGGTGGAAATGGAAACCAGATTGTAGTGAGTTGAAACAAGAACAACAGGGATAGCATGCTTAAAATAAGTATGAAATCTCAAATGCATGGTACGTTCAGGAGCAAGGAGAATAGTTTGACCATAGGGGGATGGTTGTGAGGTTTTCCATTCATTTGTATTTGTTTTTGTTTTTGTTTTTTTCAGATGACTTAAAGTCACCATCTGTTCTAACAGTAAGAGGAAGTTATGTTTAAGCTTATCCATTGAGCAACTGAATATTGCCCTGATATAACCTGTATCTTATCCATCTTTCCTTTAAAATTACATCTAGTAATCTATCATCATGGAGATTTTTTTAAAATCTTTTTTTTTAAGATTTATTTTTTATTTATTTCTCTCCCCTTGCCACGTTCCCCCCCCCCCAGTTCTCTGTGTCCATTCACTGTGTGTTCTTCTGTGACTGCTTCTATGCTTATCAGTGGCACCTAGAATCTGTGTTTCTTTTTGTTGCACCATCTTGTGGTATCAGCTCTCCGTGTGTGTGGCACCATTCCTGGGCAGACTGCACTTTCTTTCACGCTGAGCAGCTCTCCTCACGGGGTGCACTCCTTGCACATGGGGCTCCCCTAGCGGGGAACACCCCTGTGTGGCATGGTACTCCTTGTGTGCATTAGCACTGCATGTGGGCCAGCTCCACATGGGTCAAGGAGGCCCGGGGTTTGAACCGTGGACCTTCCATATGGTAGGCAGACACCCTATCCATTGGGTCAAGTCTGCTTCCCTTTAAAAAAATCTTTAATGTGAGGAACAATGTGGAATTTGTATAACAACTCTTTCCTGTATTTACAAACCACTAATAAAAGTCACTTTATCTCTATGGGCCTCAATTTTCTCATCTGGACCAGGTAATCAATATTGACTCTAATTTTTATGAAATTTATTGGATTAAAAGTTTCTGGTTAGAATCATCCAGATATCCAAGTGTATAAGACATTCCCAGGAATGTTTTTTTTCCTCTTAGAGACCATTAAATAAAAGGGTACACTCTGGAGTACACTAGAGACCGGAGAAAGACTCCACAAATGCTGAATTGAAGAAAAACCACAATAACAGCAATGAAAAAAAGTAGGACAGTAGTGTAGACCTGCCTGTTGAGCCCCTCTCCCCACACTTAGTCCCCGGTGCTTTAGCCTCGCACCTCCTGGGCACCTCTAGCCATCTCACTGACCACAGAGTCCCCACAGCAGTGACTTAGAGTCCCACACACAGTGAGGCGTGGGGACCCAGGACCACTAGTCCCAAGCATAGGGTTCTAGTGCTTGGCAAGCACGAGCATACAAAGCATCCCCTGGAAATCAGAGTGACCCCCAGCAGAACTCTAGGTAAGCTGTGTACAGTCTCAACCCAGTTCCTAATTGCTGGTGCACCTAAAAAAAATTGGGCATCTTTGACCTCTACCCATCTGGCATCAGGGTCAAGATCCAGGGGCAGGAATTACTGGAAAAAGAAAAGTCGCATGAAAAGGGGGAACTGGATAAGGAAATATGACCCATCCATATGCTGTCTACAAGAGACACATCTTAGACCCAGAGACGCATGGAGATTGAAAGTGAAAGGCTGGAAAACAATCATACAAGCTAACAATAACCAAAAAAAGGCAGGAGTAGCTATATTAATATCAGACAAAATAGACTTTAAATGTGAAACAATTGTGAGAGACAAAGAAGGATACTACATTTTAGTCAAAGGGAAAATCTGTCAAGAAGATCGAACAATCATAAATATCTATGCCCCTAACAAGGGTGCCTCTAAATACGTCAGGCAAACGCTGGAAAAACTAAGTGAAAGAATAGATACATCTACAATTATAGTGGGGGATTTTAATACACCACTATCAATTCTGGACAGAACATCTCAAAAGAGAATCACCAAAGAAACAAAACATCTGAATAGTATATTAGAGGAGCTCGATCTAATAGACATATATAGATCGCTACACCCAAACACAGCAGGATATACATTTTTCTCAAGCGCACATGGATCATTCTCCAAGATAGATCATATGCTAGGCCACAAAGAAAGGCTGAACGAATTCAGAAAGATTGAAATCATACAAAACATTATCTCTGACCACAGTGGAGTCAAGCTGGAGATTTGCAAGGGAAAGAAGCCCAGATTTCACACCACGATTTGGAAATTAAACAACACACTCTTAGAAAAACAGTGGGTCAAAGAGGAAATCTCAAAAGAAATCAATGACTACCTTGAAACAAATGATAATGATAACACAACATACCAAAATTTATGGGATGCAGCAAAAGCAGTACTGAGAGGGAAGTTTATAGCCATAAATTCATATATCAAAAAAGAAGAAAGAGCAAAAATTGAAGAACTAACTGCACATTTGAAGGAATTAGAAAAACAACAACAAAGTAACCCAACAGGAAGAAGAAGGAAGGAAATAACAAAGATAAGAGCAGAACTAAATGAAATAGAAAATAAGAAAGCACTTGAACAGATAAACAAGACCAAGAGCTGGTTTTTTGAGAAGATTAACAAAATTGACAAACCTTTAGCAACACTAACAAAGAAAAAAAGAGAGAAGATGCAAATACACAAAATAAGAAATGAGAAAGGCTATATCACCACTGACCCCACAGAAATAAAGACTATCATAAGAGGATATTTTGAAAAACTATATTCCAACAAAAATGACAATCTAGAGGAAATGGACAAATTCCTAGAAACACATAAACAGCCCATATTGACAAAAGAAGAAATTGATGATCTTAACAAACCAATCACAAGCAGAGAGATAGAATCAGTTATTAAAAATCTCCCAACTAAGAAGAGCCCAGGGCCAGATGGCTTCACAGGTGAATTCTATAAAACATTCCGGAAAGAACTGACACCAATCCTGCTGAAACTATTCCATACCATCGAAACAGAAAGAACATTACCCAACTCCTTCTATGATGCCAACATTACCCTAGTACCAAAGCCAAACAAAGACATCACAAGAAAGGAAAATTACAGACCAATTTCTCTAATGAACCTAGACGCAAAAATACTTAACAAAATACTTGCTAATCGTATTCAACAACACATTAAACGAATTATACACCACGACCAAGTGGGATTCATCCCAGGTATGCAAGGATGGTTCAACATAAGAAAATCAATCAACGTAATACACCATATAAACAGATTGAAGGAAAAAAATCACATGATTATATCTATTGATGCAGAAAAAGCATTTGACAAAATACAGCACCCTTTCTTGATAAAAACACTCCAAATGATTGGAATACAAGGAAATTTTTTGAACATGATAAAGAGTATATATGAAAAACCTAAAGCCAATATTGTTTACAATGGAGAAATCCTAGACTCCTTCCCTCTAAACTCAGGAACAAGACAAGGATGCCCACTGTCGCCGCTCCTGTTTAACATTGTCTTAGAAGTACTTGCTCGAGCACTGAGGCAAGAACCAGAAATAAAAGGCATTCAAATTGGAAAGGAAGAAGTCAAAATTTCATTATTTGCAGATGACATGATCCTATACATAGAAAACCCTGAGAGATCTACAACGAAGATTCTAGAACTCATAAATGAGTTTAGAAAAGTCGCAGGTTATAAGATCAATGCGCAAAAATCAGTAGCATTTCTGTACACCAATAATGAGCAAGATCAGGAGGAAATCAAGAAACAAATACCATTCACAATAGTAAATAAAAAAATCAAATACTTAGGAATAAATTTAACTAAAGAGGTAAAGAACTTATACACTGAGAACTATACAAGATTGTTCAAGGAAATCAAAGAAGACCTAAATAAATGGAAGACTATTCCTTGTTCATGGATAGGAAGACTGAACATTATTAAGATGTCTATCCTACCAAAATTGATCTACACATTCAATGCAATCCCAATAAAAATCAATGCAGCCTTCTTTAAGGAACTAGAAAAACTAACTATGAAATTTATTTGGAAAGGAAAGAGACCCCGAATAGCCAAAGACATACTGAAAAAGAAAAACGAAATTGGAGGAATCACACTACCTGACTTCAAAACATACTATAAAGCTACGGTGGTGAAAACAGCATGGTATTGGCATAAGGAGAGACATATAGACCAATGGAATCGAATTGAAAGCTCTGATATAGAACCTCACATATACAACCACATAATATTCGATAAAGCCACCAAACCCTCTCAACTGGGAGAGAGTGGCCTATTCAACAAATGGTGTCTGGAGAACTGGATAGCCATATGTAGAAGAATGAAAGAGGATTACCATCTCACACCTTATACAAAGATCAACTCAAGAAGACCTAAATATAAAAGCCAAGACCATAAAAACCTTAGAAAGCAGTGTAGGGAAACATCTACAGGACCTTGTAATAGGTAATGGATTTATGAATATCTCACCAAAAGCACGAGCAGCAAAAGAACTAATAGATAAATGGGACTTCCTCAAAATTAAAGCCTTCTGCACCTCAAAGGAGTTTGTCAAGAAAGTAAAAAGGGAGCCCACACAGTGGGAGAAAATATTTGGCAATCACATATCTGATAAGAAACTTATAACTTGCATATATAAAGAACTCCTACATCTTGAAAATAAAAAGATAAACAATCCATTTAAAAAATGGGAAAAAGACTTAAACAGACACTTCTCCGAAGAAGAAATACAAATGGCAAGAAAGCACATGAAAAAATGTTCCAAATCTTTAGCTATCAGGGAAATGCAAATCAAAACCACAATGAGATACCATCTTACACCCATAAGATTGGCAGCTATGAAAAAAACAGAAGAATACAAGTGCTGGAGAGGATGTGAAGGAAGGGGAACACTCATCCACTGCTGGTGGGAATGCAGAAGGATCCAACCATTCTGGAGAACAGTATGGCGGTTTCTCAAAAAACTAGCCATAGATTTGCCATATGACCCAGCAATACCACTGCTGGGAATATACCCAGCAGAACTGAAAACAAGAACACAAACCAATATATGTACACCAATGTTCATAGCAGCATTGTTCACTATTGCCAAAAGTTGGAATCAACCCAAATGCCCATCAACAGACGAGTGGATCAATAAAATGTGGTATATACACACAATGGAGTACTACTCGGCTGTAAGAACAAACACACTACAAACACATGTGATAACATGGATGAATCTTGAGAACCTTATGTTGAGTGAAGCAACCCAGACATTGAAGGACAAATACTACATGACCTCAGTGATATGAAATAAACAAGCTGCCCTAGATAGCAAGAGACTGAACGATAGGCTTGCAGGAAATCGGAGGGTGGAGGAAGGATATGAGCCGATGTCTGTAGGGGTGGAATTTAAGACGAGATGGTGGTAAGTATGAACACAAAGAAGAGATAAAAGGGGGACAAGGGGTTGCCTTTGCTTGGGGCTTTGCGGGTTTGAGGGTGGCTGGGGAGGGACGGGGGGGTAACGTTGCCCAAAAGTGGGGGGAGGGAGGGGTAGCATACGAACCAGGAGAGGGTCAGGTGTTGGTGGAGAGTAAAATGCTGAGAAAATCATATCAAAATATTATAAAGAGGGTTACCTGTTTAGAATGCTCGGAGGGGAGGGTCTGATGCAGGATGGGCTCCTGGGGAATGTCTAAATGCTCATTCTGCCAGAGTGGGTGACACCATGGGGTAGAAACCCAAGTAGTGAGAGTGGGGGTGGACCCACATCCTGGGGAGGACTAATGCCATCCAATAGAGGGAACTGTATCCCTCGAGAGAAAGGGTGGCTCCCAGGGCATTGGGGCAGTTGAGCAAGTTAGGCCCTATTCCATCTATCTCTGGAAGTGGCTCCTCAGGAAACGGAGGTTGGCTATCACTGAGGGCACCAAGGTGGAAGGGAAAATGGACGTTAAATGTGTGGAACCAAAGTAAATGGGGGGTAAGAGAGGAGTTTCTTGAGAGTACACAAGGATGGATATAAAACATGTAATATTACACCATAACATATAGGAGATGACAGACTGATAATGTAAACCATAATGTAAAACATAGGATAACTAAAAATGTAAAGAACTGTGTATCCTAAAGTATGCACCATAATGTAAACACAGATGTCACCTTGTTAGAAAGCTAATGTCTCAGACTCTGTACATCACTTTAAGTAAATATGATATGAATAGGGCGTAAGAGTATCACTGTGGAAGGGAAAAGGTTTTCTGGTGGATGTGTGGGAGTGCTGTATATTATATATATACATTGCTGTGGTCTAGGACTCCTGTGAAGAAAAGCTGAATAATTAGGGGGGGGGGGGGGAAAAAAAAAAAAAGAAAAAAATAGGATGTGGAATTTTTTCAAGTCAACATTCTTTATCTAAGTTCTTTATCTAACTTTATCCAAGTTCTTTATCTATCCTTTAAACTCATCGCTATATGCCATTCCCTAGTAAGGGACCATGACATTATATTGGGCTTCAAATTTCGGGGAGTTCTGGATCACAGAGTGTTTCAACAATGGCAATGGAGGGATACTGGTATGGGATACCAATGACAGATGATATATGACTGACAGGGAGCTGTACAGAACATATGTCCAGGGTGCATGGTAATGTTTGGATATACTCATAGTGGCAACAATTAAAAACCACAGTAGGGGGGGTACTGGGTTCCTGGCCAGTGGTGCTCTGTCGTGGTCCCTAGGGGAGCAGCGACAGTCTCCCAGGTACAGTGGTGGGGACCGGGAGGGAGTGAGGGTTCAACAGTGAGCCCCTGATACTAATGACTATGCTTGTGAGCTGATAAACCCAAAATAATAACAAGGCCTAGAGCAACTTTGTGCCTGGGAATTTCCTTCTGTCAGCCTTCATGTTACTCAAATGTGGCCAGTCTCGAAGCCAAACTCAGCATGTAAATGCAATGCCTTCCCCCCAGCGTGGGACATGACACCCGGGGATGAGCCTCCCTGGCAACGAGGGACCACTATCAACTACCAACTGATGATGCAACTGGAAAATGACCTTATACGGAAGGTTCAATGCGGATCAGCAGAATATCCATGTCTACATAAAATACCATGACTTTAAAATGCTGTTTGACCTAAAGTAAGGGGGAAATGGAAAGGAGAAATGAGTTTATATGGCTACGAGTTTCTAAAAAAGAGTCTGGAGGCTGGCAGAAGGTTTGCCCTCATGCACAACTGAGCAGAGTCAGAGAGACAGATAAAGCAGATACAACCCCCAGATATTGGTTCCTTTGAGGGCTAAAGAGACCCATGGGAGTTATGGTCATGGCCGATGGGGTTAACTACCAGGGCAGATGGCCCCTCTTTGGAAATGGTGTTTATGTGTGATGAATCTGGACTCAGATGGGATCTCCCTTCATAAGACTTTCATGCTAATATGCTGGAGGTGCAGTTAATGTTGGGGTTTAAGATATATTTAGGAGATTTGAATCTCTGGACTGACAATGTGATAACCAGATCCTGAGCCTCAACAGACTCCAGCACCTACAATCTGATTTATTGGACTTACCACACTCAGCTAAGATGGAGGTGAAGAAGGACAACCACCACACCATGGAGCCTAGAGTGATTACAACTGAAAATGGGAGGATTGCATCCAGCATCCAGGTGGAATCTGAGCCTCCTCTTGACATAAAGGTGCAATGGACACAACCAATCCAGTGTCCACATAGAAGAGGTGGCATTGGATTGGGAAAAGTGGACATAATGGACAAAGGGTATGGGGAAAGGCAGGAAGAGATGAGAGGTGGAGGCGTCTTCGGGACATGGAGCTGCCCTGGATGGTGCTTCAGAGGTAATCACCGGACATTGTAAATCCTCACAGGGCCTACATGATGGAATAGAGGAGAGTATGGGCCATGATGTGAACCAATGTATATGAGGTGCAGAGGTGCCCAAAGATGTACTTACCAAATCCAATGGATGTGTCATGATGATGGGAACGAGTGTTGTTGGGGGGGGGGGAGAGGGGGGGTGGGGGGGTGGGGTTGAATGGGACCTCACATATATATTTTTAATGTAATATTATTACAAAGTCAATAAAAAATAAAAAAATTAATAAAAAAAAAAAAAAAAAAAGAAAAGGGGGAACTGAACTGGTGAATGGCAGGGCGGGCACAGTGCTGAGAGCCCAGAGCACAGAGAAGGATTTGAGCAAATCATTGAAGCTGGGGAGGGAAATTTGTATACAGACAAAGAACAAAGCCCAGGACGCTCGGAGGAGAAATAGAAGAAAGGAAATTCTCTCCTGCAGGGGAAGCAGTGACAGATAGTAGTGTAATCTGAACAGTTATTGTGCATGCGCAGGGCAAGATGCAGGTACTGAAAGACTCGGGAAAATCTGAAATGTTAAACAGGGGCTGCTCTAAAGACTAAGTATAAACTAAACCAAGCATTGAAAAAGATCCTTAGCACACAGCCAATCCACACTGTATCTTTAGGCAAGAGGGAGAAACTGACTTCCAGAGTAAGTGCATCAAAACAATCAAATGCCCAGCATTAACAAAAGATCACAAACCATACAAAGAATTAGGAAGAGATGACTCAGTTAAGGGAACAAAGTAAAACTTCAGAGGAAACACAGATAGCGGAACAACCCCTCAAAGACATTCAGTCAAATATCATAGATCAATTCAAAGAGTTGAATAAAATATGAATAGAAATAAACCAAATGTGTTTATAAACTAGAGGATATAAGGAAGATGAAGAGAGGAAAAAAGAAGAGATAGAAAACTTAAAAAGGAACATAATAGAACTTATGGTGGTAAAAAACACAGTAATGGAGATTTAAAGTCCTCTAGATGCAGTTCCAGTCACCCAGATGGCAGTGTTAAGATGCTCTCCAGGGTGCTGTACCCCCACAGAATCTTAGCACGACTAGCAAAAACTGGCAGAACCATCTTCCTCAGAACTCTGGAAGACACTAACTGGGTGAGTGCCAAAAAAAGGAAACACAGCTTCAGAAAACATAGGATATGCTCATAGTGCCCTTGATGCCCATTCTCCAGTCTGAAGGCAGAGATGGGCAGGATGACAAAAGTAGGTTAAAAGTGAAAGGATGGAAAAATATCCCGTGCAAATAGTAGCCAAAAGAGAGCTGGGGTAGTATATTAAAAACAGGTAAAATAGACTTTACATCAAAAACTGTTACGGCAATGGATGTGTCATGATGATGGGGGAGAGTGTTACTGTAGGGGGAGTGGTGGGGTGGGGACGGTGGGGGTGAATGGGGGCCTCATATTTTTTGAATGCAATATTTTTAAAAAAAATGAATAAATAAAATAAAATTTAAAAAAAATAAAAATTAAAAAAAAACTGTTACGAGGGACAAAGAAGGTCACTATATACCAACAAAGATGTCAATTAAACAAGAAGACATACAATTATAAATATATATGTACCTAACGGCAGAACCCCAAAATATATAAAGCAAATATTGATAATTTGAAGGGAAAATAGATGGTTCTACATTAGGAGTAGGAGACTTTAATACATCATTTTCAATAATGGATAGAACATTTAGACAGAAGATAAATAACTCAAGTGATACTATAAACTGACTGGACATATCAGACATATATAGAACTATTCACCCAACAGCAGCAGGATAATATCCTTCTGAAGTGCACATGGATCATTCTCCAGGGTAGACCATATGTTAAGTCACAAAACAAGTCTCAATTAAAAAATCTTGAAATCATACAGTGTATCTTTTCTGATCACAAAGGAATAAAGCAGAAATCAGTAAGAGGTAGAACTGGAGAGTTCACAAATATGTGAAAATTAAACAATACACTCTTTTTTTTTTTTTTAAAGATTTATTTATTTATTTATTTAATCCCTCCCCCTCCCCCAGTTGTCTGTTCTCTGTGTCTATTTGCTGCGTCATGTTTCTTTGTCTGCTTCTGTTGTCATCAGCGGCACGGGAAGTGTGGGCAGCGCCATTCCTGGGCAGGCTGCACTTTTTTTCGCGCTGGGCAGTTTTCCTTATGGGGCGCACTCCTTGCGCGTGGGGCTCCCCTATGCGGGGGACACCCCTGTGTGGCACGGCACTCGTTGCGCGCATCAGCACTGCTCATGGGCCTGCTCCACATGGGTCAAGGAGGCCCGGGGTTTGAACCGTGGACCTCCCATGTGGTAGACGGATGCCCTAATCACTGGGCCAAGTCCGTTTCCCAACAATACACTCTTAAACAACCAACAAGTCAAAGAAAAAAAAAACACAAAGGAAATTAGAAAATATCTAAAGGCAAATGATAGCTAAAACACAACGTACCAAAACTTATGGGCTGTACCAAAGGCAGTGCTATGAGAGAAATTTATAGCTCTAAATACTTACATTTAAAAAGAAGTACGATCTCATATCGAATACCTAACCTAGCAACTGGAGTATGTAGAAAAGAAGAACAAACTAAACCCAAAGCAAGCAGAAGGAAGGAAAAAAAAATGATTAGAGCAGAGGTAAAAGAAACAGAGAATTTTAAAAAAAGAGAGAATCAATGAAACCAAAAGTTGGTTATTTGAAAAGATCAATAAAGTCAATAAACCATTATGGCTAGATTGGCAAAGAAAAAAAAAGAAAGGACACAAATAACTAAAATCAGAAATTAAAGGGAGTACATTACTACCAACACCACTGAAATAAAAAGGATTATAAGAGGATACTATGAACAACTTTACGCCAACAAATTAGATAACCTAAATGAAGTTGACAAATTCCTAGAAGCACACTAACTACCCACACTGACTCAAGAAGAAATAGAAGATCTTAACAGACAAATAACAAGCAGAGAGAAAGAATTAGTCATCAAAAACATTCCAACAAGGAAAAGCCCAGGACCTGATGATTTCACTGGTGAATTTCACCAACCATTCCAAGAAGACTTAATTCAAATTCTATTCAATCTCTTCCAAAAAATTGAAGAAAAGGTAACATTCTATAAAGCAATCACCCTGATATCAAAGCCAGATAAGGATAACACAAGAAAAGAAAATGACAGACCAATTTTCCTTATGAATATCAATTCAAAAATCCTCAACAAAATAACAGCAAACTGAATCCAACAGTACATTAAAAGAATTCTACACCACAATCAAGCAGGATTTATTCTAGCTCTACATTGTGGCTCAACACGAGAAAATCAATGACTGTAAAACACCACACTAATACAATGAAGGAAAAAAAAACACTTGATCACTTCAATTGATGCAGAAAAGACATTTGGCAAAACCCAGCACCCCTTTCTTCATAAAAATACTTAGAAAACTAGGAATAGAAGGAAACTTCTGCAACATGATAAAGCACATGTATGAAAAACCCACCACTAATATTATACTCTATGGTGACTGACTGAAAGCCTTCCCTCTAAGATCAGGAAGAAGATAAGGATGCCCACTGTCAGCAGTGTTATTGAGCATTGTACTGGAAGTTCTAGCGAGAGCAATTGGACAAGATAAAGAAATAAAAGGCATCCAAGTTGGAAGGGAAGAAGTAAAACTTCCTCTATTTATAGAATTCATGATCCTACATACAGAAAAGAGAAAAAATCTACAACAAAGCTACTAGAGCTAATAGGTGAATTCAGCAAAATGGCAGGGTACAACATGAATATGCAAAAATCCATAGTGTTTATATACAATAATAATGAACAATCTGAAGAGAAAATCAAGAAAATAATTTCTATTTATAATAGCAACTAAAAGAATAAAATATTTAGGAATAAATTTAACCAAAGTTGCAATGGATTTGTACACAGAAAACTAAAAAACATTGCTGAAAGAAATTAAAGGAGACTGAAATAAAATGGTCAGACATTCTATGTTCATGGATTGGAAGACTACATATTATTAAGAGGTCAGTTCCACCAAAAGTGATATACAAGTTCAACACAAAAAATCAACCTCTGATTGACTTCTTGACAGAAATAAAAAGTTAATCATCAAATTCACATGAAAGGGTAAGCAGCCTCAAATGACCAAGGCCATCTTGAAAAAGAAGGATGGAGTTGGAGGACTCACATTTTCTGATTTTAAAACTTATTACAAAGCTACAGTAATCAAAACAGTGTGGTGCTGGCACAAGGACAGACCTATAGACCAGGGGAATTCAATAGAAAGTTCAGAAATAAACCCTCACACCTGTGGCCAATTGATCTTTGACAAGGGTGCCAAGTCCACTCAGTGGGGAAAGAATAGTCTCTATAACATATAATGCTGGGATACCTGGATAGGCCTATATGAAAGAGTGAAGGTGGACCCCTCTCTCACACAATGTACAAAATTAACTCAAAATGGATCAAAGACCTAAATTTAAGAAATGAAACTATAAAACTCATAAAGAAAAGATAGGGAAGCATCTTTAGGACCTTATGTTAGGCAATGGTTTCTTAGACTTTATACCAAAAGCACAAGCAACAAAAGATAAAACAGATCTATAGGACTTCAAAATAAAAAACTTTTGTGCAACAAAGGACTTCATCATGAAAATAAAAAGACCACCTACTAAATGGGAAAAATATTTGGGAACCACATATGTGATAAAGGTTTAAAATCAAGTATATATTAAAATCTCTTACAACTCCACAGCAAAAAGAAAAACAACCCAATTTAAAAATGGGCAAAAGACTTAATTAGATGTTTCTCAAAAGAATATATACAAATGGCCAGTAATACAGGAAAAAAAGCTCAACATCATTAGCCATTTTGGAAATGCAAATCAAAATCACAATGACATACCATTTCACAAACACTAGAATAGGTACTATTTTTAAAAATGGAAAATAACTAATGTTTGAAGATGTGGAGAACTAGGAAAACTCATTCATTGTTGGGTGGGATTGCAAAGTAGTACAGCTGCTGTGGAAAACAGTTTGCCAGTTCCTCAAAAAGTTAAGTATAGAATTACCACATGACACAGCAATCCCACTTCTTGGTATATACCTAAAAGAATTGAAGGCAGGGACTTGAACAGGTATTTGCACACCAATATTCATAATAGCATTCTTCACAATTGCCAAGTGATGGAAGCAAACCAGGTTTTCATTAGCAGATGAATGGATAAACAAAATATGATACATACACATAGTGGAATATTATTCAGTATTAAAAAGAAATGAAGTTATGATTCATGCAACAATATGGAGGAACCTCGAAGACATTATGTTGAATAAATAATCCAAACTCTAAGGACAAATATTGTATGATTTCACTGCTCTAAAGCAATTAGAACAGGCGAACTCATAAGGTCAGAAACTATAATATATAGGACAAGGGTGGGGGTAGTGAATGGGAAATTAATGCTTAATTGGTACAGAGTTTCTTGTTGGGGTGATGGAAAAGTTTTGGTAATGGATGGTGGTGATGGTAGCACAACATTGTGAATATAATTAGCACCTCTGAATTGAATATTAATATTTGAATATGGTCAAAAAGAGAGATTTTAGGTTGTATATATATTACTAGAGTAAAAAATTAAAAAAAAAACAATCATAGAACTGTACAACCCTGTGAACCCTAATGTAAACTGTGAACTATAGTTAATAATATAATTATAATAATATTTCATCAGTTGTAATACAGTTTCCATCTAATGCAAAGTGTTAATAATAGGGAAAACTACATGAAAGGGGGTTATATGGGAATACTGTATTTTCTGTAAACCTAATACTCTCTAATAAAGAAATAAAACACTGATCAGACTGTAACAATCATTATTTGATGGGAAAGGAAACATTTTACAGGTTTGGTCTTAGTCCAAATATAAAGCACCTAGGTGATTAAAAATTTTTTTCAGGCACATTTAATCCATGGGAAGAAGAGAAAATTAATTTCTATATGGAGAAAGAGTGGCTTTTTATAAAAAGTCTAATGCAATTCTCAGTTGAACTCTAAAATTTAGTTTTATGAGGGCATGATTACAGGATTCAGGCTTAAGTCTGAAATTTAAATGTGAAATAAGCAGTCAACATTGGAAACTGCTTTTCCTGAGCTCTTTGGAGAGCAGAGCCACTTTGGGTAGTGTTCACCTTGCCAAGAGTGGTGGTTCTTGCCAAGGTCCACCCCAGGAGTCAGCCCATGGCCTACTCCTACTCCTAGATACTGCCCATGAGGTGCTGATGGGGTACCCCCGACCTGGGTAGGTGAGCCCTGCTCACACTTTTCTAAGGAGTATACTGTGCTAGCTTTAGAAAGAGGACGAATTGTATCCCATATCCCCTTGAACCCAACTTCCAAAAGCCATTTGGAATCATTCATGGAGAAGGTCCTTGGAGGAATTTTAGGGTCACTGTGTTTCTGGAATTGTAAGCTTACTAAATAGTGGTGTAGTGCTGTGAATCCTTCTGTGTTTATGTAGGTCACATTCCCTTAGCTTCTTCACATCAAATAAAATCTGACTCAGAAGCAACCTCTCCCCATCCCCACTGCCCCAATACCCTGGGCTGGCAGGAAATTTAGGATCAGCCAAGACTCCCACACAACTGCCCCAAGGCTGTACAAGAATTTGTGGATTTATGTGGTGCTCAGGAAATAGAAGACATTTTCCTAATCTTCAGTCTGGTGTTGCTACTGATGTCCTCACCCTGATGACCCCTTGAACATGATGACCCCTATGGCTATGGTACTGCTCTCCAGTGGCCATGCAGTCTTTTTTCTAGACCTTGTTTTCTCCTTGGGGCACCCTTGTGTGGAGGGTGCCCCTTATCACTCACCAGGCTGGCTGACCTCCCTTCTAACCATTCTCCCTTGAGACTCAGAGTCATGGAAATTGGGCCATGTCCTTAGAATGGGGATGTTCTAGTTTGGTAAGGCTCCTGATGCAAAAATACCAGAAATGGGCTGGCTTTTATAATGGGAACTTTATTTGGGGTAAAAGCTCAAAATTCTGAGGCTATGACAATGTCCAAATCAAGGCATCATCAGAGACGCCTTTTCACCAAAAGTCCGCTGCTGGTTGGATCCTGGACCCCTGCCATGGAGCAAGGCAGAACAGCAGGTCTCCATTTGGGTCTCTGCCCCCTCCTCCAGGTGGCTTCCTCTCTGAGCTCAGCTGTGGGCAATCAAGTACGTGCATGGCTTGTCTCTTCAGCTTTGAGTTGCTCTGTAGGTCTAGCTTCTTGGGGACCTCTTTCCATGCCCCTGTCCTCTGCTGATTAAGAGCATACACAGCCTCTGGCCCGTGGACCTCTCTCAGGCTCTCGAAGCTTCTTTGTCTTTCTGCGACTGCAGGTGATCCTCTCTTTCACATGGCGGGGTCAAAATGTTGATTGTTTTTCTTTGTGTGTTTCTGCTTTCAGTTCTCCACTTATATAAGACCCCAGCAAGAGGGCAGATTCCAATCGGGGTGTAGTCCAATCAAAGACCCTAAGGCGATGTAATCAAAGTGATCTTATTAAAGTTCCCTTAACTGAGTCTAATAAATAAAGGTCCCATCTACACTGAGTTTACAGACACAGGAATAGATTAGCTTAAGAACATAATTTTCTGGGGTTCACAAAAGATAAACCAACAAAGGCTATGGAAAAAAATGAAGGCAACAAAATACAAATTAGTATTCCAATAAGTTTTCCTGCCACAACTGGATGGATGAAGAAATGGAATCACTGTCTACCTTACCTGGTACTCCTGTTCTAAGTACTGTGCATGCATGAACTCATTTCAACCCTCACAAGAACTCTTTACAAAGTAGGTCTGTTAATATCATCTCCTCTTTGTATACGAGGAAAGGGATTCATAGAGAGGTTAAGTCTTGTCCAAGATTACACAGCTGGTAAGTGGCAGATGAAGGATCTGAATTAAAGCAGTTTGACCCCAGAGACCATATGGAATAAATTAGTTGATTCATTCTTTAAATTAACCACTTATCCAATCAACAAGGGTATCTGTCATCCACCACATTGCAGGTACTGTGCTAGATGCTAGAAGTACAACAGTGAACAAAATAGATACGGGTCTTTTATTTGTGGTGCTCGAAGTATGGCTGCAGAGAGAGACATAAGCAAATGCAGAATGGTTGAAATTTACACTTCACAACTCAAATGTGCAAAAATGAATTGAGTTTCCTTTATTTTTTATGATAGGTCTCATTCCTGCTTTATGGCGGAATAAAATTCCCTTAAAATTATCAGAAAAAGGAATTCATTCTTTAATGGTTTAAAATAACTACCTTTGGATTAACTCTGTCTCTTTTGAATGCTTGCATCATATTTCAGAGTTTCTCACTCCTTCCCTTTCTGCTTCCTTCCTGGCTGGAACAGAGGGAGCCCAAGAAGCATTGTGCGGCAGGGAGGGTAATTTCCCTGAGCTTTACCATTAGAATTGCCCTGGGATTTCTCTACCAGCCTTGCCGGGGTTCCTTTGGCCCTCAATTCCCTCTTTGCTGGGGTGTAAGCTGCTGAAAGAGAGCCAGGTCCTCCAGGCTGACCGCTTTGCCTTGTTTCCTTTCTTTCCCTCCACAGCTTTCCCCAGCACTGGAGGAGCTTATACTTTCTCTTGTTGGAAGAGACCTTCTAAGTCATATTCTCCCCTACTCTATTGTCATCCTTGACATGGCCTTCTCCTTCCTGGAACAGTTTATTTATTCAACAGATTTTATGGAACACCTACCACGTACCAGGCTCTATTCTACACACTTGAGACATACCAGGGAGCAAAACACACAGAGTCCTGCCTTTATGAAGTTTACTTTCTAGTGGGGGGAAGGAAAAAAGGACAATAGGCACAAATAAGTAAGAAATCACATGCTACGCATCTTAGTTTGCCAGGCTGCTATGCCAAATACCATGCAGGGGATTGGCTTAAATAGTGGGAATTTATTGGTTCACAGATTTGACGATAGGGGAAGTCCAGGACCAAGGTGTCAGCAAGGCTGTGCTTTCCCCCCCAAGCTGGTGACATTCTGGTGCTGGCTTCCAGCAGTCTGGGCTCCTTGGCTTCTGTAGTCCTGCCACGTGTCACATGGATGTATCCTCTATTCTCTTCTGGGTTCTGTTAACTTCCGGCTCCCGGCGTCCTGGCTTCTCCCTGGGGCTACCAGTGACTATTCTGCTTATAAAGGACTCCAGTATCGGGATTAAGGCCCATCCTCATTCTGCTGGGCCACATCTTAATCAAAAATAACATCTTCAAGAGACCCTATTTACAATGGATTCACACCCACAGGAATGTGGATTAAGATTAAGAACATGCCTTAAATTGGGGTATGTAATTCACCCTGCTACAGTAGGTTAGATCATAAATGTTAGCAAAAAAGAAAAATTTGAGCAGCGAAAGTCGGGTGGAGAGCTGGGGCTGGAAGTCATGTTACAAATTTAAATTGAGTGGTCAGGGTAATAAGGTTGAGATTGAACGGAGATTTGAAGCCAGGGTTTTGGACATGAGAGGGGTGAGGGGGACAGATGGGAGAGCAATTGCCCTAAAATGGGAGCATGACTGGCACACAGCAAAGGATCAACAAGGCTGGAACAGAGTGATACCGGGGATGGGAGTTAGGGGGTAAAGGAGAAAGGTAGAGGAATGAGGGGAGTAGTAGCAACTGCAGAAAGTAAGCTTATAGAAATGGAGCAGGATCATTTAATAGTACCATAATTGCTTTATTGAGCTCTTTTCCCCATCAAATTATTAGCTCGTTTAGTCAAGTTGGGTTTAATACTTCTTTACTTTTTTTTTCTTGCTGGGATGAAGGCACTTAATTACCAATTCATTTTCTTAAAATAAAATAAAAAATTGAGGGATTATTTGAGCATGGTTCTACCTAGGAACAAAGTGATGAGCTAAACTCTCTTTTGCATTTCCACATATCTGTAAATTCCCGACGAGTGTTACAATTAGTCCTGTGTTGTGGTGAAAGCTTTCTAGTTTATATTCAGGTCTACGCTTGTCCTGTTGGCAGAGCGTCAGTCGGTCAGGTTGGAGAAAGAAGATACCCATGCAACAGTGTGCCCTGATTCAATAAGACATTCGGGGGTAAATTTCCAGGGGAGAAAAAGATAGCAGGCTTACCAATGGCACTTAGCTCAGGAGCATAAAGGCACAGAGTTAACAGATGTTTTTGCCTAAAAAGAGACACTTTTAATTAATATTTAGGTAAAGTCACAGTGGTAAATGGTCATCCCTGGAAATTCATCCCAGGAATTTGGCTCGTCTGCCCTGTGGGGTCCCTTCAGTTCAGTAATATTTATCTTATTAACTTTGAAACTGAAGTTTTTGTCGTGACTCTCACAAGGCAAAACTTAACAGGTGCCACTCCTGCCCGATCAGTTAAAAATCCTCCGGCCACAAATGCCATATCATGTAGACTTTATTCAAGTAGAGATGACATGTTTTCTGAAGAGGAGTTGGATAAGAATGCAGGAGCTCGGCATCTAATAAGTTTCTTTTCTTGGTTTGAACAACTGAAGAAATGTGAGGAGCATGTTGGGAAAAGAGAGATTGTTCTTCAGTGTCTGTTAAGAATTAGCTATGTGTCTTTGTACTGCACACAAGTAAAATCTGTAAAATATCACATTCCTAGAAGGTGGATTAATGAAATTCCGAAACCATCTAAATATGATACACCTCTTGGACCATCTCACATATGTTAAAAATTGTTATAGCCATTTCCCCATCACTGCAACCCCAATTTGTGTGTGTGTGTGTGTGGAAAAAAAGAGAAAAAGAATTCATGAAATTAAAGTAAGTATTTCTCAACATGTGGCAAATCCATCACATACGTGATAAATCTTTTTCAGAGTGGCACTCAGAACAAGACTGCCTATTCTCCTGGGCTCTAATAACTCATTAGTCCAGTGTATAATTGAACTTTGCATCCGAACAAAGTTCCAAAGACCCCTAGTGAGCAGTTTGTTTCTTGCTGAGCACATTTTAAGGTGGCATTTTGGGTTGTTTGCTTTTCCTCTCCTTGAATGCCATGAAGCAGTTTACTAGAGCAGAATTGCTTTTATGTGTCCTTTTTCCTTTCATGTCCATTTCTGGCTGGCTCTTCAATAGTGCAGCCATTGGCACAAGCTGTAATGCTCCGGTAACTGGGCAAGCAATTAGTGGAGCCAGACAAATCTTCCTTCTTGCAGCAAGGCTTTCTTTGGCCTCTCCAAACACAGCAGGCCAAACAATGAAGACCATGAGAGGAGACCAAACAGCAAGTCCCTTTTTTTAAAAAAAAAATAAAAGAAACAAACTCAAAACATTATTAATAGTTACCATTTTGGAACTGAGGTCAAGATGCTTTTTGGGAACGTTGCTATGAGGATAATGGAGAAGGGATGGCTGGATGCCATTCTCACCCGGCTTTTTCTGTGCTTACCATCTTGTGTTTCCCTCCCTGCCTTGTAACACATCACCTTAGGGGCAAAGATTCAGATCCCAGATCAAAGCATGGCGAAGAGAAGAAGCCTGTGGAAATCTCTGACATGCAGAGAGCCCAGTTTGAGGGGTAAGAACTGAATGAGACACCTCTTCAAACAGCTTGGAAACAAATGACAGATTAGGGCTGGAGCTGTAATTGGAGCTTGAAACGAGATTTCTTCCATCCTGAAAACTAAACAAACTAGAGAAAAGAGAAACAAAACATCTAAATATAATTTATAGACACAAAGGAGCAATTGAATTAGGAAGAATAGGCAAGAGCTCAAAGGTAAATCTGAGCATGCATTTTGTAGGCACGGGATCAGAAGAAATATATTTTTTAAGCCGTTCAAAATTCTGAATCCTTCAGCTTTTGAAAAGCAGTTGAAGAAATGGAAAAGACGTGGCTGGAAGCACTATTGAAACCAGGGGTGTAGAAATTCTTAGGTCTAGCAGACTGAGCTCATCTCAGGGACAGGGAATGAGGGGCAAAAGGAGTTGTGTTCCCATATCGTCCCTGTGGAGTACACAAGAGCTGTAGTCCCTCCCTTCATCTTGGTAGACACCATATGGGATCAATCTTGGTGATGATGATAAGTCCTTGGTGACTGTGATATTTCCCTTTGAGATCCTTCAGACTTGACATGGAACTGGGGTGGGGTGGGAGGGTGGAGAAGGGGGAGGGAGAGCAAGGGATCTTAAGGGATAAAAGAGGATAATGAATTTCAAACAAACCACAAGGAGACAAAAAAGATTGGACTCCTCAGAGAAGTTTCAACACTTCCCAAACAAACGAGTTAGGGAAACTTTACTAAATGTGCTGCCTGTAATTTAAGGTAGTAAAGGAGAGGATTCCTTTGCATCATGCTTTTTGAAGGCTGGAATAAGTTCTGATGGATGCTCTTGCAAATTATACTGCAATTCCTAATTTCCCAACGTGCTACAGCTTGTCACTTAAGCAGGACACCTAGGATGAAGTTGGTTTGGGTGTTTTTTCAATTTGTAAAAACAATCAGGAGTGCTATATTGGGAGTGGGCAGATGTGGGTTCCTGGCTCCCCCCACCCCCCACCCCAGACACACTACTTTTGTTACCTTAAGCAAATCAGATAGTGTCTTCAGACCTGCATTCTAATGTGTAAAGTGAGGGGATTGGGTCAGATGACCTTTCAGAACCCTCTAAGAGCTGGAAATGCTCTCCATTTTTAACATTCTTTAGCTTTAAGTTTATCTTATTACTATCCCCATGGAAATAACTCAGAATCCTATCTTCTGGCAACTTCCTTTAAAATGCTCTCTAAAAGGAAAACTTCATAGAAAAGGTTTCCTTTGTAGCAATGTGTGTGTCTAGTTTTTATTTGCTAAAGGCATATAGTTTTCACTGCCATCCACACCAGCTTCTCCTCTTCTTTGCCGGTCTTCTCCTGTTCTTTCTGCTCCTCATCTGACTGTGAATGATGAGACCCAAGTGGAAACCTTAAAAACAGGAATAGAGCAAGAGGAGGAGGGAAGGAGGGAAAGGAGAAGAAAAGTGAGAGGACAGTCTAGCCAAAAGGAGAGGGCAATGAGAAGGGCGTGCGGAAAGAATGAGGGGTAGCCTTTCCTGGGTAGCCCTCAGGATGATTGGGTTTTGACAGTTCTGGGTTTAACAGCCCTTCAATGGCTCCAAATTTCTAACAAGAACTAGGAATGTTTGAGCTGGCTAGCTGAGACTATACATCTCCTTCCTCTTGAGATCACCGGGCTCTGTGCTACACTGATAACAGGGTAGTTTGGTCAGACATCCTGGGGCGGAAGTAGGATCTACAAGCATATAAACATTCCCAAGGGAATTCGGGGAAGCATTGAAAAGGTCTACTATTAAAGAAGCAGAGGCTGAACTCCTTTTGGGACACCTATGAATCATGCAAGCCCATGAATTGCCATCTGATCCACTGATAGAGCTCACTGCTCCTCTCCACTCATGTTTCCAACCCAAACTGTTCTCACATTCAGGGTTACCACTAGGCCTCCGTGTGAGATGGACACATTCTTTTGTCATGTTGCATCCGGTCTGACAAAAGGTGTCGGGCTGGATGTCAGCCCCTACTTGTCCTTACATCCGGGCACCCTGGAGCGGGGCCCTCTGGCTGGCAAACATATGCGTCAGCCTGCTCAACCTCATACGGGAATTGCTTCCAGGTCCATAGACCAGGCAAAGCTCCAATTGCCACCCATTAATCAGCACCTCCTAGCACCACAGAGAGGCAGAATTAGGTAACTACATAGGGAAATGATGGTAGTGCTGTGTGATCCTGGTGCCCCAGGAGGAGGTCAGTTCTGGAAAAGCCAGTACTTTAGTTTTTCTCCTTTAAGACTCCTTGAAAGGTGAACTGCTTTCAGCAAAACCAAACTTCGTAGTTAAAAGTCAGGAGAGTGGGGAAGCGGCTGTGGCTCAATCAGTTGGTCTCCCGTCTACCATATGGGAGGCCCTGGGTTCGCGTCCTGGGGTCTCCTTGTGAAGGCAGGCTCGCCCACAAGTGCCGCGGAGAGCCGCCCAGCCCACCAGTGCCTCAGAGAGTCAACTCACCAAGGTGATGCAACAGAAAAAGGAGACAAACAAACAAACAAACAAAAGAGCGCGCAGTGATTGGACACAGAGAGCAGACAACAAGCATGCCATGGGGGGGGGAGGGGAGATTAAATAAAATAAATACAGACACAGAAGAATACACAGTGAATGGACACAGAGAGCAGACAGCAAACAAAAAAGTCACAAAGGTGGGGGAGAAAAAAAAAGAAGAGAAAAAAAAGTCAGGAGAGTGGTTAACCTTGGCTGGGGGTCAGGGGTGGACGTGACAGGAAAGAACCATAGAGGGACTTTGGGTGCTGATAACATCCTCTTTCTTGATTTGTGTAGTGGTCACACAGGTGTACTTGGTTTATGAAAAGTCACTGTGTGGTACAATTAGGATTTGTATACTTTTGTGTATCTATATTATAGTTCAATAAAGAATGTTTCCTTAAAATATGCTCTTCTTGAGGAAAGAGATTGTGTTTTTCTTAATGACTCTTATCTCCTACATCAAAAACAATGTCTGGTTCATAACAAGTACACAATAAGTAGTTGTTGAATGAAAAAAAGGAGGGGAAGTGTTTTCCTCTAGTGTCCCAGCATCAACCATCTATCTGCCTTTCTTCAGAAGCTCTGACTATGGCAACCACACAGTTTACAGATGTCGGCTGGGGCAACATCTCAGAGCTACCCAGCAAGGAACTTGACAGACGGATGCCTGGTCTTCTGTGCTCAAGTTCTCTCAAGCATAGAATGGATTTTCAAGCCTGAAGAAACAATGCTAATAACAGATGCAAATCATTTGAAGCAAGAACTCCATGACAAAGAGAAAATTAGAACTTCAAATGGAAAGGTCAAAAGACCTGTTCCAGGAGGTTCTTTCTGACCTACTGTGGATAGAGAAACCAGACACCCTGAAATTTTCAGAAAAATCTTGAAGTTGGGTATTTCATTGTCATCATCGGACATATTTGTCCTGATTTTTAAAAAATGCTTAGGGAAGCAGATGTGGCTCAAGCTATTGAGCTCCCATCCACCACGTGGGAGGTCCAGGTTTGGTTCCCGGTGCTTCCAAAAGAAGATGAGCAAGACAGCGAGCTGACATGATGGGCTGGCACGGTGAGCTGATGCAACAAGATAACCCGAGAGACACATGGAGGAAAACATAATGAGAGACCCAACAAAGCAGGGTAGGGAGGTGGCTCAAGTGATTAGGTATCTCCCTCCCTTATGGGAGGTCCCAGTTTCGGTTCCTGGTGCCTCCTAAAAAAACAAACAAACAAAGGGAAGACCAGCACAGCAAATGTAAACAACAATCAATGAAGGTGAAGGAAGGGGTGAGGAGAAATAAATAAAAATAAATCTTATACAAAAATGCTTAACAATTTTTTCCAAGTAATCGCAAACCTATAGAATAGTTCAAGTATGATATAAAAACTTTTTTCCTGAACCTTTTGAGAGTAAGTTGCTGACCTGATGTCCCCTCATCCCTGGATACTTCACTGTGTATTGAGGACGTTAAGGAGATTCTCCTACGTAGTCATAGTAAAATCATCAAATTCAGGAAATTAACAGGGGCAAAACACTGCCACTTGAAACACAGGCTCCATTAAAGTTTCTTCACTGGTACCAATAATGCCCTTTTTGGCAACAAGGTGTAGTTCAGAATCATGCACTGCATTTAGTTGTCATGTCTCTTTGGTTTCTTTTAGTCTTCAACAGTTTTTAGCCTTTCCTTGACGTTTATGGCCTTAATTCTTTAAAAAATTACAGGGCAGTTATTTAGTTGAATGTTTGTCAGTTTGGGTTTCTCCACTGTTTCTTCGTGATTCAATTTTGGTTATTCAACTTAGGCAGGGATGTCACAGAAGTGAGGCTGTGTTCCTCTCATCAGGTGGCACATGGCTTTGATTTGTCCTGTTACTGCTAATGTTTGCTTTGATCACTTGATTAAGGCAGTGTGTGTGTCTGTTTTCTCCAGTGTGCAGCTACTCTTTTCCCCTTAAAATTATAAGTATTTTTTGGACAGGTACTTTGAAACTATGTAAATATACCATTCATCATCAAAATTTCAATTTATTCATTTGCTAATTCAGCCTTAATAGAATCATGGTTTTTCCTATTTTATTCATTGGGCTATAATTCATTGCCATCATTATTACTTTTTTTTTTTTTTAATTTTTTTATTTTTTATTGACTTTGTAATAATATTACATTAAAAATATATATGTGAGGTCCCATTCAACCCCATCCCCCCACTCCCCCTCTCCCCCCCCCAACAACACTCGTTCCCATCATCATGACACATCCATTGGATTTGGTAAGTACATCTTTGGGCACCTCTGCACCTCATATACATTGGTTCACATCATAGCCCATACTCTCCTCCATTCCATCCAGTGGGCCCTGTGAGGATTTACAATGTCCGGTGATTGCTTCTGAAGTACCATCCAGGGCAGCTCCATGTCCCAAAGATGCCTCCACCTGTCATCTCTTCCTGCCTTTCCCCATACCCTTCGTCCACTATGTCCACTTTTCCCATTCCAATGCCACCTCTTCTATGTGGACATTGGATTGGTTGTGTCCGTTGCACCTCTATGTCAAGAGGAGGCTCAGATTCCACATGGTTACTGGATGCAATCCTCCTGCTTTCAGTTGTAGGCACTCTAGGCTCCATGGTGTGGTGGTTGTCCTTCTTCAACTCCATCTTAGCTGAGTGAGGTGAGTCCAATAAATCAGATTGTAGGAGCTGGAGTCTGTTGAGGCTCAGGGCCTGGCTATCATATTGTCAGTAGAAAGATTCAATCCCCTAAATATATCTTAAACCCCAACATTAACTGTACCTCCAGCACATTGGCATGAAAGTCTTATGAAGGGAGATCCCATCTGAGTCCAGATTCATCACACATAAACACCATTTCCAAAGAGGGGCCATCTGCCCTGGTAGTTAACCCCATCGGCCATGACCATAACTCCCGATGGTCTCTTTAGCCCTCAAAGGAACCAATATCTGGGGGTTGTATCTGCTTTATCTGTCTCTCTGACTCTGCTCAGTTGTGCATGAGGGCAAACCTTCTGCCAGCCTCCAGACTCTTTTTTAGAAACTCGTAGCCATATAAACTCATTTCTCCTTTCCATTTCCCCCTTACTTTAGGTCAAACAGCATTTTAAAGTCATGGTATTTTATGTAGACATGGATATTCTGCTGATCCGCATTGAACCTTCCATATAAGGTCATTTTCCAGTTGCATCATCAGTTGGTAGTTGATAGTGGTCCCTCGTTGCCAGGGAGGCTCATCCCCGGGTGTCATGTCCCATGCTGGGGGGAAGGCATTGCATTTACATGCTGAGTTTGGCTTCGAGACTGGCCACATTTGAGTAACATGAAGGCTGACAGGAGGAAATTCCCAGGCACAAAGTTGTTCTAGGCCTTGTTCTTATTTTGGGTTTATCAGCTCACAAGCATAGTCATTAGCATCAGGGGCTCACTGTTGAACCCTCACTCCCTCCCGGTCCCCGTCACTGTACCTGGAAGACTGTCGCTGCTCCCCTAGGGACCACGACAGAGCACCACTGGCCAGGAACCCAGTATCCCCCCTACTGTGGTTTTTAATTGTTGCCACTATGAGTATATCCAAACATTACCATGCACCCTGGACATATGTTCTGTACAGCTCCCTGTCAGCCATATATCACCTGTCATTGGTACCCCATACCAGTATCCCTCCATTGCCATTGTTGAAACACTCTGTGATCCAGAACTCCCCGAAATTTGAAGCCCAATATAATTTCATGGTCCCTTGCTAGGGAATGGCATATAGCGATGAGCTTAAAGGATAGATAAAGAACTTGGATAAAGTTAGATAAAGAACTTAGATAAAGAATGTTGGCTTGAAAAAATTCCACATCCTATCTTTTTCTTTCCCCCCCCCCCCCCCAATTATTCAGCTTTTCTTCACAGGAGTCCTAGACCACAGCAATGTATATATATAATATACAGCACTCCCACACATCCACCAGAAAACCTTTTCCCTTCCACAGTGATACTCTTACGCCCTATTCATATCATATTTACTTAAAGTGATGTACAGAGTCTGAGACATTAGCTTTCTAACAAGGTGACATCTGTACTTACATTGTGGTGCATACTTTAGGATACACAGTTCTTTACATTTTTAGTTATCCTATGTTTTACATTATGGTTTACATTATCAGTCTGTCATCTCCTATATGTTATAGTGTAATATTACATGTTTTATATCCATCCTTGTGTACTCTCAAGAAACTCCTCTCTTACCCCCCATTTACTTTGGTTCCACACATTTAACGTCCATTTTCCCTTCCACCTTGGTGTCCTCAGTGATAGCCAACCTCCGTTTCCTGAGGAGCCACTTCCAGAGATAGATGGAATAGTGTTCAGGTCCTAACTTACTCAACTGCCCCAATGCCCTGGGAGCCACCCTTTCTCTCGAGGGATACAGTTCCCTCTATTTGATGGCATTAGTCCTCCCCAGGATGTGGGTCCACCCCCACTCTCACTACTTGGGTTTCTACCCCATGGTGTCACCCACTCTGGCAGAATGAGCATTTAGGCATTCCCCAGGAGCCCGTCCTGCATCAGACCCTCCCCTCCGAGCATTCTAAACAGGTAACCCTCTTTATTATATTTTGATATGATTTTCTCGGCATTTTACTCTCCACCAACACCTGACCCTCTCCTGGTTCGTATGCTACCCCTCCCTCCCCCCACTTTTGGGCAACGTTACCCATCCACCCTCAAACCCCAGCCACCCTCAAACCCGCAAAGCCCCAAGCAAAGGCAACCCCTTGCCCCCCTTTTATCTCTTCTTTGTGTTCATACTTACCACCATCTCGTCTTAAATTCGACCCCTGCAGACATCGGCTCATATCCTTCCTCCACCCTCCGATTTCCTGTAAGCCTATCGTTCAGTCTCTTGCTATCTAGGGCAGCTTGTTTATTTCATATCATTGAGGTCATGTAGTATTTGTCCTTCAATGTCTGGGTTGCTTCACTCAACATAAGGTTCTCAAGATTCATCCATGTTATCACATGTGTTTGTAGTGTGTTTGTTCTTACAGCCGAGTAGTATTCCATTGTGTGTATATACCACATTTTATTGATCCACTCATCTGTTGATGGGCATTTGGGTTGATTCCAACTTTTGGCAATAGTGAACAATGCTGCTATGAACATTGGTGTACATATATCGGTTTGTGTTCTTGTTTTCAGTTCTGCTGGGTATATACCCAGCAGTGGTATTGCTGGGTCATATGGCAAATCTATGGCTAGTTTTTTGAGAAACCGCCATACTGTCCTCCAGAATGGTTGGATCCTTCTGCATTCCCACCAGCAGTGGATGAGTGTTCCCCTTCCTTCACATCCTCTCCAGCACTTGTATTCTTCTGTTTTTTTCATAGCTGCCAATCTTATGGGTGTAAGATGGTATCTCATTGTAGTTTTGATTTGCATTTCCCTGATAGCTAGAGATTTGGAACATTTTTTCATGTGCTTTCTTGCCATTTGTATTTCTTCTTCGGAGAAGTGTCTGTTTAAGTCTTTTTCCCATTTTTTAAATGGGTTGTTTATCTTTTTATTTTCAAGATATAGGAGTTCTTTATATATGCAAGTTATAAGTTTCTTATCAGATATATGGTTGCCAAATATTTTCTCCCACTGTGTGGGCTCCCTTTTTACTTTCTTGATAAACTCCTTTGAGGTGCAGAAGGCTTTAATTTTGAGGAAGTCCCATTTATCTATTAGTTCTTTTGCTGCTCGTGCTTTTGGTGAGATATTCATAAATCCATTTCCTATTACAAGGTCCTGTAGATGTTTCCCTACACCGCTTTCTAAGATTTTTATGGTCTTGGCTCTTATATTTAGGTCTTTGATCCATCTTGAGTTGATCTTTGTATAAGGTGTGAGATGGTAATCCTCTTTCATTCTTCTACATATGGCTATCCAGTTCTCCAGACACCATTTGTTGAATAGGCCACTCTCTCCCAGTTGAGAGGGTTTGGTGGCTTTATCGAATATTATGTGGTTGTATATGTGAGGTTCTATATCAGAGCTTTCAATTCGATTCCATTGGTCTATATGTCTCTCCTTATGCCAATACCATGCTGTTTTCACCACCGTAGCTTTATAGTATGTTTTGAAGTCAGGTAGTGTGATTCCTCCAATTTCGTTTTTCTTTTTCAGTATGTCTTTGGCTATTCGGGGTCTCTTTCCTTTCCAAATAAATTTCATAGTTAGTTTTTCTAGTTCCTTAAAGAAGGCTGCATTGATTTTTATTGGGATTGCATTGAATGTGTAGATCAGTTTTGGTAGGATAGACATCTTAATAATGTTCAGTCTTCCTATCCATGAACAAGGAATAGTCTTCCATTTATTTAGGTCTTCTTTGATTTCCTTGAACAATCTTGTATAGTTCTCGGTGTATAAGTTCTTTACCTCTTTAGTTAAATTTATTCCTAAGTATTTGATTTTTTTATTTACTATTGTGAATGGTATTTGTTTCTTGATTTCCTCCTGATCTTGCTCATTATTGGTGTACAGAAATGCTACTGATTTTTGCGCATTGATCTTATAACCTGCGACTTTACTAAACTCATTTATGAGTTCTAGAATCTTCGTTGTAGATCTCTCAGGGTTTTCTATGTATAGGATCATGTCATCTGCAAATAATGAAATTTTGACTTCTTCCTTTCCAATTTGAATGCCTTTTATTTCTGGTTCTTGCCTCAGTGCTCGAGCAAGTACTTCTAAGACAATGTTAAATAGGAGCGGAGACAGTGGGCATCCTTGTCTTGTTCCTGAGTTTAGAGGGAAGGAGTCTAGGATTTCTCCATTGTAAACAATATTGGCTTTAGGTTTTTCATACATACTCTTTATCATGTTCAAAAATTTCCCTTGTATTCCAACCTTTTGGAGTGTTTTTATCAAGAAAGGGTGCTGTATTTTGTCAAATGCTTTTTCTGCATCAATAGATATAATCATGTGATTTTTTTCCTTCAATCTGTTTATATGGTGTATTACGTTGATTGATTTTCTTATGTTGAACCATCCTTGCATACCTGGGATGAATCCCACTTGGTCGTGGTGTATAATACGTTTAATGTGTTGTTGAATACGATTAGCAAGTATTTTGTTAAGTATTTTTGTGTCTAGGTTCATTAGAGAAATTGGTCTGTAATTTTCCTTTCTTGTGATGTCTTTGTTTGGCTTTGGTACTAGGGTAATGTTGGCATCATAGAAGGAGTTGGGTAACGTTCTTTCTGTTTCGATGTTTTGGAATAGTTTCAGCAGGATTGGTGTCAGTTCTTTCCGGAATGTTTTGTAGAATTCACCTGTGAAGCCATCTGGCCCTGGGCTCTTCTTAGTTGGGAGATTTTTAATAACTGATTCTATCTCTCTGCTTGTGATTGGTTTGTTAAGATCATCAATTTCTTCTTTTGTCAATATGGGCTGTTTATGTGTTTCTAGGAATTTGTCCATTTCCTCTAGATTGTCATTTTTGTTGGAATATAGTTTTTCAAAATATCCTCTTATGATAGTCTTTATTTCTGTGGGGTCAGTGGTGATATCGCCTTTCTCATTTCTTATTTTGTGTATTTGCATCTTCTCTCTTTTTTTCTTTGTTAGTGTTGCTAAAGGTTTGTCAATTTTGTTAATCTTCTCAAAAAACCAGCTCTTGGTCTTGTTTATCTGTTCAAGTGCTTTCTTATTTTCTATTTCATTTAGTTCTGCTCTTATCTTTGTTATTTCCTTCCTTCTTCTTCCTGTTGGATTGCTTTGTTATTGTTTTTCTAATTCCTTCAAATGTGCTGTTAGTTCTTCACTTTTTGCTCTTTCTTCTTTTTTGATATATGAATTTATGGCTATAAACTTCCCTCTCAGTACTGCTTTTGCTGCATCCCATAGATTTTGGTATGTTGTGTTATCATTATCATTTGTTTCAAGGTAGTCATTGATTTCTTTTGAGATTTCCTCTTTGACCCACTGTTTTTCTAAGAGTGTGCTGTTTAATTTCCAAATCGTGGTGTGAAATCTGGGCTTCTGTCCCTTGCAAATCTCCAGCTTGACTCCACTGTGGTCAGAGATAATGTTTTGTATGATTTCAATCTTTCTGAATTCGTTCAGCCTTTCTTTGTGGCCTAGCATATGATCTATCTTGGAGAATGATCCATGTGCACTTGAGAAAAATGTATATCCTGCTGTGTTTGGGTGTAGCGATCTATATATGTCTATTAGATCCAGCTCCTCTAATATACTATTCAGATGTTTTGTTTCTTTGGTGATTCTCTTTTGAGATGTTCTGTCCAGAGTTGATAGTGGTGTATTAAAATCCCCCACTATAATTGTAGATGTATCTATTCTTTCACTTAGTTTTTCCAGCGTTTGCCTGACGTATTTAGAGGCACCCTTGTTAGGGGCATAGATATTTATGATTGTTCGATCTTCTTGACAGATTTTCCCTTGGACTAAAATGTAGTATCCTTCTTTGTCTCTCACAATTGTTTCACATTTAAAGTCTATTTTGTCTGATATTAATATAGCTACTCCTGCCTTTTTTTGGTTATTGTTAGCTTGTATGATTGTTTTCCAGCCTTTCACTTTCAATCTCCATGCGTCTCTGGGTCTAAGATGTGTCTCTTGTAGACAGCATATGGATGGGTCATATTTCCTTATCCAATGTCCCAGTCTGAATCTTTTGATAGGTGAGTTTAATCCATTGACATTCAGTGTTATTACTATCAAGGAATTATTTGTGTTAGCCATACTTTGATTGGATTTGTGTTTGTCATATTTTGTTTGTATATTTTTTTTTGTCTTTTTTGTTGTTGTTGTTGGTCTTATACTCTCCTCCAACTTTGCCTTTCCTGTTTTTTCCTTTCTTCCTGCAGCACTCCCTTTAGAATTTCTTGAAGGGGAGGTTTCTTGTTGGTATACTCTTTCAGTTTCTGTTTGTCTGCGAATATTTTGAACTCTCCATCATATTTGAATGCTAGTTTAGCTGGATAAAGTATTCTTGGTTGGAAATTTCTTTCCTTTAGTACCTTGACTATATCATACCACTGTCTTCTTGCCTCCATGGTTTCAGAAGAGAAATCAGCACTTAATCTAATTGAGCTTCCCTTGTATGTGATGGTTTTCTTTTCTCTTGCTGCTTTTAGGATTTTCTCTTTGTCTTGAGCATTGGATAATTTGACAAGTATATGTCTTGGGGTGGGCCTGTTGGGGTTTATGACTTGTGGAGTGCGCTGTGCTTCTTGGATATGTACATCTGTCTCTTTCAGTATATTTGGGAAGTTTTCAGCCATTATTTCCTGCAACACTCTTTCTGACCCCTTTCCCTTCTCTTCACCTTCTGGAATGCCTATAATACGTATGTTTGAGTGTTTTGCATTGTCATTCAGGTCCCTAAATCCTAATTGGATTTTTTCTATCTTCTTATTGACCCCTTCTACTATCTGTTTGATTTCTGATGTACTGTCTTCCACATCACTAATTCTCTGCTCTGTCTCTTCTAGTCTGCTGATATTTGCTGCAAGTGTATTTTTGATTTCTTGAACTGTGGTGTTCATTCCCATCATATCTGTTATGTTTTTGCGTATGTCTGCAATTTCCCCTCCAAGTGATATCTTCATGTTGTTAACCTCTTTCATTACTGCATCAAATTTGTCAGTGATAAATGTTCTAAGATCTTTCATTGCTTGTGCCAAGTTTTGCTCCCCTTCGTGATTATTGGTTTGTTGATTGGATTCAGCCATGTTTTCCTGATTATTGGTTTGGTTTGTAGATTTTTGTTGCTTTCTGGTCATCTCTTTATTTTGACGAATTTAATCAGTTCCTTAGCTTCTTTGTCTGCTCTTGGAGGTTAATTAGTTGTTATTTTTGCATAGGTGTTATATCTTCTCTTTGTCAGATTTTTCTTCTTATTCTAGTTACTTGTTGTTGGTTAAGTTCACTTTAGAGGAAAGTATTAGTGTTGGGGAAAGGCAATTGTGTAAGCAAGGGAAAAGTGTAAAGTTGTATTGGTGATGTATGTTAACAAAGCAAGAATATGAGGTCTGGAAGGATGGAGGTTAGATTCATGTAGATTGTATAGAGTTATAGCTGTAGGTAGAGTACCTTTTATGAAGTAGATGACTGAATTTGGGAGGAATATGGTATGAACTACAAAGCTATTGTTTTCATGAGAGAGGGAGAAAGAAAGGAGAGGTAATAGTTTCAAGAGTGGATAATAGACAGAAAACAGAACAAAGGTATTAGAAATTAAGAGTTAGACACTTTGTGGATCAAAGAACGGGAGGTTGGGGGTGGAATATAGGAGAGATAGTAGATGATAGTGGATATCAAGATGCAGGGGAAGGGGGATAGTGTAGGTAGCCTAAATCAGTTCACACAGAAATGAGGCAGTGGAGGATTGGAAAACCCAGCAAATGTGAGGTGTTCCCTGTAGCACCTATTGTATACTTGAATTAAAATAAAAATAAGTGGAAGATGAGGGACAAGAGGGAAAGAGAAAACCGAAAAAAAAAAAACTAATTATAATAAAGAAAAAAGAAAGACAAGAAGAAAGGAAGAAAGAAAAAGAGGATGGGCAAACGGTGGGGAACGGATAGGGAGAAGAGAGATACAGGTATACACGTGTCACAATTGCAACACTATCTAAAAGAACAACTTCCCCCCGCTTTGCCCTAAAACCCCCCGTCTGTCTGCCCAAATGGGTCTGCAAGCACCTCCCTTCCCACAAACCCCCAATAGGCCGCCCAGGGCCCACGAACTCCCCAGTACTGCAGATGCTCCAAAAAAAAAATAAAATAAAATAAAATAAAGTAAAATAAATTAAAAAAAAAAAAAAAAAAAAAAAGAACAGAAACCCCTCCACAGGCCCGGCTCCGCCCGCCACCGCGGCCTGGACCGGCCCCGCCCGGCTCCGTAACCGCCGCGGCCTGACCCGGCTCCACCTGGCTCCGCTCTCTACAGCGGCCCGGCCCAGCTCCGGTGTCCGCCTCTCGCCACCGCGGCCTGCACCGGCCCCGCCTGGCTCCCCATTATTACTTTAGATGCACAAATTATCCCCAACTTGGTCAGTGGATTCCCTTCAGATTGGCTTCTGTCTCCTTTTGGAACATCGTCATTACTCTTTGAGCACTCCTTTGCTTTCTGGCATATGATATTCATCTTGTACTTTCTCTGTCTCTGTCCAAGGAGAAACATATGTTGAAAACCACGAGTCCACACCGATACTGATGATTCTAAGTTGACACCAGCCCAATGGAGTTTGTGTTTGTACCTTCCTTGTCTTTGCTCCCATTATCCCTGCATGATTTCTCTTCTCCACTGCCATCTCTCCCCCTGTATGGTCACCCTCCACACACTGCTTGCTCCTGTACTCCATATTGAGTCACCCCTTTGCATATCTTTTCCTTACCCTGTTGTGGCTATGAAATCCATGCTGGGCCTCTGCACATTGGCCCCCTCCCCTCCCCTGCCCCCCCTCTGCTGCTCGTCCCTTTCGTTGCTACCCTCCTCACCCTGCTTGGGCTCTGACACCCTGTTCTGGACCCTTGCAGCTCCCTCCCCTCTCCCTCTGCCAGTGTGGAAGCCCACCTTGGTCTGCCCCAGAGAATGGTTTCAGAACCGAATTCTTCAGGAAGCAAAGTGAAGGAAAGGGAAGAATTAGGAAGGGAAGAAAAAGGAAGGGGAAGGGGAAGACTGAAACTCTACCTGCCTACTCTTGTCCCTTGAAACTTTGGCATTCACTGTTATTTACTTCTAACCCCATCTTATCGTCTGCTTCTCAGAGAACCAGATGAGTGGTGAATCCCCTTTGCTAAAAAAAATTATGTAAATACAGTACTTAGAAAAACTATATCCAAAGTAGTTGAGTAATTATATTACTTACAATCAGGGTTGTACCAGAAAATTAGGAAGTACAATCACCCTATTTATGTTTTTCTCTGAAACTTCTCCCAAGGATAGACTGCAAATCTGATCATCCTTATCCCAATAGGAAGATATGAGACTGGGGTATAGAGCAGGTTGGAACTTGAGGATCAAGGCTTTGCCCTTGAAGTAAAGAAGAGAAAAGGGTGAAGGAGAGCTTTCTCCTAAATTTTAACCCAGAAAAATGTGTTCACAATAAATTGTTTTAAGACCTTTTATTCTGTTTAGATGGTTCACCCAAATCTATTGGTTTATGATTGAGAAAGAAGTAACCCTTTCAGGCCAGTAAGGAGAAATATCTGATTCTTTTTATTGTGGTTTCCAGAAAAATGTTTGCTACAACTTACTATGTAAGTCTTATTACTATTTCAAGTAACCCTGGCCAGTCCCGCTTGGTGAAAGATGATTAAAGATGTAACGATTGCAGTGATAACAGCAGAAGACCCTGCCTTTGATTCATAGCTCCCAACCGGGAGAAACATGGGGACTCTAATTTACTACCCTGCCTTTTTACAAAAGGGATCCTGTTCACACCCAAGAACTTGTCCTCATTGCTGCTGTGGGAATGAAGTTCTATCTCCCTAAATCCTCTCACTTCCTGCTTCTCCCAGGGTCTTTGATCTTTTCTTTTTTTTAAAAAGATTTATTTATTTATTTAATCCTCCCCCCCCCCCCCCGGTTGTCTGTTCTCTGTGTCTATTTGCTGTGTCTTGTTTCTTTGTCCACTTCTGTTGTCATCAGTGGCAGCAGGCTGCACTTTCTTTCGCGCTGGGCGGCTCTCCTCACGGGTGCACTCCTTGCACGTGGGGCTCCCCTACGCGGGGGACACCCCTGCGTGGCAGGACACTCCTTGCGCGCATCAGCACTGCGCATGGCCAGCTCCACACGGGTCAAGGAGGCCCGGGGTTTGAACCGCGGACCTCCCATGTGGTAGATGGACGCCCTAACCACTGGGCCAAGTCTGTTTCCCTCTTTGATCTTTTCTGATCTCAGAAACACCCTATCCACCTGAAAGCAGTCCCCAGGAGTTTGGGGTTAGCTTCTGAACTGCTCTCTATATTTGAGATGTTTAATCCAGTGTCCTAACACCAAACATCAGTTTCAATGTCATTACCAACACTTCTTCCAGAGGTCTTTCATGCCCACAGTTCTCCTCAAGCCTTGTCCTGGTAAGCCAGAGGATCCAGCTAACCCTCTGAAATCTTCCTTACACATAAAATCATTGGTAATATAAATCCTGGTTTTAAAAGATTTAGAAGCAATACAGCAAGGCATCTATTAAAAGTGATGGAAGAACACAGATAGTATAATAAGTTTATAGCTATGACCTGACCAGTATTTATTGGTTTCTTCCCCTTGCAAGTCTAGACATAAATAAAAATGGGATTCCTAACCATTTTTCTGGACTCCACTTAAACAATGCTGTGCATTGCCCTGTCAACAAGTTTAGACCGGGTCGATCACCTGGACTTTTGATTTGTAAAGCTTTACTCTGTTCATTGGTGAATTAGTCAGGCTCATTCCCCACTGTAACCACAGGACCTAGCTCAGAGTCTCGCACATAATCAATGATTTGTTGAATGAAGGAATAGTCTAATAATTTTGAGGCACCCATTATGATGTTATCAATCCTACACTGTTTAGTCCCCCAACAACCACTCTTATGGATTGGAAGAAAGACTCTGAGAAACTATGTAACCTATGCAAGGGTGCATGGATTGGAAAGGGTGGGCCCTGGATTCAAACCCATTTAGAAAAAGAATGACCTGTAGCAGATAAGAGCATGGGCTCCGAAGCCAGGCTGCCGAGATTCGGCAGTTTTATGGGCCACTGGAAGGACCAAACAAGTTCATGCAAGTAAAGCACCTATAACAGAGCCTGGCATGGAATCAGCACTCAGGAAACATCAGGGACTCATGTCCTTTATGCCCCACACCATCCTGTCACTAATCAACAGACCCTCTCATGCTCAAGTTCCCACTCATTAGCTAAGTGACTCATCAAACCCAGTAGACTTTAGCCTGTGAAAGAAAAACATATCAAAGTCTAAAGGCAAAGCCAAAAGGTGGAAGGAGCCTGGGTCCTTGAATCACCGTGTGGAGGAAAAGCACCCACCCATGAAGAACATTTGCCTTGGACTTCCATGTAAGTGAGAAATGAACTTCTTTTGGGTTAAGCTTCTAAACTTGCAAATTTGTTACAGCAGCTAGTCATATCCTGAATGATACATCTTTTTTGACTAAATAGCTGGGTGGTTCCACTAGCCACTGGGTGGCTTTGTAGATTGCTGTTTTCTGTCTGTTTCTCTCTCTCTCACTTTTTGTCACTCTATTCTTTGATTCTGTTTCTTTCTCCTAGAAATCACACTCGAACATTATTAGAGTTTGGAGACAACAGAAATAAAGCAGAAGATCCTATTTAAGCTTCCAAGTCTAAGCAATCCCTTTATCGAGATATCAGGGACTAGCATAGATTTTAATAAAATGGGCTTTTTATTTCAGTTTATCTATTATTTCTTACAAGTATAGTTTCATTGGAAATTTTGTGATGAGGAAGCTGGTGACCAGGGAAGGATTTGGCATTCATGGATCTCTAGCTGTAGTAGGGTTTTAATAGCACCAAAACTCACCTCTAATAAACCAAAAAAGATTTAAAAAAAAAAAAAAAACAAGGAAAAAAACCCTCACCTCTAATCTCTGCAGGAAGAAAATCTGTTGCTGTTTTGTTCAAAAAAGTGAATTTAATTAAAAGTTTGCCGCTTTCTATTTTAATTAGTTGCACCTATAAGATTCCTGGCTGCTTGAAAAAATAGTAAGATGATCATGTTTTCAGGATGGAAACCCAGATTAAGGCCTTTGTAGTTAAAGACTTATTACCTCAAACCAGTGGAACGCAAGAACCTCATGCCTAGCGTGCATTACCTTTATAATTAGAGGGAAAAACCACTTTCATAAAAGCAAAATAGCAATAACAGTAAAATCCAGCAGCAGCAGGCTTAGTTTCGGAATGTTTTATGTCAGCCACTACTAAAACTACCCTTATTGTTCCTTTCTCCACCTGTCTACTTGATTAGAAATTAACTTGAAGCAATTAGTGTAGAGCGGGAACTTGACCACTTCCCCCCACACCAGCTCAGGCGGGACTCAAATGCCTCTTCAATGTGTTCCCATACCACCCTCTACACACATGTGTCCCACGTATGCTAATGAGTTGTCTGCTTTCCCCCACACTATTCACTCCTTGATGCAGGAATTTATTCATCTTTACATTTGGCATATGGTAATAACTCAATAGATATCTCTTATGTGATTAAATAAACGAGCAGCAATTTAATTCTGCAGCCACCTTTGCTAAGTAAGACTTCGGATTTGGAAGATAGAATTGTACAAGAGAATCGCAGCTCCTCAGGAAATAGTGCACTTAGAACTTTCCCTTTAGGAAGGAAAAGCACGTTTCTGGGAGCTCTTCAGGTTCCTGGGTATCCATTTTGGCTTCCCTTAGGACTCTTTCGGTTCTCATCACACTCTATGCCTCATTGGGCCAAATTGCTACATTGTTCGGTAGTTCAACCTATTCCTGGTTACAGAAGGCTGAGATCCTGCTACAGATCAAGCCTTGCCAGAACGTAGAAGGAAATACTTCTCACCAGAAACCTGTCTTCCGGCATGTTTAAGTGAGACTCAGGCATTTGAAGACATAGGACCCAGACACCAAAGTGAAATTATTCAGAAGGAACTCCTAGGAGGGGATCAGGAGCCTCAGGTTCAAATGAGTGGTCAGGTGAGTCCAAGGAGGGTGCTAATGAGCTCTTTTACACAGTTCTGGCAAGCTTATCCTGCACCCATAAGTTTCCTCAAGGTATCGTTAAAATCAGATGATTCCCTTATTTTGGGTATCCATTTACACTGTAATTATTTCGGTCTTTTGTAGTGACTTTCGTGGTTAAATTAGGCAATTCTTCTCCTGCCTGTTGTAGATAATGTAATGACTTTTTAATCATTTGTTTTCTACTGGCCAAATTGTTTCCATGATCCCATTAGAAATTCTTCTGTAGTGATTCCAGTGAATTTATTGAAGTGCTGGTGACAGCCATACTGATGAACTGCAGGCTGCCTGCTGCTATATTCAGCAAATAAATATCAAATACCTTTCATTTTCCCTGGAACCCAGAAAGAAGCTAATAATTTTGATTGATGGACATATTTCCTAATATTCACAGTAGAAATCATAAAAAATACCATGTAGTTATGGTCGTTTTTTCATTGCATTTATTGTTTTGGACTAATTATAAAAGAAATACATTATTAATATACATATTCAGAAAAAATATGAAGAATACCATAATTAACACCTATAATTTCAACACTTACTTAAAACCATTTGGTGGGAAGCGGATGTGGTTCAAGTGGCTGGGCTCCCACCTAACACATGATAGCCCCTGGGTTTGGTTTCCAGTGCCTCCTAAAAAAAAAAAGATGAGCAAACAATGGGGGTAGTGGGGGGAAGAAATAAAATAATCTTTGGGAAAAAAACATTTAGTATCTGATGGCATTTCATTTTTTAATCTATTTCTCTTTATATTATCTATCTACCTATCCATTTATCTATCTATCATCTATCATCTATCATCTATCTATATCTACCTACCTACCTGTCAGTCTATCCAAAACTGGGGCCATAACTTACAATTTTGGAACAAGATTCTTTTCATTTACTATATACAATGAACATTTACCATATCACTGAATATTCATTGAAAGTTATAACTTTCAATGTTGCATAATATTCCATTGCATTCATTCATTCTCTAAATATTTTCTGAGATTCTACTATGAACAAGCACAGGACCTACTGTAATTTATATTGTTTTGGAACATTTAGGTCCTATAAATAGTCATATCATGTCACTCCTCTGCCCCAAATTCTGTAAGGACTTCTCATTTCCCTAAGAGTAAAAGTTTAAGTCTTTAATTTGGGCTTTGAGATCCTTCATGGTTGCCCCCAACCCTTAAATCTCTGTCTTCATCTCCTGCTCCTCCCTGCTGCTCACCACTCCATCCACAATGATTGCCTCACTGGTTTTCTAATTGCTAGACACATGAGTGACTCTGAGCCTTTGCCCCAGCTCTTCCTTCTGCCTAGAAGGCCCAAGGACCCCTACCAGATAGCTCACCTCCTTCAAATCTTTGATCACATCACCTTCTTAATGAAACAAACCGTTCCTCCACCTCAAACCTCCTGCCATTCCTGATCTCCCTTATCTTGCCCTGATTTTTCTTTTTTTGAAAGCATCTGTTACTTTCTCATGTACTATTTACTAAGTTTATTATTTACTTCCTCCATGATAACGTGAGTTCCATAAAAGAGGTTTCTGCCAGTTTTGTTGACCGAAGTATTGCCGGTACCCAGAACATGGCATGGCACATTCTAGGTACTCAATAAATATTTGCAGAATTAGTGGAGAAGAGTTTCTCATTTTGGGCTGTTCTGAATAATACTGTATTAATCTTAATCTTTGACTCAATCTCATTATTATATTAGGGTAGATTCTTAGGAGTGGAATTACTGAGTCAAAGGAACAAATTTTGAGGCTTTTTGATATCTATTGTTGAATAGCTTTTTAAAAAGTTTTTCTGATTTACGCTTCTACCAGCAGAGATTAAGTGTCCATCTCATTGTCTTAATACATGCATTAAGTTTTATTTTTAAAATATCTTTGCCAATTTGACTGATGAAAAATGCTGTCTAATTTTTTTTTTAATTTTTTTATTTTTTATTGACTTTGTAATAATATTACATTAAAAATATATATGTGAGGTCCCATTCAACCCCACCCCCCCACCCCCCCTCTCCCCCCCCCCCCAACAACACTCGTTCCCATCATCATGACACATCCATTGGATTTGGTAAGTACATCTTTGGGCACCTCTGCACCTCATATACATTGGTTCACATCATGGCCCATACTCTCCTCTATTCCATCAAGTGGGCCCTGTGAGGATTTACAATGTCCGGTGATTACCTCTGAAGCACCATCCAGGGCAGCTCCATGTCCCGAAGACGCCTCCACCTCTCATCTCTTCCTGCCTTTCCCCATACCCTTTGTCCATTATGTCCACTTTTCCCAATCCAATGCCACCTCTTCTATGTGGACATTGGATTGGTTGTGTCCATTGCACCTCAATGTCAAGAGGAGGCTCAGATTCCACCTGGATGCTGGATGCAATCCTCCCATTTTTCAGTTGTAATCACTCTAGGCTCCATGGTGTGGTGGTTGTCCTTCTTCAACTCCATCTTAGCTGAGTGTGGTAAGTCCAATAAATCAGATTGTAGGTGCTGGAGTCTGTTGAGGCTCAGGATCTGGCTATCACATTGTCAGTCCAGAGATTCAAATCCCCTAAATATATCTTAAACCCCAACATTAACTGCACCTCCAGCACATTAGCATGAAAGTCTTATGAAGGGAGATCCCATCTGAGTCCAGATTCATCACACATAAACACCAGTTCCAAAGAGGGGCCATCTGACCTGGTAGTTAACCCCATCGGCCATGACCATAACTCCCATGGGTCTCTTTAGCCCTCAAAGGAACCAATATCTGGGGGTTGTATCTGCTTTATCTGTCTCTCTGACTCTGCTCAGTTGTGCATGAGGGCAAACCTTCTGCCAGCCTCCAGACTCTTTTTTAGAAACTCGTAGCCATATAAACTCATTTCTCCTTTCCATTTCCCCCTTACTTTAGGTCAAACATGCTGTCTAATTTTTTTAAAATTTACACTGAAAAATTTCATAATTATTTGATTACTAGTAAAGTTGAAGATTTTAAAATCAGTTTATTAATCATTGATATTTCTTCCTTTAGAAATGAACTGATCACAAGTTCCTGATTTTTCTGTTTTGGGCATTAGGATTTTTTCCATTTTTATTTGGAATAATTGGCACATACAAGAATGTACATATATATAGAGAGAGCTAGAAAGAGAGAGAGAAAGAGAAATGAAGTGAACACCCATGAACCCACCATCCTGTTGAGAAACAAGACATTGCTGATTCTTGAAACCCCTGAATGAGCTCATTCCTCAGCATCCTGACAAAGAAACCACCATTTTTCTATGTGTCCCCAAATAGCATATTGCTTATTTTTGCTTGTTTTGATTTCTATAAAAATGCAATCATACTACACGTGGTCTTCTGCACTGTGTTTCTAGAATGCACCACTGATTTCCATAGTTGCAGTTCATTTGTTTTTACTGCTGTATAGTATTCTATCATGTATATGTATCACCATTTATTTACCTGGTATCCTGTTGATGTACAAGTGGGCTGGTTTCTAGCTTCTTGGTATTATAAAACACATGCAGCTAAGACACTTGCTCATGATTCCTGGGGCGTTATATACAAAAGTCTCTCTAGGCCAGGGGTTCTTAACCTTTTTTGTTCCACAGAATGCTTTGCCAGTCAGGGGAAATCCATGGGCCCCTTCCTAAGTCCACACTATACAGTGTGTTTATTTAATAACTATATCACACCTGCACCAACATGTCCCCACAAGAATAATGTTTTTTTGCATTCCAATTCAGGCTCATGGACCCCTGGTTAAGAATCCCTGCTCTATCTAGGCTATGTACCTGGGAATGGAATTGCTGCATCATTGAGGATGTACATGTAAAAATTTAAATAATGCCAGACTACTTTCCAAATTAGTTGTATCAATTTATACTCGCACCAGCAGTGAATCGGTGTTCCTTTTGTTTCATATTTTTTCCACTGTATTGGAGAGGCTGAAAAATGATATCCCATTGTCGACTGAGTTTGCAGTTATCTGATTACTAATGAGATTGAGTGTCCTTTCAGATGATCATTTGTCTTCCCTCTTCTTTTTTTTCCCTCTTCTTTTTGTAAATATCTAAAGAGTAACAATCATCATTATTATTATCATTTATTGGGTACCACTTTCTGTGTGCCTGCCCCTGAACATTGCATGCTGCCCCTCATCAACCTTATGAAGTAGTGAAGTAGTCACCATCATATTTTGTGGACTCCAGAGAGGTTATTATCAGAGCATATGTTAGAAACTATATTTCACCAAATGATGGCCTTCACATCTTTATAACATGGGACTTGAGACCCATACCTAGCCTGTAATCTTGTTAGACTGCAATTTCTGACAGTGTCTAATTTTTTAAAAAGATTTATTTATTATTTATTTCCACCACCACCCCTTGCAGCTTGCTTGCTGTCTGCTCTCTGTCCACTGACTGCATGTTCTTCTGTGTCTGTTTGTCTCCCTTTGTTGGGTCATCTTGATGCGCCAGCTCTCAACGGGCACATGGGCCGTCTGCTCTCCATAGGCACGGGCCAGAGCTACCTTCACAAGGAGGCCCTGGTATGCGAACCCAAGGCCTCCCATATGGTAGACGGGAGCCCAATGGATTGAGCCACAGCTGCTTCCTGACAGTGTCTTCTTTATAAAGTCTGTCCTAAGACCTTTCAGAGATTAAAAAAAAATACTAATAGTGTATGAAAGAAAAATTTCTAGAGTTTATCTCCTTGTTAGTTTAGCAGAAAGGCCAAAGTCACTGGCATTTTTGCTTATGTCTAGAGTGATATAAAAAAAATCCCTACTATGTGAAAGTCCCAGAGGAGCAAGGTAGACCCTTCCTCTCAGAGAGGCCGTCTCCTGAAGGAAGCTGATGTGATTTGTTCAATGAGTGATTCTTTATGTTTGACTCCCAAAAATGAGTTGGCTGGTGATTATTTGAATCTAGAATTTTAGAGCAAGGAAATGTGGTTACTGGTTCTTTCGAATCAATCCAACAAGCATTTATTTTGCATCTTCAGTGTATAAGACTATGACAGAGCTGGGAGAGAACGAGAAGCCATTATGCCTATCCTCACTGAGTTTCCTGTTTGGTTGGACAGTTTCAAGCTCTCAAGGATGGAGATTCAATCCTTTTTACTTGTCACAGCTAAATTTCCTGTCATTTATGTGTACTTATTGAGGTAAGGTTAGCGTGTCTGGTTGGCTCCTAAATACATGAAAAGCCATCATTTTGGGAAATATTTTCAAAAATGTTAATAGTACGTCAGAGCTAAACAACCAGTCCAGAGTGTTCTGTCAATCTCCTTGAAAGAAAAGCCATGGGAAAAATTGTGCACTGGACCTATAGGGTCATGGAGAGGTTTTATCACTCTGTTTTGCGGGGAAAGGATGACATTGTGGGACTCCCGACACCAGAGCAGAGCTGACCTTTCTGCATGCATCCCTGATGGGTCCTCCCTCCAACTGCACTTGTGTACCAGCCCAATAACACACTATGGCTGATGATTGTCTTTATTAGTCGAATTAAAATTATAGTATAATTTTAGATCTGACCAACACACACACATATATCGTCCCCTGAACCTTTGCCTGACTCACCCCTTAAAAGTAGCCTTGTGCTATTTACTTTTCCAAAAAAACAACTTTTATAGAGGTATAATTTGCATACTGCCTTAGTTTCCTAGGGCTGCTGTAACAAAGAACCACTACTGGGTGGCTTTAAACAACAGAAACATATTCTCTTCTGGTGCTAGAAGTCCAAAATCTAGGTATCAACAGGGCTACTGCCTCTAGGCCTCGGGAAGACCCCCTCCTTGCCTCCAGCCTTCATTGTGGCAGAGTAACTTCAGGCTCTGCCTCCATTTTCACATGACCATCTTCCCTCTGCGACTGTGTGCCTGTGTCTCTTCTTATACGGGAAACCTAGGAGATTGTATTAGGACACACCCTAGTCCAGTATTACCTAGTCTTGATGAATTGTATCTGCAAAGACCCTATTTCCAAACAAGGTCACATTCCTTGGTACTGGGGATTAGGACTTGAACACATCTTTCAGGGGGACACAATTCCACCCACAATACACAAGCTGAGACTCATTCACTCTTAGTGTACAATTCGATGAGTTTTAGTCAATTTACCAAATTGTGCACCATCACTAAAATCCAGTTCTGAAACATTTCCTTGCCCCAATAAGATTGCTCATGTCTGCTTGCAGCTGATCCCCACTTCCCACCCCCAGTCCCAGAAAATGCTAATCTGCTTTCTGTCTCTATAGATTTGTCTTTTCTGTGCACTTAATAAAATGGAGTCATAGAATATGGAGCCTTTTGTACCTGGCTTCTTTCACTTCCGCTAAGGTTCATATATGTTGTAGCGCTAACCGGTATCTTGTTTCTTTTTATTGCTGAATAGTATTTCACTCTTTGGATTTTTCACATTTTGCTTATACATTCCTGAGGTGAATGGACATTTATGCTGTTTATACTTTTTGCCTATTATGAATAAGGCTGGTTATTATGAGCATGTGTCTCTGTTTCTCTTGGGTATATACATAGAAGTGGAATTGCTAGGTCATATGGTAAGTCTATGTTTAACAATTTAGAAGCTGCCAAACTTTTCCAAAGTGGCCATACCATTTTTTCCCCATTTTTCACTTTTATGCATGAGTTCTGTCTCCTTTTAGCCTGGAAGCTTCTGGAGGCAGCAATTCTAACCGCAGCCCAGTGTAACACTAAGTCTCAGCACAGAATAGGTTTGTGGTCATTGATGATAATTGCTAAATAAAGAAGCCAACTGGACCAAGAGCAAAAGCTGAGACATTGTGTATCCTGGAGGTGGTGAACATACTCCTGGACCCAGGAGAGAGAGTGTGTGTTCCATTTCCTTTGGGGAATGCCTTTCTTATGAATAAAGTGCATTGATTTTCTTATTTGTTCATTCATTTTAAACTGCTTAAGTCCTAGTGGCTCTTTTGACTGCCCTTATTATATTATGGACATGTTTTTCTTTCCATTTGGAAAGAACATATGTATCTGCCATTTCTTAGATAAAAACCTTATTATCTTTTGCATCCAAACCATTGTCAATGCTTGTAATCATCAGGAGTACAAGATTCTGGAACCAGACTGCCTCTGATCAAATACTAGTTCTGCCACTAACTAACTGCGTAGCTCTGGGCATGTCACTTAACTTTTTTTGTGGATGAACCCCCTCATCTGTGTAAAAAATATTTGTACACAACTAGTTGTTGTGAGGATTAAACAGTGGTGTGCTGGTAAAGGTTTAACAACCAGTTGTCTGAAAAAAGATTTTAAAAAGAGCCTTGATTTGAAGCATTTGCTGGTTTCTGTGGTGTAAATAATTTTTCCTGTCATTGATGATTTCAGGCTATCAATGTAGCATCACTGGATGCAGAGTTGGGACACTCTGTAATATTTCCTCTATATAGAGACAGCAGATATAAATAACTCAAAAACATAGATAGTGGTAAAATGTCGTAAAATAACTAGGGAGAGATTAGTTTCGAGTATTTGTTATCCTTGTTTTTAATATAATTTATTTAACTGCCAACTTGTATATTTTACTCTTTAATAATGGCCAAGCTTAAAAATCAGCTCACAAATTTCCTAAAAATTTAACAATTGATTCTAATGAGCAGATATAAGCAGGCTCCAGCAAGTCTAAATTAATGAATGTGGAGTGCTTTGAACTTAGCCTAGCATACAGCGAATGCTATATAAGTATTAGCTAATTACCACTGCTACTCCTATTATTTTGACTAGTGAGCTCTATAAAGGCTGAAATTAGATATATTCCTTATTATCCAAGAAAAGCTCTGGCACTATCCTAGGACCACCTTGACTTGTCCCCAGGGATGATTAATCATTGTAAGAAGAGATCTGAATTGAAGGCTGTAGGCACCAAAGAACAGCAATAAATGGGTAGCAAAATGAAGAAAATGATAGCTTCTCCATCTCTTTACTGAAGTGCTTGATGAGTTCAGACCACTGTGGACTTGGAAGCCAATTATTAGGAATGAAGAAAGGGGCCAGAGATGAGGACATTTAGGACAACATCTGGCTTAAGATGTTCCATTCTGGGGATCTTGGGTAAGAACCATCATCTAGGGAGTTTAAGAATTGAAACTTGTATCTTCGGTCCCAGTCTACTTTCTTCCTGGTATGCCATGTTCCCTGTTAGTCCTTAAATATTGTCCTTTTGCTCTCTGCCAATCACCTCCATTTCTGATTTAAAGTTGAGTAATAGCGAAGAAGCAATGTGGAGATCAGGAATTGGTGAAATCTCCAAAAAAACAATCCAAAGGCAGCTGATTTAAAGAAATGCCTTAGCCTGATGAATCATATGGACTTCCTAAATATTGGATATTACTTAAATACCTAGAGAGTTTATTCATTATAAGGATAATTTATCCTTGTGTTGAAACTAATTTCATATTATTTAAACTTTTAGCTAAAGGTTAAAAACACTTTCAATAACTGAAATCTTTTTCAGTGTTCCTAGAAATGAGTTAAGCAAGAAGGAAGCAGATAAATTTATTCTGGAATATGGAGAGGAACAAAAAAAAAGTTATCTAAAACTAACTCATTTACAATCTAAACCAGAAGTTCTTTGTGTTATGAGCTACAAGTTACAGTTATTCTTGAATTAGCTTCAAATCCTTAGCATTAAAAATGCTGAGAAAAAAATAGAATAAAGACCCAACTTCAGGAACTTTAAAGTACTTCTTTCCATGGCTGTGCTTCCCAAAGTTTGCTGTGTGGTATTTTATTACTGGGAAAAGACCTAGAGAAAAAAGATGGTAAATGCTGCATGTCAGTCTGCTCTTAGAGATGTACAAGGCACAGTAGCCTTGTAAAGGCTCTGAGAAGCACTTCAGTAAAAAGCCCCTCCTGCCCTCCATCTCCTAGATTCATTTGACTCTGGAATCCTGTTTCCGTATTACTCCTTTTAACATCCTGATCAACCAGTGATCTCCAGGATGCAATTCAGAAGTTCTTGCACTAGGGTTATTGCACTATTAAGGGTTGTTGCACTAGGGATGTACAATTAAGGAATTGTTGCACTAGTTGCACTAGAGTTCTTATTCCTAAATTGTTTTGTGTTCTTTAGCAAACATTAAGCCTCTGTTTCTCCTCATAATTAATAACTCCCTTGCAGATATACTGTGAACTATAATTTCTCCGGAAAGTTTCTCTATAAAAGTTTGGAATGCTGTTTCTATGCTGGACTGGCACGCATTAGCGGAAAGCCACCGTATCAGTTCTCCTGTGACTCTGTTTTGCTAGGACTTGCAGCAACGCACAGCTGTGAAATGTCGGCTTCACAGTCTCTCACGTTGGCGCACATGCATGAGAAGCCATTGCTGTACACTTGGCAGAACCAATGAATCTACAACTTGCTTCAATTTCAACCTGATGGCCTGTTTCAAAGGTCATTTTGTTCTTCTAAAGGCGCAGCTGCCATAGTAATTTCCTTCGGTACATATTTAGCCACTTACATCGAGACAAGTTGTCATGGAATAACCTGTGTTCACATTGTCATTTCAAGGGTGACTTAAAAGTGGAGCCAGTGTGGCTGTGGCTTGAAGGCTCACCTTGGCTCGTTACTCTGAAGTTGACTCCTCTGTCTGGTTTTGGTTTAGAAGCAAGGTAGTGCCTAATCCAAATAAACAAGCCAGGGCAGTACATCCAAATGACGGAAAAGCAAAGCCGCTTGAAAACTTCAGTAGAATACTTGGGGTTTAGAGCTTGTGACACAATCTGAGTATTCATTATTCAACAAGATGCCGAGTGGACTTGGTGTCCATGACTGAGTTTGCTTCTAGAGGCAGTATTTACTTGTTCAGAAAATGTGTCGTGTTTTAGGCTCAAATGCGAAGGCTGAGCAGATACTCATCTTTACAAAGTAAAAAATCACAGATTTGCTCTTTTAGCTTTGGGCGTTTCCTTGAAGTGAAGCAAAATTGATTTGGACTGCAGGGGCATTTGTCTTTTGGGTTTCTGGAGAGTGTTACATGGCTCTTCATTGAATCAAGCTTCCATGGGTGGGGACGAATTTAATTTGTGTCACAAGGCTTAAGATCCCAGCTCCAGCCAGGTTTCTGTCTTTCTGTCTTCTAATAAAGAAAAGCAGTTATAAGTGGTAATAACCCAAGATTATCCTTTTGGTTAAAATGGAATGTTTACAGAATTCTGCAAAACATCTTCCCTTTGTGAGCTATAAATGTAAGGCTGCAAATACTTTTTTTTTTTTTTTCTTTAAGAAGGAACTAAAGTTCAAAGAACTTGCCTGGAACTGGATGAAATGTAAAACAGTAAATTTTTGTCCGCTTAATTTGTCCTCTACTTTCTTCCCTAATTTTGTGTTTGTAGTATTAATATGGAAGAGAGTCTGTAAATAAGTTCTGGCTTTACTGGTCTGATGGCTCATGACTCTTCCACTCTCAAACTTGGGTTCTAGCAGCCAGCCATGAAGCTGAGGTTGAGGTGGGGAGAGAGGGTACGAGGTGGGCAAGAGAAGCACTCACTTGGCCAATTCCAAAGGAGAGGAAGATAGTTTGCATTTTACTTCAACTTCTTCATACATGGGCTGTGGACCTGAGCACTTGCTTCTGGTCAGGACTGGTTTCATGGGTGTGTGGCCTGTGCAATTGCACAGGGCCCTACACTAAAAAGGGCCCCAGGCTTGATCTGAGGTTCTGCTGTCATCATCTTGAAATTCCGAATGTTTTTTGAATAAGGGGGCCCCACATTTTCATCTTGCTCTGGACCTCTCAAATTATGTAGCCGGTCCTGCTCCTGGAATACAGCTAGTTAAGGCTCTCTTCTCTCCTCTTGCTCTACTCCCAGCCACAGCTCTAGGTCCAACCTCAGAACCACAGTTGAGGCTGGACTGCCCATCGTCACATCTACTGGAAAAGGAAGCCAAGCATTCATCTTACGCTGAGTCAACTCACAATGATTCTCATGTGGATTTTATGAGACACTTATCTGAGTAGTTTTCTTCTATCACCCAGTGGACCCCAGTTAGTTTGGAGGCTTGCAAGAAATGCCACCCTGTCAATGAGACTTATCTTGGAATAGATGATAACCTATCCTTCCATTGTATCAGAGTTGGACTCACTTATAATTTTCCTGCTCATGGTTCTTATGCCCCTTTTATTTGAACCTATAATTAGCACTATATCCATTAAATATGTGTCCCAGAGACTTAAATCTTCCGGTTGTTCATATGCCAGTGAAGCCCCAACTCTCAGCAGAGTTGCAACCAACACTCATACTCTCTAGTTCGTCGAATTCATCCAAAACAACTGACAAAAGGATAATGATGAACAACGCCCATCCCAAAAAACAGAGTATCTACAACTGCAAACAAGACAGTTCCATTCCCCTGCCCCACGGGATCTAAGCCCTCTCTCAATCAGAAGCAGACTGGGCATCACCATTCCCAAATCCTCAAGACTGAGGAATGAACAAACATAAGGGGGGAATGCAACTATAGACTAAAGTAGACTTATTGTTATTCTAGTAATGGAAGAACTAACAATGATATAAAGGCAGTGGTCACCAGAGGTTCCCAGGGGAGGTAGAGGAAGAATAGGTGTAACATGGGGCATTTTTAGGGACATTGGAATTGTCCTGCATGACAGGCCATTACACATTTTGCCCAAACCTAAAAAATTGTGCAATACAAAGTATAAGCATAATGTAAACTTTAGACCACAGTTAGTAGCAATACTTCAATGTGTTCATCAATTGCAAAAACTGTACCACACTAATGAAAGAAGTTGTTAATGGGGAAAAGTGTGTGTGTGGGGTGGGGTATATGGAAATCCTTATATTTTCAATGTAATGTTTATGTAATCTAAAGCTTCTTTTAAAGTAAAATAAAAACTAGGAAAAAAAAACAAAAAACAAAACAAAATAAGATATGCAAGGTATTTTCAACAGTTGTAGAACCTAAACTTGATTAGGAAGGGAAATGTGTTGTTAAGAAAAATTCTGCAAAATGAATGAAATTATTTTTTGTTTGTAATTTTTATATCCTTATTGACAAATCAGTAAACAGGTGCAAAATCAATTTACATTTGGAATTTACATTAGAATTGATAAAAAATCTTACTGACCACCTGAAAACTTTGTTTTATGATGTCAGTTTCCTGTATATGGTTTCCATTTTTTATGTTGAGCCATATGGAGGACATTTATTCAATATGTTTATTAAATTTTTATATTTCTACCACTTGCATCAACTCCCCAAAAATTATGGTGATGAAACTCCTGTCTTTGGATAGTCAGTGGCTTTCTTTCCCTCTCTCCATCCCTCCCTCCCTTCATTCTTTCTACCCCTCCTTCCTTTCTTATTGCCTTAGGAAATTCTTCTGAAATGGCAACATTTCTCTTTTACCCTATTTAAAAATTGCTCACGTTACTATATCTGCTTCCTCCTTACCCTACCCATCCCTTGTTAGAAATGCTTTTATTAAACTATTCTTTATTGTGATGCTTTTATGCTTTCTTGAGGAACAAGGAAAGAAACACTCTGTTTATTATGCTGTTCAAATTATTGAGAGCATTCTATAGTACATGACACTCTGACCTCTTCACGAGAACTCATAGGAGACGTTTCTCTCTGCTCTCAATTAGAGTTGGCTTAAGGCATAGTTTATCTGGAGCTGTGCATGGTGTATCAAACTAAAATTGTTTTGTAAGGATCACTGGATATGGAATGAGATGGGGAAAACAAATCTAGTTACCAAAATCTGTGGGAGTAGTACTGTATGTGGCCGAAAGGAAACCCTTTGAGAATTCACCACTGGGGTGGTAGTAATTTTGAAGAACATGCTCACAGAAAAATTTGCTCAATAAACTTCCGTCAGAGTAGATTGGCTGGTCTTAATTGGAGACCTGTGTTTGGTGGGTGGGGTGTAGAATTTTAGCACGAGAGATAAACTGCCTAGTGGACGAGGAAGCTGAACGCTGCCAGCTGCCCTGCCTTTGCATCTCTTTTTCATGTAGCTCATTGGTAAATAAATGTGGAAGAGATATCTTAAAGACTGTTAGTTTGAAGGGATGTCCAAAATGAGCTTGCCCACAGACCTACATACATGTCTTGAGACAGCCTTACTCCAAGTACCCTTTGTAGTTTGCTTCTCTTGAAGTTTTATGTTTTTCTTTGAAAACTAGTTTTGTTGCTGTTGTTGTTTATGATCGTTGGAACTCTTATAACCAGCCATGTTTTCCTCCTGAAGTGGCTGGAGGAGCCCTTGGAGCTCAGGTGGCCCACCTCTCACATGTGCACAGGAGCTCATGCTGGCCTTTCGTCTTGACCCCGCTCCTGCACTATTTTGTTGTCTAATCTTTAGTTCCTTTTGCCTCCTTTGTCCTACTTATTTTTTATTTATCTTGCCAAACGGTCTACATATTCTTAGACTGCTTACTCCTTACTCCTTTCAAGTTTTAAACTATTGTTTAGAGGCATTGTACATAGATACTATTCTCCTCTTCCTCTACTCCTCCTACTCCTCCTACTCCTCCTACTCCTCCTACTCCTTTTTTTTTACAATTTTATGGTAATTTCCTAAGAGCAACAACAATTATTTCATAGCCCATAAAATAATAATTATTGGCTTTGGTTTCAAGAACTGGCCTCATTGTGGTCCTACATAAATTAACAAAGTAACCAAGGGTACATTTTAGTGAAGGCCCATAATACATATTGGGGTGTGTGTGTCTCATTTAATTTGTCAAATAGTAAAGATCATACTGGTATATAAATGAACATATACATAGATAGGTTGCAACATTAAATGTATATAGGACCTGAAAATACAACAAAGTGAAAGTGAGTCATAATGTACCTCATTAAATAAAGCTATGTGTTTTTATTAAAAGAAATTCAATATATAATTAGTATTATTCATTTGCAATTTGACTAATAATGAACAAATTATTGGCCTAAACTCCTAGCAGTATTTCCAAGTGCCCACCTGGCATTTCCACCAATATTTATCAAAGGTACTTTATGTTCATCACCTTCAAAGCTGAACTCCACATCTCTCACTCTTCTCCTGCCCCACACTTGCTCCTTGTTTCCCTGTCTTAAGGAATCCCTACATTTAATTGGTCATCTAGTCCCCTGCTTAGATCTGAAATCCCTCTTGAGTCCAAACTCTCCTCTCTGACCCTAAAGCCATTTCAGATCCTATCATTTCTCCCTTTGACATGAGCACTCCTATGGGGTATATGTGCACTTTAGGGCATACATAAAACTTTCCTATGGGTAAATAAAGAAAATATTATGAATTTTATTACATTTTATCTACTGCTTTTAACATTTATGGCTTTGTGCATATTTTATAATGCATATATATGTGTACACTAATCCATGCTGTGACAGTTTAAAGCTTCTTGTGAGTCCCGGAAAAGATAATGTTCTTGGCGTTAATCCATTCCTGTGGCTGTGAGACCCTTTGGGCTGAATTCAGTTGGAGGCCTTTGATGGGAGTACTTCAGTGAGGCCTGACCCAGGGTGGGTCTTGACCCTCTTGCTAGAGTCCTATATAAAGAGGTAAACATGCAGAGACACAGAGAGAGAGACACCATTCTATCCTATCAGGTGAGAGAGAACACCAGGATTGCCTGCAGGCCTGAGGTTGAGAGAAAGAGAGAGGGTCCAAAAGGCAGAGAGGAGTCAAACGCCAGACCGGCCACAATGGAGCTCAGGGAGAAAGTGAGCTTGACTGCATTTTGCCTTGCCACATGGCAGGAGTCCAGGATCACCTGCAGCCAACCTTTGGTAAGACAGCATCTCTTGATGGTACCTTGATTTGGACATTTTCACATCCTCAGCACTATAAGATTTTACTCTGATAAATTCCCATTATAAACGCTAATCTAGTTCTGGTATTTTTTATTGGCATCCCTTGGCAAATGAAAACAATGCAAATAAACAAATATAGGACTATGTGCTCAAAAATCTCTCACGAGCTATGTGCTAAAATGGTTCAGAGTTGACTGACCCTGTTCATATAGCTGTTTTTCACCCTGCCTTTATTCTAACTTCTCTGTCATTCTATTTTTCATCCATGAATGAATACAAGTGCTTAGAATAAATTAAGCACTATGTAAATGTCAGCTGTTATTATTATCCTACCACCAGACTTAACTTTCTGCAACCATCCTAGATCCTCATTATCATGCATCTGGACTTTTACTTTAAAATCTTAAGTAAATGAGTTCGTTCTCATTTTAGGATTCCAATGTTGACCCCCTGGCTCCTGGTCTGCTTTGCTAAGTCTGAGTGAACAGGAGGCTGACACCCTGGGCTCTGGTCAGTTAGAGGAGAAAGGATGCTTTGGTCCAGTACAGCAACCAAAGAGGCATTCATTCTGCTTCTAGCCTCTCTCTTGATCATTTCCCATAACACACTGTTCACCTCCCCAAATCATCTATCTGATCATGCTACTCTGCAAGCTAAGAAAACCTGCAGAGACTTTAGATTATTTATAGAATAAAGTTCACATTTCTTTGGGAGAATGATGAGGATAAAATATGCCAGAGCATTGCTACCTACGATTTGTGGAATTTTGTGTTCTGTTGTGTTGGCTGAGAAAAAGGAAGGCGGAAGAACAGCTTAGTGTTACGGCCTTGGAGTCAGACGACATGAGTTCAAACCCTGTCCCGATCATGTGTGTGATCTTGGGCAAATTACTTAATAACTCCAAGCCTTGGTTTTCTTACCTGTAAAAGGTAATAATACCCATCCCATAGGACTGTAAGATAAGACATATAAAGTACATAGGAAACAACAGATTTTTAATAAATGGTGGTTCTTTTCATTTGTAACATCTGGCAATTTGACACTTATTAAGTCTTCTGCTAATGGGATATTTAGTTTGAAAAGACTTCTTGAAAGAAAGGACCAGTAAGCTGAGACTTGATTTAAATAGGAGTGATCCTGGCAGTGACAACAGAGTGTAGAGTGATAATGCAAGAGCAGACAGAGAGCTGGGAGGGAGGGATGAGCCTGGAGAGCTAAGCAGGTCACAGAAGGGACGATCATCTTTTTCTATGTTACTGCAAAGTATTACCTACTACTGACAGGCTTTACTTTATTTCTCTAAGATACCACATGCAAAGACCACTCTGTACAACACTCAGAAAACTAAATCAGCACCTTTATTTTATACATACAAACAGTTAAAAATGTTTATTAGGTAAGAACTGTGTTCTGTTTACAATATATTATATTGCTTCAAGCCAATGCAAAAAGTCCATTCATTATATTCCCTATTTTATTGTGTTTACAATATATTATATTGTTTCAATGCCACTTCCACAGTGGATTTTTTGGGGGTATTTTTAATGCTGAATTCTCAGGAGTAATGTTAAGGTCAGGATAAATGTATTGAGAGTTAAAAAAAGAAGGACAATTAAAAATATGACAAACATCTAATACAATGACAATAAAATTTGAAACAGTATAATTTTAGCACTATTAACTGCTTCACGCAAACCCTCATGATTTATGCATTTTTGTTGCATTCATCCTCTGATGTTCCCCAGCCTGTCAACACCATGAATGCATTGTAATTTTGAAAATTATCTGCCAGCTACACACTGAAAAGGCAAAATTTTAACCTGATCGACTGACATAATATGAAATCTGCCTCAAAGCCGTGAAACAAGAAAAATCTATACCATCATGCTACATACGTACTTAGAAAACTTAAAAGGAAGAGTAAATATTAGCTCAGTGATTTATAATGAAGCTAATAAAATTCAGGCCAGTATTCTTAACTGTAATGAACATTATTTGAACATTCAACACATGAAAGGTTAACAAAGGCTATGAACTTGGTGTAACTTAAAACGTTTCAGATGTCGGAGTTCACCAGATATAATTGGATTCAGGTGGATCCTGCCGCTCCTCCGCCTTTTTAACTGAAGGTGTGTGCTGCCTCAGCCGGGCGCCTGCTGGCCTCAGGGCGGGCATGAGGCTGGCTCCGTACCCTACAAAATTATTCACAGCTTAAAAGAAAAGAAACTACAAAAACAGGCTCTTCAGATTCATTATTAACCATTCAACTGAAACCCATTTTCCCTTTCAACTCATGGTGAAAAACCAGTGACCACAAAACTGTACCTGAATGAAGAGATGTTACAGGATCAAGATCTCTGTTAAAAGAAACCCATTACACGACCTCCAAAAATGACTTCCACCAAGTCTCTGACTCTATGTAGTTCGGTCACGCAGAAACTCTGGAGGCAAAGTTTGGGTGAAAGTGATTGAACGGAGGGATATTTTTCAACCAAGGCTGGAAAGACTCTAGCATTAAGGTCTTGAATACAGTGGTACTTTTGCAGAGAATTTGATCATTGATCCTTTTCTCTGCATTGTAAACCCAACTTAGATATACCAATCCTGTTCAATATAACAATCCCCATTCTGCATATAGATCACACAGTCAAGTGTGGCTATGCACTTAGAGAAAATAGGAATTTTATAAGAATGAAGGCCAGCCATTGTACTTGTTTGAGAAAGGGTTATGATTTGAATTAACTCCTTATCAATGGGGATTTGTGTGTTTTGGTCAAGTTGGGCATCTATCTGTTTCCAGCTGGTTGTAAGTGGAGTATAACACGGATTTATACAATTTGAGGGCCACCGAAGACTCTTTTCCTCCTACTTGTGAACTTTTGAAGGTGCTTGGGGCACTAATTCAATTCTACTGATCCTAAAACTGATCGAAAACAGCAAATACATTCTAAAAGTTTGCCTCTATCTTCTTGTGCAAGAATGAGTCAATTTTGGCATTTCATTTGTTCCTTGTGGTTTTAAAATGCAAGCATGCCATTAACAGCTACTGGGAACAGAATACTTTGTCCCTGAATGTATTCCTTTGAATTGTCAGTATGTAGGCTAGCAGCTCCATGGAATGGCCCAAATGTGAGCCAACAGTGCACTGCAGTAAATCCCGGCCCTGTTGCTCTCTCTGCCACACATGAAGCCCAAACCTCCCTGCTGGCAAGGGTGAGCCTGAGCTGGGAAGTCTGTCTCCAGTATCTTCCTCCCCGCCAACGGGCCTGGATGTGGGATCTCCCAAAGTGTCAGTCCCACTGGGAGTCTGTTCTTAGAACTTTGTGCTTCACAGTTTCCTTGTCATCTCCTTCTAGTCAAAATAAACCCATTCAGTCAGCTTGATTCTCTCTCTAATGTGCAAAATGACTGAGTGGACCCTCCCAGAAAACAAATTTGCATTTTAATTAAACACTAGGGCATATTCTTGACATGAAATGCCTCGATCTGAAGGAGGTACACTGATGACAAAAGGTTTCAGTAGCAGTCTTTAAGGGGGGTGCTAGTTGGGCACTGGCAGATCTGTCAGAATTCTCATCTATACTGCACAAGGGCCCCCTACTTGCCTCTTTCCTGGAAGGGTGACTGGAGGCATCAGCAGTAACAGTATCGCTTACGCACCACTCACATCACTCTTGGTAGTCCCCAGGCCCCAAATGTGAGTTCCGGAAGACCACTGCATGGGATGTACTTTTGTCTGACCTCCGGTCATGCCCAGCCCAGAGGTCTTCTGGAAAGTTAGGCTGATTCAGAAATAAACATATGGGTTTGTATCCAGTTGAGAGTGGTGCAAATTATTTGGTTTACTCTTTTCCAAAATGACTCAAGAAATGGTTAGTCTCCAATGGAATTTTAAATCTAAAGACGGCGTCCCCCTAAGTGAGTCCTGAGGGAGATGGTGGTGCTAGTCAACCACTGCCCCCTGGGTAAAGAGCCAGTCTCCAGCTGGGTCCACTGAAGCCAATTCAATCAAATAGTCAGTTCAGTGTGGGGAGAAGAATCACATCAATGGCTTAGTGTAGCCTAGATCAGACACGAATCTATCTTAACATGAACAAATAAAATTCATGCTTACATATCAATTTATTATATATAAATGTATTACTGGAGTAATATAATGTGACCATTGTAAAACATGCACAAAAATGGGAAATTAGAAAGATGGAGACAAATAAATATAAATACTATACATTAAGTATATACAAATATTGTATTACAACGATTTCAAAACCAACATTTCACCTCAATACCCCAACTAATAGTTTCCATACCCACTGGGGTACATACCACCCTTTATCCAGAAAAACATCTGACATGTAAGAGACTTTTTCCATTTTTGTCCTTTATTTTGGAGTACGATAGACACAATCTTGGCTTTTGTTGTTAAAAGAGTGTTGAATGATTGAAGCCTTCCTTTCCTCAAAGGAAAGTGGGCAGTGGGCTTAGGAGACTGAGTTCTAGTGTCAGATCTATTGAAATGCACTGTTTACTTTGTTCACATGTTAACTGACTGCCCTTCCTACTAAAACCTGCACTCCTAAAGGAGGGGTCTTTTCTCTTGTTTACTATTGTGCCCCCCCAAACCTAGATTCAAGCTTTGCACAGAACAGGCATGAATCAATACTGAACAACTGAATTTAACAAATTTCATTTTGGGTGTGAAATAAGCCAGTTTACTCATACAGTTAGTCAGTTAATTTGAAAATAATGCAACTCAATTATAACATTCCTCTCATAAAAGTCTTCATAGATTGTTTCTTTTGCTCTAAAGAGCTCATTTAAAACATCCTGTAGCCAATGTAATGTAAAGATTTTAAAAAGCAAACCCTTCATGTTTTACATGCTAGGTTATACATCTTGAATGATAAAATCGGATCCAAGTAGCTACTGATTCTACATTTAATTAACAATCTTAATTTTACTTATCCTCTCTGTATTACCGAATCAACCTCTCTTACCAATTTAAACTAGACAATGTCTGGGATGATATTTTACACCATATCTGTGGTGATATCTTACAGTGATGAATTACTCTTTACACTCTAACACTTAGACTCTAAAACTTAGAGAGGTGGAGTGAGGGGAGATGAGAAAGAGAGGGAAAAAATGGTTTTAGTGGAATGGAAGGCAAGGCTGAGTTATGGGTTGTTTATTAACTTTTGGAGCCAAGAAAACAGAAATGGGAAAGATTGGCTCCCTCCATGGGCCCGTACTCACTTTTATTGCAGTGCCTTCCATGCCAGCCCTCTTGACATTGGCATTTGCTGGGTTCATGGCAGACTCCATGTACACCGCAGCCAGGCTCGCAGACAGCTACAATCAAAGGAGACAAAAGAATGCTTTCTGAGCTTCCATTTCTCAACAGAATTGTACAGCTGCTTTTCTTGCTGTTCATCAGGACATGTTAGTTTTAGCATCTCCCCAACCTACCTCCACTCACTGCCTTTTTTTTTTTTTTTTTTTCCCTTAGTTAATCTCTGGCTATAAGTTACTTTTGAACTTTTGGGAAAAACCCTGACGTGTTCTCAAACTAAGCATGATGTTTCACATGCACAGAAGAGGCTCAGTAGGGTTTTGAAACTGCTGGTCAATGGAAGTTTATTTCCCTTAAAGAAATTCCTACTGGTTAAACATTTTGAGTGTGGTGTGTGTGTGTGTGTGTGGGGGGGGAGGTGGTTTACATGCATGGATTTCATACACCTCCTTTGTATGAAACATATATGTCAGAGAAGAAAGGTTAACTGTGATGCCTGGCAACATTCGGTAGGCAAGGAGGTTATATAATAAAAGACTACTGCCAGTTTAATTATCCTGTAACCAAGATTGATCATGTGCACGGGGTACTTACGCTTTGAACAGAGGTCTCCTTGGTAACCCTTGGAACACTTACATTTGCTTTTACCAATGCATTTACCTCCATTTCGACAGGGTTGTGGGCATTTGCCTGAAATAGAAAAGAATGCAAATAAGCAAGGACTCAGTGCTTCATTCAGAAGTAATTACATATTTCAAAAGAATTTTAAGGGTTTGAGAAGATGTATGCTTTAAAATAGCAGTGATTTCCATTTATTTCAGATCTACTTGAGTTTTTATACTGAGTTACTTTTTGGAGGACAAAACAGGTTATCATTTTTGCTCATGGTTTTGGATATTTATCTTTTTCTATAATAAATGTGTTACTGATCCCTGTATTTATAGAGACAGACTAATTTAACTGATCTGTAAGTGCTCATAATCTAAAACATATCTTGCAAAAAGGTTAAGAAATGAAGGACTCTCTAACTGATCTTTTCTCAGGGTTCTGTTTTTTTAATGTCTCTTTTTCTTAAAGCAGGCCTACACTGTACCTGTGGGCATCTGTCTTAGCTTAAGAGTCTCCAGAAAGTAGGATTTGCATGCAGATAGTTTATTTGCGGAAGTGATCCAGGAAACGAGAATGGGGAGGGGGTGCTGGCAAGAGTGAAAGAGGGAAGAAAGAAAGCCAACATATATGTGTGTTTGTGGGTTGACATCACTATGGGCAACTGAGCTTGGTTCTGCTGGGCCCTTCCAAGGAGCCAGGAAGACTGCACCTTGGAATTGTCTGTCTGAGGGAAGGGAGAGGGCAGGATTTACTCATCAGCACCTGTCTCCCACTGGGCAAGGGTTGCCCCATGGGTTAACTCCCTGGTGCTTCCTAGCTGCGGTTATGTGAATGCAGGATGCATTTTTTTCAAGACTTAGTGAAGCCTCTGGGTGGAAGGCAAGAGAAGATGAGGTACCATCTGTGCATAAAGGGTTGCAGTAGTAATGGCTAGAGAGAAGGGCTGAAAAGATGTAAAGTGAGGCACATCTGGAATATCTTAGATCCTAATAATACACCTTTAAAAGAGGAATTTATTCTTTTTGTGCCAAATGAGTTTTGCTTTTGTTTTCACAGATCTTTAAATCACAGGATTTCATAGCTAGAAGGGGCTTCAAATTAATAATTTTCTTCTTTCTTACTCCAGAGTCTATTTATTCTCCATCTGCAGTCTAGAATTTGCCATCCTATGGCAGAAGTTTTCAAGGCAAAAGTGGATGATATAATACTGCTCATCTAGAACTAAAACCACATCCTGTGACTGGCATAATAGTACTTCAAAGAGAAAAAACAGCCATTCAGTTTTGGAGTGGAGAACACTGGATTTTTCTTTTTGCTGTCATGGTTGTTTTTTTTTTTCCCTCTTTAACAGAACACTCATTACAAAAGTTTCTGGGTTTATAAGGGGGAGAAATGGAATCTTTATGTTAAGCCAACCCAGCTTTCTTCTCTGAGCCCTTCTTTTTATGGCCAAAGGAAATGTTGAAAGACAGAAACTACTAAATATTTTAGCAACAAGCATAATTTCTGGCAAATATTAAGTCAATTCCAAAACAAAAATGATTTTACTAAAAATGCTTAACTTCCATTTTAACGGACCCAAAAGGACTCTCTTTTTATATAAATTGACCAAAGCAGCATTTAGTCATCGAGACAATATAGACCTAACATTATTGGAATGTGAGGGTCTCTCATTCCTGGAATGCCATTAACCTTTAGGTTTGTTTTGTTTTGCTTTGTTTTAGAATTGAACCCAGGACCTTGTACATGGGAAGCAGGCATTCAACCACTGAGCTACCCCTGCTCCCCAAACTTTAGGTTTTTCTGATGCGGGTGATGTTTCAGAAAAAGGTATTAAAACAAAAGAATTCCACCTTTTTATTGGCCATTAAAAACTAAAAGGGCCCCTTTTGCTAGGTTTGTATACAAAGAATAATCACTTGCTATTGAGTTCTTAAATAGTCAAGATGTCAACTCTCATCTAAAGGAAAGGAATATCTAGCTTCTTATTTCTATTTTTATCAGATAAACATCTTACCCCATCTTGTGCATAAAATTAAGTCATATCACAGTACTCTGCAATGCTCTAAGTTTTTTTCAAGTCACCAAGAGGTAGTATGATAATTATACAGCAGAAAAGACAGAGTGTTTATTGTGAAATACTTGGTGAGCTTGAATTTTCCCATGTTCTCTGAGGGGCTGAACTTTGTAACCGGGGATAATGCAGGAGTGATTGATGGAGAGAACCTTTTCATTGACTCCATGCGTGCTTTGGTTTTCTTGGCAAGAGGAAATGAGAACACTTAGGTTCATCAAGCCAGGAAGGAGGACTCTCTCTCCTGGTTATCACACAGGAGAAATGGTGGCTGCAGGTGACGAGTAGAGGCTATTGCTAGCTCAAGACAATGGAGATCTGATTATTTTTAAATTCAGAATCAAATGTGTCTTTATCACAACCAAACTTTAACCACTGGACAGTGGAAAACTGAGTCAACCTGAGAGACTGCACATTTTTTACCAACAAAGCAAAACAGTTTAGTTTTTACAGTTAACTTTATTTTTTTAAATTATAACCAGTAATTTCTTTGTCAATAAAGAAATTATACTTCCTCTGCACATCTGATTGTGGAAAAGCTGAAATTTGTGACTCTGGTTCACGTAGGAAAAAAAGATAGGGTTTGAAACAAATGCCAAAAACTGTCATCTCTGGGTTTTAGGATTTTGGATGATTTTATTTTTTATCCAATATTCTAAATTTTCTACAGATAACATGTATAATGGAGTTGCATAATAAAAATAACTCACATTTATTTTTAAAAACCTATTTGTAATACAGTATAAGTTTGTGTGGTCTTTTTAACTGAAAGCTCGTTATAGATTCTTGGGAAATCTATAACAAGATGAATGTATACACCATCCATCCAGATATCTCTAACTAGGATTTATTTGTTAACATCTGTAAGCACAACTCACAATCAACTCAAACTGAAGTTTGAGAAAGTATTAGTCCTGATAGTGGCCAGAAGAAATGAAAGAGCATATTTCGTTTTAAAAAAAAGAGTAACAAGTGTTGGCGAGAAGGTGGAGAAATTGGAACCCTTATACATATATTGCTGGCAAGAAAATAATTGGTGCGGCTACTTTGGAAAACAGTCTGGCAGTTCCAAGAAAAGTTAAATATAGAGTTACATTTGATCCAGCAATTCCACTTCTAGGTATGTATACAAGAGAAATGAAAACATATGCTCACACAAAAATGTGTACATGAATGTTCATAATAGCTCCAAAGTAGAAACAACCTAAATGTCCATCAGCTGAGGAATGGATAAAGAAAATGTTGCCTATCCATACAATGGAATATTATCTGAAAATAAAAAGGAATGAAGAACTGATACATGCTACAACATGGATGAACCTTCAACACATTATGATAAGTAAAAGAAGCCAGACACAACAGGACACATATTATATGATTTCATTTACACGAAATGTCCAGAATAGGCAAATTCATAGGACAGAAAGTAGATAAGTGGTTGTTGGGGATTGGAGGGTGTAGGGAATGATTCTTAATGGATACAGAGTATCTTTAGGGGGTGATGGAAATGTTCTGGAATTAAATAGTGGTGATTGTTGCACAACTTTGTGAATTTAGAATTGTATGCTTTAAAATGGTGAATTTTGTGGTATGTGAATTATATCTCAATTTTAAAAATACATAGTTCTACTTGTCTCTGATGGAAAAAATATAGGCACTTTTCAACTCAAGACCTATTTCCATATTTTCCTGGTGGTGTACGTTCTTTAATAGAAAAAGGAAATTTCCTAAAAGGATTTGAGGTATAGCTTTTGGTAGGGTCAATCAACAGCTTTTGAAGACCCACATATTTTGTGCAGTTAGGGAAAAAAAACCACATAGGAATAGAAAAGATTGTGCCTGCCAACAGAAAGTTCATAAAACTCAGGACATGAGAGGACATACTTAGAAGAAGAGAAATGAGCCCAAGAACAAAGATTCATAAACAACCAACTAGGTATGCAAAGTTCAAGAACAAGTACAGGAGAAAATTGAGGGGTGCTAGTTCAGCGATATCTTTATCAGGGAAGGGTAATTAATAAGAATAGAAACCACATTGCAAAATAATTGCATGGTTCTTCGGAAACCTCAGAGGTATTTCATTTGCACTCCATATAAAAAATGGTTACTTCATCTACTACTCATTAAAGTGTAAAAGCCCACAAATAAATTAGAGGTTGAAAGTTAACGTAAGAGGAAGTCAGAATTATTCCATTTTGAACCTCTACAATTTCAGAAACTATGACTGTACCAAACATAGTGGTGTTTCACTAGATACAATCCAGCTGGAAATGAGAACACTGACTAACAAATTCCCTTAAGACACATCCAAAAAGACAGGGTCACAGCACCCACAGCCCTCTCAATTTCCTTCTACCTCTTAGGCAGGGGCTTTAGAGACATCTGTCTTCTGGGTCATAAACCAATCTGGGATGGGGTTGGCTCATTTCCGAGTTTGATAGAGAGGTTAAATGACTTGCTGAGGGCTGCACAGCTGGTAGGTAGCAGCGCCAGGACACAAGAAGTCTGAGATCTTGGTTCCCAAAACAATGATTATCCACACATTCCACCCTTAAAATTCAAGTGAAGGTTTAAAGTGCACCAATCTTAAGTGTACAGCTCAACATTTTCTTTTAAAAAAACACCCATAAACACTCATGTGACACTTGTCTAATCAAGAGATGGGACATTTACAGCACCCTGAAAGTTTCATACCTTCAATCACTCTTCTAATTTCTACTGTTATCGATCAGTTTTACCTACTCTTGAACTTCATAAATATTGGAATGTGCAGTATGTACTCATTTGGGCCTGGCTCCTTTCACTCAAAAGAACATCTGTGGGGTTCATTCATGAATCTTCATTTTTATTGCCTCCACCACATGCCCTTTCATTCTCCTTTTTCTTGGGGTTGTCTTTATCTCTTAAATGGGTTTTTAAACTGTCTAACCTAGGATATCTGACAGCGAGTGGCAGGGGGAAAACCTTCTATGCCCACAGGTAGATAAACCACTTCTAAGGTTGAAACTTGGGCACTGCAACTGCATAGTGAAAATGGGACAAAAATGACTAAGGAGAAATAATGTAGCATGCAGAATATCCGGACCCAGATATAACTGAGTAAGAAAGTATTGCTCCAAGTCATCAGAGATGAGCCAGGTCACTCTTTTTCATAATCTTCAGTCAAAATGAGTGACAGTTGAATCTTATGAAAAGAATGCATTGGCTTAAGTGCTTAGACACAATTTTCATTCTTGGGTTCAGATTCTTCATTGACAATATGAATGGTTTAGCTGAAGTTTCTAAGGCCCCATTAAACCTGAACACTGTGTCTCCATGAAATAAGGGGGACACAGAAAGCCAATACTCACTAATTTCACACTGTTCTCCCTCTAATCCTGGAGGGCAAATACACTTTCCAGGGTAGAAGCAGGTCCCTCCATTAAAGCAGGTGGTTGAGCAGTTCACTGTAGGAATGAATAACAGAGTATTACATTAGACAGTCGATTAATAACAACCTCACTTAAAGTTAGGTAATACTCTTTAGATATCTGCTACTTGCTCATTTATAATAAAGTAAGATGCTTTACTGATATAAGAATTGTAACCAATTGCTTGTTCACTTGCAGATTCCAACAACATAATACAGGATCCCACACACATTATATAATTCGCACCCCTAGGAGTTTACATTTTTGTAAAACAAGGCAGGGTGTAAAAAAAAAGTGTCTTTTAAATTTTCTTTCATATGTCTATGCCTTTGAAAGAAGAACGTAATAAACACAGACAAGATATATTTTTAACATAAGGCTGGAAGAAGAAGGTAGAGCAAAAAGGAGAAAACTTACTTTGGATAGGTAAAAGGAGAGAAGCCATAAGTATCAGGATCCAACAGAGGAGAAAGCAGCTTTCTTTCAAAATAAGGTGAAAGAGATAGGAATTTTTTACAAAAGAAACTTTTATAAAGCAAGAATTCTCATTGTAAGAAGTCAAATAATTCAGAGAAAAAAAAAAGAAAAATGTAATAACCCTTCTTTCAACTCCATTTTCTTGCTGCTGAGATAACATACATCTTTCTCTAGATCATACAAAAATATGCATATATATGTACATACATACATGTATATTTTTATATGGAATATAAAAATGTAGCTCATACATAGATACATATGTGGGGTTTTAGTTTTCCATTTGTTAAACCTATTATTCTGTAATTTGTTCTTTCCACTTAACAATATATCATGGTCATGAATATTGTTTCCAAGGTCAATAATATAGATTTAATTTATTCTTTTTAATCATATCACTCTGTATATGATTTCACCTATGAATGAACATTCAATTGCCCCAGTTTTTTAGCCTCTATAAACAGTGTTGCAAAATTTCTTTTTTGCACAATAAATAAACAAACAAAATTTTATGACATTTGGAGGAAGAAGTATTTTATTCAGGAAAGACAGACCATGGACCTCCTGAGATCCCACAGGCAGGGTGTGGTGGCTGCAAGAGCTAGAGGGGTAAATTTCACTACTTATTGGTTCCTAAAATAGAGAAGTCAGAGGAATGGGGATAGGGGGAGCAAATATCCAAAATTAGACAATATGGCTCATTCTGTAAAGGAGATTAAAATTAGAGCTTGGATTTTCAGCAATTCCAATTATATGGCCTATTTGTTCTCGTTCTACTGATACCATTCTTTTTTAAGTTACAAGCTCTATGTTTAAAATTGTAAATATCTCCCAGCTCAAGGCAATACTGTGCTCACCATGTCAAAATCAAGACTCTTGACATAGAAGGCGGTATCTGCCTTTGGATTATAAGAACCAGCTCTCTGGCCTCCTCCTTGCTACTTGCTGCTAGTATTGCTAGGGCTGGACAGTTGTTTTCATGAGTGTGTCCTGTCTTCCCACTTGCTCCTTTTTCTCCTGGGAATAATAAGATGATATGGGAAAAGGCTGGGATAAGTGTTTGCTTGACCGGTGCCCTATGTACTCCTTCCCTCATTGATGTGAGGATTGAAATGAACCCAGTATCTTTACTCAAAGTGAGACAATTTGAAAAAGCTGGTTATATAATTTGACCAGACTCTCAGAACTTGTATAACATTTTGGGATCCTGACCAAGTTTCTCTATGTTTCTGCTGTGCAGTGATTCTTGATGAGGAAAATGAGCCAGAGACACCAAGTAACTTTAATGGGTGGAGAATGCATTAGGCCAGGGCTTAATTACCCAAGCCTTAAAGTTATGACCCAAGAGCCAATGAGAGTGATTCGTTAACGTTTCCTCAAATGTGTAGTGCTGAAGTCTAACTCCATGCCAGTAATTAAACCATTTTTCAGAAGCCCAATACTCCCTCCTGGATAATAAAAGCATCCTTTTGTTGAGATAGTGAAGAACATTATTTTTTTTTTTAATGTTCCCGGATTTCCAGTGAGACCAAGTGAAATTTCAACAGACTTTCCAAAAGAATTTTTTAAAAATTAATGGACTGTAATAACAGGAACATCTTTCATCTAAAAGACAAAGTATTTCAAAACATGAAAAGTACTGTGTCAAGTTACACTAAAATTGGGGGTTACAGTTATTACAGCAGCCAGCTATACCCTAAGTCATGCACCCTATTTACAGAGCTGTTGCGTGGAGAGATGATATATTAACTAGACTTAGTTTAATCAACATTTTAAAAAGTAAAAAGAACTTTGACCTTAAAGAAAAGAAACTGTTACCTTTATCACAATTGACTCCATAGAATCCAGGGGGGCAGATACAGAATCCAGGAGTAACACAAAGTCCACCATTCATACACCGTGGTGTGCAAAGAGCTGACAGGGAGAGAGAACCATGATAAAGGCCCAACAGGGTTGTGGAGGGGACCATTTTGGAAATGTCAGTAATACAACTGGTCTATATTTTCAAGCCTCACAGCTGACTCCAAAATGATCATTCTTCAGAGATCTAAGTTTGCCATCATAAAAATATTTTAATGGTGTATTTAGGCTATTTTTTTTTTACCTTGACCTCAGCTGATTGCACAGAAGAAAATTTTGGAATTGTTCCACTTGAATGCCTAATTAAATTTTGTCCAGAATCATTATTTTTACTGAAATGTGGTCTTCTTAAAACTGTGACTACTTGGCTCTCCTTTATTTCCTTGATCTTTCCATTCCAAAACAAATGCAAATAAGAAAATATTCTTATTTCTCGAAGATGAAAAACACTGTACTTTGGCCAAATAAGCTCATAGTGTTTAAACTTCTGATTCATACTCATTTTTTTGTTTACACTTTTTTTTTTCATAGAAATCTCTTAATAGAGATTTCCCTGAAATGGATGGCTTTATTATACAAATGATTTTCATCCTTTCCTTTGCCACATAACAACTTCATAACTAAAGTTTAGACTTCATAATTGTGAATCAAGCTACTTTTTATTGGAAAAGGTAATTTCATCAAATCACTAGGAATAATAGCTTTTTAAACCCACCTTAAGTAGGGCAAAAACCTCAAAATTGTCATGAGTATGCCAAAGTACAGTGTGTATAATAGTGAAATGGGGGGGGAGGCTGACTGTAAAGATTGTAGACCCTGCACCAAAGTTCTCCGCCCCTGTCACTTTTTAGAAATCCTAAAATATGTTTCAACAAGCCTTTTGTGGATTTTAAAAAGTTCACCAATCTTTATAACAACCAGAAAAAAATGTTCAGAGAATGTGTTTAAAATATAAGTGGAGCTCCATTTCACAGCCCCTGTGTGACACCCCGTACTCACCTTTCTCACAGTGAGGCCCATAGAATCCATCAGGACACTCGCAGACACGCCTGTCATTACAGAAGCCTCCATTTCGGCATCCTCCCGGGCATTCGGCTTTACCAAAGAGAAATAAATTACACTTGTTGGATGAATTACAGGTAATGTGAAGAGGCTAGTGGTCATTCTTTTTCCAGTGTACCAATTATCATATCATTTAATATTGATATTTTGACCTTTCCCTGTTGAATTCTCATTTCATTCCCTCTACCACTTGTACTTCCAAAAATCTTCTTCAAAGTAGAATGTTGCCTCCCTCAATCCAACTTCCAACAGTAGGGGCTCAGGGAAGAAGGCAAAGCGGGTTTCATGCTGCCTTCAGCCTTAATTAGTCTACTGTCCCTCTTTAAATTCACACTGTAATAGAATGAATGATATTGCCTGCAGTATTCACTTTCAGAGGAGTGCATGACTTTAGGCACATCTTTAGAGCTCTAAAAGCCTCCAGAGCTTAAATTCTGTGCTGGAGAAGCTTATTTCAGGATGGGGGTGGAGCCAGGTCTTCGTGTTTAAATGGGATCCGAGGTATGGCAGTGACGGGCTGCAGCCTTTGCCCAACAGGAATCCGTGGCATGTTGGTGGCACCCTGCCCTCCATGGAAGTCAGCAGCACTAACCTTTTGGCAGCAGATATAGGCAGCATTGCCTGTGGTGTCTGAAAGATGCTAGTGTGATGAGTAACCTTGCAATGAAGAATCAGAGCAAGAAAGGGCAGGAAATTCATGACTGTAGGTGAGATATCCCAGGGGACCCCCAAATATTGTATTGGGGGCAGGGAAGGAAAGAAGAAGGAGAGAGAACATTTTGAAGGAGTGTTAGCCTTCCTAAAATTACAAGTGAGATCAAAGCCAGAGATAGTCTGTCTTAGTATTCCTACTAAACCCTATGTTTTCCACCCCTCCCACTGGAGTAGTTACCGTTATACCACCTAACCACCAAAATACATGTATGTGTGTGTTTCTATATATGTATACGGAACCTTGAAATCACTCATTTATATGGGGTGAAATTAGCAGAAAAAATATGAGGATATTGATACAGCTTGTAGAAACTCCAGAAAACTAAAAATTACTACTCTGGGGGAAACAGCATTGAAACCTGGCCCTTCACCTTATACTCTTCCTGTGGCCATGCCCAGCACCCCAGTCCTCATCTCTTTTGTGTACAGCTTTTTGGTCTCTGCCATTTATTCATTCATGACAAATGTGTACTGATGCCACCACACATGAGGCTCAGTTCTAGTTCCTGGGTGAGCAAGGAAGGAAGACCTAGTCTCTGTCCTCATAGAGCTTAGGAGGAGCTCTCACAGAAAAGGCAGATATTAATCAAATAAATATGCAAATATATTCACAGTCAATGTGACATTGAAAAGACCATATTTAACCAAGCTTTATGTAGTTCTGGGTCTCCAGTAGATGGTAGGATTAACTTTTAGATTAGTTACTTTCTGGTGATATAAACTTTCATCAGCAAAGTTCTCTTGTATGATAGGTGTTTTCTAGAACTTCCAGAAAAGTTAATCCCATCCATACTATATGGCATATCAAGGTCTGGGGGCAACACTTACTGTCCTTGTCTCTTGGATTTACATGTTCCACTTGCCATTTCCCCTTGTTCAGCAAAGCTGTGAAAAGAACTCTGCTTTGTTGCCTTCTACAAGGTTGCAGATAATATAAGCAAAGCCCTGGCTTCTAGCTCAGCTGTGAGTTAGAATCCAACACCCTGCATGACATATTGGGATTTGTAATTCTTGTCATCATATATGTGCTAGTTTCAGACTGTATGTACCCCAGAAAAGATCATGCCCTTAGAAAGAATCCATTCCTGTGGGCGAGAACCTATTGTAGGTGGGACCTTTTGATTAAATCATTTTGGTTAAGAACCTTTGATAGAATTAGTTCAGTAAGGAATGACCCAGGATGGGATGTAATCCTCTTACTGTAGTCCTTTACAAGTGGGATGAATATGAAGACACACAAACAAAAAAGACTCAGTAGTTCAGAGAGAAACCCCCAGAAGCTGAGAGAGAAAGCCCCAGAAGCCAGAAGTTGAAATCAATAGAACCTGGGAGAGAGATAACCACAGGGGCAGAAAGAAAGCTGGAGGAAGCCAGAAGTTGAAAGCAATGAGACCTGGAGGAGAAGGGAGAGACAGCAGATGCTGCCATTGTGCCCTGCCACGTGACAGGAGTCCAGGATCACTTGTAGCCATCTCTTCCTGGAAAGAGCTTTGCCCGATGCCTTGCTTTGCACATTTTTCTCAGCCTCGGAACTGTAAGCTTATAAATTAATAAATTTCCATTGTAAATGCCAACCCATTTCTGGTATATTGCCTTAGCAGCCTTTAGTTAACTAAAGCATGTTTTAGAAATATAAGTTCAGAGATTGTTTTGGAGCTCTGACACTGACATCTCCCTATTTTCTTCCCATAAAATGTTTTTGTATACAAAAGAATGCTGTAGGATGGGACCTGGGCCTATGACTCCCAACAGTGTCTAGGTAACAGCTCCTATGGCACTTAGAGCAAAAGTGTGTGGAGGGGCTGAAGGTAAAGACTGAAAACTGCATTCATGCCTATGTATATATACTGTATTCTACTATATAGTTGTAAATCACATTTATAAGACTGAGGCAGAAGTGCACCAGATAAAGTGATGTGGTTACCAGCAATATCCAGATTATGTACAAAACTTCTCCAGCTGCATGTGTATAAGGCTGCTCTTAGAAGGACATGTTAACTTTCCAGAAAGTCTGATATGATCCTTCCTTATTCCGATTTTATCATGTCACTAATTTGTGTCTACTAGTGAAGATCTTGGGGTCTGGAAACTTGTATCTTTGCCTGTCCTGGGGAATAATGCCGATCTCTGCTATGTTTCTTGATAAAATTGACTGCCTTCTGTATCCTTTAGATAACTAAACCTTACTTGATTTACCCTAGACATACCTGTGTTTGGCCTTTTCATCTGTCTGAGTCGACTCTTAACATTTGTCAACAATAGTGCTCATGGACGTGAGCACTTCCGTGACGTGAGCTGGTGGCTCTGGTAATAGCTACCACATGATTTCCATGCCATCATGGAAGGCATAACACAATCTCAAAAATTTTAATCTTCCAGGAGTTTGAAAGACTCTAACTCTAAATTCTAAATCTAATCTAACTCTAAATCTATTTTTTTTTACAGAGGGAGTGGGGAAAGAGAAAGGGATTGATTCTATTCACCTGTTTTAATGGCTAAAGATTTAAATTTTAGATCCTTTACAAAAAAGCATTATTTGTTATTGAGTCAGGTTTCACACCAAAGGGAACACTTAAAATTTTTTTTTTTAATTGCGTGTTCAGAAGCACTATACATTAGCAACTAAAAGCTACTCTTTTGGGGTCAGATTGGCCTAGTTTGCATCTCAGCTTCCCTACTTACCAGCTGTGTGACCTTGGATAAGTTATTTCACCTCATCTGTAAACTAGAGTTGTTAATAGTAATATGTAACTTATAGGATTGCTGAGGAGAATGAAATGAGATGATGCATGTAAAGAGTATTGGTGGTGACTAGCACAAAGCTAGCGCTCAATGATTGTTAACTATTATGAAGTCAGTCAGTGGCAGAGATTTGACTGGGACACCTAACATTTCATTTAGTGAAAGCTGATAGAAAGGACTGAATAATATATTTAACACAGATGTGTTGAGCTCTTACTACGTGCCAAGCACTGTCCTAAGAGAATGTTACCTAAGATGCTACAAACGAGATGGGCAAGAGGATACGATTCCTGTTAATTGATTGGATTCATGGATTTCAGATAACTTAGAACATAAAACTCCTTAAAGAGAAAGTAAGTGACTATAGCTGCCTGGGCAAACCTAAAAATAATACCAATATGTGATACGAAGGGCATCCAGCTTCAGCTTTGCCCAAATCACACGTGGTAGCCTTATAAGTCTTTGCTTGGGTCACCATCCATGATTACCTTGTTGACATGTTTTAAAGAAGATAGCATTTTGAGGTGTATGGAGGATAGTGTTGCCTTCAGAATTCATTACAATCACATTCACTTCAAAAGCTGCCACTCCATCTTGTTTTCCAAGACATGGGAAGCCAACTTGAACAACTAAAAGAAAAAGAAAGTATAGAGAAACAGTTTATCTATTTTATTCTAGTTTTACAGGAATCTTGTGAAGAGAGGCAAAATACAAACCAAAAATGCTCACATTTTATTATGTGACATAAGAAAGATCTCTCCTGGAGTAGGTACTGTATTTTGATTGTCCAGGCATTCTCCACAGAACTTTACACATGTTGCTGGGTGGAAAAATAATGAGTGACTCTCATTAATTTGTACCCTGCTAATATGGAACTGGAAATACTTTGCTCTAGTCTGGGCTTGTACTATTTAAAAAAAGAAAAACACCTTTCCTCTAAAAGTGAAATGTGCAAATAGATGCAAAGACTGATTAATTTGGAGGAGAAACTTTCTGAGCACTTTCATTAGTCTCCATACAGTCCAAAGGAAGAGCTAAGAATCAACATTTTGTAACTTAGTAAATAAAGTTCTATGAGCAATATCCCAGTAGAGAGTTTATTTTGCCTTGTGTTCTTCAAAGTGACAAAATATATTCTTTGAAAATATTCTACAATTCAAACTTAATTCACACTGAACTCCAAACATGGATCGAGTTAATTAAGTTAATATTTCTTCAGGCTCTTTGTTAATATGAAGAAGTGTACATATTTTAGGAATCTAAGAGCATTTGACGTGATGAAATAATCTTGGGGAAAGGCTTAAAGAAGTGGTTTGGTTTTCTAAAAAGCAGCCACTTCTTTCTCGTAAGCCTAATAATCACTTGGTGTGTGGAGGGGTTGACAATGAAGCCACTGAGCAGGGAGTGGGGACTAAGGATGTTGCAGTACAGAGAGGGTGAGGCGGCCACCCAGGGTGAAATACTCATTTATGGGGTGAAAATGGGGCAAACCAGATGTGACTATTGGCCAAGAGACTGGTTATGTAAACTGCCAAGATCCACTGGATTACCATAATGGATCTACTGGGGAAGACTGATCTAGTTGGTTCACGAGACTCTAGTTTCTCCTATATTGCTAAGGGGTATATATGTGAAAGTTTGCAGGCTATGGTTTACTGCCAGGCTTGGGCAAATCATCAAGCCAAGACAAATCCTTTCCTTTTAGGGTTTTCACAAGCCCTTTTTACTTAAGTTTATAAAAAGAAATGAGCTGGAAATCAGTTTGCACTTTTCCATCAGGCATTGCACACAAGCTGGTCATACAACTGTCTTAACGTGTTTGGCAACTGAAAAACCCCTCTCAAGGCTTTGGCATCCTCAATGTTCATTACTGGGCCATTCCCAAAATAACATGGATTTCTAGTTCCCCTGAATCTAGAGATCTGAGCAGAGCAAATAGCCGACTAAATGTTTTGAAAAGAAAGAGGGTATTTTAACAGGAAAAAAAGAGGGGGAAATCAAAATTGTGTTTGAAGTTCCAAAATGAAATTTCCCCCATTGGAAACCTTGCGTTAAGGAAACCATATATATGAAAATTTCAATTTACAAAACAAAAAAATTCCATTGATAGAGAATTATTTTCAGAAGAAAGCAAAGCGGTTGACATTTAATTTCTTAAATTGTTAGCTCTCCCACTGCATTTACACTTTGATCAGTTATAATAGTTTATACCCATTCTTATGAATCTTTTGCATGGATGGACAGGTCAAAAATTGCCCTAAAGCATAAAAAGTGGAAGAATATTAAAAGATACTTAAATATAGAACTTTTAGAACGTTTTTCACCACATGCCATTATCCAAACTTTATTATTTTCAAGGTGTATCTTTTTTCCCTGTCCTTATTCAGTTTCCATTTGTAGTCACTTTTTTTTTTTAAAAAGCACTTCAGTTTTATTATAGCTTTCAGATACTTGGTATGGAAGAAAAGATGCTTACAAGTCAACTCCTCTCATTTCTGTTTAGCAGCATTGTTAAATTTGGAAACATTTCCTGAATGTCAAACATCAAAAAATGTTTCACTCTATAAGTGGGAAATTAAGTTCGGAGCAATTATTAGGTCCTACACCTCTTCAGATGTGCTAAAAACAGAACATATAGTTAAATTATGACTACATGTTCATGTGCTCCGTCATCAGGACGTGCTTCTAGAGAGTTTGGAGTGCTGTGTGCACACCCAGAAGAGTGTGATTTGCTAATATGATCTCTAGGCCAAGGGAAGTAAAGGCATGCCCAGAGATACTCTAGCCTTGTGATGATGCTAAAAGGTACGGCTTCAAGGATACACAACCCAATAGAAATTTCAACGAGGAAAAAATCTCATGAGTCATTTTCTTTAGTTTTCCAAGTGAACCTTTCCCTTTAAATGGCTACGTACAAATCTGAGTCAAGATATAAAGTTCACTCATTCAGTAAATATTGAGTGCTTACTACTTGCCTGTCACTGTTCTGAGCACTAGCGATGCTTTAGTGAAGAAATGAAATGAAAATGCCAGCCCTTGTGGAGCCTAAGTTTTAGCGAGGTACTTTGAAGATACTCTGTGATAGTTAAATATATTAACCATGCAAATATCTAGAAAAACAAAGTAAAAACTGATACATTTTAAAAGCCACAAATGAAAATTAAAAATTAAATTTGTTTTGGATCTGCAGTGACTGGGTTCTTTGCATTTTGCCTTTTATAATCTCTCTGCATCCACTTTGCCTATATAAATCTGGGAATACTGTCTCAGGTTTAGAACAAGGAAAATGTAGAGAATACATGACTTTGGGTAGTTTAGCTAAACTCTCTGGGGGTCAGTTTCCTCATTTGACCAGAGACTATTAACACTAATAAAAGATTTTTTAGCAAATTTATCTTAAAATTCGTTTTATCTGAAAGTTTATAGAAAGTTGTAATGTCATTTTCCATCAGATGTGTCATTCGTGTCAAAAAATTTTTTTTAATCAAAACAGTCACACATACAACCTAGTTATACCAAATTGTACTAAATGCAGGAGATAAACAGAGAGAAACACTTTTTAAAATTTTTGAATAGAAAAATTGCAAGCAATCTTGGCAGGTAACTAAAGATGAAGTATCTCCAATAAGTGAACCAATAGAAAAGATATCACTAAGAATTATTTTATTAATCTACACTAGTGTCACAATTACTGTTAATATGAAATATTTCCCTTCTTCCTTTCCCTTTTAAAGATCTAAAACACTCTTGGTATTTTATTTATATAGAATAATTTCAAACTGACAAATTCAGGTTCAGGTTAAAAATGAGCACATTAAAAATCCCTTCAACTCAGGTGGAACAGTTTTACCTATACATATCCATCTGTTTTGGAACAGGAGGCATGTAAGCCCTTCTATGATTTGAAAAGAACTAGGAAATACAAGTTTAGAAGTTAAGAGGTACCTAGTTTGTGAGTTTTAATGAATTAATTTTTAATGTAAAAGTAGAAATTAATGATGGATGTGTCAATTACATTAATAACATTTATCCATTTTTCAATTTTAATACATGAAGTAGAAATTTGACTTCCTCTTCTTACTCTCTTTTTTTTTCCAAGTGAAATAGTGACATTTATTTGGTATACAGGGAAATACAAAAGGAGACATAAGACGTGATTTTACTAATTCACACATGAGTTGCTAATGGGTGGACTAGAATGTCCTTCGAGGTCTCTTTGTCACAGGTCTTTGCCAGTGATACCTTCTTGATCTGCAGCAATATTTTAGGATGGTGACCTTGGAGGAAACTGATCTGTCATAGAAAGTGCACTCCCTTCTCCATAGTGAGGACCGGGTTCCCTATGAAATAGGTCACATTTCTTTTAGAATTTTAGTCCTCCATGATAGACATCTGCATATGACACAGGCCATTTCCTTCCGGTATTTATCTCAGAGGTAGTGCCAAATGCTGTCCTTGCCAGGTCCGTCCACTGAATCCCAGGCTCTTGTCCTCCTTTTCTCCCTACCTAAAATTTATCCTTAAGACCATTAAAATCACAAGAATTATAATTCCACACCTTTTACAAGTTTTCAAAATCTTTTACTTTAAAAAACCCTGACCTTGGGAAGTGGCTGTGGCTCATCAATTGGGCTCCTGTCTACCATACAGGAGGCCCTGGGTTCACGTCCCACGCCTCCTTGTGAAGGCAGGCTGGCCCACGTGCCATGGAGACCCGCACCGCGGAGAGCTGACGCAGCAAGATGATGCAACAAAGGGAGACGAGCAGACACATAAGAAAAACAACAACAATGCAGCAAATGGACACAGAGAACAGACAGCAAAAACAAGCCACCGGGGGTGAGGGGGTGGGGGGGGGTTAATAAATAAATAAATAAATCTTTTTTAAAACAACCAAACCCTGACCTCAGCCTCATCTCTAGTAACTGTCCTTTGTGAAATCCTGGGTCTCTCAGTTCCCCAAACCTTGGGTGTGTGTCCACAGTGCCGTGACTCTGCACACCCACTGTGACGCCAGGCATGGCCTTTCCCTCATTTCTGCCCAGTGCCCTCCCACTTACCCAAGACCAAAATTAAATGGCACTTTCTCCTGTAGTCTTCCCTAACACACCCTGCCCAAATCATTTCACTACATTTTACCTCTAGATATGATTTCATTGTACTGTCATGATTTAATTATGGCTCTGCATCCTTTGCTAAGGGTAAGATTTTCAAAGGCAAGGGCCCCATTTTATTTATTTTTGTGTCCTCAGCACTTAGCAGGGTGCCTGCTACAAATGAGACACTCCCATTAATCTGACAGACACAAAGATATACACTGTGGGAGACACCCACACACACTTGCACGTGCACACACACGTACGCATACACGAAAAGAGACAAATTCATCAGAGACAGCAGGCGACAAAGAAAACACCCCCAAAATTAACAATAGGCACTCAGAAATACACTTGCACAAAGAAAGAGATGTGGAAGGCAGAAAAAGCAGAGACTTTCTACTTCCAAAGAATAATAGAAATAAGTCATGTGCTTGTGTAAAAATAAGCATATGAAGGGAAAGCCACATTCACCAGATGTTTTGAATTTCAGTGCTTGTCTAGGTTGTATAATCTAAACCGAGGTGGATTAAACTAACTCAGAAAAACTCAAGCAGATTGAACATAATTCATGTGGAGTTCAAATACACACTTATGTACAAGTGCTTGCACATAAACTCTTAGGTAGTAATAAGTGAGCTCATTCTGATTGGATAGCCCTCCACGCTGAGGTGGGCAAGGTGCTCATACAGCCTCAGCTTGGGAGCACGGGCGGCACTGCTCCTACAACTAGGGAGAAGGAAGGCAGGTGAGAGTTCATCCTCAACGCCACATGATGATATATTTCTACAGGATCATAAATCATCCAACACAAATGGGCATCTATGTTCCACACTGCACTGACAGCCAATCATTTCCTCAGCAAATACTTACCGAGCACCTACTCTGGGTGTCACACATTGCGCTAAGAACTGGGGTCTCCAAGAAGAAAGTTGTCCCTCCAGCATTAGTACCTATTTAAAAATTTCTAGACACTGGATTCCTCAAAGTCTTAGTTAAGAAACAGCACTACTCTGTTGGTTTCATTGTATGACGAGACAGAGTGTTCAAAGAGGCAAAGCCTTCACTTGATGGAAAACTGTTTTTTGTTATACAACTCGGTAATTTCACTGAAACCACCCTGCAGTTTGTATTTCCTGTTTTTGTTCTCTTCAGATGCCAGAAGGCAGGCACTTCATAACTGTTAAAGATCAAGAGTATTTTTTTTTTTATTCATGCAATGTTTAGACATATAGGAGTCTGTGAGATAAAAGAACAGCTTAGCTGCTTGGGGGTATAAAATATCCCAGTAGAATAATGAAAGCTACCTGGATGCTTAGGAGCACAGACACACTGATTTGGTTACTTTTTAATAATTTGAAAAATTACACATGCTCCTACTGTGGGGATTGGGCTAATGAGGCTAATGAATAACTGCCCTGCAATGGGCTAACATTCCCATAAACTTTTTGCACCTGCATCTCCACGAACAAATTCTACATCTGCCTCCAAAAAGGGATGTATGTGGGGGTGGGGGAAGGAGTTTTATGTGTCAAGTGTGTGCATGTGTGTGTGTGCATGTGTGTACAAATACCTTAGCCCAGAGGAAAGCTTGTCCTTTTTATCTCACCTTGTTCAAAGCATCATCCACTTTTTCCTCTAAATTTCATTAGTAATAGAGATTCTAAAATATTAGAAAAAAATGTTTTCTAAACATGCTTTAGTAAAATATTCTCACCTCATATGTTCAAAATCTTACTTTCAATACCCTAAGAAATAGAATTTCAATAAAGTTTTCTATACTAGACGCATAAAGTGAATAAAGATGGGAAGCCTTAGAATGCAAACATTAAATTAGATATCCAAAGTTCTGCAGCCAAGCAGGTCTAACTGTGGAATTAATTTAATAAGTATATTAAATGGGTGACAATGAGCATGCATTCCTTTAATAATCAGAAAAAAGGGAAAAATCGAAAATACATAAAATGGGAATAGTCATGTATTTATTCCTGTGGACCATTGCTAAAAAAGAAGAGCAAAAAAAAACAAGAGAATTTTTATAGTATGTGATCTTTCACTACAAAGGAACACCATGTGAAGTGGCATGAGACTGAGTAATGACCGCAACCCAAGAACTGGTGGCCTGAGTGTCTTTCTTGTTATCTCCATGATGGTATAAAGCCCAGAGATACCATCCGAGTAGAATCAGGACCCCATGACTTTCTCGGGGCCACAAATTTCAGGCTGATTTATTCTCAGAAACCAAGGCTTCATTCCTTCACAGGAGCTTCTAAGAATCCCAAACCCTTCTAGATCAGAGGCCAATCTTCCCAGATAGCTGTTGTTCACACCTGCAGCACTGGGATGACCCAAGAGGAACCAAAATTCACACTCCCCCAATCTACATCCACATGGGTATTATGCCAGGAAATCAGAGAAGCTCTGTGCTTATAGGGTCCCCAAATCTACCAATGCTGGGAAATGATGACACAGGTCCATTAGAAGTGGTAGATAACCACAACCTGAAAATTGTCTTTGTAAATGTGCTAGTTTTCCTGATTATTTTATAGTTGTAAATGAGCTCCTTCTGGAACTGTCATTTGACATCTGACAAAATTATTTAGCATTCCTCTAGAAGAATGAGACCAAAAATTATAGAGAGCGTGAGAGGGAGAGAGTCATGCCACCAATTATTTTAAAACACTATAAAACTAAATATTAAAATAGTAGAACAAACAAAGCTTTAAAAAGAAAAAAAACCCTGCTATGTATAGAAGAATTTAAGGGAAACAAAGGACTTATCTTGAATCATTGAGGAAGGAGAACTAATTCAACGTCTCATATCAGAAAAATTGATGACTTGGAAGAAAATATCAGGTTAGAGCCCCACCCTCATACTATTGCCAAAACAAATTTTTATGACACATACTAGAATCATGTGTAAATTATCACTTAACTGTTCTCTGGAATAGAAATTTCCAAACATAAAAGCAATGGAAAAAAATTACAAAAGCAAAGACAGTTTTGACCATATAAAATTTTTAAATTTCTATGTGTCTAAAATAAATTAAAATGTAAGTGATGGCTTGAAAAACCTCTCAATGAACAGTAAATATACTTAATTTATACAGAGCTTTGAAAATCAATTAGAAGAGCACTATCATCTCAATATAAAAATGAGCATAGGACACTGACATTTTACACTGGCTAAGAGATACATGAAAATATGTTCTGCCTCAATGAAAAAAAACATGAATTAAAAGTGAAAAGTGCAACCAATTTCCACTTTTAATTTAGCAAGGCAGTAAACATGATTAATATTCTATGTTGAAGTTACAGTAAGCCAGGCTCTCTCCCACACAGCTGATCAAACAAACCAGCATAACCTTCATGGAATGTAATTTGGCATTTGGGCATTTTGTTCTAAGAGCCTTTAAAAAGTTCATAGTTCATGTCCTTTGACAGAATAACTCCACTTCTAAGAATCTATGTTGACAAAATAATGGAATGAGCACAAAGATATTGGTACAGACATTAATCCAACAAGTACTATCTAAGTATCTGTCTGGTGCTGGGTTCTGTGTTGGAGGCCATGGTGGATAAGTCAAAATGGCTCCTGCCCTCGTGGACGTTACCATCTATTCGTTTAAAAATGATGTTTAGTGTGTATTTCTAATACGCAAACTTTAAAAACAATCTAAATAACAAATGATAGAGAATGGGTAAATTACGTACGGTATATTCAAGAGGGAATTACAACTTCAGGAAAAATCTGTAATAAATGGGAAAATACCCATGTACAAATGTGAAAAGTAAAAAAAAAAAAGGTGCAAAATCAAATAAACAATTTTATCCCAATTATGTAAATATTATTCATAGAAGAAAAGACTAGAAGGAAATACGCGAACATTTTAATGCAGGTAATCTCTATTTATTTTTCTAAAAGTCAGTAAACCTGGGTTCTAGTTTTGGCTTCATCACTTATTACTAATATGTGGCTTTGGGCAAGTCAGTTAAACCTCATAATGTCAATATTACCTTTCTGGTACGTGAAAGGGAGCTGTAATTCTGGCCTTGCCCTCCTCCCAGTATTCAAACTAGATAATGCATGAGCAAGGAGTTTGTAAGCTGAAAGCTCTAAACAAATATCAAATATCAAATACTATTATTTTCTTAGCAAAGAAGGATGATTAGACCTGAAAGGCTGAAACTCTATCACTTTTCCAGGTCCCTTCTCTTCCTCATATTCCAATTTAATACAGTAGTCATTTGGGGGAAGATTTTCTCGACTGACCCCTTCTGCCCCAATCACTCACTCTGCATATTTGCCACATATATTTACTCTACTCTAATTTGTGCTTATTGGATAGATATATCTCACCTAACTTAAAAACAAAAACTGGAATCATTACTTACTGGATATAGGTTTGGGCTAACTTGAGTTTTTAGGAAATTATGAAACTTTCATTTCTTCACTCCCATCATAATCCTTTGCCTGAAGAATTTACAGTGGTAACAACTCGGCGGGCCCTAAAACCAACTGACATATTCAGGAAAACTTTCTATAATCCCTCTGATGGGTGACATCTGGATCTTTAATATTATTTCACAACCATTACATGTTATGTGTAAACCTTTTGCCCAAGTGGAGACCACCCACCTGATGCCTTATGAGGCACTGTTCCCAGCAGAGGGACGTTGACAGTTGGATCTGCCATGATGCCTTTATCCAGAGAGCGCAATGACAGGAATTCATAGAAGTATTCTGCCTACAACAAAAGGCATGGGCAATTAAAACCATGGAAACCACAGAGAAAGAGAAGGCATTTCTCAGCTCGTCATATGTCTGATGGAGGAGTGACATTTTTCACTCTGGAGCCCATGACGTCTAAGGTACTATGTATGCATAAATCACTCTCCTGGATTTTAGAACTATTAGAATGAGAGTCTCTGCTCAAGGGAAGTGACCCCTTAAAAACATTAATAGCATATATCAAAAATATGGACAGGGAAGTGGACTTGGCCCAGGGTTAGGGCGTCCGTCTACCACATGGGAGGTCCGCGGTTCAAACCCTGGGCCTCCTTGACCCGAGTGGAGCTGGCCCATGCGCAGTGCTGATGTGCGCAAGGAGTGCCCTGCTACACAGGGGTGTCCCCCGCGTAGGGGAGCCCCACGCGCAAGGAGTGCACCCATAAGGAGAGCCGCCCAGCACGAAGGAGGGAGCAGCCTGCCCAGGAATGGTGCCGCCCACACTTCCCGTGCTGCTGACGACAACAGAAGCGGACAAAGAAACAAGACGCAGCAAAAAGACACAGAAAACAGACAACCGGGGGAGGGGAGGGGAATTAAATAAATAAAAATAAATCTTTAAAAAAAAAATAAAATAAAATAAAGTCTAAAATGTAATGATTTTTGCTGTTAACATTTATTTTCCAGTCTCATTCACTTTGAAAGGTTTATATTTAAGGTCTCGATTTAATTATGGACAGAAACGTCTAAAAATGCAAAAACCACTCCTGCAATATGACAAGTCATAAAACTTTACATTGTAAATGTTTTCATTTTCCCACTTGATCTCTAGTTGAGAAAATGATATCTTCTACTCAAACAGCTATGAAATACAGAAAGTAGTATTATATTCTCCCACTCTAGAGTTTTGATGCTTAACTGATTCCCAACTACAATATTAAAAGGGTTTATGATGGAGACAACATGTTCTTGTTTTTTTTAAAAAAAAGTACAATCAATAAATAGTGCAAATGCTAAAATGAATGGTTTTGCAGAGATCTGGAGAGATATGAGTTTAAATATTTTCCCTAAAGTTATGGTAAATGGATGATGAAATAAAAGATAGATTTAGAATGTCACAATCCAACTTCTAGACAGGACTTTCTGTTTTTACTCTACTTAAAATGTAATAAAATATCCTTAGACCCAAATCTCTCCATTGGAAAAACTTATTTGGGGGCAAATAAAACTTTAAATTCTATGCCAAAAAGAACAGAGAGCTAGCTTTACAGTTTGAGAACAAGTTACACAAATGGTAGAGTTATTACTTAGATAAAAGAACTCAGAGCATGAAATGTAATAGGGAAGTGGTATATTGGAGAGCATGAGACCCTATTAAGAAAAAGTACATTTTGTTTCATTAAGTGACATTAGTGGAAACTCAGGTGGAGGCAAGTAAAGTGCTTATTTGGGAAACACATGAAAGGACTGCCCTGTATTCAAACAAAGAATGGGTCTATTCAGGAGAATAATTTACTTCTAAATTAAATTGCTGAAAAATTTTGTTGGCCTGGTTTGTCATGCAGTAAATTTTCTTTTCATAGACAAGCATAAAAGACACTCAAATATTATCTAGAGAAGAATGCAAGAGGCTTCCAAGTGTCTTGACTGAATATTAGGGCTGTTCCTTCCAGAAGAGATGAAGACATCATTTAAACAGTAAAGTAGGACAGCTTGTAAAAGGCCTGTGCTCTGGCACTTTTCTCTGGGTAGATCTGGAGAAAGAAAGCTGAGAATTGCATTAACCACTGGTAGGAATGGAAAGAATACAGTATTTTATTTTATTTTATACCTTTGACATTCTGGGTTTATCGTGTATACTTAATCTAATAAGCACAATAATTGCAAGAATCTCTGAGTTGAGAATCAAAGGTCTTCATAAAACCATAGCTCCAAACCTCTTTTCACTTGACATACCATGATGCTGACCTAAGTGATCACAGGAGAATACCAAAAAAATAAATAAGGGCATCTTCTTTGCCCCAAAGAAAATTTCAGGCATTTTATCGATACAAAATATACAGGAGTCATAAGATTTTAAAATGTACAAATAATATTTGTTGAGTGTTTACTATACTCTGGTTCATTTAATTCTCATAACAATCTAGTCTTTTATAATTGACAGTTTTAATAATTTATTCTTCAACCAATTGCTGACATCCTTCACCTAATTTTGAGCTAACTTCTATTTTATAGATGTCAATATATCCTATTTTATTTATTTTTACAAGCTTCTATTAAGACAGCACGCTAGTAAATGCAGATTAACGGGATACTGAATAGGAGAGGTACTAAAGGGATTTAAAATAGCTCTTACACTCCTTGTGAAGAGCAAGAAGAAATCTACTAAAATAAGCAAGAAGGCGAAAGAGTTCAAAGCTAAAGCCCGACAAGACAGTCATCTTAATGCTTCAATATCTAGACTCCAAATTTCCAGATCTCATTTCTTCTTCAGATTTCTTCTCATCATTTCTCTGCAAATTCCATTCTTCAAACTTAAAACTGCGTGTCCTTGGGTTCTGTGACACTCTGCTGCTTCTCCTCCCACTTCTCGATTTTCCTGTTTCCTCAGTGGCTTTATTCTCTCACCTCATAATAGTACAGAATCACTAAGGCGCTGTTCTCAGCTCCTATCTCTTTATTCTCTTTTAGAACACTCATGTTCTCATACAGGCTGAACTATTTCCTTTTAGGAAATGATGCTCAGCGTGGACCATTCACACCCTTGTCCCAAAGTGATGACTCCCTTCACCGTCTGCCACCTGGGAAGGCAAGCACGGATGGTCCAATGTGCCTTTATGTGGAGCCTCATTCATCATCTTCCAAAACTAGCTTCTCCCCATGGTTTCTTTGTATCTGTCAATGGTAGTATCATTTTCCCAGTACCAAAGTCATTATTGTTTCTTGACTCTATCTCATCGCCCCATGGCCAGACACCAAAATCTTATCCTTTCTCCTCTTATATTTTTACCCCGTCTCTTCCTTTTCTTTCCATTGCTTTCATCCTAACTCAGTTTTTATTTTCTCATAGTTGCATTATTATAACCATCTGAGAAATATCCTTCTTGTCTTACTCTCTAAAATATATGCCAAAATATAAGCCAATAATACGTCACTCTCCCCTTATCTCCTAGATGAGTTCTTTAGCCTGTTCCACATCCTCCACAGTCTTCCTTACCTCTTGTTACTCCCAACAGGGATCCTCTTCTGGATTTCAATTGGCCTAATCTATACATACCATAGCCATGTCTATGTTCCAATGATTTCACCTATACTGAACTTCTATAGGACTTAAACCAGATTGGTCTTTATATATTTACTACCATGTAACGTTAGCTTTTCACATGTGAATAGTGTATATTCTCATCTTATTTTTAGATGGGGTTATATACATATATCTATACACACACACACATACATATATAGATGCACTCTAGAGACTCACTCAGTATTGTGCACCAGCAAGACATTTAATAAATGTTTGCTGAATGAATGAATGACCCACTGAGAAGCATCTGGATGTTTAAATCCAGTGCAATGCAGAACACATTGTTGTGGTGAAGTGGCATTAGCCTCTGATTCCACTGACAGGCAGCAGTTTTTCTGTTTTGGCAATTGCTAAATTACTCTTATGGGTCAAAGGCTCTCTTTTACCTTGCTGTGTGGCTGGTTACCACAGCCCACATAGAGAACAGAGAAAACTTTTTTTTTTAAAGAGTAATCAAATGAACATTGACATTTGATATCCAGCCAATCTGTGTGTAGTTTGTAACTTTTTTATCCTAGCTCTGGGACAAAACTTTGGCAATGAGCTTCCCAGAAAGAATGTAAGCAGATAATGTAAACAAGGACCAGTTCTGAAACCTGACTTTGTCCAATGCTCTTCTGGTTCATATTTCCTACTTGGATCTCCAATCAGTTTGCCTTCTATAATCATAATATGCAACTGTAGTATCACTGGAAAGCTGTGAAAAATCAATGATTTTTCCCCTGCCTTCTTTTGGAACTGGCTCTAAGAAGAACTTGCTTCCAAAACAAAAAGAAAAAGCACTTTCTCAGGCAGAGTAGCTATTTAGTTATTTCACTGGCCTTGGGTTTAAATTAATGTTGCTTAAAGTGGGACTATCAATCCACTTCTGTTCTAGAAATGTTTTTTATATACACTAGACTATACCACAGTCAGTGAGCAGGGTTGAGGGAGTAAAGTAATTGGAATATAATGGTAAATATTACAGCTTAAAGTTTAAGTAAACACGTCCAGGTCCATGAGAGTTTTGTAAACTAAAACTGGCAAGAGATCACACGGTTTGGCTTCACATGAATCTGAACTTTTAAAGACATTTTCCTGTTTTTCCCTCCAAGGGTTTGGTCTCACCACTGCTCATACAAACCAGTAACAGACCTGGGTACCAGACAAATCATTGGCTATCCACTTGTTTTTAAGATTCCTAAAGATAGGAAAGCAATAGAGCACTATTATGCTATTTTGTATTAAAGCCCGAAGTATAGGTTTTCTATTTTTATTTTTTGAGTGAGGGGTAACAAGGGAGTAGGAAAGCAAAACATTGGGGAATGGAAAAGATTTTATTCAGTTCTACCAAATAAGCTAGGAAAAAAAAAAGGGTACAGGTATTAATAAAGTAGGCTCTAAATCAAATGTCCAGGGCACTACCTTTGCCGCAGATTGTCAACATTTCCAATGGGGAGGGCAAAGGGGGCTTTGCTTAGGAACATCACTGAAAGCTTCTATTCTCCTCTATCTCTCAGGGCTTCCAGGAGAAGTAACTCCTCCATAGAGTAGGCCAGCTCTGATTTAAGCCCTTGTGAAGTTTCGGGTAGATGCCAACCTGAAAACTGGGCACTGGGAGAAAGGACAGCATTGGGCAATAATGGATGGAGTAATGTAAGGAAGGGAAGAAAGAAAACTTTGTTACAAGAGGTGCAGTTGGCACTTTGGGAACCAAGGACAGCCCAAAGAGGTGTGGAAAAAGAAACAGTGTGGAGGAATTTGGGAGCATAGATACGAGTTTCTTCTAGATGCCAAGACAGAACAGTTGACTGTGACTACAACAGGGCTAATAAAGCAGCAGCATGACTGTCAGTGTTTTGGAGGAGGTGAGAGAGGGAGACGTGAGATCTGAAAAAGGGAATGGAGTCCCTTTCCGCCTGTGTGTGTGTGTGTGTGTGTTGTTTGTTGTGTGTTTCCCTCTTATCTCAAGACTTGGGTTTGAATTTTTTTCCTTAAAGCTTCAGAAGGAGTCATTATGTATTCACTGACATAGAAGAAGAAAAAGAGAATTGTACAAAAACTATTTCTTCAGTTTAAATAAAGAGCAATTACCCTTACACTTCATGCTGCACATTTATTCTTCATCAGTATATTGGTCCATTGTTTTCTCTTCTTTCATGGATTTCAAATGGCAGTGCATTTCAGCAATGTGATAATATTTCTTAGGATAGAATGACATTTACAAAATGTACAAATAAACTTGGATAGCACATATAAGTAGCTCAAAAAAAGGAAAAATGTTAATATTTTATTTCTTTCAGAGTTCTCTATGCCATATATTTATTTCATTTTGTTTATGAAAAAGTAGATGCCTGAAAAATTTTAACTGGTTCAGAAATGCTGGAAGATATTCTCAGTGATGGCCTTCAAAATATTTAATACTAGGTCACATTTTTCTTAGTTTTAGCTTCAGGTGGTTTTCTCAAATTATTATATATAGATGTATATATGGATAATATTTATTGAATCCTCATGGACAGTATTAACTTACTTCTTTGATAAAATTCAGAAGAAAACAAACTTTACCTCCTAGCTTAATGTTTGCCCTGGGGAGCAGATGTGGATAGGAGGTCCCGGGTTCAGTTCCCAGTGCCTCCTTAAAACAAAAACAAAAACAAACAAGAAGCAAACAAATGAACAAACCAACTCAGGGGAGCCGGTGTGGCTCAGTGGTTGAGTGCTGGCTTCCCACATACAAGGTCCCGGGTTCAATCCCTGACTCTGGTACCTCAACAAAAAAAAAAAAAAGAAAAGAAAAGAAAAAGATTACATTGCACTACTTTAGTAAATGTTATGCAATGTGCCTTAATTTGAATTTTCTCATGTGATTCCTACTTCGTATATTAGAATACTGTATTACAAAGTATCTTCCAAAGACCAGTTTGTTCTCTTCTCGTCTAAGAGCAAAAAAGAAAAAAAAAAGTTTAAAACTTCATTGTCACAGATTTTTTTTTTAAAGATTTATTTATTTATTTAATCCCCCGCCCCCCGGTTGTCTGTTCTCTGTGTCTATTTGCTGCATCTTGTTTCTTTGTCCGCTTCTGTTGTTGTCAGCGGCACAGGAAGTGTGGGCAGCGCCATTCCTGGGCAGGCTGCTCTTTCTTTTGCGCTGGGCGGCTTTCCTCACGGGCACACTCCTTGCGCGTGGGGCTCCCCTACGCGGGGGACACCCCTGTGTGGCACGGCACTCCTTGCGCGCATCAGCACTGCGCATGGCCAGCTCCACACGGGTCAAGGAGGCCCGGGGCTTGAACCGCGGACCTCCCATGTGGTAGACGGACGCCCTAACCACTGGGCCAAGTCCGTTTCCCTGTCACAGATTTTTAAGTCAAAAATTTAGGGGGCTAGTCTTACTAGCAGAAGATTCAAATAGTCAAGATTTTTGTGTATTTCAGAAAAAGCCATTGCCTAGAAGATACAATGTACTTTAATCTTCTAAGCTCCTCTAGACATTTGCTATTTTATTTGTTACTCTTTATGCATCGCTGGTCTCCTTTAAGAAAAAGAAACTGAAGCAGAACTGAAGTGATTCCCTGAGCAACTCTGATGATGAAAATTCACAATCTGAAAACTGTCTGAATGTATGTGGCCAACTTCACTTGCCCCCAACAATCTACAGCAATTCTTTTTTTTTTTTTTTAAAGATTTATTTATTTATTTAATTCCCCCCCCTCCCCTGGTTGTCTCTTCTTGGTGTCCATTTGCTGCGTCTTGTTTCTTTGTCCGCTTCTGTTGTCGTTAGCGGTGCGGGAAGTGTGGGCGGCGCCATTCCTGGGCAGGCTGCACTTTCTTTTTTCACGCTGGGCGGCTTTCCTCACGGGCGCACTCCTTGGGGGACACCCCCACGCGGGGGACACCCTTGCGTGGCGCGGCACTCCTTGCGCGCATCAGCACTGCGCATGGCCAGCTCCACACGGGTCAAGGAGGTCCGGGGTTTGAACCGCGGACCTCCCATGTGGTAGACGGACGCCCTAACCACTGGGCCAAAGTCCGTTTCCCCAGCAATTCTTTTTAAACATTTGTAGTCTCTTCCTTTTCCTACACACAATTACCATAGTTTGCCCAAAGTCCTCTGCCCCATTCCTGCCACTTCATTCAACTGATGACAAAGAAAACAGAAATGACCAACTACAAATTCTCTCATCTTTTCCCTCTGTCCACTATATATAGTCCATCCATTCCCAACCCTGCTTCCCTTCCATATGCCCTTGAGACAAACTCCACCAATGATCTCATCTTTCCTCATGTATATTAATGTGAAGAAGTAGTTAAAAACCCAACCCTGACTCTATGAGACTATCTTTCTTCCTTTGTCATTACACCGCTTCCAAAGGAGTCTACATTCACGGCCTCAGTTTTCTTGCCCATCAGTCCTCAGCTCACTATAGTATGATGTTGCCCCTTCATGGCTATTAAAATGTTCTCACAAAAGGTCACTGATGACTTCCAAGTTGTCAAATCCACTGAGCAATCTATCTTTATCCCTCTTGTCTTCTCTGAAATTTTTTATTGCAGTCCACTTCTCCTCTTCTTTTTTGACTTATATCAAGCTCTTTGACTTTTCCTTCCCCTTCTCTGATCACTTTTTTTTGAATCACCTTCACATGCTTCTCTCTCTAACTACACCTTAAAAAAGAATTCTGAATGTGATGTCAGGCAGTCTTAGAGAATGCGTAGTTTTTGTGTTTAAATGCAAATGACTATTTTTTTAAGGAGAAGAGACCCTAACTTTTATCACAATCTTAAAGGAGTCCATAACTCAAAAAAAGTTAAGAACCACTGCCTTAAATGTTGATGTTTCCAGGGAACAATTGATGGTCTGCTCTTTTTGTTCTGCTTTCTTCTTGGAGTATCTCATCCATTTTCATGACTTCAATTTATCCCTACATATCAGTTGGCCTCTAAATTTTTATCTTAGTTTCAACCTCTTTTCTGAGGTCTAGATTCAAGCTGACAACTGTCTATCAGACATCGGCCCTTGAACCAAGGGAACCATCTTGGAACCAAACTCATTATCCTCCCAACAAATGTGTTCATTGTATTTCTTAAGATAGCACCACATGCCTGATTACCTGAGATATAAACTTAGCAGTCTTTCTAGACAACTCACTTTTCTCTTACCAACCATCTCCACAAAGTTCCATTGATTTCTCAAATCTCTTCACTGTTTTTCCATGCCCCATCACTACCAAAATTCAGGCTCTTATCATTTCTCACCTATGCTCCTGCAATCACCCACTAATCTATATTCCTACCTTCAGGACTTTTTGCCTCCAATTTACACCATTATCCAGTTTCCTTACTAAAATGCCAATTGGATCACATCACTACACCACTTAAAATCTTAAATTCCTAAACCGATGGAAGAGTTTGGCCCATTTTATATCTGCCCCTGCCCATCCTTCCAGCCTCTGCTCCCACATCTCCCCTCACAAGTCTTTTGATCCAGTAGTAGCAAGCTTTGTGCCCACTGACCTGCCATGTTCTCTCAGGAACACACTGGTCTCTATGTCTGGAATGTACACTCCCTGCCCTTACCTGTTAGGCAAACTTTGACTGAGCTCTCAAGGCTCAGATGAAATGTCACCTCTTTGGTAAAATTTTCCCCGACCCAGATGTTCTCTCCCTGTACTCTCTTTCTCTTATCTTTACTACTGTACTGACTATAACAGTCTGTTTATTTGTCTTCCCCATTAAGCCATAAGTTCCTCTATGGAAAGGACTTTGTCTAGTATCATTTGAATCCCCAGGGACTAATGTATTTTTTGGTGACTCAGAAACTGTTTGGAAAAAATAAGAATGCAAACTCCGATTCAAATTAGTCATATCCTAAAAAAATAAGTAAATTACTTTTTACCATTTCCATCTGTGATGGTTTGAAGCTGTATGTACCACCGGAAAAATCCGTTCCTAAATCGAATCCACTCCTGTGTATGTGAACCCATCGTAAGTAGGACATTTTAATGAGGTTACTTCAGTTAAGGTGTGGCCCACCTCAATCAGGATGGTTCTTAATCCTATTACTGGAGTCGGTTACAAGTGGAGTGAAATTCAGACAGGCAGAGAAAAAGTCACAGGAAGCAAGAGGCTGGACGTTGATGGAATCCAGAAGAGAAGAGAGAGACCAAGAAAGAATGCCACGTGCTTTGCCATGTGACAGAGGAGCCAAAAGGATTGCCCGAAGTCAGCCCCAGAACACCATGGTCTTCGGGAAGAAGTATCGCCTTGATGTGCCTTGATTTGGATTCTCTTTTATCCTCAAAACTGTAAGCTAAGCAGTTCCCATTGTTTAAGCCAACCCATTTCATGGTATTTCCTTGAGAAGCCTAGGTAACTGAAACACATCCAAAATTATGAAATACTTAACTTGAAATGAGACAGAAACCCACATATGCTTGGGAAGCCATGACTGACTGAAAGAGGCAGAAACTAAGATCCTGATGACAAGTCAGCAGGGAATGGGCAATAAGATGAAACCAAGCACAAGGAGTCTAAGCTGGTCAGGGGCTGGCTCTCCAAGGGAGACAGCTGGTAATCCAAATAACAATATCCACGAGGCTGGGTGAAATCTGGGCTACAGTCAGGCCAACTTGGCTTGATTTCTAATCCCAGTATTTACTGGCTGGCCTTCAGCACAAGGCTTAGCCTCTCGTTCATTCAACACATATGTATTGAGTGTGCCAGGTACTAGGCATTCTGCATGCCTAGGAGGCCAAGGAAGGCTAAAAACAGACATAGGAGTTGTCCTTACAGAGCTTGCAATCTGGAAGGAAGTTAGTCATTAATCCAGTAAACCAAATAATCTTAGTAAAGCAAAACTAAGCCTGTGACAAAGGGCTTCAAAGGAGAGTTATGTAGTGCTTTGAGAATAGGTTGTCTTTGACTTAGCTTGAGGGTCAAGGAAGACTTGCCTGAGAAAGGATGACAGAAATGAGTGGAGGTTAAACAGATGAGGGAGAGAGCAGCATTGTCTTCAGAGGAAGCTGACGTGCATAAAGTCTGTCAGGAGGAAGTCTGGCAAGCTTGAAGGACCAAAAGGAGGTCAGGACTTACTTTACAGAGTTTTGCAAGGATTAAAATAATTAATGCTTGCAAAGTGGGTAGCACAATGTTGGCACATTGTAAGCACTCAGCAAATGTCAACCATTATTAATAGGACCAATATGTAAACTGCTTATTGGTGGGACAAGGCAGCAAGAATTTCCAGACATGGCAGTTCCAATAGATAGAAAGGGACAGTTTGGGGTTTCTGAGTGCTCGGGGCTGGGGGAGTGTGACTAAGGAGGTTCTCTCCAGTCCGGAAGCATATCAGTCATGTGTTTAAGGGCTGTGAAAATAGTCTAAAATAATCTTTTCCTTCGCTTACCCAAATGTGGTTTACAGTTTGGCTTCACATATAGAGGCAAATTTGAAATTATCTTACTTCTTTAGCTTTAAAATACACTAGAAATATTTTACCAAATTATCAACTTATAGGAAATTCAGAGAATAGACAACATGTTAAACTACACCACAAAGACCATGGAAAACTCTATAGGGCAAAAACTTATTATTCAACAAAAATTCAAAAGAATGAAAAAAGAGAGATTGATGGGACACCTATAGATTAAAAGAGGCCTATGGAAGCGGACTTGGCCAGTGGTTAGGGTGTCCGTCTACCACATGGGAGGTCCGCGGTTCAAACCCCGGGCCTCCTTGACCTGTGTGGAGCTGGCCCATGCGCAGTGCTCATGCGCGCAAGGAGTGCGGTGCCGCACAGGGGTGTCCCCCGCATAGGGGAGCCCCACGCGCAAGAGTGCGCCCTGTAAGGGGAGCCGCCCAACGCAAAAGAAAGACAGCCTGCCCAAGAATGGCACCACACACACGGAGAGCTGACACAGCAAGATGACACAACAAAAAGAAACACAGATTCCCGGTGCCGCTGATAAGGATAGAAACAGTCACAGAAGAACACAGCGAATGGACGCAGAGAGCAGACAACTGGGGGTGTGTGTGGGAGGGGGTTGGTGTGTGGGGGGAATAAATTAAGAAAAAAAGAATTGCATTCCTTTAAAAAAAAATAAAAAGACTCATCGACCACCATGCAAACCCTATTTGAATATCATTCTAACAAATAAATCTTTAAAAATGTATTACTTTCATGAGAAAGTTGGAACATTGAACACTTACTCTATATTTGATATATTAGGGAATTATTTTTTTTAACAGTGTTGAGGTTTTGTTTTTGAAGTTATCTTTTAGAGATACATATTGAAATATTTATGGATGAAATGATACTATATCTGAGATTGTTTCAAAATAATATGGGAGGGGAGAAATGGGTGGGAAGTAGAAAGGACTCAAGACTGACCAAGAATTAATAATTCTTGCATTTGGGTAATGGATAAATAAGGGTTTATTTTTCTACTCTGTCTACCTTTGTATATGTTTGAAATCTTCCATAATAAAAAGTTTTTTAAAAAATAAAAATGTCTCATATTGGCATCATTGTGAAATCAATAAGCTTCAATTCCTAAAGAATTTCACATCCCAAGTTATTTGATATTTCTAAGTTATTTACAAGTTTTCTAATTCTCATATTCACTTTCCTGTACTTATCTAATGGTAAAAAAAAATTTTTTTTTAATCCTTGGTTAAGTCAGTTGTATTAATTGCCTATTTTGTCTAACAGAATGGAACCAAAGGAAGGACAGTACAAAGCAAGGCAGGAACTACAGAAGAAGTCTTGGTCTGTCTTTGAGAAACTGTGATAACAATTGCACTCACATGAACTTAATTAAGGAATTAAGCATATTAGCTACTGTTAAAATGGAATTCATTGTTTTACCTCATTGTTTTAGTTAGCTAAAGACTGCCAAAGCAATATAGTAGAAATGGGTTGGGTTTTACAATGGAGATTTATAAATTTACAAGCTTACAGTTCTGAGGCTGTAAAAGTGTCCACATCAAGGTATCATAAGGAGATGCTTTCTCCACAAGCTGCAGCTGTGGGCAGTTGGGCACATGTCAGCATCTGCCAGTCTCAGCCTTTTCCTCCAGGCTCTACTGCTTTCAGCTTCTTGCTCTCACGGCTTTCTCTCTTAGCTTCTATGGGTTCCTCTCTGTCTCTGTGGTCTTTTCCTCTGTACATTCATACCTTTTTTGAAGGACTCCTGTATCAGGATTAAGACCTACCCTGGGCCACACTCTAGTGAAGTGATCTAATCAAAAGGAAGGTCCCACCTATGATAGGTTTATACTCACAGGAATGGATTAATTTAAGAACATAATTTTCTGGGGTCCACAAAAGACTCAAACTACCACGTCCATACAACCAATTTCTTGTATCACAGTTTGAATTGAATGGAAAGATATCATACCTGATTTCTTTATTGTGCTTACATTGTAATATGTTTATATTTCTTAAAATATATTCAATTTTAATAGATAAATTTCAGCTAATAGCTCTGATCATGGCAATGCTTTACTTCAATTAATAATAAAAACCTTTCCAAATTGAACCACAAACAAGAATAAGTCATCATATTTAGCTGGTCTTTCTTTCTTCATTCTTTCATTCATTAAATACTTATTGAGCACTTTTTGGTAGGCCAGGCATTCTTCTCTAGGTGCTGAGGATGCAGAGTGAACAAAAGAGGGCAAGACCTTATGGAGCTTACACTCCATGTGGTGGAGACATAAAATAAAAAATATGCTTAAATGGACATATAATATTTCAAGGGATGATAAGTACCATTGGAAAAATAAAGTGGGAAAGAGGATAGAGGATAAATGTGCGTGAGGGAAGGGTGAGATTGCTTTTTCAGAGAGAATAGACAGAGGGATGCTTAGATAAAGTGACCAGAATAAAGTAAGGGAGCAAGCTGTGTAGATACATGGGGAAAGAGCATCTTGGTGGAGGGAATAGTTAGCATCAAATCCCTCAGATGAGAATATACCTGGCATGCTCAGGGAACAACAAGGAGACCAGTGAGGCTACATCAGAGAGAGTGGGGCAAAGTGACTGTGAGCATCCAGCCTGAGGGGAAGCACGAAGGCATTACAAGTACAGCACAGTTTCTCCCACCTGGGGACTCCTTGAGAACTCAGGAATGATCCCATAACAAGGGGATCAACCCTTTATACACTCTGGGGCAGAAGAAACACTGGCAGGTGGAGTCACAACCCTGCCTCTTAGTTCTGGTCTCTCTTTTCCACGCCTACCACACTAGCTGCCCCCTTCCAATCCTGCATCTGGGGGAGGGGAGGAGCCTTAGCTTTGAACAAAGGTCAGAACTTCAACAATTACATGGTAGTCAATATTCTAATTACAGAAATGAGAATAATCTGGACACTAAAGTAATTGGAGGGTACTTTATTATCTCAGGGTGACAAGAGAAATTCCAGGATCTGCCTGAGGATTCATCAAAAAGCCCAGGAAGAAAGTAGCTGACATTTTAGGTCTGCAGGGACTGGTAGGAGAAAGGGTAGATTATATATGATGTTGTTTCATGTATTCATTGTAATCGTTTTAAGCTCTTAGATTCCTATATTCTGATTTTAAGAGCCAAAGAGGGGGCAGCAGATTTTCCATTTATAATATCAGTCAAACTCATAGTCTTTCTCTTTTGCCCACTTAAAATGTGCCAGAATACTGGGACAAATCTGAAACCAGCTTTATTACTTTCTACTTGCTAAGTCACACATTAGCTTTCTCACATCTCAGAATTATTTTCTGTAAATTCTTGCAATTCTTGTATTTGCAATTCTTGTTCACGGATGTATACCTAGTTCATGATAATCACTCTTTCCTAAAGGCATGGTGAATGTCACTGCTTTCCAGTTTTAAAAGAATGGTTATGAGGCAGGTGTGAACAGACACCATAGTTATTCAAGCTGATTCACTTTTTTAAAAAGGCACTTTAAAGCTGATTCAACTGTCATCTTTTAGTGATGACTGCTGATCTGATGTGATGAGAGAAAGTTCATGCACGTGGATAGGTTGATTCAGCTCCCGGATGGCCTGGGACATCGTTAACTCATACAGACTGATTCTGGCCCCGATTCAAACTTCTAAGCCTTTGTTCTTGGGGCTCCGAGGACGGCTTTGAAGTTCAGGATAAAGCTCCTCTAACACACCATTACCAAAGAATAACCTTTTGATTATGATCTCATGAAAGTATAATCAATAACTTACATAAGTTAAAACCGTGGCAAACAGTGAAGGTCCTGTAATTGGACCTTTATGAATTCCATATGTTACAATATCTGCATTAGCTAGCAGTCTGCATAATACATATAGTGCTTCCTCAAACATAGCCGTTGAACTTTCTTAAAAGGCTATGAAACTTTTCACACCTACTGTCAGTCTTGAACTCTTCAGGCCCCTAAGCTTGGATGTGGGTACCAAAAGGAAAGCTGAAAAGGGTAAATAACTATTTCCCCCAATTCCAATGGATAGTCATTTGGGTAAAGGATTTCAGTCAAAGCCAGAAATTTTCTACTTAATTGTATGGCTTGTGTGCTTTTAAAAATATATAGCAGGGGAAAAAAGGCTTTTCCAATAAATCAATGTTAAAAATATACGTGAAAAAAAAAATACTGTTTTAGCAAGGGCAAGCAATCTGTGAAGTTCTCAAATAACTGGAACTGGGCTAGGAAGCCAGTATGCCATTATCTACATTATTTATGATTTATATCTACTTTGTCTCCTTTTTGTTGTTAAGTTAAATTCCATTGTTATGAAATAAAAAATGTGAGTGTTTAGAAGAGCTTAATTGCCTTCACTTAGGGAGGAAAGGCAATAAGCACGCAAGAAAAGATTTGGGAAGAATAATAATTAACCCAGGGGCAGAGCAGGAAAAAATAAAACCAAGCGTGTTTTCTGATTTGTCTAAGAGAACATAGAACTCTGAACTGAAGAACACTTAAGGGCAGAGTAAAAGATACCCCAAAAAAGATTAGTCCCATCTTTTTGGATTAATTATCAGATTTTAAAGAAAGGTGAGTATGTGTAAAACTAAAGGCAATAAATAAAGAGGGGACACAGCAAAGGAGTTCCTTTGCATCTTGAACTCCTCCCCCACAATAACTATTACTCCCTCCCCTCCCCACCCCACAGTCACTTTATTCAGTTTTGTTATCAGTTATTATGCCCTCCCCCCTTTTGGGGAATATATTTGAAAGTTGCAAAACCTAATTTCAAGCAAATCTGTATACCTCTAGATTCCTCAGTTTGAAATACCACCACTAAAGTAATCTTTGTGACTCTCCTGCCACTATACAGACGTTCCCCACTTGTGAATATGTTATTAGATTTCAAAATAAATTTGAATTACTGACCCACAATGAATTCCCATGTACTCATTTATATAGAAATGTGATATTTGGCTCCATATCTCCTCTATTTGAGTACAATTTCCAGGGCAGGAGCTATAACTCCTTGCTAATCTATTTTCTATTGTCCAGTTTTATTTTCTAAAGTAATTTCAAATGTCTTGCACAAAAAAAAGAAAGGATGATCAAGGAAGACCGGTAATAACAAAGGGAAAAAGGATCAGGCTTTTAGTATCTTCAGCTTGACAGTTTTTAAAGAAAATATCATAGAGTAGAAAAAAAAAAAAGAAAGAAAATATCAGTGAGCTGGTTTGATGTGACAGAAGGATAACAGGCCACAGAAAGAGGAAAAAAAGAGACCAGTAGAAAAGCTGGATGTATTCAAACCAGCAGGCTGATATACTTTGAGCCAAGGTTTATGTGGATGCATAGAAACTAAAAGATTCTGAGAAACTAGGTCTCTTGTATTCACCTTTTCCATTATTTTTTAAAGGGATGGTCCTAGAAATTATAGATGGGTCGGCATCCATACCTGTTATTGCTCTTTGAGTACCTAGAAGAACAACCTAGAAATCAACAGAAAGTCACAAGGGGCAAACAGTGCCATACTAAACTCCTTCCTCAAAAGAAAGGACAGGAAGTGATAGAGCTTACCTCTATTTCCAAATGTCTATTGATTTCTTTTGACAAGGCACACTTACTGAACAAAATGGGAAGTCTATCCTTCTTACCATTCTATGAGATTAAACAATTGACTTAAACCATGCCCAAAACATGAACCTATGTCAGCTTGGTGTACATTCTGGGTGGTGTTTCATTCAGGTTAGTTTTGAAAACCAATAAGCTAAATATTTGATTAGTGCCTTTGATGAATGAAATATGAAGGAGCTTGCAAAAGCTACAGACTCTCTAAAATTAAGTAGGTTTTAAGACTGTAGAAGGCAGAAGTATCCAAATGTTCTTGACCAATTAAAATACGACACCATTAAAACTAGAATAAAATCTGCTGTGATAAGAAGACTGTGGTATACATAGGGACAAAAAGCCAGGCACTGAAGTATAATGGAGCAACTTGAACTAGGCAAATCAGAGTTAGAAAATCATAGTTTACCACAAACTGAACATGAATTAAGAATTTTATGCTATGTGGAAAAAGTCCAACTTGATTATGAAACTTATCATGTATAAAATTTGGAACAAAATTCTTCCTTCATGCTATGAATTAGATACAATACCAGTATCCATATTAAGTGAAATGATAATCAGAAGGATTCAGAAAAGCAAATAAAAAGAAAAGTTAAATATTGAAATATTGACATATATTGATTACTTTTTTCAAGTTAATAGCTGTTTCTACCTTCTGATGGGCTTCTTTTTTGTACATATGAATCTTGAAACAAGTCTTACTTTATATAAACAAATTTCTGTGAAATGGCTATTATTCTTACGTCCTTAATGATACAACAAAAAGAAATGAGATTTAATTGTAGTAAGGAAAATCATGGATGGACATAATGTGTGGGCCATGATGGGAGGTGAGAGAACCAAAGATGATGGTTGAGTTTGTACAGAAAGTAAAGATCTGCCCCTCTCTGCTCGCTCCGGCAGCAAGTATACTGAAATTGGAACAATACGAAGAAGATTAGCATGTGAAAGGATGACCCACAAATTCGCGAAGTGTTCCATATTTTCAAATGTTATTTTAATAATCCCTTAAATTTCATCTGCTGCTATTACCTCTTGAAATATGATTTATTTAGGTTGTTAATCCCACTCATTCAGGAAATGCCAGGAGATGTTCTATGAACAATTTACTGTGTAAATTTTCTTCTTTACCTTTGCAAATATTATTGCAGAATTTTTCTTATCCCTTTTGAGGCAGTTGTTGCCTGAGTTCTTCATCCTTACAATCCTGCCCTATGGTATTTAATATTAAAAAAGATCTTCCCGTACGCGTCCTGTCAGAGGCTGAGATTCCTTGCAGCTCCATGGCTGACTTTAAAAGACTTGCATTTACAAGTCGGCCTCTTGCTCAACATGGTCAATATACCTTCCCCACTCCTGCTCTAACCAGATAAAACGCCTGCTTCTTTTTTCTACTTTGAGCACTTCCAAGTCTTTTCATTTGTTCATGCTCTTATATATTATCTCGCTTCCAAAGAGTTAATCTTTCCACAGAATGCTTCCTGTTGGCCTTTTTAAGAATCATCTTGGCATTATCTCTTATTTATTAGTTTTTAGTGTTTTCCCTCAATTGTCTTTGGTTTTGCCATATCACTTTGGATGATATTATTATGGAAATTAACATAATAGCCATTCTAGTATCATGTCTGTGGTAGTTTGAATTGAAACTGTATGTACCCCAGAAAAATCATGTTCTTAAAACGCTAATCCATTTCCCCAGTTGAAAACCAATTGTAAATAAGACCTTTTGAAGAGGTTACTTAAGCTATGGTGTGGCTCAGGGTGGGTCTTAATCTTCTTGCTGGAGTCCTTCATAAATGGGATGAATACAGAGAGATAAAGTCATGGAAGTAAGAAGCTGAAAGCAATGAATCCTGGAAGAGAAGGGAGAGCGCGGCACATGCTGCCATGTGCCTTGCCACGTGGCAGAGAAGCCCAGGATCACAGGCAGCCAGTCTTTGGGAAGAAAGCATTGCCTTGATGATGCCTTGATTTGGACATACTTAAACTTGTGGAGCTAATAAATTCCCCTTGCTAAAAGCCAACCCCTTCTATGGTACTGCTTTGAGCAGCTTAGCAAACTAAAATAATGGGATGGGAGAAGGATGTGTCTGCTGAACTCAAGCAGGAAGAAAATAGAGGAGAGATAAGTGGAATCTGGGGGAAAGAACTCATGTCCAAGAAAGAGCTAAAATCTAAAACAAATTAAGAGGAAAACAAAAAAACATAAGGGTCAGTACAAATTGTGCTAACATAACATCTTTCTCCATAGACAGTGGATAAAAGACAAAGCCTATCTATGAAAACAGGCTTTTGGAAACAGATTAGCACATCAGGCCAACTTTTCAAAGACACGTAAAAACAGTGCTATTTTTCAAGATATATATTATCTGACTATTAAACACATTTCGACCCTGGTTGAAAAATTTGTATCTTTTGATGTTGTTGGAATTTCCACAAAAAGGGATCTCAGAGAACTCTGTAAACAAGTCAGCCTTCACAAAGTCCCTCTGAGGTAAAATTGCAGAACACAACATTTTCGAGCTGAAAAATCCTAGGAAATCATGTGGGTCATGATTTCACACATAGGGAAACTAAAGGCCAGGGAGGTTAACTTATATTTCCAAGGCCCATCCAGTCAGGTCTGGCTCAGCATGCTCTTCATGATACCATACTTCCTCCCTACCAACCATTTCCATTATGCCAATTTTGAAATTAAAGGGGAAAAAACAATACTGACATTATTCCCAGATTTGGGACACTACCACTGTTAAATACCTACCAGGTTCTGGGCACTACAAGGGAAAAATGTATCATGATCAGAACCAAATAATGCCTATAACCAACCCAGCCAACCATTGCCACACAATTGGACACTTCTTTTTTTTTTGTCTTTATTAGAATGAATAACAGAAACAGAAGAAGTAAATTCCCCATACTCCATGCTGAGAAAAAAACTGAGGTAATTTTTTATGGGACCCTTAACCTCTGATGTGATGACATCTCATTTTCTCACAGCCTAAAGTTTCAGACTGCAACAAGGGGGAAGTTTTGCTCTGCCTGTCAGAAGATGTGTGCTCTTGCGCCAGCCCTGGTGCTAACTCTGTGTGCTCCTAGGAAAGTCGGTTATCCTCTCTGGATATTGGTTTCTTCACCTGAAAAATAAGGTGGTTGAACTAATAATCTAAGATCCTTCCCTTCCAAGAGTTTCTGATCATAAGTGGAGGCAGCCCTCGACAAATTCTTCCCAGGTTTGACATAGATTCCTGAACATTTGGGAATGATATGGTTCATTCTGCATGATATCTAGATAGAGATTTGATAGGTTCAAATAAAGGGTTACTTCTTTATGTTAACACAAAGTCTCAGTGTACCCCAGTTGTGTGCTCTTAATCTAAGATCAAACAAGTAACCCTCCCAGAAGCACATGCAAACCTGGAAATTTGATGCATAAATATCCTTAGAGGCAGTCTTTTGCCTTTATTGATTTCTGACGTTTTCAAAATGTAAAGATACAGCTTGATAACCAATTGATGAGATTATTTAGAGTGACTAAGAATGATTTTCCTCCATCAGACTTCCTCATTTCCTTTCTGTCTGTCCCGGGTTCACTGCAGGGGCTTGTGCGTAGAGAAGCACACGACGGCTCCTGCCTTTGAAGTGGCTCCAGAAGGTATTCTGGAGCAAAGAGAAGTCAGCAGTTTATAAACAAGAATTCTTGTCTACCCACCGAGCTTTTCAGCCCTTCATGGAGAGCAAACTCAGCAGAAGTTAACAGACACTCCAAAACATAAAATGCAGAGTATTTACTGGGATACCGATTTGCTGACTGAAGTGAAACTAACTCTTTGGGTGCCTGAGTAATATCTCTAAAGGACCCCCTTTCCTGTTTTTCCCTCTTTCTCTCCTCATTCCTCTTTTTCCTCTTGGACATATAGCTTCAGAGCTCTGATTAGCAAATTAATTTGTCTTCCCTTTTATGGAATACCTATTTAATTCCTCAAGAGTTCTCTCATTTTAATAAAATGTAGCAAATATACCACTCCTTTTAGAAAATGTTCTAGCCACTGATGATAACAACTCTCCAGACTCTGAAGTTGATCATCCTCTGCCTTGACCTTATGAAAATGTTGGGAGAATAAATTACTTCATATATATATTTTTAAAGTACTTTAAATTGTATATATGCAAAGATAAATGTGTCAATGTTATTTCCTAATATTCATGGATATATGTACGTACATATGCATATGAACATGCAGAAAGAAACTCATATAAATGCTTGCTCATACGCATTTAAAATTAGTAGAAAATGAGCTTCCTTGCTATGTTAAAAATGAATGACCTGTTTTTACCTTTAGAAATCACCCATAGTTTGGCATTTGTAGACAAGAAATATAATTTTAATTTGATATCTATCTGAAAGGTCCCATGTTCATGATTAACAATCATCCTAGCAGAGCCTTTTACCTTGATGTACCTTATCAGCCTTGAGGTACATTGTCACTTACTGATCCCCCACTGCCACCTACAGTATGAAATTTCCACTGATATTTCTTTGTCCTAATTGAACAAAATGCAGGCACAAATCAACAACCCTTAACATCACTTGAAAAGTTTCATTTGAAGATTAAAAGAAAAAGTCACAGAAGAATACTAAAAAGGACATTCTTGTACAAGTATGGAAGTATGGAGTAACCATTCCAAAGCTATTTGGCAATAACATATGTGCCAATAACTTCACAACGATATGGCACTTTAACTCAGAAATTCCACTTCTGAAACTCAGTCATGAGGAAATAATCCTAATATGGAAAAATTTTTATGTGTGAAGTTGCTCTTTGTAGTGTTGCTTATAGTAGTAAAAAAAGAAATAATCTACATAAGAGAATGTTTAAAATAAATCAAAGAATATTGTAGACCCATTTAAAAATCATGTTTACAGAATATGTAATAACAGGGGAAACTGTCCCACTGTCCTTAAGGGAAAAAAAAGACACAAAATTGAAAAACACTGGATGGAAAAAACACCAAAATATTAATACTTTTTTAAGTGAGATAACTGTAAAGACCCCTGCTCCCCATCCCCACCCATTCTCTTTTTTTTCTTTTCTGTATTTTCCAAAAATTTTTAGAGAGTGTGCTAGTTTATGGTGGAAAAAAGTAATGAACTGAAAATAAAGCTCTGTAAGACTCCATAGGGTATATTTAATTCCTCAAGAGTTCTGTAAGGATTCATTAAAAAAAAGTTATACCAAGGAAATTAAGTACTGTAAACTCTATTGAAGTCCTGTGTATGTTCCTGAATGAATAATGGATTTTGAAAGTTATAATTACTACAAAAAACAACTCGAATGTAAAATTTTCAATCTGTCACAGAGAAACAAACTTTCAGGGTTGATTTCTCAGTTCTTTTCTTTAAAAAGCCACATCTGGAATAGATGTTATAAATATCATAAAAGGAGTTACCATTTGAATAAGATCTTAGTAAATATGAGATAGATAGCTGTCATATCTGCTTCAGTTTAACATTAAAATCAGTTAATTAATCAAATTGAATGAACCAAAACCAAGCTAATAGGAAAATCAGATAAAAATTGCTTAAAATCGATTTTGGTAGATTTTCCTAGCATTATTCAGGTAAGCAACATTTTGAAAAGTTAAGTCTGCTCAAAGAGTGTTTTATTTTTGTTACAATTAATCATATCAGCCAAGCTATTTTTCTTACTGTGATGTGAATTCAAAGGGAAAACTAAGAACAATGTGGCAATGATAATGACTAATAATAAATCACAGCCATTTTAGACCTGAATGGAACCCCTTTATTTTACATATGAGAAAGAAAATGAAATACTTGTCTGGGGTCCCAGATAGTTGGTGTGGGAGGCAGGCCGGAAGCCAGGTCTCCTGAGGCCAGCTCAGTGTGACACTCTGAGTTCAGAGAGTGGGACCCCACTACGGGGAGTGGAATTTGGGCACTCTGCCAACACACTTCCCAGCTCTGGGTCTGGCGGAGTCCCTTTCTTTGGCCTCATGACTCCCCCTAGCACTAACAGCTCATTAATACAAAGAGAAGAAAAGATCCTCCTTTTTCAGTGTCTACTATGTGTCAACTATTGTGTACACATTATGCAGCCCCATTCTGCTGCTACTGTAAAAGGTAAATTATTTCCTTTTGGTATTTGAAGAAACCAAGGGTCCAACCGTTGAAGTTGATCCAGATTTGACCCATGTTGCATTTGGCTGTCTTTCAGAGTAACTTGTCCCACTCTTAGGCAACTAAGAGAACACATGGTGATCTCTCCATTACACTTGGAGTACAGCATTTTGGGAAGCACTACCCCCTAGGCTCGCACAAGAACCCTGGGCCCCTCGCTTGCCTTATCCTGGTCCTGGCTCTGTGTCCCACACAAAAGGGTAGATACAATCACCTGTCTTAATCTGAAAAGTTTCATATCAGGGAAGCAACTTTCTACAATCATGTAAATTACCATTCCAGAAAAGCCTTGATGTGCAGAGTTTCTAAAAGAATTGATAGCTCCAATAAGAGAGAAAGAGTGTTATTTATAATTTTTTTCATCTTACTGCAAAAAAAAAAAAATCTGAAATACCAGGTATGCAAACAGATGAAGATGAATTGTTTCTATGTTTACTATGGAATGGAATAAAAATCCGCTTATATTATCCATTGAAAATGTTTCATTATCATTCCAATAACATTAATTGAATGGGTTCTTATTTACTTTAATTGAAAGGCAAAAGCATTTCTATAAAATCACAAACATGCAAATCTTTTGTGCATTATAGAAAAATGCATGGCTATTAAAGATCAGGCTTAAATTAATTTACTTTTAGCCAAAGGCAACTTCCCACAAATAATCATAGTTATTTCTTATATTTAGTCATCTAGTTTCATTAAGCATGCTTTTTCACAGTTATTGGGAGGACTCAGTGAACCTTATGAAATAATATAAATGAAAGCACTTTATACACTAATAAGTGCAAAATAAATGAAAGGTGTTGCTCCTATTAGGAGAACAGTAGAACTGCCCCTTGCCTCAATTCAGGACAGCTATACCAATTTACACATTTCCCCTCAGTTTATGAGTGAATGCTTCCTCAAACTCTAGACAAAACAAGACATGCAATGATAACTCTCCAAACACAATCCTGCAGATATCCAGGAAATCAAATAAGTCTAATGCACAGTCTTTAGAAATCAAAGACTTTCAGGCTATCTGAAGCCAAGTTGATTTTGTACTAGTCTATTGGTGCTGACTTCCAAACTAGATCTTGACTTATTTTATAGTTGCCTTGGAAAGGAGGAATCTCCAAATGAAACTGCCTCTTTCAAAAGCTGTTAATGAAAATTTCTTAGTACAATGACAGGCATATAAAACACACTTAAGAAATGCCAGGGAAGGAGATATGGCTCAAGTGATAGAGCTTCCACCTACCATATGGGAGGGCCTGGGTTTGATCCCTGGGGCCTCCTGGTGAAAGGAAGAAAAGAAAGCATGCCGGCACAGCAAGCCAGTGCCTGGGCGAGTGCCCACGTGGTAGCCAGTGCCTATGCAAGTGAATCACACAGCAAGATGATGACGCATCAAAAGAGAGACAATGGGAGAGTCAAGGTGAAGCACAGTAGAAACCAGGAACTGAGGTGGCACAAATGACAGGGAATCTCTCTCTCTATCAGAGGTCTCCAGGATCGAATCCTGGTGAATTCTAGAGGAGAGAAAATGAGAAGAGAAGAAAACACAAACATCAGGGCAAGAGGAGGGAAAGGGAGGGAAATAGATAAATAAATCTTTAAAAAAAAAAAAAGAAATGCCAGCTACTTTCTTTTTCCTCCTCCTCCTCCTTTTACTCTCTTTCTGTCCTCTTCCTTTTTCTTCTTTAGTTTATAGCACAAGGTTTATAGACCAAAAGATGATTTCACAATTCTATAAGTAAGAATGTTAATCTTCAGTTCTAGCAATGAACTCTTTTCTCATCAGAGTTTAAAGAGCAGACTACCAGTAGATTGCACCTGTGAAGATATTACACTTCTGGTAAGTATTTAGGACTCAGGTTTGAGAGTTTACCTCTGGAGCATTGGCTCTTTTAGAAAGAAGATCCAGAATGGTGGACAAATGCAAAACTGCTTATGTGATGTAGCTGAAGAAATTGGGGATGTTTGGCATGGAGAAAAGAAGAATGGAGGAGCGCTGAGCTGTCCTCAAATGACAGCTGTTTCCAGAGGTCAGGAAAAGGATTAAGGCGAGGAATTATGATATGATCAGGTATCCCAGTGGAGCCTCAATTGGGATGTGGAGTTCTGCTCTCTGGTGGCTGTGGTACTCTCTAGCAGACATGGAATTCAGGGAACCTGTTAGTGGGGAGTTTGTTTATATAGTTGCCTGGAGAATAAGGTGCCTGGGAAGTAGAGGCACACAATGAATTGTACACAAATATTCTAAGTTCTGACCCTAAAAACCAGGTGTAACTTCTATGGGACCAAGAGATGCAGGAAATTAACAGTGGACTTCAGTTGGGGTCAGCGTGTTAAGACATGCTGTTCTACATCCCAAGAGACAAAGCTCAATTTTGAACTGAGGAAAAGGGTAGAATTCCCATTTCTGGACAAAACACCAAGTTGCTCCAAGGCCTTAAGGCCTGTGAAAAATAACACCCAATTATGGCTCCTTGAGTGTTTATAGCACAGGGAGCAGGGAGGGGCTGCACCTGGACCTGAAAAGCAGTCTTCTCACCAGGGCTACTACGGTAGCAGCAGACGTTAAGACAAGGCTCCTTCCAGCATGGCATGCCCCTCCTAGGAACTCACACAAATTTTCCAATGAAAGGGAATAGTTAGCAAACTTTAGGGTCCATAGACTGGCAGCATCTGGGGATACCCAAGTTACACAGAGAAGGCAGGTTTTGGAACATTATGAAGAACAACTTTCTATAATCAACACAATCTAAAAAATGCAAAAGAATGCCTTAATGGGTCCCTGCCTCTGGGCATATTCAACCAGAGGCTGGGAGATCTCAGTTCAAGGTAGTTTTGGGGAAGATGGACCTGGATGAGCTCTGGGATCTCTTCAACTCTGCTCTTCTGTGACTTCTGAAAATGCAGCCAGGGAAGGCAAAGAAGAAACTGGATGACTGTGGAGAGACAGCCCATAACTTCACTCCTGCCTGAATTTGAGTAACTGTTTAAAAGGAAGAAATATGCAATCAGTGTATAAGGAAATGATAGACAAATTTATATTGTTTAGGATGAGTTCTCAAATTCATGAGTTTTAATGCATTCAGTGGCACTGGATTTGAGTTTATTTCATAACTTTCTGAATATATTAATAGCTTATTGAAAATGAATTAAAAACAAAGATCACAGGATCCTCACAAATGGTGCCTATGTTAGAGAATATCTGCAGTCTTAAAAAATGCTGGGGTGGAAAATTTCCCAAAAAAGCAACCTTTACATTGCCATCTGCTGGCTATTACTGTAAGTGACGGCAATACAAAAAAGAAAATCTCAAGTCCTAATCAAGTGTCATTTGCAAAAAGGAATATTGATTGAACTTTCAAATGACGGAAATCAAGCAATTTCACTAAGAACTCAAAAGTCAAATAGCAGAGTAATACTGCAAGCCGTTTGGGGGCTCCAGCTGTTACTGTCTTAAATAAGAGATGTCCTGCACTGACCTGACTTCAGATATAAGCCCTCCCACTGGCACAACTAAATGTGATACTGAAATAGACCTTGGAAACAACGCATCCTACCAAGACCTACAGAGTAAATGTATTCAGGGCCATTTTCAGTGCCCACTACTCCTCAAGAGTAGTTCTAGAATTTTCTTTTGGGAGAGCTTACTTGCTCTTTGGTGATATTTGTCATATACATTTCCAAAAAAACGAATGGCAAGTATAAGCATTAATACAGTTGGCCCAAGTATCTCAAGTACATAAAAGTCTTCCCTTCAAGTCAAGCAGAGCAAAGGTGGTTCCAAATGTGTATATCTTAGTTTTGCAGGTCTCATGGCATGCCCTGAAAATACCAGGAACTCTATGCAGATACTTCACTCTTCTCCCAACAGAGTTGAAGTTCCCCCATCAGTCCTGTGTTCGTACTGCAGTTATAACACATTTAATAGTGTGTTAAGGTTGTTTTGGTTATCTTTACCCATATTAGACTGTGATTTCCTTGAGGGCAAGGTTTACATTTGTCTTTTCAGCATTCAGCTTAAGCTCTGGCTTTTGGGGTCAAAAAAGGAAGAAAGGGAGAGATCCAAAGTCTCCTAAATCAATATCTCTATTCTGTACTTCATATATTAACAACAAACTCAAATTTTCAACTGTTTACCAGACTTTGCCATCTCGGTGTTCAGCAGAAACTTGTGTTCAGCAAGTTCCAAATGGAACCCACTGTCTTTGTACCCCAAACTCTTCTACTCTTGCTCACATAATTAATTTCTCAGTTGAGACATCATTACCCACCCTCACATCTCAGAGTCATCCTCTATTCCCCAATTTCAGTTAGCACCCACATTCAGTAAGACTGAGAGATCTCTCTGGAGTCTGCACCTTCCTCTCTCTCCCCACTGCCTGTTTTGGTTCAGGACATCCTCACCTCTTGTGGTACCTTAAAGAAATTCCTAATTGGCTTCTAGTATTATTATCAGTCCTATTATGCTATTATCTATTTTTGAACTTTCACCGGCTCCCCATTATCTATAAGACAAAGCACACTATGGCATACATAGATCATCATAATCTTTCCCAAACTTACTTTTTTAGACCCATATTCCTCTGTTTTGTTTCATAAGCCCTAACCATTTAGAACTAATTATTGTTTACCTATACCAATGATTCTCAATCCTGTGCACCTCCCTATGGGCTACTCTACATACCAGAATGCCCCTTGGCCACTCTCTGCCTCCTGAACAGCTTTCATGACCCACCTTCAATGTTACCTTTTCTGTGATGTCTTCTCTGGCACATAGTAATTGCAAATTTACCTTATCAAAGGAAAATCCCCTGGCTTTATGCTCCCATAGCATTTTCTTAGGGCATTTATGGAGGCCACAGCTAGCCCCTATGAAATCCTTGTGGTAAAAGTTCCCCTCTGGGCAGAAGCAGCTCTGTGTCAGGGTATAAGACTTGATTAGTGAAGCATGGGCTGATTTCAGCTCCCACTTGCCCCTTTGGTCAGGTTTCCATGTGCAATGAAAAATATTATACAAACTTTACATGTTGGCTCTGAGAAGTTATCACAATTATTGTGATTGCCTTATTGATGGAGCAGTCTTTTCTCTTAGCTGGTCACTTCCTAGGAGGCAGTTAGGTCAATTAAAATTTGTATTTAAGACGTAGTAAGCATTGATAAATTGTTACTTTTTTTTTTTGAATGAGTAGATATTCCAAACATTAACAAAGCAGGTCTGAGGAAAATCTCTGAAATACATAAATGTTCTTACCTGTGAGGTCTTGGGCAAGTAACTTTCCTATGCCCTAGTTTCCTCATCTATAAAGTGGTGATAATAATAATGCCTGCCTTGGGGGTTTTGTGAGAATTCAGTGAGATAATATCTGTACAAGGTGTAGAAGAGCCACCACAGAGTAAGTGCTATGCAAGTGTTGGCTATTATTATTAACGGGATAAATAAGGGGTATTCTGAGGTGGATGTGTTTATAATTTCACAACAGGTAAGACAATTTTGGAGAAAAGAATCTTGTTGTCCTGGTTTTTTATTTATTTATTTATTTATTTTAGAGGTACCAGGACCGGCGATTGAACCCCAGACCTTGTATGTGGGAAGCTGGTGCTCAACCACTGAGCCACATCAAGTCCCCTGAGTTGTTCTTTTCATTTGTTTGCTCATTACTTGTTTCCCAGACCCCACTTTTACAACACCTTTGCCTTTGTCTGTGAAATCCCCTCCTCCCATCTCAGCTGGCTGAACAGTTTGTTTGTCGCATCTTCTCCTCTAGGGCCTTCCCCAACTCCCCCAGACGAAATTAGCTGCTTCCTCCTCTGTGTACCCACAGCACTGAGCTCATCCTTCTAGCGAGCGTGGATCAGAGTGAGGGCTCTGCATCCTGACTGTGTAGGTTCAAATCCCAGCTCTGCCACTTACTAGCTGTACAACCTTTGCTCCTCTGTGCCTGGATGGCCTTATCTGTGAAATGGGAATGAGAATGGGACCTGCCTTATTTACTCATTCATGCAACTAATATTTATCAACTGCCTGCTATGTGTCAGGAGCTGTTCCAGGACCTGGAGATATGTGGGTGGATGGGACAAAGTCCTTGCTCTCATGAGCCTACATTCAAGTGCAAGAGTCAAGCAATTATAGCCAAATATAATGAGGTACTATCAATTTTTCCAAGTGCCAGTGAAGAAATATACAGCAGAGGAGATTTAGAGTGATGGGATAGGAAATGTCTATCTTAGAGAGGGAAATCAGGGAGGGCCTCTCAGAGGAAGTTTAATCAGAGACATGGAGGAAGCCCAGAAGTAAGCCACACAGGAATCCAGCAGCTGCGCCTTCTACACAGAGGCAATGGCCCCAAGACAGGAGGGAGCTTAGGGGAGGAGGAGCAGAAAGGCTAACAGGGCTATTGCCAAGTTAGTGAGGCAGAGAGGGGAGGAAATAAGAAACCCTTATTCTTACCACCAAGATTTTGTCTCCCAAACATTCTCTAACCCATATATCCCTCCCTCTTCAAACCTCATCTCCATTTTCATCATCCCTGATCTTTCTCCCTGCAGTTGAGTTCCCATCAAAGCTATGCGCCCCTCTGGTGACAGGATGACCTGAAAATGTAACTCTGATGTGTTGTCCTCTGCCTTACACCTTTCCACTGACCAACTCTCCATTGCCTACCGAATAAGTCTCAGATGTCTTACTGAGATGGACAAAGCCCTCTAGGATCTAGCCCCTGCCAACCTCTCCATTTCTCACCTTGCACAGTATACTCCAGCTACATCAAATTATTTCTTGTCTCTGTGCCTTGTCTCAAACTGCTTCCCATCTCGAAAAACCATCTTCTCTTCTACCTTTTGGCTTTGCTAACGCATAGTCAGACAACCGTGGAGTTACTCTCCTTTGAGCTTTCATTATAACTTGGGAATAACGAAGTACTCTACAATACCACTTATCGAAAATTATTAAAATGATCTGTTGATATGTGTGTCTCGACAGTTAGCTCCTAATTTTCTCAAGGGCAAGAATTAGTCTTTACTCATTTTTTACTCCCAGGGCATGATAAGAGTTCTGGCAAAGAGTAGCCAAGCAAGGGCTGTGTCCATCTCCTCTTTCATGTTGTCAGCTAAGAAGTCATTCCCTAAGCCATCCCTCTGTCCTATGCCCATAGGCATAGCTGCTATGCGAGATTTTGTTCAGGTAAAGGGTTTCCAAAAGAACAAACTGGCAATTTCTGAGATTCTTTTATCACTTATCCTAAAGTCTAAAAAGACAACAAAGTGTACAGCTGAGAACAGTAGATATCTAGATGTGTATCTGGGAAAAAGAGGGAACACAAACTGTTGTGTGATTTTAGAGTTTTAGCTAATAACATTTTAAAGAAAAGAAAATACTTGAAGAAGCAAGCTTATTTTAGACAAATACATTTCAAATATTCGGCCCTCATTATTTAAGGTAAAGATCGCCTGCCAAGTTTAATTTCCATACATTTATTGTTCTTTTTCTAATACTTAAAAAGGCATTTAGGAGTTGAGAAAAGATACTAAATCTAATCCTTTTAAAGTAGCATACTATGTTCCTCATCTAAGTGCCCTTTTACACTAAGTAAAAGATTCTAAATTCCATTAGAAAAGTAAGTTTTAACAGCTTTTTTTAGTTCTATGTACTCACAAAAAGGAATTTTTTTTTATAGTTTCATGTGCTAATCATCTAAAATAAAAACAACCCAGAACTGAGAATAACCATCTCGAACTCTCCAGAAGTTTAGTAAGAAAGAAGAACTGAGTGAAGGTTGTAGAAAAACTTCTGTCCACTCATCACATAACCAAAGATTCACCGAATGCATCCCTGGGACAAACCTGCAAGATTTTGAGTCCAATCTCTCCACAGAAGAGGAGAGAGACACGTCCCTGGGTTGTTTCTACCTTCTTTTCCTCCCCTGGAACTCTTCTCCACTATTTGACCCTGACCTCCCCGTCTTTGGGTTTCCATCACCTTCCAGATGAGATACCTCACAATCCCTCAAGGACCCTCCTGACCACCTAGACCAGGCCTTTCCCTCTAAGACTTCTATACTGAACATCCTGTGGGCTCTGGTCTGGTGAAAGCTTACTCCTCCTTCAAGACGTAATTCAAACATCACCTGCCCTGTGAGTTCAGTGAAGTCTTCCTGGCTCCTCCTTCCCCCAAACACAGAAAAGAGTGGCCTCCTTTATTCTCTCAGTCAATCCCGTACATTTAAACTCACTTGGATGAGTCTGATGAATATTTTAGCTGAGGACAGGAATCGTGTTTAGTCCTTTTTGAATGCTCAGTGTCTGTGATTGTTAATTGAGTACTTAAGTCAGAGAGAAAAGCTGAATGGGAGACCAACTCCTTATTCACCAAAGGCACATTCTCAGAGTGGTGAGTGTGTCAAGTTGGCTAAATTACTGTGGCAAGAGAAGCTCTGCTCTGACAAGGCCTCATTCAGACAGCTGGTTACAGGACACAGGACATTTTTTATTAAACTCTTAATCCCTAAAGTTTTCCCCTCCAACACCCACCATATTCATCAGGGACATTTAAGGTAACTGAGTTTAACCCAAAGCAAAATCTTTTATTGAATATCATTTTTCCCCTCTTCACCACAACAATTAATTTTTTTTTTTTTTGCACAAGCAATTTAAAGTCAAGAATAAACACAGAGGATACCAGAGAAGGGTGTGTTTACGCGCCTTTACACCACCATGTAAAGAAGACATGGTGGAGTTTACATTTATGCCATGTAAATCGCTATAGAACCAGATGTGGCTTACAAGGTGCCTTGTAACTCATCTCCTCTAAGCAATAAAGCCGCTTTATTTTCCTGGCAAAAGTTTGAGAAACTTACTGCTGTTTTCTATCAGCAGATACAACAGATGGCTGGCACATGCCTGCTTTGCTAAATGAAATGGGCTCTCTGCAGAATTACTCTTTGATCCCTAGTGGCATGTCCACAACACCACAACGCAAAGCTACCACAGCATAACAGAATCTAAACATGAAAGGTTTAAAGCTGTGCTTTTGATATGAGTACCTCCTTTAAAAAAAAAAAAAGCATGCCCACAGTATGTAAACATAGTCACATTCCCACTTTGAAATTATGGATCAGGGGTCAGAAAACGAGGCATTTCCTTCATTTGGTGACATAAAACCACCACAAAGGTATGGCTGTGGAACCCAGGAGTGCAAAGGTATGAAACTGCTTGGGTTGTAACTTCCAAAACAATCATAACTCCATTGGGAACAAATGTGGACGGTACACAATAAGGGATCTAAATAATAATAAGTGTTACCATACTTAGGGGTTGGAAGGCGTGTAAGGGGTTTGGCCCCTTTGAAGGGGGAGAGGAAGAACTTGAATTAAAATTCACCCCCTTGCTTTTCTCTGATTTTTGTCAAGAGGAAAAAGGAAGGAAAAAAAATCTAAGTTCAGGTCTTCTTAACTCAACCAGGAAATTTGAGACTGCAAACTGCAGCCAATTTAACGAGACCCGGTTTATGTAATATCAAACACCAGCTTGAAAAAACAAGCTATCTGGGGCTTTAGGGGCATTTTAATGATGAAATTGGATTATCCAGTTGATATTACAGAAACATGTCAGTAGACTGATTCTTTTTTTTTTTAATTAGCAAAAATGTGGGTTTGTTGTCAGGGAAATGGCCTGTTTCAGATTTCCCTTCTGTCCAATGGTACTGTCTTCACTTTAAAGCTGAATTTAAAGTGCTACTGATTGGAATCATTCACAAAGGCACGACTATCCCAGTGAAGTTCTCTAGCTTTGCACATACTTGTTATTATTATTTTTATTTTTTCTCGCATTTTTCAATAAATCAAGAAGTTTTCTTTTAATTACTAGGGAACTAAAAAGGGTTATGGACTCATTTATAATGACCATTACATGCTGGAAGATGTTTCCCTTGCTGTCCTGTATCTAGAGCATACCTAATATTTTCTGTCATATACAAAAAACATAAAGGAACATGTTTTTGTGGTTTAACCTGATAGTCAATTATTTCACAACAGACAATGATTTTCTACCTCCCACAGGGCAGCAGCCAAAATTTTTGTCATCCTTTCCGATATCCACAGCAACTCTTTAAGTTTTGTTTTCAAACATCTTGAAGTTGAGAAAAAGGAAGCTACACCACTGACTTCTAGTGGTTGTAAGAATTCTGCACACACTGAACCCAATAAAAAACTTACTCTAAGATTAGGACCCACTGGTACAGATGGCTAGAGCTTGCTTAGTAATCCAAGGGGTGGGTCTGACGCTAATACTGGCTGGTTATCTTCACCCAGTGACACAAATTTCACCCCAGTTCTTGCCAACCATCTCATAAATCCAGGCCTTTGGTCACAAGGAGGTTGGAAAACTAGTGCAGACAGTTTAGCATAAATCCATCACCATTGCTAAATGTCAACATAAGAAGAGATGGCCGATTAACTAGACACTTGATTCATAGAACCTTAGCTTCAACATTACTAAAGAAGTAATCTTGTAGTCATTAAGATTATGCCTATGTGATGGCAAGATATATAAATACAATGTTTTTAGCTGTTTAACAAATTGGTTCATATGGAAATCAGTAATGGTGTCCAATAGTTAAAATTTAGATTTAAATTTAAATTTAAAGCTTCTCATCAATTTTTTATTTGCAAGTCATTGCGTTTAGAAAGAGTTATTTTCCAAATAAAATGTATAATTGATGCCTAGTTTAGAAGGCCAAATGGTTGCTCATGGTCCCTGCCTAAATATAATACCTCAAGTTTAGGGAAAAATTAGAAGAAGACATGCCTCACTGGAAAATATCAACTATTAAAAAGCCGTAAACAATTATAAAGAGGGCTTTCCCTTAATTACAAAATATCCTTAAGTCTCTTTAGTTTTCTCTTTAGTGGAAACCCTTCTCACGTCTTAAAGTCTTGAAAAGGGGCATGTCGGAAAATGAGTATTTTACATTGCAAGATAAAGTGGAAGCAAGGTTTTCCAGGGAAAATAAGAACTGCAGGGCGAGAGAGGTCAGGAAAATTATTTCAGGCAGAAAAGCCTTCCAAAGCCAATTTTTGGAAACTGGTAAATGAGAATCAGATAAACAGTAGTGACTTCTTTGGGCACCATAGTTATGATAAGTCCATGAAAACCATTTGTTTTGCCATTTTGTTGAGTGAGGGGTAGTGTAAAAGTGATACCAGGTAATTAAATATATATATATATATAAAATATATAGAACATTACACAAATTTAAACTCTAAATAGAACATCACACAAATTTAAACTCTAAAGCACAATTTTTCACACATATTTAATGTAAATTAGTTTTTAAAATTACAAGTCAATATACATTCATTGGAGAAAGAGTAATACAAGCAGATGTCACTTATGTTAACACCTTAGTGGATATGTTATCAGATGTTTGTTCTATGTCTGCCTACATATTTTGCAATGGAATCAAACAGAATATACTATGTTATAATAGACTATTCTACTTAATTTGTCATGAGCATCTTTCCATGGCATAAAACCAATAGATGCCTATAAAATCCTTATTGCTGATTCTCCGTGTTCTAGTGTGTAAGTCACTATGGCTGGATCCCTATGTTGTATCCAGCTTTTTACTTTTATAATCATCACAATGAGGAACATTCTTATTCCTAAATTTTTATACATACCCATGATTATTTCCTTAGGATGAATTTCTGAAAATAAATTTCCCCCAAGGATCTACATCTAGCCTTTTTGCCATCAGAGTCAAATTGCCCTGCAAAAAGGGTGCATATGCACCAGCAGCATATAAACATGCATGTATGTCCACATACTGAAAACATTTTTTTTTAATTTGGCCAACTTAAAGTGAGGGAATGAATTTTGCTATAATTTTGATTTGCATTTGTTTGAAGTGGAATATGAAATGTATTTTAAACATGCCCCAAACACCTTGGGTTACTGGAGTAACCATTTATTAGAAGTAAGAGAACACCTTACTTTCCCCACTGGCTTTTTGATTCTAAAGTTATTTTGACTTTGTCCATGTGTTGCCAAAACATTTAAACGTAAAGTTCAAAATTTAATTAAGCAACAACATGTTTTGCTTAGGTACTGTTGAAACACCCAAATATTTGATATCATTTGGGTGAAATAACAGAATAATGGAATGAAATTTTCCATGTTTTGGTGTGGTTCAGTTTTAGCCATAGATGGCTTGCAAAATATTTAATTGATACTGAAGTCATTATTATTTCCAGCTTCAAAATTTCCATGCATTTTAAAAATTATGATGCTGCTGGAATCACATAACTCTATCGAGTTAAATTAATCACACTGAAATGATATTTAAAACATCTTGCTGTTTGGCATTATGTGATCCTCCTTTCTCCCCAACAAACAAGCAAACAAAAAGCAGACACCAGATTTTATGTCACTACCTTTGGAAACCTATCCAGAACAGACAGAGCTGAGAGAGAGCAAGGTATCTTAACTGAGGTGTTAACATTCCTCTGCATAATGAGATAATCGATATGGGTAACCAGAACCTAAGCAGGAGAGAAAAAGATGCTGAGTCTTCATTTCCATGGCAGTTCCACAATCTTCCCTAATCCCTTTAAAGAAATATCCCTGAGATTGTCTGATATATCAATCCATGTTGATGGTTAACAATATGCCAGTGCTTGTAAACATGCACCAAGCTATAAAGCAAACAGGAGAGATGAAATGGAATAAAGTGAAGGATATGTTTCAAATTCCAATCTCTAGAAAACACTCTAATACTTACATTTATATATGAGCTTTGACATTTCCCCTTCTACTACAGTCACCAAACTCTTTCAGCTAAGGGGTGCAATTCAAGCTAACGGTTCTTTCATAAGATCAAAAAGTTCTTTTTAAAAATACAGAATTATTACTGAGGCCATCTGACTAGTGGTCAAACCACAAGTAAATAAATTCAGGTGGAAAAAAAAGGAGGTAATAAATGGCTAATTAAATTATTTATTATTGATTCCAAACTCAACTTTACTTAAAGTGCCTAAGAATATACTTCATAGAGAAAAGGAATAAGCCTGCTATATACCAAGCAAAACCTCAGTAACTTACTTCTCTGTGAAATGGGGGTATTAGAATACATGCCCTTCCTTTTACAAACTTTGGTGGATCTAAAATGTTTCTTTTTTAATGACAAAGCAATGGAAATGTTTAAGCATCTATATCTGATCTATTTTAGAAGGGAATAAAAGAACACAGATGGGGGAAAAAAAAGATTGAGTTAAAATGACCATGCCCATTCTATAATAGGTAATTAGAGGGAACCAAAGTGGTTTCTCAATTCAAAATAGTTACTTTACATAAAGTATTTTCTGGACCACATTCTCCATGAATATAGCCAGTTAAGTAATTTTAGAATAAAAAGGGCCTTGTGAAAATGTGATTTTAATTATATTACAATGATTTTCATAGTAGACATATTTTATTGAACAGAAGAATTTATTACTTACCAGTTGTCCTCTAGAGTAATTTCTCCAATTGCACAAAAGAAATTAAACTCACACAAACATTTTGTTCTCCCTTTCTTTCCAAAATATCGGGCATTTATATTATACTGAAAGTATACAAAAGGTATCATAAAAAATGCTAGTGTGCTATGTGAAAATAGGAATGCTCTTTCATAAAAAGTAATTGCTATTTTCTTTTCCACATGAAAGTAGTTAAACTGGTACCTTTAAAATAATCAATAGCCTGCAATAGTTTACAAATTTTCTTTTGAGTATATGAAGTTCTACCAGACATATATAGTGTCACGTTTCAGTGAATAACATTCAATATACAAAAAAAGAAATTTTAATGCATAATGTCAAAAACACTTACGTAGTTTAAAATTTGTTGAAAAGTATAAATAATACCATAAGTCAGGAGTACACAGTATGGAAAGAGTCTTTTAAGCATTCTGTTAAATTTTAATGTCAGTGATCACAGAAACCAGTAAATTGGTATCTAAGGTCTTTATATTTCCTGCAGCCTGAAGACACTGAGTCTTAGCAAAATAGTGAGTTTAGGCACATTACTTAATCTTTTCTTTTGGCATCTTTAATTTATGTGACAACTCTAAATACATGGGAATTAATTCTTCATTTGCTTTGGAGATCAGATGAGAAATTATTCTTAAAAATGATAAAATGTACCAGACTACTCACGATGTTTTTACCTGCCACCAGCTGTGAAAATGTTAAAGACTAATTTCTCCACCTTTTCTGCTATCAGAACTTACCTGTCCTGCAGCTTGCCAGGTAAAATTCATAGAATGTATATTCACAGGAATAGCAGGCATTCTCTGTTGTGCTTTTCTGAAATCGTGTGTAAAAGGGGCCATTTTCCCCTCTGAAACAATCAGGATATCTTCTTCAAATCCTGTTTTTAAAAGTTAAACAAAATTGTCTAAATGAGTGAATTTGAGGATCCAAACCAGAAGTTGCACGTAAAAAGGGAAACCGAATAATTAACACGGGTCATTTCTTTTCACAAAGCACCTGCCTTTGGCACCAGAACTCTACTCAAGATTATTTTTCCTCTGCATGCGGTAAGAATGAGGCCGATAGACACATACTTTCAGGGGGAAAGGTAGACATGGAGTTAACTGATGCAAACAAATACTGGGTCCACCTAAAAAGGAAGGGTTGTAAAAACTAGAAACAACGTGATCAGAAAACTAGCTTAGAGTTAGTTTCTTGGAGAGAATTCTAGGTTTTCAGATGGAAAATATCTTATTGAAAGAAAATAAAAGTAATCTCCCTTGAAATTAAGTTTTAAAAGCATAACCAATGCATGCATCCCTCCTTCTTTACTGGAATAGCGGAGAGAGGGAAGACAGCGACAGGGAAGGCTGGGGGTGGGGACGGAGCCTTACCTATGAGCACTCTCGCCTGGTGAGCGTCAATCCACAGGTACAGGCTCTCCTCCTGCGGCTGCCCGGCCTCTGCCCGCAGCGCGAGCAGGCACGGGAGGATGCTCCAGAGCCGGAGCGCGGCTGCAGGGAGGGCGCTTCTCCAGGCCATGCTGCTCCGGACCTCCTCGCTGGCGGTGCGCGCCGCTGAAACGCCTTCTGTCGCACCTACCCAACCTGTGGCCGGTGTGTCCTCGGGCTCGGCTTCAGCTCCCTCAGCCCGAGCTGGTTCCCACTTAGACGGCGGGGCGAGTAGCCTCCCGGCGGGGATGGGGATGAGCCTGGGAGAGCCGAGGGGGGAGGGAAGAGGGAAGGATGAGCGGCCGCAAGCCGGGTAAGAGGAGGGGACGAGGGAGGGATACGGGAAGGCAATTACAGACGGCTGGCAAAGGCGAAAGCGAGACTGAGCAGGAAATGCCAGCACGAGCCGCGAGGCCAGAAGTCCGAGGGTTAAATACCGAGAGAGGAAGAGCGGGAAGGGCTGACCGGAGCCCGGGGAGACGGAAGGGGGCGCGCGAGGCCGAGCCGGGCGCCACTGGGAGGCGCTGTGGAGCCGCGCAGGGGCGGGGCCCGCGGCGACCGCGGGAGGCCGCGGACACCTCCCGCTGAGCGGGAGCCTCCAAGGGACCCCTGGGACGTCACTCACCTCCCACCTCCGGCCGGGGGAGGCGTGGGAGGAGAAAGATGTGGCGAAAGACAAAAGCAGGGCTTTTGAGTGATGATGATAGTGACGATGATGGTGATGATGTTGATAGTAATTCCTGTTTCGACGCCGGCGCTCACTGAAGCTCCTTTTCCTCTTTTCCAGTACCATTCCTCTTACTCTGCGAACAATACCCTGTCTGCTCCTCGCTCCAACTTTGTGCGTTCCCGTCCAGTTAAAACGAGCCTGCACGGTCCAGTGGTCTCCTAATCGCGGGCGCTGCGCTTGGCTCGCGGCGCGGGACTTTTAAACCTTTGCACCTGCCCGCGCGGTGCGGGCGGGTGCTTGAACACTGGGGGCCAGTCTCCCAGCTAAGCACACAGCTCCTGGAGGATTTCCCGGGGAGCTGGGGGACAGGCATACCTGAACCCCTGGAATCGTCGTATTTGCTAGTGTCTCAAGAAACTTGGAGGCGTGTCCAGGTATGAAATCACAGAGCGCTTGGGACTGAAACCAAGGACCTGCCCTTGTCTGTGTGGGAAGAGTATTTGGCTGGTAGGGAGTACAGAATAACCCATGCACCCAAACCCAACGAAAAGAAGTTAATCTTGTTTCCTTCCTAATTCCTTGGATGAACAAAGAAAACTGAAGCAAAAGATTTCTCAAAAATTTAGGAGTTTTCTGGTTCAGAAAGGTTTTGTTTACTTCTTTTTTATTCTTTATCACTAAACTCTGCGACAAAAGCCCCAGGGATCCCAGGGATCGAGGTCTGGGTTAGGCGTGGTGTTTCATTCAGCCCTTTGTGGACTAGCGGACACCTCAAGATGGAAAAATAAACAGAAAGCTGCACGTGTGCATTAAGTTAAATAAGTGTTAGGCCCTAAGCTGCTAGAAAGAACAGAATGTGTGTTTCTAATTATGAAATCTCTTCCGCTATAGAGACAATGATCTTTAGTAGGAATTAGAGAAGTCTGTTTAATTATGACTGATTCGAATTTGCAGTGTCTTCATTTTTCGTGTATTTTAAAGTACTTATTTAATCTTCACAACTATTTTAAGTAGATGCTATTATTATTTCCCATTTTACTGATGAGGAAACAAGACCCAAAAGGTCAAATAACTTGATGTGGGTACACAGCTACTAAGCTGCAGAGCTAAATGCCAGGCACTCTGATTTCAAAGCCCATTCTCTTAGTCAATATACCTCATACTGATAATGAAATCATAATTAAATCTGTTTGCATACAGCACTTAATAGCTACTCTTACTTTAAAACAAAAATGTTCACTTTTTTTCAAACATTTCATTATTTTATGTATTAAAAAATATTAAGCAAACGTTAAAGCACTTTGACATTGTATCCTCAGTTTTCCTCCGGTTAAAAAAATAATTTCATAACAGACATTTTTTCTGACTCCATAAGTGTGGCTTTAATTGAAGTTTTTTTTCCCCTTACTATTATTGAAACCTCTGTGGCTCTTGGTGCAAGGTCGCCCTCTATAGGTTGTTCAGATCAAATACTAGTTAAAAAATACTTAGATAAAATTTACTTTTTGATGAAGAGGAACTAAATTTCCTCCTAATTCAACTTCCTCAGAGTCAGGGTCTTCTGCCGCAGTTGAATTTGGTGTTGACAATAATGGTAATCTATGATGCTGGAAGGATAAATTTTTCCCCAGAATGGTTGTCTTTGGTTCACTTCTCACCAGCAGTAGACACTTAGAAAAATTGTATCTTATTCTATATAGAGAAAAATTCTATTATTTAGTATGACTACTGTTGAAAAAGATTTTCCATTTTCTGCCTCATAAAATTATGAGTGGCTTATTGTTATCTGCTATAATTCATTCCAATAAGATGTGAAGAATTCCCAAATAGGAATTTGATTATCCAGAAAGAATTATGGCTTAAATGGAAATTAAATAACTAGTCCAATAATTTATTTCATTCTTAGAGATTATTATGTCCAATAGAGCTGTAATCTAAAAATTAGAATTATGCTTTAAACATTTTCTATTATATTAGAATTATTATTTTTATTTATAAATATTTATTGCCATAATATCCATTTCTTAGAAATGATTATAGTAAATCTAACCTGGCCTCGCACTCTTTTTTAAAATTTGTAATTTCTTGCAATCTATTTTGCTATTTATTTTACAGCTTTATAATTAAGGTCTTTTAACAGCTAAAAAATAGGCAATTGATGATACACTTTCGATAGATCATATTGTATGTGAATATATCTCAGTAAAACTGATTAATAAACAAATAATTATGCAAGAATAGCCAGAAATAGTGGCTATGTACAGCAAGGGAAACAGTGATTGAGAGGGGAGAAATTTCCTTGTTTGTCTATTTTTTGTTTACCGATAGCATCCTTGGGATAAATTGTATGCTTTATTAATATGTATCAAGGAAATTGATTTGTTTTTTTTTAATTGGATGGATTGGGGGAAAATACACCAAATGTAAGATATGGACTATAGTTAGTAGTCATATTTTGACCATGCTCTTGCATAGTTTGTAATAAATGCATCACTACAATGCAAGGTGTTGGTGGAGGGGTCATGTATGGGACCCCTGTATAATGTTATGCATGTTTATTTTGTAAGTTCACAACTTTCACTATACATTTATTTTGTATGTATGTACATGTATGAATGATATACTTTAATAAAATATTTTTTAAAATCAGTAACACTTAGAAAAAATGTGTTTTATTATATAGAGAAAAATTCTATTAAAAAAACTTGTATTTGGACTCATTTTGTTTTTAAAGGAGAGAGCGAGAATACATTTTATTATATACCAGTCAGCTATTTTCAAGAGTATCTTTTGGGGAAAAGGTCCATTTAAGAGCTGAATCACACTTTATTCTCCTTTCTGTTGTTACAGACTAGTCAGAGTGGTTGTTTTCTAAATTTAGAATAGATCTTTTAAGAACATTTTCTACTCAAATGAAAATGTGCCAATATTTATTTGTACCTGATTTTAAAAGTTGGAAATAATGTGCTATAAAATAATAAGTCAACTTCATTTAGTTTGAAAAATCTGCCATTTATTTTCCAGTCCATTATGTATCCTTTCTCTGTGAGATTCACTCTTACCAATTACGTTTGCAGGCAACTTCATGTATTTGTTCATTCATCTATTCATTCAACAAAGATTTATTGCCACCTATTGTGTGCAAAACACTTTCTTAAAACTACAGGGAAAACAAGGTGGTTAAAAATATGAAGCAACATGGAAAACAAAAACATGATGCCAGTCCCCAAAGAGCATCGGAGCTATTAAAATGAGTAAGACAATATCACAAGTAACTGTAATAGAAAGGCAGAATATGACAATTGTTGACAAGACATAAAGACTGGAGATATGGGAAGGCTTTCAGAAGTAGGGGGTACTTGAGCAGTGTTGAAGGTCAAGGGCAAATTGAGCATGGAAGAGAGGAAGACCAGAAATGTCCATGCACAGAGCTGTAATAGCTAGGTCCAAGAGGCAAGAGAAAGAACGGCATGCTCCAGGATCTGCAGGTACTGATCTACAGTGGGATAAACCTGGAGAGGGAGAGGAAGGGAGCAGCTAGGGATGAAACCAAGAGTAGGCAGGAACTGGTTCTGGAAGAAGGTATTGTGGTTCCATCAGCACTGTTAAAATAAAATATCACCAACAAAAGAAATTTAGATAAATTGGAAATCATCAAAATAAAAAAAACTTTTGTGTTTCAAAGTGCCATCAAGAAAGTAGAATACAACCAACAGAGTGGGAGAAATTTTTTTGCACATAATACATTAATATCTGATAAAGGATATTATCAGATCTAGATATAAAAATTATTGTATACCTCAATAATAAAAAAGACAAGTAACTGAATTTTAAAATGGGCAAAAGATCCGAATAGACATTTCTCCAAAGAAGACATACAAATAGCCAATATGCATATGAAAAGATGCACAACACTATTAGCCATCATGGAAACACAAATCAAGACCACAATGAGATGTAGCTTCACACCTGCAAGGATAGCTATAACTAAAAAGACAGATAATAACACGTGTGGATGAGGATGGGTAGAAATCGGAATCCTCATATAGTACTACTCATAAACTGCTGGTAGGGATGTAAAAAGGTGAACTTTGGAAAACAGACTGACAGTTCCTCAAATGGTTAAACATAGAGTTACCATATGATCTAGCAATTCCACTCCTAGATAAATGCTCAAGAGAAATTGAAACAAATGATCACACAAAACTTGTACAAGAATGTTCATTGCAGCCTTATTCATAATAGCTCAAAAATGGAAATGATCCAAATGTCCATCAATGAATGAATGGATTAAAAAAATATGACATATCCATTCATTAGAATATTATTCAGCAATAAAAAGGAATGAAGAAGTGACATGGACTTCAATATGGGTGAACCTGGGAAACATTATGTTAAGTGAAAGAAGCCAAGTCAGCAAAACCACATATTTCATGATTCCATTTATATGAAATGTCCAGAATAGGCTACCTGTAGGGACAGAAAGTATACTAGTGATTGCCTAGGGCAGAGTGAATAGGGAGATAGAAAGTGATGGTTAAAGGTAGGGGGTTTCTTTTTGAGATGATGAAAATGTTTAAATATTGACTGTGGTAATGACTACAAAATTCTGTGAATATACTAAAAGCTATTGAATTGTACCCTTTAAATGTATGGTATATGAGTTATAGCTCAATAAAGTTGTTGAAAAATAAATAAGCTGCAACATATCAGAAAAAATATTAATACTATTGACCCAGTTTTTCTCCTCCCAGGAACCAAGGTAAACAAGAAGTTCATCATACAACCCCCAGATATTGGTTCCTTTGAGGGCTAAAGAGACCCATGGGAGTTATGGTCATGGCCGATGGGGTTAACTACCAGGGCAGATGGCCCCTCTTTGGAAATGGTGTTTATGTGTGATGAATCTGGACTCAGATGGGATCTCCCTTCATAAGACTTTCATGCTAATGTGCTGGAGGTGCAGTTAATGTTGGGGTTTAAGATATATTTAGGGGATTTGAATCTCTGGACTGACAATGTGATAGCCAGATCCTGAGCCTCAACAGACTCCAGCACCTACAATCTGATTTATTGGACTTACCACACTCAGCTAAGATGGAGGTGAAGAAGGACAACCACCACACCATGGAGCCTAGAGTGATTACAACTGAAAATGGGAGGATTGCATCCAGCATCCAGGTGGAATCTGAGCCTCCTCTTGACATAAAGGTGCAATGGACACAACCAATCCAGTGTCCACATAGAAGAGGTGGCATTGGATTGGGAAAAGTGGACATAATGGACAAAGGGTATGGGGAAAGGCAGGAAGAGATGAGAGGTGGAGGCGTCTTCGGGACATGGAGCTGCCCTGGATGGTGCTTCAGAGATAATCACCGGACATTGTAAATCCTCACAGGGCCTACATGATGGAATAGAGGAGAGTATGGGCCATGATGTGAACCAATGTATATGAGGTGCAGAGGTGCCCAAAGATGTACTTACCAAATCCAATGGATGTGTCATGATGATGGGAACGAGTGTTGTTGGGGGGGGGAGAGGGGGGGTGGGGGGGTGGGGTTGAATGGGACCTCACATATATATTTTTAATGTAATATTATTACAAAGTCAATAAAAAATAAAAAAATTAAAAAAAAAAAAAAGAAGTTCATCATATCGATCAAGCTGAGGACCTTGCAGCAATTAGTAGGTTTCCCATAGAGTTTAAATACCCCCACACAGTTTCAATGCGTTCTTGTATCTGCAGTTCATGCTACAATTCAACCGTCAGTGTCCCCTTATCAACGCTCACTGATCCGTTATTTTATAAATCAACTGCAGTTTTAGAGAAGATTTAGGTAACTGAAAAATTATATCAAAAGTATAAGGGATTCCCGTATAATCTACTCTCCCCCTCCCTCATTTTCCCCTATTAATAACATATTACACTAGTGTGATACATTTGTTACAATTGATGAACCCATACTGAAGCATTACTACTAGCCAAGGTATATAGTTTACATCATAATTTACACTTTGCACTGTACAGTTTTATAAGTTTTGATAAAAAGTTTAATATCCTGTATCCGCCATTGTAATACTATGCACAACAATGTCAATGCCCTAAAAATGCCCCATGTTCCACCTATTCTTCTCTCTTCCTCCCCTCAGAACTTCTGAGGCAAGAACATCTTTATATCAATGTTGCAAGTTCTTCCATTACTAGAATAATAATAAATCTATTTTGGTCAGTGGTTGCATTCCACCCTTATATTTGTTCATTCCTCAATTTTGAGGTTTTTGAGATGATATTGCCTACTCTGCTTCAGATTGGGAGGGATTTTAGATCTTATGGGACAGATGAGAGGAACTCTTTTGCTTGCAGTTGTAGATACATTTGTGTTTTTTTTGGATTGGAATTGTCCATTATCATCATTTTGTTAGTTGTCCTGGGTGAGTCTGATGGAGTAGGTATTGGCTGCAACTCTGATAAGATTCAGGGCTCAACTGGCATATGGTCAGACAGAAGGTTTATGTCTGTGGAACATTTATGTAATGGGTATAGTGCTAAGTACAGGTTCAAATAAAAGGAGTAAAAGAATCACAATATATATTGTGATATATATATATATATCCCCATATAGGGAAATTATAAATGAGTCTAACTCTCTTACAATGGGAAAACAGATTATTGTATATTCAAGAATAAAGCCCACAGATGCACTGCTGATTTCATGAGGCTGTGTGCTTTGACTGTAGTCAAATGTAGTCCAGATGTTTCTAGAACCTTCAGGAGCACCCCATTTGAGGTTTTGTTTACTTTGGCAGTTAGTGAAATCTGCCTGAGTCATACCATACAACTTCTGAAATGACCTCCCAACTCACTTTGAAATCTCTTAGCCATAAAAACTCTTTTGTATTTATTGTTTCCCCCTTTTGCTCAAGATCTTTGTCAAAATACATTGCTGGTTGATGCTTGGCAGTAATTCCACAGGGCCAGGAAGGCTCATCCCTGGCAGTTATGACCCATGTTGGGGGGAAGGTAGTAAGTTTATTTGCTGATTTTGGTTTAGAGAGAGGCCACATTTGAGTAACAAGGAGATTTTCATGAGGTAACTTTTACGCATTAGTTATTAAACTAAATTTCACTTTCACAAGATAAGTTTTATAAGGACAAGCATTACCCACTGATCCCTTATTGCCTACTTATAGGAGATTCTTGGGGAAATCTTTTGTTTGGCTTACAAATCTCTGATATCCTCATGTAACAATTTTTCCATTCTTATTGTAAACAGACAGGACTAACAAACCATGGTTAATTTCTAATTTTCTCATGTAAGTCATATGGAAAGCCATACATCTTTCTTAGAAAATAGTCTGACTTTATATTACAACAGGGACAATATATCTAATGCTTGGAAATCCCGTTTGCCTAAAAAATCAAGCTTTCTTTTCTTGGCAAACCTATAATGGTTTTGTTTAACACACATAATATTTGTAAATGAGCTGTCCATTAATTTTCTTTTCTGCACAGCCAGGCATTGGCTTTGGTGACTCTGATGACCAACTGGGCTGCTTTTTCCACTATAGCTTTGAGGTTCTTGGAAGAAACTTTGTGACCAATCTCTGCACAGTAAAATTTGTTACACATCAGCAAGACTTCCAGCTCCTGGACATTGTGGACCAGGAACTTTCAGAAGCCACTGGTCAGCGTGTGCTTTATTTTCTTGTTGTTCTCATAACCAGTGTTGGTCATTGAGATCTGGTCTTGATCTTCTCAGCACCCTGCTGTCAGTGCCTCTGGGTTTCTGCCAGTTATGCTTAATTTTGACATATGAGACTAACTGGTGCAGAAAGAACTTCTTGGTCCTCTCTTTTTTTTTTACCATCTCAGGCTTCTTGAGGAGTCTGAGGGCAGCCATGATGCTGGGTAGGAGATGGCTGCCACCTCCATAGACAGTAACAAGAAAGGGAGCTTGAGCTTGCTTTGTTAAGCTTCAATTAGAATTTAGAGAAAAGTGTGCCCATCACATTTCCATATTAGAAAGAGATATGATTGAATTTCACTACTGGTCACAATTTGTTAATATCCTCAAACAAAGGTTTTCAAATGAGCTTGAATGTTGCCCTGCTCTGTAATATTTGCCTGCCAGACCTCCTAAGACTTGCTGCAAGACTTGAGCACTTCTTAATCCTTCATCCCCAGATTAGGTTCTGGGATCCTTTGACCAACTGGACAATTGAAGAACTTCACCTTCAGAAGAAAATCTGGAAGCAGGGAATCATCTGGATATTGCATGTGTCTACTTTTGTTAGATAAAGATGGGCACAAACTTGGTGTCCTGATGTCTGTCTTAAACTACTGAAAAGACTTCAAGTATGTCCAGACCCTGAGAGGAGTCATTTCTATTTGGGGGCATCCTCAGACACCACCTCCTGAGCCCCTCCTCTGCAAGCCCTCAAACTCTTTCCCCTCCCTTTGTACCACCCACTTCCCAGCCTCAGTCTCCATCCAGTAGTCCCCCAGCCTACCTCTTCCCTAAAACACCTCCATCCTTACCTCAGCTGCTCTCATATGCCTCCTGTAGCCTACCTAGCCTCACATCCTTTGATATGATATGCTGGGAATGGCATTTTACTCCTGTAGTCTTCCTCTCCCAAGCCCATAGCCCCTGTTTAATTATGAGAAAAATATCAGAAAACCCTAAATGAGGGACTTTCTAAAAAATACTTGACAAATACTCCTAAAAATGTCAAGGTCATCAAAAACAGCATCTGAGAACAGCCAAGGGAGACCTACAGAGAAATGATGACTACATGGAATATAGTAGCTGCATGGAATCCTTGAGCAGAAAAAAGACATTAGGTAAAAACTAATAAGAAAACTAATAAAATATTAATTAGGTATGGACTTCAGTTAATAATCATATATTGATATCAATTCACCAATTATAACAAAAGGTACCTGTTATGGATTGAATTCTGTACCCCCACAAAAAGAAGTTCAAGTCTTAACCTCTGGTCCTATGGAGGTGAACCCATTTGTAAAGGCTCTTTAAAGATGTTATTAGTTATGGAGAGGCCAAACTGAATCAGGGTGAACCTTAATCCAATATGACTGGAGTCCTAATAAGTAGAGGAAATTTGAACACTGATGACTGTTGCAGAATCAGAGATAGCCATGTGATGGAGGCAGAGATTGAGTTTTATTATGGATTACTGGCAAGCTGCCACCAGAATCCTACAGACTTCAGAAAAAGGATGATCCTGCCAATATCTTGATTTTGGACTTCTAATCTCCAAAAATATGAAACAATAAATTCCTGTTGTTTAAGCCAACCAGACTGGGTATTGCCCTGCAAACTAGGACAGGATCAAACTATTGAAGGTATTAGTAATAGGGGAAATAGGTGTAGCATATATAGTAACTCTCTGTACAATCTTTGGCATTATTTTATAAGTCTAAACTTGTTCTAAAAATGGAATTTATTTTTAAAAGTAAAATAAAGGGTAAAGACCTAGACACATTTTTAAAAAGTTACCTGCCAGCATCTAGAAATCAGACTTTCAGTTTCTCTTGAAAATTTAGGGATCTGGCAATACTCTTTCTTACGAGGGGATAATCATGTGGGTAGTGGCTGCCCCTGAAGCAGGGCTGGCACTCTCTAGTTCTTAAAGTTTCATCACTCTTCTACCTAGCCAGCTTCACTCATTTGTCTGATCCACTGGGTCTATGTAGGCTTCCAGGTTTGCTTCCCATTGTCTGAAGGAGAGGCGACTGGATTGGGAGGGAGACCAGTCCTCATTTGGAAGGGCAGTTGTGTGAGAACAAGGGCAGAGACTTCTGTGATGGAGATCTTGTCAGTGCCCAGCAACCCACTCACCCCCGCATGCTGTCCATCTGCTGGCCTCTCTGCCTCGTGGTCTCAGCAAGAGTTGTCTTGGTGACAAAAGGTGTTGGGCCTGAGACTGGGGCTTATCAGCTGCACCCTGGGTGGTAGCAGGGAAAGTAGGGTAGCAGACACCTATGTAGCATACTGTGTATGGAAAAGTAGCCACAGGGTAGCAAGTGAAAAGAGCAAGTTGCCAAGCAGTATGTTTAAAGCAATCCTCTTTTTTAGAAGTGTGTCTGTGAGTTTGTGTGTGTGTGTGTAGAAGGAGGGAGAGGGAGAGGAAGAGGGAGACTAGACATACAAATGTCTAAAAGGCTACACACCAAAGTATTTTCAGTGATTATCTATGGGAGTGGAACTGGAGATAAGAAATGATTTCAACTTTCTACACATATATGCTCTGACTTTTCAAAAAAGGAGCAGACACCCATAATTTTTAAGAAGAGAAAAAGGTCATTTCCTTCCTGTTTCAGCTATATTTTCCCAGAGGAGGCAGCTGTCAACGACCTAGGCCAGCATCTCTTGCTACACTACTTACATATCTTATCGCTTACATACAGGTCACAGGACTGTGCATCACAGCATATCACAGCCCATTACTGAAACACAGCGCAGTACAAGTATTCCGAGTCATTCCAGGCGATATTCTTGTCCTTCTTTCCTCACATTCTGGCATTGCCAACCAACCTCCCATTCTTGTTTTCCACATACCACATATATTATTATCTGCTCATCCCATGGTATTTAACAAAAGCTGTTCTTTTTTATAATATGGGAAAAGGGAAAACAATTTATTGCCCAAACATTAGAGGAATAGAAAAACAAATTAGGATATGTCCATAAGATGAAATATTATTGAACTATTAAAATTGACATTCTAATATATATACACACATGAAGCTATCATAATCTAAAAAACTGGACTTTATCCATCCATAAACAAAAGTTTTATTTTCAGTTTGCTTTATGTCAACTTTATTTCATTAAACATGCTAAAATATTTAAATAAATGTAAAAAATTGGTGTTGCATCAGAACATTAAAAAACACTAACCTTAAAAGAAAAAAAAAGAGTAATTTGGGCTATATTAAAATTAAGAACTTCTTTATCAAATGATAGCATTGAGAATGAAAAGCCATAGAATGAGAGAATATATTTGCAATGTGCAGGACTAATGTAGAATATATTTAAAAATTTCTACAAATCAACAAGAAAAAGACAGACCATCCCATAGAAAAATAGGCAAAAGTCCTGAATAGGAACTTCACAAAAGAGCATACCTAAATGACCACTTAAATATGAAAAACTGATCAACTTCATTAGCCATCAGAGAAATGCAAATTTAAACCACACTGGGAAACTACTCCACATTCCTCAAAATGGGTGAAATGAAAAAGTAAGAATATATCAAGTTGGTGAGGATGTGAAACAATTGACACACATTGCTAGGGAGAGCATAAATTGGTACAACCATTTTGGAAGACTGGAAGTAACTACTAAACCTGAACCCAGCAATTCCACCCCTAGGTATAAGTCCAGAAAAAAATGTACACATATTCATCAAAAGATATGTTTATGGAAGCGCTATCCCCGATATCTGTCAACTGTGGAATGGATTAATAAATTGTTATATATTTATACAATGTTATGTATTTGTACAGCATGGATGACAGTCATAAATATCATGTTGAACTAAAGAAATCAGAAGAGTTACACAGTATGACAAATCTTTTATATCAGAAATCAAGATAGTGATTACTCTTGGAGGGCAGCAATGATTGGAAGGGGTTTCAGGGATGCTGGCAATGTTTTGTTTCTTAACATATACATTGGCTACATGAGAACATCTGTTTTTTAAATTTCACTAAGTTGTACACTTTTGTTTGTGCACTTTTCTTTATGTATGTTATATTTTAATAAAACATTTCCTAAAAATTTTATATTATATAAGAAACAAAATCATTAAAAAATCTAGAAGAAAATATGGGTGAATGTGTTTATAACCTTTGAAAGGGAAAGACCTTTCTAAGCAAGGCACTTGAAAGCTCTAACAGAAAACATATGCAAATTTGAAATATGAAAAAAATTTAAAGAGCTATGTAGCAAAAAACCTAAAACAAAATACTAGGAAAATATTGAAAAGATATGAAAAGATATACTTTCCTTAATTTCTAAAGTGCTTTCTTCAAACCAATATTATGTCGTCCAGTAAAAAAATGGACAAGAATATAGATGGTTCACAGAAATGGAAATGCAAAAGTCTAAAAGATACCTTCATAATGAAATAAATACAAATCAAAACAGTGAGATGCTATGTTTTACCAATCAGACTGTCAAAAAAACAAAATATTGATAAAATTTTGTATTGCCTAGAATATAGGAAAACAGATACTCTTGTATATTATTCATGAATTGTAAATTGTTTCATCCTCTTTGGAGAATAATTTCCCAATGTCCCTTCAAATTCCAAATATATATACCCTTTGATTCAATTTCACTGCTAAGAATTTATTCTATATATATTAGAAACCCACCAAAATACATTTGCAAAAATTTCCTTTGTGTTATTGTTTATTATAGCAAAGAAAAACAAACAAAAACTTGAGAAAACCTAAATAGCCACTGATAGGAAATGAATCAATTTATGGTACATGTAGGCAGTGAACATCAGGCAGCTATTACCCAGATGGTACTGATTATAAAAGTTCTCCAAGATTCACTATGAAGTAAAGAAGGCAAGGTGCAAAGCAGTGTGTACAGTCTGTGTTTTTTAATGTACATAAAAATGAATACATCTACATATAACATTGATAAACATGTACACACAGATACTTAAATATAATCATATACACACAGCCTCACACACACACAGCCACACACACACCATAAATTTATCTTCAAGAAAAATACATGGGAAACTTGATGTCAGTTTCCTTTGGAAGGAAGACCCTGGTTAGATACAGTTTGCGGAAAGAGGCTTTTCTTTTTTCTTTGCGATTTTTTAGCCATACACTTGGTTTCAACTTTGAGAAATGGTAATAGAAGTTACATGGGTAATTTGATTCTAAGGCATTTTTTCCTTCTCTTTGCTTGTCTGTTTTCAAAAATAATACCTTATTTAATAACATTTAAATAAATAACATTTAAAGTAATTTTGATAGCTCATAATATAATTTGAATAAAAAAGAAAAAAGAAAACACAATGTTTCTGTGTAATTGATTATATATAACATAAATACACGAAAATACTGCAATAAAAAGCCTTGAAGTATTCATGAGAAAACTGCCCCTCTGTAAGTACCAGAACTATGATGTATTTACGCAGTATAGACACAGACCAGATATACACATTTAGAATATTAGTGGGAAAACAATGAAAATTGAATAAATGAAGTTGTTGCAACTCGTTCCCACTTGAAAGAAAACTAGGTCTCTCTCTCATACCAGATTCCAAAATAATTGCTAGATATTGTTTACATAAGTTTAGATTATATATTTAAACATAAAATAGGAAACAAAATACGAGAAAAAAATGAGTTACCATTAACTTGAGACAAGGAAGAACCATTCAGGCATGACCGATAAAAGCAGAAAACAAAGAGATTTTCATTTAACTACAACATGTTCACTGCTACATTGAATATGAAAGTGAAAAGAAAAAAAAAACACCTAGAAGCAAACTGAATGCCCTAAAATCAATTACATAAAAGTAATAAAATTCTATGCAGCCTAAAGAATGAATATTAGAATATATAATCGTATAAAAAGGTCCATAATACATTATTGAGTTAAAAACATTATGTTACAGAGTATGTATTGTGGGAACCCATTTAAAACGTGTAAAAACACGCGACTGCTATAATAATACTTCAGAATGTTAATAGTAGCTATATCAAGATTGTTTTTATTTTTTCATCTTTTCTTATGTTTACTTTCTTCTTGTTATTTTTATTTTTTAAACAAATCAATTTTATAAGTAACACTTAAATCCATTCAAAGTGTACATCAATGGTATAATCACATAGTTGTGGATGCATCACTGCAATCATTTTAGATCATTTTCATTATTATTCCAATAATAACAATAAAAAACAAACAAAATAACTCATCATCTTGAATCTCTCTATGCTATCTCTGCTGTATATAACTGCTATTCTGTTTCTGTCTATCTAGTTTAATAGTATTTAACTTTGTAAAAACAGTCTTATATATGCAATATCACCCATATTTGTGTTTTACCTGAGGTTTCACTATGTTATACAATCCCATGCTATATTTTTTAGTTTTCCTTCTATTATTATACATGACCTTAGACTTACCCTTTCCACCATTGTCATACCCATAAATTGCTCTGCTAGTTACAAACGCTATGATGTGCTTTCATCATTTCCATTCATTTCCAAAGGTTTACAAACAACCTTTTTACCATTTCTGCACAGATAACTCTCAGATTTCCATTCTCTACCCATACTCTATATTCTGGTGATCTGTATTCTAATTACTGACTCCATGAGTTTACACAATATATTTAGTTTATAACAGCACAATCATAACAGTATTTGTACTTTTGTGTCTGGCTTGCTTCACTCAACATAATGTCCTCCAGGCTCATCCATGTTGTTATATGCTTTACAACTTTATTTCTTCTTACCTCTGCATATTATTCCATCATTTGCATACATTGCAATCTGTTCATTCATCAGTTGATGGACACCTGGGCTGTTTCCAACTTTTGGCAATCATGAATAATGCCACTATGAACATTAGTGTGCAGATGTCTGTTTGTATCACTGTTCTCAGTTCTTTTGGATTTATACCTAGTAATGGTATTGCCGGGTCATTTGGCAAACTTTATTCAACTTCCTTAGAAAATGCCAAATAGTCCTCCACAGTGGCTGTACTATTCTACATTCCCACCAACGTGAAATAGTGTTCCTCTCTCTCCATACCTTCTCCAACACAGTTTTCCAACTTTTTAATAGTAGGCAGTCTAATAGGTGTGAAATGGTACCTCTTTGTAGTTTTTTAAAAAATATTTATTCCCGCCCCCCCCACCCCCGTTAGTTTGCTCTTGATGTTGGCTCTCTGTCTTCTTTTAGGAGGCACCAGGAATCAAACCCAGTATCTCCCATGTGGGAAGGAGGCACCCAATCACTTGAGCCACCTCCATTCCCTGCTTATTGTGTCTCTCATTGTGTTTCCTCACTGTGTCTCTTGGTTGCTTCACCTCACTGCATCATCTTGATGTGCCAGCCCATCGTGTCAGCCCACTGTCTTGCTCGTCTTCTTTAGGAGGCACTGGGAACCAAACCCAAGACCTTCTGTGTTGTAAGTGGGCACCCAACTGGTTGAGCCACATCCACTTCTCTCATTGTAGTTTTGATTTGCATTTCCTTAATTGCTAGTGATGTTAAACATTTTTTCATGTATTTTTTTTTGCCACTTGTATTTCTTATTGGACAATTGTCTTGTGCCCATTTTTTAATTGGGTTACTTGTCTTTTCATTGTTGAATTGTATGATCTCTTTATATAGCATGTATATTAAACCCTTATCAGATGTGTGATTGCCAAACATTTTTTCCCACTGAGTCAGCTGCCTTTTCGGCCTTTTGACAAAGTCCTTTGAAGTCCAAGTGTTTAATTTTGAGGAGGTTTCATTTACCTATTTTTTCTTATATTGCTCATACTTTGGGTATAAGGTTTAAGAAACTGTCGCCTACCACGAGATCTTAAGATGTTTTCCTACATTTTCTTCTAGGAGTTTTATGGTTGTTGTTTTTATATTTAGGTTCTTGATTCATTTTGAGATAATTTTTGTATAAGGTGTGAGTTAGGGGTCTTCTTTATTTCTTTTGGATATAGTTATCCAGTTCTCCTGGAACCGTTTGTTGAATATACTGTGCTGGCCCAGCTGGGTGGGCTTGACAGCCTTGTCAAAAATGCTTGATGTACATGTGAGGGTCTACTTCAGAGTTCTCAATTTGGTTCCATTGGTCAATCTTTCTGTCCTTATGCCAGTATCATGCTCTGTTGTTGTTGTTGTTTTTATCACTGTAGCTAAGTAAAATTCTTTGAAGTCAGGAAGTAAGAGTCCTCCAACTCTTTCTTCATTTAAAGATATTTTTGGCTATTCAGGGTCCTTACCTCTCGAAATAAATTTGATAATTGGCTTTTCCATTTCTGCAAAAAAGGCTGTTGGGATTTTTATTGGGATTGCATTGAATCTGTAAATCAGTTTGGGTGGAATTGATACCTTAATAACATTTTAGTTTTCCAATCCATGAATACGGAATGTCCTGCCATTTATTTCATTCTTCTTCAGTTTCTTTTAGCAATGTTTTGTAGTTTTCTGAATACAGGTCCTTTATTTACTTGGTTAAATTTATTCCTAAATACTTGATTCTTTCAGTTGCTATTATTTTTTTCTTACTTCCTCCTCAGACTGCACATCAGTAATATATAGAAATGTTATTGATTTTTGCATATTAGTCTTGTATCTTGCTGAACTCGTCAATTAGTTCTAGTAGCTTTTTTGTGGATTTTTCAAGATTTTTCAGATATAGGATCATATCATCAGCAAATAGTGAAAGTTTTACTTCTTCCTTTCCTATTTGGGTGCTTTTTATTTCTTTGTCTAGCCTAATTGCTCTAGCTAGAACTTCTAGTACAATACTGAATAGCAGTGGTGACAGTGGGCATTCTTTTATTTTTCAGTACCTCAGCAGGAAAGCTTTCAGTTTTTCACCATTGAGTACAATATTAGCTGCAGGTTTTTCATATATGCACTTTACCATATTGTGAAAACTTCCTCTATTCCTATCTTTTGAGTGTTTTTTTTAATCAAGAAAGGGTGCTATATTTTGTGGAATGCCTTTTCTACATCAGTTGAGTGGGTCATGTGATTTATCTTCTTCAATTTATCAGTGTGGCTTATTACACTAATTGATTTTCTTGTGTTGAACAACCCTTGCATAACTGGGATAAAACCAACTTGATCATTGTGTATAATTCTTTTAGTGTGCTCTTGGATTTGGTTTGCAAGTATTTGCTGTGGATTTTACATTTATATTCATCAGGGATGTTTGTCTGTAATTTTCTTTTTTCATAGTATCTTTATCTGGTTTTGTTTTTGGGTGATGTTGATTTCATAGAATGAGTTTGGTAGCATTCTTTCCAGTTCAATTTTTTGGAAGAGCTTGAGCAACATTGGTATTAGATCATCTTTGGATGTTTAGTAGAATTCACCTGTGAAGCCATCTGGTTCTGGGCTTTTCATTTCGGGGAGTTGTTTGTTGACTATTTCAATCTCTGCTTGTGATTGGTTTGTTGAGGTCTTCTATTTCTTGTAGGGTCAGTGTAGATTGTTCATTTGTTCCTTGGAATTTTTCCATTTCATCTACATTGTACAGTTGTTCATAGTATCCTCTTATGATCTCTTTTATTTCTGCCAGGTCAGTGTAATATCCCCCTCTCATTTCTGATTTTATTAATTTGTATCTTCTCTCTTTTTTTTCTTTGTCAGTCTAGCTAAGGGTTTATTGATTTTGTTGATCTTCTCAAAGAACCAACTTTTGGTTTTGTTGATTCTATCGTTTTTTTTTGTCCTCGATTTCATTTATTTCTGCTCTGATCTTTACTATTTCTTTCCTTTGGCTTGGTTTGGATTATTTTGCTGTTCTTTTTTCTAATTCCTCCAGGTGTGCAATTAGGTCTTTGATTTTAGCCTTCTTTTTTTTAATGTAAGCATCCAGGGGTAAAAACTTCCTTCTCAGTACTGCCTTTGTGGTATCCCATAGGTTTTAATATGTTGTGTTCTGATTGTCATTCATCAAGATATTTGCTGACCTCTCTTGCAATTTCTTCTTTGATCCACTGATTATTTAAGAGTGTGTTCTTTAATCTCCATATATTATTGAATTTTCCCTTTTTCCATCCATTATTGATTTCCAGCTTCCTTCTGCTATGATCAGAAAAAGTATTTTGTATAATTTCAAACTTTCTAAATTTTTTGAGTCTTGTCTTGTGACCCAATATATGGTCTATCCTGTAGAAGGATCCATGAGTGCTTGAAAAGAATGTTTATCCTGCTGTTTTGGGGTACAATGCTCTATAGAGATGTCTGTTAGGTCTAGTTCATTCATCATGTCAGTCAAGCTATCTGTTTCATTATCCTCTGTTCAGATGTTTTATTCAATACTGAGAGCAGTATACTGAAGTCTCCAGTTTTGATTGTAGAAACATCTATTTCTCCCTTCAGTTTTGCCAGTGTGTGCCTCATGTGTCTTGGGGCATCAGGTTAGGTGCATAAATATTTAGTATAGTTATTTCTTCTTGATGAATTGCCCCTTTTACTAATATATAATGACCTTCTTCACCTCTTATAACAGTTCACATTTAAAATCCATTTTTTCCCCTGATATTAGTATCATTATTCCAGCTTTTTTTTTTTGGTTACTATTTGCATGGAATATCTTTTTCCAACCTTTCAATCTTAACCTGGTTGTATTCTTATATCTGAGGTGAGTTTCTTGTAGACAACTGATACATGACTCATATTTTTTAATCCATTCTATCAGTCTGTGTCTTTTGATTGGGGAGTTCAAGCCATTAACATTCATTGTTATTATTGTAAAACCATTACTTACTTCATCCATTTTGTCCTTTGACTTTCTGTTGTCATACCTTACTATTGTCTGTCTTTTTACCCTTTAATTTACCCTTCTTAGTAATCTTCATTTGTTTATTTTTCTCCAATTCTCTCATCCTTGTTTCTTCCTTTCAGGTTGCAGCATTCCCTTCAGTATCTCTTATAATTGTGATCTTCTGGTAACATACTCTATCAGTTTTGTGAAGACTTTGAACTCATCTTCATTTTTGAAGGACAGTTTTGCCAGATATAGAATTCTTGACTGACAGTTTTTCTTTTTCAGTATCTTAAATAGATCATACCACTTTATTCTCCCCTCCATGATTTCTGATGAGATGTCTGCACTTTCTCTTATTGAGGTTCCCTTGTATGTGATGCTTTGTTTTTCTCTTGCTGCTCTCAGAATCCTCTCTTTAACTCTGACATTTGTTATTCTGAATAGTAGATGTCTAGGGGTAGGTCTATTTTGATTTATTCCATTTGCGGTATGTTGTCCTTCTTGGGCATTTATATTTATGTCTTTCACAAGGGTTGGGAAGTTTTGGGTCATTATTTCCTCAATTATTCTTTCTGCCCCTTTTCCATTCTCTTCTCCTTCTGGGACATCATTAATGTGTATGTTTGTGCATTTCACATTGTCATTCAATTCCCTGAGACCTTGTTCCATTTTTTTCCCATTCTCTTCTCTTTCTATTCTCCTATATCTTCCAGTTTGGGTGTTCTGTCTTCAAAATCACTAATTCTGTCTTTGAGAAATTCAAATCTATTCTTATGTGCCTCTAATGTATTTTTAATCTCATCCATCATCCCTTTATTTCAATAAGCTCTGTTACTTTTCTTTGCAGTCTTCCAAATTTTTCTTAATGCTTACTCAGTGTATTTTTAATATCATTTATCTCTTTAGTTATATTTTCTTTGAATTTATTTAGCAGATTTGTGTGATAATCATGGATTAATTTTTCTTAAATCTTGTATCTCTTCAGGATATTGGGTTTGTTCCTTTGGCTGGGCCATCTCTTGTTTTTTTGTGGTATGACTTGTAATTTTTTGCTGATGTCTAGGCATCTGAATATGTTGGTGATTTTACTCTGATGGCCAATTTCTCTCTCTTGCCTCTTGTTTTATTTTCACAGCTCTTCTTTGATATTTGGTTTAACTTTTTCTAAGCCTTTAAAATTGCCCAGCTTAAGTTATCAAAATTGGGCCAGGGACTCACTAATGGAGTGCAGATTTTCTCCCAGGGGTTCACGTTAAAAGAAACCCAAAAGCAGTTTTTCTCTGTGCAATTTCCCAACTGGCCAGCAGATGATGCTCATCAGTGCACCTTTCCAAAGGGGTGTTTCTGTCAATCTCTGCTTTCCTGTGTTTTGATCTGGCCAGAGCAAAGATTCAAGCAGGCTCTGCTGGCCAAATTCATTTAAAAGAAGCCCCGGCTTCCCCCTCCTTTTTCTCTTGTAATAGCAGACAAGGAGGAAGTCATCTGTTCCCCTCTCAGTCAGCTGCAGTGAATCATGGATTTTATCCCTGCTTAATATCTTGGGGTTGGGGATGGGGGCCCTTCCAGTCACTGCAGGGCTTTGGTAACTCACGTTTGTTGTTTCAGGTTCTTCATCTCTCTGTCCCTCACCCTCCTGGGGATTGTGTAGTACTGTCCTGCTCTGCTGACCCCCAAAGCTGGTCCCTCATACAGTTGTTGGCCCTTTCTCCATTGCTTTTGTGAGAGAGTTAAGCCCTTCTGCCTACTCCAACATCATCTTCCCAGGATTCCATTTACTTTCATTTTATTTGCTTATTGTTGTTTTCTAACATGTCTATAAGAAAATGCATTGCTTAAAATATTTATTTACAGTTATTATTAAAATAATAGAAATGGACTCTTGTGGAAGGAACAAAGGACACTAACTGTGGTACTCTGAATTATATAATCCCAAGAAACACATGCTCTTATTCTTAATTAACATTCCTCTGGGTGTAAACTCATTTGTCAGCAGGACTCTTTGGAGATGTATTATCAGTTATGGTATGGCTTTGTGAATAGGATCTTTTAGGTATAGCCAAACTGAAGGAGGGTTGGCATTAATCTGTACTCCTGGAGGCCTCATTAAGTGAGTATTTAAGGATGCAGCCAGAGACTCCAGAAGCCAGAAGTCAGTAGAAACCAGAAGAGCAGATACAAAGGGAGAGCAATGGCTATGTGAGGGGAGGCAGAGATGCCAGCCAAGGAACCCCAAGGACTGCAGCAAATTGGTACCAGAGTGCTACAGACATCAGAGGGAAAGGAAGACCTTGCTGATGTCTTGATTTTGGAATTCTAGCTTTCAAAACTATGAGCCAATAAATTCCTGTTGTTAAGCCAACATGTATGATACTTGTCATAGCAGCCCTGACAAACTGACTCTTAGGTGTTGTGAGTAACCACTATATGTGAAGGAATTAATTCTATTAATTTTCTCTTCACAAAAGTTCTGTCAGGGAATCATTGTACATATTTTTTACCAAAGGTTCAATGAGGGTAGGTAACTTGTATAAGGTCACACAGCTAACACACAGAGACAAGGGACAACCTGAGGCAAGCTTAATTCCTAACTCCACATCCTTGTCACTACATAGCACTGCTAATGATTTATGTTCTATTTAAATTATTAAAGAGCCAGGCCCCAGTTAAATCTCTTGTTAAATTTTCTCTCAGTCTGGAAAAATATCCTCTGATGAGATATAAGAAATCCTGTCAAGAAGGAAGGCCTTGTGAAATGAAGGTAGCAGCTAGGAGTTTGACAGCAAGGTGGACAGGGGTAGGTCCATCTAGGGATGTGGTTCTCTCAGGAAGAGACAGGAGAGCTGGATAGGAACTCAGAATATAAATGTGCTTTTTAATTTAATAACTATAGGCAAGAGATATAAGAACTACAGAACTCAGAATGCAAATGTGTTGATTCAACAACTGAATAATTCATGTGAAAGCACTTTGTAAATTGCAAAGCGTCACTATTACCTGGCATTTCATGAGTCCTAGTACTGGTGGTCTGAATAGCTAAGACTGGGTGAGGCCTCAAAATTGAGCTTCCCCTTGGTCTGTAGGTCTGAGGCTATCCTCAGGACAGAAAAGTGGGAGGGCTTTCTTCTTAACTAATCTGAGTTCTAGTTTTCCATCCAGTATTAGTCAACCAAAGGGGTGTTGATGCAAAATACCAGAAATCTGTTGGCTTTTATAAAGGGTATTTATTTGGGGTAGAAGCTTACAGATACCAGACAATAAAGCATAAGTTGCTTCCCTCACCAAAGCCTATTGCCACATGTTGGGGCAAGATGGCTGCCGATATCTGCCAAGAGTTCAGGCTTCTTGGATTTCTCTCTTCCATTTCTCTCCAGGCTCAGATGCTGTGCTCTTTCCACAAGGCCAACTATAGACTATCAGGTAAACAGCTCTGTCTCTCTCCGCAGGGCTTTGGCCGTGTCTGAAGAGCCATCTCTATCCCTCTGTGTTCTTCTCCTGTTTGTTCACTTCCCAGGTTCCAGCTCAAAATTCCCAACTCTGTCCTTTGCCATGTCTTTTCTCTGTGAGTCCCTGCCCTCCAAGGGAGTGGGGACTCAATGTCTTACTGATGTGACCCCATCAAAGCCCTCATCATAATTTAATCATGCCCAGAGGAAAGACCAGTTTACAAACATAATCCAATATTTCTTTTCAGAATTCATCAATAATATATAACGGCAACACACCCCCTTCTTTCAGAATGTTATGTCTGAATGCTAGAATACAGACCCCTAAAGCACTGGGAAATTCCATGAATAATGAAAATACTCTATGAAGAAGCTTAATTCAGAATGAACCAGAAAAAGTTGGGCAAGTCAATTTTGATATATTGCTTTCATGAGGCCATTTTGCCTAGAGCAGAATTGGACACACCATTCTCATGTATCATTTTGACAGAGTTGTTTGGTGTCAATAGGAACATGACTGCCACCATCACAAAGTAACCTTCACTCCTTTGTCTGACTCTTTCTGTCTGGTGAGACTGAGGGGTGGCAAAAATTCGAGGGGTGTGGTGAAGACATCTAGTTTGTATATCATTTAGGGAAAAAATCCTGAAAGTGTGATGGCTTTTACACATTCAAAAAAATTTTAGGTGAGAAATTTGGCCATCTTTCTAAACAAAAATATCAAACCAGAAAAAACCATAAAAAAGTTAAAGGGCAGCAGAAAAAGACAAGAAACAGTATCTTGGGGGGAGAGACTATTGGGTGAAAAATCCCTAATGTAAGGCAATTCTTGCCAAAACTTAAAAAAAAAGAGATAAATATCCCAATAGAAAATTGGGCTAAGCTTCAGATATTCACAAGAAAAAATAAATGGAAAACTATGGTCAATTAACATTTTAAAAGATATTAAAATTAAAGCAATGATTTGTGATCTTTTACCTTTCATAAGCATTAAGATGAAAATATTACTAACACTCACTGTTGTTGACTGTATGAACTGGTGCAATCTTCCCAGAAAGCAATATAGCATTTTGTATCAACATTTTAGATGGACATACTCTTTAGCAAGAATTTTTTCTTCCGGGGAACCCATAAAGTAATTATATATGTATAAACTTTTTGAGATTAAGAATGTTTTTGGCAAAGTGTTTACAATGTTGAAGAACTAGAGACAAAGCTTATCAAGACTAAATAATTTAACGTGCAGTAATGCCATGCTGTAAGTTAAAATGGTGTCCAAATTTGCTGATATCAAAAGAGATTGCCATTATTTTGATTGAAAAAAGGAAAGTATAAAAAGGTTGGTGATTACAATGTGACCTTAAAATATATCTATATATGTTAATATATTTGGTGTAAATCTGGACACTGTTTATATTTAAAGTGATTAAATTTGGGTAGTTAAGTACTCGAGATTTTCACTCTCTTCCTCATATTTGGTTGCATTGACTGAGTTTTTTATAATAAACATGTATTAAGAAGAAAAAGTTATAAAGCTATTTCATTTTGCTTGAAAAATGTTATTGGTTTTCTTTTCAAGTGAAGAGAGGAATCAAAACTTCATGTACCCCAATGACAATGATTGTTTTGGATTCTGCAATAATATTATGAAAGTTCAGCTATCAATAAGCTTGACAAAGTTAAGTTTTACAAAGACTTTCCACATTTTTGCAAGAATACTAAGGACTTGAATGCTTTTTGGAGTCTTGCTGACAACATGTTTATAGAACCCACAAAATCTCACCATCTCTTTGTATTTTAGTACCATTTGGAACACAGTGTAGAGTAATGGAAAGAATACAGACTATGGGATTGATACAGCCTTCTCCCACCCCATCCAACCCCCAACTGAATATGTATTTGAGGACACTTTCTAAAATTAGCTCCTTCAGTTCAGCTTCAGTTTAAGAAATACTTTTAACATTAAAGTGCCTGAAATATAATAGGTACTTTCTGAGCTTCTGTTAAATATATATATTGAAAGAGTTAATGCAATGTTTGGATCCAAATGGTTTATTGTCGGTTACCTCTTGTAACTTACTAGCTTCTTCCAAATTACTACAGGAAGTCTGTGAAAATTTATTTACTACCCAAGCAGTTCTAATGGTATGAATGCCTTGGACATTTATCATTAACTTATATGTGCCCATATAACTTTTCCCAAAAAGCTTTTGGTCTGTCCTTTGGATATTATAATAGAAACCTTACCATCAACAAACAATGGACATATCTGCCTAGTTTCATCATCCCTGCAACCATAGCGGCATCAACTGGAATCTCAAGGAAGCAATGTGACTCCAGAAAGTTTACTCAATAATAAAAAAAATCACCTTTGTAATTTAAAAACTTTTACCTAGGACCTTATTATGAAATTTGCCTTATCAATTATTGATAACCACAATGAAAGTTGAATTCTTCCATCTTGCACTCATCGTTGAGAATACTCAAATTTATGAAGCATCTTGCCCTGGTCCACCTGAAGATGACGTATTTTCTTTCCCCTCATGAGAATAATCAAAACAAACAATACCAAATTATGTGACTGACTTCATTCAAATAAATGTCGACTAGCACTTGTGCCTGTAGTAATCTTTGTCTTATAAAATATGCAATCCTGAATTTTTGAAAGGACACAATCAAAATTTCATCAAGGGAGACCTGTTAATTGTGAAAGTAAGACCTATGGGGAAGACAATACCATGGCAGAGTTAACACAAAATCAAAGTCTCAGTTTTGTGGCCTCCAAGTTGATCATGATCTCAGAGATGGTTTCAGGCTAAACAAATCTAAAACAGAACTGGTATGAAACAAAAACATAAGTTTTTTTCTATAGGGTGAGAAATATATTTCTGGCGACTAGAATACAAATGTCAGCACTCTAAAACATCCCTTTCCTGGTATGAAGTTATGTGAGGAATTTAGTTGGTAACAGGGAGATTGGTGAACATTGAGCCATGATGACAGTTGTAGATGGCAAGAGAGATATTTTACCTTGGCCAGTGGTACTTTACCTATAGCCACCCACCAAGAGGCGAGAGGACCACCCATGAATTATCCTGTTTATACTCTTTTGATTACCCTATTGGACATTCATGTAGGTGAAATCATATTTACAATGCTCTGAGTCCTAACTCCATTTTACATATAAACACAGTTTTTAATGTACATGAATTTTCAAGAAATGCCAACTACTGTGAACAGTAAGGGAAGATTGTACTGGCTTTTATTTGAATGTTTGTGAGGAATTGTTCACATTTTGGAGAAATTACATTATCATACCTTTGCTTTTTTCATTTTTATGGACTTCCTGTGCAGAATAGTTTCTGATCTTACTTCCCTTAAAACCAGACTCTTAGTAAAGTAGATACAAGGATCTGATTATTTCATTAGGTCTGGAACAGCTGTGCTCAAACATTACCATTTTGAGATACATATTATTTTATTATATATTGCTCTTCTTTGGCTTCTCTTACATAAATTAGAGCACTACCTTACTTTTAAATGATATGTTTCAGAGTAGATTGTATTACTATGAATTCTGTTTCAACTTAGTAAAAGGAACATAACAAATATCTGTTGTAAAGCTGTGGTGTCGTGCTAATCCAGAAAGGTTACATTCTGTATGATTCCATTTATGCTATATTCTGGAAAAATCAACACTATAGGGACAGGGAACATATCAGTGATTGTCGGGGGGTAGGGATTTGGGGGAGGGTTTGATTACGAAGGGGTCTCATGAGGGAATTTTGGGGGGAGATGCTAACCGTTGTCAATCTCGATTGTGGTGGTGACTATCTGACTGCATGCATTTGTCAAGTCTTAGAGATTTGTACACTGAAAAAAAAGTGAATTTTATGGTATGTAAATTTTAAAATAAATTTGAAAATTTTTTTTAACTTGGGGAGGAAAGCCACAAATAAACCCATAAAATAAAACACACTTTGGGTCTTAGGGTTGAGAACCACTGAGTAGACTATGAAAATGAAACCCCTGATGACATTTTTGCCCCACAGTACAGTTCATGCTCCTAGTGACTGAACTACTCACTCCCATCAGGTGCAATTTTATTCTCCTGTGAAAAGTGTCAGATATGTGGAGAGAAAAAAAAATTTTTTTAAGGCTTCATGATGATGAGTAATCTAAAACCAGCAAGTTACTGGTAGTTAGGATTAAAACTGAGATCACCTAATTTTAGCGATCTTGTTACTACACCATACTGCTTACCAGTTTTGTGCTGAAATGGAAGAACACTGTGAATTCTCAAATTTTTCCATTCATTGCCATTATTACACTTATAAAGTAAAGTAACATAAAATGCTAATACCTGTATTATACTACCACCTGAGTTTACTAGAAAGCAAAAAAAAAAAAAAAATCATGTTCTTAATAACATCACCATTCACATTCCTAGAAGAAACGCATACTGTAATGTCACTTCCATTGACAGAAAATACAAGTCTCCTGTGTTTTTACACAGTGTTTACTATAGGTTAGTGTTTTGGCTAGTGTGTTAAAAGCTTTGTGCTATTTACAGTACTTTTTCTGTAGCCTTCTGAAACCACTTTGGGAAATTTTAACATGTAGAAATGTTTAGTTCAGTTATTGTAGGCAATTAAAATGGTCAAGGGAGGAGCATTAACTAATAAAAATGCCTTAATTTGGATAATATCCACATAACAGTTGTCAAAATGATCATTAGGTTTTTAAATTTTCTTACCAGACAGCTATTTAAAAAATTAGGCTACATGCAGAAGTAACAAAAACATAACCTCTAGATAATCATTAATTGATAACTACACTAAGAACCTATAATTCAAAACCGGTATATTGGGCTTTCTAAAAGAAGAACCAAATATATGTCACTTCAATAATGTTGCTTCACAATAACTTGGAGTTGAGTGTGAATTCCAATGACTTAAAAATATAAAACAAAATGTATTATTATTGACTATAAGCTAAACCATGGATTCCAAGTCAAGATGGAGGTATTGTTGGCCACACTACACATTCTAGCATCTGTGGCACAAAATCAACCTTCAGGTAATACTCCTATTCTAGTCACTCATACTTGAGTGCAAAATCATCCTGTCAGCTATCACTTAAAAGTTGGAAGTTTCTATGATATGATATTTAAGAAGGGGAGTAGTAGTGGAGTTATAAATGGAATAAAACTGGCCATGAGCTGATAAATATTGCAGCTGAAACTTCTGCTAGTTATGAGGAGAAACTGGTACTGGGTTTGTCCTTCTATTGCAAACAACTAGAAAACTGGATGAAATATAAGAAGCTTATTAGATCTGTTTTTAGACATTGGACAACAGGAAGTGCAAGATTGTAAACCATAGGAGAAAAGAAACAAATTAAGCCCAGTGATCATCCTGGTTTTCTCCCTGAAGGCACTTTTCCTTACTACGGAGCAGAAAGGAGTTCAAGCAAAAACAAGGCAGTCTCTGAGGAGACAGAGCTGAGACTGGGGAGACAGCATGAATTTATGGTTCAGAGGACTAAGAGCAGAGAGCTATGTAGAAAAAGTGTTCAGGATGTCTGCATAGGAATCCCCTTGAGTTTGTTTCTGAATACTAAACTGAAAGTCATAAGGGGAAATTCCACAAGGTTTGGTAAAAATATTGGGAAGCTGTAAGCTGAAAAATTCCCACAGCTCACACAGAGATAAGAGACACTTGAGTTCCAACCAGAAAATTGGAGAGACTTTTTGAACACCTTAAGTATGTGGTAGACACCCCAGAGGATAATCCTTCAGTGATAAGGTTAAAATAGCCCTAGAGTAAAGGTTACCTTAGACACCCTCCCCCCAACAAAGCTTAAAATCAAGATTCCAAAGGATCAAGCTAATCTACAAGTTAACTGCTTGTAAAAAAACAAGATTCAACACTTTTCACAGAAAAATTTAAAAATCCCAACACACAAAACTTAAAATTCGTAATGCCCAGGATCCAATAAAAAAATTACTAAACATATGAAGCAGAAAAAGGTAATATATAAACTACAAGACAAGTGAGTCGATAGAAAGAGACCAAGAAATGACAGTGCTGGTGGAATTTACAGAAAAAGACTTTCAAACACCTATCTAGATATATTTGAGGAATTAAAGGAAAACATGAATATAATGAAGAGAGCTGAGAAAGATATAAAAAGGATACACTTGGAACTGTGAGAGATGAAAAAGTTAATATCTTAAATGAAAAACTCACTGAATGGGCTTAAGAGCAGATTAGATGTTGTAGAATGAAAGATCAGTGAATATGAAGGCATAGCATTAGAAATGATCTTACAGAAGCAGAGAGAGAAAAAAGACTGAAAGAAAGAAAACAATAAATAGAAACTCAGCAATCTGTGGGACAATATCAAGTAGACATGTAATTGTTGTTCCTGAAAGGAAGAGAAGCCAAAAAAAATTTTTGGAAAAGAATGGCTGAAATATTTCCCAAATAGATGAAAACTATAAACCCATTGATCCCAGAAGCTCAACAAATCCCAAGCAGGATAAACAGAAAACTACACCAAAGTCCATCTATTCAAATTGCTAAAAACAAGTAATAAAGAGAAAAATCTTAGAAGAAGGCAAAGAATAAAAACACATTCTTTAGAGGGGAACAAACTTAAGAATGTCTGCTCACTTCTTTTTAGAAATCATTCAGGCAAGAAGAAAATAGATTTTATAGGGCTGAAAGGAAAATTGCCAGCCTAGAGTTCTTAATCAGTTAAAATATCCTTCAATAAATGAAAATGAAATAAAAACTTTTTCAAACAAAAACCGAGAGAATTATTCACCAGAAGACTTGCATTACAAGACATATGAAAGCAAGTTATGCAGACTGAAGGAAAATTTTACCAGATGAAAATCAGAAATGCTAAATATGTGGATAAATATAAAATATTTTTTTCTTTTTAAATTTTCTTTAAAAATAATTGACTCTTTTCAACAAAAATAATAACAATATATTATGAGGTTTACAGCACATCAACGTAAAATGTACGATGACAATAGCAGAAGAACAAGAGAAGGGGAGAATAGATATGTACTGTTATAAGGTTCTTCATTATATGTGAAGTGGCAGCATATTATTTGAAGGTAAATTGAGTTAAGTTAAAGGTATATATATGGGAAAGCCTAGAACAGCCTTCCCAAAATAAATAAAGCAATACAGTCAATAAGCCAATTTATGGAGATAAAATAAAATACTAAAATATAAACTCAATTAGTACAAAAGAGGGGGGGGAAGGAATATAAAACAGATATAACAAATAGAAAATAAATAGTAAAATGGTAGACTTAAGGCTAATGTTAATTACATTAAAAATAAAAAAATATCTAAACACGCCATGTAAAAAGAAGAGATTGTCAGATTGGGTTTTTAAAAAACTTTAAATAAAGATATTTAGATTACATAAATGTTACATAAAAGATATAGGGAATTCCCATATGCCCTGCTCCCCACACAATGCACATTTGCCCCCATTAACATCATCCTTCATCGGTGCGGTACATTCTTGCAATTGATGAACACGTTTTGGAGCATTGTCAGTAAGCATGGATTATAGTTTCCATTGTAGTCTACACTTTCTCCCATACAATTCTGCAGGTTATGGCAAGATATATAATGGCCTGTATCTGTCCTTGCATTGTCATTCAGGACAATTCCCAAGTCCTTAAAATGTCACTGTATTATACCTATTTTCCCTCTCTGACCTCAGATCTCCAGTAGCCACTGCCTCCACATCAATGATATAATTTCTTCCATTACTAGAATCACAATAAGTCTATAGTACAAAACCAGTAAGTCCACTCTAGTCCATAGTTCATTCCCCAATCCCGAGAATCTGGGATGGTGATGCCCACTCCACCTCTAATTGAGAAGGGGCTTCAGTACCATACAGCCAATGGATAGGACTCTTGTTTGTAGTTGTAGACTCTCTCAGTTCCTTGGTATGGTGCTTGTGTCAGACTGGGTTTTAAAAATCAAGACTCAACAAAGCTGTCAGGAAAAAAAATTATTTTAAATATGAAGGCTCAGATAAGCTAAAAGGAAAAAGATGGAAAAATACATATTGTGCAAATTTTTCATGAGAAAGTTGGAGTAGTTATATTAATATCAGACAAAGCTGACTTTGAGATAAGGATTATTAGATAGTTGTTGAAGCTGGGTGATGAGTACATGGATGTTCATTGAACTGTTCTACTTTTGTATGTGCTTGAGACTTTTCATAAGAAAACATTAAAAAATGAAAGGGGAGAAAATGCATATTAAACAAAGATTTTCTGTATAGACTGACTATATCTATCACTTATTTCAATTATGCACTTTGAAACAAAGATAGCTTTTACCATGGGTTTGCATGCCTTACACTAGGGAGGTCTACTTTTTCCTTTTCCTGTTATTCTAATTTCTCTTCTAATGATCATAATACTTACATTTCTGAAATAATGATATCTAGCTGTATTTGAGAAGGTTGCCAACTCTCTTGGTGAATATGGATATTGGGTTCTTGAAATCTATGGGTGGATTTCAGTTTTAGTGTTCCCAGTTACATATTTGAAACACTGTATTGCAACTCACATTTTACAATTATTTTTTCGAATGGCCATGAGCAGAAAAGAATGTTTCTCATTATTTATCAGAAAGCTTTTCTTTTCTTTTTTGCAAAAAAGAGAAGCAACTTGAAAACTGCCAGATTGAAAATGGCATATCATTTGCATGACAATAAAACACTTCACAAGGGAATTGCTATAAATGACGTTCAGCCCACTATAGAAAAGATGTTCACATTTAACTTTCTTTCTCTCCATTGTTTTTTATCATCCTTACAAGGGTTTCATACGTTTATCACAGCTGGGTATTATTTCTAATTTCAGACAAGGTTTCGAGGGTAAGCATTATGCTTTATTTTAATAGTCAAACATCAGAAACACAATCTGTCTATGCATAATATTCTTTAATTCATTAGATAGCACTCAATAAGTTTCCTTCATAAACTGAATAATATTAAACAGAATTTTGCTAAGCATAATACCTTAATCACATAGCATATAAAACACACATGGTTATCCACTAATGTTTTTTAGCAAATAATATCATGTTCCAGGGATTTTCATAGCACTAACATAGTTTTGTTTGTGTTAATTTATATCCTGACTTGTTTCAAGAGCATCCTAAAGTGGTTTAAAAAATACAACAAATATAATCAGATTACATACATTTTTCAAGCCAGGGACACTCTTAAAGTCTAGGTCAGAACATATCTCTCTCCTCTGTTCAAAATCCTCCAAGAGCATCTCTTCCCTCTCCAGAGAAAAAGCTTTTCAGTTGTTTCCATTGAGAACATTAGTGGTTCTCAATCTTGGCTGAATATTAGAATAACCTGGAAATCTTTTAAAAAATACCTGTGCTAAGATCCTATAAAATCAAGGGACATTGAGCAGGGGCTCTCCACGTGATTCTAATGTGCAGGGTTCAGAACCACTGCCCTCCCCTGCACCACCTGACTTTCTCCAGCACACCATCGTCCTGACATCTCTGACCTCTTCCCCACCACCAGCTCATTGCACTCAAGCCTTACTAGCTCCTAGTTGATCTTCAGCACATCAGGCCTTTGTCTTCCCTCCCTTTGAAACATTCTCCCAGATAACCACAGGGCTTGCTCCTTCACTTCCTGCAGGTCTGTGCTCAATTCATCTTTTCAGAGAGGGTTCCCTGTACCCTCCTATTTAAATCCATACCTCCCACCCCCGCCACGTGCTCTGGCACTCCCTATCTCCCTTCTCTGCTTAATTTTGATTGGAAATATATGTTACCATCTGATATATTATGGATTGAATTGTGCACCCCCCAAAAAAGGTATGGTCCAATCCTAACTTCCAGTCTCATTATTCTGATCCTATTTGGAAATAGGGTCTTTGAAGATGATATTAGTTAAGATGAGGCCAAACTGGTTTAGGTGGCCTCTAATCCAACGTGACTGTTATCTTTATCAGGAGAAGAAATTTGAATACAAAGAGAAAAGATACCCATGTGGTGGAGGCAGGGACCGAGCTATGCCACCAACCAAATAATGCCATGGATTGCTGGCAAGCCACCACCAGAACCCTACAGACTTCAGAGGAAGCATGGCCTTGCCACCACCTTGGTTTGGACTTCTAGCCTGCAAAACTGTGACACAATACATTTTGGTTATTTCAAGCCACCCTGTTTGTGGTATTTGGTTTCAGTAGCCCCAGCAGACTAAGACATGATATTTTATATTGTTTACTCTCCCTCAAATCTCTTCATCTCTCCACTTCCCCAAAGTAAGTTCTGTGAGCAGGGATTTTGTCTGTTCTGTTCACTGCTGTCCCCCTAGTACCTGGAACAGTGCCTGGCTTGTAGTTGGTATTCAGTGCATAGTTGTTGAATGAACCAATTAAGAGCAAAACTAACAAACCAGGGAAAGAACCCTCTATGGTTAATCTTGACTACAACACTAGGAAATAGGTATTCGTAATACCTTCCACAGCCTCCCACCTTCTAAGTACACCTCTATCTACCATGGAATGGAAGAGATGCATCTCTGGATACCATTCATCTTCTTACTTGTTACTGCCTGCAATTCCAAATCTGCAGTCGTTCTCATATGATGCTCTTTCTTCCACACAAGTACCAGGAAGAAGTAAGTATTGGGTAGGCTACACTTCACATCTGCTGGCTCTTTATTCCCATTCACCCCTTACATAAATGTATAGACATATCAGTCTTCAGTAAAGGCTTGCGGGGAGAAAATACAAGCACAGAATTTAATATTAGACATTGCTTTTCCTAAAAGTTCTTTATTCACCCTAAACTTCTCACTGGATATCTTTCTTCACAGAGCACAGGCTCCTGCCATGTTCCCTCACTCCCTTTTTCCTCTCTTCCCTCTCCCATTATCTCCTTCATCCCAACATTTCTATTTAAGCAAAGCGTAGCCATCTTTTTAGTTAAATTTTCTTCCTCCATTACATGTTCTTAGGGCTCCACTAGAACTTAACTGTTTGTTAAGATACTTTCCTCTATAAAATCAGCTCTCCCCAATCTTAAGAACAATGGAGCCACCTATAGAGATGTTTTTTCTCCATTAAATAAAAAATCTGTATATCAGTAAGGGAAAGAATGGTGTAAAGTAACCTAAGGTAAAATCCAGTAATCAGGGTTGAAAGCTAGATTTGTCTGACTGTGATACCTGTAAAGAGTCCTGGGTTAGATATAGATTAGTGCTGCCATTTCATGGAGGAAAATACCAGCACAGCATAGCAATGCTCGTTCAGCCTTGTGTATAAATGTGGGTCACCCGAGGACACTAGTTTTTCCATTACAACATACTATACTAGAAGCTATAATACCCTATTTTAAGAAACTATATGTTTAGTTAATAAAACTAATATAACTGTATTAGTGTAGCCAATATAATTATACTACCCTATTTTGAGACACTATAAGTTTAGGGAGACCTATAATGTAGCAACCAACAATTATATAGCACTTACCAGGTACCAACCACTCTTCTAAGTGTGCTACATGTACTAGAGTATATAATTCATATAATCTTTGTGTCATTACTATGAGGTGGGAATTATTATCTCCATTTACAGTCAAGCTCACATAGCTGGTAAATGGTAGAGCTAGGATTTTAGTCCAAGTAATCTAGCTGCAGAGTGCATGTTCTTAATCATTCTGCAATATAAAGAAATCACCCTAACCTTCATTCTGATCCTACCTATACATTTAAGGACTTACTATATACAAGACTATTATAAATGACTTACATATATTATCTCATTTGATCCTTACAAAATACTGGTGAGATAAGTAATATCACCTCTAGCAGTTTGATATTATTTATGAATTCCAAAAAAGGATATTGATTATGTTTTTAAACTGTCTGTTCCTCTGGGTGGGATATCCTTTGATTGTATTAAATTTAAAGGTTTTACATTTACTTGATTCAGTCAAGATTAGGGCTTTGGTTAGACCACATCAGTGGGGCGTGACTCAGGGCTGAGTCCCCACCCCCTTGGTGGGCTGATAGGAACAGACACACACAGAAGAAGATACACCAGGGAGAGGGAAGCTTCACTGATACCAGAGGAGAGAGCTTTGTCTACTTCGACCGTGCAGCCCCAGGAAGAGAGATGAGCCATTCACCTGATAGTTTATAGCTGACCTTGTAAAGAGAACAGAGCAGCTGAGCCCAGAGAGAGATGAGCCCTGTGCCTGCCTACAGCTGAGATCAGAAGAAGCTGAGCTCAGAGAGCCTTAAGAGGAAGAAGGAAGAAGAGACCAGGCAGAGGTTGCCTGCCATCTTGCTTCAACACATGGCAAAAGACTTTGGTGAAGAAGTAACCTCGAGTTGGACTATTTAGGGCCTTGTGACTGTAAGCTTTTACCCCAAATAAATACCCTTTATAAAAGCCAGCAGATTTCTGGGACTTTGCATCAGCAGTCCTTTGGCTGACTAATACATGACCCATATTTACAAATAATAAAACTGAGGATCAGAGAAGTTAAATTACTCATACAAGGTCATGGTAGAGACAAGATATGAATCTGTATTAATCCCAATACTATATTCTCTTTTTAGAATATATAGAGCATCTATCAACACAAACATATGTATATATATAAATATATAGATACACATACCTATACAAATACAAATGTAGCACATGTAATCAACATTCTCAATGAGTTTAATGTATGTTAAGAAAAACACAAGCTTTTGGTCTTATTTTTTATTTTTTAAATGTGACAAAAATCTTCCTAATCTTGTTTTCCCTTTGACCTTGAGGGCAAAGATGATGTACCATTTTCTTTATCTTCCCAACAACAAGCACAGTGACAATTTCTTACAGTAGCAACAGGAAACTAATACAGGGGCAATTTATCGATCATAATTATGGTCCAAATAAATAGTTTTAGAAGCGAGAAAGGCTGACTGTATTAGTCAGGGTTCTCCAGAGAAACAACCAGTAAGATAGATAAGTGGACCTATATCTATTTATCTGTCTGTCTTCTGTCTACCTATTATTTATTTATTTATTTATTTATTTATTTATTTTTGTTTATTTATTTCAAGGAATCGGCATATGCAATTGTGGGGACTGGCAAGTCCCAAATCTGTAGGGCAGGTCTGCAGGAGTCTTGAAGCAGAATTTCTTCTTCCTCAGGGAAACATGATTTTGCTTTTAAGTACTTTCAACTAATTGAATGAGGCCACATTATTGAGCGTAATCTCTTTTACTAAAATCAACTGGTTATAGACATTAACCAGATCTACAAAATTCTTCCATTGCAACACTCAGATTAGTATTTAACAAATAATGGGGTACCATAGCCTACCCAAGTTGACACATAAAACCTACCATCACAATGGCCAAGTAAAAGAATATATCACAAAGTATAAGAATAACAAATTTGACTATGTAAAACTTCCATACATCCAAAATAAAAGACAGGTGGCAAAAATGAGAAAAATGCCTGCAACAAATATGACAGAAAGAGAAGAAATAATTTTGGTGTATATAAAGAAAATTTCCAAATTAGGGAAAATCTACCATCCTAATAATGTAAAAGTAGGCAAAAGATATAGACAATACCTAGGAAAAATTTAAGTGGTTCGTAAGCATACACTATGAAAAAGTCATTTCATTTTAAATAAAGAAAGGCAAATTAAAACAAGACTGAGATGCCATTTTTAATTTACAAAACTGGTACAGATTTTTTAAAATCTTATTCTGAGAGCAGATGTGGCTCAAGCGGTTGAGCATCTGCTTCCCACATGTGAGTCATTGGTTCACTTCCTGGTGCCTCCTAAAACAACAAAGGAAGTTCTCAGAAAATGGCACCAAAGTAGTTAGGCAAAGTCTTAACCTCTCTCTCTCTCTCTTTCTCTCTCTCTCTCTCTCTCTCCCTCTCTCTCTCTCTCTCTCTCACACACACACACACACACACACACGAAGTGAAGAGAAGGCAGAGAGCTATCTAAAGGAGCTGCTTTGGAGATATATACAATGAGAGTTTGCTCTGAGTCATCTAAGAGGGTGCTGGAAGGATAAAGAAGCCAAAAGAAAGCCTGAGTTGCTTGTCCCTATGGCTAGAAGCAGCACACATACCCTGCTCTCAGGGCATATCTTAGAGGGATCCCCTGGCTCCCTGCTCCAAAAAAAGTGTGAGGGGGCATTCCCTGGGAGGAATAGGGGTCTGGGAAGGTGAAGAGTTGTTTCTTTGTGGTGAGTTTGGCCAGCTGAGCCCCCTTTGGATCTTGGAGGGGACCCCAACCCAATGGGGAGAGGGGAGGGAAGATCTCCTCAAGCAGGCCGTCACTCTCAGCTGCCCAGGTAGAAAGGTATTAGGGGATGGGGACAGACAGGTGCCTAATCAGCAGGACTCTGGCAAACTGCTAGGAATCTAACCTGCCCAAGGGAAAGGGGGTGGAAGGCTCTCTGAAAGGCTAGCTAACCTAAGGAGACAGTTTAGCTCAATGGAGGAGTTCCCACCTTGTATATATGAAGTCCCTGGTTTGATTCCTGGCTCCTCTTAGAAAAGTGATCCACCAGGTTATCAGGCATCTAGCTGATACTTTATGACAGGAAACTTACAGACATTATTTTTGTATCTCTAATATTTTTAAAAATAGCATTCCTTTTCTTCTCTCTTTATTTTATTCACTAAAACCTGGTTCAAAGTCTGCAGAGGACAGGTTGCAGGGTGATTGATTGATTGATGAACACTGGCAGCCTAAGAAGCTCCTTAAGGGCCTAAGAGGGAAGGCTCTTTTTCCTTGTTGTTGTTGTTTTCTTTTCATTATGTTTCGTGTTTTTCTCTTTTCAAAAATTAATTGCTACTATCTTTTTTCTTGTTTCTTGTGTTTACCCTTTGTTTCTCTTTTTTTCTTTTACCATTTTTTTCCACCTACACGCTTTCTTTTCTTTTTTTTTTAAGATTTATTTATTTATTTAATTCCCCGCCCCCCCTTCCCCGGTTGTCTGTTCTCTGTGTCTATTTTGCTGCATCTTGTTTTTTTGTCCGCTTCTGTTGTCGTCAGCGGCACGGGAAGTGTGGGCGGCGCCATTCCTGGGCAGGCTGCACTTTCTTTCGTGCTGGGCAGCTCTCCTTACGGGTGCACTCCTTGCGCGTGGGGCTCCCCTACATGGGGGACACCCCTGCGTGGCGCGGCACTCCTTGCGCGCATCAGCACTGCGCATGGGCCCGCTCCACACGGGTCAAGGAGGCCCGGGGTTTGAACCGTGGACCTCCCATGTGGAGGTCTGTTTCCCACTATTTCTTTTCTTTACTTCATTTTTCTATCTTGTTTTCTGTTGTTCTTTCATTCCAAGGCTTTTTGTTTGGTCTTTAATTTTTATTGCTCTCTTTTTCTGTGTTCTTTTTTTTAGTTGTTTTTCTTTTTTCTTTTCCTTCTCTTTTCATCATTCCAGCCTTTTAATTCATTATATATATTTTTAACTATTTTGATTCTCATTTCATTTTTCTATTCTATTTTTTTATTCTTATTCCTCTGTACTTCTTACTCATGTTAATTATTGTTTTCCTAGGTCTTGTACAGTTCCTCTTCTACCTTTTGTTACTACTACTACTACTACAACTGTTCTTTTTCTCTTTTTATCTCTTTACTCTGGTACAAAATTTTTTTCAAGGGAACATAGACAACAGCAAGGAAATACAATAAGAGGAATGAAATGTCAAAGCAAAACCTTACCACACACACAAAAACAACAACAAAATAAAACCTTAGAGTAGAAGGAGAAACTAATCAACTGAATAAACCCATCAAGATAAAAAGATGCCTAGACACCAACAAAAAATTACAATATATACTAAGAAACAGGAAGACATGGGCCAGTCCAGTGAGCAAACTAAAAAATGGGAAGAGATACAGAACATGAAACAACTAATCAGAGACATCCAAACAAATATAATGAATCAACTTAATGAAGTAAAGGAAGAGATTAAGAAGACATTGGGAGAACATACTGAAGAAAGTATAAAAATATATAAAAAGATAAGAGATAGGAAGGTGATGAATGGCATAACGCAAGAAATAAAAAATACACTGGAAGCACATAACACAGATTTGAACAGAGTAAAGAATCAGTGATGTGGAAGACAGTACAGCTGAAACCAGACAGATAGTAGAACAGATAGATGAAAAGACAGAAAAAATCCAGCAGGGACTTAGGGATTTGAATGACAACATAAAATGCACCAAAAATATGCATTATAGGCATTCCAGAGGGAGAAAAGAAGGGGAAGGGGGCAGAAGGAGTGTTAGAGGAAATAATGGCTATAAATTTCCCAGCTCTATTGAAGGACATGGATGTACATGTCTAGGAAGCACTAGCATACCCCAAACAGTATAAATCCTAACAGACCTACTCCAAGACTTATACTTGTCAAATTGTCCAATGCTCAAGACAAAGAGAAACTACTGAAAGCAGCAAGAGAAAAAAAGACCCATCACATACACGGGAATCTCAATAAGGTTAAGTACTGATTTTTCATCTAAAACTGTGGAAGCAAGAAGACAGTAGAATGACATAGTCGAGGTGTTAAAAGAAAAAAAAACTTCGAGCCAAGAATTCTCTATCCAGCAAAACTGGTATTCAAAAATGAGGGAGAGTTCAAAATATTCACAGATAAACAGAAATTAAGAGAATATGTCAATAAGAAACCTGTGCTTCAAGAAATACTAAAGGGAGTTATGCAGGTCAAATGGAAAAAACAGGAGAGAGAGAGTTGCAGGAGAGCATAAGAACAGCTAAGAAGATAAGAAGAGAACTAAAAACAACATATGGCATACATAAACCTTAAGAAACTATGGCTAATGTAATTCTTGACAGTAATAGCATTGAATGTTAATAGATTAAACTCTACAGTCAAGAGACACAGATTGGCAGAATGGATAAGGAAATATGACCCAAGAATATGCTTTCTACAAGAAACCCACCTTATCCCAGGGATGCAAGAAGGCTGAAAGTGAATGGTTTAAAAACAATTTTACATACAAACAATAACCAAAAGAAGGTGGGAGTAATTATACTAATATCGGAAAAATTAGACTTTAAGTGCAAAATTTTTGTAAGAGATAAAGAAGTCCACTATATACTAATAAAAGGGGAAATCTATCAGGAAGAAAGAACAATCATAAACATTTATGTACTTAACCAGGGTGCCTCAAAATACATGAGGCAAACATTGAAAAAACTAAGCAGAGAAATAGATACCCCTACAATTATAGTGGGGGACTTTAATATACCATTATCACCATTAGACAGAACATCTCTACAGAGAATCATTAAAGAAACAAAGACTGTGAGTAATACATTAGAGGATCTGGACCTAATAAACATATGCAGAACATTACACCAAATACAGCAGGATATACATTCTTCTTGAGTGCACATGGATCATTCTTCAGGATGGACCAGATGTTGGGCTACAGAGTGAATTCAGAAAGATTGAAATTATACAAAGTAATTTCTCTGCCACAATGGAATGAAGCTAGAAATCAGTAAGGGCAGAGAGCATTTTAATCACAAAGATATGGAAGTTAAACAACACACATTTAGACAAACAGTGGGTTGAGGAGGAAATTGCAAAAGAAATCAGTAACTACCTTGAAATGAATGAAAATGACAACACAAAGTATCAAAACCTATGGGATGTAGCAAAAGCAATACTGAGAGTGAAATTCATAGCCATAAATGCCTATGTTAAAAAGGAATAAACAGCTAAAATCAAAGACCTAACTGCACACCGGGAGGAATTAGAAAAAGAACAACAAACTAACCCCAAAACAACTAGAAAGAAGGAAATAACAAAGATTAGAGCAGAGCTAAATGATATTGAAAATACAAAACATGAGAAAAAATAAACAAAACCAAAAGCTGGTTCTTTAAGATTAACAAAATTGACCAACCCTTAGCTGGACTAAAAAAAAAATAAGAGAGAAGCTACAAATACACAAATCAAGAAATGAGGAATGGAATATTACCACTGGCCCCACAGAAAATAAAGGGTATTATGAGAGGATACTTTGAAAAATTGTAGGCCAACAATGTGCATAATTTAGAAGAAATGGACACATTCCTAGAAACACACAAGCAGCCTACATTGACAAAAGAAAAAATTGAAGAACTCAACAGAGAACAATCACAAGTAATGAGATAGAATTAGTCATCAAAAGCCTCCCAAATAAGAAGAGCCCACAACCAGGCAGCTTCACAGGTGAATTCTACCAAATATTCCAGAAATACTACCAATCCTGCTTAAACACTTCCAAAAAATAGAAATGGTGGGAACATTGTCTAACTCATTCTACAATGCCAAAATCACCCTAAAACCAAAGCCAAACAAAGACACCACTAGAAAGGAAAACAATAGATGAATCTCTCTAATGAACCTAGATGCTAAAATCCTCAGCAAAAGACATGCTAACTGTATTCAACAACACGTCAAATGAGTTACACACCATGACCAAGTGGGGTTCATCCCTGGTATGCAAGGATGGTTCAACAAAAGAATAAACCACAGAAACAGATAGAAAGGGGAAAAAATCACATGATCATCTCTATGCAGAAAAAACATTCACAAAATACAGCACCCTTTCCTGATAAAAACACTTCAAAAGACAGGAATAGAAGGAAACTTCCTCAACATGATAATGAAAAACCCACAGCTAGCATCATATTCAACGGTGAAATACAAAAACTTTCCCTCTAAGATCTGGAACAAGACAAGGATGCCCATTGTCACTGCTCTTATTTAACATTTTGTTAGAAGCACTTGTTAGAACACTTAGGCAAGAAAAAATATATAAAAAGCATCCAAATTGGAAAGGAAAAAGTAAAAATTTCCCTATTTGCAGATGATATGATTCTACACATAGAAAACCCTGATAAACCTACAACAAAGCTTTTCAACTTGTAAGTGGGTTCAGTAGAGTGGCAGGTTATAAGATCAATGTGCAAAAATCAGTAATGTTTCTGTACACCAATAAGGAGCAAACTGAGGAGGAAATCAAGAAAAAAAAGTCCATTTACAATAGGAACTAAAAGAATCAAATGCCTAGGAATAAATTTAAATAAAGATGAAAACGACTTGTACACAGAAAACTATACAACACTGCTAAAGGAAATCAAAGAAGAACTAAATAAATGAAAGGATATTCCCTGTTCATGCACAGGCAGACTAAAAACCATAAAGATGTCTATCCTAGCCAAACTGATCTACAGATTTAATGCAATCCCAATAAAAATTACCAACGCATTTTTTACTGCATTGGAAAAACTAACTATGAAATTTATTTGGAAGGGCAAGAGGCCCTAAACAACCAAAAACATATTGAAAAAGAAAAATGAATTTGGAGGAATCACACTACCTGACTTTAAAACGTACCACAAAGCTAAAGTGGTCAAAATTGTACAGTATTGGCACAAGGATAGACATACTGACCAATGGAACAGAACTGAATATTCTGATATAGACCCTTGCATATACAGTCAACTCATATTCGACAAGGCCACCAAGCCCACTCAACTGGGAGAGAATGACCTCTTCAACAAAGGGTGCTTGGAGAATTGGATACCCATATCCAAAAGAATGAGAGAGGAACACCATCTCACATCTTATGCAAAAATTAACTCAAGATGGATCAAAGATCTAAATATCAGTGCCAAGACCCTAAAGATCTTGGAAGATAATATAGGAAAGCACCTACAGGATCTTGTATTAGGAACTGGTTTCATGAACTTTATACCCAAAGCACAGCAATTTTTAAAAAAAGTAGATAAATGGGACCTCCTCAAAATTAAAAACATTTGCACCTGAAAGGAATTTGTCAAGAAAGTGCAGCCTACTTAATGGGAAAAAATATTTGGGAATCACATATCTGATAGGGGTCCGATATCCAGCATATAAAAAGAAATCCTATACTTAGAAAATAAAAAGACAACCCATTTAAAAATGAGCAAGTAGTTTAAATATATGCTTCTCCAAAGAAGAAGTACAAATGACTAAAAACACATGAAAAGATGCTCAGCATCACTAGCTATTAGGGAAATGCAAATCAAAAACACAATGTGAGGGCGGTAGACTTGGCCCAGTGGTTAGGGCATCCATCTACCACATGGGAGGTCTGTGGTTCAAACCCCGGGCCTCCTTGACCTGTGTGGAGCTGGCCCATGCTCAGTGCTGATGCGTGCAAGGAGTGCCCCTGCCACGCAGGGGTGTCCTCGGCGTAGGGGAGCCCCACGCACAAGGAGTGTGCCCTGTAAGGAGAGCCGCCCAGCGCGAAAGAAAGTGCAGCCTGCCCAGAAATGGTGCCACACACACGAAGAGCTGACACAACAAGATGACACAGCAAAAAGAAACACAGATTCCCATGCTGCTGACAACAACAGAAGTGGACAAAGAAGACACAGCAAACAGACACAGAGAACAGACAACCAGGGTGGGGGGGAAGGGGAGAGAAATAAATAAAAATAAATCTTTAAAAAAAAAACAAACAAAAAAAGCACAATGCGCTATCATCTTATACTCATTAGACTGGCAGCTATTAAAAAACAGAGGACTACAAGTGTTGGAGAGGATGTGGAGGCATGGGAACACTTGTCCACGTCTGGTGGGAATGTAGAATGCTGCAGCCATTGTGGAATACAGTTTGGTGGCTCCTCAGGAAACTAACTATAGAACTGCTATGTGATCCAGCAACCCCATGCTGGGTATATACCCAGAAGAACTGAAAGCAGGGACATGAACAGATATGTGCACACCAGTGTTCCTAGTGGCATTATTCACTATTGCCAAAAGTTTGAAACAACCAAAATGGCCATCAACAGATGAATGAATAAACAAATTGTGGTATATACATTGAAATATTATTCAGCTGTAAGAAGGAATGCAGTATTAACACACAGGATAACATGGGTGAATCTTGAAGACCTTATGTTGAGTGAAGCAAGCCAGGCACTGAAGAACAAATATTACATGACATCACTGATATGAATTAAGCAAATTGAGCAGACACACAGAACTTGAGTCTGAAGATAGGTTTAAAGGAGACAGAGAGGGAGAAGACAGTTGTGAGTCAATGCCCATATGGGCAAAATCTATGATAAGGTGGGAGGGTGTAGTTGTGCAGTGGATGGGCATGACAGTGGTGCAGTGATGCTGTTGGGTTGGGCGGTGCTGGTCTGTGAGGGGAGTAGGGTGGAGAGAGTGGGTTGGGCTATCCATGAAACTGGGTGGAAGGTTGGGGGAAAGAGCAGGTGAATTCTGGGGATTTGTAGGTAAGTGGTTGAAACTACAATTTTGGGAATATTTTTGGGCAAATAAGCCAGGGAAGGGTTACTGGTTTAAGGTGTTGGATGTGGGGGGCATGCAGGATGGTGTGCATCTGGTGCAGTCTTCTAGGGAGTGTGTGGTGTTCATCTTATCATAGTGTATTGTATCAGTGGGTGGAGACCCACATAATTAGTGGGAATGTATTGGACTCCCATCCTGAGGAGTCCTGCTATGATCTCAAATGGAGGGGCAGGACTCTCTCAAGAGCATAGGCAGTGCCTAATAGGGAAGGATAGGCTAGTATGTCAAGCTCTCAATGTTATTGCAAGTAACTATGAATCTCATCCTTCAATGAGTTAATCTTGGTGGTTACAATGGGTCCAAGTGTAGAGAGAGAGAGGAATAGAATAGATGGATCATGGGGCATTTTTGGAGCAATGGAATTGTTCTACATGGTCTTGTAATGATGGGTACAGATGATGTTAAATTTCATCTAAATCTATAAAAGTGGGAAACGGACTTTGGCCCAGTGGTTAGGGCGTCCGTCTACCATATGGGAGGTCCGCGGTTCAAACCCCGGGCCTCCTTGACCCGTGTGGAGCTGGCCATGCGCAGTGCTGATGCGCGCAAGGAGTGCCGTGCCACGCAAGGGTGTCCCCCGCGTGGGGGAGCCCCACGCGCAAGGAGTGCGCCCGTGAGGAAAGCCGCCCAGCGTGAAAAGAAAGAGCAGCCTGCCCAGGAATGGCGCCGCCCACACTTCCCGTGCCGCTGACGACAACAGAAGCGGGTGCCGCTGACGACAACAGAAGCGGGTGCCGCTGACGACAACAGAAGCGGACAAAGAAACAAGACGCAGCAAACAGACACCAAGAACAGACAACCAGGGGAGGGGGGGAAATTAAATAAAATAAATTTTAAAAAAAAATCTATAAAAGTGTATGTAGCAGTTTGGTATGGTTATGAGTTACAATAGATATTGGACTATGTTTGTAATCTGGTCTGTACCTTGGCATGATTAAGTTATGATTAGGGCTTTGATTGGGCCACGTCATTAGGCAGATAAAAGGCATGGCAAAGGACAGAGTTGAGGGTTTTTGATGTTGGAGTTCTCTTTTTTTAAAGATTTATTTATTTATTTCTCTCCCCTTCCCCCCTAACCCGGTTGTCTGTTCTCTGTGTCCATTGGCTGCGTCTTCTTTGTCTGCTTCTGTTGTTGTCAGCAGCATGGGAATCTGTGTTTCTTTTTGTTGTATCATCTTGTTGTGTCAGCTCTCCGTGTGGGCGGCACCATTCCTGAGCAGGCTGCACTTTCTTTCACGCTGAGCGGTTCTCTTTACGGGGTGCACTCCTTGCGTGTGGGGCTCCCCTATGCAGGGACACCCCTACGTGGCACGGCACTCCTTGCGTGCATCAGCACTGTGCATGGGCCAGCTCCACACAGGTCAAGGAGGCCCGGGGTTTGAACCATGGACCTCCCATGTGGTAGATGGATGCCCTAACCACTGGGCCAAGACTGCCACCTTGATGTTGGAGTTTTGATGTTAGAGTTTGATGCTCAAGACTTAAGCTGGAGCCTGGGAAGTAAGCTCACAGAGAAAACAGGAGCAAGCCCCAGGAAGAGAGGAATGCTGACCCCAGGAAGACGCAAGATCCTGGAAGAGAGGAACCCCGGAAGCCTGAACCCTCATAAATGTCAGCATCCATCTTGCTCCAACACATGAAAATAGGCTTGGTGAAGGAAGTAACTTATGCTTATGGCCTGGTACCTGTAAGTTCCTACTCCAAATAAATACCCTTTATAAAAACCAACCAATTTCTGGTATTTTGCATCAGCATCTTCTTTGGCTGACTAATACAGTGTATGGTCCAAAATGTAAACCATAATGTAAATCATTGACTGTGGTTAGTAGCAATGTTTCAATGTTTGTACATCAGTTGTAACAAATGTACCATCCACATGTAAAATGTTATTGATAGGGGAAAGAGGAAAAGGGGGAGGATGTTGGGTATATGAGAATACCCTATATTTGTACATGACTTTTCTGTAACCTTAAGCTTCTTTGAAGACAAAATAAATAGAATAAGACACTGGGGGAATAAATGGAAGAAAATGTCACTGTACACACAGAACAACAGATCTTACAGCGATGAAAAACATAATGTCAATAAAATTTTTAAAATTTTATATTTTTTTATTATTTCAAAAAATTTTTAATTTTTTGTATTTTATTCATTATTTTTAAAACTATCATTATTTATTTTCTTATTAATTGTATTCCGTTTTTTGTTGGTTTCAATTTTGAAGAAGTTTTGTATCACAGAAGGTTTACAACTGGAGCAGGGGGGATCATTGGTGTGGGGTGTCAGAGATGGGGGATGCATGGGAGGAGGTTCCCCTGGGACATCCCTGTATGGCATATGAATGTGTTCAAATGTTCATGGGGCATTGTCATAGTGGGTAGAGATGCACAAAATAACCAAAAAAAAAAAAAAAATCAAATGGATGGAAATCCTGAGGAGCTCTGCTACATTCTTTAAGGGGACAGCAAGAATCCCCCAAGTATAGGGGCAGTGACTAGTGAAGGAGGATGGACCATTGATGGATCCTTGATACTGATGACTGTACTCATAAACCTTTACTTTTGAAATTGAAACGTGACCTAGTGTTATAGGGTGCCTAAGAGTTACCTCCTGAGAACCTCCTTCTTGCTCAAATGTGGCCTCTCTCTAAGCCAAATTCAGCATATGAATGCATTACCTTCCCTCCAGCATAGGACATGACTCCCAGGGATCAGCCTCCCTGGCACTGAGGGATTACTACCAAGCACCAACTAGCAAGCAACTAGAAAAAGACCTTGACCAAAAGGGGGAAAAGGTAAAGCCAAATGAGGTTATATGGCTAAGAGACTTCAAAGTGAGTCAGGAGGTCATTCCAGAGGTTACATTTATGTACGTCTCAGCAGGATCTCATTAACTGCCAAAATAAATATTGCCTCAAATAGCAGGGCTCCTGAGGACTCTGGAGACACCCAGACACTATAGGTAGGGCAGACAGCTCAGGAATTTGGCACCCTGCCAGTGGATCCTACTTTAGAATTTATGCTCCCTAGTGTGACAGAGTTGGACTCAGTTGTGGCTCCCTACACATGGCTCTTCTGTCTGTTCTATTTGAATCTATAGTTAGTACTAGAGTTGATAAGTGTATCTCCAAGAGACTTAATTCTTTAACTTTCCATGTGCCACTTGGGCCCTGAATCTCAAGAGTATTGTAACACCTATTCTCCAATTCATTGGAGACACCCAGGACAACTAACAAGAGATGATGATGTACAATGACCATCCCTAGGAACAGAGAGACTCTGTAACTGCAAGCAAGACAGCCCCATCCATCTGCCCCATGAGATCCAAGCTCCCTCTAAATTATAAGTGGAGTGGGCATCACCATCCCAGAATCCTCAGGATTGGGGAATGAATGAAGGACTAGAGTAGGTTTATCTTTATTCTACTATAGACTTATTGTGATTCTAGCAATGGAAGAACTGTTATCACTGATGTGGAGACAGTGGCCACTGGAGGTTCTGAGGGGAGGAAGAAGGGAAAAATAGGTGTAATATGGGGGCATTTTTGGGATTTGGGAAGTGTCCTGAATGACATTGCCATGACAGATGCATGACATTGTCATAACTTACAAAATTGTGCAGAACAGTGTAAACTACAAAGTAAACTATAATCCACACTTAGTGGCAATGCTCCAAAATGTGTTCATCAGTTGTAACAAATGTACCACACTAATGAAGGATATCATTAATCTGGGAAAATGTGTGAGGGGTAAGGAGCAGGGCATATGGGAATCCCCCATTATTTTTATGTAACATTTATGTAATTTAAGTATCTTTTTTAAAAAATAAAAAGTATATTATAAACAACAACAATAACAAAAAAATTAACAACAAGCAAACAGACAAAAATACAATTCAGGGGAGCCAATGTGGCTCAGTGGTTGAGCACCAGCTTCTCACATACAAGATCCAGGTTCAATCCCCAGCCCCAGTACCTCAAAAAAATAAAAATAAAATAAATCTTATTCAAAGTTGGCAAGGATTCCACCAGACTAGCAATCTTACCCAACTGCTGGTAAATGTGTTTATTCACGAATTCTTATCTTGTTAAAAAATTTCTAATACGCTTTCTAAAGTGTTCACATTCTTGATACAATAATTCTGTATTTTGAGATTGGGATTATTCTGCTTTTTGCCCCTCCATATCATTATTCCACCCCTCTCAGTCATATTCCATGTCTTCTAAGAATTAGATCCCTGGGCTTCCTTTCTCTCAAGTTCTTGTTTGGTTAAGCCAATGACAGCAATCAGAGGAGATTAGATGGCAGAAGAGGGGAGATTTAGGTTATTTATTCCTAACCACCTGCTCCTTCCCTGTAGCCATGGTTTTGTCAGTGGCTTAGTTCCTCTAAGTTGGTAGTTATCAAACTTTAGTACATCACAATCACAGGGGGAGCCTTATTTCTGTTTCTGTAGGGTGGGATGGAGCCCGAGAATTTGCATTTCTAGCAGGTTCCCAGGTGATGCTGATGATGCTAGTCTGAGGACCACACTTTGAGAAGCACAGCTTTAAAGCCACAATTCCCTGGGGGACGGGCTGAGAAGAGTAGCCCCTCTTCCTCAGCTGAGGCTCATTCTGTGTCCCTCTACTAGTTCTCCTTCAGGTCTAGGCATGCTCAGGCTCCCTGGCCTGTCCCTGAGTGCTTCACCATTCCTTGTTGATTCCTTTAAACCTGGCCATACCTCTGTAATCAGTCCCTCCATGAAATTCTCTTGAATTAAACATTTTGAATGTGCTGTCAGTTTCCTGCTAGAATACTGACTGATGCAGAGATTGCCCTAGGGAAATAGGCACAGACTTATGTGCAAGGATGTTCTTTACAGTGTTATTTAGAATAGCAAAACTTTAGAAGCAAGGTACACATTCAACAGCAGGGGGGAAATGGAATGTTGTGCAGTTATGAAAAACTGCCTAGCTATTCCACTAACCTGAGGAATGCTACAATGTAACATTTATGTGAGAATAACAAGACATGAAATCATAATTACAGTACGTGGCCTATTTTGTAATTATGGATGGATGTGATTGTTTAAGTTTGAAATTGAGGTGAAATTGAAAAGGGCAGTTTAAATGATAAAAACTACACATACAATTTCTTAGAGAAGGATTTGATTTGTCAGTACTTTGAAAAAGGAAATAGGTCACCAGTCTAATTTAAATTTAAATTTCCTCCTTTATTTCCAGTTGGTGTCAGGATTAACAGTATGTTTAATATAAAATACTAAATATACCTTAATATAAAAGATTCAGAATTATATGCCAGCAATGGAATTAATTCTATATGTCACAATCCTTTTCTATACAACCCCTTTAAAACACATGGGCTAGGACAAATTTCATCCAGGAGTAGTACTGAGTGCCTGCCTTCAAGGAATTTATAGGCTAGGAGGGCATATAAAAAAGAAATAAAGATTTAATGGATAATAGCAGAAAGAATGCAGCTTGGAATATAAGCATCAGAGTTTGAATCTGGGTTCTCTTATAACTACAATCAAGCACTATGAAATCTTTTGCAGGATATGTAATCGAACATAAATTATAAAGTTCAATTATATAATCAAAGTGTCTTGCAAAGCTTTTCATAAGAGTCTGAATGCTCCGTGGCATGCATAACAAGTATGTATTTACCACGTTAGAGTTAACATTAGTCTATCCTTTTAATTCTTCTCTATTTCAGAACAAACACATTGTTCTCACTGAATATGCATAATTACAAAAGTTTTGACATATTGGCTACATTGAGAAAGATATTAAAAAACTAGAACTAATGGTTAAAACAATGATGGCCTTTTTCTTAGAGGAAGAAAAGGATATTCTATTTAGGGTACATTTCCAGAAAGAAGACTGGAAAGACTGCTTAGGAATCTAGCTTATGGGAAGTATGCAATATAACATTTGAGATATGGGATAAAAGTAAAATGAGAAAGGAAAATTATACAATCGAAAGAAACAATGCAATAATGAACTAATGACATCAAACTGAAAATGACTGAGCGGTTCCATTAAAATTTGAATATATGACAAAACTGAGAATTTGAATTAAGGGATATGAGCAACTAAGATACAATGAGAGTTTCAATTCTAACATTTCCTTCTCTGATCATGGCATCCTGATATTCTCATTATCCAGTTCTTTCACTCCTATTGAATCTACTATTCACCCAAAAAATAAAATCCACTTATTCTAATGATGTCAGAATAGCTGCCTGTTTTAACTTCATTTGTCTACCTACCCAATGTGATTCCATGGCCAACCTTACCAGTAGTGCTCCGGTTTGATCACTAGATTGGACTCTCTCCTCTGTACAAACTTGTCCTATAGCCTGTTTGCTAGACTTCAAGCTTAGGAAATCCTAATGTCCATTTTCTTTGTTCATACTCTGAAGTTGCCAAACCTGGATTTAAAATCACTGAACTAACCTCAACTTCTGCCTAAAATGGTGATAAAGGGCACAATGAAAAATCCCTCCTGAATTTCCTCCAAGATAATTAAGAAATGATACTAAATTAGGAAAACCTTCTGTGAAAGTATAGTAAATAAAAAATATAGTCAGATTCTGTTAAGAAACAAAATAGGGAAACGGACTTTGGCCCAGTGGTTAGGGCGTCCGTCTACCATATGGGAGGTCCGCGGTTCAAACCCCGGGCCGCCTTGACCCGTGTGGAGCTGGCCATGCGCAGTGCTGATGCGCGCATGGAGTGCCGTGCCACGCAAGGGTGTCCCCCGCGTGGGGGAGCCCCACGCGCAAGGAGTGCGCCCGTGAGGAAAGCCGCCCAGCGTGAAAAGAAAGAGCAGCCTGCCCAGGAATGGCGCCGCCCACACTTCCCGTGCCGCTGACGACAACAGAAGCGGGTGCCGCTGACGACAACAGAAGCGGACAAAGAAACAAGACGCAGCAAACAGACACCAAGAACAGACAACCAGGGGAGGGGGGGAAATTAAATAAAATAAATAAATCTTTAAAAAAAAAAAAAAAAAAAAAAAAAAAAAGAAACAAAATAATCCTTCCTACCTGCTGTGTTAGTTTTCTGTCTGCCGAAAGCAGATACCATGAAATGAGTTGGCTTAACAATGGGATTTATTAGCTTACAGTTTTGAGGCTGAGGAAAATGTCCAAATCCAGGCATCACCAAGGTGATGATTTCTTCCCAAAGACTGGCTGGTGGCAATCCAGACTCTTCTGCCACATGGCAAGGCACCTGGCAGCATCTGCTGGTCTCTCTGTTCTCTTCCAGGTTTCATTACCTTCAGCTTCTTGCTTTTTTTGGCTTAAGACCTACCATAACTGAAGTAGGTCTTACTTACAAAAGGTTTATTCCCACAGGAATGTATTAGCTTTAAGAACATCATTTTCTGGGGTACATATAGTTCTGAACCACCACACCTATTTTGAAGTAGGACTGAAATATGACAACCTGCTACTTCTTGTTACTCATCTGACCCAATTACCGTGATTCAGGAATTAAATCATCAAGGCTCCACCCAGTCTGAGTTACCTGGGTTATTTACTATGCAGGTGGGGAACTACTAGAATGATATTTTTAGGAATCCAAGGACTCAGAAACCTGATTGTCTTCCCAAATAAAAGTCCTAAAGGCCTGCTTTAGGACACATGAAGATGTTAATCAAAACTTAGATTCAAAAAGGAAACATGATGGTGGGAAGGAGTTTAGGGCAATGAATAAGTTAAGTTAAATATAGAGGGATAAATTGAATTTATAAAATGGTCTATAAACTTGAAATGAAGTTACTTGAGAGAGATGGTGCATTGTTTAAGAAAACGCCATTTGTGACAACAGTCTTAATGAAAAAACAAAACAAACAAAAAAATCCAGGGGAAGTGGATGTGGCTCAGGTTAACAGAGCTTCTGTCTACCATATGGGAGGACCTGGGTTCAATTCCTGAGGCCTACAGGTGAAAAAGAAGAAGAGAAAGTATGCCCACACGGCAAGCCAGTACCCATGGGACTCCCTGCATGGTAAGCCAGTGCCTGCACAGTGCCTGCTCGAATGGCCACATGGTGAGCCAGTACCCCACGCAAGTGGGTCATGCACCAAGATGATGACACATAAAAAAAAAAAAAAAAAAGGGGAGAGAGAGAGACAAAGGGACAGTCAAGGTGAAGCACAGCAGAAACCAGGAACTGAGGTGGTGCAATTGACAGGGAACCTCTTTCCCCATTAGAGGTCTCCAGGGTTGAATCCTGGTGAATCATAGAGGAGAGAAAAGGAGAAGAGAAGACAACACAGACAGCAAAAACAACAGGGCAGGAGGGAAGATAAATGAATGAATGAATGAATGAATGAATGAATGAATGAATAAATAAATAAATAAATAAATCTAAAAAAAAAATCCAGGAGAGGAAGGAGAAGCTTCACAAGAGGAAACCAAAGACCTGGATTTCACAGCTTTCATACAAGGAAGTAAAGTTCTTACGTTGCTCTCAGTTTTAATAATTGGGCAGCTAAACATCTTAGAGTGGTTTTAATTCAAATGGCATGTCTTCCTTCTCAATTATTGCCGAAAGCAAGAGCAAACTAATAGTCCATATCTAAAAAGGAACGAAAAACTAGAAAGCATAATCTAAGATTTTATTTTTATAATTATTAAAATGGTCATTTACTGTTTTTTCTGCCCAGTACCCCTGCATTTTTCTGGGAAAATCACCCCATGGCCTCATCTTCATTCTAAATACAGACTCCAAATGAAGGTAACATTGTTTTTAGATTATCTTACTTTCCTGGTCTAGATTATCTAGAAGTGAGGATCTGACCTAAACTGGGACAATCATAGAACCTCATTAACCCCAACCACGATATTTCCCAACCCTGTTATGGTCCAGCATAAGCATATGGCACAAGCTTTGAAAATCGTGTGCTTTCCCCTGTCTTTGTTCAACAGACCTGGGGGAAGAGTTGTTTTTGTTTTTGTTTTTGTTTTCTCTCTCTCTCCAGAGATAAAGCTAAGAAGATGTGTGGAGAAAGCTAGAGAGAAGCAAAGAAAGAGGCAGAAAAAGAGAATTCTGGTTGTATTAAGTCTCTGGTTCAGTGTGTCTCTAGCTACACTCTTGCCCTTTCTGGTTGCAGGAGCCAGTGAATTTCCATTTTGCCTAAACTAATTCAAGGTGAATTTCTACATCTTTCAACCAACATATATGCAACAGTTATGACTGTAAGTGTAAATGGGTTTAATTATCTTAGTAAAAAGGTCAAAGACAGATTTTACCTACAAAAAATAAAATCCAATTATTTAAAAGAAAGCCATCTGGGAGGCGGACTTGGCCCAGTGGTTAGGGCGTCGTCTACCACATGGGAGGTCCGCGGTTCAAACCCAGGGCCTCCTTGTCCCGTGTGGAGCTGGCCCATGCACGGTGCTGATGCGCGCAAGGAGTGCCACGCAGGGGTGTCCCCCGCGTAGGGGAGCCCCACGCGCAAGGAGTGCGCCCCATAAGGAGAGCCGCCCAGTGCGAAAGAAAGTGCAGCCTGCCCAAGAATGGTGCCGCACACATGGAGAGCTGACACAGCAAGATGACGCAACGAAAAGAAACACAGATTACCCTGCCGCTGACGAAAACAGAAGCGGACAAAGAAGACGCAGCAAATAGACACAGAGAACAGACAACCGGGGGTGGGGGGGGAGGGAGAGAAATAAAATAAATAAATAAATAAATAAATAAATAGAAATAAAAATAAAAGAAAACCATCTGAAATAAAAGATTGCAAACAGATTAAAATAATTTGCAAATACAAACCAACCAAACAAAATCAGACAAACAGAATTCAAAGCTGAAAGCATTAAATAGAAAAAAGATTGTCACTTTATGTTGATAAATAGCATGAGCCATAAAACATTTAGCAGGGCTGGTATGGCCGCTTAAAATGACTTCAGGGAATTTGTATATTCTTATTTCATCATTATTGGTATGTGGCTCTCATTCTTATGGTTACAAGAATGGTGCTTCAGCTTTAGGCAGGAAGAAGAAGAGACAAAGCAAAACAAATGGCACCTATATTAAGAAAGCAAAACTTTCTAGGAATACCTGGAAGACTTCTGTTTCACATTTAATTGGTAGGAAGTGTATTGCATGACCATCCCTAATTGCAAGGGAGGCTGACAATTTTTAAGAAAGGCATGTTGCCATCTCACATAAATTATGATTCTGTTTTAAAGAAAGTAAAGAATGGAAATTGCATAGACAATTTGGCATATCTGTTAAAGGTAATATAAACTGGCAACCTCATTGGTAGAATTATAAATTATTTTATAAAATCCTGTTGGAAAAGAATTAGGCAGTATGCATCTGAATTCTACAAAATCTTCACATCCTCTCATGAGTTGATGGGGGAACGCATCTTCCATACTCCTCTGGTTTTCGCCAGAAAGATTTTTCCTAAACACCCTCAGTCTCTTTGCATAAACTCTTCTCCCAAGGAAAGTAGAGTTACTTCGCTGCTTCCTGAGTTTAGGATAAGAAACTAGTCAGACATAATTCAGGTGTATCTTTTTTCCTCTTGGGAGTCATCTCCTTACAGGAAACACATACTTTGGTTTGCTCCAGTATGCCATACGAATTTGTCGACATGGCATGGACCCACAAGATCTTGGTTATCTAGATGTGCCTGTGATGGGTGGATATTTCTAATTCTGGGCTTCAGGCTGACACACACACACACACACACACACACACACACACAGAGTTTACTTCTTACAACCTAGCCTTTATCAATAATTAAAGAGATACTTAGAATTAACTTGTCAAGCTCAGTAAAGAAATATTAGGGTTTTGATCGATTGCAATATTATCCTCTGTTTAACTTCTTGAAGAACTGCTTAACCGTTTTCAATGTCACTGCAGTATTTTACATTCACACTAGCAATGTGTATGTATTATACTATATATATTATATTTTCCAAATACTAGATCTCATCAGATAAATAATTTGCAAATTTTTCCTCCCATTCTGTACATTGTCTTTTTTCACTTAATAGTATTCTTTGAAGCACAAAAAATTTAATTAATGAATTTATTTTTTCCATTGCTACTTGAGCTTTTGGTGTCACATCTAAGAATTCATTGTCTAATCCAAGACCACGAAGATTTATACCTACGTTTTCTTACATAGTTTTAGCTCTTATATTTAGGTCTTTGATGCTTTTTTAGTCCATTTTTGTATATGTTGTGAGGTATGGGTTCAACTTCATTCTTTTGCATGTGGATATCAATTATTTCAGGAGCATTTGTTGAAAAGACTATTCTTTTCCCATTGAATTGCCTTTTCATCTTTGGCAAAAATCAGCTGAATATATATGTGAGGGTTTATTTCTCAACTCTCAGTTTTGTTCTGTTAATCATATATGCCTACCCCTTATATAAGTACTACTGTATTTTAATTACTGTAGCTTTGTGGTAAATTTTGAAATCAGCTTCATTCTGTTTTTTCAATATTGTTTTGCTTATTCTACGCCCCTTGCACAAAATTTTTGCACAAAAGTTTGCTGGGATTTTGATATGGATTGTGTTAAATTGTAGACCAATTTAACACAATACTTGGAAGTATAGACTAATTTCTGTTTTAATTTCCCCTTTAGCCCTTAAAGAGTTACTTAAATGGGTATTAAAATTCTTTAAATATCCTTTTGTTATTGCTTTCTTTTTATTACAATGTGATTAGAAAGTGTGATCTTGTGAGTTCCAATGTTTGGATTTCATTGAAAACATCTTTGGGCTCTAACACAAAATCCATTTATTTGATATTGTGCCATAGGCACTTGAAAAGAACACCCATCATATAACCATATGTATGTATATGTTTCATGCTTTTAAAAAATATATTTTTATTAGAAGAATTGTGAACTTACAAAACAATTATGCACATGTGTGGAAATCCATATAACACCCCTCCGCCAACACACTACAGTATTGTGGAAGATTTGTTATGGAATATGAGATAATATTATCGGACTATTACCACTAACTCATTAACTATGGTCCATAACACTCATTTGGTATATTTTTTCCATATCTCCCTATTATTAACACAGTACATCTTTGGCATTGATGCAAGAATACTACAGTTTTGCTGTTAATTATAGTCCATAGATTACATTAATTGTATTTTTCCCATGCTTCTCCACATTCTAACCACTTTGCAATAGTGATGTACTTTTGTTCTTCTAGTCCACAGAAGGACATTCTTGTATTTGTACTAGTAACCGCAATTCTCATCCACCTCTCGGTTCATTATGTTATTCAGTCCCTAGATTATTTCTACCTTTCTTTCAATTGACATTTACATCCCTAGACTACCTGTTGCAGCCACAATCCCATTTATAAACTAGCTGTATTAGTTATACTCACTATAATGTGTTACCATCAACTCTATCCATTTTGTAGTCATACTTTTATATCATGTTATTTAAACCTTTATTTTTTCTTGACTTGATGTGTCAATTTATAAGAGTTTCACTGTTTTATGGACTTGTAAGTATCTCTATATGTCTAACAATTAAAAATATGTATCCTGAAGCCATGTTGTTAGAGGTATAAAGATTCATAACTGTTCCATCTTCATTGTCATTTGTTTTCTTCATTCCATTTTTTTCCTTCTGGTGATTAAAGGACTCACTATATCCCTTATATTTTTTTAACATACATTAAATTTTTATTTTATTTATCAACACCCAGAGTTAATCAGCATTTTCTGAAGAAGACATTGAAACTTTTCCTTCATCTTTCTATGTCCCCTTCTTCAACTCTTCTCATCTTGAAATCATCTGTGATTTTGTTTATAGAAAAGGAATATTTTATATCACATGTTACTAACTAATGAGACATAATCATAAAAGTCGCAGATTTTTTATTGTGATAATAAAATGAGCTAAGGTATGAAAAGCATTTGATTGAATTTGGTACATCTAATCACTCAATAGTGTTTGCAATGATGATGAGGATTAACAATATTATTCTTCTCAGAACCCTTCTTTTCTCTTTACAAGCTTTCTTCTGGTGATCTTAACCTCTGCTTTCACTATCATCACTACCTGAATGATTTTACAAACCTATATCCACACTTGGCCACCACTCCTGGGCTCTCTTGCTTTATTTTCAACTTCTATTCCACATCACCACCTAAATGTTCCACCAGAACATCAAACTCAGCATACTTAAAGCTAAACCATCTCTTAACTTCCCAGTTTCTGTTCATGGAAAAAGTATTCTCCCCATACCCTAGTCTGGAGACAACTTTGCTGCTCCTCTTAACTTGTTCACATCCCCCAAGATGAGAGTGACCCCAGGGCCTGGATCATGCAGGGGCTCAGTCACTGTCAGCATCTTTTCCTCTTCTCCTTACACCTTAAAACATTGCCAAGCTCAGTGAAAATGTCTTTAAAATGCCCTACTTTTACCTTTCCCTTTCTGACTTTTTTCTGCCAATGTGCTACTTCTCATCGAGCGCAGAGTTAGACTCCTAGCTGACATCCTTATTTTATGGTTTCTTCTCCCCTCTACCGTCCTTGCAGGTTAACCCTGCTCAAACAGAATGCCAGTCATGCATACGGTATATGCTATGGTAATAGGCTCCTTACTTTGAACACAAATGTAAACTGCCCCAGACCTCCACTACAGACATGCCCTAACCTACTTCACCAACTACCTCCTTGTAGACCCTGTGCCTCCAGTCAAACTGACTCCTCCTTGAAAACCCCACATACTTTCCACACTCTTTGTTTTATCTTTGATATTCCTTCTGCACACAAAGCTTTCTTGAAAAATCTCTCCCTGTTGAAATCCTACCCATCTGTGGGAGGTTGAAGCACAGACCCCAATTAGACATGTTCTTTTAATCCACATCGCTGTGAGTGTGAGCCCACTGTAAATAGGGCCTTTTGAAGATGTTATTTTTAGTTAAGGTGTGGTGAACTGAACAAGGGTAGGTCTTAATCCAGATTACTGAAGGCCTTAGAAAAAGAAAGTCACAGGAGGAGCCTGGAGCATGAAGTCTGTGGGAATTGGGAAGAGAAAGGACAGCACATTGCCATGTGATATAAGGCCAAGATGCAAGCCAGCACCAGAACGTTTCCAAACCTGGGAAGAAATAAGCTTCCCAAACTGTGAAACAATAAATTTCCTTTGTTTAAACCAATCCATTGGGTGGTGTTTGTCACAGCAACTTGATAAACTAAGACACCATCCTTCCAGGACTTTCTCAAAACCTACCCTGTCAAAAGCTTTGATTCATAAGCAAATCCATAGAGACAAAAAGTAGATTAGAGATTACCAGGGACCAGGGGAGAAAGAATTGGGGAGTTATTGCTTAATGAGTACAGAGTTTCTGTTAAGCAATAAGTTAATGATAACTGAGTGGGGTGATAGAAAAAATATTCGGTAATGGATGGTGATGATGGTGGCATAACATTGTAAAAGTAATTGATACCACTGGATTGTACTCTTCAAATGGTTAAAATGGCAATATATATATAATTTTATATATATGTTACCATTAATTTTTAATGCCTTAATTCACATACTAGATATGACTTGCCCCTTCTTTAAGCCACTATGATATATTTTGTCTATTGTAGTGATGATTATATTTTTACTTTGTTATGGATTTACAGTATTTATTTTGACACTTTTGCCAGATTGTAAGATGTCTAAAGGGCTTTACCCTCCTTATCTTTTAATTATCTTTAAACCCTCATTAATATAGCACATTTCAGAGTTGACATTCAATAAAGATGTGTTGAATTTAATAAAGACTGTATACTGAGGACAAAGAAAAAATGATTCTGAAAACATAATCAAGGTTTTTGAAACAGATTGTGTCCAACAAAGATTTGTTTAAGGACAAAAAGGCTATTTTCTGTTTATGAATCTTTGCTTGGAGAATGGATTAGGTAAATATGTCTCTGAATAACGCAAGAGAAGGCATACATGATTTTATGGTAGTAGACCTGAAGGAAACATGTACTTTACAAGAAAACCAGACCACAGAAACAGCTGTGGCATATGAATAGAGGTCTTTTTGAATATTTGATGAAGTGCCACAGGTTGCTCTTTGTTCACAGTTTATTTAGAAATATTTGGCTCTCTGTGTTGCTTTATTAAGGCAGAGATAATAATAACAGCTTTCAACCAATGTGTTGTACTGCCTAAGTAGATGTAGGAAAATGATGGAATATTAGTCTAGGAATACTGATTGTAGCCCAATTCGGGGGTACCTTGAATGTTGGTTTTGAGATACTATTTAGCAAGCAGTCAGGAGCCATTGAAATTTGTTGCTGTTGTTGCTTGTTTGTTGGTGATTTTTGAGCCTGTGAATACTATGAGATGTACATCATGACAATTAACCACGTAGCAGGAAGAAGGATGGATTGGAAGGAGACTTTAGAGGTAAGGACTTTTTATCTGGCCTACAATCCTAAGCTAGGAGGAGGCCAAATGAACTAATGTGGCAGCAGAAGGAAGCAGATAAAAAAAAAGGGACGTGATGCTGATGCACAAACAATTTCAAAGGACTTAACAACTGACTTGTAAATAATTATGATGGTCAGAGTACAGGAAAAACCAAAAATAGTTCCTAAAGTTTCGACCCAAGAAGAGAAGAAAGACAGTAATACAATGAACAGAGAGTTCACCAAGAGGATTTGTAAGAGTTCCTCCCTTTACTCAATGAAAGTAGCTTTCCTTCTTACTTTTCTCCTTATTCCCTTTTCGATATTATATATTGGTTTCTATTTCTTTGTCCACTTAAAAGTTAGTATTTCAGACAATTCACTAATGAATTCACTAATGAATAAGTCAATTAATACCCCTTTTTTGCTTAGCAACTAGAAAAAATTAAAAGGATTTATCATCACCAGCATTGGTATCAGTGTGGAAAAAAATATGGTTACATGCTCGTGGGAGTTGTGCACAATGGAAATTTGTTTTATGATCAGAGGTATATATACTGCATAGTTTCTGTTTTTACTGTTTAAATCAATTTACTGAAATATAATTTATATTCGTAAAATGCGCCTACTTAAATGGACTGTTAGATGAGTTTTTGACAAATGTGTATTTCACATAACCATACTCCCAATCAAGATAGAAATTTTTATTGCCCCCAAAGTTCACTCATGTCCCTTTGCCATCAATCCCTCTCCACCCAGCCAAACATTAATCTTCTTTCAGTTACTATTGATTAAATTTTCCTCTTTCAAAATTTCCCTCTTTCAAAATTTCATATAAATTGAAACACACAGTATTCTTTTGTGTCCAGCTGCTTCTTTTTTTTTTTAAGATTTCTTTCTTTCTTTCTTGCCCCCTCTACCCTCCACCCCCGCATTGTCTGCTCTCTCTGTCCATTTGCTGTGTGTTCTTCTGTGTCTGCTTGTCTTCTCTTTAGGTTTTACCAGGAACCCATCCTGGGACCTTCCGGAGTGGGAGAGAGGTGCCCAATCATTGCGCCACCTCAGCTCCCTGGTCTGCTGCATCTCTTATTGTCTCTCCTTTGTGTCTTTTTTGGTTGCATCATCTTGCTGTGACAGCTTTCTGCTCAGGCTGGCTTGCCACATGGGCCATCACTCCTGCACAGGCCAGCTCTGCACTCGGGCCAGCTCACCACGTGGAGAGGCTTGCTTTCACCAGGAGACCCCAGGAATCAAACCCTGGACCTCCCATATGGTAGATGGGAGCCCAATTGCTTAAGCCATATCCGTTTCCCTTTTTTTTTTTTTTAATTTACTTTATTTTTTATTTATACCCACCCCTCTGTCTGCTCTCTGTGTCCATTTGCTGCACATTTTTCTGTGTCTACTTGTCTTTTCTTCTCATCTTCTCTTTAGGAAACACTGGAAACCAATCCTGGACCTCTGACGTAGGAGAGAAGCACCCATTCGCTTAAGCCACCTCAGCTTCCTGGTCTGCTGCATCTCTGTCTCTCCTCTGCATCTCCCTTTGTTGCATCATCTTGCTGTTCCAGCTTTCTACAACGTGGGCCCTCAGCTCTCTGTGGCTTGTGTCCAGCTTCTTTAACTCAGAAAAATGTTTTTGAAACATATCCAGATTGATATATATCAGTAGTTCATTTTCTTATTATTACTGAGCATTAATAGTCAGTATAGCTTGTTTATACATTCACCTGTTGGTGGACACTTTCCAGATTTTAGCTATCATGAATAAAGCTGTTATCAATATTTACTTTTAAGTCTTTGTGTGAATATATGCTTTTTTTCCCTCATAGGCCAATATGTAGGAATGGAATTGCTAGATTAAACAGTATGTGTATGTTAAGTTTATTAAAAACTGCCCAAATGTTATCCAAAGTGGGAGTACCATTTAATGTTCTTACCAGCAATGTAAAAAAGTTCTGGTTGCTCCATACCCCTGCCACAGGTATGGTCAGCCCTTTAAATTTTAGCCATTCTAGCAAGTGTGGCATGGTAGCTCACTGTGATTTTGATTTTTGTCAAATTACTAATGATGCTGATAATCTTTTCATTTGCTTAGTGACCATTTGTATCTTTTCTTTTGAGAAACATCTATTCAAATATTTGCCATTTTAAAACTGGGTTGTTTGTTGTTCTTATTAAGGTATAAGAGTTGGAGATACAAGTTTTTATCAGACATAAGTATTGTGAATATGTCTTCTCAGTCTGTGGCTTGCCCTTTCATTTTATTAAAGGTAGTTTTTTGAAGAGATAATTTAAATTTTAATGAAATCCAGTTATTAAATTCTTTTAAAATGGCCAGACCTTTAGGAACCCCAGCTTTAAGAAAACGCAGGCCTCAGCACCCGTTCCTTCTTGTGTGCTATTCACCTGGGATGCTTGAAAATTGCAAAATTGGGTTAGAATCCAGATAAATCTCCCCAAAGTCCAAGAATGTGACAGCTACTTTTAATTATGTTAATAGCTATCATCACTGGGTGTATACTATGAACTAGGTAGTGTCCTAAATAATCTATATATGATATCTCATTTAATCATTACAAAAAGCCTCACTGAAGAGAAAATGGAGACTTAGAGTAATAAACCAAATAGACTAAAGACATAGTCTTTAGATTCTCCCTGGCTCCAAAGCCCTTTAAATCTTAAAAACCGTATAGCGTCCTGTCTAAAAAGTCTTTGTATACCCAAAGTTACAAGAGTATTTTCCTAGAAATATTATATTTTAGTTTTTACATTTGGATCTATGATCCTTTCAAGTTAATTTCTGTATATGGTATAAGGATTGAAGTTCATTTTTCCCCTATGGATATCTAGTTGTTTCTGAATTATTTGTTGAAAAGACTATGCTTTCTGTCTTGGATTACCTTGATACCTTTTTGGAGAATCAATTGACCGTGTATTGTGGATCTACTTCTACCACCACTGTTCTGTTCCATTGATCTATATGTCTGTTTTTGCATCAATATCACAGTGTCTTAATTACTGTAACTTTAGAGTATGTCTTGAACTCAGGTATTAAAAGACCTCCAACACATATTTTAAATTATCTAGCCAAGAATATTTCATGTTTTCTAATGCTATTACATATGAATTTAAAAGAATTTAATGTCCAGTTGTTTGTTGTTCAAGTGGAGTAATGCAATTGATTTTTTTTAGTTTTTTATTATTATTATTTTTACTTGTCTTTTTTTTGAGATACATAGATCACAAAACATGTTACATTAAAAAATATAAGAGGTTCCCATATCCCCCACACCCCACCCCTCCCCCACTCCTCCCACATCAACAACCTCTTCCATCATTGTGGCACATTCATTGCATTGCTGAATACATTTTGGAGCACTGCTTCACTGCATGGATTATAGCTTACATTGTAGTTTACATTCTCCCCCAGTCTGTTCAGTGGGTTATGGCAGAATATATAATGTCCTGCATCTGTTCCAGCAATATCACTTAGGACAACTCCAAGTCCCCAAAATGCCCCCATATCACATCTCTTCTTCCCTCTCCCTGCCCTCAACAACTTAAAAATATTTACCTTATATCCTGGACCTAGCTATTTTTTCTCAATACTTCCAATACATTCCCCTCCTCCCTCCTTTGTGGCTTTTTGCTTGCTGTCTGTGTCCATTTGCTGTGCGTTCTTCTGTGTCTGTATTTATTATTTTTATTTATTTATCCTCCCCCCCCTTACAGCTTGCTTGCTGCCTGCTCTCCGTGTCCATTTGCCACATGCTGTTCTGTGTTTTTGCTTGTATTCCGTTTTTGTTGTGTCACCTTGCTGAGTCGGCTCTCTGTGGCACTTGTGGACCAGTGGCACTCTGTGGTGCCCAGGCCAGCAGCTCTCCACAGCGTGCAGGCAAGCTTGCCTTCACAAGGAGGCCCTGGGATGTGAACCCAGGGCCTCCCATATGGCAGACAGAAGTCCAACTGATTGAGCCACAGCCACTTCCCTCCAAGAGATTTTTTATAGCTCCCATATATGCAGTCTTGTAATCTATGAATAAGAATAGTTTAATTTCTTCCTTTCCAATATGTATGTCTTTTGTTTCTTTTTCTTATTTTAATGCATTGGCTAGGACTTCTATTATAATGTGAGCGTGATGTATTGGATACAGCATTTAATATTTATTCCCACCTTCTTCTAACGTGACTTTCTGTATTGAGCTTTCTGAAAGGTTAAATGTTAAATTTCCCAGACTCCCTTGCCTCAGGTTCTACATTTGATTAGATTCCACCATTCAGATGTATCTACACACATTTGAAAAGGTGGTGCTAAGGTGGAGATCACTTACTTCTCTTTTTGGCTGTTTACTTCCCCCCAGCCTCTTCTCATCATAACTGCCAGAATGATGCTTTGAATATATTATTGAAATCCTGTCACTTCTCTATCTAAATTCTCTATATGGCTTGTCAATTCTCTCAGGTACTGGCCAAAGTCTTTACAATTACTTAAAAGGCCATACCTCATCTGACATTTAGTAAGCATGCAATAAATATTTGTTTGATAAATGAATACATTTGGACAATCTTTCATTTCCCTTATTTTCAAATAAATTTCAAACGTTCTACGCAGGAAATGGCTTCCAGGCTTTCATTCTGGTCATTTTCCTCTGTGTGAACTTTTGTTTTTAGCTTCCTTTTTAAATTGCAGCACCAACATATGAGCACAATGCTCCAGCTTATATAGAACCATCAAGGCTTATGCTAGACATTCTTCTATCACTGCAGCCTAGAATTGCATTAGCTTTTCTGGGAGCTGTGCCATAGTATTGGATCACATTCTGTTTACAGTTAACTAAAATTCCCATGTCTTCCCCCAGAAACTGATGTCAATTCAAGTCTGCTTATCCTTGCATTTGTGTAGTTGGTACTTTGAAATGTAAGGACTGACCAGAAATTATCTTCTTTCATAGAATCTAATGCATTTCAATGCAAAGGTATTTTCATCATTGGTTCTAATGGCTCAGTTTTGCTACTATTGAAACATTGTTAGTATTTTTTCAGCCATTATATTTCTCATCAACTTGTCTCCCTTATCTTCCAATTGGCGTGTAACACAAAAGTTTTCTTTTTTTAAACTGAGGTGATTTTTGCTAGATAATTTAAACATTTTTCCTGATAGATATGACTAAATGTGTAAAGAAAAGTTAAACAATGTTTAGAAAGCCTGGGTACTGTCCTAGGCTTTGTGATCTTGGACAAGAAAATGAAACTCTGTGCCTTAGTTTCATCACCTGTATAATACAGAATGATGCTAACCTACATCTGCTATTCAATAGTGTTGGTGTAATTTCAATGACATAATGGAAGTGCCAAAGTACAATAGGACCAGCTTCTCTTATCCTGCTACTTATTTCTTTTTAAAGTAAAGTTTCATAGTATAAAAAATTGGTCTAGAAGTTAGTATACCTGGGTTCTATCCCTAATTTTCTCAATCTAAAAAACAACTGGATTTGCCTACATACTATGTAAGAGTCTTCTCAGCTCTAAAGTGTTTTAATTCAAAGACAAAGGAAACTGAATACAGGGAAGAAACACATATATTGGAATAGGAAAAAGGATCTGTCATCCAGCCCACAATCAAGAATAATATAAATATTATTTGCACATTTGTCTTCATTAAGGTACGTGTCTGGTGGCTTTTATAATGATTATGATATTGTTGCTGCATTTCACATTGAAGCAAAGGTGCAATCCTGGTAGGGCTAAAGGTTAAGAGCCCTAAAATGCCAAACTGAAACCAACTAGTTCAAGTAATTCAAAGACGATTTGAGCTCAACTAGAAGTTTTCCATTCACTGAATATGAGTTCGTAGCTCAGACATCCATCCAAAACCCATGATTAATAACAATAATGCAATTTGCTTAAATTAAAATAATCATTTTATGTAATGTTTAAAGATGGAAACATTAGCTATCAATTATTTTTTTTCCTTTCTTTAGGACAAATGAACCACTTGGACTTTGACACAAAAATATCAAAAGGCTGGGGAGTGGATGTAGCTCAAGTATTTGAGTGCCTGCTTCCCACGTATGAGGCCCCAGATTCGATCCCTGGTACCTCCTAAAATAAAAGATGCTGAGTAGAGAACCTCAGCTAATATGAGCAATAGGAAAGAATGACACATTAGGGCATTAATTCAAATTCCTTTTATAAAATTTGTTTTTATGGAAAAAATGATTCAACATTTAAGACAATTAAAATAAGATTAATATTAAATTATTCATAATCCCACTAGTGTAATGTGTTTTTTTTCTTATTACTTTTTATTTTATGGGTGCATCTTTGAGTTCCTTAACTTTTGGGGAATGATCACCCTTAAGCTTTCATAGAGAAAGTCCATTATCCACTAAGAGAGTAAATAATTGAGGAGAACATTCAGAAATTGCTTGGCACCTTCTAAGACATCATTCTTTGGTTCTGCTCTATCTCACTGCCAGTTCTTTTTCAGTCTCCTTTACAGCTTCTTTCTCACATTTTCTCTCTAAATGTTGGAGTCCTTCAGGGCTCAGTTCTTCCAGACCTTTCCTCTTTTCTATCCTGCTGGTTTCCATAACTTTAAATTTCTTCTATCTGTTGCTGGCACTCACATTTATAACTTTAGCCCAGAGCTTCCCCCTAGAACTTCAGACTTGTATGTACATCTGTTTGCCAGACCCCTTTACTTGGAAGTCCCAGGCATAGCATATCCAAACAAATGTCTTGATTTCTACTACCAGCCCCCAACTTACTATGTCCCTAGACTGCTACAGCTCAGTAAAAAGCGGTTCTTTTCTTCTGGATGTTCAGCCCAAAACCTTGGAGTCTTTCTTGACTCCTTTCTCCCATATACAACATCCAATTTGTAAGTAAATCCTGCTAGCACTACCTTTAAAATAAATTTGGAATCCAAATACTTTTCATTTACTTCCACTATCACCCTGCTCCAAACCATAATCAGTTTTTCACCTAGTTTGCTGTGATAGCATCCTAACTTGTCTCTTTTCATCCTTCCCTCCCCTCCTAATATCTATCCTCTACACAACAGGGTCTTAAAATGTAAAGTAGATCATATCACTATTGCTCAAAACCTCAAAATGGCTCCCCATCTCATTCAGAGTGAAATCCAAAGTGCTTCCCATAGCCTAGGAGATCTGTACTCCTTTACCACTGATCTGACCTCATCTCCCACCACTCACTCTTCATGCCACACCCACCTCCCCCATCTATACTGGCTTCCCTGATGTCCATTGTTTTGAAAACTGTTGTTTCATATACTTTGTCCAGTTTTTTGGTTGTGTCATGGAAGAGGTTAAATCCAATCACTGTTATTCTTATTATTTCTATTATATCTTAAAAGAAAGCATATGTTCCAGGATATTGGGGTTTAATATACTAAGGGAATGGCAACTGCAAAAACTGGGTGGGAATATGCAAATGGGATCATGCTTTGAGCAGTGGCCATGTTCTTAAGGGGCCAAATGAACAATGAAAGGACATACAACACTCAGAAATGTTCCTGGTGTGTGGATTTGGCAGAAAAATCTCCCATTTAGAAGCAAGTAGCAGAAGCCAGGAGCACGTCTCTGTCAGGAGTGATGGAAGAGATTTTCCATTGCATGAACAAAGCTAGCAGTGGTTCTCTCCCTCTGCCATCCCCTTCATCTGTGCCTAAGCCCCTGGGAAGTACAGATAAGAAACATCAAAGGATCCGTAACTCAAGTTTGAAAATATTATAAAACACAAACTGGATGATTCTTTATGCTTCTTTCATATGAATTTCTCTTACAACAAGTAAAAGACTACGTTTAAAGAAAGGATTTCTTTGGAAAAGAATGAGTAATCCCTTCTTTTGCTTTCATCATTCCTCATATGATGTGAGGCAGGAAAACATTGGTACTAACATGCTTTTTTGCTGTTTAAGGAAACCAAACCTCTGGAGCACACAAACCTGGGCCACAGACCTCTTTCCAGGTACATTCCTTAAACTTCAAGATCATTTTGTAAATTCACATTTCAATCATATTTCCAGAAAATCCCATAGGAGTCTGTAGCCATTTGATACTATTTATGAATTCCAAAAAGAGAAATAGATTATGTTTGTAAACTGGTCTGTTCTTCTGGGTGTGATACTCTTTGACTGTATTAGATTCAGCTGAGACATCTTTGATTAAATTATGTTAAGATTAGGGCTTTGTCATTAGAGTGCAGCTCAGGGTTGAGTCCCTGCCTCATTGGTGGGCTAGATAAATGGACACTCACTCAATGAGACACAGGAGAAGAAGAGACACAGAAGAAAGAGAGAGCTCTATAGACAGGGCAGAGGAGAGAGCTTGGTCACTACAGTCTTGCCATGTGACAGGCAGGAGAGCACTCAAACAGCTAAAGTCTTGGGAAAAGAGACAAGCCCTATACCAGCCTAGAGCTGAGATCAGAAGAAGCTTGGCCCACAGAGCCTCAAGAGGAAGCAGGAGGGAAGCAGACTTGGCCCAATGGATAGGGCGTCTGTCTACCACATGGGAGGTTTGCGGTTCAGACCCCAGCCCTCCTTGACCCGTGTGGAGCTGGCCCATGCGCAGTGCTGATGTGCGCAAGGAGTGCCGTGCCACGCGGGGTGTCCCCCGCGTAGGGAAGCCTCACGCACAAGGAGTGTGCCCTGTAAGGAGAGCCGCCCAGCGCGAAAGAAAGTTCAGCCTGCCCAGGAATGGCACCACACACACGGAGAGCTGACACAACAAGATGACACAACAAAAAGAAACACAGATTCCCGGTGCTGCTGATAAGGATGGAAGCAGTCAAAGAAGAATACACAGCGAATGGACACAGAGAGCAGACAACTGGGGGGGGGGGGGGGGTAGGGGAGAGAAATAAAGAAAAAATAAATCTTTTAAAAAAAAAAAGAGGAAGAAGGAAGAAGAGACCAGGCAGAGGTCGCTTGCCATCTTGCTTCAATGCGTTGTAACAGACTTTGGTGAAGAAGTAACCTTGAGTTATTTCAAGACCCTTTAGTGTCTTGTAACTCTAAGCTTCTACCCCAAATAAATACCCTTTATAAAAGCCAACAGATTTCTGTTACTTAGCACCAGCACCCCTTTGATGGACTAGTACAGAGTCCTACACCTAATGTAGCTCTTCTTTGTGTGTCACCTCAAAGAATTTTGGGATATGTGGTATCACTTTTTCATTCATTCAACCAATTTGTATTGAGTATCTATTGTGTATAAGAAAATGAGCTAGGGACTGGAAGGATGCAAACTTCAATAAGACACGGATCTTACTTCAAGGAACAGAGTCTGGGGGGAGGAGAATAAAACAAATATATAAATAACTATAATTTAAAAATACAATATGCTAAGTACTGTAAGAAAGTGCTTCCAGAAAGTTTTGCACTAGAAAGAGATCTTAAGGGTCAAATAGCCTTGCTTTCTCATTTTAGAGATGAGAAAACTACAAGAAAATAGGTTAAATGACTCATTCTGTGCAGTACAATGTAGTCTTGTGAGGCAGCACAGTGGATGTATTAGTTTCTAGGGCTGCTGTAACAAAGTACCACAAACTCAGTGACTTAACAGAAATTTACTCTCTCGGTTCTGGAGGCTGGAAATCCAAAATCAAGCTGTCAGAAGGGCCATGCCCTTTCCGAAGGGGGAGGGGAAAATCTGTTCCATGCCTTTCCCTTGCTTTCCAGCTTGCAGCTGCAGTGCTCCAGTCCCTACCCATGTCTTCACATAGCATTCTCTCAGTGTGTCTCTGTGTCCTTGTCTTCATATGGAGTATGGGTTGAATTGTGTCCCCTAAAAAGATATGTTCAAGTCCCAGGACCTGTGACTGTGACCTTACATGGAATTAGGGTTTTAGGAGATGTAATTAGGTAGTTAAAATGAGGTCAGACTGGATTAGGGTAGGTCCTGATCCAATAGACCGGATTATCAGAGGAATTATATGGTATTCCCCAAAATAATTTAAGGCAGCTAAAGAGATGCATATCTTATTAGGAAGATATGATAAAAAATAAAATTGTTTTTTTAAATGAGGCACACAAAAATGAGTTAGAGAACGAAGATGGAATCAGCAATGACATTAATTTATGCCATTAACTATACGGCACAGAGTCCTATACACTTGCTATGGCTGCCCACAAATTTGAGTCTGAATGTCCCAGCTATCAACTCAAAGTGGGAAATGTGGCAAGTCACCAAACTGACAGGTTAAAAACAAATTAGTTGCCCTGGAAAAGGGTAACTATTATTAATATTGAGACCAAAAAGGACATCTTTTAAGGCAATAAGCCACACTCTTGGCAATATCTATATGTGAATACAATGCCATGTTTCATATTATTCTGACCATGAAGGTCAACATGATGAAAGACATTCTACTGGGAACCTGGGGGGTTGTGTTGGTAGGAGTGTGGAGGTGGTAATGTGGCCCAAGCAACGTGGGTCTCTGCTGAGCAGGCTTAAAGCAGAAATAAAATTAAAAACATCTAGAGGTAGAGATGAACTTCCTATCCTTCCAAGATCTATCATAAAGTTTCTCTCTGTCAAATTTTTAGAAGCTACATGGCAGGAGTGAGTTTGAGATTGCACTCCCTGTCAAATATTTGCCACTTGTCAATGTCTCCAATTACGTGGAGCCTTGTGCTTTAAAAGCAAAATTCGGGGGAAATGGATGTGGTTCAAGTGATAGAGCTTCTGCCTACCATATGGGAGGACCTGTGTTCAATCCCTGGGACCTCCTAGTGAAAAGGAAGAAGAGAAAGCATGCCCGTGCGTCAAGCCAGTGCAAAAAAATGAGAAGAGAAGACAACACAGACCGCAAAAACAGCAGGTGGGAGGGGGGGGGGGGTGGGAATAAAATAAATACATAAATAAATGCTTTTTTAAAAAAAGTAAGATTCAGAGCAGAGCAGACCTGGGGCAGGCATCTAGGGAGTGTGTGAGTGCTCATCTTGCCATAGTGTGTTATATCAGTGGGTGGAGACCCACATAACGAGTGGCATGGGGGACTCCGGTCCCGGGGAGGCCAGCTATACTCTCAATACAGGAGTGGGAGCCTCTTCAGAGCATGGGAGGGGAGGGCAGACCAGTGTGTCAAGCCCTAAGTATTGTTGCAAGTAACTATGATTTTTTTCCTTCAAGGAGTGAAGCCTGGTGGTTGCCATGTTTCCTGAAGGGAGGGGAGGAAAGAATAGAATAGATGGAACAGGGGCATTTTAGGAAGTGATGGAAGTGTTCTATAAGATCTTGCTGTGATGGATACAGGCCATGTTGAATTGCATAAAAGTTTATAAAAGTGTATGGTCCAAAACGTAAACCATTTACCATGGTTGGTAGCTATGTTTCAATATTTGTATGTCAGTTGTGACAAACATATCATCCACATATACAATGTTATTAACAGGGGAAGGGGGAAAAGTGGAAGAATGTTGAGTATATAGGAGTCCCCTGTATTCGGTGCATGATTTTTTCATAACCTAAAACTTCTTTAAGGACAAAAAAAAAAAAAAAGGACGATGCTAGGAGAATAAATGGAAGAGAATGTCACTGTACATACAGGACAACAGATCTTATAGTGATGAAAGGGAAAATGTTAAAAAAAATTTTTTAATTTTATTTATTTCTCCTCCTCTCCGTTCCACCCGTTCCCTCCCATCCCCCCCCCACCTCGTTCCCCCTGTTGTCTGCTCTCTGTGTCCATTCGCTGTGTTCTTCTGTGTCTGCTTGTATTCTCATTAGGAGGCTCTGGGAACTTATCCTGAGACCTTCCGGAGTGGGAGAGAGGCAATTATTCTCTTGCACGACCTCAACTCCTCATTCTGCTATGTCTTCTTATTTTCTCCCTTCTGTGTCTCTTGTTGCATCACCTTGCTGCACCAGCTCTCTGTGTCGGCTGGCACTTCTGATCTGGGCAGCTTTCCTGTGCTCGGTGGCATTCCCACACAGGGCGGACTCCTGCGCGGGGTGGCATTCCTGTGTGGACTAGCTCTCCACGTGGGCCAGCTTGCCCTCACCAGGAGGTCCTGGGGATCAAACCCTGGACCTCCTATATGGTAGATGGGAGTCCAATTGGTTGAGCCACATCTATTTCCCTCTTTAAAATTTTTTTAAAAAACATTTTTCATTATTTTTGTTATCCCAAATTTTTATTTTTAAATTTTATTAAAAAAATTTTTTGTATTTTATTTCTTATGTTTAAAACTATTATTATTATTCATGCTCTTATTAATCATATTTGGCTATTTTATTGGCTTCATTTTTGAAGAGGTTTTGGGTCACAGAAGGTTTACAACTGTGGCAGGAGAGAATCATTGGTACAAGGTATCAGTGATGGGGGATACATGAGAGGAAGCTCACCTGGACATACATATAAGGCATATAAATGTGTTCAGATTTTCATAGGGCATTGTCACAGTGGGTGGAGAGTCACACAATAACTGAAGGAATATCAAATTCCCATCCTGGGGATCTCTGCCACATTCTCTAGATAGATAGATCAGCAAGAATCTCCCGAGTACAGAGGCGATGACTAGTGAAGGAGGATGGCCCACTGACATACCCTTGATATTGATACTTTTTGTATGAAATTTTGCACTTGAAATTGAAACTTAGCCTAGTATTATATAGGATGCCTAAGATTTGCCTCCTGGGAGCCTCCTTGCTGCTAAAATGTGGCTTCTCTCTAAGCCAAACTCAGAATATAAATACATTTCCTTCTCTGCCAGTGTTGGACATGACTCTGGGGGATGAGCCTCTCTGGCACTGAGGGATTACTACCAAGCACCAACTAGCAATGCAACTAGAAAAAGACCTTGAGCAAAAGGGGGAAAAGGTAGACAAATGAGTTTATATGGCTAAGAGACTTCAGTGTGAGTCAGGAGGTCATTCTAGAGGTTATGTTTATGCATGTCTCAGCAGGATCTCCTCGACTACTAAAGTAGATACTACCCCAAATAGAAGGGTTCCTGAGGGCTTGGAGACATCCAAACACTATAGTGAGGGCAGATAGCTCAGGAGTTTGGTGCCTTGCCAGTGGCCCCTACTTCGGATTTATGCTCCTCAGAGTGACAGAGTAGGACTCAGTTGTGATTTCCCTACACATGGCTCTTCTGTCCTATCTGAACTATAATTAGTACTAGAGTTAGTAAGTGTATGTCCACAAGACTTAATTCTTTGGGCTGTCCATGTGTCAGCTAGGCCTTGAATCTCATCAGAGTTGCAACACCTACTCTCCAATCCATTGGTCAACTAACGTGGAGGTAATGATGGGCACTACCATACCAAGGAACTGAGAGAGTCTACAACTGCAAGCAAGAAAGTCCTATCCAGAGGCCCTATGTGAACATAGCCCCCTCTTGGTTAGAGGCAGAGTGGACATCACCATCCCAGAATCCTCAGGATTGGGGAATGAACTATGGACTAAATCAGACTTATAGGTATTCTATTATAGATTTATTGTGATTCCAGCAATGGAAGAAATTATATCATTGATGTGGAGTCAGTGGCCACTGGAGGTTCTGAGGGCAGGAAGAGGGAAAAACAGGTGAAATATGGAGGAATTTTTGCGACTTGGGAATTGCCCTGAAGGACAATGCAACGACAGATACAGATCATTATAAATCTTGTCATAATCTACAGAACTGTGTTGGAGAGTGTAAATTACAATGTAAACTTTAATCCATGTTTAGTGGCAATGCTCCAAAATGTGTTCATTATTTGCAATGAATGCACCTCATTAATGAAGGATGTAGTTAATGTGGGAAAATGTAGGAGGTGTGGGGAGCGGGACATATGGGAACCACCTGTATTTTTTATGTGACATTTGTATAATCTATGTATCTTTTTTAAAAAATTTAGTTGTTGAAAAGAAAAAAAAAAGTCTATCTGGAAGCAGGAGTAAAATCCATTAATAAATGTGAATGTTGGATGTGAGCAGTGAGAGTCCATAGAGTACTGTGTCTGCTTGATTCCCCAGACAAAAGGTAATATAGTTCCATATAATAAATCACGCTCCCAGTATCTTCACAGAGGAAACACTTAATGTGGACTGAGATCATGTCTATGAAGATTCTTTGCAAAGCATGAAGTGGTATGTCAATTGGAGTTGTCATTGTTATTATTATCTGGTTATATTGCCTGACATGTAAACACATTTGAACGACATTTTCACATACAGTGTTCATTCTTTATTTTCAACAAATATTTATTTAATGTATTTTGCTTCAGGTAGGGCAGGCAATATTATCACCATTTTAAAAAAAAGAATAAATTGAGGTTCTGAGAGCCTAAGATTTGCCCAAAGTCACATATTTTGGAGATGTGAGATCTTTGTTTCCTTGCTCATTCCAAGCTCTGTTGCCCCATAGGGCTGAAATGACCAAAAACTATGTTTGCCAAAACTCTTGATCTCCATCAACTCTTTTTTTTTAATAAGAGGTACAGGGAACTGAATCAAGGATCTCCTACATGCAAAGCAGGCGCTCAACCACTGAGCTATACCTGCCCCCTTTGTTAACTCTTAAATGTGATTATTCAAATGCTTTGAACAAAATCTATTAATATTTCTGTCTGCACATTAGCATTTCCCTTAATTGCTACATGGAGTTCCTGGGAGCCATGCTAGAGAAATGGATGTCCACAATGTTTGGCTTGCCATTACTGGCTAACATTTATTGAGTGCACATGGCATGTCAGGAATGGTGCTAAACACTACGTAGTCATAATCTCATTTAATCTTCAAAACAGTCTTCTGAGGAAGGTAAATCTTCTTTTTTTTAATGTGTAAGGAAACTAAGGCTCAGAAAGATTACCTTACCCAAAGTCATAGGCAAATATATGAATTGTGTGACAATCCTTCCAGGAGGACATTTAAAGATTCATGAAAAGCAGAGGCTGAATCAACAGACCTCTGTGGTTCCCACATGAAGAAGGGTGTGGAAAATACTGAGCTAAGAATAAAAGAAAGAGAAAGGACTGTGTTTGTATCCAGTTTGGTTTAACGCCAGAGTTCACAGTGTCACCATGCTGCCACACCAAGAGAGAGGTGTGGTAAGTCTGTAATCATTTGATTCTGCACCCAGGCAGGAATGGTAATAAACTTTGGGTCACCATCATCATTGCAGTGGCTAAAATTTATTGAGCATTTCCTATGTGCCAAACACACAGATTTCTAAGTGCTTAACAAACTCTCCACAATAAAGGACAAGAAATGCACCTCCATATGACAGCTTTCCTTTGTTGTTTTTCTGTTTGTTTTAAGGAGATGGTAAGCTTTTGCTAAGAGGTAGAAAATTAAGGTTGCTAGGTATTACTCTGCTGTTGGATTCAGGATGTTGAAAACACTATCTATGCTTTCAACCATCATGTTTTTCTGTGCAGATGTATATAATAAAACCGGATAAAATAACTCACGGGGCAAAAAAGTATTGTTGTAGTGTACCAGGTAGTGTGTGAAATGCTGCAGTGTAGCTGCTAGGATTTATTACTCAAAAAGTGTCAGCTCTGCTAGAGATTGAGGAAAGGTAAGGGATCTCTATCAAACTGGGCAAATTTCACTTCTCTGGGCTTCAGTTCCTATTCTGTAAATAATGGACGTTGGAGTTCCAGGTTTTAATTGTCTTTGGTTTTTTCACTTTGTGTGAAGATTCCTCCTCCTCATTTGGCACTATTCCCAGATCAAAATATTCATCTTATACTATCTAGCTTTTGCAATTCATTAATTCATTCAACCAATTTGTGTTTTGTTTTGAGCTTTTACTAGTGTCAGGCACTATGGAGCTAAAGTTGCCAATGATAGAAGCAAGGTTCCTTCTCTCTTGGAACTCACAGTCCAACGGGATAAGAGAGTAAGTAATTAAATATAATTAAGTAAATAATTAAATAAAACTATCAAAAATAAATAACTATTGTTTGGAATGCTGCAATGGAAATAAACGGGATGATGTTATGTCTTTTTGTCAGTGTCATAAAATGAAACAAATTATAGGCTCTTTCGATTACAAAAATGAAGGCCTAGCAAGATCATCAGATTACAAAACGGGTAAAATTATAACACTTTACAATTAATTAATGAATGAATAGCCATTACCCTTGAAATTGTGACTGTTCTGCTCCATATCTTTACAGAAGATAGAGTGAGAACAAGACTTCTCAAAAACAGCAGCGAGAGAGTCACTACTTTTTCCCCCCGTAAGTCAAATGCAGAGAAAAACTGTAAAGAGAGAACCTTAATCAGACAGGGAAATTGCCAATCTAGTCAGGCCATCAGAATTTCTTTGAGTTTCTCTAGGCTCTCCTGGGCTGCGGGAAAGTGGATGGCAAGAAAAATAAAAGCCCTGAACTTCAAGGCGGATTTTCTTCCATTTATTACTGCATGGGTAGCAGGAACCTGGGAAGAGAAGGTCAAGGTGTGGTTTAGCAAAAGACAGCTCCCGGGAACGTCACTTAGAGGCGCAGGACAAAGAAAAGCGGGAGGAGATCGACAGGAGGAGGAGAAAGCGCTGGGACATCTAGGTGAGAGCGTAGAAAAACAATCCGCAGCGGGAGCCGCGCGCCGTCCAGGTGGTCCTTTCCCGCTCAGGTGAGCCCCTCTCGCGCCTCCCATTGGCCAAGGCGCCCGCGGCGCTGGGAAGGCGACGCAGCCCGGTCTAGTTCAGGGTCTAGGGCAGCGCGTCACTTCCGGTAGCGCGGAGCTTGTAAAACACCCTGGAGAGAAAATGGCGGCAGCAGCGGCTTCGGCGCCTCAGCAGCTCTCGGATGAGGAGCTTTTCTCTCAGCTCCGTCGTTACGGCCTGTCTCCTGGCCCGGTCACGGAGAGCACCCGCCCAGTCTACCTCAAGAAGCTGAAGAAGCTTCGAGAGGAAGAGCAGCAGCAGCAGCAGCAGCAGCACCGGTCCGGGGGCCGCGGCAACAAGACGCGGAACAGTAATAACAATAACACGGCGGCCACCACGGTCGCAGCCGCGGGACCGGCGGCCGTGGGCATGGGGGTCCGGCCAGTCTCGGGCGACCTCTCCTACCTACGGACCCCTGGGGGCCTCGGCCGAATCTCGGCCTCAGGCCGGGAGAGCCCCTTGGGAGAGTCTGGGGGCGCCTCGGCCGCCCCCACGACTGGCACCAAAGTGCTGCTGGGCTTCAGCTCGGACGAGTCGGACGTGGAGGCCAGTCCCCGGGACCAGGCCGGCAGCGGCGGCGGGAGGAAAGACCGGGCTTCGTTCCAGTACCGCGGACTCAAGCCGCCGCCGGCGGCCCTGGCCGCCAGCGAGGTGACTAACAGCAACTCAGCCGAGCGAAGGAAGCCCCATTCATGGTGGGGGGCCAGGAGACCGGCGGCCCCCGAACTGCAGACTCCGTCGGGGAAAGATGGAGCAGGGGAGGACGAGGAAGAGGAGGAAGAAGACGGCGTGGAGAGGGACCCGGAGGCCGAGGAACCGCTGTGGTCGAGGCGGACGGTGAACGGTAGCCGACTTCTCCCCTACATCTGCCGGGAAAACTATTCGGACTCGGAGGAAGAAGAGGACGACGACGCGGCCTGCAGCAGGCAGGTATTAAAGGACGACTCGCTCTCTCGGCATCGGCCCAGACGGAGCCATAGTAAACCTCTTTCTCCGCTGACTGCTAAATCTGCCGGCAGCAGGCTGGAGACCTCAGTTCAAGGAGGCGGAGGAATCGCGATGAATGACAGGGCGGCGGCTGCCGGGAGTCTAGACAGGAGCCGAAACCTCGACGAGGAGGCGGCGGCAGGGCAGGGGGGAGGGTGCGATCAACTGGACTCCAGCCCCATTCCTAGATACCGAGTTAACGCTAAGAAGCTGGCCCCACTCCTGCCCCCGCCTCTTACTGACATGGACTCAACCTTCGATTCGTCAACAGGCTCCCTCCGTAAAACCAGTAATCATATCGGCAGTGGGGCCTTCGGCGTGGACTCCCCTAGGATTTATTCCAACAGCTTCCCCCCCAGTGCTGCGGTGGCCGCCTCCAGTTCACTCAGGCTCAATCACTCCAATCATACGGGCCCCAATCATACCTACCTGAAAAACACGTACAACAAACCGAAGCTTTCCGAACCTGAGGAGGAACTTCTCCAGCAATTTAAGCGGGAGGAGGTGTCCCCAACAGGGGGTTTTAGTGCCCACTACTTGTCGATGTTTCTCTTAACTGCTGCCTGCTTATTTTTCCTAATATTGGGACTGACTTACCTAGGGATGAGAGGGACAGGAGTATCCGAGGATGGAGGACTCAACAGTAAGTATTCGACTCTCTGGGTAGGGTAACAAGGCGAATGTTGTTAATGATTGTGCTATTTAAGCGCAGTTAGCATTTTCCGTGAAGTGCTTTTTACCTGCAGGAGCATGGTTTAACAGTGAAATGCAACAGATTGAAGTCATTTGTCTGACCGTTCTTTAGGAAAGAGCATTATTACGGTCATCAGAAAGATATCCCATGACTGATTTAAAATTTTTTTTCTGTATGCTGTTTTGTGAAACTCAAAGCGGCTTATAAAAAAAATTTCTGGGGGCGGGGGGAGTGTGACTTAGATGTTCCTTCAGCCTTAAATAGCTATTTGTGCAGATACCAGTTACTCAAAGGTTTCAAAGTATTTTTTTGTTGTTGTTGTTAAGGGGCATTGTAAGTAAATTCAGGGTCTCTTCAAGCTGAGTTGTGATTCTAAAAGGCAGTGTAAGAACTCTTGAAATTCCGGCTAAATATTTTATAGTATTAAGTATACGTGGGTAGTTCTGTAATTTCTTTAAGGTGAATGAATCCAGAAAGTAGCAAGGCACATCTCCAAATTGATTTTCCAGTCCAAGGTAGCTCCCCTCCCACTTAAGAAAAAGTAGTGGTAGGACTGTGCAGGAGATTGGAGTCAGGTTTACCTGGATTGGGTTCCAGGCCCTGCCATTTGCTTGCTAGATGACTATAGGCAGGTGTGTTCATTCATTCACCAGCATCTGAACTTTTTCTCTATGCCAGCACCCAGTGTGCAACAGTAGTAAGTCAAAGTCTCTTTGCCCTTAAACACAAAAAGATCATTTTAAGTTCCTTGCAGGAAATGAGGAGGGAGTGATTACTTTAGACTGGATGGTCAGAAGAGGTGCTATATGAGGTGAGGCAGAAGCAGGGGAAGGAGCCAGCCTTGTAAAGAGCAAAAGATCATTCCTGGCAAAGAGAACAAGAGGAAAGAAAGGCCCTACTTGAGCAAGAGCTTTCCTGTAGGCTGAAGTGGTTAGAGCACCTTGAGCAAGAGGGAGAGGCCAAAAGAGTTTGCTCTTGTTTCCTAATCTATAAAAGGATGGTAACTGAGTAGAAAGGTGGCTTTGAGGATTGAAAGAGAGAAAGTAAATTAGTGCATGATGGACTGCTGAATAATTTCTCAGGGTTAGGTCCTTCTTAATTGGTTCTCTGGGAACAAGAGTGATGTGTCCTTCCTCAAATATTTGGGAGAAAAAAGGAATAAGGTTACCTTGCCAGTTAAACTAGTAAAGTTCCCATAAATTCCATGACATTACTTAGCAGCAGTAGAATATACTACATTTGTTTCTCTAAGACCTCCTAGTGTATGACCCACCCTTTTCTAAAGCTAAGTACTTTATACATATTATACCCAACAATCCACAGAGGCAGGTGATACTAACCCCATTTTATAGACAAGGAAATTTTATGTAAAACTTTTTAATATAAATTTTTTTATGTAACTCAGAGAAGTTAAATGTGTACACAGTTGGACAGCTAGTGAGTTGGTAGGACAGATTTTTTTCAATTTCAAATTAGGGTTAAATATTTTGTATTATTATTATATGTAGTAATTCATTTTAAGTGAATGAAGATAAAGCAGCAAGGCACACCTCTATATTGAGTTCCAAGTCCAAAGCATCTCACCTCCTACCTGTGAAAAAAGTAGGGGTAGAATGGTATAGAAGCTTGGGGTTAGAATTACCTGGATTGGATTCAGTATTGTTTGTAGAGAGCTTGCTAAATAAGAGGGTATTTTTATTTTATTAGTATAAAGAAAATAATTGAATGGATATTTCATGGGTTTCGTGGCAAAGGAGGAACTCAATTTTTAGTAAAGATGACGTTTTCATGTCTTCTAACTATTGAGATGAATAGCTAATGTTATTTACTAAAATTTTATGTAAAAGAGAATGGAATAGAAATGGTAAGAGTTTTGGGCTCCCTTTTTCACCCCCACCAGTTTGGAAGGAAATTATAAAGTGTTTTGCATTTCAGTAAATGGTGGATGTGAGTAGCTTGTGTGATGGAAAGAACACTGACTAAAGAGGTAGAGGATCTATATATTGGACTTGTCTTAATGACTTTGGTCAAATTCCTTAACCTCTGGGCCTTAATTTTTATTATATATTAAGTTGGAGTAATGACTGTTCTATCTATGGAGTTTTTGGAAGGGTCAAATGAGATGATTTGTTAAAGAAATATGTGGTGGTATTAATCAAAAGTGTAGAAAAACTTTGCTGTCTTCTGGGTAAACCATAGTAATATGTAAAGAGAAACAGTTAAGTCATTCTGTAAATGACATTTAGTAGCCTTTTCAACATTTAATTTTCATTAAACTCCACTAAATACATATTGTAGAAGTTGATACAGAAATCAAAAGTATATTTAAGTCCTTAAATCTATGGTATATTTGATCCTTTGAATACTCTTGAAAACCTGCTAGTTCAGTTAGTCTGTACACCTAACGGTTTTAGGGTTTTCAAAATGAATGAATAATTTTCACTCCCTATACTTATGTATTCCAAATCTTTTGTCATATTGTGATGCTTAACCATAGGGTACATTGGTCAAATAGGAAATAGTTTTGCTTTGAGTAACAATTTCATTAGATGATTGCAGGTTATATGTAAGAGTATGCTTTAGCAAGCTTTTATTAGCTGTCGTTTAAATTATGTATAATAGATTAGCCTTTTAAATAGTTCTTAATCTTTGGTCTTTGAAATTTTTTTACTAATACGCTATTTTTATTCATTAAATCACTTAGGCTGTGGCTCTCAACTTCATCTGTAAACCCTAGGTAATTAGATTAGATGATCTATAAACTCTTTCCAGCTCCAGGGTTTTAAGAGTCTAACTTCTGACTGCCCTTTTTAACTGTACCATGAAGCTTAAGGATGGACCTGCAGTCAGATTATTAACTTGTTCCATAGGTGATTAGATCATGACAACCCAGTAAAAAAAAATAGGCAGAGTGGATATACTGTCTTAGGCTCAAATTATCATTATTTAGAAGACAGTTTTTAATTGCAAAAAATGTGATCTTTGTAGAAAATTTTAATAGAGATCTATGAAGCAAAAAGTAAATGGATATTGTTTGCCTCTCCTAGTCTCACCTCTTACTCCTAGTACGAGTTCAAGTAATAGAGCCTTTCAGAACTTCTCTAGTATTTTCAGTGTATATGTACACACACTTACACATTAAGCAATATTTTAAGCAACAGGGATATGTGGTGCATAAGGCAGATGAAGTCTTCATATGGAGATTACATTCTAGGGGGAAGATGGATGTGAACAGATAAATGAGAATTTCACATAGTGATAGGTGCTAACACAAGGTAGATTGTAACTTTGGAGGGCTGTTGTCAAGGGTTGTACAAAATTACATACAGGTATGCAAGCCTCTGAGGTGATGTTTGAGCTGAGCTATGAATGGCTTGAAGGTAGGCAGAAGAAGCAGCACGTGCAAACCTATGAGGCAAGAACAGACTTGGCATGTTGAAGGATCAGAAAGAATGGCCAGTGTTGCCAAATATCCCTCTGTTCAAGTCACCAATTACTCAATTGCCAAATTCAGGGGAGGCTTTAAAGTTTTTGTCTTTGCCTCGTTGATACATCTGGTACATTGAAATTCCTTTCTTCATGAAATTTCTTTATAAACTTCTGCTTTACCACTCTCTTAGTTTTTTGTTTTGTTTTGTTTTGTTTTCTCTTAGTTTTTATTAACTCCCCTCTGCCTGTGTTTCAAATATTGGTGCTCTTCTCAATTTTGTCTTTGGTTCTATACCTTTGACACAAAGGCAGTTTCATTCACTCTCCTGGTTAATACCTCCCAATTTTGTATTTTCAGCCTAGATTTCTCTCTGGAGCTCTTGAGTTACCTATTTATTAGATATCTCCCTCTGGATGTATCAGAAGTATCAATACATCATCTCACACATATCTTTCCTTGTCCTCACCTTTTTTTCTCCTGCTCTGTTCTCTGTTTTAGTTAATGGCATGTCCATCCGTTCAGATGGTCAGCCTTAAAGAGTTGCCTAGATTCATCCTTCCCTTTACCTTCCTATCAGCCCCCAATCTAATTGGTAACCAAGTCCTTTAGTTCTCCCTCCTACATATCTTTGAATCAGTGGTTTTCTGTTACCACTGCTCTAGGTTAGTCTTGCCCAAACTGTTTCATTAGCCTTCTAACAGGTGTTTACTTCTGGGAAATAGCTCAAACAGTCCATTTTTCACTGCCAGAGCAATATATTTAAAACAAATATAATCATCAGTTTTCTTAAAATTACTCAGTGGCTTTCCCTCACTTATTGGAGAACATCTAAACTCCTTGGTTAAACTGTTCATGATCATGAATGCCTTTCTAGCTTCATTTCCTATCAGTCTCTCTCATCACAGTTTACCTTCTGGATGACTGAACTGCTTGTTATTCACTGAATATGTAATGAATGTTTGTGTCTCTGTACTCTTGCACATGTTATTCCTTACTTTAAGAATGCCCTTTTTTCCTCTCTACTGTCCAGCTGCTGTTTATTCGTAGAAGTGTCACCTCGGGACATCTCTGACTTTCCACTTTTTTTTTAAGATTTCTTTATTTCTTTATTTCTCTCCCCTCCGCCCCCCCCCCAACCCGGGTTGTCTGTTCTCTGTGTCTATTTGCTGCGTCTTCTTTGTCCACTTCTGTTGTTGTTAGCGGCACGGGAATCTGTGTTTCTTCTTGTTGCGTCATCTTGTTGTGTCAGCTCTCTGTATGTGCAGCACCATTCCTGGGCAGGCTGCACTTTCTTTCACGCTGGGCGGCTCTCCTTACGGGGCGCACTCCTTGCACGTGGGGTTCCCCTGCGCGGGGACACCCCTGCGTGGCCCGGGACCTGGCACTCCTTGCGCGCATCAGCACTGTGCATGGGCCAGCTGCACACGGGTCAAGGAGGCCCAGGGTTTGTGAATAGGATCTTTGATGATATTATTTAGTTAAAGTGGACCCAACCTGATGAGGGTGAGCTTTAATCCAATATGGCTGAAGTCCTTATATGCAAAGGAAATTGGATGTGGGAAGACAAGTTATAAGGAGCAGCCAGAAGCCAGAAGTCAGTGGAACCCAGAAGAGAAAAGAGAAGGTACTGCCACGTGTATTACCATATGATGGAAAAGACAAGAGTTGCCAACAGCCAGCCCCAGAATGCTAGTCTTTAGGGAGAAAGCATTGTCTTGCTTGAATTTCTCTTAGGCTTGAAGCTATGAGACAATAAATTCCCATTGTTTAATTCATCTCGTTGTATGGTATTTGTTTTAGCAGCTAGGAATTAATACACTTAGTAAATATTTGTTGACTAAATGGTCATGTATCAGGTACCCAATATGTGTACATTGATTTAACTTATTATCTAACGCAGCAATTGGTTGCCTAACTTGATACTAATGTACCGGGAAGAATACAAAAGGAATTTCATTCTTGCAGAAGTTTTTACCCCACTAATAGCAACCACACAAAATGGCTATGAAATATGGAAGATACATGTTAAGTACCATATTTTTTATAAAAAGGGAGGGAGGATCACTGTGGGTTGGATGAGTCTCAAGTGTCGAAAAATTTATGCTTTCTTTTATAGGTAGAGCAATGGGAATCTGAAGGTTTTTAACCAGAGGACTAGCATGATCAAATTGGTGTTTTAAGTAGGATAAACAGGTGGTGGTATAGATAATGGGGTGATGGGGTTGGAGGGAAGGAATAGGGTGGAAAGCACTAGAAACAGATTAGAAGCAGACATAGACTGATGAAAACCTAAAGAAGCTTCATAACTGGGGATGGAATAGAATCTCATGTGAGAAGCCATTTGAAGAAAGAAAATACTTTGTGACTTTTTGCATGTGGAGAATAAAAGGGATATAAGAGTCAGATTATTCTGTGGTCATGAGACTGGATGACTGAAAGACTGGTGTTACCATTGATAGAAGTTAGAGATGTTGAATAGGAATTTTGTTTGGGAAGGATAGTATAGAGAAGATGAGTTTATTTGGGGCCTTAAATGGTTAAGAGTAAACATTGAGAACTAGCCATGTGATAGAGTACTTTAACTTAATTTTCATGATAGTAGCTACTGATATTATCCCTATAAGAAAACTGAAGTATAGAGAGAATAAGTTTACAAGTGACTTAGTCAAGGTCTCACAGCTACTAAGTGCTGGAGCCAAGATTTGAACCTGTGATTTGACTTCAAAGCCCATAATATTAACCACTGGCAGGAGTGCATTTTGTTATGCTTCATCTTATTCTCAGCTACCAACCATTTGGCAACTAAGTCACTCATAACCTCTGGACCTTGATTTTTGCACTTATCAAATGAGGGTCTGGTAAAAATCAGTGCTACTTTCAGTCAGTGATTTTTTTAAGGGAACTACTGTAATGTCTATGGAAATGCTTTGTAGAATTTTGAAGTGTTAAGTTGCAGTCTGCTTATGATACTATTAGGATTCCCCGAGTCTAGTTTAAGAAGTGTGTTTTGAGTACTATAATATGTTCTGTCAGTAATGTTAATGTGTAATAAAAAAATTGGTTAAATTTGTAGTTCTTAGTATATTTAAACTTTTCTCTTAAGCTATCCTAGTAGATAAAAGGGAGGCATCTATTCAGATTACCTAGTTAGTGTCTTCCTTATTTCTAGGACTAAAAAAGTATTTTTCTTTTCACAGTAATATTAATTTAATAGGTCATGAAGCACAATTTAAAACTAGTCTTTAGCCTCATTGACAACTAGAGCATAGATTTGCTGATAAGAAAGTCAGAGATGGATTATCTGCTTTAATCCAAACAATAGTACTGAATTTCAGGCAGTAAAACATTTCTTAAGAATGTAGATGGGTCTTAGAGTAAGCTTCTATTAACATATGAAGAATATGTGCAGCTGATAGAGAAGACAGCCTGTCACATGCTGTTCTTCAGCCAGTTTGTAAGATACCATGAATACTGTTACTGCTTAAGTGGGATAATAAGGTGTATCCCTGTGAATAAATAGGTAATAGACTGAATAGGGGTAATCAACAGATTGGGATGCATAAAATGAAATGAATTTGATAAACAGTGTATTAAAATCATAATACTTAAAATATAAGGAATTTAAAGGATATTAGGCTCTTCAATCTCCCAGATAATTCACACGAAGCACATAATGAGATTTTCATCCTGTTTTGCATTTGAAACTGAATCAAAGATGTTATTTGTCTAGAGCTGTCTAAAGAAATTTATAGACAATATAGAAATATAATACAAGCTCCAAAGGCAATTTTAAAATTTCTGGTAGCCACATTAAAAAGTAAAAAGAAACAGGTGAAATTCATTCTAATAATACACTGTATTCACAATATTATCATTTCAACTTATAATCAATATAAAATTATTAATATATTTTACCTTTTTTTTTCATATTAAGGCTTTAAGATCCAGTGTGTCATTTATACTCATATCGTGTCTTAATTCAGATTAGCCACATTTCAAATGTTCAGTAGCTACATATGGCTAACAGGTCTAGACTCCTTTTAGTGGCCCTCCCTAAGTGATATTGTTGGTTTAGTGAATTATAAAGGCTGCTAACTTTTTTAATGCTCCCAATGTGCCATGAATTTTGTTCTCTATAAATATTTTCAACTAATCTTTAAATAACTTCATGGTGAAGGTTTTATTCTCATTTTACAGGTATGGAAACTGAGGTATAGAGATATTAATTTGTCTAAGGCTGAACAGGTAGTCTATAGCAAAGCAAGGATTTAAAACTAAGTCTGACCCTAAAACCCTATATTGTTTTAGTCACTATATTATACTGTTTTAAAGCCTGGTCACTTAGGGCTAGGACACATAGGTGAGTGAGATTTATTTCTCCCACTGCTCAGCTCTTCTTAATTTGTTACAGTCACTTAAAATTTAATTACTCCCTTATTTTAAGCTTCAAAGGACTTCTTAGGTTAAAGTGGAGATAGTATTCCCTAAATCCTTACTAATTGTCCTTATAGAAATGTTTCCTTACATGCTTTCCACCATTTCCCATTGTGAACTATTTTCTACAGCTTTAACTAGACATGTAGGAACAAGTGGTGAACTTTTGAGGATGGCATATGACTAGGGCAGGAGATAAGGAAAAATTTGGCTCCTTTTGGGAAAATGAAAACTGAATGACTAGTAAAACTTCTGTTGAAGAAAAAAAAATTAAGGACTTTATTACCTCCCTCTGAGATTTTGGGAAGCTTGTATTCGTTGAATTTTAAATATTATATCAATTATTTTACGCAGTTATTTTGCGGTGGCGTTATACTTAGCATCTCCTAATTAATTTGAATAATTTCTTTGAATTACATTTGGATTCCTAGAGAATGTTTGCTCACAAAGACAAGCTGTTTATTTCCAAAAGGAAAATTAGTCACTTCCCAATTTTTTAATGAGTTATCTTCCAGATTATTTGTAAAACTGTTTTTGGAACTTGGAACATTTTATTACATTGTTTTAAAATTCAAGTTCACAGGTTAGCCCATAGAAGCCTGTTTTACCACTGATAATACTGTTGGTTTAAGGTTTTGTCTTTGGAAAAGTAGATCATATTCTCTGGAGTTGGAGGAGTAAGACTCTCTGTGTCTCTCTTTTTTTTTTTTTTGGCTATGTCCTCTCTTCCTCTACTTTTCTATCCTCTTAAGAGTTTTATTAAGTAGGTACTAGTGTCATAATTTTACAAGTTAGGAATTTTAGGATTAGGTTAATTACCTTGTCCAAGGTTATAAGGTAGACGAGGATTTGAATCCTAACAAATGTGACTTGAAAGCTCATTGTCTAACCATTATATTAAACTGCTTTACTCCTGCATTTACCCTCCTCTTTTTTCCTACTTTACCAAATGCCAACTCCTTTTATTCTCTAATTTCGGTTGTTTTAGCTAAATGTAAGGGCTGTTTGATTGTATTAGTTCACAATATTGTAAAACTCTGGTAGTCAAGGAATGTATGATTTTAGGATAAAATTTGACGATAATGTGATTATCTAGTGGGGATTGAGCTAATAAGGAATCAGAGTTTAGCCCAGTATCTAAATCTTTCTTCATCCTTTTATGTGCAGTAGATGGGTGCCTACATTTTTCAATGGCAATTATGGCATTAGTTCTCAACTTATGGGCTGAAAACATTTCAGAAGCTGTACCCATTATAAAATATTGGCTGAGGACTGAATGAATGATACCTCCCTCTAATAATGGGATAGTATTTTTCAACCATATCAATACTGCTATGACTAGAATATGAAATCATAAAATATACTGTACTTGTGGTAGAATTTTGACATGTATTTTTTTTTAAAGATTTATTTATTTATTTTCCCCCTTCTCCCCCTCCCCCTGCCCCAGTTGTCTGTTCTCTGTGTCTCTTCGCTGCATGTTCTTCTTTGTTTGCTACTTTTGTTGTCAGCGACCTGGGAATCTGTGTTTCTTTTTGTTGTGTCATCTTGTTGTGTCAGCTCTCCTTGTGTGTGGCACCATTCCTGGGCAAGCTGCACTTTCTTTCCCGCTGGGCGGCTTTCCTTACGGGGCGCACTCCTTGCACGTGGGGCTCCCCTACATGGGTAACACCCCTGCGTGGCAGGGCACTCCTTGCGTGCATCAGCACCGTGCATGGGCCAGCTCCACACGGGTCAAGGAGGCCCGGGGTTTGAACCGCGGACCTCCCATGTGGTAGATGTAGATGGATGCCCTATCCACTGGGCCAAGTCCGCTTCCCTTGACATGTATTCTTAATAAGTGAATATTAAATGTACAGTGTTGGGAATCTGAAAATCTGGATATAAATTTAGGGAGTTCTTTTCTTTAAAAGTGAGGAACTGTTGTTTAAAGTATATTATAAGGGAATGATATATAGAGAGTGGTTATATTTTAGAATTTGTTTTGAGACATTTGTAGTGAGTATCAAGGGGTCAGTTGTAATGTTTAAATGACTGGAGATCTAACAACCGTTTAATCTTCTTAGAGGTAATTATACTTTAAATACAATATATTAACCCACTTTTTATCTCTGGTGAAATTTTGACAGTAAGTAAAACATTCAGGTATCATAAAAGAATTTAATAGGGACACTTGCATTGGGGTCTTCCCTTCTAGCTCTTCCTTTATTCACAGATTTTTAAAGAAATGTTATTTCTTCCCAGGAGCTACATCACAGACATATATAGAATAAAGCAGTGATATATTGTATTATTTTGTAAAACTGGGTGCTGTTTATTTCATGCTAGGATTGCGAAAAGAAGGAAAAGGTAAGGATTATTAATCTTTTTCCTCCCAATATTGTGTACAGACACAAAAGATCCCATTTCATCCTCACATATTAAATAAGTGTTGAGATTCCTCTTTTCCATGAGGCAGTTAGAGCTCCAGAGAAGGTGACTTGCCTAACACCACAAAAGGCAAGTGTTAAAGCCAACAGAATTCCTTGCTCCAGTCACTTTTTCATTATAGTCCACTGTCTTTCAGTGTGAAGACATAATTTACATTAATCTAAATGATATAACTTTAGGAGCAAACATTACTTAAAGGAAAGTTTGTGTTTGATTTAAATTTTAAATATTTAAATTTAAATCGTAGTTTAAATTTTAAAGATAGTACTAGATTGAAATTAATACAAAATGTCAGCTCTGAAGTGTGTTAAAACTGTCTTATCCAAGAAGGAAAAAAGATAAAAATATCATCCAATTACTTTGAAAATATTTACTAACTTTTTAAAAACGTTCTATAGTGTTTGGGTTAGAAAGCAAAAAAGCCTAGGTTGATTTAGTATCCTTGCCTGAATTTTGTTTTGGGCAGAATATCAGTCTTAATCTATATTTAAAAATAGGGATATAACATGTTGGTTTTGATTAGATGTGCTTTTTTATTTTGTTTTGATTTGCTTTTTAAAGCAAACACCTTCTCTTTTGTCCTTAAAATTCCTTAGCTGCTTAGTAATGAAGAACCATAGTATAAGAACTGGAGTTAAATAAAAAAAAAATACATAAATATAATGTTGGTTTTTTGTTATTTTAAAAGTAAGATTAAATAGCTTGTATACAATTTGGGAAAAAAGGATAAAAAGCTTGAAGTGGTAAATCAAAATTTTAGCAAATTCTATCTGCTAAATAGAACAGACAATATGTAGGTAAATAAGTTATATTGTGCCTTATAATTTACTTTTGCTATATAAGATCATCTTAGTGTTTAAAGGAGTTTATAAATTATTAGCCACTTTGGATGATGGTGGGGCCTAAAAGGAGGTGATGTTTAGTTGGCTCTTTTTGGTCATAAGGATAGTCTTAACTGGGTCTACTGTGGGTATATGTGGACTGGGACTATAAAAACTTTAGGAATCATTTCAACTCAAGGACTCTAGGCCTGTGCTTGTGTGTGCACCTCTCTGTCTCCGAGCACTATGCTGAGTTTTCCATGCATTATTTTGAAATAATCCTAAGAGGTGGCTGTTATTATCATGTTCATTCTATGATAGGAAATTGAGGTTTAGGAAGGTTAGGAAACTCTTCCAAAGTCATACTAAAGTCATGTTAAGTGGCAGAACTGAGATTTGAATATAGATAACCTGACTTCAGACATGGGATCTTTGTCCCTATACTGTATTGTCTACATGATTTCGCATCATCTTCTGTATTTATTTTTGGACTTCTTTTGGAATTAGGCCCAATGCCTTTTTAGAAAAATTGTGAGCATTTCTACCAGACCAGGAGTTCTTAACCAATGGTCCATGAATATTAAAGAATCCATAGATGGACTTCATGTGAATAATTAACCCTTTGAAATTACATGAAAATATGTATGGATTGTCCATAGATTTTATAAAAAACTCTTTGACACCTTCTCCCCAAAATAATGAGGATCATTGCACTGACTCATTTGCTCTAGGGAGAGTGATAAGAGTTTTCATCTTAATATTCCTTAGTATCTGGTTCTTGTTTATACAGATATTTGTTGAACAGAATAAGTTTGCAATTAGTCATAATTTTAGAGTTTTTAGATGCCTTGAATACTTTCTAAAGGGTATTAAAGTCTCGGGGTTTTTTTTGTTTGTTTGTTTTTTAAGATTTATTCCCCACCCTTTGTGGCTTGCTTGCTGTCTGCTCTCTCTGTCCATTTGCTGTGCGTTCTTCTGTGTCTGCTTGTCTCCCTTTGTTGTGTCATCTTGCTGTATCAGCTCTCCTTGGGTGCAGGCTGTCAGGTCTCTGTGGTCACGGGCCAGCTTGCGTTCATAAGGAGGCTCTAGGACACGAACCCAGGGCCTTCCATATGGTAGATGGGAGCCCAGTCGATTGAGCCACAGCTGCTTCCCTAAAGCCTCAGTTTTATTTACTTGGTTCAGGAAATTGGTTACTGACAGATTCAAATCTCAAGCTCTAGTATATTGTATATAGTAGTTGGGTTCTTGAAGTCAGAGCATAAAGTAAAAAGTAAGCGTGGTAAAAATTACCATCAGAAAATAGATTAAGAGCTGCCGTAGGTTTCTCAAAAGGCCAGTTATTTTACCAGTGTTCGGACTAGATTATTTTCTTTGAGTACCTGATAAAAAGCACTAAGGACCATGGTACAGCTTTAAACATTGAAATCATACTCATTTTTAATAAACTACTGATAGTATAAGAGCCACAAGGAAACTGGAGCAGCTGAGGAAATAAGTAGCATAGTCATGACTTCCATCTGAGGATTTGTCTAGGCACGTACTTTGTTGTGTGTGACTTGAGAATGATCACAAGTTGAAAGCAGATTCTGCATGACATTAGTTTGGATGCTCAATGCAGAGCATTTGCTTGTTTAGTCACAAGATGCCAAAACCACCCAGGCACATTAGCCATGTCAAGAGTGTACAACATCTTTTTTTTTTTTTTAAAGATTTATTTATTTCTCTCCCCTTCCCCCTCCCCCCCCCACCCCGGGGGTCTGTTCTCTGTGTCTGTTTGCTGCGTTGTCTTTGTCCGCTTCCTCTGCTTCTGTTGTGAGTGGCACGGGAATCTGTGTTTCTTTTTGTTGCGTCATCTTGTTAGTGTCAACTTCCTGTGTGGGTGGCACCATTCCTGGGCAGGCTTCACTTTCTTTCCTGCTGGGCGGCTCTCCTTACGGGCGCAGTCCTTGCGCGTGGGGCTCCCCATGTGGGCACAACCCTGCGTGGCAGGGCACTGATCCAACGCAGCATCAGTGAGAGTCGGAAGCCTTTGTCAGTATATCACTAGTCGCGGAATGAAGGTTAAGGTAAAAGACCTTGTAGTGTAGCCTGGTCTTTCAAGATGAAATTCGGAGAGACTGGGTTTCAGTGTACCTCTGCCTAACAGCCATGAAGTGGTATCAGCACTGGAATTTATGCCTTAGAGATCTTGACATCAGTGTCCTTATCTAGGCAGTGTTCCTTTGGAAGGCATTAAAAGAGTCTATTGTATCCTCCCATGAATGTCTGGTTATCTATTGTTACCCAAACATGCTTTTCTCAATTTGTTTACATTCTAATCATGATCCCTCATATTTACAATACTTTCAATTTGTTTACATTCTAATCATGATCCCTCATATTTACAATACTTTGGGCAATCAAGATCATTAATACCATTCCTTTACACAACGTGCTTATCAACTGTAATAGTGAAGTGGAATGGTAGGGAATTGCTTCAGTTTTTTGTTGTTGTTATTCAGATACACTCATTCATATTCTTACCCTCTGTTAAAAACAGAAGTTGAATTTAAGTGTATTTTCTGTCCATTGTGTACATATGGAAGCATGATTGATTAAAACCAACAATAACACAAGTCTTATTTAGCCTGGTCTACCACATGTTGTAATTGCTTACTTTTTGTTTTATACTGTGGTTTGGCTTTTGACCTAATGATGGCATACAAAAATTTCTCTATTTCCTAAATGGCTTTGTGTTTTGTCTGATTTCTTCCCTGGCTGAAAGTCGAGATGTAACTGTTAAGCACATTTCTCATCAAGTCAGTGATTAATTTCCTCTTTAGCTCCAAATTCAGTTTGTTAGTTTCATTCCTACATCAATCTCTCTGCTTTGTTTATACATTTAATGCCTGTTTCCCTTTTATTAGAACTATTGTGTTTTTCTCCATTTGAGGAATGGAATGAAAACTACTACCATTTGGAATTTTTATTTATTTACTTAGTTCTATTCACATTTCATTTTATTCACCTCTTCATTCTTTCATAGCTTTTGTCTCTAATTTTCCTCTTTGAGCTACACACAACTAAACTGGTGGTAGTTTTTGTTATCTCTAGTCATTAAAATGTTAAACACATATTTTGTGATTTAGAATGTTACTAATTAGAAGACCTATTGTATTTAGGGCCATTGTGTGGGAAATTCATCCTGCTTTATTGCATTGCACTGGAGATAGTCTGTGCAGTGTATCACAAATCCCTTTTGCATTTTCAGATTCTTATTTAGAAATAATTGCAGCACAGACCTTGTTATAATGGTTTCACTTGTATTCTTGCATTGTAAACCTTGAGAAACTTTATAGCCATTCTCTAGTAATCTTTGAAATCTCTTAGTACAGTGAAATATACCACCTTTAATAAATTACAGTATTACTTTAGCATAAATTCCTTTGGGTACCAAGTTAGCTGTTGCATTGATGCTTGGTATTATTTATAGGTTTGTATCTAACCTTTGTGGGCTGCTTTGCTTTTATTTTTCTTTTTGCTTGTCACCATACAGTAAAATAATTTTCAAACTGGTGTGTGTACAAAAATAATTTTCAAGAAGAAATCTGTTCAGAGTACTGAAAAAGCAGATCATTCCAACTTTTGGATCTGTACCTTGAGCAATGTAGTAAAATTAAGCTCCCATGATTAAGTAGACATATTGTTTAGCCTTTGAAGGTGTTTCTCAACATTGGAGTAAACTACGGAATGTCTGTAGCCAACAAAATTTGATGCAGGCAACAGCTTAATATTTTTCCTCTGGAGTTTTGAGCCAGATTTATGTCTTTTTCCTTTCCTTCTTCCTTCCCTCCTTTCCTTTTTTTCTGTGGGAGAAATCGATTGACTTTAATTTGATCTCAGAGTAAGCTGTTGATATTTTCTTTAAGTCTAAAAGTCTTCTCTTATATTAAACATTTTTTGAATGGGAGCTTCTATTTCAGTCACAAGTCAGATTGAGTAATCAGTAATAATATCAAATACCTTTTTTGATTTGTAGATGATTGAGATATCAGACTTCATTTTGGAAAGAATAGATTATCCTTAAAAGTCTTTAAGTGTGCAATATTTTGATATTGTCCTCTTTTGCTAAAGATCTAATTTTCTAATTTAGTAATATTTTGTTTTGGATAAATCCATCAATCTTGTGAAATCATTTGGAGGCAAATCATCTCCAACTTGGTAAGTTAAGCATTTTAGAATGAATATTTATGAAACATTTACTTTTATTATAAATACTGGCTGCAAAATCATATTTTGGCTATTTTCCTATATATCAAGTTTTTGACATTATTGTAAAAAATGCAACTAAAAATCATATCTGTAAATGTAAATTATATTAATTTAAAAAATAAGACTATATTAGTCAAGTCTTTCTAAAACAAACAAAAAACTTTACCTTACAATAATTCTTTGCAAAAGAGGAGGAACTTTTTTTTTCAGTGTTTAATATGCCAATAATTTATATTTAACTGGAAGTAAGAAAATGTTTTTTCTTCTCCTGTATAATAAGCTGCAACTTTTAAAAGTGGAGTTTTCCCTTAGTGTATCTAGGCATTGAAGTGATCTTTGACCAGTTCCCTGATAGGATTGTCACACTACCAACAAACATCTTTTTTTTCTATATACTTTTTTCCCTAACATTTTGTTATGAAAATTTTCAAACAGAAAAGTTGGGAAGGGTTATGCTATAAACACCCATATATCCACCACCTAGATTCTATAGTTAACATTTTCTGTATTTGCTTTCTTTTCTCTTTCTCCATCACTCTCTCTACCCTTCCATTCATTTACTTTTTAGTGTATTTCAAAGTAAGTTGAACATATCAGATGTTTCACCCTTACGTACTTATTAATCCATGTCGTTAACCAGGGTTCATTTTTTTTTCTGGGTAAAAGTTGCATACAGTGGGATGAACAAATCTTAAATGTACTCCAGATGAGTTTTGACAAATGCATACATCTGTGTAGCTTAAATCTCTCAGACATAGAATATTACCTTTACTCCCAAAAGTTCCCTCATGCCCCTTTCCAGTCAGTATTCCATCACTGTTTTAAATTTTCACCATAGATTAGTTTTGCCTGTTCTAAAACTTAATTTAAATGGATTCTTAGAGTATACACTCTTTTGTATAAGGCATTTTTTCATTCAGCATTTATATTTGAGATTTGTCAATATTGTATTTTCCAGTAGTTTATTCCTTTTTATTATTCTTAGTTTATTTTTATTGTCTAAATCCAATTTGGGCAGAAATTATTTGTCCCATTCTGAATTCTTAAAGCACTTTATACTTAATTCTAAGATAGTATTACTCACTTTATATCATAGTCACTCATTTATCTCCACCTCTGTTACTTCTAAAGCAGCATGAACATAGTGCCTAAACATAGTGTAGAATATACTCCATAAATACTTAAACAGTCAACCTGTGATTAGAGGTCTTTCTTATAACTTTTGTTATAGAGGCCCCAAACTGGAGTAAAATTATACAGTAAATTACCGGTGTAAAGATAAGTAATTTTAATTACAATCTGATATCAGGTTTGTTTTTTTTTAAGATTTATTTTATTCTCCCCGCCCGCCCCCCCCCCATTCTTTGCATTAACTGTGTCTATTCATTTTATGCTTTCTGTGTTGGCTCGTTGTCATCGTAGGAGGAATCCGGAACTGAACCAGGGACCTCCCATGTGGAAGGGGGGGCTGTGCTTGAGCCACCTCTGCTCCCAGCTTGTTGTATTTCTTATTTTGTTTACTCATTGTGTCTCCTTGTTGTGTCATCTTGTTCTATCAGCCTATCGCATCAGCTCACTATCTTGCTCATCTTCTTTAGGAAGCATTGGGAACCAAACCCGGGACCTCCCATGTGGTAGGCTAGTGCCCAACTGCTTGAGCCACATCCACTTCCCTAATGTCAGGTTTTTCTGCCCCCTGGGAAATCTTTATTTTTTTGGTGAACACATGTAAGACTTTCAAATGATCACAAATTTGAAAGGGAATATAATGTTCTTTATCATATATAGAGATGAAGTATTAAAACTACTACATAATTAGTCTATTAGCAGATTGACATAAGATAATAAGTAAATTAATATGATTCTGAAATTTGACCCTTTATTTCCATTACTTTCATGCCCCTACACACTATTTTCATTATGTTCTTTACTTTGATATTGAAATTTAAAGCCCTTTATATTTTTATTGTATAAAAATCACTAAGTATTCTGTTATTCTTTAAGGATAGCTTATTTGGAAGTAGCATGGGATTGTTGTCTCTTTTAAAACAAGGACAGGTGAAAAGTTAGGAGTCCTGTAGGATATGAGAAGTGGAGAACTTCTTGAGCTCTTGTCCTCATCCCTTCTGTCCCATTATCCCTATCTAGCTCTATATCTCTGTAAATTCAGATATGTTGGTGGGGTCAAAATTTAAAGGTTACTTATGAGTAGAACAAGGGTGATAACTGTAGTTTACTTGAACAAATTTTATAGTGGACAATTTTCATCCATAATACTTTCTGTATTTTGCTGATTTGATCTCACCATTCGCAGTAGTTAGTTAAGCGTACATTAAGTGAACTGCTCCTATCTTGACCATATGTTTACTAAAGCCATGAAACAATTAATGCTTTTTCAGAAGACAAGTGTGCAACATACTGTCTTGCAAAAGAATGTACTGCCTTGTTCACCCCTGTCCGTTTTTAGATCAGGCTAGCTGATGATGAAATGCAGAAGAGTTTGCCACACAGGTGCAGTGTTCTGCAGCTGTTGGAAACATTTTCCTCCTATCTTCTTTACATATAATTATGTTCTGCGTAAACCATTAATGCTAGAAGGGATTTGAGATTTTGAATATCTATTTATAGAAAGGTACCATCTAGAGACATCATTCATCATTTTGGCTGTTGAATATAAAGCCTAGGTGACACTTGAAGTTTCCTAAATCTAAAACTTTCCCTCAAGGTTATGGAGTTTTATAATTATAAGAGCCTACCTTTGGAATCCCAGCATTCTTTTATCATCCTTTCTCCTACCTAGAATCCAATACAGGAAATGTACTTGAAGCCACACTAATGATTTTCTTCATTCACTCAGTGCATTTTAATTGAGTTATCTATAAGGTGATTACAGGTAGTCAAGCCCTGCATGGAGCAGGCAGTCTTTTGGGGGAGACAGATAATATACATCAAAAGACCAGAAAAGAGAACTTCCAGGGAAGGTGGCAGATTAGGGAGTTCCAGGACTCAATCCTGCCACTGAAACAACTATTAAACAGGCAGAAACTGTCTGAAACAACTATTTTGAAACTCCAAAGGCCAGAAGAACACTGTACAGCATTCAGGAAAGAGCAGTAAAGAACTGTATATTGCTCTCTCCAAACCACTCACTGGAGCCCAACCCGAGCCCAACCCCGACTGAAGGCCACCACGGGGTCCAGTTCTTGGCTAGCTGCTTCTGACAGAAAGAAACTTAAAAATCCTCTTCCCCAAGAACAGGGATAGGTAGGCTTGGCTGATCATTGATCACAGCTTTTGATTAGCGAATTCAGATCCTTGAGGCCCAGCTCCGAAGGCAGCTGTTATTCAGCCCTCCCTGGGTAGGGGCAGAGAAGCTGGAGATTTAAAGAATCAGGGCGCTTTTAGGGCTGCAGAGGAAAATTAGCAGAAAGGTTGAATCTGCTAGGCAGCCAGGAAAGCTCAGTTGTGAAAAATTGGAGAAGTTTTTGGTTCTCTTCCTGACTCTCTTCACAGGGCACTTTGGAGCTGGTATGCACCCCTTTGTGGATCCCTGGCCCCTGTTTTTGCTGAGAAAGACCAAATTGGGAAAGTGCCTGAGGAGACAATCCTCCCAGAATTTGCCCTCCAGGCAGAAGTTGGATGAAACAGTGAAAGAGCGTAAAAAGTTATAGCGCAGACAGTCTTGGACAAAGGTCTGCTCGCTGGGAGAGGAAGGTTTGTCCCCTGGGAAACAGTGGCATACAAACTCCTATAAACAGGAGAACTCCAAAATAACCAACAAGCAAAAGCCCAGGAAAAGAGATCTAGAAAAACAGGGAAAACCCTGCACACCAGCATTCACCTTGGGCAGACCTTCGGGATAGGAGAGCTTAAGTTCAAGAAAATCTCTGATTTAGTACCAGCTGGTTACAAAACCAAGAAATAGATACCCAGGGAGTAAACTCTAGAGTTAACGTTTAAAAATATTAAAATGAACCGTATGCAACAAAAGTGTACAAGACAAAGAAACAGGGAATGATGGCCCAACATCATCTGGAAAAATCTAGAAAACACCAACAAAGAAAACAAGAATGTGAACATACTGAATAAAGCCTTTAAAAAATGATCTTTTAAAAAAATGGAGATAAATGAATGAACAAAAGGAGAGAGTCTCAGTAAAGAGATATAAATTTTAAAAGGAAACCAAACAAATACTGGCATTGAAGGCCAAAATAACTGAAATGAAAAATGCCCAGGAGTGTTCAAGAGTAGATTGGAATTGGCAGAAGAAAGAATCAGTGAAACTCGAGGACAAGACGCTTGAAAGGAGTCAGGATGAGGAGCACAAAGAAAAAATATTAAAAATGAAAATAGCCTAATAAAATATTAAAAATGAAAATAGCTATGGGACACCACCAGGCAAACAAGTATATATATATTATAGGCATCCCAGAAGGAGAAGAGAGAAAAGGGCAGAAGGAATAGTCAAAGAAATAATGACAGAGAACTTCCCAAACCTAGCAAAAGACATGAATGTGTACATCTAGGAAGCTCAGAAAATACCATGCAGGATAAACATGAAGAGAAATATATCCTGTCATATATTGACCACACTAGCAAATGTGAAGGACAAGGAGAGAGTTCTGAAAGCTACAAGAGAAAAGCAACATGTTACATAGAAGGGAGTCCCAATTAGATTAAGTGCCATTTTCTCATCAGAAACCATGGAGGCAAGAAGGCAGTGGTTTGAAATACTTAAGTACTAAGGGAAAACAGCTGCCAGCCAAAAATTTTATATTCGGTGAGACTCTTTTAAAAATGAGGAGAGATTAAGACATTCTAGATTTTTAAAAAGCTGAGGGAGTTCATCACCACTAGATCTGCCCTATAAGCAGTGCTAAAGAGAGTTCTTCAGACAGAAATGAAAGGACACTAGACAGTGGTCAAAGCAGCATAAAGAAATAAAGAGATGTGGTAAAGGTAACCATTTGGGTAACTATAAATGCCAGTATTATTGTATTGTTTGGTATGTAACACTACTTTTTTCTTCTTTATTTTCTTTTAAATGTTACATTAAAAAAATATGAGGTCCCCATATACTCCCCACCCCACCCATGCCACCCCTCCCACATCAACAGACTCTTCCATCATTGTGGCATATCCACTGCACCCGATGAATACATTCTGGAGAAGTGCTGCAGCATGTGGACAGTGGTCCACATTGTAGTCCACACTCTCCTCCAGTCCACCCAGTGAGCCACGACAGGACACACAACGTCCAGCATCCATCCCTGCAGCACCACCTAGGACAACTCCAAATCCTGAAAATGCCCCCACACCATATCTCTTCTTCCCTCTCCCGACCATCAGCAGCCACTGTGGCCACCCTCTCCATATCACTACTACAGTTTCTTCCCTTACTAATCACAATAGTTCCCCAGCAGAATGCCAGTAAGTCCACTCTAATCCATACTCTATTCCTCTATCTTATGGACCTGGGATGGCTATGTGCAGTCCCCTCTACATCAAGAGGGGGTTTAGATTCCACATGGTTGATGGATGCAGTTCTCCTGCTTGCAGCTATAGGCACTCTTGACTCCCTGATGTGGTGGTTGACCCTCTTCACCTCCCTGTCAGCTGGCCTGGGTAAGTCCAGGAAACCAGAGGGTAGGAGCTTCAAGTCTGCTGAGGCCCAGGGCCTGGCCATCACATGGACAGTTCAGAGATTCGGGTCCTCTGAGTATACAACAACCCAAACACCAACCACAGGTCCGGTAAAAGTGACAGAAGAGGCATGTGTAGAAAGGTTATATCTGAGTCCAACTTGATCACACTCAGGAACACAAATTCCAAAGTAGGGCCAGCTGACATGGCCCTGAACTCCAGAGCCATCTGCCTTGACCGTAGAACCTGTGGGTTGCTGCAGCTCTCAGGAGAACCAGCACCTGGGTTTCCATCTACCTTGGCTGTCTCTGGTGCCCTGCTGAGGCATGCATAAGCATCACCCCCTGTTGACCTCCCTACTCTTTTTTTGGAGACTCTTAGCCACATAAACTCACTTGTCCTTTCCATTTCCCCCTTTTTATCCAAAGTCAAAAAGCAGTTTTTAACACCTGATATTACATGTAGGCTGAGATATTCTGCCAGTCCGAGCTGACCTCTTTGTTCATGGTCTTTTTGTAGTTACATCGTCAGCTGGTGCTTGGTAGTAATCCCTCAGTGCCAGGGAGGCTCATCCCCAGGAGTCGTGTCCCATGCTGGGGGAAGGCAGTGCATCTACATGCTGAGTTTGGCTTAGAGAGTGGCCACATTTGAGCAATGTGGAGGCTGTCAGGAGGTAACTCTTAGGAACCCCACAGTTATAGGCCTAGTTCATATTTCTGGCACACAGGCTCATAATTGGAGCCATCAGTATCAAGGGCTCATCATTGGACCATCCATCTTTATTGGTCTTTGCCATTGCACTTGGGAGATTGTTGTTGTTCCATTGGGAAATGTGATAGAGGTCCCCTGGTCAGGAATTCAGCACTCTTTCATCTGTTGTTTCCAACTGAAATCACTATGAAAATATCCAAACCTTTCTATGTACCCTGTATACATGCCCTGGAGAACTCCCTCCCAACCGTGTGCAGCCCACCAATGACACCCCACACAAATGCTCCTCCCCAGCCATAGTTGAACCTCTCTGTAGTCCAAAACTTCTTCAAAAAGGAAGCCCAATATATTGCCAGGTTCCCATAATAGAAAAATGGTATATAGTGATGGGTTTAAAGGTTAGATAAAGAATAATAGAAATTCAGAAAAATTAAATAGAGGAAAAATAAATTGGGGTACCAAAGAAATGAAAAAGTGAAAAAGCTTTGTTTTTGACATTTTGCCTTTCATCCCTGCTACAGGTGTTGCCTTGTATATACAGTGGCAAGGCAATTTCTTCCATTTCTTCCTCAGTGTCTTCCTCCTTTCTTTTTTTCCCCTGATTATTAGGTTTCTCTTGACATAAGTTTTAGGTCACAGTAATTCACATATACAATTTATGCTACTCCCACATATCCTACATCAAACTCTTTGTCCCTTCCCCAACAGTGATCTTTTTACATATTCATATTATATTTGCTACAGCTAATGTACAGATATTGAAATGATAGCTTTCAAACATGGTTCCATTTGGGTTTACATTATGGTTTATATTTTAGACTATACAATTTTCTAAATTTTTAGTTATCTTATGTTTTACATTATGGTTTACATTTTAGCCTATAGAATTTTATGCTTTCTGGTGTAATTTAAAATGACCTATATGGGATGACATGATCTTGTGGAACACTTCCATTGCCCCTCAGTTACCCTGATTCCATGTATTCAACACCTCTTTCCCCCTCACCACAGGGCCCACCATGACAATTAATCTTCATTACTTGAGGGACCATATTCAGAGATACTTGCAGAAATGTTGAGGGCTTCACATACTTGACTGCCCTAACCCATTGGGAGCCACCGATTCTCTCAAGAGATACAATTCCCTCTGTTTGAGAACATCAGTCCTCCCCAGGATATGCGTATACCTTTACTCTCATTGTATGGGTCTCCACCCAATGATATAGTCCCCTATGACAAAATGAGCACTCACACATTCCCCAGAAGCTTGCCCTGTGTTAGATGCTTAAGCATCCCAAACAGGCAACCTTCTATATTACATTCTCTAAGGAGTTTTCTCTGCACCACAATTTCAACCACATACCTGGCAATCTCCCATGATCAAATGTTCCCTTCACCCTCTCCCCAATTTTTTGGGCAATCTGACCCATCCTCCGATCCCTAGCGCCTCTAAAGCCCACGCAGCCCCACCGTAAGTTAGCCCTATGCCCCCATTTTATCCCTTCCCTGTACAAATACTTACCTCCAGCTTTTCATAGATTTCACCCAAGTAGCTGTCAGCTCACAACCTTCCTCTACCCTCCAACTACCTAAAAGTTTATCATCCAGTCTTTAACTCTCTGAGAGAGCTTGGTTTACTTATTTCATATCAGAGATGTCATGCAGTATTTGTCCTTCAATGCCTGACTTGCTTCACTCAACATAAGGTCCTCAAGATTCATCCATGTTATCCCATGTGTTTGTACTATTTTTATTCTTATAGCTGAGTAATATTCTATTGTAAGTTTATACCACATTATATTTATCCATTCATTTGTTGATGGGCATTTGGGTTTATTCCAACTTTTGGCAGTAGTGAATAGTGCTGCTATGAACATTGGTGTGCATGTATCAGTTTGTGTCCTTGTTTTCAGATCTTCTAGGTATATATGGCAAATCAATAGCTAGGTTTTTGAGAAACTGTCCTCCAGAATGGCTGGATCCTTCTGCATTTCCACCAGCAGTGGATGAGTGTTCCCATTCCTCCACATCCTCTCCAACAATTGTAGTCTTCTGATTTTTTGATAGCTGCCTGTCTTATGGGAGTAAGATGGTATCTCATTGTTTTGATTTGCATTTCCTTAATAGCTAGGGATTTTGAGCATTTTTTCATGTGTTTTTTAGCCGTTTGTATATTATCTTTGGAGAAGTGTCTGTTCAAATCTTTCCCATTTTTTAAATGGACTTTTTGTTTTTTTTATTTTCAAGATATAGGAGTTCTTTATATTTGCAAGATATAAGTCTCCTATCAGGTATATGGTTACCAAATATTTTCTCCCATTGTGTGGGCTCTTTTTTCACTTTCCTGACAAACTCCTTTGAGGTGCAGAAGGCTTTAATTTTGAGGAAGTCCCATTTATCTGTTCTTTTGCTGCTCGTGCTTTTGGTGTGAAGTTCATGAAGCTGTTTCCTATTACAGGGTCCTGTAGATGCTTCCCTACTTAGCTTTCCAAGGTCTTTATGGTCTTGGGTCTTATATTTAGGTCTTTGATCCATCTTGAGTTGATTTTTGTATAAGGTGTAAGTTGGTAATCCTCTTTCATTCTTTTACATATGGATATTCAGTTCTCCAGGCACCATTTGTTGAAAAGGCTATTCTCTCCCAGTTGAGAGGGTTTGGTGGCCTTGTCAAATACCATATGGCTGTATATATGAGAATCTATATCAGAACTCTCAATTCAGTTCCATTGGTCAGTGTGTCTATCCTTGTGCCAATACCATGCTGTTTTCACTGCTGTAGCTTTGTAGTATGTTTTCAAGTCAGGTAATGTGATTCCTCCAATTTAATTTTTCTTTTTCAATATGTCTTTGGCTATTCGGGGTCTCTTTCCTTTCCAAATAAATTCCATAGTTAGTTTCTCTAGTTCATTAAAGAATGATGTGTTGATTTTTATTGGGATTGCATTGAATCTGTAGATCAGTTTTGGTAGGACAGACATCTTAATAATATTTAGTCTTCTATCCATGAACAGGGAATATTCTTCCATTTATTTAGGTCTTCTTTGATTTCCTTGAACAGTGTTGTGTTATTTTCTGTGTATAAGTCTTTTACGTCCTTAAATTTATTCCTAGGTATTTGGTTTTTTTATTTACATTTGTGAATGGTATTTGATTCCTGATTTCCTCCTGAGCTTGCTCATTATTGGTGTACAGAAATGCTACTGATTTTTGTGCATTTATCTTGTAACCTGTGACTTTACTGAACTCATTTATAAGTTCTAGAACTTTGTTGTAGACTTCTCAGGGTTTTCTATGTATAGGATCATATCATCTACAAATAGTGAAATTTTGACTTTTTCTTTTCCATATTTGGATGCCTTTTATGTCTGGTTCTTGCCTCAGTGCTTGAGCAAGTTCTTCTAAGACTATGTTAAATAGGAGGGCTGATAGTGGGTATCCTTGTCTTGTTCCTGATCTTAGAGGGAAAGATTTTAGGATTTCACCATTGTAAGTGATGTTAGCTATGGGTTTTTCATATATACTCTTTATCATGTTCAGAAAATTTCCTTCTATTACGATCTTTTGCAGTGTTTTTATCAAGAAAGGGTGTTGTATTTTGTCAAATGCTTTTTCTGCATCTATAGATATGATCATGTGATTCCTTCAATCTTTTTATGTGGTATATTACATTAATTGATTTTCTTATGTTGAACCATCCTTGCATACCAGGAATGAACCCCACTTGGTCATGGTGTATAATTTGTTTAATGTGTTGTTGAATACAATTAGCAAGTATTTTGTTGAGGATTTTCATGTCAAGTTCATTAGATTTGTCTGTAATTTTCCTTTCTTGTGGTGTCTTTGTTTGGCTTTGGTACTAGAGTAATGTTGGCTTCGTAGAATGAGTTAGGCATTGTTCCTTCTGTTTCAATTTTTTGGCAGAGTTTAAGCTAGATTGGTGTTAGTTCTTTCCGGAATGTTTTGTAGAATTCACCTGTGAAGCCATCTGGCCCAAGGCTCTTTTTAGTTGGGAGGTTTTTAATGACTGATTGTATCTCTTTACTTGTGATTGGTTTGTTGAGACCGTCAATTTCTTCTTTCATCAATAGAGGCTGCTTATGTGTTTCTAGGAATTTGTCCATTTCCTCTAAATTGTTGTTTTTGTTGGAATATAGTTTTTCAAAGTATCCTCTTATGACAGTCTTTATTTCTATATTTCTGCGGGGATCAGTGGTGATATCTTCTTTCTCATTTCTTATTTTGTGTATTTGCATCTTCTCTCTTTTTTCTTTGTTAATCTAGCTAAGGGTTTGTCAATTTTATTGATTTTCTCAAAGAGCCAGCTCTTGGTTTTGTTTATTTTTTCAAGTGCTTTCTTATTTTCGATTTCATTTAGTTCTGCTCTGATCTTTGTTATTTCTTTCTTCTTCCTTTGGGGTTAGTTTGTTGTTTTTTAACTAATTCCTCCAAGTGTACATTTAGTTTTTCAATTTTAGCTCTTCTTTTTTGATATATGAATTTATGGCTGTAAATTTCCCTCAGTACTGCTTTTTTTTTTTTTTTTAAGATTTATTTATTTATTTCTCTCCCCCCCACCCCAGTTGTCTGTTCTCTGTGTCTATGTGCTGTGTCGTCTTCTTTGTCCGCTTCTGTTGTTGTGAGCGGCACGGGAATCTGTGTTTCTTTTTGTTGCATCATCTTGTTGTGTCAGCTCTCCGTGTGTGTGGCGCCATTCCTGGGCAGGCTGAACTTTCTTTCACACTGGGCAGCTCTCCTTATGGGGCGCACTCCTTGCGCGTGGTGCTCCCCTATGCGGGGACACCCCTGCATGGCACGGCACTCTTTGTGCTCATCAGCACTGTGCGTGGGCCAGCTCCACACGGGTCAAGGAGGCCCGGGGTTTGAACCGCAGACGTCCCATGTGGTAGGCGGACACCCTAACCACTGGGCCAAGTCCGTGTCCCTCTCGGTACTGCTTTTGCTGCATCCCAGGTGTTTGGATATGTTGTGTTATTTTCATTAGTTTCAAAGTAGTTATTAATTTCTTTTGAGATTTCCTCCTTGATCCACTGTTTTTCTAAGAGTGTGTTGTTTAACTTCCAAATTTTGGTGCCAAATCTGGTTCTCTGGCCCTTGTAGATTTCCAGCTTTATTCTACTGTGGTCAGATAAATTATTTTGTATGATTTCTTTCTTTCTGAATTCATTGAGACTTTTTCTGTGGTCTATCTTGGAGAATGATCCATGTGCACTTGAGAAGAATGTATATCCTGCTGTATTTGAGTGTTATGTTCTGTATGTATCGATTAGGTCCAATTCCTCTAATATATTGTTCAAAGTCTTTGTTTCTTTATTGATTCTCTCTTGAGATGTTTTGTCCAAAGTTGATAGTGGTGTATTAAAGTCCCCCACTATAATAGTAAAGGCATCTATTCCTTCACTTAGTTTTTCCAGTGTTTGCCTCACGTATTTGGAGGCACCCTTCTTAGGGGGATAAATGTTTATGATTGTTTTTTCTTCTTGAAAGATTATCCCTTTCACTAATATGTAGTGTCCATCTTTGTCTCTCACAATTGTTTTGCATTTAAAATCTATTTTTGTGATATTAATATAGCTAATCCTGCCCTTTTTTGGTTATTGTTTGCTTGTAAGATTGTTTTCTAGCCATTCACTTTCAACCTCCTTGAATCCCTGGGTCTAAGATGTGTTTCTTGCAGACAGCATATAGATGGGTTATATTTCCTTATCCATTCTTCCAGTCTGAGTCTCTTGACAGGTTAGTTTAATCCATTGACATTCAGTTTATTACTTTCAAGGAATTACTTATATTAGCCATATTTTCTTTGGATTTGCATTTGTCATATTGTTTGATTTTCTTTTTCTGTTTTTGTCTTTTTAGTTGCTCTTACACTCTCCTCCAACTCTGTCTCTCTTGTTTGTTTCTTCCTGCAGAACTCCCTTTAGTATTTCTTGAAGAGCAGGATTCTTGTTGGCATACTCTCTTAGTTTCTATTTATCTGTGAATATTTTGAACTCTCCATTATTTTTGAATGCTAACTTTGCTGAATAGAGTATTCTCGGTTGGAAATTTTTTTCTTTTAGTACCTTTCCTCCATGGTTTCAGATGAGAAATCAGCACTTAATCTTTTAGAGCCTCCTTTGTATGTGATGGTTCTCTTTTCTCTTGCTGCTTTTAGTATTTTCTCTTTGTCTTGCATGTTGGATAACTTAACAAGTATATGTCTTGGGATAGGCCTGTTGGGATTTATGCTGTTTGAGATGTGTTGTGCTTCCTGGACATGTACATCCGTCTCCCTCAATAGATTTGGGAAGTTTTCAGCCATTATTTCCTCCGACACCCCTTCTGTCCCCTTTCACTTCTCTTCTCCTTCTGGGATGCCTATAATATGTATTTGCACGTTTTGCATTGTCATTCAGGTCCCTAAGCCCCTGCTGGATTTTTATTGACCAGTTCTACTATCTGTTTGATTTCAGATGTACTGTCTTCCACATCACTTAATCTCTCCTCTGCCTCTTCGAGTCTGCTGTTATTTGCTGAGAGTGTATTTTTGATTTCTTGAGTTGTGCTGTTCATCACCATCATATCCGTTATATTTTTGTGTATGATTGCAATTTTTTCTGTATTCTCTCCAATTGTTTTCTTCATATTCTTAATCTCTTCCTTCACCTCATCAAATTGGTCCCTAATATATGTTTTGAGATTTTTAATTACTTGTTTGATGTTCTGCTCCTCTTCCTGGTTTTAGTTTGTTCATTGGATTGGGGCATGTTTTCCTGATTATTGGTTTGTTTTGTAGTTTTTTGTTGCTATCTGGTCATCATTTTATTTTGACGGGTTTAGTCAGTTGCTTAGCTTCTTTGTCTAGTTTGGAGTTTAATTAGTTGTTGTTTTTGCATGTGTGTTAAGTCTTCTCTTTGTCACTTTGTTCTTCTTATTCAATTTCCTAGTTGTTGGCTAAGTTCACTTGAAGGAAAATATTAGGGCCAGAGAAAGCAAAAGGAGTAAGAAAAGAAAATGAATAATAGTAGTATTGATAGTATTAACAGAGGAACCATGTGAGATATAGGAGAATGGATATTAGACTCATGTAAGGTATGTAGAGTTATAACAGTAAGAAAAGTAGAGTATGTAAAAATCTCAATATGGGGAAGAATACAGTGTGAATTAAAAAGCCTGTGTGTTCAGGAGAGAGGGAAAGAGAAAAGAGAGGACAATAATGTAGAGTGAATATAAGGCAGAAAACAGAACAAAGGTATTAGTAATAAAATGTAAAAAAAAACCGGGACAAACAAAGAGAGGTGTAATGTAAGAGAAGCAATCAGTGATGGAGGATAGAAAGATGTAGAGGAAAGGGAATAGTGTTGGTGGCCAAAATCAATACACACAGAAAAGAATAAATGTAGGATGAGGAAATACAGCAAATGTGAAGCTCTCCCTGCAACACCTAATGTAAGAAGAATAAGAAAGCAGAGAGAGAGAAAAAAAAAGGGAACAAAAGGGAGTGGGGAAGTAAGCCAGAAAAAGAAAAAGAGAAAGAAAGGAAGAAGGGCCTTTGGGGGATAAAGAGGAAGGGAAACCCAACCAAATACTAGGGAAAGTTTCAAGCAAGGAATCCTGTTCGTAGTTAATAAAACGCTTAGGGATCTAATATTCCCCCTTTTCTCCCTTCCTCACTTCCCTCTCTCCCAGGCTGCAGGCAAGCTGCCTGAGAGGTCCGGTAGGAGATTCAAGTGGGTCCTTGTTGAATCAGCTCCACACAGAAAACAGTGACTCTTAATTTCCAGAGAGAGAGCACCCACACCTCACCAGGAACCCCAAGTATGCTACTGGAGGTTTGGAAAACACCTACAGTCCCTCTCCTTTAGGTATGCTATGAGAGGTCTAGTTGATTTTCTGACTCCACCTTCTCCCAGGCTGTTTCCTATCCCAGGGTATTCAGGTGAGTGAGGCTTTCTCAGCAGATTTCGCCACTGCTCTCTTCCCAGACTCTCCCTAAGCCAGCCGGTATGCTCCTCCAAGCGCGAAAAAAAGAAAAGAAAAAAAAAGGGGGGGGGGGAACACCAGAAAATCTAACCCACACTAGCCAGGCCCCCTTACTACACCCCCCACCGAATCCCTCCCACCCACGGAGTCGGTCCAAAACCAGAGGGCTAAAGCAATCCCGGACTTCCGGGAGCGCTGGACTTGGGCAAGGGAAGTCCAGGACTCTGCAGACCCAGGGCTTGTAGGTCCGTGGAACACGGGCTATGGGGACTCAGGGGACACGGACCTTGGGACCACACATCTGGGGACCATGGGGCCCAGGAACGCCACCACACAACCAACAGATCTCCGAGAACATGGCGGCCGCCAGCCCCAGGGGGAAGGGTCCCGCCAGTCCACAGCTTCCGACCTTTGTACTTGTAAGCTGCAATTCTACCTTTAGCAAGCACCACCTCTACCACTTTCTCTCCAAATCGATGTCCACCTGTAACACTACTTATGTAACATACCAAACATCTGTAACACTACGGGTGCTAAAATGCAAAGACATTAAAAAGTAATGATAGATCTAGGTTTTTGAACATACAGTGTACAAAGATATCAGTGTTAACAAGTACAAAATATGGTGGGGCCAGGAGGGTATAGAAAAATGTATGTGCATACCATCAAAGTTAAGTTGATACCAAACCAACTGTAATTTATATACTTTAAGGATGTTAAATTTTATCCCTGCAGAAATCACATGGAAAACAGATAAAAAGTATATCCAAGTAGAAATGAGAAGGCACTCAATGTGGTATACCACAAGAAAACAAATAAATATAAAAGTAGGCCTTAGCAGGAGAGAGGAACAAAAGAGATATAAGACTTAGAAAGGCTAAATAGAAAAATGGCGGAAGAAAACCTGTATTATCAGTAGTGACTTTAAATGTAAATGTGTTAAACACTCCAGTCAAAAGGCAAAGATTGTCAGAATGGATTAAAAAATATGGCCCAACTATATCTGTCTGTAAGAGGCTCACCTTAAAAGTCAAAGATACAAGTAAGTTGATGGTGAAAGGAAAAATTATGCCATGCAAGTAGTAACCAAATAGAGTTGGAGTGGCTATACTAATTTCAGATAAAATAGACTTGAAGTAAAAAAGTTATGAGGGACAAAAATTCCATTCACAATTGTAACTAGAAGAATTGAATATATAGGAATAAATCTAACCAAGGGTGTAAAGGACTTGTACACAGAAAACTATGAAACAGTCCTAAAAGAAATTAAAGAAGACCTAAGTAAATGGAAAGATGTTCCATGTGCATGGATTGGAAGAATAAGTATTGTTAAAATGTCAATACTACCCAATGCAATTTATAGAATCAATGCAATCCCAATCAAAATTCCAACAATCTTGTTTGCAGAAATGAAAAAGCCAATCATCAAATTTATCTGGAAGGTTAAGGAGCCCAGAACAGCTAAAGCTATCTCGAAATAGAGGAATGAAGATGGAGGACTCACACTTCTTGAACTTAAAACTTATTACAAAGCCACAGTAATCAAAAGAGCATGGTACTGACACAAGGACAGACATAAAGACCAATGGAATGGAATTGAGAGCTCAGAATTCAACCCTTGATTTTTGACAAGGTGGCAAGTACCTCACAACATATACAAAAATCAACTCAAAATGAATCAAAGACCTAAATGTAAAGAGCTAGAACTATAAAACTCCTGGAAGAAAACATAGGGAAGCATCATCAGGACCTTGCATTAGGCAGTGGTTTCTTAGACTTCATATCCAAAGCACAAACAACAAAAGAAAAAAATAGATAAATGTCACCTCATCAAAATAAAAACCTTTTGTTCCTCAAAGGACTTTATTATGAAAGTAAATAGACAAACTAAAAATGGGAGAAAATCTTTGAAAACCACATATCCATTAAAGGATTAAAATCCATTATATATAAAGAAATCATTCAACTTAAGAAAAACACTTAACCTAATTTAAAATGAGTGAAAGACTTGAACAGATATCTGTCCAAAGAAGATACACAATGGGCCAGAAAACCCATGAAAAGATGCCCACCATCATTGGCCAACAGGAAGATGCAAAGCAAAAGCACAATGGGATACCATTTCATATCCATTAGAATGCCTGCTATTTTAAAAAAAAGAAAAGAAAAGAAACAACAAATATTGGAGAGGATACAGTGAAATAGGAACACTCATTCATTGCTGATGGCAGTGTAAAATGGTACAGCCGTTGTGGAAGATAGTGTGGTGGTGTTTCCTCAGAAAGCTACATATAGTACTACCATATGACCTGTGAATCCCGCTAGTAGGTATATACCCAAAAGAATTGAATACAGAGACTCAAAATGTATTTTCACACTGATATTCATAGTAGCTTTATTTACAGTTGCCAGAAGATGGAAGCAGCCCAAGTGTCTGTCAACTGATGAATTGATAAATAATATGTTATATACTTACAATGGAATGTTATTCAGCAATAAAAAGGAATAAAGCTCTGGTACATGCCATAACATGCATGGACCTTAAAGACCTCATGTTGAGTGAAATAACCTAGACACAAAAGGATAAATACTGTATGACCTCACTAATTTGAAACAATTAGAATAAGCAAACTCATAGAGTCATAATCTAGAATATCGTTACTAGGGGTTGGGGTGGGGATAGAGAATGGGAAGTGAAGGCTTAAAATGTACAGGGTTTTTATTTGGAATGATATAAGTGTTTTTGTAGGATGGTAGCACAACATTGTGAATGCAATTAACAACACTAAAATATATATCTGAATGTGATTAAAGGGGGAAATGTTAGATTGTATATAAGGTAACAATAAAAAAGTTTTAAAAACATCCTTGGAAATACATTATATAAACAGTGAACCCTAAGTTAAACCATGGACTTTAATTATAAAAATTTGCTATTATCAGTTTTAACAGATGTTCCCCACCAATGCAAGGTGTTCGTGGTCGGGTGGTATATTGGGATTCTGTAGTTTATGCATTGTTTTATAAATCCACAGTTTCTCTAATAAAGAAAAAAAAATACTTTAAAAAAAGCCCCTACCCAATCTCCAAGTATGGTAGTTTTGAATATAGCGTGTCACTGCTACTGAAATGTCCCCACCATTCCACTTTGGCATTAAAAAAAAAAGCTTATAACAGTGATAGGAACTATAAAGGAAAGATATGGGTGCTGCAGGAGAACAGATATAGCCTAGAAAGTGTTCATAAAATGCTTTTCTGTGGAGGTAATGTTTAAACTAAGGTCTGATGAGTAGGAATTACCTAGGCAATGAATGGGATTTAAACTGTTCAGGTAGAACAAACAGTATGTCTGAAGGCTTCAGTTCCTTGAATTTTCCTCAGATTTTTCTTCCCTTTGGTGGTATGAGTTATTTTTCTCTAGACTTACTTTTGTTCATATATTATGGTTAAGAGTTCAGGTTTTTGAGTTGCCTAGGTTCAACTCCTAGTTTTATCACTGATTAGCTGTGTGACCTTGGGAAATTTTCTTCACTCCTCTAAGCCTCAGATTTCTAATCTGTAAAATGGGTATAATAATATCTACTTTATAATGTTAATTGAAGGAATTGCTCAATCAGTATAGGGCCAGGCCCACATAATTACTGTCTTTATAGGTATATTTCAATTAAATTAATGGCATTCATCTTCAGAAAGTGATTTGTCTTATCATTCAAGTGGCAACATAGATGCTGCCTCCTTAGACCATCCTAGCTGAAGCACTCTGACTTACTTTGCCTCGCTTTATCTTCTTCAAGTTATGTATCTGGACCTTACATCTTCTTTTTTATATGTTTGATTATTTTTTCCCCTGGACTAGAATCAAGTGCTTTAAGAGCAAAGAGTTTATTTTGTTAGTGCTGTGAACCAACATTGGTTGTGTAGTATGGTGCCCCACATATGATAAGACACTCATTACTTATTTGTCCATTGACTGACTGTTTTATTGCTTGCAACTAACTCTGGATACTTTAAAGTCTCTTCTTTAGATTACTTTGGTTATCTGTGGAATGTTACACAGCTAAGAAAAATGAATTGTTGATTTTAGGAACTTATCAGAAATCTAGTTTTGTTGACTAATGTAGAGAATTGGATTTTGGCATTAGAGTATTTCCTGACTGCCATGTTTGCAGAATTGCTGCCCTCCAGTCTGAACTTGTTGAGGGCAGGGCTTACATGCATTCAGTTTTAAATCTCCTGCAACTAGCAAAATGCCTGGCACATAGTAGGCATTTCATATATATATTTGTGAATATTTTATGTTTTGAAAATGAAGCCAAATGAGAATGCTATTTAGATGTGGAATGGTACTAAAGTAGAAATTGATTTTTTAAAACTGATGCTGTGTGTAAGCACTCTAACAGTATTATGAAATTATGAAACACAGTGTCAATGGCAGCCGAGAGGAGAGAAGTGATTAATTCTGTCTGTATGGGCCCATGGAACATTTTATATTTTGATATAAACTACTTGTAACCCCTTAGACTACAAATAGAGAACTTATTTTGAAGAGAAATTTCCCGTCATCTAAGAGATAAATGTGTTCTCCAAAAGCACTGTCTTCTCCCCTCCCCCATTCCCACCCCTTTTGGGTGTTTTTGATGCATTACTTGGTAGGGAGATTAAAAGCTAATGATTCAAAATCTGAAGGTTCTAGAGAAGAATGCTTTCCTTAAAACAAGTATAACAAATATTTTTTTGTAGTTATTTCTATAATGTAGAGAATGTGGGCTTCAAGCCATCTTTTTGAATCCTAGCTCATAAACTGTTTATTTAAGGAAGCATCCTTACTTCACCATACCTCACTTTCTTTGTCTACAAAAACGGGCAATACCTACCTTAAAAGTGTCATTTTGAGGATGAAATGAAGTACCTGATGAGTACATGGTATTAGCACGCTTGATACCCAGTAAGAGCTCAATAAATATAACTTTTTATTCAAAGAAAATGGTTGCAGAGTGATTGTTTCTCTTACAGCCTTAATTGGTCATTAATTGGTGAAGCTATTATTCTAGGAGACAGCAGTATGCATTGAATCTTCTATTCTTTCAGCATATATTTAGCGCCCAGTATCTGTAAGGCATTAATAGGGATTTTGAAGTCTTAATGGGTGAAGAAATGGACCAAATAGTAGTAAAGATAAGGAGAGTAAAAACAATAGGAGTTCTGAGAAGAGAAGAGTCGCCATGAACTGCAGTGGTTAGGCATCTTGCTTGACTATAGCAGAGCTACAAAATGGGCCTTCAAGTTAGAATAAAGGAGCAGAAAAACATTGTGCCTAAAGAAGACCAGAAGGATCAGAGGCTAAGAACCTTCCTGGCCAAATATTTTTGTGTACTAATAATGATAGTAGTTCCAAGGATTCAGAGCAGAAAATGTTGAGGTAGACTGAAATTGTCTGTATTGATCCAGAGATAGCCAGATGAAAAGCAACCTGACTGTACTATTCCTCTGTTTTCCTGGGTCATAAATAGCAGATCATGTATTCTCCAAATGCTTAGAACTATTAAACTTAACCCAGACAGTGGCCTATCCTTATTATATGTGCCTTTCTTTTCTTTTAAATCATAAGCCAAATAACATATGCTTCCAATTCTCTGAAGCTTCTCACTCAGAGTAAAATATAAAAGTCCTTTCAGTTGTCTTCAAGGCTCTACATGATACATATCTACTGACTCCTTAAATAGTTTTGTTTTTTTGAGGTACCGGAGGTTGGGGATTGAACTCAAAATCTTGTGTATGGGAAGCCAGTGTTCAACCACTCGGCCACATTGGCTCCCCTGAGTTGTTTGTTTGTTTTGCTTGTTTTTGTTTTTTTTTAGGAGACACTGGTAACCAAACCCTAGACTCCCCGTGTGGGAAGCATTTGCTCAACCACTTGAGCCACACCTGCTCCCTCCTTCAATAATCTGACTTCATTTCCTAATCGTGCCTTCTCATCCACTCTGTTCCAGCCACACACTCCCTCCTTCTTCCATTTTCAGGAATAATAAGGTAGGCTACTTTCTCTCAGTCACCTTTCCCTCTTCTCCCTTAGATTTCTATTCAAATGCCATCTTGTTAGTGAGTCCTTCTTTGATCATTGAATTTAAAATCCCCTCCCCACCCCACATCTCAAACCCCATTCCTGCTTCTTTTCTTCCCAAGCGTTTATACTATTTTCTAATTTATTTTCTTTGTTTCGGTAACCCTGCTAGAACATAAACTATGAAGGCAGGGATTTTTGGTTTTGTTTTTTTTTAACTGATCGCCACATGTCCGGTGCCTAACACAAGGTAAGTACTCAATAAATATTTGTCAGGTGAATATACTTTATCTTTCTAAGCTGTAAAAGAAGAACTTTGATAATCACAGACTTTTCTTTTACTACCACTGAGTAACCAGAATTGAGCCAACTGATGGGTCATTAAGCAATTTATCTGGTCAACATAAGCATAAACTATAAAAGATATCTATAGATATGTTCACAATTTTTTCCCTTTTTTTCTGGGAATTCATAATTGCAGATAAATTTGATCTCGGCTTGAAATAAAAGAATATCCAAGTTTACATTTGACAGAAAGGATCAGTAAAACTAGTAATATTTTTGGAATTGGTGTGTGGGGAGGTTATTTAGAGACAGAGAATCAACATTGTGTCTAATAAATAGAGAAGTCTTACAAGATGAAAATTAATGCCTTGCAGCAAAATGTTTTGGGAAACCTTTGGAAGATTTCTAGGAATGTAGCAGGAAACATGTAATTTGATTTTTATGATCAGGGAAGAGAAGTTAGAAAATACCATTTACAGAGGGAAGTTTGGTGTATTTGAGGTTTGAAATAATCTGAACAAGAAAATTGAAGAAGAAATGACTGTACCAGGAGAATTTGAGGAAAAGTGATATAAAAAGAAAACTTAAGAATAAACAATACAAAAAGAGGAGAATACTGAGTCAAAAATGGCTTCATGATTGTTCATTTAAGGGAATGGCAGAATGAATTTTGAAGTACCATCATGGTATTATCATTACTGTAGGATAAGAAACGTAATTCAATCTCAGGTCAGTCCCTAGAAAACAGGCTGGCTAATAAGATGGTAAATTTTTACTGGAATAAGGTTTCTTTCTTACAGTTGACTAATAGGGGAGATATTTTCACAAAGGATAAGTTTGTGTTGTTTCTTTTAAGACTAGGTAATTTATATGAGATAAAAATATTTTTGTGTTTTTAAAAATACCGAAATGGTTTGGGGAAGAAAAGTTGTATGTATGAAGATACATCTTTTAGAAATTAGAGGACTTTTAGTTTTGTTAGAGTTGTTTTTGTATGGAATTTATTTTCTAAAACTTAACCTCAAGTTTAGGTTTTATGTTTGATAGTTTATTAGATCTGTCTTTTAATAGGCGTCAGCTATTAAAAGACATTTGGGGGAAGCGGCTGTGGCTCAATCAGTTGGGCTCCCGTCTACCATATGGGCGGCCCTGGGTTTATGTCCCAGGACCTCCTTGGGAAGGTAAGCTGACCCACAGATGCTGCAGAGTGCTGCCGTGCCCACAAGCTGCCACAGAGGGCCAACTCAGCAAGGTGATGCACCAAAACAAGGAGACAAGCAAAAACACAGAAGAGTGCACAGCGAATGGACACAGAGAGCAGACAGCAAGCAAGCTGCAAGGGGGGAGGGGGACTAAAGTAAATAAATACAGACACAGAAGACCACACAGCAAGCAAAAAGCCACAAGGGGGGGATTAAAGAAAAAAAACATTTGGGGAAAAAATTTTAATGGAAGTTGTCTAGGGTGGCTTTTTAGATATGTTAAACTCCCAAATATCTTATTAGCCCATGGCAAAAGAGGCAGAAATCTAGAAAGAGATGAATGGCAAGCAATGTTTTTCAACAGAATCATTGTTCCTCCTTTTTTGGCTTTCTCCGTGTTATCCTATCACTCTCTCTTCCGAGTTGCTTAGAATATATACCCTTCTCCAGCCTCCTGCAGAATTTTATACTTTGGTCAATTCTGTAGAATAAGGAAAAGTAGACTTAATGTTGATAGCACAACTAGCACTTTTTGTGGACTAAATGTATGTGTGATATATAAACTTGAATAACACATGGTCCCTGTCTTGAGAAACACAGCAGACCAGTCTGGTGAAAGAACATCCACAATTTACAGTAAATACTTTAATAGAGATATTGTAAGAGCTAGTTTTCCATTTGATAGTCTTGAGAAAAAGTAATTTTGTTTACAGTCAAAAAGTAATGCTAGCATGGGCTTTCTTCATAGGGACTAAAGCCTGTTTCATAGAACCTGGACATGTACATATTTTTTAGAGTTGTACTTCTTACAAAGAGCAAATAAAATATTTGATTTTTAGTATTGTTTCAATAGTTTTTTATGAGCAGATTGAAAAGGCTACTTTTGGCAGTATGTTAGGCTAGATATAACTTTATTTTAAATTGTTCAAATTTTACATTAAAAAGTTAATATTATTAAAAATAAGATTTTTTTAGTACAAACGTGTGATTCTCAAATTTTATTTAATCTTTAAGTTACATTGTATCTTCTCCCCCCTTTTGAGTTACTGTAATCCTCTTTCACAGTTTTTTTCCCAGCATAAAAATCCTTTTGATGTATAGAAAAATGTTATTTAAAAATCTGTCAGCAAAATCCCTTTAGATTATAACAGGATACATTTTTTATTGTACCTTGTTAAACTGGTTTTACACATGAACTTTCTTAGAATCACACAGTTCCTAGTTCCTATGGGACTTCCTGTTTTCTCAAATAAAAATAGAAAAGTGTCTCAGAAAGGAAACCTAGTCAGCTTGAACTACTTTGTATGAGCAGTTTGACTTAATTATAACCTGAATTATAGAGATATAGAATCTAAAAGCTTTGAATATTTTTGCATATAACTGAAAATGAAATAATTGATAAGGGAGAGATTCTGTATAATAACCATGAGATATGCTGTATATTCGGCTATAAACTTGTTTGTGTCTTTTGGGGAGAGAAAATAAAAGAGGTTGAATGAAAAAGTGGTAAATAAGGTGATATTTTATTGGAAATTCAGATTGTTTAACACTGAGAATTAATTCTTAGCTACTTTTACCTGGAAATTTTTTTTCTTGACACTTTTCCAGATGTTAGCAAGGATTAGGAAGTCTTGTGTGTTTCTTTGTTTTTTAATCATTTGAAGTCAGAATTTTAAATAAATCATCAGTTTTGAAGTGTCTTGTAGATTCCTTAAGTAGTTAATTGCATTAGTTTATATTTTGAAGAAAAATCAAGTTAAGGCCAAAACAAGTGATACAGTCATTAACAATAACAATAGGTAACACTTATTGAGTGCATATTAAATGCCAGGCATTATGCCAAGTATTTTATATGGTTTATCTTGTTAATCTTCACAACACCTAAATAAAGTGGGTACCATTATTATCCCTCCTTTTTAAAGGAAAAAACTTCATCTTAGAGTGGCCAAGTAGATGCTAGTTCAAGGTCTTATCTCTAGTAAGTGGCAGAGTTGGGACTTGAACTCAGCCCCTCTAACACCAGAGCACCTGCTCTCAATGACTGTAGAGAAGCAGCACAAATTTAAGGAGAATGGTAAAATTGGTAAGTCTGAAAATTAATTCCCTAGTTCTGTTATCATTAGTTTGTCTACATTTTGTTTGCATGTTTATGTTCAGTTTTAGCAAAGTACATGTTGGCATTTCAGAGGGCTTCTTTAGGGAAATTCTAATTCTCACGCATAAGTGATGCTAATAGTTTTCTTTTTCCTTTCCTTAATAGTACAAAACCCTGTTGGTGAAACATTTGGGAAAATACAAGTAAGTAAAAGATCATAATGCTGATATTTCATGTCATGTTTTATATAATAAAAGCATTAGTGTCATGTCGACTAAAAATAGTGAATTTTTAGGTTCTTCAATGCTGAAGCAGTAAGTTTTCTTATTCTGAGATTCCTTAACCGTAGTATAATTAAATTTGATACAGATTTGCTCTTAAGAGCTAAACTATTTATCACTTTAAGTAAAAGCCAATTGCCAGGAAAAAAATGACAGTAGTGTGTTATTTAGGGGTCTGGTCTTACCCTTAGAATTATGCCTGTTGTCTAAGTTTTTGGATGCTTAGCAGACTTGTCCTCTTTGCCCTCATCTTGTCTCTCTTTGGATCCTTTGCACATTGGCATCCCTGTTCAACCATGAGGAAGGCAAATGATTTAGAAATGAGACATATCCCTTAGACTACCCATTTATGATTCCTTTTCCTTCTTAATACTGTAATATTTATTAATTTTAACCTCAATTTCATTTACATCTAATATTTTTGAATTATCAATTGAAAATTAAGGTGCTTGAATTTATAATAAAAGTTGTTAATTTTTTTTATTATATGAACTGACCATTGTATAGGCCAATGTAGAAGATATTACCTTTTGTACTAAAGGATATATATTATAATGTATAATCAGACCCACAGTATATATTACTTTTGATTGTTAGAGTGGGGCTTTGAATGATTGTTTTTAGTACTATTCTGTTGTGGTGATATGTGTTTTTAAGAAAGTTGACCTTATCGGTAACAATATTTCATATAATACTGCTACTAGCATCGTAATTTTGATTTAATATATACTCTTCAAACATTGGAAATACAAAACTTTATTTTCTTCTGTATAATTTTCCCTATAAGGAAACTGAAGTTCTGAACCTCTAAATAATAGTAATAATTATGATCATGATAGTGGCAGTCCTTTTATATTAAATGTTTATTCTTTGCCAGGCACCATGTTAAGTGTGTAAAGTTCATTAGCATCATTTATTCAGAGACTTAATACAAACAATTGAAAATATGTTAAAGGAGATAATTGGCTCAGGATAGAAAAAGGAAATATTCAAAAGTGACAATATATGAGAAATTTTGTGGAGTTACCCTTAGTTTGATTTTTTTTAATCCCAAGAATAAGCACTTTGCTTTGGAGAAAGATAACCAGACCATACCAGAAAGATAATTTAAAGGTAGCTATTTTAACTTAGAAAATTATATTTGTTCATTGGAAGGTGCCTTAACAGCTTACTTTAAATATGTGTTTATTTGTCGATCTTTAGCTGGTTGGTAGAGTGGTTTAGTAAGGAAGACAGCAATTAGATATATTTGAAGCTGAAATGTTAGGAGACAATCTGAAAAGCAGTCAGAATGGAGGAATGGAAGAAGACTTTAATGTTAATATTAATAAGACTATAAGGCAGGGTGATGTCATCAGTAAGGCGATGTACGACAGCCCCTGGAAAAGTCTTTCCTGAGACTCATCTAATAAAAGGACAAATCCCACTTGCGTTGAACTCTGGAAGATAGATTGGAGAAGGACCTCACAAACACTAAATCAAAGTGATTTTTTTTTATCTTAATTTTTTTGTCTTTATTTATTTTTTTAATATTACATTAAAAAATATGAGGTCCCCCCACCCCCCTCATCCCCCTCCTCCCCTCATAACAACCATCTCCTCCATCATCATGAGACATTCATTGCATTTGGTGAATACATCTCTGAGCACCAATGCACCTCATGGTCAGTGGTCCACATCATAGCCCACACTCTCCCACAGTCCACCCAGTGGGCCATGGGAGGACATACAATGCTTGGTAACTGTCCCTAAAGCACCACCCAGGACAATTCCAAGTCCCGAAAATGCCCCCACATCACATGTCTTCCTCCCACTCCCTACCCCCAGCAGCCACCATGGCCACTTTCTCCACACCAATGCCACATTTTCTTCGATTACTAATCACAATAGTTCATGAATAGAATGTCAGTTAGTCCACTCTAATCCATACTCTATTCCTCCATCCTGTGGACCTTGGAATGGTTGTGTCCACTCCACATATATATCAAGAGGTGGCTTAGATTCCACATGGATGCTTAATTGCAATTTTTCTTACATTGAAGGTACCATTGCTTTAGTCTTCTTGGCCAGATGTTTAGACTATATACCGTGGCAATATTCTTCTCTCTGTACTCCTTTCATAGGTATTTCTGTTTCCAGGCCAGATGTACATTATGGCCAGGGTAATACTTGTGCAGACTGATGCACAAGTCTACTTTTCTTTCCTCCTTCTCAGTTTACAGAATGAAGTCAAGAATTAGTTTTGGCATCCAAGGCTCCCTGGCAGTTGACTCCAAATTATTTTTTTAGTAGCCTGCGTGTTGAACTAGGCTACTGGTGTGTAACAAATATTATGAATGTATGCATGCCCCATGCCTTTACTCCTGCTGTTTCCTTCTTCCCAGAATGCTGGTCAATTCTTTTCTTCCTGTGAAGTCCAACTCAAATAGTCTGTCTCCCATAAATGGGGCTTCCCACCCCCTTCTTCTGTATTTGCATTATACTTTGTTTACAACTGTAATATAACACTTAAGAGTAGGAACCACCTTGTTCCCTGGGTCTCTCACTTTGCCAAGAACAATTCTTAACCCCTAGTAGATAGTCATTAAATATGTGTTTCATTTTAATGGTTCATAGATACATGTGGGGCCACTTTGGGAGAACAGGAAAAGTTAAGGTCAGTCAAAGTGTCAATAGTCATACTCTTATTTTTATGTGGTTTGAGACTGGTTAAAAACAAACAAAACAGGCGGTGGACTTGGCCCAGTGGTTAGGGCGTCCGTCTACCACATGGTAGGTCTGTGGTTCAAACCCCAGGCGTCCTTGACCCATGTGCAGCTGGCCCATGTGCAGTGCTGATGCGCGCAAGGAGCGCCCTGCCACGCAGGGGTGTCCCCCGCGTAGGGGAGCCCCACGCACAAGGAGTGCACCCCGTAAGGATTGCCACCCAGCAGCGCAAAAGAAAGTGCAGCCTGCCCAGGAATGGTGCCGCACACATGGAGAGTTGACACAACAAGATGACACAACAAAAAGAAACACAGATTCCCGTGCCGCTGTCAACAGAAGAGGACAAAGAAGACCCAGCAAATAGACACAGAGAACGGACAACCGGGGTGAGGGGGGAAGAGGAGAGAAATAAAAAATAAATCTTTAAACAAACAAACAAACATACCCTATTAATGATCACCTAGATGTGATAGAGGACCTCATGGTTGTGCCTGACAAAATCTCTGAGGTTGTTGACCTTCTAAAGAAGGTTCCAGATATTGAGAGGCTTCTGAGCAAAATTCATAAAGTGGGGTCTCCCTTAAAGACCCAGAACCACCCAGATAGCAGGGCTGTAATGTATGAGGAAACTGCATACAGGGGGAAAAAATTATTGATTTTCTTTCTGCTCTGGAAGGATTCAAAGTAATACATAAAATTTATAGGGATTATGGAAGAAGTTGTTGATGACTTTAAGTCTAAAATCCTTAAACAGGTCATTATTCTCCAGACAAAATACTGAAGACTATTTTTCTGACTTGACTATTGAATTGAACTGATAGGATATAGCCTTTGACCATGAAAAGGCTCAAAAAAACTGGACTGATTACTCCCAAAGTAGGATTTGACTCTGATTATGGCAAGCTCTTGCTGACATAAGAGAAAATGAACAGAGCCTCCTGGATTAAAGAGAAGCAGCACAGTCGAATTGGCTGCAGGACCGTAGTTTGCTGGGGGATTAATAGGAACCATTACCAGCTGGAAATTCAGAGAGTTTTACCACCTAGAATTTACCAGAAGAGTATGAGTTGAAATCTACCAAGAAAGGCCCTAAACGATCTGGACCAAAAACAGTATACATAGGATGCATTGTATAAAGAAGAAAGGAGGTGGGGAGGGGTTTACCTGGATGATGGGGCAGTTTATCTACTGTTCTATTTTCAAATGAGATAAATTATTTGGTAGATATTTTTTCTTAGAATTGGATATTTTATAACTTTTCTTAATTTTAGGAAAGTGAAAAAAATCTTATGATGAACACATTATACAAGCTTCATGATCGATTGGCACAGCTTGCAGGTAATTGTTTTAACATTCATGGTTTCTAAAAATCTTTTGAAAACTTAATTTGCATATGTAGCATACAGTATCAGTAGAAATTGTGTTTCCCAAGTCCAATATTGTTATATTTATTGAATATTTTCTCTTTAGAAGTTTTTTTAACCTCGTTTTTTATTTTACAGATGTATTTAGTGAAAGTTTTCCTGTCTGCCATATAGATTATATGTAATATGTATATAGTATTATATAATATAATTTTAAAGTCAATCAAATTTCTTTTTGCATTAAAAAAAATTCTGGAAGGTGAAATATCAATCAAATTGTATAGGTAATTCCCAGATTGAATATCGAAGTGCATATTTTCCTTTGGTGGTTGTACTTAGATAATGTAAATATTTTCTCTTTGAATTTGTTTTTTCTGTTTCATTGCATTTTCCTCATATTCTGCTTTTAATAGGTCTTTAAGAACTCTGAAGTATCAACATATCTGCAATTAGAATAATTTATTATAGGTGAATTGCCAGCAAGATTAGTATCTATAAGGTGCTATCGCCCAAAAGAAAAAGCTTTGGATTTTCTTCTTATAAGCACTTAAAGACCAAAAAAAGAAAGGAAAAAAAAAAAGTTTCCTAAACTTTTGTATGTAGCACATCCCTTTGTAAAAATTAAATTATAGGTGGAAGCCTAATATGTAAAAGTGGAACTTCTCTGGTTAAACAGAATCCTGGTAATTCCATATCTTCTCACTGATCTTTTGTTGTTGTTGTTATTGTTGGGTTCTTAATTATGATCAGTTTTTTCGGGACATAATTCTGTGTATATCACTAAAAGCTTTTTTTGCACTAATTGGGTAGTCATATTCATAACTGCAGGCTACTGACATTTATATGGCATGCTGTAACATCCAGAAATAGGTTGAGAATATACTCTAGCTAGGAATTCTAATGTTGCTACAACAAGCTTCTAAAGCTATCTTTATTTTTATGTCCATGGTCCACTAGCTCAGTATAATCTGGGGTGCTTGTAAAGATAGAGGATTCCTTTTTCTAGAGCAAACTTTTTCTGTGAAGGGCCAGATAGTAAATATTTTCGGTTTTGCTGGTGAGACTATCTCTGTCACAGCTACTCAACTCTGCTGTTATGGCTTAAAACAGTCATAGATAATACATAAATAAATGAACATGGCTGTCTTCCAGTAAAACTTCATTTATAAAATCCAGCAGCAGGCTGAATTTGGCCCATGGTCTGTAGTTTCCCTACTTCTGCTCTGAATCTGTGGAATCTGAATCTGTAAGGATGCATTATAAAGTTTGAGACTTCTTTTTCTGCTAGAGACTTCTTCCTAAAGCCGACTGCTTGAACAAAACTGATAAGAAAATGGTTACTTTTATTACAGAATATTGGCCAAAGATTTTACTTTAATTGTAGCACTTTCATGATAAAGATTTTTTAAACTATTTGAAAGGAAAAAGGCAGGAAAAATTTACAATTGAAGTTCAATAGTAAGGATAATTGATCTCTAAAGTAGATGTAATTTTTCTTTTGATTTGTATTATAATAATTTTTAAGGTACACACACCCCTGCTAAAGGTAGGTTTAGTTATGCTTTGAAAATACACGTTTTTGGTTCAGTAAAAAGATTGTAAGTTAGCACATAAATTTGCTGAGTTGTCCCCATTAAGAAATAATATAGATCTGTTGAGGTCCTTCTGTATCCCAGCATCAGTGGGATTGGCATCAGTATGACGTAGTTCCTATCCTGGCTTGCAAATCAATTAGGAATATACAAAAAAAAATATGTTCTTATTTAGGCTGATGTGTTTAATGTTGCAGTTATGTAAGGATATTTGATTATTTATATCACATACTAGAACTTATTAGAATTACTTTATAGAAAATATAAATATTGTTCACCCTCTTTATGATTATAAGATCTATAATTGTGGAATTTGTAATATATTCTAGTTTTTCATATTTCTTTTGTTTAACATAGCACTGATGCAAATTAATATGTTAATCTTTCCAGGAGATCATGAGTGTGGCAGTTCTAGTCAGAGAACACTTTCTGTCCAAGAGGCAGCTGCATATTTAAAAGTAAGCAGTAAAATCAGAATTTTAATAGTTATATCCTTAAAGTTTATAGTTATATCCTTAAAGTTTACATAAATCATTAATGTTATCAAAAGTACCATGCATTTGATTACTTTAATTGTATTGTTAAAAGCTTGGGCCTGCTGTTTGGTATTTATGTGACATAAATAAATAAAGTAGAATTGCTCAACATTTTTTTTTTTGTTTCAGCTTGTTTTAGAACATTCCCTGTGAGAGTACACAGTAATTTAGAAAGGGTACAAACAATATTAGTAAGAGAAATTGAGATAGGTGAGTACTATATAAGAAAGCAGATTAGCCTCTAATTGTTGTGATTTATTTCAAATCTTCTGCCCCAGAGTAATTTCATCTAAGGGTACTGAGAGAACTTGCAGATGAATTCTCTGAACTACTGTAAGTAATCCTTGGGAAATCATAGATGGAAGGAAAGATACTAGAAGATTAAACATGGGCAAAGTCATATTGATTTTCAAAAAGGGAAAAGTAGATTTTGAAAATCATACTGGAGAGCTTGATGTTAGTCAAGATAATTCCATAAGGATGTGCATGTTACAAATAGAAATGTTGATCCCTAGAAGCTGGCTGGCTGGGGTTCATTGTGAACAAGTAATGTCATACAAACTTTATTTCCCTTTTAAAATTAGAATTGCATTATATGTTCCAAGGCTTTACGGCACAGGTTTGGTGACAATCTCCTCTGATAGAATTTTCAAAGAGAAATGTAGGCTGAGTTTTTAATTTAATTCATGACATGAGTACTCACAAGATGCTAAGACAGTATAATTTGATAGAGATTAGATGCAGACTCATATTCTAGTACTGCCACATAGAAGTTGTGTATCTTAACAGAATTCCTTAGCTTTTTTGAACCTAGTTCTCCATCTAAGAATAAGATTGTTGTTAATACCTGTCAGAGTAGTTGGGACGTTTAAGTGATATAAAATATAAAATACCTGGCTCTGTGTCTGATGATTATAGTCATTTCTCAGTAAATGTTATTTCTCTTTCTGTGTTTCCTAATTAATTAAATCAGTGTCGCTGTAGTGAGAGGTCTCTAATAACCTCCTAAAAGATTTGTCTTCAACGTTGTTCTCCTTTTTATTTTCAATTTTGACCTAGATGAGAATATGGGTGACAGTTAGATTTGTGAATGGCATAATAGCTAAAAGAATGGATAACTAAGAATCAGGATCCAAAAAGATCTTGATTAAGGGTTATGATTATGGGGCACAGTCTGAAAGGATGGAAGAATTGCTTGATAGATTAGTGGGGCTGGAGTGGGGGCAAAGAAGGGTTTGGTTGAGGAGGCTAAAGGGGACTCAAAGCAAACAAATGATAATTCTCATGAGATATTTGAAAGTGTTTTTACTTCTAGCAGTAGGAAAAAACATTCCATCTGGTTCTTCCTTCCTTGCTTTCTCTTTTTCCCCAGTTAAATCTCTTAGAGAGGTTATGGCATAGATGTGTGTTATGGTGGATCATAAATTCCTCAAGCATGATTCATCTGCATTTCAGAAGAACCCTGAGACTCTTAAAATCTACTGACCCCTATATTTGATGGACTAAAGAGATGGGATATGGCTTGGGGACAGGATAGGCTTGACCAGTAGTTATGCTAGAGCTGAGAAAGAGGCCTTTGGTTGCAGTTGTGGGAGAGCAAAAGGATGAAGTAAAAAAGGACACAGACCTTCAAGCTGGGGTTTAAGCCTGGCCAAAGACTAGCAGCAAAGGAGTTACTGAAAGCACCCACACAGGACTGTTCTTTTATATAGATAACTAACATCTACATGAGTTGAGTTGGAAGCTGCCAGTATTTAGTTTTTAAAAAATGTAGTAACTCCAGTCTTTAAAAAATTTTCACCTCTCTATCCTGGAGTTATTTTATATTTCACATTGAGGTTTACTTATGTGTTTTTTTGTAATTGAGTAGGATTTCTATGTATATTTTTATAAAAGATTCTGGATTAATTTAATTCCATTCCTTAATTTGTCAGGTGATGTTATTTTAGGTAGAAAGGTTAATACCCTTCTTATGTATTTAGATTTGTGTATGTAAATGTGTATATGTGTATGTTTGTATTTGTGTGTATTAGCCTTTTTTCATTTTAAAATCTCATTTTCATGTTCCAGATGCCATAAAACATGCTATGGCTTGTTACTACCATAGATACAGTTTGGACTGCCATAAAAATGTTTAAAAAAAGATTATTTGCAAAACAGGAATTTTTCCCCAAAACCTAAGTTTTAGGATGTGATAAAGCTATTAGATACCATTTGATAATAATGCTTGTTTTTTCAAAACTATTAATATGGAAAATTTTATAAAGGGGGAGGAACCACTTCAAATTTACCACCTAAAGATAATAATTGGTAGTATTTCATGTTTTTCTCTAGTCTTTTATATATATGTTTTCCTAAAATTAGTATGATTATACATATTATAATATTTATATCTTACATATTCTTTTTCCATTAAATTTATTACAAGCGTTTTCTCATGTCATTGAACAGGTTTTGGGAAAATGTTTTTATAGTGTTCTATTTTATAGTTTCGTATTCGTATGTTTTTCACTGTTTTGAAAGCACTCTAGTCTTTGCATCTCTAGTCAGAGAATAGTCCTAGGAAGGAAATTACTGATTCAAAGAACATTAACATTTTTAATGTTTTTGATTTATGTTGCCAAATTACTTTCCAATTTGGAATCACAGTTCTACATAATGTAGCCAAAACTGGCTATTCTAGAATACTTTAAAACCACATTTTACAATAAATATGGAAGGACCCCTCTACAAAGATGTTATCAAATTATAATACCTATATTATAGGCTTTCTGCTTACGGAGAAAGATCTATTATACTTCCATGTATTTTTACTGTGATTTCATGAGCAACAGAGTTGTTTTTAGATTAAGTAGTAAATTACCCACATAATATGTAGAACTCCTACATGTGTAGACAGTTGTTTCTCCACCTTCTAGCACATGTTCAAACACAGTGATTAGTAAATGTTTGAAATAAAATTGAGTGAAGAATAAGTAAGCCTCAGTGAAATTCTTTTTCCTTGAATTTGATTCTTTATACTTGGCTCTCATTTTTATTTCTCCCACTTTCTCCTTCAGAAGAAATTTAAATAATCTAGTAATTAATTTAAACAATTTTTTTCTCTCAGTTTTTTTCTTGGAGTTTTTATTCGTTTATTTTGAGATTGAAGGCGTTTTGATTTGTGAAAAGTTAAGGGGTCCCTCTGGTGGAGCATTTAGGAAAGTGTTATTTTTTCATTAAAGTATATGACTGGTTCTTAAGTTAAATTGTGTGAGCATCCTATGGTACTTTGCAGTAGAATGATGTAATGAATAATGGTTAAGTTTCTAGGTTGCTTTCAAAATCTGTTTAACTCAACATAATAAATATGTTTAAGATGTGTGAAGAAAATGGTAGGAAAAGATAGCCGCAAATGTGACAAGTTATGTGACTGAATGGACTTTTATGATTGAGCTTGGAATGTTTATCACTGGTTAATAAAATTGTGTCTGTGGGGAAAAATAAATGTTCTGAGACATGGAGAAAGGGGGAAATTTCACAGTGATAATGGCAGTTTATCAAGTGTAATATATCTTGGTGCTTTGTATGTATTATTTCTTTCAATGTGTTACCTCTAATTTTATAGTGATCCAGCAAGGTAGTGGTATCACCCAGTTAATAAAGAAACTAAAGCTTAGGGTGGTTACATAACTAGGTCATTTTGTTAAAGTGTAATAGAACTGGGATTAGAACCAAAGTACTTGCTCTTCTCACTATATTGTTCTGCCTTTTAGATGTAAGGAATAGATTCATAGTACTTAGTTTTAAGAAACTATTGAGTGGATGAGGGACTGAGCACTGAATAAGGGTTAAGATCTGAGGAAGTGGTCAAAGTAGAAGCATTTGTATAGGTGAGATATTTTCTCTTGTCCCCACTTAAGTTATATTTATGTGTATGTGTGTGTGTGTGTATATATATATATATATGAATACATATATATGTGTGTATTATATATATGGAGCCCAGGATTCAGTATTGATTTGTGTGTGTTACATTTTAATGCTTTTGTAGGGTGATGCCTCATGTATAGCATATGTTGTCTCACAGTTAACCATAATATTTATAATTGGAAAGCCACATAACTGTCATTACATGTAAATTGTCTGTCTTGTGAATTATCCATAATAGGTTTTTAAAACTTGCCTGACTTCTCCCTGTACCAGTGCTGTTTACCCTCCTTACTAAACTTATTGTTGCTTTATTTAATGACCTGAATCTTTTATATGAAACAGTATTTTTTTTCTTTGAAATTAATCCAAGTTCAAGCTTCTGACTTGGGTTTTAAAATATACATTTTGGTCAGTTTCGAAAATAAGGCACATTTGAGAAGATCATGGATGTGTATGTGGATATATGTGTGTGTTTGTACATGATATGTTAAATATATTAGGTATTTGGGAAAATATACTTTAAATTTAGAAATTTACATGAAGCACTTAGCAGTATGGTGACTGAGTTACTGTTTATAAGTCTATAAGTAAATAGTATAGATTTCCTTGAAAAATTAAGAATTCACCTTTCTCTTGATGTTTGACATCTGTTTTTAAAAAATGTTTTATGTTGCTGGAATGCCTTACCTCAAGGGTTGACAAATTATGGCTTACAGGCCAAATCCAGCCTGTGGTCCTATTTTTGTAATGCCTGTGAGCTGTGCTTTGTACAATAATTTAATTTTAAAGGGTTGTTTTTTTTTAAAAAGATCATGTGACAGAGACCAGAGATGCATATGTCTACAAAGTATAAAATATTTACTTTCTGGCCCTCTACAGAAGAAGTTTGCCTACCCCTGTCTTACCTACAGCTTTATAGGTAGCTATAAAAACTGAAAAATAAAACCGTTTAGGCTTATAAAATCAGGTAGATACTATGTATGTTACAATGTTTAAGATGAGCTATTTAATTAGCATAGCTAGAAAAAATACAACTTTGATTTATACAAAAATTCCATTTTATAAATAATATATCATAAAGCGAACATTCCATGTTTCTCCTGTATTCCACATATTCACAGTCAATATCGTATGGTAGTACCATGGGAAAATAGCAACAGATACCCATTTTTTAAAAAAAAACAAAAAACAGCTCTGATCCTCCTCATACTTAGCTTATTAGAGCAGCTACTGTTATTAATTTGAACCATTATTTACATTTTTAATTATGACGAGGACATTAATGCTATTTGCAGTTTCTCCAGCTTCCTAAAAATATTTTTATATTTAAAATACACAATTAGTAAATTTGGGAATTTGTTTGATTTTACATTATCTGAAACTTAAGTTCATAGTCTTAAAGGTACTATGTAGTAATTCAAAACATGTTATAATACTCTGCGTATTGTATTAATATAATCTCAAGTGTGTTTATAAGCAAGCAAATAATGTCATGTATATTTTATTGATTTTTATAACATATGTATCTTTGAAGGGTGCTGTAGTGTCTTTGAAGATTTTATGATTTCCATGTCTTCCAAGGATATAATCTTTGAAGGGACCTATAAGAGCATAAAATCCTTTTTTAAGGAACTATCCCAAGGAATAGAGAGAGTCTACAACTGCAAGCAAGATAGTCCCATCCATCTGCCCCAAGGGATCTAAGCCCTCTTTCAATTAGAGGTGAAGTAGGCATCACCATCCCAGAATCCTCAGGATTGGGGAATGAGTGATGGATTAGAGTAGACTTACTGTTATTCTACTATAAACTTAATTGTGATTCTAGCAATGGAAGAACTTTTATTATTGATGTGGAGGCAGTGGCCACTGGAGGTTCTGAGGGGAGGGAGAGTGGAAAAATAGGTGTGATATGGGGGCATTTTCAGGACTGTGGAATTATCCTGAATGATGTTGCAATGACAGATACAGGCCATTATGTATCTTGTCATAACATAAAATTGTAAGGGAGAGAGTTTGAACTATATTGTAAACTATAATCCACACTTAGTATCAGTGCTCCAATATGTGTTCATCAATTGTAACAAATGTATCGCAGTAATGAAGGATGTTGTTAATGTGGGATAGTGTCAGGGGGTAGGGAGTCCATGCATATGGGAATCCCCTACATTTTTTATGTAACATATAAGTACCTTTTTTAAAAAACTTAAGTATTAAAAAAAAATTTACACTGGGGAGTGGATGTCGCTCAAATAGTTGAGTGCTTTCTTCCCATGTACAAAGTCCTGGGTTTGATCCCCAGTACCTCCTGAAAACAAACCAAAAAAATGATTCTCATTGGGAAGCAGATGTAGCTCAGTGGTTGAGAGCCTGCTTCCCTTACTACAAGGTCCTAGGTTCAGTCCCCAGTACCTCCTAAATAAACAAACAAAGAACACCTATACTAGTGAATAACATTACAGAGAAAATTAAACCCAATAATATCTGTATCTTCATGAATAACCCATATTAATCTTGCTTTGCAGGATTGCAAGTCCTATATAGTTTGTGTTTTTTCTAATCCTGATTCATGCAATGTTGCCAGAAGTACATTATCTTGGTAGTTCTTCATATTTCTCTAGCGCTTTTTTCTTCTCAAACCAATTTTAGAGCAAATAGATATGAATTTTACACAAAAATCACTTTTTCCCCTATTCTAGTTCTTATTCCTATGAGCATATATCTTTTATAGTTATAAACATATATAAGTTGAACTTTGTGTTTTACTTTTTAAATTATCTGGCTATTTAGCGCCCATTGTAATCAATTCTAGGTTAATAATATCCCATTGAAATAACCTCATATATAAACCATCTCTCAATTATTAAATATTTGCCTTGCCTCCAAATGTTTTGGTAGTTATAAATAATGCTATAATGAATAATTACAGTTATCTTTGCCATCTGAAAAAATCTTGGTTGTGGTTATACATAAGTAATTATGCCTTGCAAAATACATTTTGCTTTGCACAACTTTTTATTATATTTGCAAATTTGATATATTAAAATAACTTAGTTTCATATGTATAAGTACACTATACTTAACAAATAAAAACCTTGTAGATTCCAAAAGTTGTTAAGGAATCTGTTGATAAAATGCAACTGCCATTTCTAATAAAAATATTTTTCAAAAGGGATTTTTTTAATTATCCGTTTTAGTTTTAGAAATTCATCTTTTGCACTTCAAAAAGTACATAAAGACATTCTTTCTAGAGGCCCTCAATAGATATTTGTTGAAATGAATGAATTTGCAAGGATGTTTATTGCAATATTATTTGATATTTTAAAAATTGGGAGCACTCTTAATGTTCATCAGTAAAAGTTAGGTAAACATATAGAATAACCATACAATGGAATACTATTTTGTTGTTTTAAAAATGCAGTGTTTTTCCACGTATACTGACATAGACATTCACCATATTTTTTTCCATGATAAAGCAAGTGAAAGAGCAATGTATATATTACTTTCATTTTTAATATACTCAACAGTTCTCAAACTTTCTGGTTTCATACCCTAAAATTACTGAGGACCTCACATGGCTTTTGTTTATTGGTTATATATATTGATATATTTCTCCAAAATGAAAACATTTAGTAAGAAGAGTGGCATTTCTTTACTCTTTTTTTGCAAATCCGTTTAATGTCTAGCTTACTAGAGGACAACTGGATTCTCATATCTATTTCTGCATTCAGTCTGTCGTGATGTTGTTTTGGTTGAAGTACACTGAGAAAATCCAGCCGCATACAGATAAGAGTCAAAACAAGGAAAATATTATAGTAGCCTTTTAAAATAATTGTAGATACTCTTCTCTGATACTACATCAAAATTCTACAAGTAGTAGTTTGTTCAGGGTTAGTTACAAAGTGGTATCGGAAAGCCTTTTTGAAAGGTTGATTTTTAAAATGCGTTGGTACCTCTTACACTTTGAATTAATCTTTTATTCATACATGATAACCTCATACATTGATCATTTGAAAAATATTAGTTTACTGAGTTATCCAAATCCTCCAAATGTTGATACATTTCATTATTCTACATCAAAAAGTCCCACTTGTTTATACTACCACCAATCTCATTGAAAAGTATTGAGAAGCTCACAATGATCGACATGAGTTTTCTAAAATTCTACTTTTCACTTGAAAACTTGAGTTTTAGTAACACTGTCATTGTTTTTCTTGAGGTGACAGATTCATTTCATTTATTAGTCAAGAAAATGTCTATGAAGTACCCAAGTCTGAATAGTTTTGTTGGTTTTCATGTAAAAAAAGTAATGTTCTATTAAAAATTAACTAGTTTACACTTATCTCAGTGATACATAAAAATTCTTTAGAAAAAGAAATCCTATATCTTTAAGTATAAAAAATCCGAGAAGAAAACACAGCAAAATATTAAGAGTGGTTATCTTGGGATGGTGGGAAAATGGAGACTTTTTTCCTCTTTTTCTCCTTTGTATTTTTCTGAAATGACCAATACATCTTATTATGTTATGTTATAGCGTTAAAATAAAAATGTTATGTAAAATTAAAGTATGTTATTTATATAACAGCTCAGAAAGTCAAAGATGACTATATCAACTTTATGATATTTATCATATTTTTCTAAACATAATATCAGACTTTTGTTAATGGATTAAAAAATGAATGTGGATTATTAAGAAAAACAGATGGTTATTTTCTCTGTTTTTCTGGGTAGGATTTAGGTCCTGAATATGAAGATATATTTAACACCTCATTGCAGTGGATTTTAGAAAACGGAAAAGATGTTGGTATAAGGTAAAGGATGTGATTTCTACTTTGACCATTTTATGCTTATAAGAAATAACTTCAATTTTAAATCTGCCCTCAATTATTTTTAAATAGGTGTGTTGGCTATGGCCCTGATGAAGAATTGACAAATATAACCGATGTGCAATTTTTACAATCCACAAGACCACAGATGTCTTTCTGGTGTCGTTTTCGACGTGCTTTTATTACTGTAACCCACAGGCTATTGTTGTTATGCTTAGGTAAGTTGTTAGGGGAAAAGACATGATTCACAGGTTTATGAGAGGATACATTGCAGTCTAGAATTTTTGTGTGTCTGTATTTCACTTAGAACGAAGATTGAGAATTCACTTCTATGATATTTACCATTTAAATTATATCCAAAAGTCTTCATTAAAGTATGATAAAGTTGTGTTTTTTTCTTATTGTCAGTATCATTTTAAGGGCTTAGAAAATACGATTTTAAGGACAGGTAGAAATAAAATGTTCTTTGTCATAAGAACATCACAGGAAAAAAACAAGCATAGTACATACATACATCAAAATCTCCAGAAAATAGAACTGGAAAATATAAAGATTGTTTATTTTTTAAATAACAAAATAATATATAATAAGTTCATTGAAGTTATTTTTAATTTTTAAAAAATTCCATTTACGTGATAGAAAATTTTTTTCTGATTACTAGATTTTATATGGCTACTTTGATAATAGGATTTTAGCAGGTATTCATTATTTTTTTCCTTTTTTTTCTTTCCAAGTCCTTTAAAATAATTCATTTTACTTAAAGTAAGATTTAGTATGTTTTCACTCTCACAAGACTCACTTTTTCATAGTTTGATGCTGAGAAGGAAAACTGATATATAATATTATTTTGGTTTTTTAAAAAATAGTAGTTAGAACTTAAATGTTTAGTTGTCAGCATAATGGAAGAAATGTTTTTTCCTGGAGAGATTAATTGAAACTCTGGAAATGTTCAATATTAAACACTGTTGTGTACCTTTAATTCTACAGATGATGCAACCCTGTCTTGAAGGCTCATTACATTATTCCTTACAGCAGTTAAACTTACCACTGTAGAAACTGTCAGAAGTTTTTTGTTGTTGTTGATGTTGTTTTATTTATTATTATTTTATTTTTTTTATTTTTATTTTCTTTTAATTTTGGGGGAGTACCTGGACCAGCGAGGGACCAAACCTGAGACCTCGCATGTAGGAAACCAGGTCTCAACCACTGAGCTACACTGGTTCCCGTTTTGATTTATTTTTTAAATACCAGATTTAACAACTGGCTACCCAGTAACTTCAGATTTCAATATTATTGAATGCCATTGACACAATTTTAAAACACAAAATATATAAATATTGCAGGTGTGGTGATGGTTTGTGTTGTTCTACGTTATATGAAGTATCGTTGGACAAAAGAAGAAGAGGAAACAAGGCAGATGTATGATATGGTAGTAAAGATTATAGGTATGTATTTGTAAAAATCTACCTAATCCTGGAATAGTTGTTTAATGATAAATTACAAGATGCAAGTGATTGATGCATTTATAAATTTGTTTGATTTATTTCTAGATGTTTTACGAAGTCATAATGAAGCTTGCCAGGAAAATAAAGATTTACAACCCTACATGCCTATTCCACATGTGCGAGATTCCTTAATACAACCTCATGACAGGTGTGTTCAAAGCACTGAGTTGAAGCAAATCAGAATGTAGGTGTCTTCTGCACTATTGCAGGTTATATAAAGAGTTGTGACCCTTTTCAGCTAGACTTATTTTACTTGTTTGAGCTAGGCTTTTTTGTGTTGTTCTTCAAACTCTCCTTTCTCTGTAAATTCTCTTCTATTACAATCTTGATTTTGAGTGGCATAACAGACAACTGGATTTTTAGATCATTCTCATCCCTATACACTCTTGATTCTTTGTGGCCAGTCTCTACCTTATTTCCTTGAATTTCATCTTTGTAAAGAAACACAGGCAGACAATAGCTAATGGCATTTTACCCATAATGTTTCAAAAATACTTTATTTTGGTATTCAAGAAGAACTAAATAATAACCTTTTGAAAATAAAAGATGCCAAATCTTAAAGCAGCGCTCTTAATCTCAGCATCAGAATCACCAGTGAGCTTGAGGGGAAAAATACAGATAGATGTTCATGCTCCATCTCTGGAGATTGAGATTCAGTGAAACTGAGATGAGGCTCAAACATCTAAGTCTTTTTAGAAGAAACTCCATAAGTAAGTGATAAGAACAGCCAGACTTAACAACAACCAGTAACTTCAATTATTAATATTTGAAAAAGATAAGCCAAAATGATAGTAAATTTGTCACTTTGTTCATATGATAGGAAAAAAATGAAGAAAGTCTGGGATAGAGCTGTTGACTTCCTTGCTGCTAATGAGTCTAGAGTTCGCACAGAAACACGAAGAATAGGTGGTGCAGATTTTCTAGTTTGGAGGTGGATCCAGCCTTCTGCATCCTGTGACAAAATATTAGTAATACCTTCTAAAGTGTGGCAAGGTCAAGGTAAGTATTTTTTAACAAAAAAAATATAACAGTAATTTTCTTCTCGTTTTTCAAAATTATAAAAACCATGTTTGTTTAAGTAAAACAGAACAATTAAAAGATATGAAGGCAAAGCTCCCTTTCCAGTTCCATCCCACAGAAGGAATCAGTGTACTTATAAGAAATAATTCTTTTCCACACTTTTCTTATTGCTATTACAAACATAAATGGTTTGTTGTTTCATAGAATACTATATACATTACTTTGATCTCTCAGAGTTCTGTCCAAATTAACTCATAATTATTTCTCATTATTTTTAATGGCTTTATAAAATTCCATGGTATGGAATAAATCTTAGTTTTAATCAACCATTCACTGGCTGAGAAACATTCATTTTGCTTACTTATTTTTCTAACTATAAATAATTCTGTATTATGTGCCTTAAATTATAGTCATAACTATTCCCAAGAGTAGGTTGCTGGCTTGAATATCCTTTAATTTTAATAGATGTTGCTAGATTGCTTTCTGCCTGCTGTATCAGTTGGCACCCAAATCCTTCCTAGTGATAACCATAACCTCACTTGGGTATTTTGTATTCTAATGATTACTATAATTGCAAAGTGAAATAATTTGCATTTCCAGGAGAAGTGAGTTGAGCCTCTTTCTACAGGCTTGTTGGATTTCCTTTCTGTGAATTATCTTTCTGTTGGGTTATCTATTTCTTAGCTATTTATAAAAGCTCTTCTGTATATTTGTATATAATTTTTTATCTGGCATTTATATAACATGTATTTTTTCAAAATCTGTTATTTTTATAGGTGATTTATTGCCCTTCAGATTAGCTTGTATACTAACGTGCCTGTCTTTTCCCAATAGCTTCTGGGTTTTTCATTTCTGGATTAAGGTCTTTCTCATTTCTAGTATGCACATGAAGCCTAGATTTTCTTCTAAGATTTTTATGCTTCATATTTTACATTTAGTCTTTATTTCATCTGGAATTTCATTTTATATATGATGTATGATAAGAGTCTAACTTTTTCTTCCATTATAGATGGTGATTTTTAAAATCAACTGACTTGAAATCCCACTTTTGTTATATGTTAAATTCTAACATAGACTTCAATTTATGTTTGGATTCTCTTTTCTGTTCAATATTTATTTGATAAAGTATTTCTGTATTATGTTTTAAGCTGAGTATTCTCTTTTTCTTAATTTCCTTGGCAATTTTTCATTAATTATTCTTATATGAACTTAAAAATGCCAAGTGAGAAGAAATGTTGGGATTTTAAATTTTATGACGTACCTTTCCAGAGTTTATTGATGTGAGTGTGTGTATGGGTGTGAGTGTGTATTTCATTTGACGTAATGCATTGCTTTGATATTTCCCCCTTATATTAGAACCATTCTTGTATACCTAGGATAAATCCTACTAGGTTATTTATTATTCTTTTAATAGATTGTTAGATTTCTGTTTTTTAATATTCATTTCCAATTCTTATATCTGTATAAGTTTCCATGGGGAGCTTTTCATCTTTTTTCTTTACTCTGGAAAAGTTTAAGTAACATTAGAATTATCTGTTCTTTAAAGATCCAATGTCATTTAAAAATCAGCTGGATTATGGTACTTTTAAAAACAGATCTTGAATCATTCTTATAGTCCTTTTTTTCATAGAAATTTTCTCCTCAGGTCTTTCATTTTTTTTCTGGGGTTGGTTAGCTCCATTTTACAGTGATTTTCCTCTCTATGCAGTTTTACTGGTAACATCACATTTGCCTTTGACCTTTTTTTCCAACCTTTTTTTTTCCCTATCTGGTAGCGTCATTGTCTTTTTTTTGGTGCATTGCGGGAGCCTGCGCCCTCTCCACGCCATGTGGGGCCTGCGTCTCACCACACAGGTCTGGGATGCTTTTTTCTTTTCTTTTCTTTTTTTTTTAATCAGGAGGTCCCAGGAAGTGAACCGGGTCCTCCATATGGTAAATGGGAGCTCAATTGCTTGAGCTACAGCCCCTTCCCGCCTTTGACTTTTATTTATTTATTTATTTTTAATTTTTTTAAAAATTTATTTCTCTCCCCTTCCCTCCCACCCCAGTTGGCTGTTCTCTGTGCCCATTTGCTGTGTGTTCTTCTGTGTCCGCTTCTATTCCTGTCAGTGGCACTGGGAATCTGTGTTTCTTTTTGTTGCATCATCTTGTTGTGTCAGCTCTCCATATGTGTGACGCCACTCCTAGCCAGGCTGAACTTTCTTTGGTGCTGGGCGGTTCTCTTTACAGGGCACACTCCTTGCGTGTGGGGCTCCCCTTCACAGGGGACACCCCTGTGTGGCACAGCACTCCTTGTGCGCATCAGCACTGCGGGTGGGCCAGCTGCACACGGGTCAAGGAGGCCCTGGGTTTGAACCATGGACTTCCCATGTGGTAGGCAGACGCTCTATCCATTGAGCCAAGCCTGCTTCCTGTACCTTTGACTTTTAATGACATCAACTATAAAAGCCAGATGAGTTCTATTTCTTATAATATTGCGTAGTTCAATAAAGGAATCTGAAATTTTAAAATAAAACTTTTCAAAGCCATATGCTCTTTTGAAATAGTGTGATACTGCTGTAGACATCAAAGTTCATGATGAAGTTACCAGCCAACTATAGTATTCTGGGGTGGAGGGTAGACAGACGGGAACCCAAAGAGTTGGAACTCTTGATTCATCGGAAAGCAGAAAATGATAAATAAGCAGATTGTAAATGATGAATTCTTCCTTTTTCTACAAAATCATGTTTATCAATGTTTGCTAAACATAGCCTTTCTGGGAAGGTAAATAAATTGTTTTGCAATTGCAGCAAAATAAAATCCAACCCCTTTTTCACCAGTTAAGCTTCTGTAATCATGGCATAAAAATGACAATTTTTGATGTTGCCAAAGATTACACAAAACAATTTACTTTAGAAGGAGGACCTTATAAAACTAAAAACAGAAAACTCAAAGTCAGTTGGAGCTTACTATCTTAGTGCCTAATTGTAATGGATATGAAGTCATCCTTATTCATACCCATTTAGCAGTTGGTGCTCATGTATGCATTTGAAGTTCACGATAAGGCCATTATTTTGTTCATATGAATTTTTGACAGCTGTAATAGTTGTCCTATTTTAAAATGATGAGAATTTCAAGATAAATGAAAAGACAATTTCTTGATCTAGATAATACTTGTTTTTAGTAGGTTGTGGTGTAATTTGCTTTACCTCTGTTAAATTGTAGAACCTGTAAACTCTAGGATTTAAATCTCAAAATATTATTTTCAATATATTATTTTACTTTCATCATTTTTGAAAAAGATCATGAGTATGATAAAATATAACTCTAGACCAGTTATAGGAGTGGTAAAACTGAACATAATATGGTGTAATATCTTTAAAGAGTCCTGACTGTGACTCTGATACTTAACTCTGTGGCCACAGGGAAAGTTTCTTAACAGCTCTGAATTTCAGTTTTCTCAGTTGTGAAAGAGGAATAAAAATATTACCTACTCATATGGTGGTTATAAGGATTAAAAGGAATAATGCACATAAAGCATATTTGTATGCCAAGCTTTGTGCTAAGTATTCCATAAAATTTAGCCAATACTACAATTGCACTTTAAAAATATTAGCTCTTATTCTTGTTACTTCTTATGTTTGTGTTTCTTCAGGGTTTGATATATTCATTTAGCAGATGTTCACAAACTGCTAGGTTCTGAGCTATTTTAATTTGATTATTTCTAAACAGGCCACAGTAACGAGTTATAAATTTAATTTCCCTCTACCTGACAGTCTTCGGTAATGAGTTATAGTGGTTAGGACCTTCTGAACCCAGAAGGGAATTGAAAGCAAGATAGGATACCTATCACCTAGTTAGTAAATAGAAAAGGCTGAGATAATTTCAGCCTAAGATAGAAAATCCTGAGGTGGAACCTAGTAGCTATTAGCTAAAACTATACAGATTGAATATTTGGGTGCTTGTGGTGATAAAATATGTCAGTAGGCCTGTAGCAAGAGAAATTTGGGTTCTTTTTAAGAATTTCATCATAGTAAGAATTGTTATAAGAATTTAATAATGAAGAGTTGTGGAATATTCCTTAATGATAGTTATACTTTTGCTGACTCATTTAAGTACCTATTGCTGTAAAATAGAGACTTTAGTTTATTACTTACATTCTTATGCCATTAAATATATCTTATATCTAAATGTAATTAAATTACCAACCTAGCTTATTTAAAATTTTAATATATAGAGTAAATTGTGCTTTTGTTAAAATATATCTGAACACAAATGTTATGGTGCTATATAAATATGGATATATGCTGGGGATTTTTGTTATATGTAAAAAGGTGGTTTATTAAGAAGCAGCTTAATTTTCTCTCCTTAGAAATGCAGTGTTTTAATTAAAAGGTACATGGTTAGTGGATTGGTAATTTTAGCAGTTTTCAGAATTCACTGACAGTGCAAACTATCTTCTTTTAATCGTATTTTTCCCCAAGTAATTGCTACCTAATTGACCTTTTGAATTTTTTAGAGTTCATTTTCTAAACCATAGTTATATATAAATTGGATGAATACATGCCATTAGTATCTTTGAAAGTATTTTGAAACACTATACCTGCTGGGGTGCCATTGAATTACTTATGATTCTGACAGAAACAGTGTTTGGAATAAATAACAGCATTCCTTTGAAGAATAGAAAGGTAGTTCCTGAGGTTTTTGAAATGTATCATTCAGTAACTAATGTGGCTCTTTTAGGCCCACAAAGTGCTTACAGAGTAGTTAGGGAGACAAAGCATATTTTTTAAAAATCAACTTGGCCGTTGGGACTACTTTCTGACCAGAATTGGCCAGGAAGAGTTTCTCCTAGAGCTGTTATTTTGTGGTACCGTGGGGTCTAGGCTTGGATAAAGCAGAATGAATGCTTCTGTTTACTTGGGTTCATACATGTTTCCCCTTTTGCCTACCCTCCCTGCTGGCCCAAGCCACTATTGGAATTTCAGGAAAATGCCTATAACTAAAAAGTCATCTCAGAATACAGTTTATGTACTGTTAGAGAAGTCTGGAAGGTACTCAGTATTCACAGATTTCCTTGGATTTAGGGTTTGGCTAAGATTGTTCCTGTCCAATGACCATTTTTCCACACTATGTCAGCCACTATCCCTACAGTCACACCCACACCTGTCTTATCAACTAGATACTTCTGAAATCTTTGAAGCACTCGGTCTCTAACCACATACTTATCCTTTCAGCTTTCCTGCTTTATATATTACTGTTTTAACCTCCATAGAATCCCCAGTTTTTTGATGCACATTCTTTCTTCAGCTTCTCGGTCCTCCTGCTATCTTTATTTCTTTCCATCTCTGTGTTCCATGATCCGTCTTTTCAGTCACTCTCTTGCCAGTAGCCTTAAATCATTATCCTTTCATCTCACCCACTTGGCAAATTCCAACAAAGAATAAACGGTATTTTATCTATGCCTATCTATGTGCAAGGGACTAAGCACAGCAGGAGAAAATCATGCAACTTGGTAGACTTGTATTACCATAAATAAACTCAACTAGGCTCTCAGTGCTATAATACTAGTCATTTTACTTTCCTACTCTACTCAATAACAATTTTAGATTTCCTCTACTCTTTTCAAACCTCTCACCTTCTTACCTCCCCTCTAATTCTCACTTGATAACTCAAATAGAAGCAATCAGATTGTACCTGTCATAAATTTCCACCACCAAATGCATAAACTTATCAGAATCTACACTCATCCTAGCTTCCTATTACAATTGAGGAGTTGTCCTCTCTGAGTAAAGACCCAAACCCTCCATGTGCTCTGGATCCCACTCCCTCTAGTCTTCTCAAGTACCTTCCCTTCCTGTATTTTCAAAAGTCTTTTTCTTCTGGGTCTTTTTTCAGCATTTAAATATGGTCTTGTCTCTTCCATTTTTAAGACACTTTGTTGGACTCTACATTGTCCTCTGACTTTCACCTTGTCTCTCTCTGTTTACAGTCAAGGTGCAGTAAACAGTTTACTGTACTTTCTTTACTTTATCACCTCTCATTTATTCTTTAACCCACTTCCATCTGTTTTCCATCCCCATCATTCCATGGAAACAGCTCTCTCTTAATTTTAAGGAAAGAGCTCTCTGACTTCCAAATGGCTAAATCTAGTGCACATTTTTCTTTTCTGCCCTTATTTTACTTGACCTCTTAATAGTGTTTGTCAGTTGATCACACTTTTTTGAAACTTTATTCTTTTGGCTTTCAGTATAACACTTATTTCAGGTTTTTCCTTTAACCTTTTTTTCAGTATCCTTTTCTGGATCTTAATCTTTTCTTGGACCTCTAGGTTTTAAGTTTCTCAAGGCCATCTCTTCTCATTCAGTCTTCTTTCCTGGATGATCTTATGTTGCAGCTTCACTTACCACCTACATATTGATCATTTCCAAATTGATTTCTTAAACTAAGCCTCTCTCTTGGTTTTCAAGTAATGATTTTTTTTTTTTGTCCTTGTGTGCTTTGGTTATTTTACTGAACATAATGTTTTCAAGTTTATTCCATGTTGCAGTATGTCTCATATTTCTTATGGCCAAATTATATCCATTGTGTATGTGTACCACATTTTGTTTATCCATTCATTTGTTGATGGGGGTTATTTCCACTTTTTGGTTATTGTGAACGCTGCTGCTATGAACATGGGTGTATTTGTATATTCTTTTTTTTTTTTGTCTTTATTTTTTTAATATTACATTAAAAAAATATGAGGTCCCCATATACCACCCATCCCCATGATTGCTTTTTAATGAACTTACTGATTGAATATCTGTCAACAAAATAGAACAATGGCAAATAGTCAAACTAATTTGTTTGTTTTTATAGCATTTCATTTAGATAGAAGAAATTCACCACCAAATAGTTTGACACCGTGTCTAAAGATTCGAAATATGTTTGATCCAGTTATGTAAGTGTTCTAATCAGATATACATGTAATTTTTATTTGGAATATTTTGTTGTAAATGCACAATCTTCTAATAATCCTGTGTCAGTTTTCTTTCTGAATCTTTAACTACTGAAGATGTTGTTTTTGTCTTCTCTTTTGTTAAGTTCCAAGCAAAAGTTTGCTCATAAGACACAGAGATATAATGATTTGTAAAAACTTGAAAAAAATCTTTCTACTCACTATGAATCCTCAAAGCAAATAAATGCTTGAGGCCAATTAATGACACAGCAACAAACAGTTATATTAAATGAGTAAGTTATGTCTGCCAACATTCTTTGCCTCACTAGGTAATATAAATTTTTAAAATCTGCTTTTATATTTTATTTCCAATTTCTCATTTACAAAAATTCCCTGCAAAGATATATACACCTTCTCCTCTGCCAGTCCTTTCTCCTTGTCCGTGTATTACATCAGAAGACTTTCTGCCTATATAATTATACAGCACATGCATCCAGGGAATAGTACAGTTAAAACTCATACTATTTCACAAATAAGCTGCAATAATTTTTTGAAGGAGCTTCTTAGAATCCACCGCTTATTTGTCCAATGATATGATAGGTCACGTTCTGTTAAAAAAAAAATCCAGACAATGAAAATTGTATTTGCCTTATCTAATATTCATAAGTGCCATCTGATAACTCTCTTTATTTCCAGAAATAGTTGATATGATAAAATTTTAAGTAGTGGCAGCTGAATTGGAAATGTGGGGCAGCACTGTCAGTACTCATGCACACCCACACATACCATCCATTTTGCAGAGATGGATACAACTAGCAGTATGGTGATTGCTCTTTTAGGAATCTTTCTTCATGCCTTTAGGGATTAGGAAACCAGTGCCCGTCCAGTATTTTATTACCCTAAGATAATTTAAAATGAAGTTGCCTTTCTCTCCTACTCACCTGTCTATGTCTCATCATAAAGGAGACACATGTAACTTACTCTATCAGGAAACTCCAAAACTCTCAAAATATTAAGATGACTGTGAAAATGTTTGTGCTATATCACTCTTCCGTTATTTTGGAAAAGGAAAGTTCAGAATACTCCATTTACTAAGAATATTCCTTATTTTCAGGAATTTACAAGTGTTATTAAAAATTAAAAAAATAGTGTTCAACTTTTATAAGTTTATTATAACTCATTAAAGAGCTTAGTAACACTAATCTAGAAAGAAAAAAACTACTGCAGATATATGAGGCTTTTAATTATAAAAGTTACTCAACACATCTGTTCTATGGTGGGCTAATCCTTCAGTGCCTCAACTCTGTATCACTCTTACACTAGAAAGTGAGAGAAGGGCTGGGACTTCTAAATAATACAGTTTTAATCTACTGGCTCTTATTCAGCAATCATTTATTTATTACTGATTTTAATTATATGTAGGTTTTGCTCACCCAGTACTAGTAGAATATGTATGTTATAAAAGTAAGGACTTTTACTCAGTAGAAATGTGGTTATTGATTTTTGTTTTCTTTAATTTTTAGGGAAATAGGGGATCATTGGCATCTGGCAATTCAAGAAGCGATTTTAGAAAAGTGCAGTGATAATGATGGCATTGTTCACATTGCAGTAGACAAAAATTCACGTGAGGTAAAGTAACTTTTAGTTTTGAATTCTACTTTTTGAGTTTGTTGCCATTAAACTAAGACTTTCTTTTCTTTTTTAATTTTTTAATATCACAGGGTTGTGTATATGTGAAATGTCTATCTCCAGAATATGCTGGAAAGGCTTTTAAGGCATTGCATGGCTCTTGGTTTGATGGTAAGAAATTTCAGCTTTACAGACATTTTTAAAAGATAAATTCCTGGTTCAATGTTAAACTACTAGATTTTAAATTAAAGGATTTTAAACTAACACTTCTAGAGTAATAATCTTAGATGATTTTATTTGCATTTTATTTTCATGTTCTTTTACTACAGTTTATTTTCTACAAATAGCATATTTTCACATATCAAAATTATTTTTTTATTTTACAACAGGGAAATTGGTTACAGTAAAATATTTACGACTAGATAGATATCATCATCGTTTTCCCCAAGCTCTGACTTGCAATACTCCCTTGAAACCATCAAATAAACATATGAATTCTATGTCTCATCTTCGTCTTCGGACTGGTCTTGCAAATTCTCAAGGAGGTTCCTGAAAAGACTTTCTACCACTCCTAGGACTGTTAACTTCAATAGGAAAATTCCTGTTTGGTTTCCTGTCTTCCTTTTTAAATGCTTTTTGTATGTAATATTTTTATTGATGAATATAGAGCTCTGTTTGAATGTTCCATAAATCTTAAGCTTCCAAAGGAATTTAGCAGTGAGGCAGTAATGCTGAGTAAATAGAATAATTGTTTTGTTCAGTTTTTGGAGCTCAGTTAAGCCAATGCATTTAAAGATTGCATGAGGAACACTGACTTTATTAAACATTTTCAGATGTGGTGGTTGTATTTTTGCACCACAAAGTGTTTGGATAACCACACCAAAGCATGGTGAAGAGGCTTCTTGTATTTCTATAATTTCCTGTGAACTAATGTTGTGAGTTTTTGTATGCAGTCATCTTCATAGTTTCTTACAGGTGGATGTCGTAAAACTGTTAATTTCCCAATTTAACCTTAGGTTTATTTTGTTTATAAGAGATTCATTTGCTACCGCTGGAATAGGGGGAAATTAATTTGGGTTTAGTGGTTGCATATAAACGTAATGGGATGTACATGTACTTAAACTGGCTTTTGTATATATGTATAAATGCTGGTGGTAGCGAAAGTAGTCTTGTTTTGTGAGGATGTCTGCATTAAAGCAGTAAAATAAGCTTCCTATTTTATTCATAATCTAATATGTGTATGTACATATATTTGTGTATGTATGTGTATGTAAATATATATGTGTATGTGTAACCGTCCAGGATAGACATACACATATATAAACATATGGCTGAGCTATCACATCGATCAAACAGCCAAACACCTGGAAGTATTAGATACAAGTTTTATATAGGTTTTATATTAAAATATCTGAGTATGATTTTGTGTGAAAGGTCTGATATCAGTTGTAATGGATTCAAATTTATGTGAGCAATAAAGAAGCAATTGGCAGATATTGGAAAAATATTTTGTGAAAAGCTGTATTTATTATAAATACTAGGGCTGTGAAATAATACCATTGGGATAAAGTCATTTTCTCAATCTATTTATAAGTTAATGAAATGTTAGTTCCCTGTTATGTGTCAAGTTTAAAGCAGGGCACATGGTTGCAGCAAAATATGTATTTGACAAATTATATTTGCAATTTTGGGACATGAAAGTTTGCGGTATAGTAAATGCACTAGTGACCGTTGCTTTGTGTCTCAGTATTTAATTTGTTTCAGTAAAGTTACTTTATTACTGTTTATGATTTCAGAATAAATATTGTCACTGTGCAAAGTTTATTTGTAATCTAACAATTGGCTTTTTTTTAATGCCTTGTTAATATAACATATTGTCAATTCAAATGATATGTGAAACAGCTGGAATTGTACCAATTCTGATTTTATTTAAAGCTCAGTTTCCTTTGTTTTTATTGTGTATGTGTTGGGTTTGCAGCATGAACTTGCACAGATAATGCACGTTTTCTGGTTAAGTAAACATGATGCACACTATTCTGTAACAGAAAACCCTATTGTGCCTTACCCATGTGCTTTTGTGGGCACCATGTTTATGAAGAATAAAAACTGATTTGTTATCTGAAGAAAATAAATTTTAAAATCTCAGTTTGTTTCAGAAGCTAAAGTGTGAAAATATAAATATATATAATATATAAAGTAACCAATCTTTCTGTATTTTATGTGCATCATAGTGATTTATCTGAGGTTAGTGATGACCCCATCTTGTGACCTGTTGCAAGAGTGAATGTAAACAATAGCTGTCGCATTTTAAAAGGTCGCTTTTTGATGCAGATGCATCCTTTTTTTTGCTTCTAAAATATATTTCATGTAAACACTGTACATTTACTATTGTAACATATACTATTATGCAGCTTATTTTACCTGAAATTGTTAAGCCGACCAAGATTCCTCCCTGCAAGACAGAGGGGAATATGTGTAATAACTAGATATTTGAGAGTTCTGAAGTTTATGTAATCTGTTACTTGTCCTGTTAAAAAAAAGGAAAAATTCTAATTAAAAATTTATTAGGGTTTTTTAAAATGCGTCCTGGATTTTTAAAAATTTCTAAGTGCCCTGTGTCTCTTTTTTTTTTTTTTTTTCCTTTAATCACTGAATTTAGGTACCTTATTTTAAATATCTGTTGTATTTGGGGATCTGTATTATGTGTGCTTTTAAAAATGGGTGAGGACCATGAACTTAATTTTAACCATCCATTCCTCAACTTCTTACCTTTCTTTGAAAATGTTTCATCCATCTCTCAAGTGTTTGGATCAGCATTGTTCAAAGTGGGGCAAGAATGTTAATCAGCTGAATCACTAAGCACTCTAGTTCAGCTAGATATTTTTCATTGAAAGCTTTCTAGAAGAAGGAAACAATTATTTTACATTCTGGCTAAAAGTTCTTTTCTCATCATTAATCAATGATAAACAGTTCATGGGCTGGATACTTTGAGTAGTAGTGGTTTAAATATTTTTTTATGGTTTGAGTAAAAATACTTGATTATTCAGTCAGGAGGTTGTCTTTCGTTGATTGCTAACACATGCCAGGCACTGTTAATGTTGTAGGAGATGCAAAGATAAAAATGGCATAGCCCAATCCTCAAGATGATCACAGTCTAGAAAAGTAACACAGGGCAGATAATTTAAAAGATAGTGTGGCAAAGACAGTGGGAAATATGCAGAGGGAACTCTGGATGTACAGAGAGGTACCTTATGCATTTACCCTCTAAATTAATAGAGGGAGAAGCAGACAGAGCAGACTTTGTAGGTGAGAAAACAGCTGAGACATATTTAATTAACATTTATTAAGCAACTCAATCAGGATAAAAAGATGAAAGTCTCTGACAGCTCTTAGGAAGCTTTTAACTTCCATTCTTGTGATGAGTTCACCAACATTAATGTGCAGAACTTCTGTTACTACAAAATATTTTCATACTCATTGCTATGTAATTTTATAATTATCTTGTGAATATTGAAGGCCGGTATTTCTTGTTTGGTATTCACTGCTTGGATGACAAGTTGTGATTTCCAGGTGGACAATGTTTTCATGTGTTATGTACCCAGAACATTTTCTTTAATAAGATTTACCTAGTGTTCTCCTTGTTCCTGTGACATCATATTACTGTTGTGTCACCTATGTGGCTTCTTCACCCTTTTATCCTAGGAAAATCTAGGGAGTCACCCTTTCCAGATAACCCAACCGATAATGCTAAATCAAGCAAAATTTTTGCAGCTGCTTTTTTACAAGGGGCACTCAATAACAGGTACTTAAAAACTGAAAATAATTAGGAAATTGTGGTTTAAGGAAATGGAACCACTCTTGGTCCAATAAGTGTGACTAGCTATTGCTTTTAAGTGCCATGGGAAAACTTGATGGCTAAAAATACATCCTTATGGTAGGTTTCTAGCCCTGAGTACATCTTGTTGGTTTTTAGATTTTAAAACCAGTAGAATGTGAGCCATGTATAATGAAAAATTTTCTAGTGGCCACATTAAAAAAAGGTAAAAAAAAGGTGAAATTAATGTATTAATTTTATTTAAATTTATGTAAGATATTATCTCAACATGTCATCAAAAATTATTGATGAGTTATTTTACTTTTTTTCCATGTTATATCTTCAAAATCTGGAGTGTATTTTACACTGTGATATGGGATGTTCAGTGCTAAAACCTTGTACAGTTGATTACCTTAACAACATCTCAATTCAGATGCTACTTTTTCATTGGAAATACTTTATCTGTATTTAGATTTCTTGAAAGCTGTGGTTGAAAAAGTAGATTCGTATACTCAGGTTTTTCCAACTGAATCAAGTATCCAGTTTTTACAATTAATTCAAATAAAATTAAGATTTCAGGTCTGTTACACTAGCCACATTTCAAGTGCTCAAAAGGCACATGTCTGTAATGTTGGCCAGTGCAAATCTAGAGCAACCTGTACCTGTCTTTCCTAGATTCCATGCCTCACCCAGCCACCTGGGCTAAACTTAACTACTTGCCTTTCCCATGTATATCTAACTTTACTTGATTCTATTTTTATTGACATTGTTCATGTTGTTCTTTTTGCCTAAAATAGCCGTCAGTTTTTACTGTCATGTAACCAAATCTTGCCCATCCTTCTTGAAGCCTTGTTGATTATCCCTGGCTGGAAGTGATACCTTTATGTGCACTCCCAAAATATTTGATTTGCATTTCTCATGATTTTAGCAGTTTCTTCCTTGGATTATAGTATTCTCATTTTACTCTCATTAGACTTCCATCCTCATTGCTCCACTGAAATTGCTCTTCTAGAGATCACTAAAAAACTTCCTTTTACCAAATTGAGTCACTTCTGTGTTCTCATCTTTCTTGAACTCTCAGTACCACCTGACAGAGCTGATCATTGCTTCCTTTTTAATTTTATTTAAAAATTATGAAATCACACAAGAATATAAAAATATGTATGAATAGTTTAAAGTATACATCACTGAACATACAGAGCATTAACTTTGATGCCCCTCTGTGATGCTTCTCTCTCCCCAACTCCTAGATAGCAAGTATCTTGAATTCTGTGTTACTCTTTACTTTTTAGTTAACCACATAATGTTTGTATCTCTAACTGACATAGTATTTATTTCTGTTGGTTTTTTTACCTTTCTGTGAATAGAATCACCTTATATGTATGCTTCAGTGACTTTTTTTTTTTCAAGATTGAATTAATCATCTGGATAGATGGATGTAGCCATTAATTTTCCTGGCTGTGTAGTATTCCACTGTGTAAACATAACCACAAGTTATCCATTTAACTAACTACAGACATTTGGGTTGTTTCAGTTCTTTATATTATAAACAAGGTAGCTATGAACATTCCTTCTTGAATATGCCTCCTACCACATATATTCAAGTTTCTCTAGGGTAGTGATACATAAAAAGTAAGGTTCTCAGATCAGCATCAGCTAGGAATAAATTATTGGGCCCCTTTGAGTCAGAAACTTTGGGGGTGGGACCCAGCAATCTGTTTTAACAAACCTTCCAGGTGATTCTGATGTACACTAAAGTTTCAAAACCACTGGTATAAAGACCCCTTTGTGAGTTTACATCTCCTGATTACAAATCTTGGCTTCCATGTTCTTGAAACAACTGCTTTCTCTTGTTTTCTGTGACACCTGAGGATTTCTGATGAGGAAATGATTTCCACCTGGCCTAAAGTAATGGCCACTGACAATTATACAGTGACAGCCTGTCACATGTACGCCACACGTCAACTTTCGAGGCACTGGAGAATGCATAAGTGGAAACTATTTTCTTTGATGATAAAGTCAGCCTGCTCAAGGACAGTGCTCAGCTTGACCTTTTGCTAGCTACCAGCTAATCGTCTTACCACAAAACTGTACAGTGTTCCCAAATTGCCATTTTTATCTCCCTTTTCCTCTTTTATAAACTTTCTTTTTTCCTTTTTTGTCTTGTTCCTTGATAATTTTTTGACTTGTCTACCTCATGCTGAGTAAATTTACATGCAGGTAAATAATTCAATATTTCTGAGTAATGATTTAACACACCACAATCCCAGTTTTCCACCTACTTGACTGGTTACTCTTTTTCATTCTGCCAGCCCCTACCACTCTACTTAATCTTTAATATTGCACTGCCCAGAGCTTGGTCCCACTTCCTCAGCTAGTCTCTAGACATTTTTTCTAAGTGATTTTATCCAGGCTTAATGACTTTAAATGTCAGATACTTAATGATGACTCCCAAATTTATATGTCCAGTCTTTACTGCTCCCCTAAGTCCAGATTTATGTATCCAACTTGCTGTTTGGTATCTTCACTAGGGTTCCTAAAGGCATTCCAAGTTTTACATACCAACTAAAACCTTTGATTTCCACGTTTACTAGCATCCAAACCTTTCTTCCTCTAATCATTCTAAGTGACATCACTTATACTAACTGCTCAGGCTGCAAACCTAGGAATGATTCTTTATTCTCACTTCCTGCATTCAATTACCTAAGTCTTTTTTGCTCTTCCACCAAAATATATATTTGATCTATATACTCTCTTCATGCCATTGTATTGTCTTTGAATTGCTGGTTTCCCTGTTCCCTATATTGCTACGATTCACTTTCCATAGAGGAGCCAAAGTTATCTTTTAAAACATAAATCAGAACATGTCACTTCCTAAAATCAAACCCTCCAATGATTCCCACTGCATTTAGAATAAATTCAAATTTCTTATCATGGCCTTCAAGGCCTCTGTGAGCTGATCTACATTCATCTTTTCAAATATATCCCGTCATGCCTTCTTCACTTAACTTACTCCAGCCACACTGATCTTTCTATTCCTCCAACGTACTTCCCACTTTCTGGCCTTTGCACTTGCTAATCACTCTGCGTGAAACATTGCATTATACCTAGATCTTTGTATGATCTCCTTTTTATCATTCAGGCCTGAGCTCACATATCTCTTCACACTTCTCTGGCCTCTCTCTTTTGAACTATTTTATTTTCTGAATTTAGTTTATTACTATCTGAAGTCTTATTTTTGTACTGTTTACTGCCTGTATCCCTCACTAGAATTTAAATTCCGTAAGAGTAGAGATATTCTTTGTGTTGTTTTTAGGGTTCGGACAGTAGCTGGCATAAATTAGGTGCACAGTAAATATTTGATCAACCTATAAAGTCCACTTTTTATTAACTGTTACTCTAGGTCTAAGATAAGTTGCATTTTGATTCTAGGGAGTTCAATATAATATCCAAGGATCTAAATTCCCTTTAAGTACTGCTTTAGTGGAATCCCACAAATTTTTATGTTTTGTATTTTTATTTTTATCTAATTAAAAGTTCTAATTTCCCTTTTGACTTTATGTCTCATGGGTTATTTTGGAACATGTTACTTAGTTTCCCAATATTTATGAATTTTCCGGGTAACTTTCTGTTTTGTTTTGTTTTCCAATTTTGTTCCATTGTGGTCTGTTTTATCATTTGAATCCTTTTAAATTTATTGAGACATATTTTACATCCCAGAATATGGTATTTCTTTGTAAATTTTCTGTGTGCTCTTGAAAAAAAAAAGTGTATTCAACTATTGTTGGATGGAGTGTTATAAATGTAAACCAGATAAAGTTAGTTGACAATTGTTGTTTAAGTCTTCTATATCCTTACTGATTTTTTGTGTACTTGAGCTATCCATTTGGGGCAGAAGAATATTGAAATCTCTGGCTATAATTGTGGATTTGTCTTTCTCCTTGTGGTTTTTGTTTCATGTATTTTGAAGCTCTATTGTTAGATACATAAACATTTAGGAGTGTTATTTTCCCTTGATATTTTGACCCCATTATTGTTATGAAATGGCCTTTATCCCTGGTAATATTCTTTGCCTGAAATCTACTTGTCTGATGTTAATATAGTTATTCCAGATTTCTTTTGATTAGTGATAGAATGGTATTTATTTTACTATCCTTTCCTTTTAACTTACTTGTGTTTTTATATTTAAAAGGGTGTTTCTTATAGGCAATATTTAATTACACCTTGTTTTTTTTAATACAGTCTGACAACTTCTGCCTTTTAATTGGGGTATTTAATTGGGGTATTAAGACTATTTGCATGTAATGTGGTTTGTTTAGGTTTAAATTATTATCTTGTTATTTGTTTTCTATTTGTCCACTTTTTTTTTGTTCCCCTTGTCTTCTTTTTTTGCCTTTTTGGGATTTTGATGGTTCTAGTTTTATCTCCTTTGTGGCTATTAGTTATAACTCTTATTTTAATAGTATAATTAGGGTTTATAGTATATATCTTATCACAGTCTACCTTCATATGAGTTTTACCACTTCATCTATCATATTTTAACCTTACAATAGTGTATTACTAGTTCTCCCATCCTGACCTTTATGCTAATGTCTCATATATTTTGTTATATATATATGAAAAACTAAATTCACAATACATTGTTTTATTTTTGTTTAGAAGTCAATTATCTTTTAAAGAGATTTCAGCAATGAGAAAAAAATTGTTACATTCACCCACTTTGTTAGAATTTTTGATGTTTTTCCGTTCCTTTGTGTAGATCCATATTCTACATGGTAACATTTTCCATTGCCTAAAGGACTTCAGTTAATATTTTTTTTCTAGAGTGGGTCTGCTAGATTGAATTCCTTCCACTAGCTGGTAAAAACAGACACTATTCCTGGCATGTGACATCAGTCATTATTACTTCTAATTCTGTTGACTGATTCTTTCCCGGGCCTGGGGCAGTTTCTTCATTCATATGCATTGATCAGTACTGTATGTCGCACTTGAGGGGAACCCTTGGGAGCTCTGGAGTTCTTTATGCCACTCTCTTCTCTCACACTCTGTCCTGTGAATTCTAGCTGTCTAGATCACCTTAGACTCTCAGTTCTCTTTCCTCAACTTGGGGATTCTCCCGGACTCTGCCCAGCTTTTTCCCTCCCTACTCCATGGCCTGGAAGCTCTAAAAGCAATAAGTTGAGATGATCTTGGACTCCTGCCATGTGGCAGGGCCCAATGGTGGCTTTGCCAGTCCTATCTTCTCCAGGCTGTGTTGCTTTCAGCTTCTTATTCTTGTAGCATTCTCTGTGCTTAGTGGGTTCATCTCTGTCTGTGCCTTCTTTCTGTGTCTGTGAATTTTTATTCTTCCATTTATAAAGGACTCCAATAAGAGATTTAAGACCCATCTTGGGTCCTACAATCTAATAAAAGGCCCTTAACCGAAGTAATCTAATCAAAAGGTCCAGTCTACAATAGGTTTACATGCACAGGAATGGATTTGCTTTAAGAACAGGATTTTCCAGGATCCACCCAGCTTCAAACTGTCACAATTCCCCCCCCCGCCCCCGATTATTGACACTTAGCATTGGTGTGATAACTTTGTTAAAATTGATGCAAGAATATTATAATGTCATTAACTATTGTCCATAGTTTGCATTATGTGTATTTTTTCCCCAGATACCACCTTCTTATTAACACCTTGTAACAGTGATGTACATTTGTTGTAGTTCATGAAAGAACATAGTTACATTTGTGCTATTTAACTACAGTCATCATCCACAACAGGGTTCGTTCATTACAGTGTACAGTCCCTGTGTTTCATCCTCTAACATTCCTTCTAGTGACATACATAATCTTAAACTTCCCCTTTCAATCACAATCACAATTCATCACTGTTAATTAAATCGATTTTATTGGTACATATTAATAAAGCATACAGTTTATCCAAAGTGTGCAATCAATGGTATTTGGTAAAATCACATAGTTGTACATTCATCATTTAAATCATTATTAAAGCATTTTCATTATTTTACTAATAATAAAAAACAGACAAACAAGAAAATTCCTCACATCTGTATCTGTTTCTCCTACTGTTCATTGCTGCTGTTTCTGGCTATTACACAATTATTTATTTGTTTATTAAGCAGCTTTATTGAGATATAATCACATACCAAATGATCTATCCAAAGTGTATAATCAACCAATAAAAAATCCTTTATTGTAAAATTGTAAAATAAATAGAAAAATAGATGGAAATTACAAATTTTAAATGAGAGTACAAGACTAGGTTAGATTTAATATAAGTAATTATTTTAAAAATAGCATAGCAACAAACATTAAATGTGAATAATAATTCAAACAATAATTATAACAATTCTAATTTTTATATTGCAGCTTTAATAAATGGACATAATACTCTAAGAATGATATAAATTATCAGTTTAGTTATTTAATTTCCATTTAAACCATAATTCTTTCTAGATAATCAATTTCCTACTGGGGAATTCCTCACCTCTTATTGGAGTGAATTACAGCATATAACAATTTGCCAACTCATAATTTTATGAGGCAGAAAAACTCAAAATCTTGTTCAACAGTAGTCATGCTAAATCGTTATTGATCCAGATAGATTATTTTAATAAAAGAGTATGAATAAGAAAGGTTGAAGAATAAGGAAATATCCAAAACAATCTCTCTTCTCTAGCCCTCCTCAATTAAGAGTGTTTATGTTATATGAAAAAAATGACAGAATACTGATCACAGGAACAATTTGCCAGTTGCACTGAGTTGTTATTGTTCATACACAATAATGTTATTTTGCATTTATCTGGTCTACTCCAGCTCTTTTTTGGTTAGATGGTTCGTATTTTTTAATGCATTTTATCAGCCTTTGTCTTTTGATTGGGGAGTTCAATTAATATTCAGTGTTATTACTGTAAAGGCATTACTTCATCCATTTTGTCCTTCAACTGTCTGTTGTCATATCGTTCTAATGTTTGTTTACCCTTCTTAATAATACTAATTTCTAAACTCTTCTCCAAATCTCTTGACCTTGTTTTATCCTTTCAATTTGCAGCATCCCCTTTAGTATCTGTTGCAAATAGGGTCTTTGGTAATGTATTCTCTCAGTTTTTGCTTGTCTGAGAAACTTTGAACTCACCCTCATTTTTGAAGGACAGCTTTGCTAGATACAGAATTCTTGGCTGGCAGTTTTTCCCTTTCAGTACCTTAAATACATCATACCACGTTCTTCTCTTCTCCATGGTTTCTGATGAGGGGTTGGCACTTAATCTTATTGAATTTCCCTTGTAAGTGCTGTTTTGCTTTTCTCTTGCTGCTTTTAAAATCCTCTCTATCTCTGGTATTTGACATTCTGAATAGTGGATATCTCGGGGTAGGTTTATTCAGATTTATTCAGTTTGGGATGCGTTGTACTCCTTGGATATTGATATTTATGTCTTTGATAAGGGTTGTGAAGTTTTCAGTCATTATTTCCTCAAATCTTCTTTCTGCCCGTTTTCCATTCTCTCCTTCTGGTACACCAAAAATGTGAATGTTTGTGCATTTTGCAGTCATTCAATTCCCAGAAACCCTGTTCCATTTTTTATATTCTCTTCTCTTTCTGTTCTGTCTTTTCCAGTTCAGATGTTCTGTCTTCAAAATCAATAATTCTGTCTTTGAGCAATTCAAATCTACTCTTATATGCTTCTTATGTTTTTTAATCTCTTATATCGTGACTTTCATTCCCATAAGTTCCATTACTTTGCAGGCTTTTAAATTGTTCTTTATGCTCTCCCAGTGTCTTCTTAATACCCTTTATTTCTTTACTCATATTTTCTTTAAATTCTTTGATGTGATTTAAAAGAGTTGTGAGATTATCACTGATTAATTATTTTAAATCATATATCTCTTCAGGATATTTGGCTTGTTCTTTTGGCTGGGCCATCTCTTCCTGTTTCCTAGTATGGTTTGTAATTTTTTGCTAATGTCTAGGCATCTGAATATGTTGGTGAATTTACTCTGATGGCTAATTTCTCTCTGTTGCCTTTTTTTTTTTTTTTCACAGCTCTTCTTTGATACTTGGTTCAGCTTATTCTCAGTCTTTGCCCAGCTTAAGTTTTCAAAATCAGACCTGAGACTCAGTAATGGGGTACAGATTTTCTCCCAAAGGTTGGATACAGAGAGCACAGTTTTTGCCCATGCAATTTCCAGACCAGACAATGGATGGCACTTGTCAGTGCACCTTTCCACAGAGGTGTTTCGGTCTTGGCTTTGCTGTGTTTCTGTGTTGAATCACCAGATCAGAGATTCAAAGCAGGCTCTCTGTCCAAATTCACTGGAAAAAAGTATCCCAACCTCCCCTCCCTTTTCTCTTGAAATAGCTGACAGGGAGGAAAATGTTTACTACCCTCTCAGTTGGCTGCAGTGAGCCAGGTGTTTCAACCCAATTTTATATCTTGGGGGTGGGGGAGAGGGGCTCTTTCCAGCTTTGGTTAAAATGATTCCTAGATATTTGAATCTTTTTGTAGCTATTTTAAATGGAGATTTTCCCCTGATTTTCTCCTCAGATTATTCAGTACTAGTATACAAAAGCATTACTGATTTTTGCATTTTGATCTTGAATCCTGCCACTTGGCTGAACTCATTTATTAGCTCAAGTAGCTTTGTGGTAGACATTTCAGAATTTTCTAAATATAGGATTGTCATCCACAGAGTTTTACTTCCTCTTTTCCTGTTTGGATGTCTTTAATTTTTTTTCTTGTCTAATTGCTCTAGCTAGAACTTCTAGTACAATGTTGAATAACAGTGATGACAGTGGACAACCTTGCCTTGTTTCCAATCTTAGAGGGAAAGCTTTCAACATTTTCCCATTGAGTGTGATGTTGGCTGTGGATTTTTCATATATGACTTTTATCATATTGAGGAACTTTTCCTTCTATCTTTTGAAGTGTTTTTATCAAGAAAGAATGCTGGATTTTGTTGATAGCCTTTTCTGTGTCAATTGAGATGATTATGTGTTTTTTTCCTTCTATTTGCTAATGTGGTGTATACATTGATGATTTTCTTATGTTGAACCAGCCTTGCCCACCAGGAATAAATTCCACGTGGTCATGATATATAAGTCCTTTGATATGCTGTCAGATTTGATTTGCACATATTTTGTTGAGAATTTTTGCACCTATGTCATTATAGATGTAATTCTCTTTTCTTGTGGAGTCTTATTTGGCTTTGGTATTAGGGTGATGTTGCCTTCATAAAATGTGTTGGGTAATTTTCCCTCCTCTTCAATTTTTTGGAAGAGTTTAAGCAGGATTTTTGTTAATTCTTTTCAAACTGCTTGGTAGAATTCACTATGAAGGCCTCTGGTCTGACTTTTTTGGTCAGAAGATTTTTAATGACAGATTCAGTCTCTTTAAATGTTATTGGTTTGTTAAGTTCTTATATTTTTGTAGCATCAGTGTAGGTTGTGCATTTCTAGGAATTTGCCCATTTCATTTAGGTTGACTTGTTCATTGACATATAGTTTCTTATAATATCTTCTTAATGATCCTTTTTATTTCTGTCAGAAGTTATGATTGCATAACGTCCCCCCTTTCATTTCTGATTGTATTTATTTGCATCTTCTTTTTTTCTGTCTTTGTCTAGCTAGGGGTCTGACAATTTTATTGATCTTCTCAAAGAACCAGCTTTTAGTTTTGTTGATTTTCTCTATTTTTTTTTTGTTGTTCTCAGTTTCATTATTTCTGCTCTAATCTTTAATATTTCTTTCCTTCTGCTTGCTTTGGAATTTGTTTGCTGTTCTTTTTCTAGTTTCTCTAGTTGTTTGCTTCAATCTTTGAGATTAGTTGTTTCTTCTTTTTTAATATAGGCATTGAGGGCTATAAATTTCTGTCTCAAGACTGTCTTTGTTGTATCCAATAATTTTCAATAAGTGATGTTTTCATTTTTATTTTTCTAAATATATTTACTGATTTCACTTGCAATTTCTTCTTTGACCCACTGACTATTTAGGAGTGTGTTGTTTAGCCTCTACAGATTTGTGAATTTACCTCTTTCCTATCTATTATTGATTTCCAGGTTCGTTCCATTATGATCTAAGCAGGTGCTTTGTTCAATTTCAATCTTTTTATTAATATATTTATTGAGAGCTGCATTGTGCCCTAACATGAAGTCTATCCTGGAGAAAGAATCCATGGGTACTTGAGAAGAATGTATAACCCAGTGAGTTTGGATGCACTGTTCTATATATGTCTGTTAGGTCTAACTCATATATCATATTGTTCAAGTCTCTTGTTTCCTTGTTGATCTTCTGTCTAGTTGTTCTATCTAATGATGTGAGTGATGTGTTGAAGTCTCCACTATTACTGCAGAGATGTCTGTTTCTCCCTTCAATTTTGCCAGAGTCTGTCTCATGTATTTTGGAGCACCCTGATTAGGTGCCCAGATAGTTATGACTGTTATATCTTCCTGGTGAATTGTCCCTTTTATTAATATATAATGGCCTTATCTCTTATAACCTTTGGCTTTCAGCCAGTTTGTATCCCTGGGTGTAAAGTGAGTTTCTTGTAAGCACCATATGAATGGTTCAAGTTTTTTAGCCATTCTGTCAGCCTATATCTTTTGATTGGGCAGTTTAGTCTGTTCACATTCAGTGATATTACTTTAAATGCATTATTTGCTTCCATTATTCTTTGATTTGCAATATCACATCATATTTTCATCTGTCTTTTTCCTCTTTTGGTTATCTTTGCTATTCTTCTATACTCTCCTCCAAGCCTATCTCTCCTGTCTTTTGTTCAGACTCTAAGAATTCCTTTAATACTTTCTGCAGATGCGGATTCTTTTTTTATGAACTCTCTTATTTTCTGTTTGTTCATGAATATTTTATACTCACCTTCATAGTTGAAGGGCAATTTTTCTGGATAAAGAATTCTTGGCTGGCAGTTTTTCTCTTTCATTATCCTATTTGTAGTATACCACTTTCTTCTCCTCTCATGATTTCTGGTGAGAAATCTGTGCTAAGTCTGCCTGGGCATCCTTTCTATGTGATGGTTTGTGTCTCCCTTGCTGCTCTCAGAATTTTCTGATTATCTTTGACATTTGCATAGTGTGTGTCTTGAAGTAGGTCTATTTGGATTTATTCTGCTTGGGGTACACTGTGCTTCTTCGACATGTAAGTTCATTCTGTCATGAGAGTTGGGAAATTTTCAGCTATTATTTCCTTAAAAACTCTTTCTGCCCCTTTTCCCTTTTCTTCTTCTGGACCTGCCATGAAACATGTTTTTGCATTTCATATTGTCATTCAACTCCCTGAGCCCCTGATCAATTTTTTCCATTCTTTTCTCTCTTCAATTTCAGTTGTTGTGTCTTCGGTATCACATATTCTTTCTTCTCTCATTTTGAGTGTGCTGTTATATGCCTCTAATGGCTTTTTTTTTAAGATTTATTTTTTATTTATTTCTCTCCCCTTCCCTCCACCCCAGTTGTCTGCTGTCTGTGTCCATTCCCTGCATGTTCTTCTGTGACTGCTTCCATCCTTAGCAGCACCGGGAATCTGTGTTTCTTTTTGTTGTGTCAACTTGTGTCAGCTCTCTGTGTGTGCGGTGCCCTTCGTGGACAGGCTGAACTTTAATCTTTTGCACTGGGCAGCTCTCCTTACGGGGCACACTCCTTGCGCGTGGGGCTCCCCTATGTGGGCAACACCCTGGCATGGCACGGCACTCCTTGTGTGCATCAGCACTGCACATGGGCCAGTTCCACACAGGTCAAGGAAGCCCGGGATTTGTACCACAGACCTCCCATGTGGTAGACAGACACCCTATCCATTGGGCCAAGTCTGTTTCCCTCTAATGTGTTTTTGATCTCATGTATTGTGTCTTTCACATACATGTGCTCTTTCACATACGTGAGCTCTTTCACATACTCGAGCTCTGTTACTTTTCTATTCAGAATTTCAAATCTTCTTTGTGCTCACTCAATGTCTTCTTTTTTTTTTTAAGATTTTTTTTTCTCTCCCCTTCCCCCTCCCCCAGTTGTCTGCTCTCTGTGTCCATTCGCTGTGTGTTCTTCTGTGACCACTTCTATCTTTATCAACGGCACCGGGAATCTGTGCCTCTTTTGTTGCATCATCTTGTTGTGTCAGTTCTCTGTGTGTGCAGCATGATTCCTGAGCAGGTTGCACTTTCTTTTGCACTGGGCAGCTCTCCTTACAGGGCACACTCCTTGTGCGTGGGGCTCCCCTATGCAGAGGACACCCCTGCGTGGCAGGGCAGTCCTTTCACACATCAGCACTGTGCATGGGCCAGCTTCACATGGGTCAGGGAGGCCCAGGGTTTGAACCACAGACCTCCCGTATGGTAGACAGACGCCCTAACCACTGGGCCAAGTCTGCTTCCCACTCAATGTCTTCTTGATGTTGTTTATCTCTTTGGCCATAGTGTCTTTCAACTCATTAATTTGATTTTGGAAATTTGTGTGCATCTTGTTAATTATTTGTCTCAAATCCTGCATCTTTTCTAGGGCTTCGATATATTCCTTTTCTTGGGTGATGTCTTCCATTTTCTTAGTATGGCTTGTAATTTTTTGTTGATGTCTAGGCATCTGGTTAGGATGGTAGTTTACTCAGATGCTTAATTCTTTCTCTTTCGTAGGGATTTAGTGGTTGGGAGGCTGTGTGTTACTGCTGCTCTTTGATTCTTGATTCAACCTGGTTTGTTAGGATTGTCCCTGTTATTTGCTCAAAACTGGGCTCCTGACCCAGTAATGGGCTGCAGACCTACTTCCATTAGGTGTGTAATGATTGAAAGGTGTATAATGATTAACTGATCACAAGGTTTACAATGGTTAACAGTGACTTGCATTCCTGTGACAGAACAGCCCCCATTCAGAGCCTACATGTCCAGATACAGCTCATTTCCTCACAAGAATAGACAAAGGAGCCAAACAACCCACCAACCCCTCCCACATCCCTAGAATTCACTACCCCTAGCCCACCACCCCCTAGCCATCCCTATTGGCCTCAGGTCTTACCCAAGTCCTAATCCCCTCCCACTGACTAAACATTTTCCCACCTATAGATGGACTGTAAAAATTCTGACCACCTCTGCCAGAGGTGGGCTGAAATCTCTCTTCAGACCTCTGCCATGGTGGCAAGGGTGCTGAAGTCCATTCTTCAGACCCCCTCCATTGGGAGAGCTTCCCAATAAACTTCCTGCCTGAACTCATGTCAGTCTCCATGTCCCACTGAGTGCCATTTTTTTTTCCTCTAACACTTCCTAGGACCTTAGGAAGAGAGGTTATGAAGGCCAGAAAAAGCCTCCTATTTACTTTTACTATTCTCACATGCACTTCCTACATCTGCCAGCAGATGGTGCTCTTTGGCAGCATTCTCGGTTCAATGCCTGGCTGGAGTGTGTTTGCTGCAACACAGACGGGATCAATGTAAGAGGTTCCCGCCAGGAGGCAAAGAGGCTTGTAACTCACACCTTCTCAGAGACAGTTCTCCAGCCTTCTCTGGCAGCCCCCTCCCTTTTCCTGGGTAGGAAATAATTCCATTCCCCTCTGCATCCTCAACAATCAGTCCCAGATAGTAGAAAGGGTGATGGGAATGTCAGGATCTTTTCAGTCCCTGATCTCTTTAGTCACTTGCCTGTTCCCAAGGCAAACAATGGTGTGGTCCCACCCACCTGGAAGTCCTCCTGGGACACAGCAGACCAAATTTGTGGGTCAAAAGCTGAGTCAGCCTTAGACTGTGCCCCTCTCTCTTCCCTCTGCTGGGGCAGTGGATCCTTGGAACCCCCTTTGTTTGTAGCCAGCTCAGAGGCCTGAGAATTCTAAAGTGTCTTTAGTGTGGGCAAGGGTGCCAGAAGTAGCAGCCCCTAGTTTCAAGTCACAGGTTTCGCAGTCACGATTCCCTCCTCTGTCACTCTCTCTTCTGGGTGGTATCCAGCCCTTGCCTGGTGTCCTAAACCCTAGAAGATCTTTTTCCAGGCTGTTTCAGCCTGTCCTCTAGTAGTTTTCTGGGAGAGAAGAGAGTTCTGTGTCTTTCTAGTCCTCCATCTTCCTGGAAGTTCCCTTCTTAATTATTAACATCATTTCATGTCATTCTGAATACTTTGAAAAATGATAATTCCTAAATCAGAAATCAACAGCAAGGCTGGTGCTTCACCAGAAGGCCATATTCAGTTCAGCACAAAGATCGGGAAGCCCAATGGCGAAAAGCCAGAGGAATTAGAGTCTGGCGTTTCTCAGGCTCTTCTTGAGGTAGAGATAAACTCAGACCTAAAGGCTCAGTTAAGGGAGCTCCATATAATAGCAGCCACGGAAATTGAAGTTGGTGGTGGTCAGCAGGCTATTATAATCTTTTTTCTGTTCCTCAACTGAAGTCTTTCTGGAAAATCCAAATCCGGCTAGTATGTGGATTGGAGAAAAAGTTCAGTGGAAAGCATGCTGTCTTTATTGCTCAGAGGAGAATTCTGCCTAAACCAATGCAAAAAAGCCATACCAAAAAATATGCAAAAGTGTCCCAGGAGCTGTACTCTGACTGCCGTGCACGATGCAATTCTTGAAGTCCTGGTCTGCCTGAGTGAAATTGTGAGCAAGAGAATCCATATAAAACTGGATGGCAGTTGGCTTTTAAAGGTTCCTTTGGACAAAGCACAGCAGAACAATGTAGAACACAAGGTTGAAACATTTTCTGGTTTGTATAAGAAGCTCACTGGCAAAGACGTTAACTCTGAATTTCCAAAATTTCCGTTGTAAGCCAAAATGACTAAATAAAGTATCACTCAAAAAAGAAAAATCAACAGCAAATGAAATACTAACATGGACATTGAAACATACTCAAAGAATAATAATACCAATAATTAATAAGATTATGGGGGGGTTTGCAAGAAGAGAACTGGTGGTAAAATATGTTGGGAATTATGAGTTTCACTTTATTGGTTCAGTGTCAGAGAAAGATCTCAAGAAAGTCCTGAGGCAGTGAAATTAGTTTAAGAGTTGTGGACACCAGCCTAAATTCTAGATGTGCATCTGTGGAAAAGTCTTTTAGCATTTGGACTTGGATCACAAGGTTTGATGACAGAATTAAAAAAAAAATACCTCAGGAAGGCTTATAAATGCAAAGGCTTATTAAAGGATATGACATATCCTCTTAATAATAATAATTCACTGCTCCTGCAGGCTGTCCTGCCAAGTTAGTAAGCAGAGTTAGTTATAAGACCGTTTACTCCATCATTAGTCTGTGTATCTTCATCCCTCTTTCATATTTTCCATCTCTCTCTCTCTCTGTGTCCTACATACTGAGAAATTCTTTTGGATCTATCTTTTTAGTTCATGAATTTTCTGTTCAGCTGGGTTTAATCTGCTGTTAAACTCATTGATGAAAGGTTTTTTGGTATCTGTCTCTTTAAATATGGTTTTAATGATATGTAATTCATATACCATACAGTTCACTTACCTAAAATATACAATTCAATGGTTCTTAGTAGAGTCACAGAATTGTGCAACCATCACCACAATCAATTTTAGAACATTTTCATCATTTTTGAAAGAAAGCATACCAATTAGCAGCTACTTCCTTTTCCTCCTCCCCCTCCTCCCCAGCCCTAGGCAGCCACCCATCTGCTTTTGTCTTTATATATTTGTCTATTGTGTGCATTTTAAATAAATGGAATCACACAATATGGAATCATACAATATGTGGTCCTTTGTGACTTAGCATAATGTTTTCAAGGTTCATCCATGTTCTAACATGTATCAGACCTTCATTCCTTTTTATTGCTGAAAAATATTCCATTGCATGGATACACCATCTTTATTCATTCATCAATTGCTGAACATTTGGATTACTGCCACTTTTTGCTATTATAAATAGCATGAATATTCATGTACAAGGTTTTGTGTGGATATATATTTTCAGTTCTCTTTAGTATATATCTAGGAGTGGAATTGCTGGGTCACATGGTATCACTATATTTAATATTTTAAGGAACTGTCAGGCTATTTTCCACAGTGGCTGCACCATTTTACATTCCCACCAGCAGTGTATGAGGGTTCCATTTTCTTCACATCCTTGCCAAGACTTAATGTCTTTTTTATTATAGTCATCCCGAGGGTGTGAAATCGTATCTTATTGTGAGTTTAATTTGCATATCATGGGTTTGAGTTGCTTTCTCTAGCTAATGGTGTTGAACATTTTTCATGTGCTTTTTAGCCACGTTTATATCTTCTTTGGAGAAACATTTATTCAGATCCTTTGCCCATTTTTTAAATTGGGTTATATTTCTTTTTATCATGAAGTTGTTAGAATTCTTTTTACATTCTAAATACCCATCTCTTATAAGATATATGATTTGCAATTTTTTTTCCATTTGTGGGTTCTCTTTTCACTTTCTTGGTGGCTTTTACTTTTGTTTATTTTATTTTTTATTTTGATAAAGTCCAATTTATTACTTTCTTTTAGTGCTTGTGTTTTTGGTGTCCTATCCTTAGATGGCTTCTTAAAACAACTACCAAATCCAAGATCACAGAGATTTACTTCTGTGTTCTAAGAGTTTAGTAATTTTAGCAATTACAATTAGATCTTGATCCATTTTGAGTTAATTTGTGTATATTGTATGGGGTAGGGATCCAACTTCATTCTTTTGCATGTGGATATCCCAGGACCATTTATTGAAAAGGCTATTCTTTCCCCATTGAATTTTCTTGGCACCCTTAGGGAAAATCATCTGTCAGTAAATGTGTGGGTTTATTTCTGTACTCTCATTTATATTTCAGTGATCTATATGCCTGTCCTTATGCTAGTACCACACTGTCTTGATTACAGTAGCTTTGAAATAGTTTTAAAATTGGAAAGTGTGAGTCCTTTAACTTTGGTTTTCTTTTCCAAGATTGAGTTGGATATTCTGAATCCCTTGGATTTCCATGAGTTTTAGGGTCAGCTTGTCAATTTCTGCAAAGAACCCTGCTGAATTTTTTATAGAGATTGCATTGAATCTTTACATCAATATGGGAAGTATTGCCATGTTTACTATATTACGTGTTCCAATCCATGAACATAGGATGTTTTTCCATTTATGCAGATCTTCTTTAACTTCTCTCAGCAATGCTTTGTAATTTTCAGAATATAAGCTTTGTTGGGAAGCAGACTTGGCCCAGTGGTTAGGGCGTCCGTCTACCACATGGGAGGTCCGCGGTTCAAACCCCGGGCCTCCTTGACCCGTGTGGAGCTGGCCCACGAGCAGTGCTGATGCACGCAAGGAGTGTCATGCCATGCAGGGGTGTCCCCCGCATAGGGGAGCCCCATGAGCAAGGAGTGTGCCCCGTAAGGAGAGCTGCCCAGTGCAAAAGAAAGTTCAGCCTACCCAGGAATGGCGCCACACACACAGAGAACTGACGCAGCAAGATGACACAACAAAAAGAGACACAGATTCCCATGCTGCTGACAACAACAGAAGCAGACAAAGAAAAACATGCAGCAAAATAGACACAGAGAACAGACAACTGGGGGGGGGGGAAGGGGAAAGAAATAAATAAAAATAAATCTTTAAAAAAAAAAGAATATAAGCTTTGCACCTGTTTTGTTAAATATGTTTCTAAGTATTTTATTCTTTTCAATGCTATTATAAATGGAAATATTTTCTTAATTTCATCCTCAAATTATTCATCACAAGTATATAGAAATACAATTGATTTTTGCATGTTGATCTGTATCCTGCCATCATGATAAACTCATTTAATAGTTATAACTGTTTTTAGTAGCTTCCTTAGGATTTTCTAAATATATCATGTCATCTGCAAATAGAGATAGTTTTCCTTATTCCTCTCCTGTCCTTTTTTCTTTTTCTTGCCTAATTATCCTAGCTAGAACTTCCAATACAATGTTGACTTAGAAGTGACAAGAGCAGACATCCTTGTTGTGTTCTTTCTGATCTTAGGGGGAAAGCATTTAGCTATGGGCATGTATTTACATTTTCAATCTCAAAGTATTCTCTAATTTCCCATTATCTGGCATAGGAAGTTCCTTTCTATTTCTAGTTTGTTAAGTAGTTTTTCATGAAGGGGTATTGGATTTTGTCAAATGCTTTTTCTGTGTCTATTGAGATGATCATGTGACTTTGTCTTTTATTCTATGGATAATATTGATTTATTTTCAGTTGTTAAACGAGTCTTGCTTTTCTGTGATAAATCCCAGGTCATGGAAATGATTATGGTATTATAATACTTTTTATATGTTGTGGGATTTGGTTTGCTAATATTTTGTTGAGAATTATTGTCCCTGTGTTCATAACCCACTGAATGGACTGGGGGAGAGTGTAAACTACAATATAAACTATAATCCATGTGGTTCAGCAGTGCTCCAAAATGTATTCTTCAAATGCTATGAATGTGCCACAATGATCAAAGAGGTTGTTGATGTGGGAGGAGTGGGGGTGGGGTGGGGGGTGGGGTATATGGGAACCTCTTATATTTTGTAATGTAACATTTTTTGTGGTCTATGTATCTTTTTTAAAAAGACAATTTAAATAAATAAATAAATATCAGTACATCCAAAAATGCTAATAAATTAAAAGACAAATAAGGTAATGGAAAAAATATTGGCAGCATATATCATTTGCAATAATATTTAAAAACAAAAATTATTCTAACAATAAAAAAAGTAACTCCCCAATAGAAAGAAAGTCAAATGACATCAGGAAATGATTTACAAAGGAAGAGCTGCAAATGGCCCAAATTACATGAAACACTAAGTCATAGAAATAGATTTATCAACAATTGAGAAATAATTGTTGCACATGAGATTTGATAGATTTGTCTTCAGTCTAGGGAAAATAGGCCCCTTTCAATAGTTCTGGTCATCATGTAAAGTAATGAGCATATTTCTGTAGATTAGTTTGAACTATATAAGTTTTTTTGTCTTTTTTCTTTTTAGAATCAACTATCTTTTTAAACTTTTTAAATTGAAGTTTATCATTCATACATGAACATCAATTAACAGTAAGTGTATAATATAAGCTGTGAACTTATAAAATAAACATGCATATCATAATATAGCACTCCTGTACACATCCTACCACCACCACCTTGCATTGTTTTGAAACAATTGTTACAAATTATGAAACAGCATTTTTAAAACATTTCTACTAACTATGGCCAATATCTTACATTGGGTGTATTTTCCCCCCCTCAGCCACAATCACATTTATAAATCAGCAGTCTTAGTTATACTCACTTTAATGTATTACCATATTACCATCAACTCTGTTCACTTCCACACATTTACAATAAACCTTATTAAAAATTCTACGTACCATTAAGCATCAGCTCTCATTCTCAACTCACCCCACTTTCAATCTCCTCATAACGTATACTCAAGAGTTTACCTCCGTGAATTTATTCATCATTTTAGTTCATTTTAGTGAGAACATACAATATCTGTCCTTTTGTGTCTGGCAAACACTCAACATAATGTCGTCTGGGTTCATCCATGTTAACGTATGCATCCAATTTCATTTCTTCTCACAGAATAGTATTGCATTGCATGTGTATACCACATTTTGTTTATTGATTCATCAGTTGACTGGTACTTAGGTTGTTTCCATATTTTAGCAATTGTGAATAATGCTGCTATGAACATTGGTGTGGAAATGTCAGTTTGCATCCTTGCTTTCGGTTCTTCTGAATATATTCCTAGTAATGGTATTGCTGGATCATATGGTAATTCTATATTTAGTTGCTTGAGGAACTGCCAAACTGTCTTCCACAGAGGCTGCACCGTTCTACATTCCCACCAGCAGTGAAGGAGTTCCTATTTCTACACATCCTCTCCAGCACTTGCAGTTTTCTATTTTTGTAATAATGCCCATTCTAGAAGATGTGAAATGATATCTCAGTATAGTTTGATCTGCATTTACCTAATATTAATAGCTTGCAATGTTGACCATTTTTTTCATGTGCTTTTTGGCCATTTGTATGTCCTCTTTGGAGAAATGTCTATTCAAGTCTTTGGCCCATTTTTAAACTACATTACTTATCTTTTTATCATTGGGTTCTATGATCTCTTTTTATAACATGGTGTAGTAGTCTGATGTTATTGATAAATTCCAAAAAGAAATATTGGATTATGTTTGTAAACTGGTCTTTTCCTCTTGGCATATTAGTGTATTGGATTCAGAGGTTTTTACTTTTACTTCATTAAATAATGATTAAGGCTTTGATTGGGCTATGTCAGGAAGACATTGAGAAACCACACCACAGAGAAGGAAGGTTGAAGGTTTGATACTGGAGCCCAAGAAGTAAACACACAGGAGAAGAACACAGAGGAATAGAGATGACTCCTGAGACACAGCAGAAGCCCTGGAGAGAGAGAGACAGAGCTATTTGCCTGATAGTCTACAGCTGGCTTTGTGGAGAGAGTACAACAGCTGAGCCCAGAGAGAAATGAACCCTCAGAAGAGAGGAACCCAGGAAGCCTTGAACCCTTGACAGCCATCTCGATCCAACACGTGGTAACAGACTTGGTGAGAGAAGTAACTTATGCTTTATGGCCTGGTAACTGTAAGCTTCTACCCCAAATAAATACCCTTTATGAAAGTCAACAGATTTCTGGTATTTTGCATCAGCACCTCTTTGGCTGACTAACACACAGGGATATCAAACCTTATAGGATATGTGGTTTCCAAATACGTTTCTCCCATTGAGTGGACAGCCTTTTCATTTTCTTGACAAAGTCCTTTGGCACAAAAGTGTTTAACTTTGAGGAGGTTTCATTCATCTATTTTTTCTTTTATTGCTCATGCTTTGGTTGCAAGGTTTAAGAAACCACCACCTACCAAAAGATCTTGAAGATGTTTTCCTACATTTTCTTCTAGAAATTTTATGGTTGTACCTTTTATATTTAGGTCCTTGATCCATTTTGAGTTAATTTTTGTATAAGATGTGAGAAAGGGTCCTCTTTCTTTCTTTTAGATATGGCTATCCAGTTCTCCAGGCACCATTTGTTGAATAGACTGTTCTGGCCCAGCTGGGTGGGTTTGACAGCCTTGAAAATATCAATTTGCCATAAATTTGAGCATCTATTTCTGAACACTCAATTCTATTCTATTGGTCAACATATCTGTCTTTATGGCAGTACCATGCTGTTTTTACCACTGTAGCTAAGCAATATGCTTTAAAGTCAGGAGAGTCCTTCAAATTCAATCTTTTTTTTTTTTTGGCCTTTCAGGACCTGTTACCCTTCCAAATAAATTGGATAATTGGCCTTTCCAATTTTGTAAAAAGAAAAAAAGGGGGGGCTGTTGGAAGTTTTATTGGGATTGCATTGAATCTGTAGATGAGTTTGGGTAGAATTGACATCATAACAATATTTAGTCTTCCAGTCCATGAACATGGAATTTCCTACCATTTATTTAGGTCTTCTGTGGTTTTCTTTAGCAATGTCTTGTAGTTTTCCAAATACAAGTCCTTTATATACTTGGTTAAGTTTATTCCTAAATATATGATTCTTTTAGTCTCTGTTGTAAATGGGATTTTTTCCTGACTTCCTCCTCAGATAGTTTGTTAGTAGTATATAGAAACGCTACTGAGTTTTGTGTATTAATCTTGGATCATGCCTCTTTGCCAAACTCATCTATTAGTTCTAGTAGCTTTGTTGTAATTTTTTTTCCAGGATTTTCTAGATGTAAGATCATATTATCAGCAAATAGTGAATGTTTTACTTCTTCCTTTCTTATTTGGATGCCTTTTATTTCTTTCTTGCCTAATTGCTATAGCTAGAACTTCTAGCACAATATTGAATAACAGCAGTGATAGAGGGCATCCTTGTCTAGTTCATGATTGCAGCAGAACACTTCCAGTCTTTCTCCATTGAGTGCAATGTTAGCTCTGTATTTTCCATATATGCACTTTATCACATTCAGAAAATTTCCTTCTATTCCTATATTTCAGAGAGTTGTCATCAGGAAAGAATGTTGTGTTTTGTGAATTGCTTTTTCTGTGTCAATTGAGATAATCATGTGATTTTTCTTCCTCAATTTAGTAATGTGATGTATTATATTGATTGATTTTCTTCTGTTGAACCACCCTTGCATAACTGGGATAAAACCCACTTGATCATGATGTATAATTCTTTTAATGTGCTGTTGGATTCAATTAGCAGGTATCTTGTTGAGGATTTTTGCATCCGTATTCATTACAGAAATGCATTCTCTCATAAAGAAAGTGTTCTATAATTTTCTTTTTTCATGCTATCTTTATCTGGCTTTGTTATTAGAGTGATGTTGGCTTCAAAGAATGAGTTTGGTAGCATTCCCTCCTGTTCTATTTTTTTAAAGAGTTTGAGTAACATTGGTATTAATTTTTCTTGGAATGATTGGTAAAATTCACCTGTGAAGCCATGTGGTCCTGAGCTTCATCTCTGGAAGGTTTTTGATGACAATTTCAATCTCCTTACTTGAGACTGGTTGTTAAGGTCTTCTGTTTCTTCCAGGGTCAGTGTAGGTTTTATGTGTGTTTCTAGGAATTTGTCTATTTCATCTACATTGACTAGTTTGTTGGCATACAGTTGTTCCCAGTATCTTTTTGTTATCTCTTTTATCTCTGTGAGATCAGTAGTAATGTGCCCTCTCTCATTTCTGATTTTATTATTTGCATATTCTCTATCCTTTTCTTTGTCAGTCTAGGTAAGTGTTTGTCAATTTTATTGATCTTTTCAAAAAACCAACTTTTGGTTTTGTTGATTTTCTCTTTTTTTTCCTTGTCAATTTCATTTGTTTCTGCTCTAATCTTTATTTCTTTCTTTCTGCTTACTTTGGGATTAGGGTGCTGTTCTTTTGCTAGTTCCTGCAGGTGTTTAGTTAGATCTTTGATTTTAGCTCTTCCTTCTTTTTTCATGTAAGTGTTGAGGACTATAAATTTCTCTCAGCACTGCCTTCACTGTATCCCACAGGTTTTGATATGTTGTGTCCTCATTTCCATTCATCTTGAGATATTTTCTGATTTTTCTTGTGATATCTTCTTTGACCTCCTGATTTTTTAAGATTGTGTTGTTTAACCTCATATATTTGTGAGGTTTTCCTTTCTCCATGTGTTGTTGATTTCCAGCTTCATTCTATTATGATCAGAGATAGTGCTTAGTATAATTTCAATCTTTTTAAATTTGTTCAGACTTGTTTTTGTGATGCAACACATAGTCTAACCTGGAGAAAGATCCATGAGCACGTAAGAAGAATGTATACCCTGCTGTTTTGGGGTGCAATGTTCTATACTTATCTGTGAGGTATAGTACATTTATTATATTATTCAAATTCTGTTTCCTTGTTGATTTTTTGTCAAGTTGTTCTATACAAAGATGAGAGTGTTATATTGAAGTCTCCAACTATTATTGTAGAGACATCTATTACTCTCTTCAGTTTTGCAAGTGTGTGCCTCAAAAAAAAAGATGTGTTTTGGGGAACCCTGGTTAGGTACATAAGAATTTATTATTATCTCTTCTTGGTTAATTGCTCCTTTTGTTAATATATAATGTCCTTCTTCATCTCTTATTGCATTTTTGTATTTAAAGTCTATCTTGTCTAATGCTAGTGTCACTACTCCAGCTCTTTTTTGATTACGGTTTGCATGAAGTATCTTTTTCCAACCTTTTACTTTCAGTTTATTTGTGTCCTTGCGTATAAGGTGAGTTTCTTGTGGAGAGCATCTGGATGGATGATATTTTTGTGTGTGTCCATTCTGTCAATCTGTGTCTTTCATTGGGGTGTTCAACTATTTACATTTAACATTATTATTGTAAAGGCATTACTTACTTCATCCATTATATCATTTGACTTTTCAATGACCTATCTTAGTAGAATGTCTTTTTATCCTGTTTGTACTAATAATATTCATTTCTACGCTCTTCTCCAGGCCTCTCATTCCTCTTCCTTCAGGTTGCAGCACTCCCTTTAGTATCTCTTGTAAGTCTGGTCTCTTGGTGACATACACTTTTAGTTTTTATTTATCTGTGAAGACTTTAAACACACCCTCAGATTTGAAGGACAGCTTTGCCAGATAAAGAATTCTTGGCTGGCAGTTTTTCTCTTTCAGACCTTTAATGTATCATACCACTGCTTTCACATGCCCATGTTTTCTGATGAGAAATCAGTACTTATTCCTATTGAGTGTCCCTTGTATATGATGAATTGTTTTTCTCTTGCTGCTTTCAGAATTCTTTTTATCTCTAGCATTTGACATTCTGAATACTAGATGTCTCAGAGTAGATCTATTTGGATTTATTCTATTTGGTGTGCATTTTCCTTCTTGGACATTGATATTGATATCTTCATTAGGATTGGAAAATTTTCAGTCATTATTTCCTCAAATATTCTTTCTGTCCCTTTTCTCTTCTCTTTTCTTCTCTTTCTGGGATACCAATAATGCATGTGTGTGTGTGTATTTTGCATTGTCATTCAATTCCCTGAGACCCTGTTCCAATTTTTTCCATTCTTTTCTCTTTCTGTTCTCCTGTCATTTCCAGTTCAGACGTTCTGTCTTCAATATCACTAATTCTGTCTTTCATTAATTCAAATATGTTATATGCCTCTAATGTACTTTTTTAAAAAAATATTTATTTTTTATTTATTTCTCTCTCCTGCCCCTCCCCACCCCCCAGTTGTCTGCTCTCTGTGTCCATTCTCTGTGTGTTCTTCTGTGACTGCTTCTATCTTTATCAGCGGCACCAGGAATCTGTGTTTCTTTTTGTTGTGTCATCTTGCTGTGTCAGCTCTCCATGTGTGCAATGCCACTCCTGGGCAGGCTGCACCTTCTTTTGCTCTGGGCGGCTGTCCTTACGGGGCTCACTCCTTGCACATGGGGCTCCCCTATGCAGGGGACACCACTGCATGGCACAGTACTCCTTGCACGCATCAGCACTGTGCTTGGGCCAGCCCCACATGAGTCAAGGAAGCGCGGGATTTGAACCATGGACCTCCCATGTGGTTGGCGGATGCCCTTTCCATTGGATCAAGTCCACTTCTTTCTCTAATGTACTTTTAATTTCATCCATTATGACTTTCATCCCCATAATTTCTGTAACTTTTCTTTGTAGACTTTCAAATTGCTCTTCTTGCTCATCCAGTGTCTTCTTCATATCCTCTATCTCTTTAGTCATATTTTCCTTCAACTCTTTGAATTGATTTAGGAGATTTGGGTGATAATCATTATTAGTTGTCTTAATACTGCATTTTGTCAGGATATTTGGTTTGTTCCTTTAGCTGGACCATCTCTTCCAGTTTCTTAGTGTGGTTTGTAATTTTTTGCTGATCTCTAGGCATCTGATTTTGTTGATGAATTTACTCTTATGGTTAATTACTCTCTTTTACTTAGGGTTTTTTTTTTGTTGTTGTTGTTTTGTTTTTTTCCCCATGGCTCATGTTTAATTTTGGTTTAACTTATTCTGAATCTTTAAAATTGCCCAGCTTAAGTTATCAAAATTGAATCAGGATCTCACTAATGGGGCATGGATGTTCTCCCTGAGGTTTGGGGAAAGGGGAGAACTAAAAGCCATTTTTCTCCTTGTGGTTTCCCAGGCAGCCATCAGATGATGGTCATCAGTGAATCTTTCCAGGGAGATGTCTTTTTTAACCCCCACTTGCCATTGCTTCTGATCTGACCAGAGCCAAGATTCAAAGCAGGCTATGCTAGCCAAATTCACCAGAAACCACTAAGAGAAACCACTCTCTGCCATCTGCCACACCCTCCCTCTTCCCAAGGAGGAAAGTGTCTGTTCCTCTCTCAGTCAGGTGTGGCAAGCCATAGGTTTTATCCAGGCTGTATGCCTTGGGGGATGGGTGCCATTCCCAGTCACTGCAGAGGTTTTATAACTCATGGTTTTCATTTTGGACTCTTCATCTCTCTGTCCCTCACCATTCTGGCGGTTACACAGCAGTATCCTGGTCTGCTGATACCCAAAGCAGGTCCCTCAGACAGCTTTTTGCCCTTTTTCTATTGTTTTTGTGAGGGAGTTGAACCCTGCCTGCCTATTCCAATCCCATCTTCCCAGAAGTCCCCCTAATTGATTTTTTCCCACTTTAAAAAGCAATTTATTAAAGCATATCATTCATTCATGACCACACATAAACCATAGTGTACAGTAAAAGTTGTGAATTTACAAAACAAACATGCATAACATCGCACAGAGCTCCTGTACATCACCCCACCACAAATATCTTTCATTGTTGTGAAACATTTGTAAGAAATTATGAAAGAGCATTGTCAAAGTAGTACTACTAACTACAATCTGTATCTTACATTTGGTGTATTTTTCTCCCAACCCATCTTACTATTTTTTGTTCATAATCCATATCATTTATTGGATGTGTACAATTAATGGCATTTGATATGATCACTGAGTTGTGCTTTCATCTCCTCAATCAATATTAGAGTATTTCATTATTCAAAAAAGAAAAAGAAAAGCAACAAGAAACAAACCTCTATTATACCCACATGCTATCATTACTAATTATAAATCCTATGCTGTGCTTTCATCATTTCTATTGATATGCAAACATTTAAAAACAACTTTTATCAATTCTGCACAGATTAAACATCAGCTTTCCATTCTTTAACCACATTTTTTTCTCTGGTGGCTTATATTCTAACTATTAACTCCACGAATTTGCCCATTATATTTCACTCATAATAGTGAAATTACACGATATTTGTCCTTTGGTGTTTGGCTTGCTTCACTCAACATAATGTCCCCAGTTTCAACCACCTTGTCATATACTTCACGACTTTATTTCATCTTACTACTGAATAATTGTGTGTATATACCAGTTGTTTATCCATTCATCAGTTGATGGACACCTTGGTTGTTTCCATCTTTTGGCAATTGTGAATAAGGTGGCTATGAACATCAGTGTGTAGATGTCTGATCATGTCACTGCCCTCAGTTCTTCTTGATATATACCTAGTAGTGGAATTGCCAGGTCACATGGTAGATCTGTATCTAACTTCCTTAGGAATCACCAAACAGACTTCCATGTAGCTGTACAATTCTACATTCCCACCAACAGTGAATAAGTATTCCTATCCACATCCTCTCCAACACTTGTGGTTTTCTGTTGTGTTAATAGTGGCCATTTTAGTAGATATGAAATGATATCTCATTATAGCTTTAATTTGCATTTCCCTAATAGCCAGTGATGTTGAACACTTTTTCATATGTTTTTTCACCATTTGTATTTCTTCTTTAGAAATCACTAGAGTGGTGTCAGACTGACTCAACTGGACTATTTGTAAGCATCCATGGAAGACATTAAATCTTGAAAAATTATTGTCTACAATATTGTTATTAAAATACCCCTTAATATTCCTCTAAACATATAAGCAGTATAATATTCTAATCAAAGTAGAATTAGAAATTAATTTCATGTGATACATGCCTTGTATCTGTGCAGCTTTGTTTTATGGTAGACATCTCCAGAAGATAACAGTGAGCAATAGAGACAGTAAAAAGACAGGCTGTTTCTTTTGGCAGCCATGTGGGTGTTTGCATCCTATTCTCAAATTCAAAGAACCAGTCATAAGCATGTGCATTGGTCATTTGTTATTCATTCATTATTGTGAGTTACACATTGTTTCACAGTTAAATAAACCACATTTTAAAAAAATAAATTTTACTGAAGTATATTATTCATACATGATATAAATAAACAATAAGTGTGTAATAAAAGTTCTAAACTTACAAAGAAAAATATGCATATCATCAGACAGGACTCCCATACATCACCCCATGACAAAACCTTGCATTATTGTGAAACAGTTGTTATAAATTATGAAATAACATCATCAAAATATTACTACTAACTATAGCCCATATCTTACATTTGGTATATTTTCCCCCAAAGCACCCTATTATTAAAACCCTGTCTTAGGATTATACATTTGTTATAGTTCATGAGAGAACATTCTCATATTTGTTCTTTTCTTAAAATTTTTAATTAAATTGTCTTTTTTTAAAAGATACATAAATCACAAAAAAACCCACATTAAAAAATACAAGAGGTTCCCATATATCTCCCAGCCCACCCCACTTCTCCCACATCAACAACCTCTTTGATCATTGTGGTACATTCATTGCATTTGGTGAATACATTTTGGAGCACTGCTGAACTGCATGGATTATAGTTTACATTGTAGTTTACACTCTCCCCCAGTTCATTCATTGGGTTATGGCAGAATATATAATGTCCAGCATCTGTCCCTGCAACATCATTTAGGACAACTCCAAGTCCCAAAAATGCCCACACATCTCATCTCCCTGCCCTCAGCATCTACCTTGGCCACTTTCTCCAGATCAATGCTATAGTTTCTTCCATTACTAGTCACAATGGTTCTATAGTAGAATATGAGTAAGTTCACTCTAATCCATATTTTATTCCTCCATCCTGTGGACCCTGGGTTGGTGATGTCTGCTCCACCTCTGTATCAAGAGGGACCTTAGATCCATGGTAGATGGGTGCGATATTCCTGCTTGCAGTTGTAGTCACTCTCGGTTCCCTGGTGTGGTGGTTGACCATCTTCACCTCCTTGTAAGTTGACCTGTGCAAGTCCAACAAACCAGAGAATAGGAGCTGCAACTCTGCTGAGGCTCATGGCTCAGTTGGCACATGGCCAGTCCAGAGATTGAAGTCTTCTGGTATATACCAAACCCAGCACCCACCACAGGTTCAGTAAAAGTGATAAAAGAGGCATGGGTAGAAAGTTCATGAGTCCAACTCCACCACACTCAGGAACACAAATTTCCAGGTAGGGCCCACTGACAAGGCACTGAACTCCAGAGCCACCCACCATGATTGTAGACCCTGTGTGTCTCCATAGCCTCCAGGAGCACCAGTACCTGGGATTGTATCTACTTTGGCTGTCTCTAGAATCCTGCTGAGGTGTGCATAAGCATGACCCATCTGATGACCTCCTGACTCTTCTTTGAAGACTCTTAGCCATATAAACTCATTTATTGGGGAACGGACTTGGCCCAGTGGTTAGGGCGTCCGTCTACCACATGGGAGGTCTGCGGTTCAAAGCCCGGGCCTCCTTGACCCATGTGGGGCTGGCCCATGAGCAGTGCTGATGCGCGCAAGGAGTGCTGTGCCACGCAGGGGTGTCCCCCGCATAGGGGAGCCCCACGCACAAGGAGTGCACCCATAAGGAGAGCTGCCCAGCACGAAAGAAAGTGCAGCCTGCCCAGGAATGGTGCCACCCACACGTCCTGTGCCGCTGACAACAACAGAAGCAGACAAAAGAAACAAGGTGCAGCAAACAGACACAGAGAACAGACAACCGGGGGAGGGGGGGGGGAATTAAATAAATAAATAAATCTTTAAAAAAAAAAACCTCCTTTATCTTTACCCTTTCCCCCTTTTATTCAAGGTCTTTTTCTAGTTGCATCACCAGTTAGTGATTGGTATTAATCCCTCGTCACCAGGGAGGTTCATCCCCAGGAGTCATGCCCCATACTGGGGGGAAGGTAATGTATTTACATGCTGAGTTTGGTTTAGAGAGTGGCCACATTTTAGCAACATGGAGGCTGTCAGGAGGTAACTCTTAGGCACCCTGCAACTCTAGGCCTAGTTGAAATTTCAGGCACACAGGTTCATAAGCATAGTCATCAGCATAATGGCTCATTATTGGACCATCTTTCTTCACTGATCTTTGCCCTTGCACTTGGGGGATTGTTGCTGTTCCCTAGGGGAATATGACAGAGCTCCCCTGGCTAGGAACTCAGCACTCCCTCATTTGTCATTTGTAACTGTAACTACAATGAAAATACCCAACATATATTTGAACAATTTTATGTACTTTATATACATGCCCTGGAGAACTCCCTCCCAAACTTGTGCCCCCATCAATAACACCCCACACCAGTGTTCCTCCCCTGCCATATTTGAACCCCTCTCTGTGGTCCAAAACTTCTTTAAAATGAAGCCTAATATATTTCCAAATTCAATTAATAGGAAAATGAAATAGTAGGGATAGGTTTAAAGATTAGAAATAGAATACATACTAATTTAGAAAAACTAAAAAAAAGTGAAAAATAAATTTGGGTGTTAAAAAATGAAAAATATCATAAAACTTTGTTTTTGAAAACCACATTTTAATACCTCACATTTTAATAAAACCACATTTGCACAAGATATATTATATCATATCTAAATAAAAGTCAGCCTCATAAAATAATTATGCTTTAATAACATGAAAAAATCAAAATCGCTTTTATTGATTTCCCCCGAGAAGAGCTGAATATACTTAAAACACTACTTTGTTATAAAACAGAACTTTATATGTGGATATTGATGGAATAAATATTACCTGTGTGGATGAAATGCTAGAGAAGTAACTTATTTTCATTATTTTCAGAAAATTACGTATTAAAACTACATTTTGGTATAAAAAGTATATCATATTCTGGTATTAAATTGGTAAATTCTTAACTATCTGGAATAATTATTAAGGAAGTGTCCTGATAAATTTAATATTCCAGTTCCTGAAGGTTACTACAACCTAATTAAAAACCGATTTTCAATGAATACAGTAAAATACTTACACCATTAAAACTAGGGGGAGCGTATCTTAACCATTATTAACTTAGGAAGCAACTCAGAATCTTGCAGCATTATTTTCATAATGAGCCTGATTGAATTTAGGTAAAACTGAAAAATTTGTTATTCAAATTTACTGATTATTTGGATTATGAGTAAACTATATATTTTAGAAATGCCATGAAAGTTGTGTTACAACATATTCTTTCATGTATTTTCCTATAATCATTCCCATTCCTGTTATGGGTATTACAGAAAGGAGAAGTTGAACCTTATCCTCCTCAGTTGGAAGGTCCATGAAGTTTCCTCCAGTTGTCCTAAATCATAGTTTCCTCACCAGACCTGTTGAATCACAGTATCTGGGAAGGATCCTAGGAGATAGTAATCTCCTCAGGTAATCTGATATGTATGTTAGAGACTCACTGCCAGTTTCTGGATGTGATGAGTCAACCTATGGAGGATTATCAGGGCAGCAACAAATAGTTGCTTCCATGAATGTTGATACAGGAAACAAAGTGACAAAGATTGAAATGGAGTAATGCTTCTGTAACTTGTTAAACTGACATTTGTCTGTTGTTGTTTTTTTAATTTGAAATTAAGTTTACTTAGAAAAGAAAACATTGTAATAAACCCCACAATTGGTTTACTTCAAAACAAAAGTAGAAGATGATGGAATTTCTGTTTAGTACCCACCCATACTGAGGTGGTGTCCTGGAGCTGGCCTTGCTGCACATCTCCTTCCATGTTCATGGACAGCACATTGAACTTGAAAATGACCTTGAACTTGAACTTGAAAATTACATCAGAAAATAAGCAAATCCTACAAATCTGGACTTCTTTTATTGGAAAGCTGGTTACCAGTACACCATTGCACCCACTGCCATGTGTCACCTGCTTTGCTTCCAAGGTCATTGCTATCTTCCTGATGCTCTTTAGCTTTGAGTACTCACTAGGCCTACTCTTCCACAAATTTAACTCTTGTTATAATACACAAATATGGAAAACCATTCAAAAATTAATAAAAGGAAAAATAAAGAAAAGACATGTGGCCTCAGCCTGGCCTCAGAAGTCACTCCAGATGGGAACATGTAGGAGACATGGGGGCACCTTTGGTCCATTCAGGCCTAAGGCCATTGCTTCTGCTGTCCTTTCCCGATGGTCTCTACTCTCACCTGCTTCTCTGTCCTAGATAATCCATCATCCTGGCTGGGGTCCCATCTGGGGCACCTCTTTTTTGCCCCCTTGGGAGCTGCCCTATCACACCACATGCCTCATCTTTATACCATCAGTTATACATGCACACACACACAGTGTCTTTATTCCTCATTTGTTTCCCACACATAGTTATTCCCCTAACATTTTATTATGAAAAATTTCAAATGCAGAAAAGTTTTTTAAAAAAAAGATCACACAAAAAGCAGCCATAGACCCACCACTTAGATTCTGTAATGATGGGTACATTACCTTGTGTCTTTGTCACATAACTCTCCATCCACCACTTTATGTTTGGTGCATTCCAAAGCTAGTGCAGATGTCTGTATACTGTGCTGAAGTATCTATGACCTGTGACTCCATCCATAACACCCACTGCTGTGTCCTGTTTCTCTCTCACACACATACATGCCCACAGTGTCAAAGTGCCTCTCATTTTATTTTTCCTCTCTTCCCCATAAAACATTGTTGAGTTTGAGCACCATCCTTGGGCCTTCTATAAATGCTTAACATAAATTAGTCATGCAATTCAGAGCATTGCTCTAAGCTTGCACTTGGAGGGCCATTAGCCTGCATCTACCCACCCAGTCATGACAGTTCTCTGCTCACCTCCAGTGCTGAGTGGCTCTGAGTGTGTACAGTGTTTTTTATATTAAAGATTTATTTATTTATTTCTCTCCCCTTCCCCCCTCCAGTTGTCTGCTCTCTGTGTCCATTCACTGTGTGTTCTTCCTGTGACTGCCTCTATCCTTATCAGTGGCACCAGGAATCTGTGTTTCTTTTTGTTGCGTCATCTTGTTGTGTCTGCTCTCTGTGTCCATTCACTGTGTGTTCTTCCTGTGACTGCCTCTATCCTTATCAGTGGCACCAGGAATCTGTGTTTCTTTTTGTTGTGTCATCTTGTTTGTGTCAGTTCTCTGTGTGTGTGGCGCCACTCCTGGGAAGTCTGCACTTTTTTCGTGCTGGGTGGCTCTCCTTATGGGATGCACTCCTTGCGCGTGGGGCTCCCCTACGTGGGGGACACCCCTGTGCGGCAGGGCACTCCTTGCGCGCATCAGCACTGCGCATGGGCCAGCTGCACACGGGTCAAGGAGGTCTGGGTTTGAACCATGGACCTCGCATGTAGTAGGCGATACCCTATCCATTGGGCCAAGTCCGCTTCCTGCACAGTGTTGATAGAGCTCAGAATAGAACTCCAAAGAGAGGGTAGTAACTCCTTGGACTTCTCTCTACTAGGAGAGAAAGTATACACATATAAGCAAAGAAGAACTCTTGCTTTGGGGAAAGAGCTCAAAAATAGGCTGTGAAAAAAAAAAGGCTGTGAAGTCTGCAAAGCATCCTACAAGTACCAGTATTGTGGTTTCCTTTTTATCTGCAGTCCCTCAGAAACCATCATTTCCTGGGAATCTGTTTAAGCCCTAGTGACTTTACTGCACCATATAAAATACCTAGGCAAAGTTTCATGTGGCTTCTTATATCATGAGAGGCAGCAAAAAGATGTCTCCCTGTACCCCATTTCCCACACTGGATCATCCTACTAGTGTGCTTCTTTACAAGTGGATGGAGTGACCTGCCATAGACCGCATGGCATCTTCAAGGGAGGAAGAGGGAGAAGAGTATGGGTGTGATCCCAGCTTGAATCTGCAAATGTGTTGGAGACAGGAAGTAGGGGCCAGGGGAGGAAGTAGAAGAGGAGCTCCCTGGGAGGAGGAAGTCAGTGAAGAGAAATTTTAGGAATTGTGGGGTGACAGGTGGTGCTAGGTACCCTCATGTTAGGAGAGCTGGGCCAGGAAAGGTCCTGAATTTGGCAGCAAGAAGATTTTTAAGTCTTGCCGAGAACAACAGTGGAGCTATAGGTCATGGTAGGGTCACAGACAGTAGACACTCAGTGAGCTGTGAACTGGAAGGCAGGAAGCAAAGGACAGTCAGCTGTGATGGGGCAGTTGTCAAACTGTTGCAAGCTGATGGAGCTTTGCTTGCTCTAAAAATCTAAACAAGAGTGGGGGCCCAGTATAATCAGATGAGCCTGCAAAGGCAGAGAAGTGAGGAAGAAGAGGCTGTCAGAGATTTTGGAAGCATGAGAAAGATTCCACCCGCCACTGCTACACTGAAGATGGACAAAGATTGTGAAAGTATGAGGAAAAAAAAATTGGCAGCAGAGTTGGCCCAGTGGTTAGGGCATCCACCAAAGTTCAAACCCCGGGCCTCCTTGACCCGTGTGGTGTTGGCCCATGTGCAGTGCTGATGCATGCAAGGAGTGCCCTGCCACACAGGGGTGTCCACTGCATAGGGGAGCCCCACGTGCAAGGAGTGCACTCTGTAAGGAGAGCCGCCCAGGGCGAAAGAAAGTGCAGCCTGCCCAGGAATGGCGCCGCACACACGGAGAGCTGACACAACAAGATGATGTAACAGAAAGACAGATTCCTGTGCCACTGACAACAACAGAAGCAGACAAAGAAGACGCAGCAAATAGACACAGAGAACAGACAACTGGGGGGGGGGGGGGGGGGGAGAGTGAAGAGAAATAAAAATAAATAAATCTTAAAAAAAAAAAAGAAAAAAAGAAAAGAATGTTGCCAACCTCCTGACTGAGCTTAGAAGTGGACTCTCCCTGGAACCTCCAGGAAGGAATGCCATCCTTGATACACCTTGATTCCTGCCTGGTAAGATCCTGAGTAGAGGACTCAGCTAACTTTGCCTGACTCACAGAAATTGCTTGGTAATAAATGAGGGTTGTTTAAAGTATTTAACGCCATTACCTTTGTGGTAACTTGCTGTGTGGCAAAAAAACCAACCAAACAAAAACAAAATAAAAAACAAACAAAAGCATCACCAATAACAACAAAACTAATACAAGCTACATGATGGACTCTTCTTGAGTGAAACTTAAAAAAAAATAGATGGGGGTGGTGCATGTGGCTCAAGTGGGTGGGTGCCTGCTTCCCACATGGGAGGTCCTGGGCTCAGTTCCCCATGCCTCCTAAAAAGGAAAAAAAAATGGATAACAAGTAATATGGACAGAGAGACCAACACAAGGGAGCTGATGTGGCTCAGAGGCTGAGCACTGGCTTCCCATATACAAGGTCCTGGGTTCAATCCCCAGCCCCAGTACCTCTAACAAAACAAAACAAAACAAAATAAAACAAAAAACAGGAAGTATCTTCATATGTGTGATTCTACTCCCTACTCATATATATTTTTTATTAGAGAAGTTGTGGGTTTACAAAACAATCATGCATAAAATACAAGATTCCCATATACCACCCTATTATTGACAAAAAAAAAGTACTTTCTTCAGAGTACAAGAACAGGAAAAAATATGGTCTGCCATCAGACCAAAGAAATTTTAGAAGCAAAGGTGGAAATGGTTCAGAGCTATTTTGTTCATGTTGATAACACCAGTGCTTACTTTAATATATAGATTTTCCAATACCTTTTCCTTATTGACATGAAATTAGCTGAGCGCCATTTGTTATTTTGAAAATGTTTTTATTGTTTTAATACTTTGCTTTTACTTCAAACACTACAGTAAGTTTCTCTCTAGGGTTTCTTTCTTTCCATTAAATATCTTGGGATTTTCATAGTTGATTGTGGAACTGTTAAAAGTTTTCATTAATATGAGCCAGTGTTACTTGTAGTTCTAAGTTTTTGGTGTTTTTTTTTTTTTCATTTTATACCACTATGGAAAGATAAGTGACTAATCGTTATTGGTTGTATTTGTCTTCTCTGAGAGTTGAAACATATAAATTCTCCCTTAACCATTTCCCTCAGTCCTCACTTCCCAACGTTAAAGGATTAGTCAACAGTATTTATTAAGCACTCATTATACTATGTAGAGTCACAAAAGGAGAAAGAATCTGCCTTCCTTTCAAATTGTTCCACTGCTGATGAAAATTCAGTCAGTATCCAAGCCCTGCCAAGCCCTCTTCCCATATCTCTACTATCCAGGAATTTGTAAGGCTGGCCTTTACTCAGGGGCCACCTTCACTAAGCCACAGGTCATTTGTGAAGGTTTGGCCTTACTCTTTCTTTCACTGAGGGCTCTTCTTGGGTACTGTTGGTCATCAGTTGTGAATCATAGTGTGTCCCTACATCCACAAGAGGAGTGGGGTGAAACCAGACCTCCTTGTCTTTTCTATCTTGATCTTTCAGTCTCCACAAAATGGAATACAAAGGTGTTTTAGTTTCCTAAAAGCTTCCAAAAGCAATATCCCAGAAATGGGTTGGCTGTTACAATGGAGATTTATTAGGCTACACGCTTACAATTCTGAGGCCATGAAAGTGTCCAAACAAAGCATCATCAGGCGATGCTTTCTCCCAGAAGACTGGCACATGGAGGCATCTACTGATCTCTCCCGGGTTCTGCTGATCTCTCCCAGGTTCTGTTGATCTCAGCTCTTTGCTCTCATGATTTTCTCTCTCTGCTCCTGTGGCTTTTTCTCTGTCAGCTTCTGAGGGTTTCTCTTTGTGCTACTGTGGGTTCCTCTCTGAGCTCCTCTATTTTTCATATTCATCCTGATCATAAAGAACTCCAGTAAGAGGATTAAGACCCACCTTGGGTCATGCCATACTAAAATAATCTAATCAAAATTCCCACCTGCAATAGGTTCATACCCGCAGGAAAGGATGATCTCTAAGGACGTCATCTTTCTGGGGCTTTTCCATAAAAGCGTCAAACTACTACACAGGGCCTGGTGAAGGCAATTTCAGAATGGATTTACAAAGTAGGAAAGAAAAGAGATTTTCCCTGTATCACCCAAAGGAAGTCCCAAGGACCTGAGCTTTCAGATGAGACAGGAATGCTCCTGTCTGTCCTGCCTGCAGGTTTGTGTTATCACCTCGAATGCATCCCCCTTTTAAAATCTTTCAACCACACCTTCTTCTCTACTGAAGAGGGCTTCATAGTCTGAGCCTTTCTCCATTCCCATAACATACATTGCCCAATCAAGTAAGGCCACAGACTTGAGCCACACAGAATACAGAGGGGAAAACTTTTCCTGCCTAGTCTTCCACATGTGCGTGCATGTGTGTATACCTGTGTGTATGCACATGTATACAGGTGGGGGGTGATGGATGAGGTAACTGTGGGTTCTCCAATTCATGCTTCCTCTGCCATCTTCTCTCCAGTGGGAACTGTGAGCCTGTGGTTTCTTGCTAAGTAATCTACACATTAAACACACACATTTATATGAATTGTACAGGATAATACAAAACCTATATTAAGAATAGACTAGAGTCACAATATCAGTAAGCCTTATGCCCCTGGTTAGAAAATAAATAGGTCCGTAAAAAATTTATATGACACCTTTACTGATCTCTTCATGATCCACAAAAGAGCTACATTATTCCTGATGACGTTCCCCCTATTTCACAATGGTTATGTTGTACACATTGTTTTTCCTTTGTTTCAGAATCTGCTTTAGAGAGAAATATAGAGTTGAGGTAGGAGTTGGTTTACCAGTTTCTCTAGGTTGCTAGATTTATCAAATAAAAAAGATAGGATACCCAGTTAACTTGAATTTCAGATAAACAAGGAATACTTTTTTAGTATAAGCATGCTCCATCCAATTTTGGAGACAGACTAATACAAAAAGTTATTTGGTATTTGTCTAAAATTCAAATTTATCTGGACATCCTTTTTTTTCCTGGCAACTACTCCTATCATAGCTCCTTGTTCACTTGTAGTCTCACTGCTACCATCTCAGGCCAGGCCCTGTATTACCTCTAGCTTGGATATCTCCAACACTTGGCTGGGAGGCCTCCCCAATCCTGCTTTCCTCTTCTGATCTTCCCCACAGCCTGCTATGTACTAAACTTTTCTAGATGCTATTTTCCTTATGTTTCTTTCCCCACAGGAAGTTCTATAATTATTATTGCTATCCAAAGTGATTTGCAATCAGTGTTCAATTGTATAGCAATTTTTGTATGTATGTGTGTATATTAGTCAGGGTTCTTCAGGGAAACAGAACCAACAGGAGATATCTGTAAATAGTATGAGATTTTATAAAATTCTCTCACATGACCATGATGATTCACAAGTCCAAATTCCACCGGGCAGGCTGCAAACCACAGGCTCTGATGAATGTCCTTGATGAGTTCACAGGAGATGTTGGCTGTTTGAAGTGGAACTGGGAATTCTCTCTCTAAATGCTGAAATCACTTCCCCTTTTAAAGCCTCCAACTGATTGGAGGAGATGACACTATTGCTGACAGCAATCTCCTTGATTGATTGCAGATGTAATCAGCCATCTATGCAATCAATTCACTGATGACTGAAGTCCATGAAATGTCCTTTTATTACAATTTGCTCAGTGCCTGCATGACCAAACAACTGAGTACCATTACCTGCCCAAGTTGACACATTAGCTTAACCAACTCAGTGTGTAAATACTCTTTTCTTGGAGGTACATAATTTCCATGTGAATCTCAAGGAGATATCTTCAACATATGTAAAGAATCATGGCTTATACAAAGAAACAAAAGTGAATGAATGTAGAAAAAGTGAATGAATTTAGAAAACTGCAACTCACTTCAAACATGACTTTTTTAAAAAGATTTATTTATTTTTCCCTTCCCTTCTTCCTCCCCCTGCCCTGCTGTTCTTACTGTCTGTGTCCACTCACTGTGTGATCTTCTGTATCTATTTCTCTTTTTTGTCTTCTCTTCTCATTTTTTCTCCTCTAGGCTTCACTGGGATTCAATCCTGGGGAACTCTGGTGTGGAGAGAGGTTCCCTGTCAGCTACGCCACCTCAGTTTCTGGTTTCTGCTGTGCTCCACCTTGACTCTCTCTAACATCATTTTGCTGCGTGACTCACTTGTGTGGGCACTGGCTCACCATGCGGACACTCGGCTTGCCACACAGGAACTCATGTGGGCACTTGGCTCTCCACACGGGCACTCAGCTTGCTGCGTGGGCACTCAGCTCACTGTGTGGACACTTGGACCACCACGTGGGCACTGGCTTGCCACACAGGCACACTTTCTCTTCTTCTTTTTCACCAGGAGGCCCCAGGAATCGAACCCAGGTTCCTCCCATATTGTAGGTGGAGGCCCTATCACTTGAGCCACCATCCGCTTCCCATGACTTTTCCTTAGACATCAATAGTTTAACAGCTATCTCGTTATATCATTTGACTCCCACCAGCACCTTGAAGAATAGGCAGAACAGCTATCATTATTTTCATTTCAAAGATGAGGTAGATAAATCCCAGAGACGTGAAATGAATTACTCAAAGTCATACAGAGCTATTACATGGCTTAGCCAGAATTTGAATAGAGATCTGCCTAACTACAAATTTATTTCTCTCTCTCTACTTTTATGACAGCCAGCTTTAAAAAAAATAGCAACCAAAATTTGAATAATATTTGAAAGCAGTTTTAAAACTGCTTTATATATATTTGATCTTCACAAAGATTCCTCTTCATCTCTGAGGAGATCTTTTCATTCTTATCTGTCTGGTTGACTTTGCCACTTTACATACCACAAATTAAGTTTCTTTGGCCATGTTACCTCTTCGGATGGCTTTTTAGTGTGGACACAATAAGAGGTTATACTTGTATGCCAGTGTTGCTATTGCTCAAATGATGTCTAGAAACCATCTTTTAGAATAAGCTTTAGAGCCAAAGTATAGCAAAGCCAAAAAATAAAATTCCAAAAATATTTTATATTCACTCTTTTCTTTAAAAAAGTATTTTGTTATGTTTACTGAGGTAAAACTTACATACAATAAAATATATTCTTTTTAGGTTTACAGTCTTAACACTTTTAACAAGTGTATATACTCATGTAATTACCATTACTGCAATCCAGGAAATTTCCTCATGCTACTCCCTTTTTAGTCAATCCTACCCTCATCCTCCTCTCAGTAACCACTTACAATTTTTCCTTTTCCAGAATATCATAGAAATATTCCATATCATATAGTATGAAACTTTTGAGTCTGGCCTCTTTCACTTAGCATAACAAATTCGAGATTCATCTATGTTGTTGTATGCATTGGTAGTTCATTGCTATGCTGGGTAACATTCCTTTTTTTTTTTTTTAAAGATTTATTTATTTATTTCTCCCCCCACCCCTCTCATTGTCTGCTCTCTGTGTCCATTCACTGTGCATTCTTCTGTGTCTGCTTGTCTTCTCTTTAGGCAGCACCAGGACCGATCCTGGGAACTTCCAGAGTGGGAGTGAGGTACTCAATCTCTTGCACCACCTCAGCTCTCTGGTCTGCTGTGTCTCTTATTGTCTACTGTGTCTCTTTTTGTTGCATCATCTTGCAGTGCCAGCTCTCCTCTTGGGCCAGTTTGCCACATGGGCCAGCTGCCTCCACTAAGAGGCCCTGGGAATTGAACCCTGGACTTCCAATATTGTAGATGGTAGCCCAATTGCTTGAGATACATCTGCTTCCCAGTAATATTCCATTTTAAGGAAGTGCAATAGTTTATCTTATCACCAGTTAATGGATATTTGAGTGGTTTTCAGTTCAGAGGGATTATGAATATCTGCTACAAACATTCACTTACATGGTTTGATTTGGACATATTTTCTTTTAATTTCTCTTCAGTAAATACCAAGGAGTAGGTTTGCTTGGTTATATAGTAAGTATATTTAACTTTTTAAAAAACTCCCAACTTGCTTTCCAAAGTATCTGTACATTTTTCATTCCTACTACACTGCAGGAATTACAATTGTTTTGGGTTCTCACCAGTCAGCAGTTTGTTTTGTTGAGTTTGTTTGTTGCTGCTGTTGTTTTTTAACTTTTTATCACAGTAACTGACATAGAGCACAAAATTTCTCATTTTAACCACATTCAGTTGTATAACTCAGTAGTATTATATTCATGATTGTGCTATATCACTGATATCTACTGCTCCCTCTTTTTATCTCTTCAAACAGAAACTACTCACCCATTAAGCTATAATTTCTTCTTCCTGCTTTTCCTCCATACAACCCACCCCCCAAACCCCCACCATTGTAACCTAGAAACCACCATCTGTTTCTATGAAGTTTGGTTCTTCTAAGTATTTCATGTAAGTGAGGTCATACAATATGTGTCTTTTTGTGTTTGATTTATTTCACTCAACATGATGTCTTCAAGGTTCATCCATGTGATAGCATGCATCAGAACCTCATTCCTTTTTACAGCTGAATAATATTCCATTGTATGTATACATCACATTTGTTTATCCATTCATCTATTTATGGACACTTGGGTTGCTTCCACCTTTGGGTTCTTGTGAATAATGCTGCTTATTAACATTTGTGTAAAAATATCTGTTCTATTCCCTGCTTTCAATTCTTTTGGGTATGTATGAAGAAGTGGGGTGGCCAGGTCATAGAGTATTTCTATTTTCAATTTTCTGAGGAACGACCAAAATGATTTCGGTGTCATTCTACAGTGCCATCAATAATGTATAAGAGTTCCTGTTTTTCTGCATCCTTGCCAACACTTACCATTTTTTTTTTTTTTTAACTATAGCCATCAGAATGGTATCTGACATGGTATCTCATTGTGGTTTGTTTTTTGTGTTTTTTTTTTGCAATATATATATATTTTTAAATTTATTGAAGTATATCACTCATACATAACATACATAAACAATAAGTGTATAATAATAGTTGTGAACTTATAAAACAAACATATGTAACATCATACAGGGCTCTCATAACTCACCCTACCACCAATAACTTACATTGTTGTTAAACCATTTTAACTAATGACTAAAAAGCATTGTCAAAATATTACACCTAAACAAAGTATTTTCCCCCAACCAATCCCATTATTATCTTTACATCATTTATATATGAACATACATAAACAATTAAGTGAACAGTGAAAGTTGTGAACTTACAAAGCAAACATGCATAACATCATATGGGGTCCCATACATCAACCCTCCACCAACACCTTGCATTGTCATGGGATGTTTGCTACAAATTGTGAAAGAATATTGTCAAAATTGTACTACTAATTATAGTCCTTATCTTACATTTGCTGTGTTTTTCCCAGTTTCTTTCACACAGATCAGCCTGCACCCCTAGCCTAGCCTTCAGCCCGCCTCTGGCAGGGAGGAGGCTGACGAGCCCTGCACCAGCCTATATAGGTAACTGCAGGTTAACTTTGGCTGCCACAGACTGAAAATCAGAAGTCTACTAGGGCAACTGTGGTCATTTTGGACCTGCACTGCATAGATTGCTGCCCACACCTGCAGCTTCATCCCCACCCCAGGCAGGGGAGAAAGGGATGTGAAGCCTCTTCAGTCTCTCTGGGCATCTACAGTCTAGGCCTGCACTTGGATTATTCCACACAGCTGTGACTCTGTCCCTATCCCTGGCTAAAGAGAAATTTGGAAGAAGTTCATTGGTCCCTGGCACAATGAGGGCAGCTTGAGCTTATAGCACCAACTACATGCTTGGCTCCTACTACACAACTAGCAAAGGAGAAAGAATAGGCAGCCCTAAACTAAAGAGAAAAACTGCACCCAGAAAAAAATCCTCCAGTAAACCAGATGCAAAGACACAAAGAATTACAATCCACACCAAGAAACAGGAAGCTATGGCCCAGTTAAAGGAACAAGATAAGCCTCCAGATGACATAAAGGAGTTGAGACAACTAATCATCGATGTTCAAACAAATCTCCTTAATAAATTGAATGAGATAGCTAAAGAGATTAAGGATATTAAGAAGACACTGGATGAGCACAAAGAAGAATTTGAAAGCATACATAGAAAAATAGCAGATCTTATGGGAATGAAAGGTGCAATAAATGAAATTAAAAAAACACTGGAATCACATAATGGCAGATTTGAGGAGGCAAAGAAAGGATTGGTGAGCTTGAAGAAATGGCCTCTGAAAGTGATCATACAAAGAACAGATGAAGAAAAGAATGGAAAAAACTGAACAAGATCTAATGGAACTAAATGACAGCAAAAGGCATGTAAACATACGTGTCATGGGTATCCCAGAAGGAAAAGAGAAGGGAAAAGGGGCAGAAGGAATATATGAAGAAATAATGGTAGAAGATTTCCCAACCCTTGAAGGCCATAGATATCCCTCTCCAAGAAGCACAACGTACTCCCATCTGAAAAAATCCAAATAGACCAACTCCAAGCCACATACTCATCAGAATGTCAAATGCCAAAGACAAAGAGAGAATATTGAGCGGAGCAAGAGAAAAGCAATGCATAACATATGAGGGATACCCAATAAGATTAAGTGCTGATTTCTCACCAGAAACCATGGAGGCAAGAAGACAGTGGTCTGATATATTTAAGATACTACAAGAAAAAAACTTCTAGCCAAGATTCTTATATCCAGCAAGACTGTCTTTCAAAAATTAGGGCAAAATTAGAATACTCACAGATAAACAGAAACTGAGAAAATTTCTAAGCAAGAGACCAGATTTTCAGGAAATACTAAAGGGTGTGCTAGAGCCTGAAAAGAAAAGACAGGAGAGAGGGGCCTGGAAGAGAGTCTAGAAATGAAGATTATATCCATAAAAGTAACTAAAAGTGTCAAAAGAGTGGTGAAAACAAAATATGACAGATAAAACTCAAATAGTCAGGAATAAACTTAACTGTAACGCACTTGTATTCAGAAAGCTGCAACTCAATGTTAAAACAAATAAAAAAAGTCCTAAATAACTAGAAGAACATTCTATGCTCATGGATTGGAAGACTAAATATCATTAAGATGTCAATTCTACTAAAATTGATATACAGGTTTAATGCAATCCCGATAAAAATTCCACCAGCATTAAAGAAAAAATTGAAAACATAATCATTAAATTTATTTGGAAGGGTAAGGAGTCCTGAATAGCCAGAAACATCATAAAAAGGAAAAGTGAACCCTCATCTCCAGACTTTAAATCAGAATACCTACCTATAGTGGTAAAAGTAGCATGGTACTAGCCTAAAGACAGACACAATAGACACAAATTTATGGTTCAGAAACAGACCCTCATAGGTATGGTCAAGTGATTTTTGACTAGCCTGTCAAACCCACACAGCTTGGGGAGAACAATCCATTCAACAAAAGGTGCTGAAAGAATTGGATATCCATAGCTGAAAGAAGGAAGGAGGACCCCTATCTCACATCTTATGCAAAAATGAACTCAAATTGGATCAAAAAAACTAAAAATAAAAGCCAGAACCATAAAACTTCTAGAAGAAATTATTGGAAAATATCTTCAAGACCTGGTAATAGGTCCTGGATTCTTAAAGGAGATAAGAGGAGGACTGAGTGGATTACTGATGTTTAATGTATATAGAAGTTTTAATTAGCTTTACTGTAAAAGTGTGGAAATGTATATAGTGGATGGTAACATGCAGTAACAGCTAGTTTATAATGGGGATGTGACTGAAAATGGTAGTCTAGTTATGTAAATGCCAATTGACAGAATGCTAGAGAATAATCGAGAAACTGGATAGCACAGTAAACCAAGATGTGGATGAGAATTGTGGTTGATGGTACTGATGCAAAAGCGTCCTCTGTTAGCTAGAGCAAATGTATATTACTACTGCAGGGTGTTGGGAATGTGGAGAAGCATGGGAAAAATACAGCTGGAGTGACCTATGGACTGTGGTTAGTAGTAGTAATATAATATTCTTGCATCTATGTGAAAGATGTATGGTGTTGATATTGAGGCAGTATGGAAAATGTGAGCCAAATGTACACTATGGACATGGTAACAATCAGATATTATTTTATCTGTAGCAAATGACAAACCACTTTGTGGTGTGATGATGGAGGGGTGTTGTTTGGGCTTCTGCACATGTGCATGATTGTTTTATAAGTTTACAACTTTTGTCATGAAAGATATAATTAAAAAATAGTAATAGGGTGGGTGGGGGGAAACACATCAAATTAAGATAAGGACAATGATTGGTAGTAAGATTTTGACAATATTCTTTCATCATTTGTAAAAAAAGTCTCATGACAATGCAAGGTGTTGTTGGAGGGTTGATGTATGGGACCCCTGTTTGATGTTATACATATTTGTGCTGTAAGTTCACAACTTTTACTATATACTTAATTGTTTATGTATGTTCATATATAAATGATATAAAGATAATAATAATAGGATTGATTGGGGGAAAATACTTGATTGCATAGTAATATTTTGACAATGCTCTTTAATCATTAGTTAAAAAAGTTTAAGAACAATGCAAGTTATTGGTGGTAGGGTAGGTTATGAGAGTCCTGTATGATGTTATACATGTTTGTTTTGTAAGTTCACAACTATTATTATACCCTTGTTTATGTATATTTATGCATGAGTGATATACTTAAATAAATTAAAAAATATATATATAGGAGAAGTAGATTTGGCTCAACTGATAGAGCATTAACTTACACATAAGAGGTCCAGGGTTCAAACCCAGGGCCTCCTGACCCATGTGGTGAGCTGGCCCATGCGCAGCGCTGATACGTGCAAGGAGTGTCCTGACACACAGGGGTGTTCACCGGGTAGAGGAGCCCCACGTGCAAGGAGTGTGCCGTGCAAGGAGAGCCACCCAGTACGAAAAAAGCATAGCCTGCCCAGGAGTGGTGCCACACACACATGGAGAGCTGATGCACCAAGATGACACAAAGAGAGACACAGATTCCCAGTGCCACTGACAAGAATGCAAGTGGACACAGAAGAACACACAGCAAATGGACACAGGGAGCAGACCCCAGTGTGGGGGAGGGGGGAGAGGGGAGAGAAAGAAATTAAAAAATAAGTCTTAAATATATATATATATATGGGAGGTTCCCACATGCCCCACTTCCCAAACCCCTCACTTTTCCCACATCAACAACTTCTTTCATTAGTATGGTACATTCATTCCACTTGATGAATACATTTTGGAGCACTGCTATACAGCATGGATTATAGTTTACATTATAGTTTACACTCTCTCCCAGTCCATTCAGTGGGTTATGTTAGGATATATAATGTCCTGAATCTGTCCCTGCAACATCATTCAGGACAACTCCAAGTCCTGAAAATGCTCCCATATCACACCTCCATTTCCCTCTCCCTGCAACTCCAGTGGTCACTGTCTACACATAAATGATATAATATCTTCCATTACTACAGCACAATAATTCCATAGTAGAAAACCAGGAAGTCCACTCTAGTCCATATTTTATCCCTCCATCCTGAGGACCCTGGGGTAGCGATGACCACTCCACCTTTCAATTGAGAGGGGGCTTCGATCCCACATGGCTGGTGGATGTGACTGTCATGCTCACAGTTGTAGACTCTCTCTCAGATTCTTGGTGTAGTGGTTGTCCATCCTTCCCTCCCTGTCAGCTGACATGGGTAAGTCCAACGAACTGGAGAGCAGGTGTTGCAACACCACAGAGGCTCAGGGCCCAGCTGGCACATGGACAGCCCAGAGATTCAAGTCTCCTGGACATACACCAACCCCAGTGCCAACCACAGGCAGGTTCACTAAAAGGGAGAGAGGCATGTGTAGAGAAGTCACATCTTAGTCCAACTCCATCACACTCAGGAGCACAAATTCCAAAGTAGGGTCCAGTGGCAGGCACTGAACTCTGGAGCCATCTGCCATGACTGTAGGACCTGGTTGTCTCTGTAGCCCTCAGGACCACCACTACCTGGGATTGTATCTACTTTGGCTATATACAGACATTCTTAACTTCTTTCTTTCACACCCCACATTTGTCCTGTTAGCAAATCCTCTGAGCCACTCCTTCCAAATATATCCAGATTTTGATCACTTTTCCTTACCACCACTGCTTCCTTCCTACTCCAAATTACAATCATCTCTTACCTGGATTATTCAATAATTTCATAACAGTTCTCTCTTTCTGCCTCTGTACTCCTTAATAGAGCAACCAAAGTGAATTTGTTAAAATGTCAGTCAGTTCACATCACTCCTCTGCTTAAAACTCTATCACGGCTTCCCATTTCACTCACCATATAAGTCAAAGTCTTTATAATGACCTATAAGACCCTATGTGATTGCCTCTTGGTCTCATCTCCTAATGCTCTCTCTTCCCTTTTTATCCCATTCTATCTTCTACCTAAGCCAGAGTCCTGGACTCCTTTCCCACATGGCAGGTCTGCCTCTACATTGAATGGGGCCCTTGCTGTTCCCTCCTCTCTCAGATATCTGCAAGTTTTGCTTTCTTATGTCCTTGATTCAAATCTTTATTCAAATATCACTGGCTCACTGAGGCCTATCCATCCCTTCACCCCCAACTCTTTTAGCAAACTTCCCTGTCTTACATCTGTTATTAGCAGTTCATTCTCTAATATACTAAATATTTTATGGATTTATTATGGTTATTGTCTGTGGCATATTATTCAGTTTCCAAAAAGAAATGAACTTGGGATGCTTGTGATAACACGGATGAGCCTTAAGCCAGACATAAAAGGATGAATGTTGTATGGACTCATTGATATGCTCTAAATATGGTGAGTAAACAGATGAACAAATGTTTGTCTTGGATTTCCTTGTCATTCTCCAAGGCATCACCAACTCCTGGATAGTTCTGACTTCAGAATTCCTCCACTATCCATGGTTCTTCTCTTTGCTCCAATTTAAAGATCATCTTTGGTTTGCTAACATGATACCCCACTAAAACCAAGTTGCTATAGTTCTCCAGTATCACATCCTCGTAAAGGCTTCTCTGAGCAGGGTCCAGTTGCCACTCGTCCTGGATGAAGTTCACAGTTAGGTCCTTGGATGAAACAGATCCCCGGGATTTTTTTTTATTTTCAGGTGCTCTTAGGAAAGGGCCAAGACTGGTGAAACAAGAGTCCTTCTCCAAGAACAGCTAAGGAACAGGCAAAAACGGAAACAATTCTTCTGGGGCTCTGGAAGCCAGGGGAGCACATGTGGGTGCACCTGCATTGCTTCCAGTTTGCACCAGGACCAGGTTATTGTTGAACAAGGAGACCTGGTTGAATGAGTAGACCTGGAAGCTGCAGAACCCTCCCCTGGGAGAGTCTGGAGAACCAGAAAGAATGCCTGGATGGAATCTAAAAGTAGTTTTCACAAAATAGTTTGAATAACTACTCAAACATGTATGTAGCTTTCTTTCCTTTTTTTTTAATAAGGCTATTCCTGTTTAAAAATTTTTTATTTCTCTCCCCATGGCCCCTCCCCCACCCCAGTTGTCTGCTTTCTGTGTCCATTCGCTGTGTGGTCTTCTGTGACTGCTTCTATCCTTATCAGCGGCATCGGGAATCTGTGTTTCTTTTTGTTGCATAATCTTGTGTCAGCTCTCCGTGTGTGTGGTGCCATTCTTGGGCAGGCTGCACTTTCTTTCATGCTGGGTGGCTCTCCTTATGGGGCGCAGTCCTTGCACATGGGTCTCCCCTATGCGGGGGACACTCCTGTGTGGCAGAGCACTCCTTGGGCATCAGCACTGTGCATGGGCCAGCTCCACATGGGTCAAGGAAGCCTGGGGTTTGAACTGTGGACCTCCCATGTGGTAGACGGATGCCCTATCCATTGGGCCAAGTCTGCTTCCCTGTAAATATGATTACTTTAAGGGAGTTAAAACTTAAAAACATTAAAAACATAATTACTATTAGTAACCTTTGAGTATAAATTTAAAAGGTAATTTTGAAGAAATATATGTTGAAAAGTTTACTAAATTTGAAAAGACTTCTTTAGGAGGTGATTATGAATACTAATTTTTGACTCTGAGCTAGTAAAGATAAACTGAGTCATCTCAGTGAGAGGAAATCATATCAGATAAGGCTAAAAGGCAAAGAGTGACTTTGTAGTGATTGGAAATTGGTAAGCAAGGATAATAACTAATACTATTAGTACTATAAAGTTATTTTTAAAGGACTTACCATGTGCTAGCTGGGGCTAAGTGTTAAGCACTATGTGTGGTAGGTACCTGTACTTTTCTCATGTTATAGACAAGAATATCAGTGCTTAGAAAAGTTAGGGAAGTGGATGTGGCCCAAGTGATAAGGCCTCCACCCATCATATGGGAGGACCCAGTTTCAATCCCTGGGGCCTCCTGTTGAAATAGAAGAGAAAGCATGTCTGTGGCAAGCAAGTGCCCGTGTGGCAAGTCGAGTGCACGTGTGGTGAGCTACGTGCCCACGTGGTGAGCCTAGTGCCTGTGCAGTGAAGCGAGTGCCCACGTGGGTGCCTGCATGGCAAGCCAAGTGCCTACACGCATGCCCTCATGGCAAGCCAAGTGCCTGCAAGGCAAGCCGAGAGCAGTGAGCTGAGTGCCTGTGCAAGTGCCTGCATGACGAGCCGAGTGCCCATGTGGTGAGCCAGTGCCCGAGCAAGTGAGTCATGCAGCAAGATGACCCAACAAAAGATGAAGGGGAGACTCAAGGTGAAACGCAGCAGAGACCAGGAAGTGAGGTGGCACAATTGACAGGGAACCTCTCTCTACATCAGAGGTCCCCAGTTTTGAATCCCAGTGAATCCTAAAGGAGAAAGACAAGAAGAGAAGACAAAAAGAGAAATAGATACAGAAAATAACACAGCAACTGGATACAGACAGCAGAAACAGCAGGACAGGGCAGGGAAGGAGAAAAAAAATGAATAAATGAATGAATGGATGACTGAATAAATAAATAAATAGAAAAGTTAAATTACTTGCTCATTGCCCCACAGCTTTAACAGCAGAGGCCTCATCTGAACCCAAATTTATCTGACATCAAAGCCCAAGTCTTTAACCTCTGAATGGAGCTGTGTTTTATGCAGGGGTTAAGCTTTAATGGCAGCATATAGGGTAAACTTTAAGCAGAACTAACACTACTGCTGAAAATCCCTTATGGAAGCACCATTTTGGAGAGCAACATACTATTTCTCATAAGCCCAACACAACCAGAGTTCTTCTATCACTGGATCAGATTGTAACCCCTTTGGATGAACAACAGATGAAGGAACTGGCTTGCAGTTAGGGACACACCATGGGGTGAGATGTTCTCAGACAAGAAGCACTTTGGGTCAGGGACTAAGGGAAGAAAGAGAAGAATCAGGTCTCCCATCAGAATCTGCCTGCACCATTTTAAAAGTTAATTAATTTTCTCCATGCCCCCCCTTCTCTCTTTCTCTCTCTGAGTTTGCCTATACCATTTCACATTATACAACCTTGCCAAAAGCCATGCACCTTTGTTGGCCTACAGAGGATTATTTAATTCTCTATAACACTGAAATTCTTGTTAAATAATTATTACTACTTGTAGCACACCCAAAGCTAAAGCTGACATCAGGGAGCATGTAATCATGGAAATATATGCTTCAAATTTTTCCATAATCAATTAACAAAAGGATATTGTTTCAGTGGTGTAAAATAATGCCATCTGAAACTCAGGCAAACCATTTTATCTAGAAAAGAAGGAAAATACTTTAATCTGGTCTCTATTTATAAGTCTGATGTCCCGGTAATGAGTCATTGTTATTTTAGTGGGTTTGGTGACTAGGGAATGGAAGACTATCAGGGAAATGGATATCCTTTCTTCATAATCTGAGAGAACATGTCAGGCCAGACTCCCTTAGTTAGCATTGGCTTTGTGTCCCTCATTTTCTTGAGGACAGTTTTTCTCAACCCTTTCCTCCCCCTCAGCTGACTCTAGGCATGGACACACTTCCATCAGTATAAGACTGCGTTCCCAACAGGGTGGGGGTGGCAACATTTTATTTCTCAGGAAAGGAAAGCAGAATTTTGGGAGTTTGGTTTGAGTATAGTGTTGAAAAACCTCCCTCTGGAGAGTGTTACATCCCCCTAAGGGATATTATCCTTATCCAATTTGCCATTTGATCATTATTCCTTTAGAACTGGCCCGTGATAAATGTTAATTGAATTTAAGTACTAAATTGGAGTTTCTTCACCTGGCCTGGGCCTTTTGAACAGTATCCACCCCTAAAGTGTCCACTCCCCTGTTTGCAGTTTCTGGCATCCACCCACGATATCCCTGGGGGGTATCTGGATAGAGGGTTGTCCCAAGCTTTGTGCAATGCCTGGGGGGATTTATGAAAGAGCTGATAATAGTATCTTGGAGAGGTATGATAACATCATACTTCCTTTGAATGAGGCTGTCCCAACCATAGCCCCCTATAAAGGTGTCAGGCTTCACAAGCTGTTTCTTTTGCATAGGTTCTGTAGCATGTGGCCCTTTCACCAGGCAAGAGCACAGGGGTTGCTCATCTATGGGTTACAAAGTGGCTTATGAAATAGACTCATACAAGAACTTTCCTCAAGAGGGATGATGGTGATAGAATCAGATTCTCCCCCCTGGGGCATCTGATTGTGAGGTATGGAGAGGATTGGCAGCTGGTAATGGGAGCAGAAGGGGAGAGACAGAGAGTTGCCAAAGCATGTTTATGGCAAAATACTAGAATAAGCATCAACGAGGACAATATTTTCAGGGATTAATTACTAAATTTCTTGTCAATAGAGCTATAGTTGTGCAAACTAGAATTACTGCTGTGTTCTGAAGACACTGCATGAAGAGTTGGGGCAGTGGTGCTGGAACGGGCTTTTACCAGCTTTGCGAGCTGGTTATGTGCATCTCTTCCCAACTGTTTTCAAATATGTTAGGATAGTGAGAGCATTTACACCACACAAACTGGCTCCAGACCGGGCTGTTAAACCTTTCCTAGTATACCACTGGTTTAGGGGAGAGATGGTATACAGGAAGCAGGGGAAGCAGTTACCTTCTCTGAGCTCTTCACTTAAAAATAATTTTTTAGATAATATGTTAACATGATTATTATTGACTACAATAAAAAAAGACATTAGAGAAGTGTGAAATACATTATTAAAATATCAGTTTTTAGGAACCTTTCCTGTTCCCTCACCTACCAATGGCACAGGGCCCCACCTCTCTGCCAGACCCACAAGCAGTGACCTGACAAGCCGGTTATGCCTCTGGTCTTATTTCCACATGTATCCTTTACCCCATTACTGAGGTAACCGGAGTGCACACTGGTTACTTAAAACCACAAGAGCCCAATGAATACAGGTGTTGAATGTCTTTTTTTTTTTTTTTTTTGAATGTAGACAAAATAGGCAAATCAGTAACGTAAAATGAGTATATATGAGCTTTGAAATGAGGTTTGAATTCCAACACTACTTCACTCCTGATAGTGTAATATTACTTATCTATGGAAATATAAAATAGGGAAAAATAATAAATTCAGAGAGATCTGTCAGGAATAAATGAGATACCTCATGTAAAATACCTAGCTCAGTATCTGGCACTTAAAATGCACTCTGTAATTCTGGTTCTTTTCTCCCACTTTAACATACTTATTCAAGCCTTTAAAACAGCTTCTGGTATGACTGACAGGAAAGTCAGCAAAGCCAATACACTTAATGAAATCTCCACATATTTTCACATAATTAGATGGTAATGATATTGATTTTTATAATTAAAAAATAAATAAATTTATTTATTTCTCTCCCCTTCCCCCCTTATCTGCTGTGTCCATTCACTGTGTGTTGTATTCTTGTCAGCAGCACTGGGAATCTGTGTCTCTTTTGTTGCTTCATCTCTGCATTTGTGCTGCCCCACTCCTGGTCAGGCTGCACTTTTTTCACGTGGGGTGGCTTACCTTATAGGGTGTACTCCTTGCGCGTGGGCCTCTATGTAGGGGACACCCCTGCGTGGCAGGGCACTCCTTGTGTGCATCAGCATTGCGTGTGGGCCAGCTTCACCACACCGGTCAGGAGGCCCTGGGTTTGAACCTTGGACCTCCCATGTAGTAGGCAGATGCTCTATTCATTCAGCCAAATCCACTTCCTGTGCTTTTGATAATTTTAAGGTTTTGTACTTAAGGTCATTCAACTTAAGAATATTTAAAATACAACTATAATTATTACAATTCTTTGAAACAAGCTTTTTTCTACACTAAGGGAGGTCTTATATGAGAGTCTACAAATGACTGTGCTCATTTTATTTTTATTTTTAAACTAGTATTCAGACTATGGGCAAAGAATTATGCTAGGTGTTGTGAGGGAAGAAAAACAGATGCTTATATAACACATGGTTAAATATACAGAAAAAGAGGAAAGGGACAGAATACCCAAGAGTTTTCTGAATATTCCCCCCTTCAACTACCCAGCTTCTAGGCACCTAATTGAATAGGAATGTTACGTGTCTTTCAAATCTCTTATTTACTGTATTACAATGTATTTACCATTAATTTACCCAGGTCATCTGCCCTTAGTCGCATCAACACTGCTACTACATTAAGAGTGAAATGCACCTACCTGCCGGGCATAACCCAGTGAATGTGGTGCTTTTAGTACCAGATATTTCCAGAGAAGCCACCTGCATATGGATTGGTTTTTAGCATACAGGCTTTAATGTTATGCTATAATTGAATTCGTTTTGAAGTAAGCTTCTCATTTTCACATACAGCATTTTCAAACAAATAGGTCTGAACATCAGCATTTAGCTGGTGTGAAGAACTTTATTATTCATTCAGCCTGCCTCAACTCCTTATGGTATTCAAGTATCAGGTTGGGAGAGCGCCTTTGTAATTGAAAACAACAAAATAAAACACATGTATGCACACAGCTGGTGTCGAGGGCCCACTCACCTGGAATGCAGCCGGGTGATATTATGTACTACGAAGAATTATGTATAAGATGCTTACCCCAGGAGCGCATGATTGGCAGTGCTGCGCCAGCCTCACTCCCTCACGCCTGGAGAAGCATTTGCCTGAAGTTTTCAATCCCTTCATTACCAAAGCTCTCAACTGATTCGGGGCAGCACAAGTTTCCGCGAACCCCTTCGCACGTGTCTCGCTGTCCGATACCCTCACGGAGGGTTCTCCCTCTCTCCTATCCCTTCTGGGGTCCCAGTTGGGTAGGATGTTCGGCCCTGCTCTTGGGCCTCGGCGTTGGAAAGGGACGCTCCGTGGCAGAAGGATTCCCCCTCCTGGTCGCGCCAGTAGACCGGCGTCCTTGGAGAGGAGGAGGAGTGGGAGGAAGTGGTGGTGGTGGTGGGTGGCGGGGGTTAGCGGCCGCCGACGCTCGGGCGGCCGGCGCGGTTCGCGGCCAGCGCGCTCGCCGGTCCTCCCTCGCTCTCTCCTATGCTCATATTTGGACTCGGCTGCCCGTGCCCAGGAATTTCCCGTCATGCCTCCCGCCGCCCCGTCCGTCGCCCCGAGCCGGGAAGGGAAGGAGGGAGGGTGACGCGGACTGAGGTAGCGGCGGCGGCGGGGTCTCCCTGGCATTTCCATGAGCTGGCGGCGGACCCTCCCGCGCCCCCTCTCGCTCTGCGTCTGCCTCTGTTTGGCTACAGTCGCGGCGCCGGGAGCCGCGCAGGCCGGTAAGTTTGGGCTTGCCTGCTCCTCGCCTCAGCCCTCCCACCCTCGACCGTGCCAAGTTGGGGTGTGGGCGGGAACGTGACCCCGACCCCCGAGCCCCTCCGAGCACCTCCTGGGGGCACATTCCCATTTCTCAGCCCAAGAGGGTGCAGAAGGGTTGCGCGCCGTTCCGTGGGCTGAAGGGCCCAGTGGAAGGAGGTCAGGGTTGGCGTCGTCCCCGCCGACGGGAGGCGCCTGGCCGTCTCGCTGACACCTTATCCGGCGCCCAGAGCGAACCTGAGGCCTCCGAGGCTCTCGCCCGGCGCGGGCCCCCGCGGGAGGGGCCTGGCGGAGCCTCGCGGGAAGCGGGGGAGGGGGCGCCACTCCCCGCTCGGGCGGGTTCTGGGGGCGCGGCCGGGGCGGACACCGGAGCTCTCTGCGCCCCGGCAGTCGGTTCCGCCCCTGGTACAGCTTAAGTAACGGGCCAGGGCGCGTGGGAACGTCCCGGCCAGGCCCGCGCCTCCGCTCGCACGTACCGGGGCGGCGGGCGGCGCGGAAGGGCACACCCAGAGGCGCACCCGCCGCTCGCCTGCCCTCGGGGTCCCCGGCGCCGCTGGGTCAGGCTCCCTGCGGTCCCCACTGGCTTTTTATAGGCCATAATCGAACAAAACCCGGAGTTTTACCAGGTACCAGTTTTGTTTTGTTTTTAAGCGATAAAAAAGCGTCCAAGTCTATTTTTAAAAGAGTTTTACAGTGAACTATTTCGAGTAAAACTATTTGACTGAAAGATGCTGTTCCTACCTTATTTGGTCTAGGGCTGTAATGTGTCAAGTGTGGAATTCTGAGGTCGCAATATTATGACTTTTAAACATAGTTTTCTGAAAACTATTAGCCATGAGTTTTTAAATATGGTTGTTATAAAAAGGTAATTATTTGAAAGTACAAATGTAGGGTTTAAGGTAAATGTGAAATTGCGTGAACTTTTATATTTGTAATGAGTAACTAGTAATCGAAGCTTTTTGATTCTTAATTTTAACTGGAATGGAAGAACAGAAATTATAGAAATCTCAGGGTTGAGACTAGTTATGATATTTTAGTTTGTTTTTGTTTTTGCCATTAATAGACTAAACTATCAAATAAAATATGGCTGACAACCAGGATTTATAACTTAGTTGAAAGCTGACTCAATTAAGCATAGATTTTATTCCGCACCCTCTGATACATCTATATATTTTAATTTGCAATATTGGTGGCAAAATCGATTTTAAAAGTTTTATCTATAAAATATCTTCAGGATTCATGTAACTTATAAATTATCAATTCAGATTGATGGCAAATTTTTATGGTGTTTGACTATAAATGTGTAGTTTACAATATAAATTTTAGCAATGGTCTTGGTCCATGTTTATTTCTGAATAATTTTGCTTTTCAAAAATACCTACTTTTTATGGATTTATATTTTAGAAGTTTAATAGCAAGTTCTAATGTAACATTCATCAATGGTTATAAAAAATACTGTGCTGAACAATAACAAGTGAATCATACTGTCAAGGAAGATATGTATATATATGTATATATATGCCTTTTTTTCTTTGCCTCAGTGATGTTGACTTAACCAGTACTTGTGATTAAACAGCCCTTGAAGACTAAAATCCATTGTACAATAGCCCCTTGCCAGTGATTTTGAACACAAGATTTATATCCAACTGACATATTAGTCTAATTTCTGGTGACTATTAGGGCTCTTGTGTGAATGTCTGGAATTTTAAAAAATATTAAAATAAGTAGCTCTCTGCTATTTAGAATTTTGTCATAGTGCCTAAATCCTCTGTCTGCCGAGGTTGCAAGCATCCAAGTTCATTTAGGTTTTGAATCAACACATAAGTTTTTGCTCTTAAAGGTGCTTGTTCTAATATCTTAACTAAAATATTAATCCATTAGGTGAGAAATCCTTATTTTTTGTTGCCAAAATCCAGTAACAAGAATATCCAAAGTATATCTCAACAGTAGTATTCATAGATTTTCTGATATATTTATATTTATTGATTGAAAATAGATTTTAAACCGGTAAAGAACAACTTTAGGAAATACTGCTTTTTGGCTTTAACTTAATCTGATCATAGGCCTTCTGATTTTATCCTTACCTGGTGTTACTTGTTAGAGTTATGATTTTGTTTGGTGAATTTGGTTCAGATATTAGGCTTCCTTCTCCATAAAATGATGAAGGTGGACATAGTCTCCATGGCCCTTCTAATTCCAGGTTCCTATAATACTGTTTTTGTTTATATAATCTTGTTCAGCCACCCACTACATCTGGTTCATACTTCTTTGTCAGCCTCTGACTTGCTATACATGTTAAACTGATTTAATTGTAGCTGATATGATGGATGTGGATCCGGTTTTGGGGGTTTGCCTCAAGGTTGTCTTGATACCTAGTATATGCGCACAGACAAACACAGCTGGGCAGAGTTCCATCCTATTAAGCTTTTGTTACTTTCTTCCCTTCACCTAAGAGCAGAAAGGTCTGATTATGTCATGAGGTCCATGTCTAATTGCTTTTTGGGGATAGTTAAACCCAAGTCCTAAGAATGGTATTTATGGCTAGGGTTAGGGATACCACTGGAGAGTAATCATACCTTCCTGTGGTTGGAGGGTCTGTGGTTAGTTATCCAGGGGCATTCCAGATAGAAATGCCCAATATTGTCTTATCACATTTTTATCATATCTTAGAGGAGAGTGAATTGGACCTACCCATCTATCTTATTTAGAATTAAACTGATTTTGAATAGAAAGGTAATCAGACAACTGTTTAATCTGCAGTTGTCGTAGCATCTCTAATTGCTATACAGATATATCTCAGGGCTGTACCTTTAATATTCCTGTGTTTTCTCCTTTCCGGGCTGGGTGAGTTTTCCTAATAAAATCTTCAACACAATTCTTATTTATATATTCATTTCTACTAATAGCATATCAAAGTCATATTGGTGGCTTTTAAGAATATACAAATAATAGAAAACAAAGTGTAGTAAAGGTAGACTAGTAATCAGTTGACTTTATGGAAGATTTTGGTTGTTGCCTCAGCTGAGCTTCTGTTGTAAGTATCAGTAAAGAACTTAAACTAGCTTTAGCAGAAAGAAAGGAAGAACAGAATTTATTGGAAGACCACTGGAAGCCAAATGCAGGCAGACCTGATTAGGGCCTGTGACCAGGAACTAGAAAACAGGGAACTTTCCCTGTCTCTAGGTCTTTGCCTATGTTTGTATGTCTGCTTCATTGTCCCCTGTTTGACCACCCTTTTTTTCCCCCTTGCTTTCTTGTACTCATGGTAGAATGTAGATGCTCAGCAACTCCTGGGTATTTACATGTCCCTTGGTTCCAGACACAGGGAGAGACTGACCTAAGTCATTGAGCCTCAATTCTAAATTCTTGAGGGAAAGAAACTTATAGAGACAGTTTGGGTCACATGATTGGTTGATCTGGATTTCCTGTAGGGTCTAAGGTTCTTTGTAGAATGTAGTGCAGCCATTTAGAGATTTGATTTTGAATTTTTCAGCTTTATATTTTGGGTTATTTGACTGTAAAAACCTGTCATTTGCGTATCATTTGCTCCATTGCAATTTGTGTGTAGGAGTGTGTGGCACCCTTGGTGGGATTCTAGAATATTAGAACAATTCATTTATACTCAAGAAATGCTGAACTGGTTGCCTGCAGGAAGTAAACTGAGTGTGGTACCAACTCAGATTCTGAAATTATAAAGCAGTTTGGGATACAACTAAGTTGAGAAAATCCTCTCTGATAAAACTAATACGTCCTGCAGATAATCATCATCTGCATATTTTCAGCAGTTCACTGAATTAAAATGTTGAGCTTTAATAAATAGCCCTTAAGAGTTAATTCATTAAAATTAAATGATCTTTAGAGACATTCAAAATAGTAATAGTTTAGGGATCAACAGTTCATTGGTTATTTTACTGATTTTCACATGTGTGTAGCATTTTCCACCTCTTCCTTTCATAGGTTGTCCCTGATGCCTGCAATACTTTCCTCATAATCTGTTGAAGTTCTTAAAGCCTCAGTCAGATGCTATTTTGCAAAGCCTTCCTGATCTCTTAGATTTGTCATTTCCTTGTGCTTCAAATGAAGTTTGTACTTTGATTGGAGCATGACTTTGACCACATTTTATTTCAGTTAAGTCCAAATATGTTCATCTGCTAAGCTAGACTATAAGTTCCATTAGGCCAAAGAATCACCTAAAGAATTCTGAATAGGCCCTTAACAGCATTGTCCCAGGTATAAAGATTCTTTTTAAAATGTTCTGAAACTTTAATGGTATTGTATTTGCCACTGCTGCCTTCTTTTTTTTTTTTTTTTTTTTGACATTGGAGCTCAGTTACACTGCTCTTCTTTCTCAGTCCTTGGCTATTTTCTAGGTTTTATAAACTTTTCCACAAGTACTCTAATTTCCTGTGTGAGTATCTAATATATAGGTGGTAGAATGTTTTCCTGTAGACTCAGATGACACAAGGAAGGAGAATAGAGCTAACTCACGTGGAAGTGAATCACCTTCTCTTGTGCACCACTCTTTACTAGGTGAGATAGTGAGGCTAGGCATATAAAAAAGTGTTGCATATATGAAAGGGAATAGTGAGAAGAGAAGTATAAAAATGGAAAATTAGGATTGACTTAAAACATGGAAGATTTTTAATGCTTAGCTTAGGTGATTTGGACTGTGCTAATAATTTATGATAAACTATTGAAGTTCCTTAAAATGTCACAGAGTTGAATTGAGATATATGTATTATCTAGTAGTTTAAAGGATGAAGTGAATTGGGAAAGAAACCATAGAACCCATAAGGAAATGCTGTAAGAGAATGAAGATCTGAACTAGGGTAATGGCAGTGGAATCAGAGAGTGGTTGCTGAGGTAGATCCATTAGGGAAGTGGTTGTGGCTCAACTGATAGAGCGCCTGCCTACCATATGGAGGATCCAGGGTTCAATACCCAGGGCCTCCTGACCCGTGTGGTGAGCTGGTCCACGTGCAGTGCTGCCGTGCCACGCAGAGCTGTCCCCTGTGTAGGGGTGCCTCACACGCAAGGGGTGCACCCTGCAAGGAGAACTGCCCTGTGCCAAAAAAGTGCAGCCCACCCAGGAGTGGCGACAGACACATGGAAAGCTGACGCAGCAAGATGACGCAACAAAGAAAGCAACATAGTTGCCTGGTGCTGCATGACAAGAATGCAGGCAGACACAGAAGAACACACAGCAAATGGACACAGAGAGTAGACAACGGAGGGAAGGGGAGAGAAATAAATAAAATAAATCTTAAAAAAAAAGAAATAATAAATTAATTCGATATGGGGAAATAGAGAAATAAATTAAAGATGACTATAAGATGTCTAATCTGGGTGACTGAGAGAATGTGAACTCAGCAGGCTTGTGGGTGGGAGTAAAAAGTGGTTATAACAAAATAAATTTTGTTTTAAATCTTTTGAGTTTGAGGTGCTGGTAAGATGTTCATGTGGAGATGTGTACTAGAGTCAGAAATGTAAGACTGTAACTTGGAGAGATGAGAGCTGGAGATAAAATGTGTATGAGTAAGTAAGGTAAAAATGAAGGCCCAAAGAAATCCAGGGAATGAAGAGTGTTTGCTGGCTGCAGTAAGAGAAAGGGGCACAGGAAAAGCATCTTAAAGAAGATAAAATTTGATGTGGCTTTGAAGGATATCCTATCAGTATGCGACAATCTGCCCAACAAGCTTCCTTGTTTAGCTTCCTTGTTCACTAATGCATCAAATAATACATGGGAAATGTTAAGAAAAGGATACTGTAGCTAGAATGTCCTTTCTAAACTGTAAAATTGTTGCTGCTACTTTCTTGCTTAACCTCCTTCAGTGGCTTATTATGTTTCTTAAGATAAAGGACTAACTCCTTAAATGTCTTGTAGAGGACCTTCATCATCAAACCTTGTTTTTCTCGGGGCTTCTTCTAAATTGTTCAGTTGGCTTTGAACACATTCTGTCTCACTCTCCTCTTCCTCCCTTCACTTTTCTGAAGAATGAATAGAATGTGAAGTTGTGTTTCTGCCAGATGGAGTACCTTTGGCTTTTTTTTTTTTTTTTTTCTTTTGCCTTTTACAGGCACTTTTTATTGCCATGGTCAGGTTCTTATCCATAAAATAACTGCTGACAGTTCCCTAATCTATAAAAACTAAAATAACGTATAGTAAATTACATTCTTCCCTTGTTCTCACAAAATGTCTTGTTTCTTCAAGTGTCACCTGCAAACTTCCTATATACTTGAGTCTGCCACCCTTACAATGTATCCTTACCCCTGAGGCTTGGTCCTAGTGATGTGGAACAGCATTGTTTCCTGGCATGTGTATGATTGGGTTACTTACGTGCTCTTCATCTGACTTTTTGACTTACAAAATATGCTGATTAGGAAACCTCAGGATATAATTTCTTAATATTTGGCTTCCTGAAGGGGAGCTGATGGAATTTACTTCATTGTCAGGCTTTATTTGCAGATTGTACAGGTTTGCAAAACCTGCAGAAGGCTGCCAGTGAAATAGTGAAAGAATGCTTGTATAGGAAGTGTGTTCTCAGGGCCTAGCTTCAGGACCAACAGTATATCCTCATTCTCCATTTCCAGAAATAGTACATTGTTCATAACACCAATCTAAAGGGACACGTGTATGTGTAGTATACAGTATTAAAAATAATTTCTCTTTCAATTAAAAAATTAAAAAATTGGGGGGCCCTCTCAAATGTTAGTAGTTGTGCTTTTAGTAGCAGTTGCTGAAAAAATACATAATAACAAACTACTAGAAGACTTTGAAATGACTTTTTTATATAATAGCATTCTAATATATTTGGAAAGTACAATAATAAGTATTTGGAAATTATGGTGTATGGAGTCTATAGACAGCACTTGTTTTCTTGCTTTGTGATATTCTTCAGGGTTCTGCCTCAACTTTCAGAGATTCATTGTCATTTCACTTCAGAAGGTGGGAGAGACTTTTATATGAAAATTTAGGTCATAGCTGAAATTTTGGAGTGATAGGAAAATTTCTCAACATCCTCTTTCAACAACAATTGCCTATTTTATGCCAAGCAGTATATTTTATTGTACAACTAGGCTGTTGAATGGACTCAAGGGTTAAAGGTCGGATATGGACTATTAATTCTTTTTAAAAATTGCTACATACAAGCACATACCTACAGTAGTCTGTTATAGCCATGGCATAATTGTTTTCTCTTACTAGAAATTATACATAAAATCCTTATGGTTTCTTGAGTCAGTTATCTTATTAATGGCAAAAAAAAAAAAATAAGTCTCTTAGTGCTTATGTTAAATTTAAGGTAATATTGAAAATAAACCTGTGCTACATGTTAGAGTCTATTAGAAAATCAGAACAGCCCTTTTACAAATTAGAGAGCCCTGAATTTTACATTCATTCTTTCATTTCTCTTTTGTTTTTCTTGTGCGTGTTTATCAGCGAGTTTGTATTGGGGTTAGGGGAGAACTATAGTGCCTATAATAGGTGGATACTTATTTTATGTTAGATTAGTGGTATGTAACTACATAAAGGTAGAGCCATATCTCTCCGTAGAGTCCAGGAGAGGAGATAGGGCAATGGGTGAGGGGCCACAAACAGCCATGGAGCTCTGGTCGTATAATAATTGGAAATGAAAAAGAAAAAGTGCATGTTCTGACTTCTTGGTATGTGAATATACCTTCTAGTCATACAGCATTGGGGGTGGGGTGGGGAGGAAGACTGGTTGAGGATGTTTACCTATATGCAGAGCTAGTTGAAAAATTGTAGGCTTATTAGCATATATACAACCTTGTGAATGTGTACATGTTGCAAGGGAATCAGTAGTATGGTGAAAAGAACACTGAATAGCAGATGGGAAGACTGGGTTTTTCTAGTCCTGTTCTTGCCTAAGTCATTTAAACTGTGTCTCAATTTTCATATCTGCAAAATGAATGGAATAGACTGTGAAACCTGATGTTGTTTTTTTCTTTAAGATTCTGTAATCTATAGAATGTCTAAAAGTCTTTAAGTAATATCTACAATTTTTAATGGAAATAATATGATTAATTAGTGGTATGAAACTATGTCTTCTCTGGTATATTTAGTTCATTTGGCTATTTTATGGAGCTAAATATAAATGTTATTCTTTGTGTAAGATCTTATGTTTGAACTTAGAAGGCTAGTGTGCCCAGTAATTTGATCCATAGTTATATAGCTCTTTTAAAGATTTATTATCTATTTTAGAGGATGGATTACAAGGTATTAAAAGCATTGGTATTAAATATCACATCTGAAGTAATGGCATTAAGCACTAGATATTATGTATGTTGTTCTACATATACAACTATGAGTTGCTTATTTATGCTTGAAAATATGTCTCAGATGGGAGAAATCCTTTTTCACCAGGTTACACTGCCATAGGAATTTGGCTTTAACCATCCTAGAAATATATTTAACTTTAAGAAAAAAAAGATTTATTTATTTTATCCCTCATCCCCACTCTGCCCCCCACCCCCTGCCACCATGATTCTCTTGTCTGTCTGCCTGTTGTTTTGCTCACTGTGTCTGCTTGTCTTCTCCAGGAGGCATTGGGTACTGAACCCAGGACCTCCCACATGGGAGGCAAGTGCCTAATGGCCTGAGCTGCATCTGCTCCCCATATTTAACTTTTAAAACTAGTTAATCTTGGCCTTATCATTAAAAAAACAAAAACTTCACCATTGGACTTTAAAGAAAAAAAAAACTTTATTAACTTGACAGGTAAAAAGAGTGTCTTTTCTTGCCTTTAAAATTTATTAGTAAGGTTTTGTCCTTTTTTATTGTAGAATAGTTCTTACCCACATCAGAATATATAACATTTGTATACGGTATAAAGAAATGATTAAAAACAAAATCCCCCCCACTTAGCCTTAGAAATGAAATATTGATGCCCTCTTTGTGACTCTTGTGAGTCACATCTTCCCTCTCTTCAGAGGTACCTAGTCATGCATTTTTAATCTCTCTCTTGTTTACTTTATGGTTTTATCATAGAGGTATCTTTAAATGTATTGTTTAGTTTTGCACAATTTGGAACTTTTTGTAAATGGTATCGTCTGCTCTGTATTTTCTGTGATTTGCCATTTGTTTCTCAACATTATGTTTGTGCTATCCATATTGGTATATATAACTGATTTTTTAAAAAGAGCATTTCTTTTATTATCCATGTTTTTCTACTTTTTAATTATTTATCCTCCTTGCACATTTAACCTTTAGAATTCTTGTGTTTCTCTATGGAGTCAATTTTTTGTGTTTTCCCCCTTTGCTTTTAAGCTTCATCAATCTATAAGATGATGATAATAATAATAATGATAATATAATGATAGTGATGATAATAATAGCAAATACTTACATACAGATGTTACTCTGTGCCAGGCACTATTCTAAATGTTTCACATATATTATCTTATTTAATGCTCATGGAGACTTTGTCAAGGAGGTACACTATTAGTATGATAATTCGTTTATTAACATTAGAAACTGAAGCACAGAGGTATTCAGTAATTTGAGTAACTATGAATTGATGAACACTCTTAATCATTGCATTATGCTGCCCTATGTGGTCTTTTCTTTTGTTATATTTTTTATCATTAAATTTTTTAAGGTATTAAAGCATTTCTGAGATATTCTAAAAAGAATGTCCCTCCAAAAAAAGCATTATTGGGGCATGTGAAAAAACTAGACTTTTGAATCTAATAAACTTTATATCAATATTTAATTGCTTGAAGTTTATAACTATACTGAATGTGGTTACATAAGTGAATATTTTTGTTCTTTAGAAATGTATATGGGTGTATTAAGTATTCAAGGAGCTTGATGTATGCAACTTATTCTCAAATGTTTCAAGAATAGTTAGGTAAGTAGATAGCCAGATTGATGGATAGGTAGCTGGCTAGATAGAATGATGTGGCAAATGTGCTAAAATGTTAAAAGTTGGTCGATATGGATATCTGGGCGAGAGTTGTGTTGGAGTTCTCTGTATAGGTTACAGGAGTTCTCTGTTCTATAAGTTCTATGTCCTGAAATTATTTCAAAATAAAAAGTTTAATAATAAATAAAAGGAAATGACCCTAACTGATGTTCAGATGGGTTCTGTATAACACTAATTGTTCAAAATCATGTCAGTTTAATTTAATTTGTGATTAGATCACTATACATTGAAAAAAAATTATCTGGGATTTATTATTGCCATTTTTCTATTTAGAGGGAAAAGTATGTCCTTGTCATTATCCTTCTATGGTCTTTCATTTTTTTACTTTCAGTACATGATTTCGAATTGATTCCATTGATTGCCTGTGATAAGGACCAGTTTCTTCATTTTGAACAATGACATCCTCTTTTAAAAAATGTTTGTGTGACTGTGGTGGTTTGAAACTATAAGTACACCAAAAAAATCATGTTCTCAAAACTAATCCATTCCTGTGGGTGCAAACCTATTTTAAGTAGGACCTTTTGATTAGGTTACTTCAGTTAAGGTGTGACCCAGGGTGAGTCTTAATCCTCTTATTGGAGTCCTTTTTAAGAGAATGCATTTCAGACAGTGAGAGAGAAAAAGCCACAGAAGCAATAAGCTGAGAGCAATGAAACCTGGAAGAGAAGGGCGAGACCAGCAGACATCACCATGTGCCTTGTCTTGTGGCAGAGGAGTTCAGGCTTGCCAGCAGCTACTCTTTGGGAAGAAAGTGTTCCTGATGATGCCTTGATTTGGACGTTTTTCTCAGTCTCAAAACTGTACTTTTATAGGCTAATACATTTTCATTGTTAAAGCCATTGCATTTCATGGTATCTGCTTGAGCAGCTTATCAAACTAAAACAAGATTTTGGTACCAGAAGAGTGGAGAGCTGCTATTGAAAGAAAAAAAAGCTTTGTAATTAGGTAATGAGTAGAGCCTGGAAGAATTGTGAAATGCTTGATAGAAAACACTTAGATTGCTTTGAAGAGATTCTTGGTAGAAATATGGCTGCTAAAGGGACTTCTATTGAGGCCTTCCACAGAAATGATCTATGTGTCATTGCACATTTCAAACTGGAAGAAAGGTGACCCTGTCTTAAAGTGGCAGGGAATTTGTTAAAATTGAGTCCTGATGACAGAAGAAAGGAAGGCTTTGAAGGTGAAAAACTTGGATGTCTTTTAGCTGAGGAGATTTCTAAGCTAAGTATGTAAAGTGCTGCCTGGGTTCTTATAACTGGTTTCTTATACTGTAAGCTACTTATAGCTTACAGTGGAATGCTAAAGGAAAGGGATAAGGTGACAACTGAACTCTTGGGCACAAAGAAATCAGAAATTGATGGTTTGGAAAATTCTGAGCTTCTGGAAAGTGAGTCCCCAGAGAATAGTGCTCCACATGAGGGTTTAACTGAACATGGAGCCAGTCAGTCATTTCAGGGCAAATCAGGATTGGAGATGCAGTTATCCAGAAAGGATTTGTGGAAAATTCTTTTGTCTCATCGTTTGAACTGTGTACCACATGCGAAACAATTTTTTTTTTTTTTTTGTGAGATCTGTATGAACAGGACCGCTGCCAGCCTGCATTAAAAGGGACAGGAAAGGCACAGATTGAAGGAAAAATGGCTTCGAGGGCAGGTCCATGGAAGCTGAGGTCTGGCTGAAAATATTTTCTCGGGCCACCCATGTTTGTGGAAAGGGTTGAGTATGCCCCGGTGCTTGGAGAGAGTGGGCTTTCCACCCTGTGATTGAGATAAAATTGCTCTTTTTGTTAGCTTTAATATTTTCCTAAAGAAGCTAATTGATTTTTTTATTAAATTCTGTGACTTATGATGTGAAGTTTTTCCAAGCTCTTGGATACTTTCCTAATATTCTTTATTGCTGAAATTTCTCTCATCTTAAAAAAAACAGACAACTGCCTGATTCCATATCCCTTATGACCAAACTGTTTAACAAGTACTTTTCATTCTTGTAGTGTCTTTATCTGCCACCCATCCAAAAATATGTATTGAGCCCCTCTTACAAACCAGGCAGTAACTTTTTAAATTTCGGGGCTATGGTATAACCAGGGAGACACAGACCTGGTTCCCAGGGGCTTCCATTCTCATGTTGGAACTGGCTTGGCCTTTTGTAAAAGAAGGGGGGGAACCATTTTATAGTAGGATCAAGAGAAAGAATGGTTGGAGTTGAGGACAAAGAGGAAGTCCAGATTATGTGGGGGCTTTTAGATCATTATGAGGCATTTAGGTATTATTCTGTGCAATGCAAGCCATTTGGGTTTTTAGGCAGGCAGTGACAATACCTGATTTGAATTTTAAAATAATCACTATGGCTGCTGTGTGAAGAATAGATTGTAGAGGTCAAGTGTGGAAGCTGATAAACCATTTAGGGCTATTTCTGTGGTTCAGTTAAAACTTGATAATGATTTGAATCAGGGTGATGGTGACAGAATTGGGTTGTTGCTGATGAATTGGGTATGGGGGCTAAAGGAAAGGGAAGAACTGTTTACATTACTCTATGGAAACTGCTGCTTTGATTGAAATCACACATCATGGCCAGTGGCCATACTATTAAACTCAGTGGACTTAATTTGGTTGTTATCTTCCTGCCTTCAGGGCATTTGATACACTGATCACTTACCTCTTCTAGGAATAGTCTTTTCTCTTGGTTTCTAACTCTGTTATTGTTAGCTATATGATCTTAGGAAAAATTAATTAAATTATCTGTTTTTCATTTTTTTTAACTCGTAAAATGGATATAATATTGTACCTACCACATAGGTTGTTGTAACTATTAAATGAGGTAATATGTGAAATCCGTTTAGCACAGTGCCTTCCATAGAGTTAATCCACAGTAAATGTTAGCTACCAAACATCATTGTCTTTCTGGGATAAACTTTCCTAGCCTCTCCCTTCTCTGGTCTTTGCCCAGTCTTCTTCTTTGCCATTCTTCCTACTCCAGCTCACCTCTAGAGGTTGAAGTTTCTAAGGCTTTGAAATCTTAGGCAATCTCATTTACTCCTTGGCTTTAATTTCATCTGTATGCAATTAACTTTTCCTCCCTTCTTTCACCAAATCTACTCATTAGTCCACTTCTCTTTCCTGAGCCTCAGTACTGTAAATCCATTTGCCTTTGTCTCATCTCCACTTGCATGGCATTGTCCAAGCATCTTTAGCATGTGAAAAACGGATCTCTTTTCTTCCAAACTTAAGCCTCCCCTGATTCCCTAGCTTAGTTAAATGGTATAACTGTTTGCCCAAATGGTTGGACCAGAACTGGAATCCTCACAAATTCATTTCTCTATCTCATGGCCCACATCAATATTTTGCCTAGATTTTTGCTGTAGTCTCCCAATTAGTCTCACTACCTCTGGTCTTATATTATGCCCATCCATTCTTCTCCTTTCAGTCATGGTTATCTTTTTAAAATTAAAGATTTGCTCATATTACTCTTTCACTACTTAAAATTCCTTTTAGGGTAAAGTACCAAATTCTTTTAATGGCTTTCAAGATTTGCTTCTACTTATCTCTTCTGTCTCAAAATCTCCCTCCTTTAACCTCACATCTTTCAACCACACTGCTTTTCCTTCATAACCTTCAGTGGGCTACAGTCATTCTTATCTCAAGGCCACTGCTCGTAGTTTTATCTTTTTCTGGAACACTCCTTTCCCCATTCTTCATCTGGCTAATACAGCTGTATCCTTTATTCTTGGTTTAAATGTTACTCTCTCCAGAAAGTCTTTCTTATGCCTCCAAAACTATATTACTCCCTCTGTTTAGAAGATCTGTATTTCTTTTTTGCTGCATCTGTGATCTTTATTGCACTTGTTTAATAACGTCTTTCTCACTAATTCATAAGCTTCTTGTTGGCAGGTACCATACATAGCATTTTGTTCCTCATTTTGTCCCTGAGCATCTGTTAATAGAGTAAGGAATGAATGCAAGCTAGACATGTCCATTTTGGGCAATGAGTGGCCCTCTTTCAGAGTTTGTGTGTTTGTATTAATCTTTCAGGGTGAGAAAAGGGGAGAAAGAGAAATTTTAGTTTAGGTTTAACTTTCAGAGCTCTGGAGGCCTCTGGGGAGGGAGCAGGATCAGAGCTAAAGGTGGCTACAGCAAGGAGATATTGCCTTAGAGTTGAAGTTTCTTTTCTCTGATTCGCGTAATATCCAGAATTTCTAAAAATCACCCATGACAGTGCTTCCCAAATCATTTGTCAACTAGGCATGAGCATAGCCAGGGTCCTGCTTAGTGTAGCTTCCAGGGTCAGAAGTGCTTGCCAGAGTTAACCTGATGGATCCAGATAGTCCCTGTGTGCTGGTTATTAAACTCTCCATACTAAAATGACCTACCTGCTCTCTGGTCTTTACTTCTATTTAGAATCCCAGTGGAATTCTACTGGATTCTCTCTCACGGACTTGAAGAAGTAATGTTCCTACATTATTCAGATGTGTTGGAAGTTGGCTTTTTCTTCAGTTTATCCTTCTTTAGTTTTCAGTACTGATGTAGAGTTTTCCTCTATTTTTATATTCTATTTGTCGTTGTAAAGGAAATTGGTGGGAGTTTGCTTGAGATATGAGTGATCCTTTTGAAAGGTATTTATTTGTATTGTTCCTTTGTCTTGCGTGTGTGTACACAGGGTGTATCTTTTCAGTTCTTTCTCTCTCCTGCTGCTGCTTTTTCTTAATCCCTTTGTGCCATTTCTTTGTTTTGGAATTCTAAATCATTTGTATTTCATGTCATCGTGGACATATCATGTGTTTTATATTTTTTCCTCCTTGGTTTTCAATCTTCTATCATATAATTTGTATGTTTTATTTGCCTTTATCTTTCATAGGAATTTGAAAGGTTAACATCTTACTAGAATAAAAGAAATGATACAACAGTGTTTGACTCTTCTCTGTGCAGGAGGAATTTATGATTCTTTTACTTTTTCTGCTCTGGCTTTTTAAAAAGTGGGTCCTGTAGTACCACCTGTTATTATTGAATTACTATTATTATTTTTATATTATGTTCTCTGCATTTTAAAGATTATTTTTATATTTTCCCCTTATGTGACATCTGTATTAAGTGATTACCACACAACTATACCTTAACTTCACCATTCTTAAGGATATTTTGATTCATCTATCATTTGGCTAGAGTCCATCTTCTAGTTAATTTTGTGTGTGTGTGTGGAGAAAGACATAGGCACATGTGTTTCCTGAACCCTTTTGTTATCGGAGGGAATTAAAGAGTGTTATATAACATATTAACTCTTCCTTACAAAACAGCTCCTTTATTTAGTTGATAAGATGAATACCAAAAAGCGTAACTTAAGAGGCTAGAAAATGCCAATAGAATTACCTGAATCCAAATAATAGTATAATTATGAAATACAAAATTTACTAGCATTCTATAAAGAAGTACCTAGGAACAATTATATTTGCTGTCATTTGGATGGCAAATTAATATCTAGTCACAAGGTTACTGCTTGGTATTCATGACTTCCAATATTGTAGACATTCTTACGGCCATGATACAGAATTAGCTATAAGTTCTAGTTTTATCTTTGAATGAGAGTGAGCGATATTGACAGTTTTTAGTTGAATGGCAGTGGTATTTTATAACTCTAATTGGACTGTTCAAATTGTAGTTGACCATAAGTAAACTTTGTCAGATTCCTAATTTATCAGTGAGATTGTTCCATATGATTGACGAAACAATTGATGGCAAAACTTGAAATATTTTTGCGTGAAAGATAATGATTTTTTTGTCAGTCACTAAAACAGTTGTTGAAATGGAAAAGTTAATCTGAGCTAAATTGTCTCTTAGACAGTCACATCAAATTTACTCTTTCTAAAACTAAACTCATTAGACATGCCTCCCAATTAATTCTCCCTCTCTCTTTTCCCACCCCCAAATACACATAAATGTTCTCTTGCTTTTCCTTCTCAGTAAGGGAAGTAAAATTTACTGAGCACTCTGCTAGCTATTTTTAAAAACATTATCTCATTTAGGCCTTTCAAAACTTATTGAAAAAGAGGACTTCCAGGAAGATGGAGGATTAGACAGGCAGAGGGATCACTTCTCTCCCAGAAGAAATAGCTAGGGGACAGGCAGAGTCTGTCTGGAGGGCTTCTCTGGGGATCAGGAAATCAAGGAAAGGTGAGACACAACCCAGAAGAAAGGGGTGAAGGACAGGAGTCTAAGCTGGCTGAAAAATCTCATGAGTAGAGCTACAGAAGCAGCAGTGGGTACCCATCCTCCCCTCCTCAGCACAAACAGCAGATGGCAGACAGCAGCAGCTGTGGACTGCAGTGGCTGCTGATGAGGGGGTTGCAGGAATATTCTTCCCTAAGAAAAGAGGGGGAAGGACACAGTTTACAGCAAATTCAGATTTTGTCCAGCAAATTTGGTCTGCTGCATTGGAGGGGTCCCATGCTTCCAGGCTGGATGGGGCTATGACACTGCACTGAGAGCAGACAGGGAGCTAAAGATAATTTGCCTTCTCAAACCCTCCCCACAGCCCCAGGCGGTTGCTGAGGGCTGGCCAAGGGAGGGGAACAGCTTCCAAGAAAGTTTGTTTGTGAAGCTCGGCCAGCCCTGAGGACATTGCTTCTACACCACCCACCTTGGAGTTACACTGAATGCATTCCCCCCAGTACTGGGGTCTGAGTTGAACACCATCTGCTGGCCGGTCCAGAAAAGTGCATGAAAAGGGAAAAATAATAAATAAGAGAAGCAAGCAGGTGCCATTACTGCCCTCTTCTCCAAGGCCCTTGGAAACTGCCCTGTACCCCATTACTGGGTCCTTAGCCCTGGTTTGAGCAGTTAAATAGGGGCAATCCTGTATGTATAGATCAAGTTGAAGCAAGAGTCAAAGAATAGTGGTAACAAACAGCTACTTTACAGTAAATCCCTAGGCAAAAGAGAGAAACTGAACATCAGAGTAAACTCACTATCAGAATCAGTGCCTAGACATTAGTAAAAATTATAAGCCATAGTAAAAAAAAGGGAGATATGAGTCAGGCAAAGAAACGAAACAAAGCTCCAGTCTAGACACAGGACTTGAAAGAACTAATCAATGAGGATCATACAAATCTCTCAAAACATGGATTTGAAGGACAACATGGCCAAAGAAATAAAAGACATTAAGATACTGGGGTGAGCAAAAGAAAAATTTGAAATTTTGGATAGAAAAATAACAGAGCTTATAGGAATGAAAGACACAATAAGTGAGATAAAAAATACAATAGAGGCACACAACAGTATATTGAAATCATGGAAGAAAGAATCAGTAATACAGAGGAAAGAACAATTGAAATTGAAAAGAGAGAAGAACAGAGAGGGAAAAGAATAGGAAAAAAAATTGAGCAGAGGCTCAGGGAGTTGAATGACAACATGAAGTGCACCATCAAATGTGTTATGGGAGTTCCAGAAGGAGAAGTGAAGGGGAAAAGGGCAGAAACAGTATTTGAGGAAATAATAGCCAAAAATCTCCCAACTCTCATGAAAGACACAATGAACTCCAATTAGAATAAATCAAATAGACCTATCTCTAGATACATAATATTCAGAATGCCAAATGCTTAAGGTAAAGAGAAAATTCTGAAGGCTGCAAGGGAAAAATGAAACATCACATAAAAAGGACATCCAATAAGACTTAATGCAGATTTCTCTTCAGAAACCATGGAGGTGGGAAGGCAGTGTTATGATATAATTAAGGTTCTGAAAGAGAAAAACTGCTAGCCAAGAATTCTATATCTGGTAAAATATGAGGTTGAATTTAAAATATTTACAGATAAGCAGAAACTAAGAGTTCATAAACAAGAATTTAGCTTTACAGGAAACATTAAAGAGACTTCTGCAGCCAGAAAAGAAAAGACAAGAGAAAGAGGCTTGGAGGAGAGTGTAGAAGTGAAGACTATCAGAAAGGATAACCAAAAAGGTAACAAGATGGACAAAAATATGACATATAAAAGCCAAAGGATAAAATGGTTGAAGTAAGTAATACCTTTACGGTAATTACATTGAATGTTAATGGATTAAACTCCCCAATCAAAAGAGATAAGCTGATAGATTGGAAAAGAAAACATGGAAATGAGCCATCCATATGCTGTCTGCAGGAGACTCACCTTAGACCCAAGGATGCAAATAGTTTGAAAGTAAAAGGTTAGAAAAAGACATTTCACAGAAATAATAATCAGTGTCAGACAAAACAGACTTCGAATGCAAAGAAGTCTAGCATGAAGAAGGCCATTATATATTAATAAAAGTGACAATTCATCAGGAAATAGTAGCAGACATAAATATCTATGGAACTTATTGGAGTGCCCAAAATACAGGAGGTAAACTCTGGCAAAACTGAAAGGAGAAACAGATGTCTCTGCAATAATATTTGGAGACTTTAACATGCCGTGCACATCAATAGATGAAACAACTAGACAGAAGTTTAAAAGAGAAACAGAGAACTTGATAAATGAGCTGGGTCTGACAGACATATACAGAACATTGCACCTCAAATCAGCAGCTTATCCATGCACCTCAAACCAGCAGCTTATCCATTCAATTATCCAAGTGCTTATGGATCTTTCTCCAGGATAGACCACATGCTGGACCACAACATAGCTCTCAATAAATTTAAGAAGGTCAAAATAACACAAAGCACCTCTCTTATCATAATAAAATAAAGCTGTATATCAATAATAGGAGGGAAAAGGGAAAATTTGCATATATATGGAGGCTAAACAACACACTCCTACATAGTCAGTGGGCCAAAGAAGAAAGGCAAGAGAAATTAGTAGATAACTCAAGATGAGTGAAAACAAGAACACAAAATATAAAAACTTATGGGATACAGCACAGTCAGTGTTGAGAGGGAAATTTATAGCCCTAAAAGACTATATTAAAAAAGAATAAAGAGCTATAATCAAAGATCTAACTGAACAACTAGGGAAACTAGAAAAAGAACAGCAAACCAATCTGAAAGCAAGCAGAAAGAAATAGCAAAGATTAGATTAGAAATAAATGAAATTGAGAAAAAAACAATAATGAAAATTAACAAAATGAAAAGCTGGTTCTTTGAGACGATCAATAAAACTGACAATCTTAAGAAGACTAACAAAGAAAAAGAGGAGATGCAACTAAATCAGTAACGAAAGGGGGGGCATTACAACTGACCCAACAGAAATAAAAAGAATCATAGGAAGATATGAGAAACTGTGTGCCAACAAATTAGACAACCTAAATGAAAAGGATCAATTCCTAGAAATGCACAAACAGCCCACATTGACTCTACAAGAAGTGCAGGAACTCAACAGACCAATTACTTGTAAAGAGATTGAATCAGTCATCTAAAATCTCCCAACAAAGAAAAGTCCAGGACCAGATGGCTTCACAGTAAATTCTCCTAAATATTTTGAGAAGAATTAATACCAATCCTGTTTAAACTCTTCCAAAAAATTGAAAAGGAGGGAAAATTACCCAACCCCTTTTATGAGGCCAACATCACCTTGATACCAAAGCCAGATAAAGATACTTCAAGAAAAGAAAATTATAGACCAATCTCTCTAATGAACGTAGATGGAAAAATTCTCAAGAATGTGCTTGCAAATAGAATCCAACAGCATATTAAAAGAATTATACATCATGATCAACTGGGTTTTATTCCTGGTGTACAAAGGTTTGTTCAATATAAGAAAACCAATGTAATATGCCACAATACCAAATTGAAAAGGGGAATAAAACCACGATCTTGATTGATGCAGAAAAGGCATTTGATAAAATCCAACATCCTTTCTTGATGAAATCACTTCAAAATATAAGTATAGAAGGAAAATTCCTCAACATAATAAAGATCATATTTAAAAATCCTACAACCGACATCATGCTCAATGGGGAAAGGCTGAAAGCTTTCCCTCTAAGGTCAGGAACAAGATAAGGATGCCCACCATCACCACAGTTATTCAACATTGTGCTAGAAGTTCTAGCTAGAGCAATTAGGAAAGGGAAAAACAAAAGAAGAAAAAAGAAAAGAAAAGGCATCCATATTGGAAAAGAGCAAGTATTTGCAGATGACATGATCTTATACTTAGAAAACCCCAAAATATCTACAGAAATGCCATGAAAGCTGATAAATGAATTCAGCAAAGTGTCAGGGTATAAGATCAGCATACAAAAATCAGTAGTATTTCTATATACTGGTAATAACCAAGCTGCAGAGGAGATCAATAAAAAAATTCCATTTACAATAGCAACAAAAAGACTCAAATATCTAGGACTTAATTTAAACAGGAATATAAAGGATCTGTATTAGAAAACTACAAAACACTGCTAAAAGAAATCAAAGAAGACCTAAACAAATTGTTTCATGGATTGGAAGACTAAACATTGGGAAGATATCAGTTTTACCCAAACTGATTTATAGATTCAATGCAATACCAATCAAAATTCCAATAGCCTACTTTACAGAAATAGAAAAGTCAATTACCAAATTTATTTGGAAGGGAAAAGTGCCCTGCATAGCCAAAAACACCCTAAAAAATGAGCAAAGTTGGAGGACTCAATGGTTCTTGACCTTGAAGTGTATTATAAAGCTATAGTGGGTTAAAACAGCATGGTATTGACATAAAGATAGATGTATTAATCAATGGAATCGAATTGAGGGTTCAAAAGTATACCCTCACCTCTATGGTCAACTGATTTTTTTTTTTTAAGATTTATTTTATTTATCCCCCCCTTGCCGCTTGCTTGCTGTCTGCTCTCTGTGTCCACTCACTGCATGCTCCTCTGCGTCTGCTTGTCTTACTTGTTGCATCATCTTGCTGCACCAGCTCTCCGCGGGCACAGGCCGCCAGCTCTCTGCAGCTGCAGGTGCAGGCTGTCAGCTCTCCATGGGTGTAGGCCTTCAGCTCTCCATGGGCATGGGCCAGCCTGCCTTCACAAGGAGGCCATGGGAAGCCAACCCAGGGCCCCCCACATGGTGGATGGGAGCCCAACCAGCTGAGCCACATATGCTTCCTTCAACTGATTTTTGATAAGCTTACCAAGTCCACTTTTCCAGAACAGAAGAGTCTCTTCAGTACATGTTGCTGGGAGAATTGGATATCCATAACCAAAAGAATGAAAGAGGAGCCCTATCTCACTCTCTATACAAGAATTAACTCAAAATGGATCAAAGACCTAAATATAAAAGCCAGGACCATAAAACTAGAAGATAATGTAGGGAAACACCTACAAGACCTTGTAGTTGGTGGGAGTCTCTTAAACCTTTTCACCCAAAGCACAAACAACAAAAGAAAAAATAGATAAATGGAACTTCCTTGAAATTAAAACACTTTTGCACCTCAAGGTCTTTGTGAAGATGGTAAAAGGTAGCCTATTCAATGGGAGAAAATATTGGAAAATCACAAGTCTGTCAGGGGTCTAATATCCATGATATATAAAGAGATCCTACATGCTTGTAAATCATTGGAAATGGATGGAAATGGGGAGAGCACATAGTACTGTTTGTGACTAGCAGAGCTAATATGTCATATGGGTATGACAGTGGTTGAAAGGGAAAGCCTAAGGAAATTTATATTACTAAAAGGAAAGCTAAAAAATATAACATGGGACTATGTAACATAGTGAAATCTAATGTAAAATATGAATATGGGTGATATTGCATTTAGAAGACTGTTTTTACAAAATATAAATATAAACAAATTAGACAGAAGGAAACAGAATAGCTGCTATGTATGACAGGGTGCCATAGAGAGATTGAGAGGTGATGAGTTTTGTTTGTTGGTTTGGTTTTTGTTTTTTAGTATTATTATTACTGGAATAATGAAAATGCTCTGGGAATGATTGGGATGATGAATACACAGCTATTTGATTATACTGAATATCACTGATTGTACACTTTAGATAGATTTATGCTTTATTAATATGTATCAATAAAATGGATTTGTTAAACAAAAAGAGACAACTCAATTAAAAAATGGGCAAAATAACTGAATAAAAAGAAGAAATATAAATGGCAAAAAAAAAAAACCATGAAAAGTGTTCAACTTCATTAGCTTTTAGGGAAATGCATATCAAAGCTATAATGAGATGTCATTTCACACCTACTAAAATGGCCACTGTTAACAAAACAGAAAACTACTAGTGTTGGAGAGGATGAGGTGAGATAGTAATATTTATTCACTGTTGGTGGGAATGTAGACTGGTACAGTGACTGTGGAAGTCTGTTTGGTGGTACCTAAGGAAGTTAGATATAGATCTACCATGTGACTTGGCAATACCACTATTAGGTATACACCCAGAAGAACTGAGAGCAGTGACATGAACGGACCTCTGCACACTGATGTCCATAGCCACATTATTCCCAGTTGCCAAAAGATGGAAACAACCCAGGTGTCCCATCAACTAACGAATGGATAAACAGACTCTAGTATATACCTGCAATGGAATATTTCTTGTCTGTAAGAAGAAACGAAGTCGTGAACATATGACAAGGTGGATCACCTTGGGGGATATTATGTTGAGTGAAGCAAGTCAGGCACAAAAGGACAAATATATGAGTTTGCTATTATGAACGAAATATAATGAGCAAACTCATGGGGTTAATAGAATATGGTACCAGAGAATAGAATGTGTTTAGAGAATGGAAAACTGAGGTTTAATCTGTGTAGAATCGGTAAAAAGTTGTTTGTAAATGTAAATGAATAGAAATGGTGAAAGCACAGCATAGGACTTGTAGTTGGTAGTGCTAACATATGGGTAGGATAGTAGGTTTTTTTTTTGTTTTTTTCTGGAGTTATGAAATGCTGTAATATTGATTGATGAATGCACAACCTGGTGATTATATCAAATGTGATTGGTTGTCCACTTTAGATAAATTATATGGGTTATGAACAAACAAAATAATAGGTTGGGGAAAAATAGACCAAATGTAAGATATGAACTATAGTTAGTAGTAATACTTTGAGTATGCTTTTTCATAATTTGTTACAAATGTTTCATAACAGTGGAAGGTATTTGTATTGGGGTGATGTATGGGAGCACTATATGATGTTATGCATGTTTGTTTTGTAAGTTCATACCTTTTACTATACTCTTATTGTTTATGTATTTTCATATATGAATAATATATTTCAATGAATTACTTTTAAAATGAAAAACTAATGAAGAAGGTGTTATCTACATTATATAGAAAGGAAACTAAGGATCAGACAGAATAGCTACTTTGCTTAATATCTCTCAGCTTTTTAAGTGATGGAGCCAAAATTTGAACCCAGTTCTTACTCTTTCTGTATACTGTATTGCCTAGATAGCAATATAGATTCTAATCTTATGGAAACTAGAATGTGGGGAAAACAGACAAAGTGACATTTGTGTTTAGTTCCATTAAAACATTATTGAGAGAAGTGGATGTGGCTTAACAGATAGAGCATCCACCTACTATATAGGAGATCCAAGGGTTTGATACCCAGGGCCTCCTGGCTCTTGTGGCAAGCTGGCCCATGTGCGGTGCTGCTGTGCACAAGGAGTGCCGGCCTACGCAGGGATGCCTGCATGTAAGGGTGCCCCCTGTGCAAAAAGTGGCCCCTGTGCAAGGAGAGCCACCCCATGCGAAACTGCAGCCCGCCCAGGAGAGGTGGCACACACAGGGAGAGCTGATGCAGCAAGATGATGCAACAAAAAGAAACACAGATCCCCATTGTTGCCTGATGAGAATACAAGTAGACACAGAAGAACACACAGCAAATGGACACAGAGAGCAGACAACGAGGTGGGGTGTGTGTGTGTAAATAAATTAATTAAAAAAACAAACATTATTGGGCCCTTATTTCATAGAGATGAAAGACCATTACACTCAAGGAATCTATAGGAGAGGGAGAAATATAAAACCTAAATTTCTAATATGCTATAATAGAATAATTAAAGTACTGAAGTAGGAAGCAGTACACTGAAAGAATTGATTCCTTTACTAATGGAAGGGATAGAGAAGAAAATGGGGAGCAGCCGTGAGGGAAAGTTTCCCAGAGAAAGTGACAATTAAACTGCGTTTTGAAGGTTAAAACGTAAGAGTTCACTCTTCATGTAATATGAAGGATATGAGTGGAATAGTGAGGAAAGAAAAGATGTGTAAGGAACTGTAAATAGTGTTTATTCAGCAAATACTTAGTGAATGATTACTAAGGGTTAGGCACTGTGTGCCATACTGGAAAGAAAGTAAAGGGTAAGAATTCTTTGAGTGTATAGTTTACCAGGGAGTGGTGGGGATATACGAGTAGGAAAAGAAGAGAACTGTTAGTTGTGAATGCCAAGATATTGTTTGAATTTTCCTTTGAAGGTACTAGAAGCCATCAAAGCATGTTAAGCAGTTATTATATAGTTAGAGCTAGCACACAGTGTTTTTGCAGCTGTATGGAGGGTGGGTGTGAGTGAGGGGAGTCAGACTGGAGGCAGGAAGCCAGTAAGAGATGGTTACTACATTCTAGATGAGAGATGAAAAGGAAAGGAGATATTTGAGCAATAGCTTAGAAATAAAATTGGCAGCATTAAGTGTGGATTGGATATGAGTGGTTAAAGTAGAAAAGAATTTAGGGTGACTCCCACATTTGTGGCTTAGCAGCTGAGTTGCTGGGGCTCTTTTTTGTTTTGTTTTCTTTATCTGAATATACAAAACATTATCAAATGTTCATTATTAGTGCCATAAAGGAGACACAAGTCGCTAGAAACAATGGAAAAATTTAATAAAGTTGAAAGAATCGCGTATTTTTTGCTTTTTTTAAGTTTTATAAAAATTTGAGTTTCTATAGTTTTATATTTTTCAGTATTGAAGTCAGGTTTTTCTGGGCAGAGAAGAAAAAAGCAGAAGGAAAGAGGAGGAAAAGGATAAGTGTGAGAAAAGGCAGCCCACAAATAAAGAATAACCACTACAGAAAAATAAAAAATAAATTCAACGAAGATGCCACTTGGCAAAAGTACTGCAAGGGAGTTGCTTCCACACCAGGGAGAGGAGTCGGGGATGAAAAGTAGGATCTCATGAGGAGTTAACAAGGCCGGCAGGCCTAAGGTCTAGTACCACTTTTCCAGGGAAATTTGCTTCAGGGATAATGGAACACTCCCACTTCCATTAGAAAATGGAGAAATTCTAGGGCACATTTTGGTACCTGTAGAATTGATTTATTATGAATTCAATGGGGCTACTTTTTAATAGGATCAGGAGTACAGACTGAATAATTTGTAAAGAAACCAGTGATTGAATTGAATTTTAGATATGGTAAACAGTTTGAAGTACATGTGGAATACCCAAATTCTTTTTAAAACATGAATTAGTACCTGAAATTAATAAAGAGGACCAATGTAGGATAAAATAGAGCATTTTACAAAATATTTTAATCTTTCCTTTTATGATCTTATTCAGTGATTATCCTCTTTTTTTTGCCTTTTGCATACTAATGTATTGTGTTCCATCATTCAAAAAAAAAGACATGATTTTAAAATTACTTAACAAAATGTTTAAAAAAAGTAGCTAGGCAGGCCTCCAGGATAATACTGCTGTATACTCTATAATAGAATGGATGATGGTGAGAACTGGGTGTTTTTTTTGTTTATTAACTTTCTCACTTGCAGAGGATCTTACACCAACTGGCTGCAAGTCAGGAGGGAACTCAAACACAGACAGCGTAACATGTACACTCTTTAACATGCGATTGTGAAGGAGAACGGAAGAGCACCTGCTCCAGCCACTTTTCAGTGGAATAGGAGTCCGTTTTACAAAACTGTTATTTGAGGAACAATGCAAACCACATACCATCATTAGTATTTTATTCCGTATATTTCTTATTTTCTGCAACAGAACATAAACTTGGTTGTGGAATGCTAAAATTCTGATACAAGGTAAACCTAAGGTGAAAAGCAGTAGCCTCCAAACGCACATTTCCTATCATATTCCTATTCCTCACAAGTAACATTTTTAAATCATTATTTCTTCTGGTAATTGCTTCCTTAATTTTATATAATGTATTTATTGCTGTATTTCTTAATTTATGTTTCAGATAATATCCAGTTATGAAAGTTAAGGATTTATCAGCATCTCTTCTCCATTTTGAATTCTTTTTTTTCCCTTGGTCTGTTGATACTTTAATTCCTCTATTCACTTTTGTAATATTAAATAATATGTTTGCTCTTCAACTTTAGACAGTATTTAAGTTAAAGCACAGGCTAATCTGCTGTGATAAAGCAACTTCAAAGTAGAGTGACTGATGTACGATACAAATTTATAGCTATCTCAGAAGTTTATTTCTCTTAATAGCCCAGGGTAGGTAATAGCCCAAAATTGACTTGGTGAACTGCTTTGCTTTATGACCTGTTAGCTTTCCCTTCATCCTGTATTTTCCATCTCAGGGGTCTAAGTGTGCTGCTGCAGTTATTGCCATTTTCCAGGCAGTGGGAAGAGGGAAGAGGAAGTCCAAAGTTATAGTGACTTTGTGTTTAAGGAGGTAACCTGAAAGACCACATATCATATTTACTTACCTTGCATTAGCCAAACTTAATATCATGTTCACATATAGCTGCAGAAGAGGCTGAGAAATGTAGCTATGCATTCAGCTAAAATTTTGGAGGGTTCTATTATAAAAATCAAGAACAGAGAAGGGATTCTAGGAGTCAGTTAGCATTTTCACATTAGTTGTTATCTTTTACCCCTTCACTTTGTAAACTTAGGGTACTGACACTCTTACCCTTTCCTCTACCTTTCTCTCTGACTTCCTTATATTTCTGTTAGCTATCTATTTTTTCTTTTTGTTTTAAAATATGAAATTAATGTTTACATTCTATTCTAAAGCCACAGCCAAATCTGTCCAAAGGTTGGCTTTGTGTAAATATTGTTTACTTTCAGGACAAGAAAGTGGGCTATTACTACAGTTTCTTCTTTTTAGGTCCAGTGTCATGATCTTTGGACCACTGGAAAGGAAGTAAATGTCTGTAACATCATGGAAAATGGATAATTTTTCTTTTTTCTATTGACTGATTACAATAATCAGTTATCTCTAAGGTCTGAGTCTGGTGCTAAGTTGATAGAGCAGTAATAGAAGCTGCAGGGAATGTGGTCATTACCCACGGAGCTTTCAGTTGCTACAGAAAATAAAAAATCCTCACCTTGAGGCATTTTATTGTGACTAGGAACATCTTGGTCAGCTTTGCAGCTGAGGGAAATAGTTCTTCAAGGATTGGGACCACGTTGTCAGCTCTGGGTGATCCAAGTTTAAGTAACTCTCTCCTAGCCTTTAATCTCCAAATAGGAGAGGTGAGCCATATCTCTGACCACAGTAAGAATTTTTTTGGGAGATTTAGGAATAGAAGGAATAGCTAATTAGAGAGAAACTCTGGACTTTTCAGGGTGCTCTCATTGGTCTTGTTATTTAACTTGTCATCTTTCTAGACCCTGATATTTTTCTAAACCATGACCGCAATCTGGGGCATACAGCCACCTGCCCTTGAGGAGTTATTAATGTGTAGAAGAGATTAAAATAAACATTAGTCCAAATTCTGGCTACATCATTTATTGGCCTTAGGATCTCAAGCAAGCTATTCTCTGAACCTTAGTTTCTTCTAGAATAAATAATACCCAAATCTCAATGACTTTAAACAATGGGGATTTATTTCTTAAATATACCATGTGCTCATTATGGGCCAGATGGGAGCTCTGTTCTAAGTCTCCTTATTCCAGGATCATGGTTAATGGAGTATCCACCATATAATTATAGAACATTGCTGGTAACTGTTGTAGAGGGAAAGAAAACTCTGAAGGGTCTCACACTAACCATAAGTGCTCTGGTTTGGAAGTAATATACATAATTTCTGCTTATAACTTATTGCCCAGAACTAGTCACATGATTCCCCCAAACATAAGGGGGACAGGAGGTACAACCCTACCATGTGCTTGACAATTGGAGAGTCAGAAATATTGGATGAATAGCACTGATGACCACCACATATAATAATACCTACCTCAGGGTCAATAAAATTAAATGAGATGAGCTATATCTACACATACATGTATCACCTACTATAGGTGCACAATAAGTGCTTGTCAATATCTTCATAGTAAGATTTATATAAGCAAAAATATTGAAATAACTATATAAGGTGGGGCTATAAACCCCTTCTTATAAGGCAATAAGGCTATACCAAAATGTGTGTGAAATGCCGTGTAAATGATAACATACTGTGCAAATGCAAGTTGATATTATTATTGACTAGATATTAGTAGATACAGCATTGAGCCTTGGTTCAGGTTTGGAGCTAGATCTGTGTAGTTATTTCTCAAGAAGTGTTGGTTGAATTTGTAAGAATGGGTGAGATCTATGAGAAAGAAATTACACAGCAAGAAAAAAGTTGGTTTCAGGAATAATCACAGTTTGAGTATCAGAATAAAATATCACAAGAGATAGAGAAGTGACTTCCAGAAATAGAGGAAGCAAATGATAATATATAATATAGGGAAGTCAAGGGAAGAATGTTTTCAATAATGTAAATCAACCATATATAATGTCACTAAGAGGTATTGATCTTCAATTCTTTGAGTTCCATGGGATACTACCAGATAATCACTAGGGAAAATTGCTTAAATTGTATTTAAGAAGGGAAAATTGTATTTAAGAAAGGAATAATAATATTCATTTAGAGGCATCAGTATGCCAGGTGCTCTTCTAATTGCAGTCTTCTGAGGTAGCTATTATAAACTCTACTTTTATATATGAAGCTTCCAAATCTCAGAGGAAAACTTGCCAAATGAAACTTAACTAGGCAGAAAGTGTTTGAATTTGAACCCAAGTACTAATAAAGCAAAGCCAACTACACTCTTAAAAAAAAACAAAATTAAACAATCAAAAACCCAAAAAGTTCTGACTTTTTAAATAATAATTTGTTTATGTGATATTTATTTCATCATTGGTACTTTTTAAAAGTTAGGAAAAACTTGTTAGATGAAAAGCAGTTTAGAAACTATGAGGTGTGAAGTTAATGTGAATTTGAGAAGAAAAAGAGGCTTGTGTTTTATATTGGTGGTAAAAGGAATTTTTAAAATATTGACTGAGAATGACTAGATCTCTGTATTTGATCAAATGCTTTACCAAAGAGGAACCCTGAAAAACAAACAGCATTTAGTAGAAATAGCATCAGAAGATAGATTTTTGCCCATAATTCTATTTAATTATGCTATTAGTGTACCTTCTTCATGGATATAGTGTAACCCTTGCAATTTATGCCTTTCTTTATGTCCTTTTCTTACTGTCTGTGTGAACCGAATAATAAGAAGTAATGTGTATGCTTTGACATTTAGACAATAGAATAAGGGTTCTAGTCTAATATTTTCTTCAATTGTTTGAACTTTGATAAATCTCTTTATTTCTGCTGTTTACAAAATGAGGTTTGAGTTAGTTCATTGTCCTCCTCCTCCCTTTTTTCCCACTGAGATATGCGTGATGGATGACATTAATGAGCAACATACTCATAGATTATGGGCTATGGAATGGGTGAACTCAGCTGCACATTATACTCAATTTCTGAGGCCAGTTCTAATGCCACTCTTTTCTCCCGCTTAAGAAAATATAGCAAATGAAGGTGATATTATTAAAGAGGTAATGCTAAATCAATCATAATTGATGTTTATTCTCTAACTAAGGCATTTAAAGAGAAAAATATTTTACCACTCATGTGTGGTAACTTCATGTTCATTATTATATTAGGTATCTCCAAGATTTTTTTTAATCTAAACTTCTGTAATTATACAAAGTCAACCTAATTTTATTTATTCTGGTTATTCTGCTAGCAGGTTTTTATTGGTAAGCATTACATGACTTAATGCCATTTGCATAATATGGGGCCAATAAATGTTAAGTGAATTTATGAGTGGAATAATTATCCTTCTTTGGAGATTGCACTGATTCAGAATTTGTTTTCCCATCCCTTAGTAGGACATATTCTTTGTGAATGTCTAAGATTAGTACTGAGAAAATTGAATTGTAGGATTTGGATTATTACTTTTCAGAATTCTGTCATAACTAGACCCTGTCACTTTGATAAAATAGCTGAAAACTTTGCATCTGTCCACAGACTAGATGAGATGGGAAATTTATGAGTTAACCTGTAGAAATGGTAAGAAGTATAAAGATTACTGATATTATTTAAACCACTTGTTTGTATTTATCTGTTCATTTGTTCAATTATTCAACATGTATTTATTAAACATTTACTGTGCTTACCATGTGCCAAATAATGTGCCAGACTTGTAGTTCTCAAAGTGTGAACTATGGGTCACTGGAGGTCTCTTAGATCCTCTCAAGGGGTTCACAAGGTTAAAACTATTTCCAAAACAATACTAAGAAATTTTTTGCCTTTTCACTGTGTTGACAATTATACCAATGTTGCAGAAATATAGTGGGTAAAACTGCTGGTGTCTTGGTATGAATCAAAGCAGTGGCAACTATCAATACAGTGAAAAAAGCACGTTTTAAGTACTGTAAATGTTTAATAATGTTTGTTGAATAATTGAAGACATGGACATTTCTTAAAAGTGACAACTTAAAAGTTTGGAAAATTACAAAAAATACAAAAAAAAGTTGTATTTTTAAAGCAAATGCAATCACAGAGGAATTCCTGCTTAATGAAATGGATGCCAGGGAAGCGGACTTGACCCAATGGATAGGGTGTCTGCCTACCACATGGGAGGTCCACGGTCCACACCTTCTTGACCTGTGTGGAACTGGCCAATGCATAGTGCTGATGCACGCAAGAAGTGCCCTGCCACGCAGGGGTGTCCCCTGCGTAGGGGAGCCCCACGCGCAAGGAGTGCACCCCGTAAAGAGAGCCACCCAGCACGAAAGAAAGTGCAGCCTGCCCAAGAATGGTGCCGCATACACGGGGAGCTGATGCAGCAAGATGACGCACCAAAAAGAAACACAGCTTCCTGGTGCCACTGATGAGGATAGAAGTGGTCATGGAAGAACACACAGCAAATGGACACACAGAGCAGACAACTGGGTGGGGTGGGGAGGGGAGAGAAATAAATAAAAAATAAATCTTTAAAAAAAATTAAAAAAAAAAAAGAAAGAAATGGATGCCAAATTCTAATCAATGGTCCATTCATTGATTTCAGTCACTAAATGATTGATCAATTCATTTAACAAACATTGGTTGAGCATATATTGGGTTCCAGGCACTGTGCTGATAAGAACAATGTTTTATAGTAGATATTTAGATGAGTGCTTCCCAAATGCTGGTCTATGATGAAGTCTCTTTTATTCATAATGAAATGAGAAAATGGCAACAATGAAACTTTTTGTACAAAACTAAATATATTTTACTTAAAAGAATGCTCTTTGTCTTGAGAGTGCTTTCCTAGTTCTTGATCTTAACGTAAACGTATTCTTTTCTGGTATTATGATGTGATTAAATTTTTTTTAAGCCTTTACTTGACAAAATTCAAATTCATCAATCCTGTGTTGGCTCCTGCAGTTTGGAAAGAGGGGGATTTTACTAGCTTGTGAAAAAACACTGATGTAGACATTCTTTTGGCATTTATTGGAATGGGATTTATTTGACCTTTAGGTTTGACACTTTAAATCCACTAGTACAATGAGCTCATTTATTCTGAAGCTAATTGTCAACTTGTGAGTTCTCTGGATTTCTTATTTATATCCCTCTGTCTTTGGCAGTTTATTGTTCAACTGCAGGAAATAAGTAAAAAGAAATAAAAATAAACCAAGGCAAAAACTAACAACCTATCTTTAGTCAAATGTTTGGATACCAGAATTCTGTGGGATAAAATGATGAAATAGAAGTAGAAGTTTTTGCAGAGAATAGGGCATTTGAATTATCTTTATATTTCATGCCAGGTTGCATTTTCAGCTTCCTATGCCTTCATTGAAACTGTTTGTAAATGTACAACCAGCTGGTTTTAATGCAAATTATTACCTTTAAACACTTTTAACAGTGGAGGTGGCAGAGACAGCAGGGTGGGGAATGATGATCCTGAAAATTCCATAGAACGAGTAATTTGCGTAGTCATTTTTTCACTCGGTAAATGAATGGCTATGTGACAGGTACTGAGATACAAATGAAAAAACACACTGTCCCTACCCTTAAGCAATTTATAATCTAGAAGAGAGAAACAGAGATATAAGCAAATCAGTGCTCTGAAAATTGTCATTGGGGATGTCATAGAATATTGGCACAACAATCGTGACCGAGAAAGGAGAGGCTAGAAAAGTCTTCATAAGGAGATAGGTGTTTGAGCTGAGTTGTGGGAGCAGGTGAGCTTAGAAGTGGTGGTAAGAGTGCTGATAGAGAAGGAAGAAAAACATTGAGGTGGAAGTAAGAAACATATCTAAGAAATCATGAGAATGCCAGGGGTATGGGAGGTGTGGCAAGATAATAGTCTGAAGGCAGCAACCAGGTGTTGGACTTTAGATGCTTTGTTTAGGAATTTGGGCTTTGTTCAAAGTATTTACCAGAATGTGTTCTGTGGAATGGTGATAGGGAAGAAAGGGGTTTTGTATGGTTGGAAATATTTGAGAGCTGAGACAAAGTTAAGTAGGTATATGAACTGACAAATCCTCTCAGATCCTTTATTTTGGGTGCATTTTCACAACCTGTTTGAAGGCTATCTGGTGTTTCTTAGAACATGGTTTGGGAAACGCTGGCAATATGCAATGGTGAATCATCAAAAAGTTCTAAGTAGGAAATTAGAGACAATTATATAATCCAATTTTATTCTCAGCACATAGTCTGGTACTGCTTATTAGGTATTATTCAACCAATATTTTTTAAAAAAATTTTATTAAAGTATATCATTCATACACGAACATACATAAACAATAAGTGTATAGTAAAAGTTTTGAACTTACAAAACAAACATGTATAATCATACAGGGGCCCCATACATCAAACCACCACCAACACCATGCGTTGTTGTTAGACGTTTGTTACAAATTGTGAAAGAATATCATCAAAATCTTACTACTATCTATAATAAGTACGTTGGAGTGTATTTTCCCCCCAACCCACCCTGTTATTATTTTTTAACATATGTATTTTTTTATAGAAGTTGTGAACTTACAGAACAGTCATGCACATGTATAGAATTCCCATATAACACCTCTTTATCAACACACCACACTGTAGTGGAACATTTGTTACAGATTATGAGATAATATCATCAACCATGGTCAACAGTGTACTTTTGGCATAGTGTTCCATACTCTCCCATTATCAACGTAGTACATCTGTGGCATAGATGAATGAAAATATTAGAGTATTGATGTTACCCATGGTCTTTAGGTCACACCAGTTGTATTTTTCCCATCTTTCTCCTCATTCCCACCACCCTGCAATAGTGACGTACGTCTGCTCTAGCTCACAGAAGGACACTCTTGCATATGTACCATCAACCACAATTCTCATCCACCTCTGGGTTCACTGTGTTATTCAGTCCCTAGATGATTCTCTACCTTTCTTTCAGCTGATATTTACATCCCTGGACTACCCTTTCCAGTCACATTCCCATTTATAAACCAGTTGCTACTCACTGTAATGTTCAGTATTTTTAATACCTACTATTTTCAGAGCCCTATACAGAATATTCTGGGGGGTTAGAGCTATGCATAAGACATGGGGGAGTGGATGTAGCTCAGTGGTTGAGCATCTTGCCTCCTATGTATGAGGACCTGGGTTCAATCCCCTGAACCTCCTAAACAACAATAACAACAAAACTTCTTAGGACAGGGTTTTTGGCTTTCAAAAAAATAACATGTCAATTATCTATAAATGTTATTCATCTGTGCAATTATTTGGGTCAAAGGCAATACAAAAGGGAAAGAGTTGAGAATAAACTTGGAGGGAGATGGATTTCCTGTATGATCCTTGCTCAATGCTGATTTTAACAGGGGGTTTAAAGGTAATTCTTCACCTACAGATTGTCACCATTCAGAAGCATGTGATTCTTTTGTTTCTTTTTTGGTCTAGGATAGTTTGTAGCTAGGATCATCACACAGGCAGCTCAGGGAGTGAGGTGGAAGAAAGCTGCCAAACTGAAATTTGATTGTGTTTGTGTGTGTGTGTGTGTGTAGGGGGAGTGGAGTTGGAGGTTTGGGGTGGTAGATAACTGTTGGTTTGATTGGATCTCAAAAGTAACATTATCAACATATCAAACCTCTTAGAGTAAAGTGCAATCAATTCTAGGTAGCTTTGAGATATATCCTACAGGTCTATCTGAAGAGTTTAAAGAATTAAGGTGAAAGAGAAATTGTATCTGATGGAGCAGAAAGTTCAAATCTTGAAAACTAAGAACGTCTCTGACTTTTCACTTCTTTAGCTCCTTACTTTTTTTTCCTCTGTCAAATGAGAAAATAACCTTCTTGTATGGTAGGTAATATAGAAACAGAGTTCCTAAGAATGGGTTGGTACAGCCTCAGGCTTTTTGTTTCCAATTGTATGTAAAGTCAAGACTATTGATACTGAAGCTACTTGGTTTGGATTCAAATTCTGGCTCATCTTTCACAAATTACTTAACTTCCCTATGCCTTGGTCTTTACATCTAAATATGAGAAAATAATAGCGTATGTATACTTCATAGGTGATGAGGATTACATGAGCTAATAACCGAAGAGTTTAGAATAGTGCCTGGTACATGCCAAGTGCATCATCGGTAAATTTTAGGATAATTCACTGTCAAAATCCATCAGAGTAGTAAGCTTTTTGACCTAAATAGGATTCTGTCTTTATTTGGACTAACTCTAAGTAGGACTAGGTATAATGCATTGTTAAAATTTTCTAATTCATGTAATTTTAAAATATACCATTTAAATAATAATAGTTAACATTTACTGAGCATATGCCATGTTCCAGGAGTTGTTTCCAGTATTTTTATCAATTAACTTATTTAATCATTATTTTAGATAGAGTTGGGGGAACTGAGGGCCTGAGAGGGTAAGAATCTTGCCCAAGATCACAAAGGAGTTCGGGGCAGATCCAAAATTCAAACCCAGGTAGCTTGGCTCCAAAGCTCATAACCAACCATTGTTCTCTCTCATCTTTCATGCATTATGAATTTAGATCAAAGCTTTTTATTTCATATACTGCAAACACAAATTAGGTGGAAAATATTAGTTAAAAATTAATTTTGTTAAAACATTTCAGCTTAAAAGTACTGTTTTTTTTTCTGTTATAGTGAAGAATTGCTTCTGGTGTCACATGTCAGAGCTGTATTAACTGTGATTCTTTCGTTAAGTATAAGATTATGAGTTTGATTTAACTGAGGCATTCAGATTCATGCACCATTCTTCAGAAATGTTTTTCACTTTATATCTCAGCTATATAAGTTCAAGGTAGTTAGTGGTGTCACTGTGTGCTTTTTGCAAAATTACCTGTATTGTCTACCATCCTTGCCAGAACTAAAAAAATTAGGGTTATATCAAATCCTAACCCATGTTTTGTAGGATTTGAAATGGACAACATTGTGACAAATCATGCTTTTTCCATTCTAAAGTATTAGGACTAGACTGCTTTAAAATAAATCACCTTAGTTCCACTTTGTTGGTACAAATGTTGCATTTTCTACGTCCTGTTGTAGAAAAAAAAACTGGGCAAAACTCATTAGCCACTAGATGGAGCCCTGGCTATTTGGGTAGAAATAGAAGTAACAACACAGTCCCAACATTAAATCATGCAGTCATATCATGCTGGAGGGCCCCTGATATTTGAGGCCCTCAGCTTTTAATTGTAGAATGCATCTTTGTTCTTTCCCTGACCTACAGAGTGACATCACTGCCTTTCTTCCTGTGCGCTGGCTTTGACACAAGCCAGATGGCCGTGGCAATTGGTAGGCGCCCAGGCCGCCTGGTACTGCAGTTGATGAAACAGAATAGGAAGACATTTTATGGTCAGCTGCAGGAGCACAATGAGGCTGCAGCTTTGCTAAATAATTGTATTTACCATGCACACTTTATTTCTCATAGAGAAGGTTACAAGAAAAAAAATACATTTTTATTTATAATATTGTGAGCTATAGACCTTTGATCTTTTATTAGTTAGTAGTCTCCTCCAAAGGAACACTTTCTTGTCCCTGCTCTGCAGTCAATCCTGAAAATGACATGTTTATTTATGTTTAAATGGTTCTTTCAGGCTGTGCATTGTGATACCTTCCTTTTTCCTCCCTTTTGTCTCCAGTTAATAACATAAAAATGTTTTAGTCTTGTAGTGAGTTTAGTTTGGAGAAGTCAGAGTTCAGACATGTTAATACAAGCAGATTTCTGTCAGATATACTCCAGAGTGATTCGGTAAAATATATTACTGTTTATTATGTGTTTTTTCTTCAAGAGGTCAGAAGAGACCAGGAACAGACTTTTATTTTTTTGATGGTGGTTGTGTGCATGTGTGTGTGTGTATGTGTCAGGAAATGAGTAAGACATTAATTTTATATCCATTTTTGGACATTTAGTGGTTAAAGCCACTTATAATGCTAATTTAAGTAACATATTAAAGTTAATATTAATCTGGCATTTCCCATTTTCATTTGAAGTTAATCTTTACCTTTATCAGTTAAAATATTGTAGAAAATATTTAAATAAATCCTAAGAACTGAGCTTTTTTTCTAAAATTGAACATTTACAGTTTTGAGATTCTGCCACATGATTTCCTTTCCAAACATTTAAAAATATTTTTACCCTTTTTAGTACTAGGTCATGAATATTTCACAGAATTGATTTAGAATTTTAAATTGTAAAACAAAAGTTCATATTTGCTATACTTTCTTTAAACTTAGTACTGTTTCTAAAGTAAAATCCCCTAGTTGTCCCTTGGTTATTTGGCTTTCTATTAAAAAAAATACCCTCTAACAAAAGAAATATCTTCATCTTACAATGCTTTGCAGTCTTCTCCAGGGATGGAGATTTGCAAATAATTGCTGGAAGAAGGCAGCATTGTGTAAGGAAGGAACTTGGCTTTGCAGTCTGATATAACAGGGTTTGCTAATCCTTATCCCACTGATTATTTGCTTTGTACCCTTGAACCTTTGAACTTAGGTTTCCTTTCATATAAACTGACGGTAAAGCATACCTCCTAGGTTTGTTGTAAGAATTAAGTGATAGAATGTGTATGATAGGCCTAAAATAATGCCTCTCACACAGTAATAACCCAGTAAATGCTAATTCTTCTGAACTGTTTTAAACTTTGTCTCCTTGCTCAACTCACAAATTGTGCTCACAGCTTATACATCTATTGTGTAGTGTGTATTTTATTCATAAAATACAAAGAAGCCTGGGTTGAAAGTTAGCTCACCCATCTGAAAAATAGGCATTTGAAATTTATTAGCACTGTGTATGTGTGTTCAGGTCCAGATAGAATCATAACCATCACTTGTGCAATGAATGTTTTAACATTTGTGGTGTTTTAATTTGTTTTTGTTTTCTTTTTTCTCCTACTCAGCTCTTGCTCCCTGTTCTTTGCCTCTCGTTTTGTTGGTGAAGATATCACGGTGATGTCTGCATTCAACTTGCTGCATTTGGTGACAAAGAGCCAGCCAGTAGCCCTGCGAGCCTGTGGGCTTCCCTCAGGTTGCTGCTTGTTGTACTGTATATAGTAAGGGCACTGGTAGGAGTGGGTGTTTCTGCTGCAGGAAATGATACACCATGTGCTTTGCTAAATTTCATTTTCTTTTCCTTGGGCCTAATTTGAAGACGGAAATTGGTTATAAATCACCACTCTACTTTGAGTAACATTCATTTCCACAATCTTTACAACTCTTGGAAACATTGTCCAGTTTCCTTGCACAGTTTATAATTGTCCTAATATTTCATGATATCTTCTTGTTCTTTAATATATATTACACATCTAAAAATCATAATGTTCCTAAGAGGTTGGTAGTCTTGAGAAGGAACTGCCCCAAATCACACAAAAGAGGACATTCATTTTGTTAAAGGATAATGAAAAATGCTTTCCATTTCACATAGAGAAGAACACAACTAAGACGATCTTTTAGCATAACTGTTACTTATTGTTGTTAAAAATACATTCCACTTGTAAATGACCAAATAAAACTATTATAGCACAGTTTGTTCTTAAATTAGAATCACTACTCTTTTAAAAAAATGTGTGTATCTAACATGACTGTGCAGCATGAAAGTAAGTTTTTATTATATGCCTATATCATAAACTTAAATTTTAATTTTATTATAAAATCATCTTGGTCAGATATTTTATTTCCATGAACATTATTAGCAATATGATTTACATTTTCTTTCTCTGTTTCTACACCCTATAGAGAATTTAATTCCAAGAGATTAAACATTTGAATATCAACTGTGAGTGCCAGACATTGTGTTTAAGCAATGAGAATAAAAAGATAAACAAGATAAAGCCACTTTCTTCAAGAAGTACAAGGTGGAGATGGAGCTGTGCAAGAACCATTGTACCATGTGGTGATAAGACTAGAAGTATTTATGCCTGCAGTGTTGTGGGAATCCAGAAGAGGATGGTCCTAGCTCTTTGCTTAGGGGAAGAAAGTTTATAGGGGAGTGAAAATCTCTGAAGTTCAGGGAGGGCTCCATGGAGGATGTAGTGCTTGACTCTCACACCAGGAGTAGCAGTTAGCTAGGTGTCCAAGGAGGGAGAAGGACCTTCCTAAAATAAGGGGTAGCAAGGACAAAATATGAAGGACTGAAAAGGCATGTTGTATTTAGAGAATTGCACGTTATTTAATATGGCTAGCTTGGGTGGATGAGAGCAAGTAGAGTTCAGAAAGGAACGGTATGAAGCACGCTATTTTACTTTCTGAAGAATTTAAATCTTGAGGGAATAAAAGGGAATAACATAACTTGATTTTGCATTTTGTAAAGATTATTGTATTAATATAGTGGCGGGTCAATACTGATGTCATAATGTTTCTGTGGGAAGGGATGGGATTGCAACCTGATGAGTAGGAAGATAGTATAGGGCATTTGTCTTTTTTTTTTTTTTTCAATAGATTTTATGTCTATTTGTGGTAGTTGGAGGGACGAATGAAGTTTAATGCATGATGTGTTCAACCACTCTTCTCAACCCTCTTCTCCCCAAGCCATGTCCCTGCACTGCCACCATAGAGCATTTGTTGGAGGCAGGAGGTAGTCATGAAGTGCTGAGAGCCTTAACAATGGATATTGTAGTACATTTGGAATGAATGAATTAGAGAGAGATTCAGGCTGTAGAACTGACAAGATTATTCTGTTGAATTAATTAAGGGACAGCTTCAACCAACATAGTCCATGTGCCATGTGGAACTTTTCCATGGCTGTATATTACATATATCAATAGGAGTGGGAAAGTTATTTAGTTGGTACTTAACCAAGTTTTCCACAAGGAAAAAAGCCCATGTGTGAAAGCTCCCAGCACAGTTTTTAGAGTAACATGAGTTAACATATACAGAGGAGGCTAAGTGTTTTCAGAAATACCTTTTTAATTAACATTGTATACCTTGAAGTATGACAATCTTGGAATTAAAGGGTTTCATAATGAAATTATATAACTTGATAAATAAGTATCTTTAATATTTTGATATCAAAGTGATTCAAAGATAAACTCAACAAAGCTGATAATTTTTAAGAAGTAACCATTGTAGTACAGTATTAAAGCTCACAGATTGTGAATTTAGCCTGTATTTGAATTTTGGCTTTGCCACTTAATAGCTGTGTGCTTTGACTTCCTTGTTAGAAAAATGGGGATAATAAAAGTATTCACCTGAAAGGAATGCTCTGAGAATTAAATAGATTAGAGTTTGAAAAGTGCTTAGAATAGTGACTGGCATATAGTAAGAACCATATATAAATGTTACTATATATTTCAATAAGTGTTTCTATATTTGGTATTTTTCTAATACAATATTGACACTTTTAAACATTTAGCTATATTCCATCTCTCACTGAATTATTTTAATTTTAATAGGAACCACAGTTGTACTTTATGTTTGAGAAAAAGCCAACTCAAACTGTTGTTTTAATCACTTTATTTTGCTTACACATCCTGTTGAATCAGAATTCAAGTCCTGTAAATATACAGCATATTTCTTTTATCCTTGCTGCCTAGTACTGATGAAAGCCTAGAAAAACTCCCTATCTTTCTTTTCTAGGGCTTGTAAACCCATTTTAATTTGATAAATAGATCAGCTAGAACAGTATTCAGTAATCCCTTAATCAGTCAAACACAATTTTTTAAAGTATTATGAACATTAGTCTCCCAATGTCTACATATTTTATAACTTGATATTAGCAAAATCTTTATCATCTGTTTCTCTAAGAGAATTTTACTCCTAGAGATATGGAAATGTTGAAGAAATTCAGTTTACTAATAATGAAACAAACTCTTGAAATTTTGAAAAATAAAAATGAAATGGTGATTTGATTCCTTTTTACTTTGTGCTAGTAGAGAGGGGAAGAGGCCAAATTATAGATATAGGAAATTAAGGTAAAAATTTGGAGCCTTGCCGTAATTTACCGTTCCATGGTCAAACCCCATTATAACAAAAATCTCTGTAAATCAAAAAGATTTCTCCTGCCTAGCCAGGATCCTACTAATTTCGAGTATTACTTAGTACAAAATAATTCCAGAACTAAAAAATAATTGGAACAGGCTCTTAAACTTGATTATAACTGGATTGACCTGAAAGAAGGCCATATCCTAGAAAAGTAATCTATCATTTTTCAGCTTGACTTCCTTTACTTCTTATTTTCTAGTAAGACATATGCTTAATTTAGAGCTTATTAAGTGAATCTGAGTTATGGTTCACTCATGTTTATAATTAAAGGTAATTTTTTCTTTCTCAGAATTCTTAATTTCCTATAACAGTTTCTCTTTTTTTATATTAAAAAGAGCATTGGAGTAGGAGTCAGAAAACTATAACTCTATAATTAATTTGTGTGATCTTGAACAAATGAGTAAACGTCTTCAGACCTCAGTCTCTTTATCTTTAAAATGAGGAATTTAAATTAGTAATCCGTTAAGTTATGAAATTTTATTTATGAACTGTCATTTGTTTTTAGTTTTGGATTAATCAAAGCTTAAAATTCAGTTCTAATTAATGGCTGGGAACTTACAGAAAAATCTGCTAAGTTGTAATGGGAGGACAGAAATATTTTCCATGTTTGAACATTAGAATTCCTTGTCTCTAAAACAAGACCAAAACATTAACTGAGGAGGGATTGAAAAGCATAATTTTAATGATAGATAAAAAATAGGTTTAATTGTAGCTTGGACTAGTTAGCATGGTAGCTTTCAGCCATGTATTGTTGTTTGTCTAAATAGTACTAATTATAGTGATAAATTATACTTTCCTCTAACAACATATGTATAGTATAAGATTGTGACTCTTACTTGACCTTAGTTGCATATTTAACAGTGAAGAACCACATGGCTTCTTTGTTGTTTATAAAGATATACAACATATCACGATAGTCTAATGCAGAAATTAGAAATCTTAAAGACAGATACTTTGCAAATGTTGTTTGAAAGTCAGAGAATATCATCCGTACAACTGGAACTTTCTAGAGGGTCTTAAAGCTTCAGAGCTTAGCATAATGCCTGGCACTTAAATATTTGTTATAAACATTTGGAAAGTTTCTTGTAGGTGAAGTGATAGCTGTAACAGAGAGTGCAAATTTATTTGGGAATCCTTTATATAAGATTAAAATAAAGTCCATGTTTTGTTGCTTTTTGAACATATTGTCAGAAACATTTCTCTTGTGTTTTCTCACTTTATTGAATTAATACACTATAGTGGATGTCTTAGGTATAAATCACAACGTAGCTAAACAAAGCAAAAAAATGGTAGTACAGATTAAACATTTATTATCCAGAATTGCTTTTACTTTTTCTCTAATTTGAGTTTAGGTGGTAGATAAACTGTTTGAGGAAGACAGTAAGTACCTATTATATTTGTTCATGAGAACATGAACTGTTTAGATCACAGTTTCCTGGAACAAATTTATATTATTTGTTGTGCTTTAAATTCCTCATTTGTAAAGAGTAAATTCTATGGATATGTATCAGGATAACACCCATAAAAGAGAAGTGTTTAAAGCTGGCAAATAATTCAATAGTTCATTATATAGCACCCATTATGTTTAATTAAAATATATATAAATAATTGAAATCATCAGCATGTTCTTCACCTGTGAAATAGATTGACTTTCTGTATTATTATTATTTTTAACCTTTTTGGGTCTTGAAAATATGGACCTTCTCCGTAGTTCTTTGATAAAAGCTATGACCTTGTCCTCAGAAAATGCACGTGTGCACAATTTTTCATAAAATTTCAGGTTTTTTTTTTCTTTTTCTTTTAATCTTCTGAAACTCTTTAGGGAGGAGTCTTTGACCCCAAGTTCAGAACCTCTGTTCTAAAAGATAAACACAAAACCAATATAAAAACTCTAATCATAAGGTAGTTTTTCTGATTTCTCTATTGGTGTGACCGACGGAAGTTCCCTCCTACTTGTTCAGATTACTGCCCTCTTCACCATTCTTACATGTTCATTTTGTCTTATCTTCTTTTGTTATGAATGCTTTGGAGAAATTTTTTTTAAAAAAGAAAGTGTTTTTTTAATAGACATACAAATTTCAGCATTAAAATTCACAAAATAATTTGCAGTTACTTGATTGAGTAGTATCAGTTTTTCCAGTAGATGGCACTAGTTTTATATTCTTTCACAGCATTGAAGAGTACTGAAAAGATTAATACATAGGTGCATTGTGAAAACTTAAAGTATGTAAAGAATATCCAGTTAAGAACATATGGATTTACAAACCACAAATTTTTCTGCTTATATTATGTTCAAACAACATTTGTAGAGTGCAAAAACCTTTTTCCATTTTCAATAGGATTCCAACTCTCCTATGCTTGGACATCTCATCAAAAATTGTCTTTCATGTGTAGACTTTCTGTAAACTAAAACAAGATTTCATAAATGAACTGATCTTGTATCCAAATAGCTGATTTAACAGTAATTTATAATTTTATATGCAGCGAGATTTTCTTGAGACCACCCAAGATTTAAAGAAAATTTCACATTTTGTTTTGCTATGTTTTGAGATTTTATAGAATCTTGAAAATGTTTAGTTGTAATGAAATGAAATGAAATGAAAATGTAATGTTGACTATTAAGCATGAATAGTTTTTCCATGAATCACAAATTTTAAGAAGCAAAGAAAAATTATATTTAAAATATTGATTGATATGTACTCATGCAGCTATATATTTTTTCCTAAAAAATATGTTTTAGTAGCTCTATGATAATAAAATTTTAAAGTTGAAAAATTGCTGGGCTTTATCTAATTATAAAAATGAGTTTTAAAAATGATTTGTGGACAATGCATATTAGTCAAGGCTCAATTGTTAAGTTACAATACATCTGTATGAATAAGGTGTTGGGCATATGGTTTGTTAAAGTGGATTTTGTTAATTTTTTGTTAAATATGGAATAAATTATATTATATATTAATAATTATAAAATGCATAGCTACATGTCATAGCAACAGAGATAAAATGGGCATGAACAGACAAAACAGATTTTAGTTTTGTTCGAGAAGTTCACTAGTTAATAATGACTGAAGATTATAAAACATTGTGAGTTGTGAAAATAAATGATAATTCTAACAGGGTTTGATTATCTAGACATCATGAACTATTTGGGAATCATATGGTAGAATTATTAGATGGTTATTTATCTAAATGTGTTCACAGTAATGTACCTTAACAGATCATAGAATGATTTATTAAAAACAAGCTGTCTCTTGCTCTCAACAAATGTGTTTAATGAAGGAATGGGACGTGAATGACAGTTCACAGAGACTCAATAATATTAATAATAGAAGTTTGATGCTTATCAGTCTTTTTTGGTTTATAGCTTCATCCTACAAATTTTATTTAGAGATTGAATTTCCCATTGACTGCTTTTGCTAGATTTGTTTTAGTTTGAAATGCTTTAAAAAGATTTTTATTGAGATGAAATGGCAAGTTATTTCCAATTACTTATTGTGCCTTTGCATTTGAAATCACCCATTTATTTGAAAATTTAAAATCCCTGTTTCATCTTTTCATTTATTTCAGTTCCCTAGGGTTTGTTTTTTTTTTTTTTACATTAGGATATTTGTGTTTGTATTAGTCATTTCAAAATACAGACTATAAAAATTATAGTATGAAATGATGGAGATACTGGTTATTTAGATGAGTTCATAAGAGCTAGATATTTATGAATTTAAACTTACTCAGTATGATAAGCATTTCTGTCAACACTGATTATATTTATTATATTCAGCTATATAACTGAAAACAAAGAATGGAATGCCAGCTTAAAATCTTAAATTATTTGAATTTCAAGCAGGCAAAGAAAATCTAGAATTCTATAGATACAGTTTTGTAAGATTTTGTTTTGCTGCAGAAATGCATGTTGGCTCACAGAATGATACAGATGTATATTTAATATTTTCATATTTTAATATTTTTGTGCAAAGTTTATATAACATCACAGCAAGTTTCAAAACTTCCATCATATTATTGGTGGAGAAACAGATTGGAAGCTTAATCTATATTTACTAGTTTGTTTCTACCAACAACTTGCTTTCTATACTAGGAACCTTTGTTTTGTACTGAGAATGATATAACATTCTTGTCAAATTTTTCACAGACATAACTATAGGTGTTACATTATCTGATGACATTTCCTGAAAATTTCTTCTGTGGAATTTTATATCCTTGCTGTAAGGGAGAACAAACTGGAAAATAGAAGAGGAAGTGATCGAATAAGTCTGGGAAAGGTGAAGAGTTTGATCACCCAAATATGTTTCTATTTCTGGGAAGTCTTTGGTTCCTGCAAAGTGAACTCCAGAAAAGTAGAGATTGTCTGTTTTCTTCATCATTACATTCCAGCAATTGAAATTGTGTTTGTCACATAAAAGGTGTTCAATAAATATTTGTTAAGTGAATGAATGGTTGCGAATCTGTAGCATCATTTTATGTATCAAAGTTATGCCACATTGTAAATGATATGATCTTTGTTCCCAGGAAATATACATTCTAATGAGAAAGATGGCCACTTTGGGTCAGAGTTTTATTTGTAGGATGAAGGAAGTTGTATTCTTGATCATTTTATAGTTCTATATAAACACTTCCTCCTTTGCCTTACTTGTGGAGGGAGGGTGCAGAAGTGAGAGGCATTGGTGCTTCTTTCTGCCCAGAATGGCAAACTAACTTCTTGGGATAGGATTTTGACTATTGGAAGTTCTTCTGAAGTATTATTGAAGGAATGTGTAGATGTAATTAGTAGGAGGTGAGAGGAGTAGGGAATGGGGGTTAAAGGGAGGGGGAAAAGACTGTGGGATGCATTGGTTAGTGAATAGATAGGATGTTAACATATACTAAAGCATGGATTCAAGAGAAAAATGTAATGAATAAATGAAAGGAGGAAGCCTGCTGACAAGCGAACCTGGTTCTCAGTAACCAGGCCCGTGACCCATGGACATGTCAAGTAACTTTTCTATGCCTTGGTTTGTTTCCTCATGAACTAGAAGATCATCACTTCTCAAAAGTTAATCTGAGAAATATTAGTCCTTACTGATTACCTTATAAAAATGGTTCCATCATCAAATTTGAGAAACTCTCCAAACTACCATTTTTCATAAATTCTAAGAGGCACTGTTTTTATATTTTTATCATTGTGGTAATCAGGATGCATTTTTAAATCTTTGTGATAAAAAAATAATATAGCATAGTTTAAGCTACAGTGGTATTTTTTTCCTATTTGAGCATAAAATAATATTGCATCACAATACCACATATTAAAATAATGTACATCATTGTAAAAAAGTCTCCTAAAAGGTCTGCATCACAAAATGGAGGTAACCACTGTTTCCCAATCTGATTTTGCTATGGATGCTTCCCCTTCTCTCCTCTAAGAGGAGTACCTGTTAATAGTTTTTGAGAGCCAGGGGAATGCTGGACTAGATAATCTCAACATCTTAATACCAGAGAGGTAATGGAATATTAGTCATAACGAAATATATGAGTTTGGCACTCTAAACAAGGTAAAGGACTCAGACTAGTAATAAAGGAGTTTTCTTTTACTCTATCATTCACTTTCATTTTTTCACAGATATATTAATCAAATGTTATTGTAGTTTTTAAGTTCTAAGGAACATAGCTGAAGGCATCATTTAGAAAACATCTTTTTGGAAGAAGATTTAAATAGCAATAATTAAAATGGAGAGTTTAATAAATATTTTTTATAAAACTAAATGCTTATTTAATGCCTACTTTCTTTTGCTCAGGCAGGTTGCTAGGTGTCAGAGAAGCAAAAATGACTGAAATATATATGGATGCTCTCCCTCAAGGAAATATTGAATAATTTAAGGAAAGCCTTGTACCTTTTCTGTATTTATCTGAATGATAAAAGAAAAATATAAAATTATTGTCTATATTTTTTCTTCAGAGTCTCTCAGATTTTTTTGGAATGTGTAGAATCAAAGATTTAGCTTTCCATTGAGTGGCAGTTGCAGACTTGTTTTCTGTCCATTATGCTTAAATTTATTTTTGAAAATTGATTTGGGTGATAATGTAATTTTGGAAATTTGCAAAGTTGAGTTTTTAGACAATGAAAGTTTTCTAATGAAGTATATTTAATGTTATATTTAAATAAAATTCTGCATGATAATCTAAGGGATAGCGCCTTTCCTTCCTTTTTGTGGGTGGTTAATTCTCATCTCCCTTGCAGTCTCTCCTCCCAAGGGGAAGGGGGAAGACGCCAGAGGGCTATTATTTGCAAGACTTTTTGATTGTATGTGAAATGTAGGCTGGAAACGAGCCTGCCTGTTTTTAATTTTTTTCTTTCTGTATTGGCTATGATGTTCTAGTGAAGACCTATACTAGGAAAAAAAAATTAAAAACAGGGAACTCCAACTTGATCAGACATTTCACATGCAATCAGATAGACTTGAAGTTAAATGATTTTCTCTTGCACTGTTGTCACTTGATGATGGCAGTGCCTTTAAAAATTCTCTTTTTACCCGTTGCTTTGCAAGCAAGAAAATACTTTTTGGATCGTGACTTGTTTTAAATGTTTCCCCAAACTATAGGCTTTATCGTCCATATTAACATGAAAATCATTGCTCTCAATGTTTGCATTATATTTTGAAGAGTTGGTAAAGTATTTTTCTGTTCTTTTGAGTACTTAAAGAATGTTGATAAAATGACTCTTACACTTAAATTCAATAATTAACAACTAGTAACACACAACTAAAAGATAGAAATCTAAAATGTAGTTTCTATCTTTTCAGACTAGTCTTTAAGATGAATTATCTGAAAATTGTCTTCTCTGAAGAAAATCATGCAGCTTCACAAATTGGATCATACTATTAAAGCTAGAATTTTAAATTATGTTAATAAACTTTAGATGTCATGGCAAATACATTTACTCCCATTGACTTAGAGTGAGAAAATACCTACATAATTTTTCTCTTAATTTTAAAACTGCCTAATATTTCCTGTTTTTTTTTTTTTCTTTGTTAAATTAGCTGATCCTGCTTGTATAGAAAGACTCTTGCTGTCTTTTCATCAGGATAAGGTACTTGCCACCTACATATTGTACACGTTTGATCACGTTATATCGTCAGCTTATCTATCTAAATGGACTTCTTTTCCCTATTCAGATACTCTCTGGCCCTCTGACCCCAAAGATGCTATTTCTGCAGATTGAGTTTTCCATATCCTAATTATAAATGGACCTAGTCAATCTACATAGGCAATGGTGTAGAGTATTAATGTTCTCTTTGTTAACTTTCTTTACACAAACCTTTTTGCGCACCTTTGCAGTTAGACTGTGCATTTTATTGTTTGCCTTATCTCTCTGACTAGAATATGTGCCCTCCTAAAGCAGAAACTTTGACTTACTCATTTTTAACTTTGTAGTGTTTAGCACAGTTCTTGATTCACTGTAAATGTTTAATATTTGTAGAAGTTATGAATTAATTTTAAGCTCAATAATTTATGTCTGGGAGGAATTTATATTTTGGGAAAATAGAACAAACAACTGAAGACATTTGAAAATAATTGTAAAATATTAACTGGTGTAAATAGTACATTAAAGAGTAAATATGCTAGTAATAAGGATATACAAATGAAAAGTGATCAGAATAGGGGCAAGCTATCAGGGTATGTAGACTTGGAAGGAAACTTGCTTGATTAACTTCAATTTATCTCTTCAACCTTCAGTGTGGAATTCAGAGGACTAATTTTAGCATTCAAGTATGCACCTCAAACTATTCAGTCTTGTTTAATTCAAGAAATTAAAAAATTGTATGTTACCTTGGCATGCTTATAATGTCCGTTGATATTAATTAGAACTCTGGGCGTGTGTCAATAGAATGTAACTGAAACTGATCTGTAGAATTGTTCTTACGTGAGGTAATAGAAAAACAGCAAGAAGGCGTGAAATGTGATTATTGTTATGGGGAATAAAGATATGATTTCCTCACATACAGAAAATAAAACAAACTTTAAGTTAGTTAATTACCTTCTTTCTGACTCTTAAAACTTGGAATTTTATTTTCTTTGTATTATATTTTGGAAGACAGATGAAATGAAATTGAGCCTAAATTTTAAAAAATTAAGAATGTTTTAAAAAATGAAAACTAAGCCAAGGTATTAATTTTACAGTTATGGATATTCTCTGCCATTGTCCGTAAATTACTCTGAAGAGGTAGGGTTATTGAAGTGTTTCAAAAGGGTAAAAGCATTGTTTGGTCAAAGGATTTTGTGTTTAGGCTCATCCAAAATTCATCACTAAAAACATCTTTTGAATATCTTATACCTGGCTTCATGTAGGAATCTACAGTCTGGAACGGATGACATTAAGTAGACAAAGCAAATTACCAGAGCCTGCATTCTGATTGTATGTTCAAAGTTCAGCCAAACAGTTATTCTCCAAGAACTGTTTTGAGTATGGCACTTGACTGGAAGGATATTCACTAAGATTTCTTTTGGAAGTGAAAAAAAAGATAGTGTCTATGTCTATATTAAGATAGGTAGTTGTAAATTTCCTGTTTAAAAGCATATTCCTTGCAATGTTTAAATTGTTACTCATCTAGTCTATTACTTTCCAGGTTTAGCACTTCCATTGCAATTATCTGTCCCTGCCTCTACCACTAGATAAACCAGTAGTCTGTGAGCTTCTTAATGTATTCAGCTGTTACATTGGATATTTCCTTTCTATGTTCTGAAAGCTCTTCTTCTAGATAACAGCCTGCCAACTTCCTTGCCTCCTTTAGGGCTTTGCTTCAGTGTTAACTCAGTGAAGTCTATCTTGAATAATATTTAACACTCACTCCAGTCCCTTTTGTCCTGCTCCACTTTTCCTTTTCTTCTTCCTGTATACTTATTATTACCTTCTGAGAGGCTGTATAATTTGCCTATTTATTTCCATTGTATTTTGTCTGTCTTCTCCCTTTGCTACATGGGAACTCCATGAGGGCAGGGGTTTTTTCACTGGTATATCGTAAGTACCTAGAATAATGCCAGCATATAGTAGGTGCCCAATACATAATTCTTGAATGAAGGAATATATTTTACTTAGCATAATGCCTGGCGCTCTGTAACCACTCAACATTTTTGATGACTTAAATAAGCAATAGGAGAAAATGTTGCCAGTGGTCCTCAAATAAGTCCTGCAGTCCTGGGGTTGCGAAAACCAGAGGACTGAAGCAAAAGTGTCCTGACATAGTAGATTATATGAGAATCTCATGAGTATTTTTCCTATATATGTCTACTTAGAAAATTTTAAAAATGGATATGCTTCCATAAGATGGAGTTTTTCTTACCCCTGCACATTGCTTTTTTTTCTTAAAAACTTTAGTTTACAGGAATGCCAAAAACAAACATACAAACAAAACCATAAATAAAAACAATAAAAGCAAAACAACTCTCCCAAAACAACAAAACAATGGTTTATCATATATATTTTACACTCTATCTTAAGTATAGACTAAATTTTGCTTTTATAAATGCTTGCTTATTTAGACATCCCTAATGCTACTATGCCTGGAAGAAACATTTTGTTCAGTTTTCTAATAACCAAATAAAAATCAAAATGTATTGTGAAAATTATAGTATATCATCTTTAAATATAGCAGCAAGATATTTTGATGTGAATTTTACTGTTTAACCAGTAAACTTGAAATAAACCCAGATAGTCTTACTATCCTTTATTCATTATTTATCTTGGGAAATATTAGTTTTATTTTTTCTGATCCTAGAACCAAAATTAAAGTTATGAGATCTTTGTTTTATTTTGATTTTTATACCAAAATATAAGATTTATGACTTAAAAGTACTCTAAGATTTAGGTGAAAGATCTGATTTACTTCTTAACAGGAAGTTTAAAAGCCTTTCAACATTTTATAGACTTGGTGAGCATCCTCTTTGAACCTTGTCACTGACCCTGTTTTGATGGAATGAATACATGGAAAATAGGCATTGGCTGATAGACAAATGAACCTGCTTTCCTGGATGTGCTCTGGTGATTATTAATTTCCCCCTTATTATCTTAAGTTGTTAGTGGTAGTTTTTAAATTGAAATTTATAGCATAATTTAAGAAGAAAAAGAGTTTGTAGTGTAAATTTTCCTCACAGAGAATATAATTTCATGGCCTTTGCAGCCAAAGAGCCTTGGATTTATAAATCAGTATTTCTATTTGTTACTTGTCCTTAGGTAATTTATGTTGTAAACTCTCTTACCTTCAGTTTCTGCATCTGTAAAATGGGTGTAATATCTACCTCCTAGAATTATTAGTATGATTAAACAAGATTATGAGAAAGTACATAATAGAAGACACCCAAATTTTAAGTTTTCTTTAATTCCTATTTAAATCATTTTAAAGGATTAATTGTGAGAAAAATACTCTTCTAAAGGAGTTGTTATAGAAAATAATCACCAATAAAATATTATGGCACATCTGACCTGACTACCTTTTAAATACAATTTTAACTTCAGAACTCACTGTCATCAGGATGACAGTGTGTTATTGCATTTATTCAAACAGTATTGATAAACGGTAACTGTTGTAGAATCCTTACAACAGACCTGTGAGTGTGGCATCCCAAACACAGAGCTTGACTTGCCTAAAGTAACATGGCTGGGAAGCAGACAGAGCCAGAAAGTGAACTTTTGCTATAAGTCTATTTCTTTTTTCACATTGGAGCTTCAAAACAACATGGGTTTTAAGGCAACAAGATGGAACAAGCCTGGATACAAAAAGGACTTTGAGCATATTTAAGTAAGTAAATATTCTTATATTAGGTTCAAGGTGTATCTGATGTATACCAAAGTTATTCTGTTAGGAATGGTGTCATGACTAGATAGCAAAGTGGCAATATTATCCCCTTAAATATGCTCTTTGTTGTGTGTGTAAACATATACACATGTGCCTTCAAAATACACTATTAAACATTTAAATAATGGAAAAAATCTTTCCCTATTATACTCTAAGCCAATTTAGAGGTCATTGAACAGATGTTATATAATGCTAATGTGAAATTACCTTGTATAATAAGAAAATTACCTAAGTGAAGATAGTAAGGGGAAAACATCCAATGAATTACTCTAGAATTTCAAAACAAAATGATTTCTTCAAAATTAATGGTGGCACCATATGACTTTAGAAAAGTTAGTGTAATAGGAAGAAGGGAATCAGACAAAATTGAAGCTTTTCTATGTTTTTATATGCCAATTTTTTTGTTATGATGCTAGAAAAGCTAAGGTAATAGTATAGCTTTTAATTATACAGGAAATAAATTATTATTAAACCATGTGGCAATAAATGTATTAAAATTTAACTTCTCTTTCAGCTGTTTAATATAAAATCACAATAGTTGTTTCTAGTCTACATACAGTTCGTTTTGCTAATAGGTACACTTTAAAGGCCTTATTATTCTGAGAATATAGTATGACCAAAGAATAAAAATGTACAGAGTTTGACAACTTTAAATAAGCACTAAAATTTCTTAAAGAAAAACCTCACTTACAGTTAGGAAACAATATTTATATTTAAGGTTGAAAAGCCAGGATGTAGGGAAATTTTGCTAATTTGGAAGGTGACCTTTAAGTGCACCAAAACCAAATAATTTGTAGGCTATGACATAGGGCACATTCCTACAAAATTTGTGTAAATACTGCTTTAGTGGTGCTTGAAAGACAAACAAAGAAAGCTGGAATGAAATCTTTATCCCCCTCCCAAAAAGACTGAGACTAACAAAGGAGTACAGCAGCATGCTTTCAAAGGTTGCCATTAGAACGAGGTCTCTGTAGCACAGTTAATGAGATGGTTCATAGTGGAAAACAATCTGTTTTTAAGAATGTTTAGATCAAAAGTAATTTCTAATCTATGAAATAAAGTCTTTTCAATACCCTGTATTCACCAGCAAAGCTTTTATGTTTGTATTATTTACTTCAATCAGATGTTTTCAATTTTACCTTTTTTCCTTATACAAATACTTGACATGGTTCGTCAATACTGACCAACAGTTTTATTCTTCATATTCAAAAAGGAGAGATTATGAGAGAAAGAGAATGGAAAAGAGAGAAACATTTTTGCCTGAACGATTTGCAAGCATCTGTGCTTTAAGCTACTTTTTATGAACACTCCTTAGTAAATGACTCAAGGTAAAAAAGCAGAAAAGCATCCAATGTTAGGAAATTGCAATCCAATACCATGTAATTTAAACCTGCAGTTGCTTCTCTTGTACTAAATGACATACAGATGGGTAGCTTAGTTCTCGCAACGCTGGGAACACAATTGGTCTTTTTGTATGAATGAACATATATTAACAAAAATATTTTGGACAATATTGTTTAATTCTAAGTGTACAGATTTTAATTACCTATGCCATTGGAAAGAACAGTTTTAACCAAGATATTTTGTCATGTTATATTTGCAAATAATGAATTTCTTTGACAGAATTCACAAAGATAAGAAAGCCTTCTAACAGATAAATAAAAACAAAAAGATAACTTAAAAAGCCTGTAGTGCATTGAGCAAAAACTCACCTCTTACAGGCAACTGATTTTTTAAGAAACAGCATGCAAACAGTTGAGTGGCTTGTTCTGACAGGACAAATATTTCTCAGGGCAACATTTCCATCTACCCCATGACAATATTAAAGTTATAGGTCAAGTAGATACTTGGATTCAGACTAGTGTAATATTGGATCGTGTGAGATGAGAGCAACATGTTAGGAGTGATGTGCTTGCTGTTCTAATGGATATTTCCAGGCCAGAGCAGGGTCGAGGTGCTTTGTGGAAGGTCAGCAGAGGCGCTGTTTCACTACTAGCAGGCCTGCTCCAAAGGTGTGTGTATATGTTTGGCTCTGGTTTGCTCTTTTCCTGCCTCCATATTTTCCCTTTAGAGAATCAGCCATTCTATCTTGGTGGCCTGATTCTGGAAGCTGATACCCTACTTCAGTCTCACAATCAGAATAACTGTAACTGGTTAGTTAATTTTTTCCTAGTTTAATTTCAGTGATCCCACATGCTATGTAGAAAGCATTTACACTCCTAAATCATAGTTATATATGATTTATGTATTTTTAAATATTTATATTTCAAAAGAAGTTGAATTTAATATTCAGGAAACTAAGCAAGCTTTCTTTTAGTAACTTCAAACATGGTAAGAAATCTTTACATTTAGGACCTTCTGCAAGCCTGTTTCCCACTGTGATGGATGGCAAAGAAAAGCAATTTCACTGCAGTGAGTAATGGTTGTGCTGTCCTGGAGTTATATTTCTTTTCAATCATTTGTGCAGGTAAAATAAAATACTGTATATATGCAGGTGTTGTCTGAACATTTTACTGCAGTCTGTATAGGTTGAAATAAAAGCTGCCATTGTTATTAGAATTACATTAAAATTATTTCACCATTCAAATGCACCTAATCACTGAAGTCTTCCAAGGTATACTTTGCAAAAAGAAAATGTAGGTCTCTAAATAAAATCACATCCACATTTCCTCTTCTCTTTGTCTCCCCCCTCCTTATTTTTCTCACCTTGTCTTTGAAACTTCTTGAATCAACATTATTGTAAATGCCATCTCATATAGCATATTGAAAGCTTTTTTTTTCTGCCTGATTAACACAGTAAGATATAGTCTTAAAAGAGACCTTTGTTTTTAAGGATTCTTTATAACTTAGTGAAGTGTCTAACAGAATCATAGAGAACAGCAGTTCCTATTAATTGAAAAATGGATCTTTATGGTGTAAAGAAAAAGAAATAGGATGGTAGTTAAGTCACCCAGAATGGATGACTTAACTAGGTTTCAAGCTATTCTACTAAATTGCAAAATTTTGAATGTAGAGTTATCATTTAACATCATATGCCCATCATCTTGTATGTACAGTGTAAATGCTTGTAAATAGAGTTTCATTCATTTGAAAAAATTTCAGGGTGTTGGGACACATAAATGATACACTACCATTTTGTGACTGTTAAGTGAATTTTTAGTATTACATGCTAGCAGCTTTGGCTATAGTACATTGTCACTGCTCATTGAAATCACCTTGATCTTAAGAAGTGTTCCTTTTAAACTTAGAAAAATAATCAGCTGCAGTTCAGGTAAGCTTTTCTAGTGCATTAGGACTGGTCTGGTCACTGACAAGTGAATGCAGAAGCTGCGCTGTGGCGGTCAGCCAAAGCAATTATTCAAGATTCAAGCTAAAAAGTCTCCTTCTCCCATATCCTCTCTCTTTCCAGGGTCATGTAGGGATAAAAAGAACTGTAAGGTGGTCTTTTCCCAGCAGGAACTGAGGAAGCGGCTAACACCCCTGCAGTACCGTGTCACTCAGGAGAAAGGGACCGAAAGGTAAGGTGATCTGTACAGAAAAAGTCATTAAGCAAAAACTAGTAGTCTTCATCATCCACTCTGTCTTTGAATCCCCTTCCTTGACAATTAGTTTAAAGAATTGTACATTTCTCTGCTAAAGTCTACAAATTAACGTCCATGAAAAGTCTGCAAATGGCATTGTTTAGGTCAAGGCTACTTTTATTTATTCTTTCCCCCAGTTAATGAACCCTCCGTCTTATGCAAAGTCACAGGACTTTTGTTAAGGGCCTGTTTTTGGTTTACTACAAAATGTGTGGAAGTAATAGCGATTTAGGTACATTTTTTGGGAAGACATCACAGTAAGCAAAAACCATGAGGGACATGGCACTGTGCCAGGATGCTGAAATTTTGAAGGTGGCCATTGTGTATATAGACATTTTGGCTGCAAAAAGAAGGTAGCATAATTTAGTTCCTTTCTGCCCCACTCCAATTTCTTTTTGAAGCACATGTGGAGAAAGTATTTATTGGCTCATTTGTGGTTGGAATGTCAAAAATTTTCAATAACTGCCCTCACATGGCTTTAGTCCTTGGAAGTTCGCCCTAAGTCCTGAAAAAAGAGTTTGTTCACTTCCAAGACTGTTTTTAGTGAATAAAGTCTCTCTCAGCTGATTCCAGCTCAAAGAGAACTTGCCAAGGTCCAACTATTTTGTTGTCTAATTTATACCGTGGAGCTTGGCACAGGCTGTAACTTACCTCTGATCCAAACTTATTAATGATGTAACTTCTTGTTTTCATTCATGAATTAAAAGAGCTCTTTACTACACATGGGGTCCTTGTTAATGGGCAACACTCTCTTCCTGTCACAGTATATAGTGTTTACTGAATTTACCAAACGTTGAGCCTCAGCACCCTCAGCACACAATGAGCCAGCAGTGGACTTGTCTTTCAGCTCAGGAGGACTTCTACCCGTCCTGTTGTGTACATGACTAGCAAAATGATTTAATGCACACAAACAACCAGAGATTAGGTCATTCTTAAAAATTCTGTTTATAAAAAAATTGGACCTCATAAAGAGGGTGAAAGGATAATAAAAACAAGCTGCAGAGCACATAGACTTTTTGTTGGGCTAGCACAGCTGATTTGTATTAGCTGAATGACCTCCTAGCCTTTAAGATTGTTAACTTAGAAAAATATTCCCTTAAAGCTGCAATATTCCTTTTCAAACCAAAAAATAAGACTTCTTCCACTTGAAGTCTTGGACCCTTCTGCATTTTCTGGTATACACTCTTGGACGCTGCAGAGTAGCAGAAATATTATGTAATAATGTTCTTTTGGCAAATCTAAACTAGAGGCGTTTTTAAAATAGGAAAATTTTTTTTCCCTAAGCATTACATAACTAGATGGCTTGATTTTTTATTTAACCTGCACTAGTTTGGAGTAGTTATATGCACATTTTATTATATAGATTAGAAATACATTAGTAATGTTCAGATTTCCATATGTTTGGTCTGTTCCCATTTACGACAAAAAGCACTTGAAAGATTTATTGAAGAAATATATTTTGTCAGTGCTTTCTATAAGAAATAATGCTAACTTTGTTTACTTTTTTAATGCTTTATATTTATTGTTTATCAGTGCCTTTGAAGGAGAATATACACATCACAAAGATCCTGGAATATATAAATGTGTTGTTTGTGGAACACCATTGTTCAAGTAAGTGTGTTAAAATCTAATGGGTATGGACAGATCATAGGATGGCAACAAACTAGTTATGTTGTTATTTCTCTTTTTTCCCCCACAAAACAAAAGTAATTATTGGCTTTCAAGGTGAATTATCAGTTTAATAGACTGGTAGATCTTGTGCTATTTGGATCTCGTAGACCCAACGTTATCTTGTTCCTCTCAGTAACCATGGCACGTAGCAGAGGTATGTAAGAAATTTTGATGAGCTTAGAAATTGATGGCTATATTTATTTGCTTTACTGTCTTCAAGTGATGGCTCTAAATTTATTTGCTGGACCATAATGAAAGTTTGCCATGTATATTCTTCAGTTTGAATAATATCCACCAAACAGATTATTCATACTGCTGCAATGAAGAACAGTATCTGTAATGAACATAACATGGGAATTATAACAGATACTTAGACATATGTAAGCAAATTATGTAATATAAGATTAACAGTTCTTGTATTGATCCAAAATCTTTATTTTAAAAAGCTTACTATAACTTTTCTGCCAAAATATTTAATTCAGTGTATCCTGGAGACTATGGATCTAATTCAAGATGGGAAAACTTTATCAAAATGTTACTAATTTAGGTGGAGAAAAATCTTAAGAGCCCTAAACTTCCCATGAAAATGTTGATTTGGGGGAATAAAAAGACAGAAACCTTAATTGAGAGTAAATGCCGTTTATTTAAAACAGGATTAGACAGTTTCTTAGAGGAAATGAATATACAAGAATCTGATACTTATAGCATAAAACACATTTACTATCTCTCCATAAATGTTTCCCTTTTAAAACACTAGCATCTACAGATTTTCCAGGAATAACAGGAAATAGTAGTTCCCTTGAAAATAATTTTTTAAAGTTTAAAAACCTTTCTTGAATTGCATAAGCCTTATTGCATATTAGTGTTGGTTGAGAATCTGTTCTGAATTCTTATGTATTTATTCTTCATGTTAAAAAAACGACCCTTCAAATTGTCACCCATTTCTTCTCAGAAAACACACGTCCTTATATTTCAACACCTTTAGCTTGTGTCATAGTAGTTGATATAACACTTAAGATAGTTGCTGAGCCATGTTAGACTTGTTAATATCCCAAATGGTAAAAAATGGCCACATTCCCTTTGCTTTTTGTTTAAGATTCTCTGTCCTGTTCCCTGTCATGTGATTCAGTCAAGTAGTGGATCTAAGGAAAACTCACTGTTTTAAATAAGAAACAGAACAATTGTAAATGAAGGATTTACCCCATGTGAGATTTTGAGTTACAAATCCTGAAAGCAAGACCCTTATCCAAACATAGGTAGTGATGGGAGTCAGGTTTCACATTTGATGTGATATTGCCTCAATTTCCTTTAGCTTTCTTGAAAGGAAAACTTATTTTCTGAGTTTTAAGGAATATGATTTAATTTTTCCTTTTCTTTTTTTTTTTTTTTTTTGTAATTGTTTGTTTCTCCTTACTTGGTTTCTTTTCTGCCTTGGGAAACAAATACCTGATCCTTCTTCTTCTTCTTCTTTTTTCTTTTAAAATGGGTATTTATTAGCTTAAAAGCTTACAGTTCTGGGGCTGTGAAAATGTCCAAATCAAGGCATCCTCAGACATGCTGTTTCACCACAGGTTGGCTGCAGACAATCCTGGACTCTTCCACATGACAAGGCACCTGGAGGCATCTGCTTCTCTTCCAGTTCTCATTGCTTCAGTTTCTGGCTGCGCTGTTTGTGGCTTCCTCTATTCCGGGTTCCTCTCTGAGCTCTTGGATTCCTTCTCTCCATCTGTGCGGCTTTTTCTTTGTGTGTCTTTGTTTTCAGTCCTCTGTTCATAAAGGACACCAGCAAGAAGACCAAGACCCACCCTGGGTCATGCTTCACTGAAGTAATCCAATGAAAGACCCTCCCAACTAAATGCAATCCAATCAAAGTGTCCACGGTCACAGGAATGGATTAGCTTCAAGAACATATTTTCTGCGACCCACAAAAAGCTTCAGACTGTCACAGTATCCAGCACAATTTTTTTTCTTTTTTTAAAATAAAAGTATATTTCTAGGAGAGAGAGCAATCACTTATTTCCTTTATAGTAAAACAAAAATCAATGAGTCAATATTTTAATAATACTGACTAAGTTATTTACTATTCAAGAATTTGTTTTTCAAGTTGTGTCTTTAAAGTGTATTCATCCATATATTTAAATTCAATTAAATTTATACATTAAAATTATTTTGCTGAGAATTCTAATCTTAAGTATAAACCATAACTTTTCAAGGCATAGTCCAAACACTATATAATAATGGCTACCATTTAGATTTATATGCTTCATTTGAAAAATTTACCTTACAGAAGTTTTGCCCTGTTTCTTTAGAAAAAATGTCCCTATGTCTAAAACTTTAAATGATAATCAAAAAAGATAGATTCAAATAATTCATGCTATGTATTCTCCTTTGAAAATGGGCTTTGATAAAACAGAGCCCTCTGTTTTGGGAGCACCATCTTCCTTCTCAGTTAAAGTCTGTAGTCCCAGAAGCAGACAAATAACATTGTTTTATTTGTTGAAGTTGTCTTCTCTTTCTCAGTAATAGCTGCACAAACAGCAGTAATCTCATTACTTTCAAAGTATAGTCAGGAATTGACTTTAGTGAGAGATCTTTTACTTCTGCTGATGATTCACTCTTTTTTTTCACTTTTTAAAAAATTGAAGTATATCATTCATACATGAATACACATAAACAATAAGTGTATAGTAAAAATTGTGACTTACAAATAAACATACATAACATCACACAGGGGTCTCATACATCACCCCTCCACCAACTCTTTGCATTGGTGTGAAACATTTGTTAAAAACTATATAAGAGCATCATCAAAATATTTCTACCAACTATAGTCCTTATCTTACATTTGGTGTATTTCCCCCCCAACCCATACTATTTTATTTTTTAATGTATTTTATTACAGATATTGTGAACTTGCAAGACAATCATACAGATGTGTAGATTTCCCATACAACTCCACATCCTGGTGGGACGTTTGTTACAGATTATGAGATAATATCATCAGACTATTAACACCAATCATGTTCCATAGCATACATTTGGCACACTTTTTCCATACACCTCCATTATCAACACAGTATAGCTTGGCATTAATGCAATAATATTATAGTATGCTGTTAATCACAGTCTAAAGGTCACACCAATTGTAGTTTTCCCATGTTTCTCCATATTCCCATCATCCTACAATAGTGATATACATCTGCTCTAGCTCACAGAAGGACTCTTGCATTTGTATCCTTAACCACAATTCTCAACTGCCTCTGGGTTCACTGTGTTATTCAGTCCCTAGATTATTCTTTAGCTTTCTTTCTATTGACATTTACTTCCCCAGACTACCTTTTTCAGTCATGATCCCATTTATAAACCAGTTGTTACTCACTATAATTTGTTACTATCAACTCTATCCATCTCCACACTTTTACAGTCAAGTTAATTAAAACTTCTATATACATTAAGCATCCGTAGTTCTTCTCAACCTTCCTCTTATCTCCTTATAAACTGTACTCTAGGTTCTAATTCCATGTGTTTATTATTTGCATTTAGTTCATATTAACGAGACTATGCAATATTTGTCCTTTTGCGTCTGGCTTACTTTGCTATAATAATGTCTTCAAGACTCATCCATATTATCACATATGTCCCAATTTCTTCTTATTGCCACATAGTGTTCCATCGTATGTATATACCACATTTTGTTTATCCATTCATTGGTGGATGGACACTTGGGTTGTTTCCATCTTTTGGCAATTGTGAACAATGCCACTATGAACATTGATGTGCAGATGTCTGTTCGTGTCATAGTTTTTAGTTCTGGATATATTCCTAGTAGAGGAATTGCTGGATCATATGGCAGTTCTATATTTAGCTTCCTGAGGAACCACCAACTGTTCCTGAGGAACCACCAAATGGTAAAGGAACTGTACCATTTTATATTCCCACCAACAGTGAAGGAGTGTTCCTGTTTCTCCACATCCCCTCCAGCACTTATTGTTGTCTGTTTTTTAAATAATGGTCATTCTATGTGGTGCTAGATGATATTTCATTGTTGTTTTAATTTGCATTTCCTTAATAGCTAGTATTATGGAACATTTTTTCTAGTGCTTTTGGCCATTTGTATTTCCTCTTTGGGGAGAATTGTCTATTTAAATCTTTTGCCCATTTTTTAATTGGATTGCTTGCTCTTTTATTGTTGAGTTGTATGATCTCTTTATATAGAATGGGAATCAAACCCTTATCGGATAAGTGGTTTCCAAATATTTTCTCCCATCGACTGGGCTACCTTTTCACGTTTGTGATGAAGTCCTTTAAACCATAGAAATGTTTAAGTTTGAGGAGGTACCATTTATCCATGTTTTCTTTTGTTGCTCCTGCTTTTGGTATAAGGTTTAAGAATCCACCACCTACCACCAGGTCTTAAAGATGTTTCCTTATGTTTTCTTCTAGGAGCTTTATTGTACTTCCTTTTATATTTAGGTCTTTGATCCATTTTGAGTTAATTTTTGTATAAGGTATGGGCTAGGTGTCTTCTTTCTTTCTTTTGGCTATGGATATCCAGTTCTCCAAACACCGTTTGTTGAATAAACTGTTCTGTCCCAACTGGGAGGGCTTGACAGACTTGTCAAAAATCACTTGACTGTGGATGTGAGGTTCTGTTTCTGAACCATCTGTTTGCTTCCATTGGTCTATATGTTTATCTTTATGCCAGTACCATTCTGTTTTTACCACTGTACCAAGGTAATATGATTTAAAGTCTGGAAGTGAGAGTCCTCCAACTTCACTTTTCCTTTTTAAGATGTTTCTGGCTATTTGGGTCCTCTTACCCTTCCAGATAAATTTGAGAATTGTGTTTTCCATTTGCTTAAAAAATGCTGGTGGAATTTTTATTGGGATTACATCAAATCTGTATATCAATTTCGGTAGAATTGACATCTTAGTGATATTTAGTCTTCCAATCCATGAGCATGGAATGGTTTTCCAATTATTTAGGTCTTTTTTGATTTCTTTTAGCAATGCATTATGATTTTCTGAATACAAGTGCTTTGCATCCTTGGTTAAGTTAATTCCTAAATATTTGATTATTTTAGTTGCTAATGTAAATGAAATTTTTTCCCCTGACTTCCTCCTCAGATTGTGCATTATTAGTGTATAGAAACACCACTGATTTTTGCGTATTAATCTTGTATCCTGACACTCTACTGAAATCACTTATTAGCTCTAACAACTTTGTTGTAGATTTTTTGGGATTTTCTAGATATACAATCATATCATCTGTGAATAGTGAAAGTTTTAATTCTTCCTGTCCAATTTGGATGCCTTTTATTTCTTTTTCTTGCCTGATTGCTCTAGCTAGAACCTCTAGCACTATATTGACCAACAGTGGTGACAGTAGGCATCCTTGTCTTGTCCCTGATCTCAACAGGAAAACTTTCAGTTTTTCACCATTGAGTACAATGTTAGCTGTGGGTTTTTCATATATGGCCTTTATTGTGTTAAGAAAATTTCCTTCAATTCCTATTTTTTTAATAGTATTTTTATCAAGAAAGGATGCTGTATATTGTCAAATGCCTTTTCTGCGTCAATTGATAAGATCATGTGGTTTTTCTTCTTTGATTTATTAATGTGGTTATTATACTGATTGATTTTCTTGTGTTGAACCAGCCTTGTGTGCCTGGTATGAAACCCACTTGATGTGTTCTTGAATTCGATTAGCAAGTATTTTATTGAGGAGTTTTGCATCTGTATTCATTAGAGAAATGGGTCTGTAATTTTCTTTTTTTGTAATATCTTTATCTGGCTTTGGTATTAGGGTGCTTTGCCTTCATAGAATGTGTTTGGTAGCATTCCTTCTTGTTGAATTTTTTGGAAGAGCTTGAGAAAAATTGGTATTAAATCTTTGAATGCTAGGTAGAACTGACCTGTGAAATGGTCTGGTCTTGGGCTTTTCATTTTGGGGAGCTGTTTGATGACTGTTTCAACTTCTTGTGATTGGTGTGTTGAGATCCCCTATTTCTTCCAGTGTCAGTGTAGGTTGTTTGTACATTCCTAGAAATTTTTCCATTTTATCTACATTGTCTAGTTTTTTTAGCATAAAGTTGTTCATAGTATCCTCTTATGATCTCCCTTATTTCTGTGGGGTCAGTAGTAAGGTTCCTTTTTTCACTTTTTATTTAATTTATTTGCATGTACTCTGTTTTTTTCTTAGTCTAGCTAATTTTGTCAATTTTGTCAATCTTCTTGAAGAACCAACTTTTGGTTTTATTAAATTTCTCTATTGTTTTTTTGTTCTCAATGTCATTTATTTCTGCTCTGATCTTTGTTCTTTCATTCCTTCTCCTTGCTTTAGGGTTAGCTTGCTGTTCTTTTTCTAGTTCCTCCAGCTGTGTAGTTAGTTCATTGATTTTAGCTCTTTCTTCTTTTTTAATGTAAGCATTGAGGGCTATAAATTTTCCTCTCAACACTGCCTTCACAGCACCCCATGGTTCTGATATGTTGCATTCTCATTGTCATTCATCTCAAGATATTGACGGATTTCTCTTGAAATTTCTTCTTTGACCCACTCAGTATTTAAGAATGTGTTGTTTAATCTCCATATATATGTGAATTTTCCTTTTATTTGCTGCTTGTTGATTTCCAGCTTTACTCCATTATGATCAGGGAAAGTGCTTTGTATAATTTCAATTTTGTTGAACTTATTGAGATCTGCTTTGTGTCCAAACATATGGTCTGTCCTGGAGAAAGATCCATGAGCACTTGAAAAGAATGTGTATCCTGTTGTTTTGGGGTGCAATGTTCTGTATATGTCTATTAGGTTTAGTCCATTTTTCATATTATTCAAGCTCTCTGTTTCTTTATTGATCTTCTGCCCAGATGGACTATTCAGTTCTGAGAGTGGTGTATTGAAGTCTCTAACTATTATTGTAGAGATGTCTATTTTTCCCTTCAGTTTTGCCAGTATTTGCCGCATGTATCTTGGGGCATCCTGGTTAGGTGCATATATATTTATGATTGTTATTTCTTCCTGGTGAATCATCCCTTTTATTAATATGTAATGTCCTTCCTTGTCTCTAATAACAGTTCTGCTTTTAAGGTCTGTATCATCTGATATAATTATAGCTACCACAGCTTTTTTTTTGGTTACTGCATTCATGGAATATCTTTTTCCAACCTTTCACTTTCAATTTATTGGTGTCCTTGGGTCTAAGGTGACTCTCTTGCAAACAACATGTAGATGGCTTATATTTTCTTTTTTTTTTTTTTAAAGATTTATTTATTTATTTAATTTCCCTCCCCTCCCCTGGTTGTCTGTTCTTGGTGTCTATTTGCTGCGTCTTGTTTCTTTGTCCGCTTCTGTTGTCGTCAGCAGTTTCTTATCCATTCTGCCAGTCTGTGTCTTTTGATTGGGGAGTTTAATCCATTAACATTCAATGTTATTACTGTAAAGGCAGTTCTTATTTCATCCATTTTGATCTTTGCTTTTTGTCTGTCATTTTATATTTGACACTTTTAGTTACTGTTACTGATACAGTTGTTTCTAGACTCTCTTCCAGGCCTCTCTCTCTTGTCTTTTCAGGTTGTAACACTCCCTTTAGTATTTCTTGCAAAGCTGGTCTTTTTGTTATAAACTCTCTCAATTTCTGTTTATCTGTAAATATTCTAATCTCACCCTCATTTTTAAAAGATAATTTTGCTGGGTATAAAATTCTTGGCTGGTAGTTTTTCCTCTGCAGTGTCTTAAATATATCATACCACTGCCTTCTTGCCTCCATGGTTTCTGATGAGAAATAGGCACTTAATCTTATTGGGTATCCCTTATATGTTATGTGTTGCTTTTCTCTTGCTGCTCTCAGAATTCTCTCTTTGTCTCTGACATTTTGACATTCTGATTAGTATGTGTCTCGGAGTTGGTCTGTTTGGATTTATTCAGATGGGAGTACTTTGTGCTTCTTGGACATGGATATATGTCCTTCACTAGGGTTGGGAAATTTTCCACCATTATTTCTTCAGATATTCTTTCTGCCCCTTTTCCCTTCTCTTCTCCTTCTGGGACACCCATGACATGTATGTTTGCATGTCTTTTGCTGTCATTTAGTTCCCTGAGACCCTGTTCAATTTTTCCATTCTTTTCTTCATCTGTTCTTTTGTATGTTCACTTTCAGAGGCCATGTCTTCGAGCTCGCCGATCCTTTCTTCTGCTTTCTCAAATTTGCTGTTATATGCCTCCAGTGTATTTTAATTTCATGTATTGCACCTTTCATTCCCATAAGATCTGCTGTTTTTCTATGTATGCTGTCAAATTCTTCTCTGTACTCATCCAATGTCTTCGTAATATCCTTAATCTCTTTAGCTATCTCCTTGAATTTATTAGGGAGATTTTTTTTAACATCTAAGATTACTTGTCTTAACTCCTTTATGTCATCTGCAGGCTTATCTTTCATTTCATTGGGCCATCTCTTCCTGTTTCTTGATATGGATTGTAATTTTTTGTTGGTATTTCCACATCTGGCTTGCTAGATGTATTTATTCTGGGTGCAGTTTCTCCCTTTAGTTTAGGGATTTCTTATCTTTTCTCCCTTGCTGGTTGTGTAGTAGGAGCCAAGGATGTAGTTGGTGCTGTAAGCTATGGAGGCTTAAGCTGCCCATGTTGCCCAGGAATTGATGAAGTTTCTCCCACTTTTCTCCTCTGTCAGGGGTAGGGACAGAGCTGCAGCCGTGTATAATAATCCCAGTTGGGCACAAGACTGTCTGAGGTCACCTGGATACACTGATGAAACTTCATACCCCTTTCTTCCCTACCTTAGGCAGGGATGGAGCTATAGTTTTGGTCAGCAATCTATGTCACGTGGGTCCAAAATGACCACAGTTGCTCAGGTAAACTGATATATCACCAGACCGTCTCCCTACTGGGAGTGGGAAGGACCCTCTGGAGTGCCCAGAAGTCTAATCTCTGTGGGCCAGATATGCCTGCAGGTGTGATGAGAGGCTAGGGAGTACTGTCCCTTCTACCCTTTAAGGGGTGGGAACAGAACCACAAATGCTCAATAGTTCAGTCCTGTAGACTGAAAGTACCCACTGTTGCCCGGAGAGCCTGAGGAAGCACCAGCTCCCTCCTATCCTATTGGGGGTAAGGGTGCTTCTATGGGTGCTCAACAATTCAGTCCCTTTAGGCTAAGAATACCTGCCGTTGCCTGGAGAGGTTGATGAAACACCAGCCCCCTTTTATCCTCTTAAGGCATGGGGTTGGATCTGCAGGCACCCGACAGTTCAGTCTCTGTTGGCTGAAAGTACCCACCATTGTCCAGAGAGGCTGTGGAGACACCAAAACACTCCTACCCTATTGGGGTGGGGGTGGATTCATAGGCATCCAGTAGTCCAGTCCATGCAGACTGAAGGTCTGCTGTTGCCCAAAAAGGCTGTGGAAAGATGAGCCCCCTTCTTTCCTATTGGGGGCTGAGGGTGCATCCACAAGTACCCACCAGACCATGCTGTGTGGACCTGCAGTTACCTGAAGAGGCTGGGCAAACACAGTCCATCTCTTGTCCTATGGGGAATGGAGATGGAGCCACAGGTGCCCAACAGTCAGACTTGTGCAGCCCAAAACTGTTGCCCTGAAAGGCTGAGGCAACACCAGCCCCCTCCTACCCTGCGGGGGGACAGAGATGGAGATGGACTCAAAGGCACTCAACAAATGTGTGTGGGCTGAAAAGTCCTGCCATTGCCTGGAGAGGCTGAGGATACCCAGCGCCTCTCCTATTCTCTTGGGGTGTAGGGAAGCAGCCCCAGGTGTCTAACTATTCAGCCTCTGCCAGCAGAGAGCACGTGCAGTTGCCTGGAGAGCCTGGTGCAGGTCCCACCAGCTACCACTCTGCTACAGGTGGGGCTGGAGCCTCAGCTAGGGCTGCATTCTGATCTTGGTGGAAAGAAGCCCATCCCTAACTTCACTGGATTTCAGTCAGCCAGGCTCCCCCTCATGCCAGGGGGTGGGGTCAAAATGGCAGCTACCAGACTCTTTCCCACTTGGGCAGGCTGAAACTCTAGCTGGCTCTAGGATTATACTTTAGCCAGCCGAGTCCACTAATCAGTAGCTGAGGTCAGTGGACATTTGTCTCTTACTCCACCATTTATTGGAAATGGAGCTGCCAGCTCCAGCCACAGAATAGCTCCTGAGGTGGCTTGCGCCCCTAGAGTAGGATGGGTACCAGCCTCTGAAGTGTGGCTTGCAGCCTCCCAGAGAGGTGGTGCAGGTCCCCCAGCTTCCTCCCTGCCAGAGGTGGGACTGGGGTTTAGGCTAGACCTGCAATCCAGCCTGGGTGGAAAGAAGCTGGTCCTTACAAGTACTATGATTTTCAGTCAGTGCTGCTTCCCCTCGTGCCCGGGGTGGAGTCAGAATGGCGGCCACTGGCTTCCCTCTGACCTGGACAGACTCAAAGTTTAGTTGTTCCTAGGATTCTACTTCAGCCTGCCGAATCCACTAATCAGTACCTGAAGTCAGTGCCACACCATGTTTTCCTCCCGTTTTTATTGGGGGGATGGAACTTCAACTCCAACCATGGAATAGCTCCCGAGGCGGCTTGTATACCATGGGCACCGACCTCTGCAGCATGGAGGGCTCTACTCACGATTCCTGTGTGCAGATGGGTCATCTCCTCCTTCCACACTGTCAGGGATGTTGCAGGATAGTCCTCTGGTCTCCTGGATCCTCCAAAAGGTGCTTTAAGCAGCTCTGGGTGACCACCAACTCTCCTGTTTCAGAAACCAACTCCAGGAGCTCCTTACTCTGATGCTATCTTGGCTCCATCAATGATTCACTCTTTTTAATCCACTGTGCCACTTTCTGCTGCTTCTGGAGTGTTCTTGCCCAATAAAGGTCGTCTTTCCATATTTCAAGGTTCATTGGATAGGTGTGAAGGATTACTTGAAAACTGTGAATTGCTTCATCCATTTTATCCTTCAGCTCTCTGTTGTCATATTGTTCTATTGTCTGTCTTCTTATTCTTTTAATTTACCCTTTCTAATAATCTTCATTTCTAAACTCTTCTCCAAATCTCTTGCCCTTGTTTTATCTTTTCTGGCTGCAGCACTCTCTTCAGTATATCTTGCATATCTGGTCTTTTGGTAACATGTTCTGTGAAGACTTTGTTACAAAGTCTGTGAAGATTTTGAACTCACCCTCATTTTTGAAGGACAGCTTTGCCAGACACAGAATTCTTGACTGGCAGTTTTTGTCTTTCAGTATCTTAAATACATCATACCACTTTCTTCTTTCCTACATGGTTTCTGATGAGAGACTGGCACTTCATCTTAATCGAGTTTCACTTGTAGGCGCTGCTTTGCTTTTCTCTTGCTGCTTTCAGAATCCTCTCTTTATCTCTGATATTTGCCATTCTGCATAGTAGGTGTCTCAAGGTCGGTCTATTTGGATTTATTCTGTTTGGGGTGCATTGTCCTTCGTGGATATTGATATTTAGGTCCTTCATAAGGTTTGGGACGTTTTCAGTCACTATTTCCTCAAATCTTCTTTCTGCCCCTTCTCCATTGTCTTCTCTATCTGGTACACCAAAAATGTGAATGTTAGTGTGTTTCGCATTGTCATTCAATTCCCCGAGACTCTGTTCCATTTTATCCATTCTCCTGTCCTTTCTAGTTCAGATGTTCTGTCTTTGAAATCACTAATTCTGTCTTTAAGTAATTCAAATTTTTCAAATATGCTCGTATGTGCCTTTAATATATTTTTAATCGTGTCCATCATGTCTTTCATTCCCATAAGGTCCGTTACTTTCTTTGCAGGCTTTCAAATTGTTCTTTATGCTCTCTCAGTGTCTTCTTAATATCCTTTATTTCTTTAGTTATATTTTCTTTAAATGCTTTGAAGTGATTTAGGAGAGTTGAGTGATTATCACTGATGAATTATATTAAATCCTGTATCTCTTCAGGATATTTGGCTTGTTCTTTTGGCTGGGCCATCTCTTCCTGTTTCCTGGTATGGTTTTGTAATTTTTTGCTGATGTCTAGGCATCTGAATATGTTGATATATTTACTCTGATGGCTGATTTCTCTCTCTTGCCTATAGTTTTTTTTTTTTCCCCCACAGCTCCTCTTTGATTTTGGTTCAACTTATTCTCAGTCTTTAAAGCTGCCCAGCTTAAGTTTTCAAAATTGGGTCAGGGACTCACTAGTGGGGTGCAGATTTTCTCCCAGGGTTTGGACAGAGAGTGAAGTTTTTGTCCATACAGTTTCCAGACTGGCCAGCAGATGGCACTAGTCAGCATACTGTTCCACAGAAGTGTTTCAGTCTCGGCTTTCTTGTGTTTCTGTGTTGAATCTCCAGATTGGAGATTCAGGCTCTGCTGGCTGAATTCACTGAAGAAAAGCACCCAACCTGCCCTCCCTTTTTCCTTGAAACAACTGACAGGGAGGAAGATGCTTGTTCCCCTCTTAGTCATCTACGGTGAGCCAGGGGTTTTACCCCGGCTTAATATCTTGGAGTGGGGCAGGGGAGTCCTTCCTGGCTGCCATGGGGGCTTGGTAACTCACATTTGTCTTTTCAGCTTTGTCATCTCTCTGTCCCTCATCCCCTGGGAGTTGTGTAGCACTGTTCTGTTCTGCTGACCCCGAAGCAGGTCCCTTAGACAGCTTTTGGCTCTTCTTCCGTTGTTTTTATGACCACATTTAGCTCTACCAGTTAGTTTGTTGCCATCTTCCCACAATCCGATTCTTCGTTTTTGATGCAGTAATTCACTGGTCTCTTCAGACTGTGCGGCGGCTTGCTCGGTCGGTAGAGGTGGGGTCTGGCTGCGGACAAGGGGTCGGTCCAGCTCTGGACGAGGGGTCGGTCCGGCAGCAGACGAGGGATCGGTCTCACAGGGGTTGCGCGGTTCGGCTGACGGGGTCACCCGGCGAAGCCGGCGACGAAGGGGTCGCCTGGAGAAGCCGGCGACGAACTGGGGACAAGGGAGGCCAGGCCCTTGTCGGGGGCTCTCAGGACTGGAGGGCACACGGCAGAAGAACTACCGCGGAGACGAGGTAAACAGGCAGGTCCCTTTATTGAGGGAGAGGCAACAGTTTTATAGGGGCTGGGGAAGGCTGATTGGTCGAAGCCACACCCTGTTCTGATTGGTTGCCGGAGAAAGGTCAGTGGGCAGTACTGGACGGGGGAGGGGCGGTCATTAGGGATTGGCTGTTGCTGTTGCTGGGGGAAGGGGCAGGGTTTAGGGATTGGTGGCTGCTGTTGCTGGGGTGGAGGGCAGACTTGAGTTTCCCGCCCACGCCTGGCTGTTGCTGCTGTGGGGGGGGGGGAAGGGCAGACTGGATTTTTCCGCCTATGCCTGGCTGTTGCTACTGTCGGGGGAGGGGAAAAGGGCAGACTGGAATTTTCCGCCCTGCGTCTGCGCAGGGAGAAAAAAGAAGAAGGGTGCCGCCCCACAGGCATCGTGTGGCGCCATCCGGGAGGAGGGGCGGCCGCAGAACCATGGCTGCCGAGAAGGGGAGACCCGAGGGCACTCTGCGCCCATGCCGAGCTCCCTTCAGGGGTGGGGGTGAGTCCGACCAGCCACCTTATTATGGGGGCAGCGGCTTGGCCTACCGCGGCTGCTCCCCCGCCAGGCCAGCAAACCACACTTCAGCCCGAGGGGTGACCGCAAGACTGGAGAATATGTACTTTGGGAGTCGACAAAGACTTTCCAGGAGCTGAAGGGCATGGACAATTTTGAGAGAATCAATTTTCTGATCCGCACCTTCTATATGTATACTTTATTGAAGTTGATGTGTCTGAGGAAGATTTTGTGAATCACCACTTCTTTCCCATTTCTTCTTTTATAATCTCCCTTTTCCAACTTTACAAAAGATATACCTTTTGCCCTTCATAAATCTTAACTATAATTTATTACTTGGGATAAAACCTTCAGGTTATAAAACAAAATGAAAGTTTGGAAATGCTTTATTCTGAAGGTATTACTATGAAAGCAAGGCAAAAAACATTGATAAAATAATATTGAAATAGTATTTCATCTAAGAAATGCTCCTGGCAAGGCTAAATCAGTCTGTCTGCTTATCTTTCTCTCCATCTGCTGTCTGTCTGTACATTTTCTAAAAACCTTACCTGAGAAGGTTGCCCCAAGAATATGTATTAATGTGTTTATTTGAATTTTAAAAGTGAAAAACAATTTTTTAGCGGAATAAACTGATTAGGTTGATTGATTTGACAATGAGACCAGCTTTGAAAATTATGTTATTAGACAAACTATTCATTAAACTATATAAATATGTAACTTTAAAGTTTCAACAATAATATATTTTAAGCTTTATACTATATACAGAATGCCAGAAAATTAATCTTTTGCAAGTATTTAAGTTTTTGTTAAGAACTTTTAGTTGTTAATTTAAAATACGTGAGGGAGTATGTATCAATACCCAATCAGAAAACACCTTGCAGTAATTTGAACAGAAAAGTTTAATATAAAGAATTATTAACTGTAATGGGCGTTGTGGTGATGAGGGACTAGCTAGAAAGAAGTAAAGAGAGATTCTGAAGAATATAAAATGTCAGATATAAGGAGCAACCGCTACCTCTAGGTTTGAGATAGAGAGCCCAAGAGAAAGCCTCTCACATGCCACTCCTCAAATCTTGACCTGATTGGAGAGGGCATCACTGTTACTCACTAATGACAGACATCAGTGGGGCTCTATCATGGTAGAACTTGCTGGAAATTCAGGCTCTGGAACTCTATGGAAATCTGCCTCTGGGGTGCTGGGGAAAGCTGTTCACAGGGAGGTGTCTCACTGGAGGCATTCCACTGCAGAACCATCAGCAGGGAGTGCTGGGGGAAGTTGCTGGGTGATAGGTGCTGCTGATCCTGTGCACTGCAGGCACCTGGCCCTGGAAAAACCTCCCATGCTACAGGACCCTGGCACTGGAGAAGGTGCTAGAGCTAGGGACTGGAGAAACTACATACACTGAAGTAGCTGGATATTAGAGCAACTATTCACAGTGCAGGAACCTGGTACTGAAGAAGTTGTCCATGCTGTAGGAGGCTGGAACTAGAGAAAGTTCATGAACCTGCAGGAGCCTGTCGAGCAAGCATCCTGGAACCAGGAAGGAAAACTCTTTCCCTCCTGCAGTCTCTCTCCTGCACCTCTCCTGACAAAGCTTAACATCATTCCAGCTGACAAAGAAAAACATATTTAAAGGGCTCAACTTCATTTTAGCAGAGCAGGCAAGGAAAGAGAATTTGGAAGGAGAAGCCACAAATTGATAACTGGCACAGAGTCTATGCACTTTTCGAAATTCTTTTAGAGGATCATAAGCAAAAGTTTGAAAACCCCTCACTAGTCTAATGACTTAATAGCACTACTATCAGGGCCTCTTTTGAGATAGTTGGTTTCATGTTTTGAACACAAAGTATAGGAAATGAGTGTGTGTGAGAGAAAGAGAGAGAGGAGTTTTTGTTTGTTAGAGAGAAATGGAGTAAGGGAAGAAAAATTAGAACAGACTAAATAGAGGAACCCATATGAAAGATAACAGAGGAAGGGAAATAGATAAGAAATGTAAAGAAATAAGAAAAAAAGGGCTGAATTTACAAATGTGTACTTAAAAGCAGTATGAAAAGGTTGTTTTTCTAAATGCCCTTTTTGTTATCTTAGTCACACTTATAAAAGTGTGTGAGTGTGTGCATGTATATAATATCCATTTACTCAACTGACATATATATATAGCATACACTTCCTTACAAAAAAGGCCATTCAATTATTCTCATTTCACTTTCAAACTTTTACTCTACCCTAAATACATTCCCTTTTTAAACAATATGCTGCTTTATTACTGCTTACCAAGTACAAGAACCTCATTCAGAGGCTTCTTATAAACCAAATGTGTAATTTATTTCATGGTTCACATTTTCTTCACATTTACAAATGTTACCAAGCTAGTTTATTTCTAATATAATGCTACTGACTTTTAGTTAGTGAATTAACCTACAGAGGTCAGAGTATTCTCTCCTCTGGTTATTTGAACTACTAAAATTTAATAAAATGAATTTATTGTGCATGAGATAAACCAGAGAAGGCATTGTTAAAATAATTTTTTAGTATTTAAATAATTAAAAAGTAATAATAATTTTATTTATATATTAAAATAAAAATTTTAATAATTAAAATAATTTAAAAGTATTTATACCACTTATATTTTGCTTTTGCCTGACACTTTACCAGGTGTTGTGGAACAAATAAAGTAAATTTATGAAATCCTTTTCCTATGGTACTTACAGCTTAGTTGTAGTGATAAGAAAAACACAATACGCAATTAGAAAACATGGGATAATGTTATTTTATCTGAATGTGCCTGTTTGGAATGCTTTCATATGTAATTGTAGAATTTATGATTGCATCAAAATATGGGGCAAAGTTTCATGGAGGATGAGACCACAGTTTACCAGGCTGAGAAAGGTTCTGTTTTTCCCAAGCAGAGGATGCCTGGTAGAGAATGCCATATGAAAAAAGGAATTAGAGATAAGATCAAAGTAGATTTTTAAAGGAAATAGGTAGGAAACTGGTCCAATAGGAGAAGGGAGGAGGGTTATGTTGGGAGTAATGGGAAATATGGCTGGAGGATCAAATGGGGCCAATTAAGGAAGTCCTTAAATATTAGAGAAAACATTTAAGTTCCTAATTGAATTCTTGTAAGCCTTGGAATCTTTTCCTCCGCGAAGCTATCTCATCCTCCCAGGGTAAACTTGGGTGTTCCTCATCTATGCTCCCATAGCCTCACGTATATGTTTTCATCATTGTACTTCCTACTTGGTTTTGTAATTTTCTATATATGTACCTGTCTGCCCACTAGTATGTGAACTCCACAATGTTAAGGCCATGCCTCAATCATATATTTCTAGTCCCTGGTGTGTAATAATCACTAAATAATTGTTTGTTAATTGCATGTTTGTCTGAACTTTGATAGATTGTGGGGCAATTTTGAAAAATGTAATAGCTTGATAAAGTGAGAAATAAGCCAGAGCAATAGTCAAGATAGATTGCTGGGGATGACAAGAGGAGCCAGTAGCCTCAGTGGAACTGTTTTTCCTTGTTATCAGATTATCCACATGCAATCAGCTCCTAATAATTTTGTTTGAGACTTTAAAGAACCATATAGGCTGTTTTATATCCTGTGTACTCATCAGTCTTTGCACTGAATTAATAGCTCACTTTAATATAATTAATATCACTGAATCATGTACATATAAGTGGTTAAAATAGGAAATTTTGTATTGTATGTATGTTACCATAATAAAAATGAAAAGAAAAAGAAAGTCCTTTTATGATGATAATAATAGTAACACAATAGCTGATACTTATATAGCACTTACCATGTGCCAGGGATAGTTCTAAATACTTTATATGTGTATTAATTAATCTTCATTAATATCACATTTTACAGATGTGAAAACAGAGAGGATAAAAAACTTGTACCGATCACACAGCCTATATACAAATAGGTTTAGAATAGTAACAATCAAACCTTTAGAAAAGAAGAAAGTTAAGAAATTATAGGGAAAGAGACTATTTTAAAAATGACTTATACCATCTGTATTTTTTCTAAATAGCTTTAAACCATTGAATATATTTCAGTATTTTATTTTGGTCATGCTGGTCTGGTTATTTTGCTCCAGCATTGGTGAACAAATGGAACATGAACTTATACACACACACACACACACCTCCATTCCTGAAAAATCTGTTTGTCACAGTATTTAAGTTGAAAGTTGAAGACCATTTCAACCTAGGAATGGCTAGAAACCAAAAGTAAATAGATTCATTACAGCAAGTTATCAAGAAGGACTCAGTTTCAAGTTGGTTGTTATCCTTAGGGAAGTCTTGTGGAATCCTGACAAGATGTAGCCAGTGTTCAGGAAGGTACCAGGCCTTTCCATATATGGAAGGTAGGACAGCAGCTGTATTTGTGGGCAGGATTCTGTGTACTGAAACTGAGAGGTCATTTTGTTTTCACTTATTGATTTCCTTACATATTTTTTCAAGATGCTATATTCCAAATTTTCTCCATTGTTTGAATTCTCAAATTCCTACATTTCTGAGAAGATTGAGGCCAACTGACACGAGCTGTTTTAAAGGTCTTTCCTTCTATCTTGACATTTCTTTTCATCTTTATCTTCATCAAAAAATCATAGCAGGCACTGGCTAAAAGCCAGTTCAGTGGAACCAGTTTATCATTACTCTGGAGGTGTGACCTCAGATTCATCACCTGAAAATGGGGACAATAAAATAAAAAAATACAAGAACTAAAGGTGGGAAAATGCCTAGTATATGACAGGTATTCAACAAATGCTAAATACTAGGGGCCTGACCAAGTTTTGGGAACATATCATGCCATCACAGCAGCCTAAGAATCCTTATACTATGATAAACTGCAGGCCTTATTAGAGACTCTCTGTCTGTTAACAGGAGATAGTAGTGTGATGAGTCACTGCCCCAGCTGTGTTTCTGCATATCAAATGGAACTCTGCTGCAAAATTATTCACATAATACTCATTTCACATGAGCATTCTGTGGCAGTTTTATTCTAGCTACCAGAAAATTTAAGCCATTTTTCAACTCTTTAAGAACATAAGCCCTTTCACTGAAGAAATTCTAGTCCATTGCCACACACAATTTACTCAACTATGCTACTCCCTGAACGCTTATTCCATTCACTGCTAAAGGGACTTTCAACATGAACTTTTTCCTCTTGATAAAACTTTTATGTATGTATAAGAGGGTTTAAGAGCAAGGGAGGGTGAGATAGAGCTTTCCATTCTTCCTCTTTACTCAAATCCCATCTTAACCCTTTTCAACATTGTCCGTATTATATTTGCTCATAAGCCATTTCAGTCACTGTGGAATTCTACTAGGGAGAGTAACATGAACTTAACTTCAAACCTTCTTTTTATGGAACTCCAGCTGGAAATTGCTCATAATGCCAGCAGATGTTTCTTAACTTTTAACAAAGTGCATTTAACTTGAATTTGAAAAGATTTGAATTGCGCTTCACCTTACTCTAAATCCTTTGACAGCATAAGCCTTCCAGCACAATGAAACTGCTCTGAAATGAACTAGATTTTTGAATAGGGGCTTAAACTTTTGTTATATCTGAGTAAATCATATGTTATTTTGAAAAGAACGTGAAATTGACTTCTCTCATCCTGGTGACCCTTCCTGTTTTGTCTCCACGTGCAGTGATTTACAGAAAAAGTATTTGTAACAGAGAAAGTTACATTTCTGTCTTCATCTCATCTGAATGTTAGGGTAAAACCACAGCTGGACTGAAAGAAAAGGACTTCCAGAGCTACTGGCAGATAGAGAGTAAAAAAAAACACTGATCATTCCTTCCTCATTAAGCCACCAAGAAAAAAATAAAATAAAAGCATAAAAAACATAAACACATAGCATAAGAAAAGAACAACTCCATGTTAAGAAATTGAAAAACTAGCAAAGCATAATTCAAAGTTTATCAATATACAAATACAATTATACCTAAAGGTTTCTTTCTCTCCCCCTATCCTTCACACACATGAAAATTGAAGCAATACCTAGACATAAACTTCCTAGATAACTGAAGGTGTGTGTATATGTATGAGTGTGTATGTATAGATAGATGTGGTTTGCGGGGGAGGAAAATGGGAGAAGAGCAGTCTTGCCTTATATTACCTAAATCATAATCTTAGTTCTTTAGTTCATTTTGAAAATGTAGGCAGAAATAGAAGACTAAATATTTCTTAGTGTGTTTGAGTGGATTGTTAAAGTAAACTGGGAAAGATTAGGCAAAATTTAACTATAATTTATGTAAATGTATCTTGTCTGAATAAATATTAATCAGAAAATTAATGAATATTTATTATTCCAGTTCACAGACTTTGAAATTACTTAAAGGCAGTTTAGAAAAAAATGAAAGTATTTCTGAGGTAATCCACAGAGTTATTCTTCTGGTAAATGAACAATTCTTTTTTTGAAAAGCTGTCATTAATTCAATGAGAATTGCAAAAATTTTAATTCTGATGTATGTCTTCAGTGTTCCTGACACATGGATAAACAACCTACCATGTAACATTATCAAAGAAAAGTGCAGAAGCCCTCAGGTTACTAAGTTGAAACATAGTGTTATAAAGTTCCAGCATGGACTTACTCCATAATCATAAGCAAGTTATGTAAAGATTTGTTCTCATCAATTTTCTGATCATCAAATGAAACAATTACATAAATATACTGTAAGAGATATAAAGGTTTGTTAAAAAAAACTTTAGATTAATTTGCATGGAGGTAACCTAAGTAAATTATAAACCATATATAAACCTCAAATTTTCAAAATTAAGTCACTGTGTTTTGCTTTTCAAATTCTAACTTTACCACAATCTGTAATATACTTTTTAAAAAAGATTTATTTTCTTTATTTCTTAACCCCCACAACCCCCATGTTTGCACATGCTGTCTGCCCTCTGTGTCTGTTTGTTGTGTGCTCATCTCTTTTAGGAAGCATTGGGAACCAAACCTGGGACCTCCCATGTGGGAGGGAGATGCCCAATCACTTGAGCCACATCTGCTCCCTGCTTGTTGTATCTCTCATTGTGTTTCCTCTTTGTGTCTCCTTGTTGCGTCAGCACACCACGCCAGCCTATTGCATCAGCTTGCTACCTTGCTTGTCTTCTTTAGGAGGCAGGCATCAGGAACCAAACCCAGGACCTCCAATGTGGTAGACAGATGCCCAACTGCTTGAGCTACATCCGCTTCCTTGTAATTTACTATTTTGACCTAATTATCCATCTCATTCAAAATATTTAAAATTTCTGTAGAATAATTTCAAAAACTTTAGTCTGGATTCTAAATTCACCAAATAATGTGACATGGATAAGTGAGAGTTTTAGTACAGTAGTTATTTGCAGATCTCCCTAACAAAATGATATTTTTCTTGAGAGGATATATCATGGCTTAAGGATTTTCATAATCCTGATTCCCACCCAGTACAAGTGATAGGACTTTGCATATCCTAATACATTTTTGGTTACAGCTGATTCTCTTAATTGTTGTCCCCTACCACATTTTCCAAATTTATTTATATATTTTATTATAGAAGTTGTAGGTTTATAGAAAAAAATGCAGAAAATAGAGAGTTCTTATATAATTCCCCTATTATTAACCCCTTGCATTAGTGTGGCATATTTGTTACAATCGATGAAAGGATATTATTATAATTGTACTATTAACTGTAGTCCATGATTTTTAAGGACCAGAATCCTTCCTGCTCATTTTGATAATCTACTTTTATCCCAAATAGATACTTTTCCACCAGCTTCTATCCTGACTTGTGCTTCTTTCTTTTCTCTTTTATCCCTGAGTGGTAATGGTGATGATAACACAAGAAGAGCAGCCACTTTGAGCTTAGACTTTCTCAAACCGTCTTGTATTGGCCTCTACTGCAAGCACCATTACAAATTCTGTCCCTCCTCATGACTAGCTACCATCTATCTATAATCCTCACATGGTCCTATCCATAGAAACCTGGAGGTAATTGATGAAGGATGGGGCACTAAAGTCAGAATATACCCAAAGTATATTTATCCCAAACCGAGACTTATTTAAATGTTCTTATTGATAGTATTATTGCTTATCAATGTGTGAATCAGGGATATTTTAAAGCATCCTTTGATTGAGGGTTTACTACGTATCAAGCATTTTGCTAAGCCCTTGAAAGACAATTATCTCCTTTATTCGACATAACTTAAATGGAAAATGAAAACTCACAAAGAGTATGTAATTTACTCAAGGTGGAGCAAGGATAAAAATTCAGGTCTGTCTGCCCCTCTCTCCTATATTATGCTCTAATGTCTCCTTGTATTCTGGCTCATTATTATTTTTGCTGAGCAATTCACCATCTGGTAGCTATCATACTCTGGTGTTAATTGTGCTAGTTTTCTGATGTTGGTCAAGTGACTATACTTGGATTTTAAAGTAGAGAAAGTTATGATAAAGGTGTAATACATGTAAAGTCAAAATCACAACTTTCCTATGTACTGTGTGATTTGAATAAACCGCTTAACCTCTATGAGCTTTAATTTTCTTGTTTGTAAGATGAAGGTAAAACCTGTGTCTCAAGAACTTTTGAGAGAATTAAGTAAATAATGCTCAAGTGTTTTGTAAACGGAAAAAACACTTGGTAAATGTGAGCTGTTGGTATTAAAACTCTGTCAGGATTGGCATTAATAGCAGATTTCAGAAGTAAAGTTTATCAGATAAAGGGATGTATGCCATGTAATCAGAACAGAAACCAGGTCAATTAGGTAAATAATGCTTTACAATTCTGGGACATTTGTTCTGTTCATTGACTGGTTCATTTTCTGGTGACTATTGCAGATTAGTATTGATGATAACTAGTAGTAATTTGCTGCAGGGGGTAAGATGGAGAGGAGAATGATTTTGCTTTTCCAGAATAAGGGGAGATCTAGAGAAACCCAGTAAACAATATATAATTAATAGTTCTTCCAAGTTATCCAGTCAATATCCAGAGTACTCTGGATACAAATTCAGTGTAAGACCCTTATTTTAAAAGGTTTAAAGACAAAATGGACCATTTTCAGAGAAAAGAAATTGATGGTTAGGAGACTCAAAACCATGTCATTTGAAGGGTGATGGAGAGAACTCAAAATATTTATTTGGGGGAAGAGAAAAGTTCTGGAGCCTTCATATTTACTTCAGTAGTTTGCACATCTAGCTGCCCACTAAAATCACAAATTCCAAGGATCTCTTTCCCAAATTCTGATTCAGGATTGGAGTGGAGCCCAGAATCTATGTTTTTTTTATTTTAAAGCTCTCCTAAATAATTCTTTTACTTGGTTACCATGAGTCTAGATGAGTCTCCAAGATCTGCATTAATGTGATGTCAGTAGCCATATAAAGGCAGGAACAAATACTAGAAAACAGGCATTGAGAGCCGAAAAGATTTATCAACTGTCAATGTGAGATTGGTGGAAAAGCTGTTACTAAAAATTAATTTGATGTTTCAAGTCTGGCTTGGGATGAAAAATGATAAATACAGTTTTGGAAACATGATAGAGTTGAGGTTTTAACCTGCAATTTCAGGTGCATCCATGTTCTCCAAAGTGTGTTCTACTGAATGTTTCATTAGAGTACTAATTCTGCATAATACTAATTCTATACATGTTAATTTGTGTTCTGAGAACAGAGGTTCTGTGGAATAGTAAAATGCAGCATTTCTTATTAGGAAACACCAAAATAAAATAAACAAAATCGTTGCATTATCATAAGGCTTAAGGAGCCTACAACACACCAATATGCATTGTAGAGCAGAATATTTTCTTGAGGCTAATGTTGTTGGTAGTGCACATTGGGAAATGCAAAGGTAGACAAGGAAAATATTTAAGCTCAGTACAAAGATCAAAGTTAGATATATAGATGTCATAGAATGGATGGGCTGCAGACTTAGAAGGACAAGAACTATGTCATTGGGTTTGACAATTTTAGAGAACAATTTCAGTAGAAGTAGTAGTGAAAAGTGAGATTGCAAAAAATTTAGGATACAGTCTCATGTATTTGAACCAGAAAACAAGAACCACAGGCTGAGATAAAGATAATGAAATTTGAAATTGGAATAATCCCAGAAAATACAGTCATAGTTAAAGAGCGAGTGAGTGATGGGGCTAACCCCCTATAACCGGAGGGGAGAGCAGACTCAAGGGAAAATTTTTATCTATTTTTTGGTGAACTGAAAAAAGATGTAAAGAGGAATGTATTTAAGGTGTTAGAAATGAGAGAATAAGATTTAAAGCAAAGGGAGAACAATAAGGATTAGAAAAGATTATATTTTCTCCTCTGAGTGATAGGTGAATGAAAAAATTTTTTATTAATTATCCATCTTAGGATGAGTTTTCAATATTCAGTTTTTTGGATTAGCTAATTTCCTTGCTGGTGTCTAAGTGCCAAGTATGCTTGCCATTGAGTAGGAATTCAATACATGGCAGCTCTTATTAGTGTTGCTGTTGTTTCAACTATTTGAACATTCTACTGCTCATACTACCATCATTTAGTAGACAAGGGAAAAGAGTCAAATAAAATAAAAACCAATGACTATATTCTTTTTATCATTCCTATATTTCATTATCTAGAATTAGATGTCTGTAGTTCATGATTCCTTCTTCTGTTTATATTTTATCTTTATTATCTTGCTTTATACATGGTACAAGCTACACTTCATTAATTCATATCTTGATTTGTTTTTTAGTGGTCTAGTTGCAGGATACAAGTTTTCTACTCTAAGAAATGTTGGCTTTATGCTGCTGGAGATTTGCACATTTTATTTCTATGTTTTCATTTAAGTATATTTTGTTAATGGTAGTTGCATGACTCATAATCTGCACAAACAGAAAATAACTTCTGTACCTCTGTGGTGCATCCTCTTTGAGATTGCTCTGGAAGACCACCCAGAAGCTGGAATTTACACAAACTGCTATAGGCCCATTCAACTTAAGCACCCAAACAGCACTGACTAAACAAATTACACCTGCATCCCTCAGTATGAACTAGCTACCCATTTGCTCTTAAATGATCAAGGTCTTTATGGACTGAATTATGGTCACTTTAAGCAACACTTCTTCCTTCAAATAGTGTTTCACACAAAGGGATCTCTCCATAAATGCTTTTGACTGACTATGACTTAGTGAAAGTTTAAGTATTCCAGTGAACTTCTTTTCATGGTTTCAGATTTGAGGAAGCTTATTGATATCGAATCTTTGTCTTTGGTATTATTTTTGCTTGGTATTTTAATGGAGTATAGCATGCTTTTTAGTAATGCATGTTTTTAGATGATTTGTTGGTCACTAGCCCAGTCTGAGTAATTTGTAGCATCTAAAGCTCTATAGTTTGATTCATGTGGCCAGAGACAATAGCTGTAAAATAAAACAATAATTTTAATAAGTTCACCCAAAAAAGTGATAAATATTTTATTTTATGCCCTGGGACTGAGTCTTTTTGACAGATTTTCAATTATTTGGTACTTGCTTCAGTGCTTTTCACAAAGATAACTTTTATGATAACAGTGATGAATAAGAACTTTTGAAGATGGAAGTAGATAAAATGTGAAGCACAGTTTTTTCCTTTCCCAATGGGCAAAAAATTACTCTGGAAGTTATAATATGAACAAAATTGAAATAATTAGAAATGTGGGATGCTTTGTTATTTTAAATAGGGGAGGCTTGCTTTTATTTAAAGGAATGCCATCCAGGTCAGTTGTTCTCAAGATCATCTGGAAAATTTAAAAGTTAGATTTTCAAACTCTTTAATCCATGCTTTTTTAAAGCTTGGAAAGATTTCAGTAAACATATATCTTCTAGTACCATTGAACTGGTACTAAAAAACCAATGAGTTAGTACTAATTTTTGTCCCAAAATTAAGACAAAATTATTTTAAGCCATCTCATTTCAAGGAAGGCATATACTTTTTTATTATAAAGTAGGATTTTATGATTTTATGATTAAAAGACAGCGGTGACAGTGGGCATCCTTGTCCTGTTGCTGATCTCAGAGAGAAAGCTTTCAGTCTTCACCATTAAGGAGGATGTTAGCTGTGGACTTTTCATATATGACCTTTATCATATTGAAGAAGTTTCCTTCTCTTCCTAGTATTCAGAGTGTTTTTATCAAGAAAGGGTGCTGTATTTTATCAAGTGCCTTTTCTGCAGCGGTTCAGATGATCATGTGTTTTTTCCCCTTCATTATGTGATGTATTATATTAATTGATATTAGGTTGAACCAAGCTTGCATCCTAGGGATAAGAATCACTTGATCATGTTGTATAATTGTTTTAGTATGCTGTTGGATTTAGTTTGCTAGTATTTTGTTGAGGATTTTGCATAAGTATAAGAGATACTGGTTTGTAATTTTCTTAATCTGGCTTTGGTAGAGGGCGATGTTCGTCTCATAGAATTAGGGAGTGTTCCCTCCTCTACTGTTTTTTGGAAGAGTTAAGTCTTCTGGGAATGTTTGGTAGAATTCCCCTATTTTGTTGGGAGGTTTTTGATTACTGTTTCAATCTCTTTACTAGAAATTGGTTTGTTGAGCTTTTCTATTTCTTCTTGAGTCAATGTAGGTAGTTTGTATGTTTTTAAGTATTTGTCTATTTCATCTAGGTTATCTAATTTTAAAAAATTTTTATTTTTCTCCCCCCACCCCCAGTTATCTCCTCTCTGTGTCCATTTGCTGTGTGTTTTTCTGTGTCTGCTTTTATTCTTGTCTGAGGCACCAGGAATCTGTGCTCTTTTTATTGTGTCATCTTGCTGCGTCAGCTTTCTGTGTATGCGGCGTCACTCCTGGGCAGGCTGCACTTTTTTTGCTCTGGGCGGCTCTCCTTACGGGGTGCACTCCTTGTGTGTGGGGCTCCCCTATGCAGGGGACACCCCTGCGTGGCATGGCGCTCCTTGTGCACATCAGCACTGCACGTGGGCCAACTCATCACATAGGTCAGGAGGCCCTGTGTTTGAACCCTGGACCTCCCATGTAGTAAGCGGATGCTCTATCCATTGAACCAAATCCACTTCCCTAGGTTATCTAATTTATTGGCATACAGTTTTTCAAAGTATCCACTTGCAGTCCTTTTTTTTAATTTCAGCGGTCTTGCTAGAAATGCCCACTTTTTCATTTCTGATTTTCATTATTTGTATCCTCTTTTTTTCTTTGTCAGTCTAACTGAAGGTTTGCCAATTTTGTTGCTCTTTTCAAAGAACTAACTTTTGGTTTTGTTGAGTCTATTGTTTTTGTTTTGTTTTCCATTTCATTCATCTCGTTCTAATCTTTGTAATTTTCTTTCTTCTTCTTTGAGTTTAGTTTGCTATTCCTTTTCTAGTCCTTCCAATTTTGAGGTTACGTCTCTGATTTGAGTCTTTCTTCTTTTTTTTTTTTTTTTAAGGATTTTTTGTTTCTCTCCTCCCCCCCCCACCCCCCGGTTGTCTGTTCTCTGTGTCCATTTGCTGTGTATTCTTCTGTGTCCACTTGCATTCTTGTCAGCGGCACCAGGAATCTGTGTCTCTTTTTGTTGTGTCATCTACAGCATCAGCTTTCCATGTGTGTGGTGCCACTCCTGGGCAGGCTGTGCTTTTTTCGTTTAGGGCAGCTCTCCTTACGGGGCGCATTCATTGCATGTGAAGCACCCCTATGCGGGGAATACCCCTGCGTGCAGGGCACTCCTTGCGCATATCAGCACTATGTGTGGGCCAACTCACCACACAGGTCAGAAGGCCCGGGATTTGAACCCAGGATCTCCCGTGTGGTAGGCGGACACTCTATCTGTTGAGCCAAATCTGCTTCCATCTTCTTTTTTAATATAAGCATTAGAGATATAAAATTTCCTCACAGCATGCCTTCACTGCATCCCATATGTTTTGGTACGTTGTACTTTCATTTTTGTTAGCCTCAAGATATTTCCTAATTTTGCTTTTGATTTCTTCTTTAACTCATTGGTTGTATAAGAATATGTTGTTTAATTTCTACATATTTGTGAATTTTCCCTTTCTCCCTCTGTTACTGATTTGTAACTTCATTCCATTGTTGTCAGAGAATATACACTGTGTGATTTCACTATTTGTATTTTTGGGGACTTGTATTGTGACCCAAGATATGGTTCTTGTGTACTTGAGAAATATTCTGCTTATTCTGTTTTCATTGGTTACTGTGTTCTATATATGTCTGTAAGGTCTCGTTGGTTTAGTGTATCATTCAAGTTCTATACTTCCTTATTGATCTTCTGACTCAATGTTCTATCCATTATTGAGGGTGCTGTGTTGAAAGTCCCTTACTATTGATGTAGAACCATCAATTTCTCCCTTCAAATCTGTCATTATTTGCTTTGTATATTTTGGGGCTTTGCTGTTAGGTCTGTATATATTTACAATTGTTACATCTTCCTGTTGAATTGTCCCCTTTATCAGTATGTATTGATTATCTTTGACCCTTGTAACTGTTTTCACTTTAGGTCTGTTTCACCCAATATTAGTATAGCACCCCCAGCTCTTGTTTGGTTACTACTGGCATGGTGTATTTTTTTCTATCCTTTAACCTTCAACCTTTCTGTATCTTGGACTTTAAGGTGAGTCTCTTGAAAACAGCCTTTAGTTGGGGCATGCTTTTTTATCCACTTTGCCAGTCTCTGCCTTTTGACTGGAGAGTTTAATCCATTTACATTTAAATTCACTACTGATAATATGGGACTTTCTGGCCATTTTTTCTATTTAGCCTTTGGCCCTCACTTCTCTTAAAGACAACTTTTATATTTATTTGCTTTTTTCTGTTGTAACATATTGAGTGCCTTTTCATTTCTAGCTGTATATATTTTTCATGTGTTTCCCTTGTGGTTACCATAGAGTTAAAATTTAATGTCCTATACATGTGATAGTTATATTGGTTCGATTCCAAGTTAATGTCAGCAGTAGCACTCACTTATTTTTTCTGTAACCCTCTGTCCTCCACCATTTTTTTTTTTTTTGTATTTGCTACTACTGATATTTTTGTACATTGTATGTCCAAAACCTGGATTTTTAAACAGCACTTTATTTTTATTTTAATTATTTTTACTCCCCCCTATAAGAGGCTCCCTCATCTGTCTACTCATTGTCTGCTCATCTTCTTTAAGAGGCACTGGGAACTGAACCTGGAGCTTCCCATGTGAGAGGCGAGTGCCAACCTCTTGATCCCTGCTGGTTGTGTCATCTGCTGATTGCGTCATCTGCTGTTTGCATTGTCTGCTGCTTGCAGCAGTTGCAATGTCTGCTGTTGCATTGTCTGCTGGTTGTGGCATCTTCTGGTTATTGCAACTGCTCATCTTTCTTAGGAGGCACTAGGAACCAAATCTGGGACCTCCCACATGGGAGGTGTTTGCCCAGGTGTTTGAGTCACATCTGTTCCCCGAAAACCTAGATTTATCATTACTTATTTGGCGTTTGCATTTTTTAGCACCTGTAGGAAATAAGAAGTGAAGTTACATATCAAACAATACAATACAGTTGTATTAGCATTTATAATTACTCAAATGGTATTACCTTTACTGCTGCTTTGAACTACTGTCTAGTGTCCTTTTGTTTCAGTCTGAAGAACTCAGTTTAGCATTGTTTGTAGGGTAGGTATAGTAGTGATGAACTCCCTCACTTTTGTTTATATGAAAATGTCTTTATCTTCCCTAGTTTTTGAAGGAATTTCACCAGATATAAAATTTTTGGCTGGCAGTTGTTTTCGTTAAGCATTTTGGGTATTTCAACCCTCTGCTTTCTTGCCTCCATGGTTTCTGTTGAGAAATCTGCACTCAGTCTTATTAGGATTCCCTTGTATGTAACATGGTGCTTTTGTCTTGCAGCTTTCAGAACTCTTTCCTCGTCTTTTGTATTTGAGAGTGTAATCAGTATATGACTGGGTGTATTTTCTTCATGTTTATCCTGTTTGGTGTTTCCTGAGCCCCTTGAATGTGTATATCATATCTTTTGCTAAATTTGAGAAATTCTCTGCCATTATTTCTTTGACTATTCCTTCTGCCTCTTGCTCTCTTTTTTTTCTCCTCCTGGGACTCCCATAATGCATATATTTGTTCTTCTGCCAGCTCCATTCTATTCTTGAAACCCTCCTGGGCATTTTTATTTTAATTATTGTGGTCTTCAGTTTCAGTAATTCTGTTGGTTTCTTTTCTTTTTCTTTTTTTTGAGGCACTGGGACTGGGGATTGAACCTGGGACCTTGTGTGTAAAAAGCTGGCACTCAACCTCTGAGCCACACTGGCTCCCCGAGTTAGTTTTTGTTGTTGTGGTTAGATATATTTTATTTATTTACTTATCCCCTTGCTGCTTGTGCTCACTGTCTGCTCTCTGTCCATTCGCTGTGCGTTCTTCTGTGTCTGCTTGTCTTCTCTTCTCATTTTCTCTTTTTTTTTACACTTTTTTTATTAAAGTTAATAGATCACAAAGAGTGTTACTTTACAAGAACATAAAAAAACATAAGAGGTTCCCATATATCCCACTCCCCACCCCCACCCCATTTTTGTAAATTGTATTTTTTTGAAGATATATACATCACAAAAAAATGTTACATTAAAAGATACAAGAGGTTCTCATATACTCCCCACCCCCCCACCCCACTCCTCCCACACCAACAATCTCCTCCATCATTGTGGCACACTCATCACACTTGGTGAACACATTTTGGAGCACTGCTGCACCACATAGATAATGTTTACCCTGTAGTTCACACTCTCCCCCAGTATATTCAGTGGGTTATGGCAGGATATATAAAGTCCAGCATCTAACCCTGCAATATCATTTAGGACAATTCAAGATCCCAAAAATGTCCCCACATCACATCTCCTCTTCCCTCTCCCTGCGCTCAGCAACTACTGTGGCCACTTTCTCGCCCTCAGTGCTACAATTTCTTCTGTTACTAGTCACAATAATTTTATAGTAGAATATCAGTAAATCTACTCTAATCCATATTTTATTCCTCCATTCTGTGGACCCTGGGATGGTGATGTCCACTCCACCTCTAGATCAAGAGGGGGCTTAGATTCCTTTAGGAGGCACTGGGAACCGATCCTGAGACCTCCTGACATGGGAGAGAAGCACCCAATTGCTTGAGTCACCTCATCTCCCTGGTTTGTTGTGTCTCTCACTGTCTTTCCTCTGTGTCTCTTTTTTTGTTGTTGTTGCATCATCTTTTTGTGTCAGCTTTCCACACAAGCCAGCTCGCCGTGTGGGCCAACTCTCTCCGCAGGCCAGCTTGCCTTCACCAGGAAGCCCCAGAAACTGAACCCAGGACCTCCTATATGGTAGACAGGAACCCAGTCTCTTGAGCCACATCTGCTTCCCCTGAGTTGGTTTTTTCATTTGATTGCTTGTTGTTTTGTTTTTAGGAGGCACCAAAGACTGAACACAGGACTGGGAAGCAGGCGCTCAATCACTTGAGCATCAAACACTCCCCTGGTTCCTTTAAAAATTTTTTTTTCACTTTTTTTTTTTTAAGATTTATTTTATTTATTTCTCTAACCGCCCCCCCCCGCCCCAGTTGTCTGTTCTCTGTGTCTATTTGCTGTGTGTTCTTTGTCCGCTTCTGTTGTCATCAGCGGCATGGGAATCTGTGTTTCTTTTTGTTGCGTCATCTTGCTGCATCAGCTCTCTGTGTGTGTGGTGCCATTCCTGGGCAGCCTGCACTTTCTTTCACACTGGGTGGCTCTCCTTACGGGGCACACTCCTTGTGCGTGGGGCTCCCCTACACGGGGACACCCCTGCGTGGCATGGCACTCCTTGCACGCATCAGCACTGTGTGTGGGCCAGCTCCACACGGGTCAAGGAGGCCCGGGGTTTGAACCGCGGACCTCCTATGTGGTAGGTGGATGCCCTATAACTGGGCCAAGTCTGCTTCCCCCTTTTAAAACTTTGTATGTCTTTACTTAGATCAAGGATCGTTAACCTTTTTTGTTCCATGGACCCCTTTGCCAGTCAGGTGAAAACCCTGGACTACTTCTCAGAATGTAGCAGATACAGAGGTCAGAGCAAACAAAGATAAAAAGTTGATTTTTTTCAATTCAAGCTCATGGACCCTTGAGGTCTGTGGATTCCTGGTTAAGAACCCCTGACTAAGACTCTTATATTGTTCATTCATCGTTTTCCTGATAATCCTGCAGTTCTTCCTCTGTATTTTCCTTCATCTCTTTGAGCATTTTTAAGAGAATTTTTTAAAAGGCTTTGTTCAGTATGTCTACATTCTCATCTTCTTTGTTGATTTTTCCTGTAATTGTTTCCTCTTCCTTTGGATTGGCCATCATTTCCTGTTTCTTTGTTTGTCATGTACTCTTTTGTTTCATGTTGTACCATCATAATATTTTATTTATTTATTTTTAAAGATTTATTTTATTATCTCTCCCCTTCCCCCCCCACCCCAGTTGTCTGCTCTCTGTGTCCATCTGCTGCATGTTCTTCTTTGTCCACTTCTATTGTTGTCAGCGGCATGGGAATCTGTGTCTCTTTTGTCACATCATCTTGTTGTGTCAGCTCTCCATGTGTGCAGCGCCATTCCTGGGCAGGCTGCACCTTTCTTTCGCACTGGGCAGCTCTCCTTACGGGGCACACTCCTTGGGCATGGGGCTCCCCTACGCGGGGGACACCCCTGCGTGGCACAGCACTCCTTGCACGCATCAGCACTGCACATGGGCCAGCCCCACATGGGTCAAGGAGGCCTGGGGTTTGAACCGCGGCCTCCCATGTGGTAGACGGACGCCCTAACCACTGGCCAAGTCTGCTTCCCCATCTTAATATTTTAAAATGTTGACTCCGGCATTTACTCCCTGGGATGTGTTTCCTAGTTTTGTAATCAGCGGGTGGTAAGACAGAGGTTTTCTTCATTTTCATTGCTTGTATCAGTAAGGTCTGCCCAAGGTGAATGCACTATACAGGGTTTTCCTTCTCTTACTGAGGTTTTGCCTGTTAGTTGTTTTGGAATTCCTCTGTTTATAAGAGTTTGGTGGTCCCCTCTCTCCTTTTCTTATTTATCTGAAGTCAGTAGGCCTTTTTTCCAGAATGTTTGCCTCTATAGTTTTTTATACTCCTTTCATTGTCTCACAGTTGCTTTTCCCTGAAGGGCAAATTTTTTGCAGCTAAAACAGGGCAAGGGATCCACCAAGGGGATGCAGACCAGCTCCAAATTGCTCTGTGGAGGGGCTCAGGGAGGGCACCAAACACTTTTCCCATGGCTCCCCAAAGCTGAGCTTTTCTGATCTTCCCAGCAAGTGTAGCCCTTCCAGCTGTCTTTTCCCAGAAGCCCTAAGAAAGCCATACATCTTTAAATCTCTGTCACCTCCACCCCTGCCCAGGGAGGGTTGAAACAATAGCTCCTCTCTGAGCCTCTGAGTGTGGACCCAGTGATCTGAATTCGTTAATCAAGAACTGTGATCAGTGATCAGCCTTGTCTATTCTCTTCTTGGGGAAGAGGCTTTTTATGTCCTTTAATGTAGTCTTAGCTAGCCAGGGACTGGACCCCATGGTAGTCTGCAAGAGTGGGGATAGGTGCTTGTAGCCACCATTCAGAGAGAACAGTTTACAGTTCTTTACCATGATTTATCAGCCTATTTCTTCTGGCCTCTGGAGTTTTCAAAAGAGTTGTTTCAGACAGTTTCTGCCTGTTTAATAGTTGTTTCTGTGAAGGACTAAGTCCTGGAGCTCCCTACTTTGCCATCTTCCCTAGAAGTCCAGTTACCTCCATGGTTTCTGATGAGAAATTGTACTGTTTTCAAGTTCAAAAATTTTCTTGATTTGGCCATGTCCAGTTACTACAACGCTTTACTTGTTTTCCTGGGCTCTAGGAAAGATGGCTCTGTCAGTTTTTGCTAGTTGTTCAATAATTCTCTGGGGAAATAGAACCTGGAGTGTTCTATCCTGCCATCTTGGCTGACCAGAAGCTCATCCTCTATTGGAATTTGATGTTTTTCTCATGATCAGACTGGGTATATGAATTTTTATATGGAAGATCACAGTAGTAAAGTGCCATTCTCATCACATCATATCACTGTTGATATTGACCTTGATCAAATGACTAAGATAGTATTTGTTAGGTTTTTCCACTGTAGAGTTACTCTTCCCCCCATCCCCTTCCTTATTGTACTCTTTGGAAAGAAGTCACTATGCATAGTCTATATTTAAGGAGGGGGATTTATATCCCCCCTTCCTTGAGGGTAGAGTATCTACATAAATTATTTGGAATTCTTCTGCAATAGAGATTTGTCCTCATTTATTCATTTAATCCATCAGTTTTTTTTTTTTCTTTTTTATATCAGTGTGAACTAATGGATACTCATTGAACTTTATTTTATACTTTGGATTATAATCCAATACTATCTCATTTATTTTGTTTTTCAAATTGTTCCAGCTTTGGTTTTCAGGAGCTCTTTCAGTTGGCTCCTGTGTTCCTTTGACATATCCTTCTCAATGTAAGGGTTTTTTGTTTGTTTGTTTTAGTGTTTCTGTATTTCCTGGGATCACAAGATGCCCAAGTTTATCTTATTTTTTTTCTGCCCCAGTCTAGAATCGGTCAAATCTCCAAACAATCTTTGTTCCTTTTAATAGAGAATGGTATTACAAACAAGATCTGGGTGCCAAATGTGATGTTTTCTCTGGCATTTGTCCTTTGTAGTTCACCTCCACACAGCAGTTTAAATTGGATTACAGGGCGGTGGACTTGGCCCAGTGGTTAGGGTGTCCGTCTACCACATGGGAGGTCCGCAGTTAAAACCCCAGGCCTCCTTGACCTGTGTGGAGCTTGGCCATGCGCAGTGCTGATGCCTGCAAGGAGTGCCCTGCCACGCAGGGGTATCCCCTGCATAGGGGAGCCCCATGCGCAAGGAGTGCATCCCCTAAGGAGAGCTGCCCAGCGCAAAAGAAAGTGCAGCCTGCCCAGGAATGGTGCCGCACACACAGAGAGCTGACACAACAAGATGACGCAACAAAAACAAACACGGATTCCTGTGCCACTGACAACAACAGAAGCGGACAAAGAAGACACAGCAAATAGACACAGAGAACAGACAACCGAGGTCGGGCGGGGGGAAATAAATAAATAAATCTTTAAAAAATAAATAAATTGGATTACAGTTTTCCCCCCAAAACCTTCGATGATCTATCATTCCTCCCTCCACCACTCCCTCCCCCGATTCTCTGCTCTCTGTGTCTGTTCACTGTGCATTCTCTGTGTCCATTTGCTGTGTGTTTTTCTGTGTCTTCTCTCTAGGTGTCACAAAGAGCTGATTCCAGAACCTTCCAGAGTGGGAGAGAGGTGCTCAATCTCTTGCACCACCTCTGCTCCCCTTCCTTACCTAACTTTTAAAATAGCAATCTGTTCTTGCCTATTCTCTGACATCATCTCTTACCTTTTTTCTCTTGTTCATTCCTTTCTGGATGAATTGGCCTTTTAAAAAATATATATGCTAAGCTTGTGCTTCAGCACTTGTCTTTCCTTTGGAATTTACCCCCAACTCTTTGCATGTGAATTTCTTTTCATTCTTCAGTTGTCACCTGAAATGTCATTTCATAAATCACGTCCTTGACCACTTAATTTAAATTAGTTGCTTCCCAGCCCAGGAATTCTCTATCCCATTGCCACTTTAAATTTTATTCAAGGTAGGTGCTTACCTCTATCAGAATAGTCTAATTTGTATAGTTGTTTACTGTGTTAAGTCAGTCAAAGGGGTGCTGATGCAAAGTACCAGAAATCTGTTGGCATTTATAAAGGGTATTTATTTGGGGTAGAAGCTTACATCACAAGGCTATAAAGAGTAAATTATTCTCCAACAATGAGCCCTTGATACTAATGACTATGCTTGTGAGCCTGTGCACCTAGAGCTGCAGGGTGCCTAAGAGTTACCTCCTGAGAGCCTCTGTGTTGCTCAAACGTGGCCAGTCTTGAAGCCAAACTCAGCATGTAAATGTGTGCCTTCCCCCCAGCATGGGACATGACTCCCGGCGATGAGCCTCCCTGGCACTGAGGGATTATTGCCAAGTACCAGCTGATGATGTAGCTAGAGAATGACCTTGAATAAAAGGGTCAACTCAGACCAGCAGAATATCTCAGTCCAGGAGTTAAAAATGCTTTTTGACCTGAATCAAAAGGGGGAGTGGAAAGGACAAATGAGTTTATATGACTATGACTCTCCAAAAAGAGCCAGGAGGTTATCAGAGGTGTTGCCCTTATGCACACCTCAGCAGAATCCTAGAGATAGATAAAGTAGATACAAGCTCAGGTATTGGTTCTTCTGAGGGCTATGGAAACCCACAGGTTCTATGGTAATGGCAGATGGAGTTCAGAGCCATTTCAGTTGGCCCTGCTTTGGAGTTTGTATTTCTGTGTGATGGAGCTGGACTCAGATGTGATCTTTGTTCACAAGCCTCTCCTGTTACTTTTACCTGATCTGTAGTTGGTGCTGGGGTTTAGTGTATACCAAGGGAAACTGAATCTCTGGACTGACCATGTGATAGCCAGGCTCTGAGCCTCAACAGACTTGCAACTCCCACACTCTGGTTTATTGGACTTACCCCACTCAGCTAACATGGAGGTGAAGAAGGTCAACCACCACACCAGGGAGCCAAGAGTGCCTACAACTGAAAGCAGGAGAACTGCATCCAGCATCCATGTGGAATCTAAGCCCTCTCTTGATATAGATGTAGAGTGGACACAACCATTTCAGGGTCCACAGGATGGAGGAATAGAGTATGAGAGTGGACTTACTGATACTCTATTCATGAACTATTGTGTATAGTAATTGAAGAAAATGTGGCATTGGTGTAGAGAAAGTGGCCATGGTGGTTGCTGGGGGTAGGGAGTGAGAGGAAGAGATGTGATGTGGGGGCATTTTCAGGGGTTGGAGTTGTCCTGGGTGGTGCTGCGGGGACAGTTACCAGACATTTTATGTCCTCCCATGGCTCAGTGGGTGGACTGTGGGAGAGTGTGGGCTATGGTGCAGACCATTGACCATGAGGCGCAGCGGTGCTCAGAGGTATATTCACCAAGTGCAATGAATGTCTCATGATGATGGAGGAGGTTGTTGTTATGGGGGGAGGAGTGGGGTGAGGGGGTGGGGGTGTGTATGGGGACCTCATTTTTTTAATGTAACTTTAAAAAAATAAATAGGCAAAAAAAATTCAATGATAAAAAAAAGAGTAAATTATTCCCTCACCAAAGTCTGTTGCCATGTGTTGTGTGTTGGAGCAAGATGGCTGCTGATGTCTGCAAGGATCCAGTCTTCCTCTTCCACTTAAGGCTCCGTTGTCCCAGCTTGTTCTTATATCAGCTGTAGGCTGGGATAAGTCCCATCTCTCTCGCCCAGGCCCAGCTGCAGATGTAGGCTATCAGGCTCGTTCTCTTCCCAGGGCCTTTGCAAAGCTCTTTACTTTTCCTGTGCATATATTTCCTGGGGCTCCAACATCAAAACTCCAACTCTCTCCTTTGCAGTGTCATTTTCTCCGTGAGTCTAGGACTCAACGTCCTACTCACTTGGCCAAATCAAAGCCCTAATTTTAATTTAATCAGGTAAAATTGAAACCTCTGAACTTTATACAATCAAATAGGAACACACCTAGAAGAACAGACCAGTATACAAACATAATGCAATAAACCTTTTTGGAATTAATAAATAATTTTAAATTGCTACATTTACTATCTGATTCTCCCACCTTGTCTTGTAAGTTTGTCTAAGTATGGACTTTAATTGTTCCGACTGGAAATGTTCTTTTTAAGTGAAATAGTGATTTTAGGATTCTCATGAAAATTAGCTCTTATTTCAATTTAACTATTTCATTGAGTAAGCCTAAAAGTCTCAAGTAAAATTCATTACTATAATGTTTTGCTGTGCTTCAACCATTATTCATTTGGTTCTCAAAATAGCTGTGTAGAGTAGCAGGTATCATTATCCTATTTTACAAACAAGAAAACTATAACTCACTTTTTAAAGCCTCCTTTTCTCCATAATCTCTTTAACCCTAATTTATGTTTTTCTCTTCTTAATTTTGAGTTGCTTCCTGTGTTTGTATAGAGTGGTGTGTAGGACTTTGCTGAACACATTCTCTAGGAAAACAAAACATTTTAACCCTAAATTCTTAACAATTTTTACATAGTCAATTTTAAATAATATACTAGTTTATCTTACTAAACTGCATGATTTAATTATTAATGTCATGACTTGTAGCTATCATTATGAATATTAGTTAATAAACTGTTATGAAACAGTATTGTAATTAGACTTTAAAGAGCTAACTAGGTCTCTGCTAGCCCTTCTAAAGATTTCCATGGAAAGCAGATGTGGCTCAAGCCATCGGGTTCCCATCTCCCATATAGGCGGTCCAGGGTTTGATACCTAGGGCCTCCTGGTGAAGGCAAGCTGGCCCATGTGGCGAGCTGGCCCATTTGGAGTGCTGGCCTATGGGGAGTACTGCCCCGCACAGGAGTGCTGGCCCACATGGAGAGCTGGCACAGCAAGATGATGCAACAAAAAGAGATACAGAGGAGAGATAATAAGAGACGCAGCAGACCAGGTAGCTGAGGTGGCACAAGAGAATGATCACCTCTGTCCCACTCCAGAAGTTCCCAGGATCGGTTCCTGGAGCTGCCCAATGGTAATACAAGTAGACACAGAAGAACACACAGCAAATGGACACAGACATTGGAGGAGGAGGGGAGAAATAAATAAATCTTTAAAAAAAAAGAATTCCTACTGGTTCTGTACTGTGTAGAGGATCATCTTATTTTATTATCTCATCTTCCATTCATATCCTTAAAGGTTATTGAGGTATATTGAGCCTATGCCTCTACATAGTTGACTCTAGATTGTTCTCGAGTTTCTTTTGTCATCTCTCTGATAATTAAACTTTTAGGACCTGCCAATAATTGTGTCTAAGACTAACCTGCTAACCACAATTCTATTGTTCTATTTCTGGTTATAACTTAGAGTAGAAATAAAAATTTCCAGCGAATATAAGAAAACAAATATTATGTGAAAAATTCACGTAGGGCAGTAAATGTTTACTACCTCCCAAGTCTGCGTCATCCCCCAGAGAGCACATGAAAAATGTATATACAACACCAGACTTGGAAGTACCAGGCGAAACCACTGGAAACATTATTTCAAAGTGATATGAAGAAACAAAGAGGCCATTGATTAGAATTTTACGGCATGCCTACTGGTGGTCTCAAGTGATTCACAGAAGCAGCTGCTTAATGGTTAAAATACAGGTAAAGCACTTTGGCAGAACTTGGGAAATCAAATATGTTTTGTTCCTACAATGTGTTACAGTATAGAAAAATTGTAAAAGTTTTTGTTTATTTCCAGCTAATTTTTAGGTTTTTGGCTTTCCTTTAAGATTTGAAGTTGCTAAATCTGACTGTCAAAGAAATGAAGTCATACTCCATTCGCTTTAATGCTGCTTTCTTTAGCATTTTGAATTTATTTTTACTAGATAAAGGGTCTTGACTTTAAAAGCCTCATTCTCTCTGGAGATATAAATCTATACAAGAAACAAATTATTTTAAAGGAAACATAAGATTAAGTGCTATAAGTCATAGAGACAGGAATGATATTGGAATTCAGAGAAGGCAGATATAAATACAGCCTAGAAAAGAACCGTAGACCTTGGGAACTGAAAATGGCCTTAGGATTTATCTATCTTATCAGCTTTCTACAACTGTATGTTCAAGTCCTGCAGATGTAAATTTTTATCACCCCACACTTTTTCCTCTGTTCCCTCTCTCCCTTGCCCTTTTTCTTCATTCTTGGGAATTGCAGGAAAAAAATTAGATAGCTTACCTCTCCATGGGATAGTTTGTATGGAGCTGCATTGAATTATTTTAGACACTGCATTTAACAAAATAGGACTCACAAGTTAAAATAACTTGGCCCAGTTTCTGAACTAGGATCCAGGTCTCCTGATTGTTACTCCAGTGTACTACCAAGTGCATTATACTACCATTCTAGTTGGAAAATGCTTTGTGTTTTAAGGACAAATAAGTTTCCCGTTCTACATTGCATAGTCAGGTCATTATATTTTCTATTAGCCTTTCCTCTTAAACATTTCTAATCCGGTTTCTTCATTTATTTTTATTGCTATCCCCTAATTTTCTACTTTACTTTTGGCACCCATGTTAAAATTGCACCCCAAATAAGATCTCAACCAGAGTAATACATTTTCATTTTCTTTTTATAATATAATACTATTATTCACTTAGCTAAATATTGTTAGTCATACTCGCAACCATAACTCAACTTTACTTATATTGTTGCTTAGATAAAAGCAACCTTTCACTCACCTTATACTATGTGTCAGAGCCTGACCTAAGCATTTTATAGTGCTGTCTCATTTTATCTACCCAGAAGTTTTAAAAGGTGAATATATAACCCCTATTATACAGATAGTGAAATTGAAGCTTAGAGTAGTAAATAACTTCACTAAAGTCAAAAGGGTAGAAATTGGAAGGCCTAGGGCTTGGCACTGGTCTGTGTGTGTCAGTCAGCTGCCTTTTTCATGATTGTTACCTCCCTATGGACAAGGAGAATATCTATTTGCTTACCATGTATACCTCTGGTGTTTTAACACAGAGTATAGTACTAAGAGTTCAACAGATATTTGTTAAATAAACATGATATATGGCCACCAAATATAACACTTGCTCCGTGTTTTCTTTGTATTATTTTTATGTCTCAATTTGTTCTTCAAGATATTATTTTAAAATGAATTGACTTCCTTTTTTCATTTTTAAATTTCTTTTGTCTTTTTTTTTTAAGATACATAGATCACAAAAAAATGTTACATTAAAAAATACAAGAGGTTCCCATATACCTCCCACCCCACCCCACTCCTCCCACATCAACAAATTCTTTCATCATTGTGGCATATTCATTGTATTTGGTGAATACATTTTGGAGCACTGCTGCACTGCATGGATTATAGTTTACATTGTAGTTTACACTCTCCCCCAGTCCATTCAGTGGGTTAGGGCAGGATATGTAATGTCCTGCATCAATCCCTGCATTATCATTCAGGACAACTCCAAGTCTTGAAAATGCCCCCACATCACACCTCTTCTCTTTTGAATGCAATTTATTACCTTTTAATATTGGCAAGTTTTAAGACTATTAAGCAGGTTTTAATTTTGTTACCGTCCTTAACCAAACAACAATAAATCTGATTTTCACGTGAGAGGCACAGATGTTTAATACAATATTTGTTAAACCACATGATTTGTCACAGTAGTTTTGTATGATGTTTCAAAGGGGTTGGCTGAATTCTTGTTACTTTTTTGTCATGATTATCTTGATTTCTAAATATCTATGTTTCCTTGGCTTATATTTTTCAGTTTAAAAAATTAAGCATACAGTTAATGGGCACAATTTTATTTGTATTGCTTTCTCATTTTTAGTTTTGGTAACTAACATGTTTTTTGTTTTTTGTTTTTTTTAAAGATTTATTTTTTTTATTTTTATTTAATTCCCCCCTCCCCCCCCCCCCCCCCCCCGGTTGTCTGTTCTCTGTGTCTATTTGCTGCGTCTTGTTTCTTTGTCCGCTTCTGTTGTCGTCAGCGGCACGGGAAGTTTGGGCAGCGCCATTCCTGGGCAGGCTGCACTTTCTTTCGCGCTGGGTGGCTCTCCTTAAGGGTGCACTCCTTGTGCGTGGGGCTACCCTACACGGGGGACACCCCTGCGTGGCGCGGCACTCCTTGCGCGCATCAGCACTGCGCTCCTTGCACGCATCAGCACTGCGCATGGGCCAGCTCCACACGGGTCAAGGAGGCCCGGGGTTTGAACCGGGGACCTCCCATGTGGTAGACGGACACCCTAACCACTGGGCCAAGTCCGTTTCCCACTAACCCGTTTTTAACACATTTAAATTCACTTTTTTCTTTCTGTGTATTATTATCTTCTGTATTTGTGGTAACATTATTATCAAAATACAGTATAGAAACCTAAATTTTAGACAAAATAAGTAGATAATTCTTAACCTAGTACTTCTGTGATCACAATATCAGTTAGACCATGTTGGATTAAAAATACAGAAATACTCCAGTAAAACCGGCGTAACAATGCCAGACTTGACCAACTCAGGAGGAACTCTAGAGAAAGGCTGTTCTGGATTTGAAATGTTTCTGTTGGCCTTCCTCTCGTTTCAAGACTGCTTACAGCTGTTCTAAGCATCATACCTTGCATGATAATTTCCAAGGCAGAAACAAGGAAAACCATATAAAAAGGGCCTTCTCCCTAAATCACCTGCTTCCTTTTCATGGAGTAAAATCTTTCCAAGAAGTATCCCCAACCAGCCTCCTTCTCTCTCACTGCCTAGTACTGGGTCACATGCTTATGTTTGAACCAGTTGCTAACAAAGGAGAATTAGATTGCCTTAATTGGCTTAGCCCAATCAGAATTTGTTAACTGGGTGGGTTTTAGCACCCTTCAAAATTGGAATTCTCTTATAAAGGAGAATGGACTGTTGCTCAGTAGGCAGCCAACAATGTCTGCCATAATTATTGAACTCTTTTAAGCAAATAAACAGCCACAAGAACAAATAGGGAATGTAACTCCGATAAGTGCAAATAAAAAAAATAAAGTAGAACCATGAAATATAAACTAAAGGGGTTTAACTTTGGTCACTTTTCTTCAAGAATTGATAATTAAGCTAATATATGAAGGAAGTTTTTTTTTTTTTTTTAAGATTTATTTATTTATTTAATTCCTCTTCCCCCCCCCCCCCGTTTGTCTGTTCTTGGTGTCTGTTTGCTGCGTCTTGTTTCTTTGTCCGCTTCTGTTGTCGTCAGCGGCACGGGAAGTGTGGGCGGCGCCATTCCTGGGCAGGCTGCTCTTTCTTTTCACGCTGGGCGGCTCTCCTCACGGGCGTACTCCTTGCGCGTGGGGCTCCCCCACGCGGGGGACACCCTTGCGTGGCAAGGCACTCCTTGCGCGCATCAGCACTGCGCATGGCCAGCTCCACACGGGTCAAGGAGGCCGGGGTTTGAACCGTGGACCTCCCATATGGTAGACGGACGCCCTAACCACTGGGCCAAAGTCCGTTTCCCTATGAAGGAAGTTTTATAAGTTAAATAGGCAAAGCGGTTAAGAGCTAATGGGGGGAGGGGGTAGAGAGAGAGCATTCCAAATAATGGAAGTAGCAATGCCTTTTTTCCCCATTTCTTATGATATCTTTTAAGGTTTATTTTATTTTTTATTTCTGTCCCTTTCCCCATGCCCCCAGTTGTCTGCTCTCTGTGTCCATTTGCAGTGTATTTTTCCATTTCCCCTTGTATTCTTGTCAGCAGCACCGGGAATCTGTGTCTCTTTTTGCTGCGGCATCTTGCTGTGTCAGCTCTCTGTGTGTGTGGTGCCACTCCTGGGCAGGCTAGACTTTTTCATGTGGGGCGGCTCTCCTTACAGGGTGCACTCCTTGCTCATGGGGCTCTCCTACATGGTGGGCACCCCAGCGTGGCATGGCACTCCTTGCACACATCAGCACTGCACATAGGCTAGCTCACCACACAGATCAGAAGGCCCTGGGTTTGAACGCTGGACCTCCCATGTGGTAGACAGATGCTCTATCAGTTGAGCCAAATTCCCTTCCTCTTATGATAACTTTTTTCCCCCTTTATTTGTAAAGAGGCTTTAGATTACATGAATGTTACATTGAAAATATAGGAGATTCCCGTATGCCCCATCTGCTTCGCCTCCCACACTTTTGCGCATTAACAGTGTCTTTCATTAGTGTGGTATATTTGTTATAATTAATGAACACATTGAAGCATTGCTACTAACCGTAGTCTATAGTTTACATTATGGTTTACATTTTGCACCACACAATTTTATAGGTTTTGACAATTAATGTTGGCTTTTATCTGGCATTTCAATGTCATGCAGAACAATTCCAGTGTCCCCAAAATGCCCCATGTCATACCTATTCTCCCTCTTCCTCCCCTCAGAAACTCTGGTGACCAGTGTTACAAGTTCTTCCATTACTAGAATAAAAATGTCTACTTTGGTTCATAGTTGCATTCCCTCCTTATGGTTGTTCTTTCCTTAGTCTTGAGGATTCTAGGATGGTGAAGCCCTCTCTGCTTTCTACTGAGAGGGGGCTTAAGATCCCATGGGGCAGATAGATGGAAATATCTTGCTTGCAATTGTAGACACATTGTCCTTCATCATACTTTTATTAGTTGTCCTGGGTGAATCTGATGAACTGCAGAGTAAGTGTTTGCTGCAACCCTGCTGAGAGACAGGCTCAACCAGCATATGAACAGTCAGAAGATTTAAGTCTCTGGGACATATATTTAATGGGTACAGTGCTAATTATAGGTTCAAATAAAAGGGGCAGAAGAACTATGTGTAGGAAAATTATTAATGAATCTAAATCTGATACATTGGGGAGATAGATTATCATATATTCCAAGGCTACCAATGGGGTGCCAACTTCCTGGGGTTGTTTGCCCTCCCTGTAGTATCTAGATGCTTCTAGAGCACTTAGGAGCACCCCTGCTTGAGATACTGCTTACTGTGGTAGTCAGTGAGATTCTCCTGAGATGTGCATAAATGTAATTTCCGGAATGACCTCCCAACTCATTTTGAAATCTCTTAGCCATAAAAGTTCATTTGTATTTAATATTTCCCCCTTTTTGGTTTTGATCTTTTTCCACATGCGTTGCTAGTTGGCACTTGCTAATAATCCCTTGGTGCCAGGGAGGCTCATCCTTGGGAGTCATGTCCCATACTAGGGGGAAGGTAGTGAATTTATATACTGAGTTTGACTTAAATAGAGAATGCGTAAGTTTTTATGTAAGGAGGATGTTGTATTTCTGGAACTAAAAGAAGGCATATAAATATTCATTGCTTTTATTACTAGTTTCTGGTTTGAAGGTTTTTAAAAAATATTTTTTAAATTAATAAATCACAAGGAATGAAGGATTTATATTAACTTCTAAGGGTAGGAGAAACTCTTAGACTTGTAAGTAGGACCCTGAAATAGTGGAATTTCTGAAAATTTTATATGTCTTAAGGAGTCAACAGGACAGATTATTTGAATTGGATTGTTCTAGGAAAGTCTTGGTATGGGGTTACCATATATAATGCACTTACAGGCAAAATTCAGTCTGTCTCTCCTGCTCCCTTCCTCTATTAATTTTCTGCAGCTAGAATCTTTAGTTGACATCAGTTAAAAATAATAACAATGCCCTTATTCTTCTACATGTTGTCTGAAACCTTTTTGAACACTAATTTCACTTACCTGTAGTTCATACTTATACAATTCCCATTTCTAAATTTTTCATATAATTGAGCAACGAACAAAAAACAATGTTCTCTGAGTTTTTGTGGGTCCCCAAGAGAGATAATAAAATAAGGTAAAATAAAGAGAACCCCTGACTTCAGTACACATAGAACTTTTATGGACGTAGGAATTTTTCCCTGTAAAGAGAAAAAATAGTTTTATACATTTTTCCAGGACTGTACAACTCTAACCAATGATTAAAACTTCCCTCTTTTGAAAAGCTGAAACTCTATTATAAAATGAATTCATATATTACAGATTTTAGTTATTTAAAAAGTATCAGTGATACTTGAATTCTACTAATATCTACATTTGCTGGTTTTAAAAATTCATATAAACTTCACTTTGAGGTTAAAAATTTAGAAGTTTTCATTTAAGTCTTTATAAAAAATCTGGCAATGTTGCTCTTATAGAAAGAATACTGGCTCAACTGTTGTAACAAAATCTCCAAAATAATAGTGACTTAAATAAAATAACAGTTTAGAAGTGTTAGGGTGGCTTCAAAAGCTCCTTCTAATTTACTGCTTTTTTATTCTTCATATCAGGTTCTCTGTGATGACCTAAGATGAGATTTAAGAGTCAGCTCCTAGAATCACATCCACATTCCAGCCTGGGGGAGCAAAGAGGAGAAGGGGAAGGATATCATCCTTCCTTTTAATGTCATAACTCATATGTTACATACATTACTGCTTCTCACACCTTTTGGCAAGGATTAGGCACATGCTACAAAATAGGTGGAAGATATTGTGGAAATATTCTCTTACCTAGGCAGCCATATGCCTGGCTAAAACTCAGAGATTCTGGTTCTAACTAAAAAAGAGGAGAATGGATTTTGGAAGACAGTCTCTACCATATTCACCACCTTTTGGCCATTGCTAAAAGAAAACGCTGAACAGTTTTAAGCTTAGATATAAATATGTAATCAAGGGGTAAAATGAGTGTCTGCAGATTTATGCATCTTACAGCCTGTTTTATGCATCTTTGTATTTTACCATCTAGCACAGTGAAACAACTGAAAGTAAGCGCTCAAGAAATGAATTTGAAATGACTAAATGGACATCCATCTTAGCTTTTCTTATATAATATGTTTTATTATATCTTTGTGTTTTCTTTTTTAAAAACACTTGCCATTTGTTTTTTCCTATCTCTATTTTATGTACTTTCCCAAGGAGGAATTATGATTAGAGATGATAAAAGACCACAGAACAATAAAGGAGTAATTTGTGCCACTTTGTGTGTGTGTGTGTGTGTATTTGTAAAATCTGATAGAAGTCTGAATTAATTTATACCATAGAACCAATTTTGCCTCATTCCAAATTGACAGTTTTAACTTCTCTTGTTATGGTTTTAATTTTTAATAGAATAGCTTTATTCTTTTGAAGTTTCAGTGCTATTTCTAAGAATTCTGAAAGTATTTTTAAACTAATACCTGAGTTCATTAATTGATTTGTGAAAATGTTTCCTCTGTACTTAATGTGTATATCTATTGACCATCTACTCTTGGAACAGATAATATGTCCAAAGAATAGGAGTTTTCAGGTGTGATTTTTCAGATCTCAAAACACATTTTATAGAGTTTTTGGTCATTGTGTTTTATTTTTGGCCTTCTGTTAGCTTATGGATTTATTCGTTCATTAATTAATTCCCACTACAATTTTTCAGTGATTCCTAAGTGCCAGGTGCTATGCTACGTACTGGGAATACAAAGATGGATGAGATCCAGTCTGTTTTTTAGTGGCTTTAGTGTTGTTGCCACACAGTGTGGGTAGTTCTGCCTAGCTCCACATGGTGGAGTGACCCAGGGAGAGAAAGCAGCTTTGTAAGGCAAAGGTGGGGTGAGCAGGATGCTGATGTGATTGAGGAGAGTCTAGAGAGTGAAAGTTTGTCCATGATGAGCTGGAAGAAGGGCACTCGAGATGGAAAGTGTAGGACATAGGCTGTGAAATAATATGGCAATAGTTCGATTTGGTGGAAGTGAAGGTTATGGACAGTTTAGAGATGGAGCTGAAGGCCACTGATAACCTTAGCAAGGACATGTTATAGTGGTTGAAGGAGTCAGTATGTTGGGACATAAAGTATAGCTTATCCTTTCAGTAAGCTTGATTATAAAGCCAGGAATAAAAGAGGATAAAAGGTTCAGGGCACAGATTTGAAACAGAGTTTTTGTTTAATTCTTGAGTACTAATATGCTGGAGCCAAGAGGACCCATGAAGACTCAGATGATGAAGACACTGGAGAGTGGAGTAATTGATACAGCCTAGTTTCAGGGGAAATGAGAGAATGCATTTTAAGACATATGTGAACTTTGACAGAAGGAAGAATACTCTTGGCTTTCCTGAGGTAAGGAAATGAAGAAATGTTTGGATGCAGAAGTTTCCCTCAGTTGGCATTTGTTAAACAGAAACACACACTATTTAGGTGCTCTGGCTACAGAAGTTAATACAGCATTGCTGAAGTCTACTGAGGAAGCTAGATAAGTAAACCAGCTGGATATAAAGCATGTTAAGTATCATTTATAGTGAGACTCCAGAATGGCAGAAAAACAGAGGAGAGCATGAGACAAGTCTTTTCAGAATAGGAGAGAGGAAAAAAAGTGAAAATGGGTTTGTACCTGGAATAGGAGGCATAGACTTCTAAGAGAAGGACTAAAGTGAGGACGCTGGTGGGGCCAGGGCTTGGGAAAAATGTAGACCTGGGTAATCACTGTGGCTGTTGATAACATTGATTGCAATAATAGCTTTCTTAAAAAATAATTGTTGACTTTAAGCATCAGATGAATATTTATTTGGTATTACTTGAGAAATTATTTTTTTATGATCATCTTTTCTTCTTGCTTTTCTTTTTTTCTTTCCTTTGATGACTTCTCTTGAAGCTAATTTAGGTGAAGAAAGCCACTGCTTCCAAAAGTGCTTTGTATTCTGGCATAATTTCAAAGAAACTTCTTTTCCCACTTAGTTAACTAAATTTCTACAGGGGAAAAAAACCCCAAAAACAAAAAACAAAACAAAAAAACCCTTCTCTGTCAATGTAACATCCTTTAACAAGACTCCTGCTGGTCGGTTCTTGTATCTTGCTGTGGCAGCTGTGAACATATATACTATTGATTGCTAATGTGTGATATAAATCCGACTGGAACATGCTCACTAATTGGTTTGAGAGCTAGATATAGACAATGCTGTCTTATAGTAGTTTGTGTAGATAGGCCTAGTCATAGGGTTAATTCTGCTTGACAGCACATCAGCAGCATCTTGAGAGTAATTACCCAAAAGAAGTTTTCCCACAGCTGAATTGAGACCTTCAAAGGCTTCTGAATTTGCAACCAGTATTAACCTATATCTGAATGTTCCCTAATGTTCCCACAAGGGCTTAGATTTTTTTCCCCCTTCTTGTTAAATGTGTGGAGTTATGAGGTTCATTTGCTCTGTGCTAAGAACTTAGTGAAAAATTACTTGGTATTGATAAACTGAAAATCTTTAATAACAAGTAAAGAGGATAATTATAAATTTGTTTTTATTGCTTTATTATATTATTGAACAAGTTAATCTGAAGAGAGCAGGTGCTTTTGGTTTTTATATAATTTATCCAAAAAAAGAAAAAAGCAAAAAAGTTAGTATCTTTTCCATACTGTGCTCTCTGTATGGATCTCTGTATGTTTAGGAAACCTTGGTTAGTACTATGCTTTTAAAATGGTCAAAATAAATATGTATTTATATTGCAGAAAGCTATTTTACTTATTGATCAATGTACTGAAATCTATAAATATTACGTATTTCCACCCAAAAAATAACTGTTGATCTTTTACAAACAATTTTTATATTGTAAAAAATTTCTTTCTCTTTTCAGGTCAGAAACCAAATTTGACTCTGGTTCAGGTATGTTTACATGAATAATGTTATTCTGAGTATATTTTACTTACATTATTCTCTGAGGAGTAATTCATCAGATTGAGAACCATTTTGATTTTAAACAGACTGGGAAGTTTCTTTTCAAAACATGAGCCCCACCTGAAAGCAGGACTCTTGCTGCTTTGAATCATAACTTGAGATGTACACTTTGGGATTCTTGCTGGTTCTGCAATAGGCATTAAATTCTCTGTATCTGCAGAGTTTCAACAGAGATGGGGTTTTATATACTTATTGCTCAAAATAGAATATTTTTCTCAGTGGACAAAACATCCTGAATAATTTGAAGATTTTCTGTAAGTGATTGGTCATCAAATATGGGTGACACAGATGCATTTAATCCAGCATACCATAAAGAATTTCTGCCAGTAGATATAGAAATTTGTCTATGTCTTATTAATTTTTAATTTTTTGTTGTTGTTGAGAGGGATGGAAAATTAAGTTCACTTTAAGCCGTTATTTTGTATCTATCAGGTAAAATTTCTATTCTCACGAGCAGTGGCATATCAGCTTCATTAGATGTTTTGTTCTTGTTAAGCATGAATGTAACCATATAATCCTCGGATTTGCTGGGATTTTTGTGCTTCAGGGTTTCTAATAGTGTTTACAATTAAATCACAAAAATTGTCTCAGGTTAGGTACAAAAAATAATGTACTTTGTGAACTTTCAATAGATACATAGACATAAATTTTTAATTTCAGGAGAAATAAATTTCAGCAAAATAGAACTTGTTGAATTTTAAAAAATCCATCCCTATTCTGGCTTCAGTTCCACTATATTTTGAGGTAAAAAAAAGGTTTTTGCTTATTATATTCACAAAGGAACCAAGTGATATGTGTATTCGTTTGGATAGTGGTCTTAAGGAGCCATCATGCTTTTCCTTCTTCATCCTAAGCTTCATCTTTCTTTTATTGAACAACTTTATGAATTTCTCTACCCTAGTGAGACTTTTTAAATGTGAAATCTATTCAAGTTAACTCTGTCACCTAAATTTGAGCACCGTAGTTCCAGAAATCTTTCCATTCTCTGTGTTCTTGGGCTTCTTAATCACATGTGCCAGTGATAAGTATTTCTAACAATATTGATTATTTGGAGACTAAAGGCATGGTGTATTGTATCAACCATTTAATTCTCTGAGTCACAGAAGGTGACTTAAAATAGGGCAATAAATCTTTTTCATATTTTTACTGGTTAAAAATCTTTAAGTATAATAAAAATAAATGAATGCTCTATTCCTCTTAAAACTGATGGAGAATGGATTTTTACATAAAAATTGTAAGTCTTTGTTTTTATCATTGCCAGTTGATCACCAAATATTTGAGAACATACTTTATTATGATCTGATATGTACTTAAATCTCTAAATATCAAGCCAGAAACTGGTCTTAGGGCACGGGATCTGGAACATAGCTTTTAAAAATAAAAAAGCCCACTAAGTTCATTTTTAAAGCAAAACCTGGAAATAGCATATAAAACTGAAATATTAGGCAGCCATTGTCAAAGTTAGATAACTTATGTTAAATTTTCAAATCTAAATTAAAGTATGCTGTTAAATTCCTGTACTGAGGGTTAGTATTTATCATGAAAATAGTTAAAACATCTGTACAGGCACACATCTTTCACTCTTGTGATCAAAGATTTTATCCATGACTCTTAGTTTTTCCTTTTCCTATTTTTAAAAAATGTCTGTCATGGACAACATCTGCCTATCTTTGAAAACTACAGATTCAGAGTTCTGTACTCTGAGAAAGTCTTATGGAGAATATTGATTAAAAGTTTATTTATTCTTTTAATTTTGAATTTAAATATGTTATGGAAAGAATTCAAATGGTTTCAAATTAAGAAACAGGTAATTATTTTTCTTTAAGCTCTTTTAGCTTACTAGTGAATGAGGGAATCATGACAAAGAAAGCAAGAAATTTATTTTTTGACATTCTATATCTTGCAAATTTTGGTTAGAAATAAAGTAGCATATTGGAACTGTTAAATGTATGATTCTAATAGGTTTGGATTCCATATTGCTCATCAAATACAGAAAGTAAACCAGCTCTGTTTAATGTTGTGTAGAATTGTAATAGTGTTCCTGACAATGTAAGATATTTAAATAAAGGAAGACACTAATCTTAATAAGGAAAAAAACCTTTAAAAATAAATACTATAGTTGATGACTTACAATAAAGGAAAATTTCGAACTCAATATATATATATGTATATAAGTATATAAGCTTTATTTTTCAAAGAAATTACCCAATTTATTTTTCAAAGAAACTACCAAATTCATGCAGAGCTTATTATACATTTATAGTTTTTATCGATGAATTTCAGACTCTGGAGTAATATTCAGAAGGAAAATTTGCATTGTTAGCACATGATAAAAATTTCAGGTGTTGAATACATACCAAAATGACCAACCTATAAAGTGATTTAAATATTTTTTTGTATCAATTTTTGTATCAATTTTCTCTACAAAAGCAAATCCACTAACAACCTCCTTGTGCTTTTCTTTTTTTTTTTTTTTTAACTTCTATGATGAAAACGTTCAAATATACAAAAACATAGAGGGATTAGTATAAAGAGCACCTATATATCCAGCATCTAGATTTTAATTGTGTTAACAGCTTACCGTATTTGTATCACCTTTCTTTTTCTCCTTGAAGTATTTTAAAGTAAAATATATACATTTCATGTAATTTTCTAAAACCAGAAAATTATAGACTGTCTTGAATTATTGAAAGGGATCAATCAATTTTTTGAAGTTTCATCTATCTTAGAAATTTGGGTCACATACACATTTTTATGGAAAGGATTGTGGCATCACCATGTCCACATTCAGTTAAAGAGACTTTCAAAGTTCTATTTGTGATGAATTGTGTTCAAACTGAAGGTAAAGGCACTGGATTGATTCTGTTCTAAGAACCTTAGGAATGTTCTGTCCTCAAGATTCATTTAGTTAAAACTTCAGTTGCTTTCTAGTCTTGTTCTCTATGTATTGAGTTATATACATTGATTAAAAACCTTTTCAGTTGGTTTATAACTCAATCACCAATTACATGGCTTTGACATTTCTTTCTAAAGGAGTTTTAAGGGTTCCACTTTAATTCTGTTTCTGAGTTGCTTGCCTAGGATCATGTAGAGTTGGTGATTTTACTAATAGAGTAAAACAGACTTTCTTTTATGTTCAGAAGTAGCAAAAAGCTGTGCTCTTCTCTCCACCTCATAAGAAGGAACGAGGAATGCTTTGGAGGAAGCAGAGCATTGAGTTTAATGTAGTGATTAAACATGAAAGCCATATATCAAATCTCAGGAGAAACATGCTTTTGAAAGAAGCAGAGAACTGTGAAGCATATTGCGTGATAGGCTATGTAAACAGAGCCCTGGAGGTCAATGTGTGGATGCAAACCAATTAAATAACATACTGGCTTTGCTTTCTATCATCTGGATGGGGTGGATCACAAGTTAACAAGCACAGGGTTGAAATATAAACTTTGCTTGAATAAACTGGGCACCTTTGGAAGCTTCGTTAACTCTTTCAATCTACTTTTTTTTTTTTTTTTTTAATAACAAGGCCCCTAGGAAGTTAAAAAAGAAAATCCACAGTATATGCTCTCCTGGTCCTTCTCTACATATCCATCAGGAAAGATGAGTAGAATGGAAGAGAAAGCAGAAGATGAACTGCTGAAAAGACCCAGAATTGGCTGGGTAGTCAAATTTAAAGAATGTCCATATGACTTTCAAAAACAAACTTTTGCTGAATTACTGAAAACATGTTTTTACTCTTCTCATGAATTTCTAGGTATAAGACTAAGATACAGCTGCAATTTAGTAGTTCACTGATATTACATTAGGACATCATTATTTCTCTTCTATTATAATTAAATGGCTTTCTAACCAAGAAGAACTTGAAGCTTATAAATTAATAATTGTAAGTTAAAGACTACCTATAGCCTAATTCTGCAGTCCTATCCTTCTCAGGTAATGTTTGGGTGAGAAAATGAAATGCCAAGTTAAATTATATAGTTTCATGGTCCATAAACATTAAAAACAAAGGTTTTTTTTTTTTTTTTCTTCCTATAGAGTCATGTTGGTTGAGAATGTGAATAAGCTTATGTTTAGTGCTTGTTGATTCTGGGCTGCTTGGAATAGCTAAACTAAGGAAATGGGCTCATAGAACACAGCAATGCAAAGGTATAAGGTTTCATGAAAGGAAATTATGGAGGATTAAGAAATCTAATGAGCATGCTTTAGTGTGGAGAGTGGCAGAGGGAGCTTACTATTAAAGTGTAGAAGGTTAGGAGATCCTAAAAGACACGGTAATAAGAGGTACAACAGAATATAATTATCCTGAAGAGAAAAAAGAAAAACAAAAGAACTCCACAGAACAAAAAGCAGCTAGTGTCACTTTTAAAATCTTTAGTTAAAAAGAAATCCACACCAGGATAAGGAAATCAAAGAATATAATCAGTTAAAGCTTGAGGCAAAAATGTAAGGGCAGTGAAAAACTGAGTGGGCTGTAAGAGTAGTCACTAAGTTGAAAGGAAATGAGGAATTTGAATACACGAGAACTAGAGTTTTAAAAACTTACTAATAAATGAGATAATTTGCCTGACATGGTAAAACTTTCTCAGGAAATTTTAATAAGGAAAATATTTTTAGATCTTATAAGTATGAGAATATGTTGATAACACTTTTTACCCTCTACAATTCAATTGCATCTTTTAAAACTTTGGAAGGTCTCAGAACAGTGAAGAGCAAGGAAACGAAATATAAGTCTTTATAAGAATATTGAAACCTGTATTGAGGCATCACTCATTAATAGAAACCAGGAAAATATTGACTGTTCATTCCTTCATTTATTCAGAATACATTATTGGGTATTTTGTATGCCAGATGCTGAAGTTATAGCTGTGAATAAGATAAGTACAGTTGCTTCTCATGGAATTTAGGCCTAATAGCTTTAATTTAGATCCTGATGGAAAATTAAAGAACTCCTGATATTTAAACATAAGCTGATATATTTTAGGTTTTCACAATTTTGTCCTTTATTTTATTTAAACCATGCCATTTTGTTAGCCATTTTCACTTTTAAGAGAATAGCCTAATAATGTAAATGATTAGTGTATAGTTTTTCTGTAGCTTTTAATAAAGAGTGACATTTTGCATTTGATTATCATTAAAGGAAGATAGCTTAGAAGAGAACCATGATGTGTTTATAAGTGTTGCTCCCTTCTTCCCTTTTTCAGTTTGTTTTTTACAGGAGTCTATCCAAGGTTGGCCTGAAAAAGCAGATAGCCTTCGTAATAATAATTTTACTAGATCGTGTAGTAACAAGTAGAAACATAGCCCTTCACCTCCTTTTATAAACTAACCTAAGGACCAGGAAGCAATTTGGCATAGTGGCTAACAAGAGGTTTTTGGTCAAACAGACTCAAGTGAAGCCTCTCCTTACTTATAACAGTTTTCAGCTGGTTCTTATGTGCACCATTGTCACTACTTAAATTTTTCTTTTCTCTTTTTCTTATTTAGAATTATAGTATTTAAAGCTATGACTTTCCTTCATTATATCTTTAGTTGAATCCTAGAGTTTTAATATTGTATTTTCAAAAAATTATTAGCATTTTAGTTTTGTTTTTAAATTTTTTTTTTTTTAAATAGGTTTTTTTTTAAAAAAGATTTATTTATTTCTCTCCCCTGCACGACTCCCCCCCCCCCACCCCGGGTGTCAGTTTTCTGTGTCTGTTTTCTGCGTCGTCGTCTTTGTCCGCTTCTGTTGTTGTCAGTGGCACGGGAATCTGTGTTTCTTTTTGTTGCATCATCTTGTTGTGTCAGCTCTCCGTGTGTGCAGCGCCATTCTTAGGCAGGCTGCACTTTTCTTTCATGCTGGGCAGCATCCCTTACGGGGCGCACTCCTTGTGCATGGGGCTCCCCTACGCGGGGGACACCCCTGTGTGGCAGGGCACTCCTTGAGTGCATCAGCACTGCGCATGAGCCAGCTCCACACGGGTCAGGGAGGCCTGGGGTTTGAACCGCAGACCTCTCATATGGTAGATGGACGCCCTAATCACTGGGCCAAGTTCACTTCCCTTAAAATTTATTTTATTTATTTAATTCTCCCCACCCTTTCATTGTTTGCACTTGCCATGTCTGCTTGTTTTCTTTGTTTCTTTAGGAGGCTCCTTGAACTGAACCTGGGACCTCTGATGTGGAAGGGAGGTGCCCAATCACTTAAGCCACCTCCATTCCCTGTTTTGTTGTGTCTCTCACCACGTTCTTCCTCTTGTGTCTCCCGTTGTGTCATCCTCCTGCATCCGCTCACTGTCTTGCCCATCTTCTCTAGAAGGCACTGGAAACCTCTAGAGGCCCCCTGCTTTTTTGTTGTGTGTTTCATCATGTGTTTCTTCTGTGTCTCTTGTCACATCAACTTGCTGTGTTAGCTTACTGCTCCTGCCTGTCATGCCAGCCTGCAGTCTTCTCTAGGAGGCACCAGGAACCAAACCATGGACTTCCCATGTGGTAGGTGGGAGCTCAATTGCTTGAGTCACATCCACTTCCCTTTAATATTGTATTTTAAGTAATGGTAGTTCTTATTTTCTTTTGGACACAGCAACTCTTTAGGAAAGTGTTTTTAAATTTCTAAATTTTCTTCATTCTATTTTTGTAATTTTCATTGTCATCATTTGGCGGTCAAAGAATGTGACCTGTAATGTATGTACTTTTTGGTAAGTACGTATTAAAGTTTTATTTTTGAACTACATATTTAATTTTTGTAATTTTTCTGTGGGTGATTTGAAAAGTATATTCTCTGCAGGGTGAAGTGTTTGGTGCACATTTCTTAGATCGACCTGTTTTGTGATAACATATTTTCTATATATCGGTATTTATTTGGTTTCTATTTTATCTGACAAAGATTTTGAGAAGAATAACGGTCTAGTATTTGATGCTTTTTACCTGAATTCTACTTCTTTAGCTATCATCATCTGTGTGGTCAGCATCACTTACTCCATATATTTTGGTGCCAGCCAGTTTGCTTGGGTCATGCATTGCACTTCTTGTAGAGAGCATTATTCCATAACAGTGCGCTTGGAAATGAAGGCTGCTCTAAATAGGAAACCTGTTATCCAAATTCGTATGTGAAGCAAAAAGTTGTTTTACCACTTGCAAATATCAGTGCTCTTCTCTTCTTTGTTCCTGCCCATATAGCTGGTGAGAAAAGAGACTTTGTATTCTTATATTGCACGAACCTTTATTTTTCAAAAACACTTAGGATCCTTACTCACTTCTTCACTGGCAAGATTATAATTATTTTTTAAGTGTCAACTCAACTGTTGGCCCCTCTCAATTAAATATATCTTGACACCTTCCTAGCCATCAATCATTCTTTCCTTTCTGCAAACATGGGTCTTGTATGTAAATTTGCTATAATACTTATCATCTGCTGTAATTATTTGTGTGGCTATATTTTCTTTTTCTCCAAGTCTGTGAGTTTCTTGTTTTATTCACCTTTATAGCACTGATTATATCTGGTAGGGAATAAGTTATCAATAAATAAATGTTCCATGAAGTAGGAGATCCTTGTTCTCTTCTTCAATTGTGGTAGAAATGCTTAACTAATGACCAAAGATTCAGTCCCCTCCCCCTTTACCAGTGTAGCATTATTTCTGGGAAGTGGTAATTTGACTAGAGATTATAATTTCCAACACTTTTGTGGGGGCATATGACTAATTCGTCCCATAGGATGTTTGACATTTCTGGGCTGATGGGGCTTAAGTGTCCATTGTGCTGTCTCCACATCTTTTTTCCTCTTCTGAGGTTATTTCAGAGGTATATGTTGAAGATAATAGCATCACAGTATGGAAAGATTTTAGAATCCTGAGTCATACTTGGAGGAGATGCACTCATACAGCCTTTTATCTATGACCATCTTCATTGCACTTTGTATAGGGGGGAATAAACTTTTGTTGTGATACGCCACTGAGATTTTGCTATTATATATTATAGCAGTTAGTGTTATTAATATTTACCTTGACTAGTATATCTTAGTAACTGGAATACTTTCTGTCAACCAGTTGGCACTCACTAGATATTTGTTGGATAAATGATTACATGAATGGCTAAGAATTACATTATCTTAACTTGAAGATGATCCTTTAAACTAAGGCTCATACAAATATAATACTCTCTTCTGTATAATCATCAGATCTACCAATTAGCTAGTGTCACAATAATGCTTTATAACAGGCCATTTCAAAACTCAATGACTTAAAACAACTATTATTTATTCATACTCACATATCAATGATTTGGTTGGGAGTTGGTTGACACAGGCTAGTTGCAGGTTGAGTACATGACTGCTCCACATGTCTGTCATTGATGATAGAGGACAAGACGACAAGCCCAACTATGCAAGCACATTTCAAGCCTCTGTTTTCGTTTAAGTCTGCTAATATCCCATTGACCAAGGAAGTCACATGCCCAAGCTCTAAGTAAAGAATAGGAAGCAGCTCTTTGTTCTTCCACTGAACATGCAGTATTCTTTCTTCCCTCTAGTGAGAAGAACTGTCAGCTCACATGGTAAAGAGTGAGGATACAGGTAGGGGTGAAGAATAGGAGCCAATAATGGAGTCTACCACATTGGAACATCATGTACTTTGATAAATTATTTAGTAAAAATATAGAGAGAGTTAGACTGATTGTATTTTTTAAGTCAGTTCAATTCCTTCTTTATAATCTCATTATTTGAGAGCCTAACTTCAATAGGATATTAATAAATATATAAGGATTAAAATATTTGTATAATGATTTACCATGTAAAAAGCATTTTCAGAGAAAGCTAGTGGGTAATCTAGGAAGCTAGTGGATAATATGTAATACATAGTGAACTCAGTGGGGATGAGGATTGCTAATAGTACAACTACAATGATGTTCTTCTGTGATGTACAATGAATGTATGTTATTAAAAGGTGTTAAGAATATGGTGATACATGGGAAAAATACAACTAAGGTAACTTATGGACTGTAGTTAACAGTAATATTGTAATATTTTTGTACCAATGGCAAAAAAGGTACTATATCAATGCTAAGGTTCAACAATAGGGGAGTATAGGGGAGTATGGGATTTTTTTCTTTTTGGAGTAATGAAAATATTCTAAAATTGACTGAGGTGATTACAGCATAGTTTTATGATGAAACTGAGAGCCATTGAGTGTATACTTCAGATGGATTTTGCAAGGCATGGGACTGTAAAACACAGTGAATTCCATGATGGACAATGGACTGTGATTAACAGTGCAAGTATGAAAACGTTCTCTCATGAACTATAAGAAAATACAGTACTAATACATGTTAATACGATGGCTTATGGGAAAAATATACCAAATGTAAGCTGTGGACTATAGTTAGTAGTAATATTTTTATGTTCTTTCATCATTTGTAACAAACGTTCCACAACAATGCAAGGTGTTGGTGATGGGGTGATATATAGGAATCTTGTATGTTATGCTTGATTTTTCTGTAAACTTACAACTTCTGTATTAAAAATAACCCTTTCAGAAGCATTATCAACTTTGGGACTTTTAGGAATCATGGAGATATTTTTACCAGTGAAGAAATTGAGATACAGAAGGGTTAAGTGACTTGCTTAAGGCCACATAGCCTAGTAAATGGCCAAGCTGGGATTGGACTTCAGATCTCCAGGTTCCAAAGATTGTGTTCTTCTTATTAGATAATGAGATAAATGCACTGCAGTTATTTTAATGAGCAAATTTCATTTTTATTTTCATTTTTCTATTAGGTTTTTATTTTTTTAATTATATTTAGCAACTGTTATTCACTAGAAATTATAAAATTTATTTCTTTATTTCTCAAATGAACCATAATGATATGATTATAATCATACATTGAACATAAATAGTGTAGTATCGGATTTATAAATTTACAGTGTGGCCATTAATAGACCATTGACAAGTTACCCAAGAGGCATCAAAGGCAGCATTAATTGCTGGGTGAATTTTCAGTGTGCTAGGATCTGGCTTTAAACTTGCAGACTCAGAAATCTAGATGTTTTACTGTCTTTCAGGATGGGTTACTCAAATTGACAAACCCAAAAGACTGGTAAGTGAAGCTAGAATGTTAATGTATTTGTTTACAATGAGAAATAAAATTTTCACATAACCTAGAATACTTATACATCATCAGAACCTTTTTTCCCTGTAAGTAGTTAAGCTATATGAAGAAGCAAAATTATAATGCAGTAGTAACTCATCATTGATTTCCAGAATAAATCACCCATGTTGGGACTGAAATGCCCTTACTGTAGCATATTACCACCCTACAGGAAGACCTAAATGGAAGATCAAATTCTACCCAGAAGTTTGCTCTGTAGAGTATAGAATAAGAATAAAAGGAGGTAGATATATTGAGTGTTTAGTTTTATACGTTAAAAGAATAGTCTGTCTCAAAAAAAGGATTTTCCTGGAAAGTGAGACCTCATGTTACTTTAATTTCATTGGCTATAACTTTATCCACCCATATTCCATCCATCAGTCCATCCATCCATCTGCAGAATAGCCCTGCTGTTGGACCTGGAAAACATACGTCACGTCTATTGCCTAACACTGCTATGAAGTGCTTAGGTGCTGAGACCAGCTCAGCAATAGGTTTGCACAAAGGGAAGGCGATGCAGAAATGAAGAAATAATAGGACAGAAAGAAAGACACAAGAGAGAAATTAAAGATGGGACCAGGGGACTCAACAGCTTCTGGAACTGAGAGCCTCGACCCTAGTTTTCACATTGTATTTATTAGAAATTACAAAGCAGTACTTATCTATGTTTATTTTCAAGGCTGCTTGTTATTAAAGCCATGGCACAGCAATGTTAGGGAGCAGACCATAACAAAGTTCAAATGTCTCCACATGCAAACAATTTTCATGCTGACCAGACAGCGTTCGGTCTAGTCAAGGCTGGTGTTCCTAAGCCCACACTTCTTATCTGCATTGTGGAAACGTTTCCAACTTCAAGCCAGGTTCCCACATTCAAATTCAAGCTATTTTCCCACATCTCCCCCTTTTTTGTTTTTGCAAAGCAGTGAAGGCGATTTGACAATTTCTTGCTGCTTCATATCCTGGAGGGTTTGTAGCGTGCATCTGAGGACTAAATACATAAAAAAGACAGGAACAGATACTTAATATACCTCCTAGAAGACCCTCTCCCCAACTCTTAATCCATATCATAGGGTTCAGAGACCTTAATCCATCCACAATTCCTGTCATAATTTGTGAGGCAGGAAGCAATTGCAAATGAGCATGTTGAATGCTTGTTATTTGGCCTTGTAATTGAGAAATATCTAAGCTTAACTTGTTTTTATGACCACACAAATGATGTTTCACTGATTTCTAAGGAATATCACTGCTATTATATACATAGGGGTCACACAAAACCTAGATATATTCCAATCACATTGTAGGCATACTCCCATATTTACAGTTTGTAATTCTTTTCCCAAGCTCAAAACAGCATTTTATACATAATCTATAACTGCAGTAGATTATACAACAACAAACCATAAGACTTTCAATTAGCAGACATTTAATTAATAGACTTTGATTTCTCATGGGCTTAAGATTCCCAACCAGCAAGGCTATATAGCCCAGAACTCAATCAAAAATGGCCTCATTTTCCCTAGTTTATATAGTTTGAGGCATAGGCAGTGACAAATTATTGTTACTACGCCATTTTGGGCTGTGGGGCACCTGGAAGTTTATCTCATAATTTCAATGCCTTCGTTGGTCTTACTGTTAGCATCTTCCCTGGACCTGAAGCCACAACTCAGTACTGAATTTAAACTTAGTCCATTGTTGTGAGGATTCATTTCTAGTCAGGAAATAGTAGCTGTCTTGTTATAAGAGTCCCAATGCAGTGTCTGCAGCAATGAAAGCATACCTCATCCCTCCCAAGAGCAGGAGGGGTCCGATGTCACAGTCATTGAAATGAGTGTGAAAGACACTCATGGCTGAAGTTCATGAGCTGTTGGCAAGTAACAGGCAGCTGGAACTGCTGGGCTAGGCACCACAAGGTCTTGTACTCAAGATGTTCGTCTTCCCGGTGGACCCACTCTGCTTCTTCTCAGGTCTCAATGGTATGGCTCTGGATCTTCACGAAGGCATCTGCCTCAGCTGTCCTATGAGAGATGTTAGCGGAGTGGGCAGGGACATGATAGTTACCATTCACTGGTGACAGTCATCCCAGATGTTCTTCCACAGATCTCTCCCACAGAGGGTGACTCACAACAGTCTATTGTTTCTGTCTTGTTTTTAGTATTTGCAATCCACCCCCAGATAGGGATGGCAGTCTTCAGAGTGACCAAACACTATTGGGTTAAACCTTTTACTTTCAGCAGGGCTTCTTCTCCTGTACAAAATTTCTTTTTTATATTGTACTTTTGGCCCCTTCCAGAAATGTGACTAAAACCCAAGGGGTACTTGTTTAGTATACTGCTTTTGCCACAAACACCACCCAAAGCCAATATTGGTGCTGGCCACATCCAATTCACAGGCTAAGTCATTGTCCACCTTCTCCCTCCTTTTTTATTTTTTAAAGCAGTCTGCTGGAGTTCCTCCTACGCCCATGAAGGCCTTTCCTAATTAACACATACAGTGGTTTTAATATTGGAGCTAAGTGAGGAATGTAAGATTTTTAGTATTCCAACAATATTACAAACTACATTAACATGAGAAAATATTGTACTTTATCAATTACAGCAGAAGGTATAGTTTTGTCTTACCCAACCAAACAACATTTAAGAATTTGATAGAGCAGCAGGGACCTTGCAACTTGTCCCAATTGTTTGCCTATTTCAGGCTCTTAAGATAATATTGTCTCTGATGGTTCCTTTAATTCTGAAAAAAGGATTTCTGGTTAACCTAATGTCAATAGTAGGGTTTCAGCAATAGATTTTTTCTTCGCAGCCAGATTCTTTGCCATCAGGCCAGGGCAGATGGTTGGGCTATGCACACAGCCTTGGGAAGGCACTGCAAAAATCCATTCTTGGGTTTTCTACAGGTAGGAGAATGCAGGCTGGCTTGACTTGCTTAAGGAAATACTAAAGAAAGTCTTAGAAAGTTTTAAAACAAAGTGATAGTGACACAGTTGGATGTTAATTTCTTGCAACAAACTAGCAGTATTTGGGACTGCTACATACTACAATGATGTTAATTTATGGTAAGATGTTTCTGTGACACATACTATTAAATAATTACAATCGTGATTAACAACATTGTATTTTTGTCTCATATTATGCTGAAACATTGGTAAATATCCAGGAATTTTATATATTTTTTAAGTATTCATATGAACTTTTTATTCATATAACTTTACTTAACAGAGGGTTAAATAATCCTTTTAATTTTATAACACTTTTAAACACTTTCCATTCAACTTATAACAAAGGAACTTAACTTTTATTTTTTCAAGGTAAAAGAACAAATTTTTTGCAATAGTTTGAAATAAAAAGATATTTTTCAGGATCTGACTTTGAGAAAGCAGGTTTGAACATTATGTTCCTTTAAAAGTGGTGAGACTTGCTTCTTAAAAAACCAAGGAAGGGAAGCGGACTTGACCCAATGGATAGGGCATCCACCTACCACATGGGAGGTCCGTGGTTCAAACCCCAGGCCTCCTTTACCCATGTGGAGCTGGCCCATGCACAGTGCTGATGCGCGCAAGGAGTGCCCTGCCACACAGGGGTGTCCCCTGCATAGGGGAGCCCCATGTGCAAGGAGTGCACCCCATAAGGAATGCCACCCAGCATGAAAGAAAGTGCAGCCTGCCCAAGAATGGCGCCACAGACATGGAGAGCTGACACAACAAGATGATGCAACAAAAAGAAACACAGATTCCCAGTGCCACTGATAAGGATAGAAGTAGTCACAGAATAACACACAGTGAATGGACACAGAGAGTAGACAACTGGGATAAATACCTTAAAGTGGAATTACTAGGTAATATGGTGATTTTGGAATGATTTTAGGTTTACAGAAAAATTGCCAAGATAGTACAGAGGTTTCTCATATACCTCATCTCCTAGTTTCCCTTTTGTTAGCCTGTTATGTATTACTGGTACATTTTTCAAAACTAAGAAACCAACATTGGTACATTACTAGTAACCAAACTACAGATTTTATTTGAATTTTATTAGTGTTTTTCACTATTGTCCTTTTGCAGTGCTGGGATCCAATCCAGGGTACCACTTTGTGTTTAGCCATTGTGTCTTCTTAGTTTCATTTGTGGTCTATGACATTTTCTCAGTTTTTCATTGTTTTTCATGACCTTGACAGTTTTGAGAGTACTGCTTAGATATTTTGTAAAATGCCCCTCAATTTGATTTAATCTGATATTTTTCTCATGATTAAGCTGGACTTAGGTTTGGGGGAAGAATTAGGTTTTGGGGAAGAATCATAACAGAGGTGAGGTACCCTTCTCATCACACTATGCCAGGGGGTTCGCGATATCCATACAACTCTTTTCACTGGTGATATTAAACTGGGTCACCTGGTCAGGATATGTGCGGTAGGTTTGTTCACTCTAAATTTACTTTTCCCACTGTGATGGTAAAGAGTTATGTACTCCAGAAAAACGTGTTTTTAAACTTAATCCATTCCTGTGAGTGTGAACCCATTGTACATAGGACCGGTTGATGAGGTTACTGCAGTTAAGGTATGACTCAACTCAATCAATATAGGTGTTAATCATATTGCTGGAGTCATAAGCAAAATGAAGTGCAGGCAGAGGGGAGAAAGCCAGTGGAAGCAAGAAGCTGAAGTTTAATGGAATCTGTAGGAGAACTGAGAGGCCAGGAGAAACTGCTATGTGCATTGCCACATGACAGAGAGGCCCTGGATCAAGGGTCACTGATAGCCAGTCCCAGAATTCCAGTCTTCAGGAAGAAAGCATTGCCTTAATGATGCCTTCATTTGGACTTTTCTAGCCTCAAAACAATTTTTAAGCCTATACATTGTATGGATTTGCTTGAGTAGTCTCTTCAAAGAAACTAGAACAGATTTTGTTGCTGGCAGTGGGTTGTTGCTATTGCCACTTCAGGGGAAGTCAGAATTGGGAATGCAGTTATCTAGGCAGAGTGCTTGGAAAGTCCTTTTGTCTGTTGGTTTGGGTCCCTATGAACTTCATGCAAAGCTGACAAGGTTTTTGCAAACTTGTATGAGTGGAACCACTGCCAACCTGGACTAAAAGGGTCAGAGAAAGGACAAATTAAAGAAAAATGACTTCAATGGCAGAACCAGGTAAGCCACTGAGGTCTGGAATGAAGAGCTTTCCTTGGGTCAAGGGAAGAGGTCCACCCATCTGTATGATAAGTCTGGGTCTGACTCTTGGAGAGGGCGGACCTTGCATCTTATTGTTGAGAAAGAGTGCCGCCACCCTGATGCTTGGACAGTTAGAGTCAATCCTCTGGGTTTTGTGGAGAGTCTGTCCAGCACCCAAGTGCACTGAGAGGGTGGGGCCTGTGCTCCTAGGATTGCGGTGAACATGGCTGTCTTCCTGATTTGGAGAGAGTGGAGCCTTTACCCCAGTGTTTGGGGAGAGCAAGGCTGCTGCACAAACACTTGGGAGGGGTGGGCTGCTGCTCTGTCAAGCCCAGAAGACAAAACATCAGTCTATAGATGACTCTCAGATCTTGAAATATGATGGTTTCCCAATATGTTTGGGAACCATGATTCCTGTTTTTCTACCAATTTCTCCCTATTGAAATGGAAATGTCTAGCCTATCTCTGTCCCTCCGTTTTATATTGGAATTGAACTGGCTCTTGTGAATTGATATTCAGTTTGTTTTAAACCAGTAGCTGTATTTTTAATAGAGATCAAAATTAATATAATTCAATTAATTTAGTTCACTGTAATTTTATTAGGAAGTGAAACTAGTTATTTTATATTAGTAGTTGTTCATCAAGGGGAATGAATTGGGTGGTCATGGTCACCTTCTTGGGTAACAGTACTCAAATTATTTGATCATGTATGTTAATTGACGTATTTTGTTCATTCCTAAACAGAACAGTTGCAGGCTTAAATTTTTTAACATTTTATTGTAGTAAGAAAACATGAACAAGTATAAATGATTAAGTATGACTGATCGAGTTATCAATTATTTGCTATTAAAAATTTGCAATCAAAAATTATGAAACTGTTTTAACATGACAACATTGACTTTTTAGTTCATTTTATGTCTCAATTTATTGATCCTTTTATATTATAGAACTGTGCTATAGGAAAGAACATTTTACAAAAGCTTCTTTTGATTTTTCATTAATTTTCTTGGATAGCTTCAGAGAGGGACAAATTTAAAGTAAATTTTGTTTTATGGTTGCCTAGTCTCTTAGTGACTCTTTATTGTATATGTTTTGGATATTCAAATACTTTTCCTTAATTAAGAACGTAAATGGCCAGATAAATTATATTGTTTTCAAGTGTTGCAAAATTAGTCTTCTATTCTAGTTGTACTTTTGTTTTTATTTTTATTAAGGACATTTAATTGATATATGTATTAAAGACATAGTTGATGCTATATTTTTAAACAATAATGTATGATAATGTATATTGAATGCTGAGTGAATGAATGAAAATAGATTGATGCTGAGTTTTGCGAAGAAGTATATTTTGCCATTTTCAAAACAATATACAGTATTTGCCATTTATAAAAATAATATTTTCTTCCAATTATGTCTCTGAATTACCTTGCATCCAAATCATTCATATTATGGCTAGAAGGCCTATGTAGAATTGTAAAGAACAAGAAAATTCAATAGCATTGAAAATACTTTGTGGCAGAGCATAGTAACACAAAAAAAACAATGCAAAGATTCAAGTTTTATAGCCACTGGAAGTTTTCCTACCCAAAACAAAAGGCCCCAGACTCTCCAGCCAATCAGAAATATTTTGGAGGTATTATTCTAACATTTTAGACTTAAATTTGTTTTCCATGTTATAATATCCTATTAAAATTAATTCCATTTTTCTTTGTCATTGTATGTGGATAGTGTAATATACTCTTACTGTTTGACTGAATGTGACAATTGAAATTCATTCAAATGTAATAATTTGCTGTATATTATGAAATATTTTGTTTGTGTATATGTATTAGAGATACCTGTGTAGGAATTCAATAAAATTTATTGTATTTTATAATTGCTTTATATCAATTTTTACCTCCATATTTGCTTTTTCTAAATGTACTATATATTATAGACTTTATTTTTATTGTGGTTTGCTTTTTAGTTAGCAATGTTATTTGAAATATTGACTAGATGTATACTTTTATTGATTTGTGTGTAGGTAAATTTGTTGAGTATTTTGTTCTAAGCATTGTACTTATATATTTTCTTAGTTGTATAATTTTATATTTTTTTCAAAGTTGTTGAAGAATATATCATATCCAGAAGTTGGAATTGCCTGTAGTTCCCAGTATACATTATATATTTAAAAGAATAAGAAAATAGTCCTCCTAAAAGGCAGTTTTAAAATCACGTTAAATTCATTCATGAAGAAATGCAAATTATTTTCCACAAATTTTCTTTGTAAAATTAAGATGTGTTTTATGAAACCTAAGAATTTTATAACTAGCAAATACAGTCATGGTAGATAAGGCAGCAGCCTGGTAATGAACACCAACACTGTGGTGTTTGGTTAAAATGATGTAATTATTAATGACTACATAAGAGGGAATTTTTAATGTGGAATTCCATTTCATCAGATTTTGGAAACTCAGTCTCACAAATGTTTGTTGATAGTACACTTTGGTGAAGTATTGTGCATTGCCTTAATCAAAGGAGTTGTAAATGATTTTAGAATAATTTAACATCTGGTAGGAATAACTCTCATTATAGAACTGTACTACAGGTATGGCTTTTTGTTTTTGTTTTTGTTTGTAAAATGCAGTTTTATTGAGATATATTCACATGTCATACAGTCAGTCTAAAGAGTACATTCAGTAGCTTTTGGTATAATTACAGAGTTGTGCATTCATCACTGCAGTCAATTTTTGAGCATTTTCATTACTCCAAAAGTAAAACCCCCTACCCCTTAGCAGTCACTTTTCAATACTCCTATCCTTCCCCAGCTGTACATAACTGTTTTTTTTAAAAAAAGATTTAGTTATTTATTTATTTCTCTCCCCTTCCCCCCCCCCACCCTGGTTGTCTGCTCTCTGTGTCTATTTACTGCGTCTTCTTCTTTGTCCACTTCGGTTGTTGTCAGTGGCACGGGAATCTGTGTTTCTTTTTGTTGCCTCATCTTGCTGCGCCAGCTCTCCGTGTGTGTGGCACCACTCCTGGGCAGGCTGCACTTTCCTTTGCGCTGGGCGGCTCTCCCCACGGGGCACACTCTTTGCGAATGGGGCTTCCCTACGCAGGGGACACCCCTGCGTGGCACAGCACTCCCTGCTCACATCAGCACCGTGCATGGGCCAGTTCCACACGGGTCAAGGAGGCCCGGGGTTTGAACCACGGACCTCCCATGTGGTAGACGGACGCCCCAACCACTGGGCCAAGTCTGCTGCCTGTACATAACTGTTAATCTAATTCCATCTCTGAGAATTTGTTTATATTTACATTTTATTTAGTACTGTATGTCTGGTTTCTTTCACTTAGCATAATTTTTTTAAATTTTGCAATTGATGGAAAAATATTAATATATTACTATTCATGGGAAGCAGACTTGGCCCAGTGGTTAGGACATCTGTCTACCACATGGGAGGTCCGCGGTTCAAACCCCAGGCCTCCTTGACCCATGTGGAGCTGGCCCATGTGCAGTGCTGATGCGGGCAAGGAGTGCCCTGCCACACAGGGGTATCCCCCGTGTAGGGGAGCCCAGCATAGGGGAGCCCAGTGCAGGGGAGCCCAGCGCGCAAGGAGTGCTCCCCGTAAGGAGAGCCGCCCAGCGGGAAAGAAAGTGCAGCCTGCCCAGGAATGGCACTGCCCACACTTCCCGTGCCGCTGATGACAACAGAAGCGGACAAAGAAACAAGACTCAGCAAATAGACACAGAGAATAGACAACCGAGGGAGGGAGAGGAATTAAATAAATAAATAAACCTTTAAAAAAAAAAATAGATCACTATTCACTACAGTCCAACATTTGCCTTAAGTGTGTTTTTGTCCGTCTACCACCCTATTATAAACATCTTTTAATGTTAATATACATTTGTTCTAATTTATGAGAAAACATTCTTGTATTTGTACTATTGACCAAACTCATCATCCACAACCGGGTTCAATATGCTATGTAGTACCATGTTTAATATTTTAGCTTTACTTTTAGTGACATATACGACCCTAAACTTCCTCTTTCAACCACGAGCACACCAACATATCGGCGCTATTAATTACACTCTCTATAATATCCTATCATCATGGTGTGGGGTATTCTTACATTATTGTGATAATCATGAAAGAACATTGCTTTTCTCTGCTGCTCATCTGTTTATTTAGCAGTTAATAAGACCAAGAGAGGTTTTTTATTATTTTATTCTTATGTGCATGTACATACCTAAAGAAAAAGTTTATCCATCTGTGTCAGTTTAATTTTGCGATTGGTCTAAGTTTTGATTCAACACCTAATTACTGTTCACAGTCTTTTAGTAGTTGTAAACTTCTTGGTGGTATGGGGGACAATAAATTATATCATGATAAATTTTTACCTTAACTAGAAAATGACATAAATGAACAAGATGCATTACTAGTAGAATTATTTTAAATTTAAATATATGCAGCTTGATAACAGCCAGCTTTATTATTTAATAGGCATGTTTCTAGATTTGGGGGAAATTGTTAAAGATACAACTTAATTATTTTCTCATAGATGGTTCATTTTAGTCTCTTATTTTGTAATTGATTTTTAAGAAAACAATCTTTTTCAAAGTAATTTGTCTTTTATAAACCCAAAGCATATCGTCTCTTAGGAATTATTTTTTTAAATTACTTTTTAGAAATTTCCCACTTTGAAAAATAATTAATTCTAATCTCTATCTTGTAACCAGTTTATAAGAAAATAACCTTTTATATTCTTTCAAAGTACTTCAAAATTGTATTAGACATTCAAAACACATTGTCTTATTTTGAAGAATTTCTATATTCATCAGTTATTGTATTTGTCACTGACTCGATAGAATAGTTTTGTCAGGTTGATCAGAAACAGGAAAAGCATGGTTTAGAAAATGTTTTAATCTGTTTCAAACAACAGGACAATCTGGTAAAAATGACTTGATTAATGACTGAAGAAAATGAAAATATTGTCAACTTCTGTTTTTAATGACCACTATCTTAATTTTCTACCCTAAAATTTATAGCTAGTAAATTCTTTCAGGAAAAATATATTATACAAAATCCAGTTAAATTTGTGTTTTACTTTATCACATTGTGCCCACTTTTTAAACCAAAATAGCATAGAATAAAACCAAATTTTAACCAAAATATAGCTTTTGTGATATTTTATATATTCATTAAGGTGTTAATATTTATTAGGTTAATTATAAAAGAGCTAAAATTATTTTCAGTTATTCAAGGTAGCACTTCAGTCAGTATATAATTTCTTCTATTTCTCTTTACAACTATGTAAATCTTCATCATTTGGAAATGGGCCGTTTTAGATTATAAATGTTTTCCGTGTTCATATAGGTGGCAAATTTAACTACTAATGTTGGACTTTTGGCTGCTGATTGTAGTTGCCCTGTCTTTTTTATCCAGAGAGAATGATTGTATTTAGTCCCTGTCATATTTACCTAGAGGAAGTCTTCCTAATCTCTCATTTTTCTCCTTCACTGAAGTTATGTGTAAATACTTCATAAAATGGCAAATGGAAGAAAGTCTGCATTGTCTAAAGATACTGCTCATCTTAAACAAATATATCAACCTTTTCTTTGAAAGAATAGTGACACTGATTTGTTCAGTGGGAGAAAGAAGGGGATAGATAAAAACAAAGCAAAACAATGTTGCAGATTGCTAGTTCTAAACTGTGTAAAAAGTGGATACATTTTTCTGATTGTGTCTGCTTAGGGGACCTACCTTACCCGCACCCCTATGTTGTTGTAGCATGTATTTTCATTACTACTCACATACAATTTTTATGAAAACTTTTGTTGATTTGTGACAGAAATCTGAAGCTAATTTTTAATCAGATATAGCACAATTTTCTGGGAAGACATGCACATGAATTTATAATTCCAATATAAGAAAAGGAATATATTGTCTTCTTTTAAATATTTCAAAAATTTTTTTAAAAACCCATAAAATTGAATGAAACAACCTTTCTTGAATGTATTATACTGAGACCCTGTTTATCTACTATGTTTATCCTCAGCACTAAGTACAAGTAGTCACTGTAATAACTGAATAAATCTTTGTCAGTGCTAAATGAATTAATCATTAAGATCATATTCTTAAAGTAATATAGATCTTCTTAATGGAATTCACTTTTTAAACATAAAATAACTCATTCAGTCTTCTTGATGTTAATTTTGAATTCTACTTTGTCTAGTTTAATATTGCCCAATTCACTTTATTTTGTCTGGATATCTTTGGCATTAGATTCATTTTAAGCTTTTTCCATTGTTTGATTTTAATAATATATTGATTAAATGGCATATAACTGTATTTTTGTTTTTAAACTAATCAGGAACTCTGTTAATAGAGTTTAACTTGCTTAAATTTATTGTTAAAACTATTATAGTTGGTATTGTTCTGCTATCATGTTTTCTCTTTGTTATACTTGTCCTTTTCTTTCCTTTTCCTCTTATACTTGGTTTGGTTAAATTTTTGCCATTTTAAAAAACGTCATAGCTATGTAAACATTATATTTATCTAATAGTTAACATTTAATTTTTTTTTTTTTTTTTTTTTTTTAAGGTACTGGGGGCTAGGGATGGAACCTGGGACCTCATATATGGGAAGCTGATGCTCAACCACTGAGCCAAATCTGCTTCCCTAAGGTGTTTTTTGTTTGTTTTGCTTGTTGTTTGATTTTGTTTTTTCAGGAGACACCAGGAACTGAACCCAGAACCTCCCATATGAGAGGAGGAAGCTCAACCTCTTGAGCCCTATCCACTCCCTACCATTTAAGTTTTTTTAAAAGGTTTATTTTATTTATTTATCCTCCCCTCCATGCCCTGCTGCCTTGTTGTTTGCAGATGCTGTCTGCTTTCTGTGTCCATTTACTGTGTCTGCTCGTCTTCTCTTTAGGAGGCACCAGGAACCAAACCTGGGACATCCCTTGTGAAAGAGAGGTGCTCAATCACTTGATCCACCTCAACTCCCTGGTTTGTTGTATCTCTCATTGTCTTTCCTCTTTGTGTCTCTTTTGTTGTATCGTTTTGTTGTGTTAGCTCGCCCTGCCTCCCATGGCACCAGCTCACCTTCTCCAGGAGGCACCGGAAACTGAACCCAGGACCTCCCATGTGATAGGCAGAAGCCCAATTGCTTGAGCTACATCTGCTTCCCCTTACCATTTAATTTTAACAAACTTATTTGAATTGTATTTTCTGTTAATGTTAGGAATTAATTAGTATCTTTTTTCCCTTTTTTCCAGTTTAAGAATTTTAGTGCTTTTTTCTTTGTCTCTGACCTCTGTGCCCTTAATAATTTTCTATGCTGGAATTATATTTTATTTTTTTAAGATTTATTTCTCTCCCCTTCCACCTCCCCCCCGCCACGGTCTACTCTCTCTGTCCACTCACCGTGTGTTCTTCTATGACCGCTTGCATCCTCAGTGGCACTGGGAAACTTCACCTCTTTTTTGTTGCATCATCTTGCTGTGTCATCTCTCCATGTGTGCGCCCCTGTGTGGCATGGCACTCCTTGCACACGCAGCAGCTCTCACGTGGGCCAGCTCATCACATGGGTCAAGAGGCCCTGGGTATTGAACCCTAGACTCTCCCATATAGTAGGCGGATGTTCTATCAGTTGAGCCATGTCTGCTTCCCTGGAATTTTTAATCATTATATTAGTCAGGGTTCCCTAGGGAAATAGATCCGACCTATAAGTACCTATAAATATTAGGCGATTTTAAAAAATTGTCTCACATGACTGTGGGAATGCAGGAGTCCATATCCCATAGGGCAGGCTGCAAGCTTGGAACTCTGTTGAAGGTGGTTCATAAGTTCTCCAGGAGAAGCTGGTGGGCTAAAGTAGAAATAAAAATGTCCTCTTCTGATGCTGAAATTATCACTTCTTCTTTTAAAGCCATCAACTCATTTGATGAGACATCTCTGATTGCTGAAGGCAATTTCCTCAGTTGATTGTAGATTTAATCAGCCAAAGTTGCAATTAACTTACTGATTTTAACAATTAAGCCAGTGCTTGTCTGACCAAACAACTGGGCACCATTACCTGGTCAAGTTGACACATGTACCTAATCATCATAGTCCACCCTTTGTCAACTTAGCAGCTATACACATTGACTTAAACCATACTTAATCTCTAAATAAAAACAATAATGAAAATACTTTTATGTAACAATACTTACCTGTTCTGCCAGAAATGCACTAAATCTCTCCAGAATAGAGTATAAGTCCTTGGGTAATATCCATTCTTAAACTTGATACCCTATAACTTAAATACTATGACATGAAACTAACACAGATTATTTCATATGATAAGGGAACAAGATAGGGAAGAATAGAAAGATATTTGCTTTATGTACATATACAAACATACTCAAAACAAGGAAGAAATATCCATAACCATTACAGTCATCATTTCTGCAATTGATTACATGGTTGTAGCTCATATTTATCACTACCTTCTTCCACTACCCATTTCATGTCCCTGTTACCCTCAGCAAGCACTTCAGCTGGCTATGGTTCTTTGCCTGGTAGGGTGATGCAAACTTTCATTCTTGAAGATTCTGGGCCATTGTTAGTCCTGCTTGGATTTGGTTGTTGCAGTTTTCCATTGACTTTAATCATAGGGCATGTCAGTACTAGGAGATGCCCTAGAGGATTGCCTGTTTTCCAGGCAAACTCTACTTTACCCTCATTATGTAGATGCATTCCTATTTCCCCTTGATAGTCAGGATCAGTCACCCCAGCCAGTACAGCAATTCCCTTCTTTGCCTGTTGATTCGGAGGAAGAGGAGCCCAGAGTGGCCAGGTAGCAGTCTTATCTTCCAATTCATTGGAATCATTGTTGTGTTCTCAGGTGGCAGCACTCCTTTTCGGACTAAGGTCTGTAGACTATAGCAGAGCTTAAGGTTGCAGGGACAGAAAGCAGAAATTTTCCCAGTTGGTCCCTAGGGATAATAGTGAGTGGTGCTATTCCCATTCATTCCTGGACCCATGAATCCTGGTTATGGGAGAAACAGTACCATAGAGTGGACACTAATTTAGAGCATACACAGCCTCCTGGAGAACATTGCCCCAGCCCTGCAAGGTATTGCCACCTAGTTGGTGCCATAATTGAGTCTTCAAAAGGCCATTTCACTGTTCTGCCAGTCTAGCTGCTTTAGGGTAATGGGGAACATGGTAAGAGCAGTGAATTCCATTGGCATCATTTGCCCATAGGTTCCTTGATCAGAAGCAATGCTGTGTGGAATGCCATGGTGGTATGTATTTGGTAAGTCCATGGATGGTAGTTTTGGAAGAAGCATTGCATGCAGTATGTTGTCTATTCCAGTTATAACAAATCGCTGCCCCTTCCATGATAGAAGTGGTCCAGTGTAGTCAACCTGCCATCAGGTTGTAGGCTGATCACCTCGGAGAATGGTGGGTCTCTGCTGCTGGTAGATTGGGCACTCAGCAGTGAATGTAACCAAGTCAGCCATGATGAGGGTAAGTCCATTTTGCTGAGCCCATGCATAACCTCCATCCCTACCTCCTTGACCACTTTGTTATGAGCCCACTGGGAAATGACAAGAGTGGCTGAGGAAAGAGGCTGAGCATTAACCACAGAGTGGGTCATCTTATCCACTTGATTATTAAAATCTTCCTCTGTTGAAGTCACCCTCTGGTGAGCATTCATGTGGGATACAAATGTTATCATATTTTTTGTGCACTCAGATCTATCCACATACCTCTTCCCCAGACCTCCTTGTCACCAATTTTCCAATCGTGTTCCTTCCAAATCCCTCACCATCAAACCAAACCATTGGCAGCAGCCCATGAATCAGTATACAGGCACACCTCTGGCCATATCTTCTTCCAAGCAAAATGAACAATCAAGTGCATTGCTTGAAGTTCTGCCCACTGGGAGGATTTGCTCTCATCACTGTCCTTCAGGAATGTCCCAGAAAAGAGCTGCAGTGCTGCAGCTGTCTCCTTTCGGGTCATACCTGCCTAGCGTGCAGAACCATCTGTGAACCAGGCCCGAGTTTTCTCTTCCTCAGTCAGCTGATTGTAAGGGACTCCCCAAGAGGCCAAAGCTGTGGGCTGGGAAAGAGAAGGTAACATGGCAGGGGTGTTGATCACAGGCATTTGGCTGACTTCCTCATGTATTTTACTTGTACCTGCCAGGGCCCCTTCAAGCCCTGTATCATATATACCACTTTCACTTTATTATGGAGTACTGCTGTACATGTCCAACTTTACGGTTTGGTGGGTCAGACAATACCCAACTCATGATAGCCATCAGGTCTCATGGTAACTTGATGGCCCATGGTTAAGCGTTCAGTCTCTACTAAGGCCCAGGGTCAGGCCAAAAGTTGTTTCTCAAAAGGAGAGTAGTTACCTGCAAAGGATGGCAGGGCTTTGCTCCAAAATCCCAAGAGTCTGCATTGTGATTCTCCTATAGGAGCCTGCCAAAGGCTCCATTGCCATGGAAACTTCCAGCACCATTGAATCTGCTGGATCATATGACCCAGCAGCCCGGACTTGTCGCAGAGCCTCCTCTTTTTCTGGTCCTCAAATCAAAACTAGCAGCTTTTCTGGTCACTTGTGAATGGGCCAGAGTAGCATACCCAAATGAGGAATGCGTTGTCTCCAAAATCCGAATAGACCAACTAAACATCGTGCCTCTTTTTTGACTGCAGGAGGGACCAGATGCAACAGCTTATCCTTCCCTTTATTCCCCACCCCCCATTTTTGCTGTCTGTGTCCATTCGCTGTGTGATCTTCTCTATTTCTCTTTTTGTCTTCTCATTTTTCTCCTCTAGGATTCACTGGGATTCAACCTGGGGACCTGGTGTGGAGAGGTTCCCTGTCCCTTGCATCACTTCAGTTCCTGGTTTCTGCTGCACTTCACCTTGAATCTCCCCTTCGTCTCTCTTTTGTCATGTCCTCATCTCACTACATGACTTGCTTGCATGGGCACTGGCTAACCATGTGGGCACTTGACTTGCCACACAGGCCTCGGCTCACCACACGTGTACTCATGGGCACTTGGCTCACTGCGCAGGCACTTGGACTGCCATGTGTGCACTCAGCTCACCGTGCAGGCACTCAGCTCGCTGGATGGGCACTTGGTTTGCTGCACGGGCACTCAGCTTGCCATGTGGGCACTGGCTCACTGCACAGGCACGCTTTCTCTTTTTTACCAAGAGACCCCAGGCATCGAACTTGGTCCTCCCATATGGTAGGCGGAAGCCCTATCATTTGAGCCACATCCTCTTCCCTTATCCTTCATTTTAAAAGGGATATCTTGACATGCCCTACACCACTGGACACCTAGCAATGTCACTGAGGTGAAAGGCGCCTATATTTTTGTTGGATTTATCTCCCATCCTCTCTCTTGCAAATGCCTTACCAATAAGTCTATTCTTTGCTACTTCTTGCTCACTAGGTCCTATCAACATGATATCATGAATATAATGGACAACTGTGATGTCTTGTGGGAAGGAGACATCATCAGGGTCCCTGTGGACAATATTATGACATAGGGCTAAAGAGTTGATATATGACGGAGAGAGGACAGTGAAAGTATACTGTTCGCCTCGCCAGCTGAAAGCAAACTGTTTCTGGTGGTCCTTATTAATGGCAATTGAGAAAAAAGCATTTATCAGATCAACAACTGCATACCAGGGTCCAGGGGATGTGTTGATTTACATAAGCAATGATACCACATCTAGGACAGCAGATGCAGTTGGAGTCACCACCTGGTTAAGTTTACAGTAATCTACCTCAAAGATCCATCTGTTTTCTGCACAGGCCAAATAGAAGAGTTGAATGGGAATGTGTTGGGAATCACCATCCCTGTATCCTTCATATCCTTGATGGTGGCACTAATCTCTGCAGTCCCTCCAGGAATCTGGTATTGCTTTTGATTTACTAATTTGCTAGTAGGGGCAGTTCTAGTGGCTTCCACTTGACCTTTCCAACCATAATAGCCCTCACTCCAAAAGTCAGGGATCCAGTGTGGGGATTTTGCCAGTTACTGAGTATGTCCTTTCTGATTATGCGTTCTGGAACTGGGGAAATAACCACAGAATGGGTCCAGGGACCTACTGGACCCACTGTGAGATGGACCTGAGCTAAAACTCCATCAACCTGACTTCCATAAGCCCTGTAACAGTTTGATATGGTAGTGAATTCCAAAGATAGATATTGGGTTATGTTTGTAATCAGGTCTGTATCTGGGCATGGTTAAGTTATGATCAGGGCTTTGATTGGGCCACGTAATTAGGGCATTGAGTCCCCACCCCTTGGTGGGTGGATACTCACAGATAAAAGACATGGCAAAGGACAGAGCTGAGGGTTCTTGATGTTGGAGTTTGATGCTGAAGCCTTAAGCTGGAGCCCCAGGAAGTAAACTCACAGAGGAAAGAGAAGCAAGCCCCAGGAGAGAGGAACCCTGAGCCCAGGAAGAAGCAAGTCCTGGGAAGAGAGGAATTCTGAACTCAGAAAGAGGTAAGACCCTGGAAGGGAGGAACCCAGGAAGCCTGAACCTTTGCAGACGTCGGCAGCCATCTTGCTCCAACACGTGAAAATAAGACTTTGGTGATAGAGGTAACTTATGCTTTATGGCCTGGTATTTGTAAGCTTCTACCCCAAATAAATACCTCTATAAAAACCAACCAATTTCTGGTATTTTGCATCAGCACCCCTTTCGCTGACTAATACAAGCCCTTACTCTTACTGGTGGACCACAGTGACATTTTGGGTTTCCTGGAATTAATGTCGCTTCTGAGCCAGTGTCTAATAATCCCTGAAATATCTGATCATTTCCTTTTCCCCAATGCACAGTTACTCTGGAAAAAGGTCATAGGTCTCCTTAGGGAAAGGTGGGAAGAAGATTAACAGTATATATTTTTGGATTTTTAACAGTTTCCTTCCCCAAGGGGACCTGGTCTTCTCATTGAAGGGGTTCTGGGTCTGTAAACTGTCAAGTCTGAGAATTGATTAAGGGACCATGGTTCTCTGTGTCTGTAATTTGAGTTAGGGTTTTGTTCACTCGAGCTAGAATCCTTTTGCTTGTACAGATCCAGAAGAAATTTAGTAGACTGCCCATCTATTTCAATTCTAAGACTCAGACTACTTTGATTGCTGCTTTGAATCGGCCTTTCATTGTCTTAGCCACACCCACCTTGTCTTTGGTGATTAACTGCTGATACTTGACTTCCACCAGACAGAGATCTGATCATCCCCATGTTTAAGGATTCTAATTCCATTACAGCCCTCCCTACAGTAATATCTGGACAACAGAGAAAAGCAACGACCGAGCTCTTAAGAGAAGATGGAGTTAGTCTTACAAGTGTATTCCTCACAGTCCTTGTTAAAGGTGTGTCCTCTGAACATTCCTGGGGTGGGTGGAGAGGTCTCAAATGGTAACTCCATACTAGCATTCCAATCTCTCTAAGCCTTTGAATTCCTTCTCCTACTGTGTACCAGGGCAAATCCCGCCTCTCAACCTCAGACATGCTAGGCCAGCTTTTGGTCCATATTTCAGTCAGCCACCCAAACAAACTATTAGAGCCCTTTCTAACCCCTCGAGCTACAGTGCTGAATCCAGAATTTCTGCTTAGTTATCAATAAATTTGGCATGATCCAATTTTATGTTCCTTCCACCATTATCCCATACCCTTAGTATTCATTTCTACAAATATTCTCCTGATTTCTGTCTGTATAAGTTGGAAAACTCATGCAGTTCTTTTAGAGTATAGCATACTCCCTCCTGAATCACACTTTATATTTCACCTTCGGGGGCTTGTTGTAATTTAAGTCTACTAATAGGTCTCGAAGAGAAGAGGGATGGTGCAGGTGGGTAAGGCAAAGGATTAGAAATGTCTTGCAAGCTACTGACCTCAGGGCATTCCTTCGCATTTCCCTCTGGTGAGACTGGATTAATCTCTCCAGGTAGGAGTTGGAAGGCAGATTCCTCAGGGCAGGTTAGAGGCTGGGCAGTGCAAGCTGGAGTTCAGCTAGTACCTGTCTCAGGACTGGAAGGAGGTCCAGACTCCCTGGGGCTGGGTGATAGAAGGTTGACAAAGTATGGTCTCTGTGGTGCAGGCCATTACAGGTTTATCTGCTAAAGTCTCAGAATTTATGGTTCCAATGTCCCCACCAATATTATCATGCTATATGTCTCCATCCCAGTCCCCTGGGTTCCACTCCTTTCCAATTAGTGCCTTCACTAACTGCAGAAACTCTGCAGGGTTGAGATTTTAGTTTCCTTTGTAACTCTGCTACTCATATAATGAGGATCTGAGTTTGGTTTTCAGATATCTCAAGCTTGTGGCTGCAGGAGACAAGATTTTCTTTCAGAGCACGCATAGAAACTTACACATCATCCATGTGGCTTTTACGTTGCAAATTTGAAGCCTTTAGCTCATCTCTTTTGTAACTTTATCCAGAGTATCTAGGAGGAGCCAGCCAACATCATTATACCTTTTGACTCCACAAAACTCTCTTAAGGTATTGAAAACTCTCTCAGCCAGATCCTTGCTTCTTTTTTTTTTTTTTTTTTTTTAATTTTTTTATTTTTTATTGACTTTGTAATAATGTTACATTAAAAATATATATGTGAGGTCCCATTCAACCCCCCCACACACCCCCTCTCCCCCCCCCCCAACAACACTTGTTCCCATCATCATGACACATCCATTGGATTTGGTAAGTACATCTTTGGGCACCTCTGCACCTCATATACATTGGTTCACATCATGGCCCATACTCTCCTCTATTCCATCAAGTGGGCCCTGTGAGGATTTACAATGTCCGGTGATTACCTCTGAAGCACCATCCAGGGCAGCTCCATGTCCCGAAGACGCCTCCACCTCTCATCTCTTCCTGCCTTTCCCCATACCCTTTGTCCATTATGTCCACTTTTCCCAATCCAATGCCACCTCTTCTATGTGGACATTGGATTGGTTGTGTCCATTGCACCTCTATGTCAAGAGGAGGGTCAGATTCCACCTGGATGCTGGATGCAATCCTCCCATTTTCAGTTGTAATCACTCTAGGCTCCATGGTGTGGTGGTTGTCCTTCTTCAACTCCATCTTAGCTGAGTGTGGTAAGTCCAATAGATCAGATTGTAGGTGCTGGAGTCTGTTGAGGCTCAGGACCTGGCTATCACATTGTCAGTCCAGAGATTCAAATCCCCTAAATATATCTTAAACCCCAACATTAACTGCACCTCCAGCACATTAGCATGAAAGTCTTATGAAGGGAGATCCCATCTGAGTCCAGATTCATCACACATAAACACCATTTCCAAAGAGGGGCCATCTGCCCTGGTAGTTAACCCCATCGGCCATGACCATAACTCCCATGGGTCTCTTTAGCCCTCAAAGGAACCAATATCTGGGGGTTGTATCTGCTTTATCTGTCTCTCTGACTCTGCTCAGTTGTGCATGAGGGCAAACCTTCTGCCAGCCTCCAGACTCTTTTTTAGAAACTCGTAGCCATATAAACTCATTTCTCCTTTCCATTTCCCCCTTACTTTAGGTCAAACAGCATTTTAAAGTCATGGTATTTTATGTAGACATGGATATTCTGCTGATCCGCATTGAACCTTCCGTATAAGGTCATTTTCCAGTTGCATCATCAGTTGGTAGTTGATAGTGGTCCCTCGTTGCCAGGGAGGCTCATCCCCGGGTGTCATGTCCTGCGCTGGGGGGAAGGCATTGCATTTACATGCTGAGTTTGGCTTCGAGACTGGCCACATTTGAGTAACATGAAGGCTGACAGAAGGAAATTCCCAGGCACAAAGTTGCTCTAGGCCTTGTTCTTATTTTGGGTTTATCAGCTCACAAGCATAGTCATTAGCATCTGGGGCTCACTGTTGAACCCTCACTCCCTCCCGGTCCCCACCACTGTACCTGGGAGACTGTCGCTTCTCCCCTAGGGACCACGACAGAGCACCACTGGCCAGGAACTTAGGGGAATCCCATGATGATATTTTGCATATCTCCATTGCCAACTCACGCCATGGACAGTTAGTGGCCTCTTCATTATTGGAAAGGGAGTCATTAGCACCCTTGAGTCCAATTAGAGTAGAGAGCCAATTGGAAAACTCCCAGAACCACCTCAGACATCCCGTGTTTAAGACTCTGTTTCTCAAGAACTGCCCTACTTCTGTGCCAAGCTGTTAATCAGGGTTCTCAAGGGAAACAGAATCAACAGGAGATATCTATAAATAGTATGAGATTTTATAAGAGTCTCTCACGAGACCATGGGGATGCACAAGTCCATGCTACAAACCAGGGGCTCTGATGAAAGTCCAATGAAGGTCCTTGATAAGTTTCTGGAAGATGTTGACTGTTCAAAGACTAGCTGCAAAATTCTCTCTGAATGCTGAAATCATTTCCCCTTTTAAGGCATTAGCTGATTGGATAAAGCTGATAAAGCATCATTCTTTGCTGACGGCAATATCCCTGGTTGATGTAGATGTAATCAGCCATCTATGCAGTAAATTCACTGATGACTAAATGTCCATTTATGCCCATAAATGTCCATTACAGTTAGCCCAGTGCTTGCTTGAACAAACAACTGGGCACATTTACTTGGTCAAGTTGATGCATTAGCTTAACCATCACACCTACTATTAATGTAAAACTGTCTTTCTCCCTTCATATCTGCCAATATTTGCTTCATTGGGGATAGTCTCTGCTGTGAGGTGCATATATATTTGTAATTTGTAATCTTGTTAATTTGAGCCCTTTTTCAGCATATAGTATCTTTGTCACTTGAAAGAGTTTTTTACTTAAAGTCTATTTTATCTGATATTAGTATAGCTACCCCCAGGCTTCTTTTGGTTTCTATTTGCATGAAATATTTTTTCCATCCTTTCACTTTCAATCTACTTGTGTCTTTGAATTTAAGGTGAGTTGCTTTTAAAACAGCATATCCTTGAGACATGCTTTTTAACCATTCTGCCATTTTCTGCCTTTGACTATAGTATTTAATTCATTTACATATAAAGTTACTATTGAAAATGCAGGACTTTCTTCTTCCATTTTGCTATTTTGGTTTTTTTTTTAATTTTTTAAATTTTTAAAATTTCTCTCCCACATCCCTCCATTGTCTGCTCTCTGTGTCCATTCGCTGTGTGTTCTTCTGTGTCCACTGGCATTCTTGTCAGTGGCACCGGGAATCTGTGTCTTTTTGTTGCATCATCTTGCTGCGCCAGTTCTCTGTGTGTGTGTGGTGCCACTCCTGGGCAGGCTGTGCTTTTTTTGCATGGGGCAGCTCTTCTTGCACATGGGGCTCCCCTACATGGGGACACCTCTGCGTGGCATGGTACTCCTTGTGCACATCAGCACTGCATGTGGGCTAGCTCACCACACAGGTCAGGAGGTCCTGGGTTTGAACCCTGAACCTCCTATGTGGTAGGTGGACGCTCTATCAGTTAAGTCAAATCCGCTTCCCTGCTGTTTGGTTTTTGTAAGTCTTACTCCTTTTTTGTCACTTAGTTCTTCTGTGAATACCTAATTCCGTATGTATTTGATTTTCTTGGCTTGTGCCATTTTGAATACCTTCTAATTTCTTTCTGAATATATTTTTCTTTTTTTTAAATCCCCCCCACCCCCCACTGTTTTTTTGCTGTCTGTGTTCATTCACTGTGCAATCCTCTGTGTCTTTTTCTGTCTTCTCATTTTTTTTTCTCATCTAGGCTTCACCAGGATTTGATCCTGGGGGCCTCCAATGTGGGAGAAGGTAACCTTTCACTTGTACCACCTCAGTTTCTGGTTTCTGTTACATCTCACCTTGACTTCCCTGCATCTCTCTTTTGTTGTATCATCATCTTGCTGTTTCACTTGCTGCGTGGGCCTGTTTGCCATTCAGGCACGCCGTTACCAGAATGCCTTAGTGATTGAACCTGGGTTCTCCCATATGGTAGACAGAAGCCCGGTCATTTAAGCCACATCTGCTTCCCTCTGGATATAGTTTTCATATATTCTTTTGTGATTACTATGGGACTGAAATTTAAACTCTTAAATGTATAACGCGTTGTTTGGTTAGATACCAACTTAGCCAACACATACACTGTTCTATATTCCTCGTCTCCTGCTTTTTGTTGGACTTGTTACCATATGTATCTTTGCATATCATATCTCCAAAATGATAGATTTATCATTACTTTTTACACATTTGCATTTTAGAACTTGTAAGAAGTAAGGAGTGGTGTTATAGGTCTGCACATTTTTATTACGTGATTTTATTGCAAAATAATCTTCCTGAAGATTGTACCAATTTACATTCTCACCAGTTATCTATAATATTATCTTTGCTGGACATAATGACTAGCTCATTACCATACATTGATTTTCTTTGCCAATCAAATAGATGCAAAATAGAATCTCACTGCTTTAAGTTTACATTTTTTAGTGACTAGGTAGGTTGAGCCTTTTCATCTATATATATTGTATATTAATAATTTTTCTTTTATGAATTGCTTATTAAGTTTGTGTGCTTCATTGTGTGTGTGTGTGTGTCAGCATGATGTAAGGAGTAAGAGCAGAGCTTGAATTAGACTGACCATTGTTTGGATGCTGTCTGGGTCTATCTTTAATACTCTTTGTAATTTGGGGCAAATAATGTAATCTTTCTAAGCCTCAGGTTTCTTCTTTATAAAAATATGAGGTAGTTTATTACCTAACTCAATGATTGAGATTTAAATAAAATAATGTGCAGTTAAAGTACTTAGCAAATACATTGTACATATTAGCAGTGCTGCTGCTTCGATTAAAAATAATGATAGAACTTAAAATATTTCTCCTTGTTGGTTGCTTGGTGTTTAAATTTTGTTAAGGTGTTTTATATTTTTTCTCTACAGAAACTTAAAACTTTTGGGTTGTAACATATGTCAGTCTTTTCTTTTATGGTATTTGCTTTGGAGTTATGCTGAGAAAATTGTCCTTTACCTCTAAGATATGAGGTAAATATGATAGAGCATTTTTTTCATTATTTAGAGAGTACTTTATTAGTTTCTGTAATCAAACCCGTGTAGATAAGACCTTATATATTTAATACAGTGTGTTACTCTTGTCTAAAAAGAAAACACAATTAAGTTTAACATTTCTAGACCAATATGGCTGTTAATTTCTGTACAGTGCCAATTCAGCATGGTATAACTCGAAAACTTTTCCCAAAATTGACAGCACAGCTAAAGTTTCCAAAAATTCAAATTTCATATATACATGCATAATAAATAATATATATTTATATATACATTTAAAGACCAATAGCAGTATGTTATGCACCAATAGTAGCAACAGGTTTTCTAGATTCTGCAGCATCTGCACAAAATTATAGAGACAACTGAATTGAGCAGCCTTTTATACAGACACCTTTATAGAGAAAAGGTTTTTTATCTGCATATTATGAGCAAAAAAAACCAAAAATCCCAGAAAACAGCAAATTCTATTACTCTTATAGTCCCTGCACCATTTTTATTAGCTTCTCAAATATCATTTGGAAAGAAAACATTCTAGAATAACGTCATTAAAAACAGAAGCATTTTCAATGTGACTAAGTTGTAAATGGAATCATGAATTTTAATGACTAAGATTAATGAAGTAGACTAATAATTCTATGATTTTTAAAAAATTCTTCGGGAAAATATTAGCATTTGCCCCATCAAGAATTTTTAGACATATATTTAACAATAGTTGGTTTTTATATTTTTCAGACTTTAGCAACTTACTCCCTGGCTTATTTTTATATTTAGGAAGGGCCCTTATTATCCTATACAGTCCCTTTTGGTCCATTAGAAAATGGTGTTCTCCTTAGGCTAATGAATTAGCAATGGGGTACTTCTGCCCCCATACTGAAAGATTTCTCTGGGCCAAGACAAGTAGGTAGGCCTGAGGGTGAGGCAAATATGAGCTGGAGTTTAGCAACCGCTTGTCTCTTCCACCAGATGTTTTTTGTTCTGTCCAGATTCCACTAATTTATGAGGTGACTCTTGGTTTCAGTGTTATCACAAAATGGCTTTTGAAATTAGTTTGAGAAATTAAGAATTAATTTATCTAGATCCACTTGCATAATTCAACTGAATTGAGCAGCCTTTTATACAGACACCTTTATAGAGAAAAGGTTTTTTTATCTGCATATTATGAGCAAAAAAAATAAGAGAGCACTGGAACCATTCATATGGGTCCTTATTTTTCTATGCTGTGAATTAATTTATGTGCTATTAAGGATTGATTTCTTCCTCTTAGTAAGTAATGATGTGAACAAACAATATAGGTCCATGTCTTTTTTCTTTTTAGGAGTGTGGCAGTTTGAGATTATTTATGAATTCCAAAAAGAGATATTGATTATGCTTGTAAACTGGTCTGTTCCTTTGGGCATGAGACCCTTTGATTGATTTAAATGCAAAGGCTTTACATTTACTTGATTAAATCAAGATTAGGGCTTTGATTGAACCATACCAGTAGGGTGTGCAGGTTTGCGTCCCTGCCGCCTTGGTGGTCTATATAAATGGATGCTCAATCAAGAACAGAGAAGTAGATACACAGAGAAGATACACAGAAGAAAAGGGATAGCTCCATAGATACCACAGAGGCCTCAGGAAGAGAAATGAGCCATTCACCTGATAGTTTATAGCTGACCTTGTGAAGAGACCACAGCAGCTGAGCCTGGATAGAAATGAGCCCCTGGAAGAGAGACAAGCCCTATGCCAGCCTTCAGCTGAGATCAGAAGAAAGTGGACCAGATCCATGGAGCCTTACATGGGAAGAGGAAGGCTGAATCCTCACAGATGTTGCCTGCCATCTTGTTTCAACATGTGGCAGCAGAGTTTGGTAAGGAAGTAACCTTGAGTTGAACTCTTTAGGGCCTTGTAACTGTAAACTTTTACCCCAAATAAATACCCTTTATAAAAGCCAACAGATTTCTGGTACTTTGCATCAGCACCCCTTTGGCTGACTAATACAAGGAGGTACTGGTGGTGATTTAACTCAGGACCTTGTACATGGGAGACAGACACTCGACCACTGAGCTACATCCACAACCCAGGGCCATTTCTTTTTTAAAACATTTTTCTTGAGGAGTTGGACATCAGGAACTTCTGTCCATCACTTGCAGCACCCAAAAACTGCCCACCTATCCCGGCTCTGAAGTCACCCTGGACATGTAGTTTTGTTCACTTTAGCCACAGAGGGACACCAGAGATATTTTGCATTGCAGAGACTTTATACATAAATAGATTTTGTTTGTAACAAGCTGTTCTCAGTAAACATCATCACTGCAAAATGAAAAAAAAACAAGGATTTTTCTTGTTTTGGGAAAATTGATCATTATTAAATTGGGTCTCTAGGAAAATGTGTAGCAGCTTTAACCTTCAACTAGACTTAACCATCCTCTGGTGTTCTTCTCTCTACCCCTAAATTCCTACATAGTTGATTATCCATGACATGATACTTTCTTTTTAACCTTTTAGCCATTTCTAGTGTGTTCCTTAGGGCCCTCATTCCATTGTAAATATATTTGCTTTTATCCTCAAATCTTTTCATAAAATGTTTTTTTAATTTCCTTGCTATAATCTATACTTGTCTTTCTTCCAAGGTCCCTCTTGCTACTGCTGTTTTTCCCCCTCCTCTAGTGGTAGTATTGGCAATAACTTCTTTCCCTCTTTTGAAGCTTAGTTTTCTTTTTCTCATGCAAAAAGAACTCCTTTCTTTTGAGGTTTGCCATCTTACTAAACCACTTATTGCCTTTGTCATTGCTGTGACTTATCTGCTCATAGGTAATGACCTTCATTTTTTGAGCATTTTAATCTTTCTCCAGTCCAATTCTAGACATCCTCATGGGTAATCTCAATGACCTTGTGGATAGTCCAACCAGCAAACAAGTTGTTTCAACCTCCAAGTCCTGGTCTCTTTCTTTCCAGTCTATCATGTCCTTTATCATTTCACTTTCTTCCCTATCTATCTTAGACTCTATCATGATCATTTTGTTTCTTTTGCCAGTACGCTTTGTGTCCTGGATTTACTTTCTTTGTGTTGAATTCCCCAGATAATCCCCTACCATCTCCTTTCTCTTGTAACTCTTTCACCCAGGCTGCATGGTCCAATAAGAGGAAAGAGTATAATTATGGGATAATTTCAACTAAGATTTATAGTTTTCAATTTCAGATCACCTCTTAGCTCTGTTCTTTAGTCCTTCTATGTCTGGATTACTTTTCTCAAATCCCCTTTTCTACTCCTTCCCCCTTTTTCTCTCAGCAATAATCTTGCTTCCTATTTTATAGAGAAATTTGAGGGTACCAGGATTACTACAAACATCTACATGAACACTTCTGTCTCTTCTTACCTACTTAGAGGCAGAGATGTCCTTTCTTCCTTTCTTCTAATCTGAAGTGATATCATCAACTCTACTCCTGTAGGCCCTTACTCCATCAGTTATTTACTCTTACTTCTGAATTTTGTAGTTCTTTGATTCTGCTTACTTCTTCCCCACAGTCTGAGGATATGATCCCATCTTCCTATCTTGAAAAAAAGAATTCAGACAAAATTAAAGTATTACTCCTTCAAATTTGTTGTCTTCTAACTCTCTCTCTCTTCTTTTCTTTGGAAATGTTTTAGTACACTACACTCTTTCTACTTCCTCCCATTTATAGGAACATCCTAATAAAAATGGACAAAGAAGGAAAAGAATTACTAAAGATCGATAAGCATCTGTGAAAGTTCAAATCACTGTTGTAGAAATAGAAATTATAACAACCCTCATATCAACTATAAAAATACAAAAAAAAAAAAAAATAGGGCACCAGGAGTATAGGGAGAAGTGTATTCGCAAATATTACTAGTAGGAACATAAATTGATTCAATCTTTCTGCAAAGCATTTTGGTAATAGCTTAATCCATTAATTCTACTTCAGGAGATTTTATAAAGAAAATATTCATAGATTAATGTGAATGAGTGTTCATGAAGCATTATTTATAGTAGCAAAAAAAGTGATAATGACCTAAATGTCCAATAATAGAGGCAGATTACCACACTGTCTATATAGAAAATGTCCAAAAGGAGATACACCAAAATATTACTAGCAATTACTTCAGGTGATTTTATTTTCTTCTTTATATTTTTCTCTAATATTCTAGTTTAATTTACAAAATGGGCTGCATTTATAATTATAGAAAAGTAAAAGTTAATCTATCAGCTATCTACTCATCTATCCATCCATCATCTATTCTTAATTGCCCTCCCACCTTTGAGTCTTACCAAAGAATACAGTAGAATAAGAACTTTTGAAAAATGGCTTTTTCAGTATTTCATGTCTTCCCTAGTTTACTGTCGTGAAACCTTGGAGTACATTATACAAAGGAGGGGGAACACGGTTTAGTTTCCTAGGATGCTTAAAGCAAATCCATGAAATGAGTGGGTTTAAACAATGGGAGTTTATTTGCTTATAGTTTGAGGCTGTGAAAATATCTGAATCAAGGCATTATCAAGGCAATGCTTTCTTCCCAAAAGACTAGCTGTGGGCAATACTTGGGTCTTCTGCCACATGGCAAGGTACATGGCAGCATCTGCTGGTCTCCCCCTTCTCTTCCAGTTTCCAGGTTTTGTTGCTTCTGTTCCAGGTTTCAAGTTTTGTTGCTTTCAGCTTCTTGCTTCTGTGGCTTTCTCTCTCTGTCTGAATTTCATTCTCTTATGAAGGACTGCAGTAAGAGATTAAACCCACCTTGAATGAGGTGGGTTACACTTTAACTGAAGTATCCTCACCAAAAGATCCTACTTAAAATGGGTCCATACCCACAGGGATGGATTAATTTTTGTTTTACTGTACATTTTATTTATTTTTGAAAGATACTTAGATTACATAAATGTTATCACAAAACATATATAAGGGAGTTCCATATGCTCCACTCCCCAACCCACCCACTTCTCCCCACATTAACAACTTCTTTCATTAATGTGGTACATTCATGGCAATTGATGAACACATTTTGGAGCATTGCCACTAAGCATGGATTACAGTTTACATTGGAGTTTACACTCTCTCCCTCTCAATTCTGTAGGTTATGGCAGGATATATAATGGCCTGTATCTGTCACTGCTGTTTCATTCAGGACAATTCCAAGTCCTGAAAATGCCCTCATATTATACCTCTTTTTCCCTCTCTCTAACTTCCGCACCTCCAGTGACCACTGTCTCCACATCAATGATATAATTTCTTCCATTGCTAGAATCACAGTAAGTCTATAGTAGAATACCAGTAAGTCCACTCTAGTCCATATTTTATTCCCCAATCTTGAGGATTTTGGGACGGTGATGTCTGCTCCACCTCTAATTGAGAGGGAGCTTCAGTCCCAAATGGCTTATGGATGGGACTCACTTGCTTGCAGCTGTAGACGCCCTTGGTTCCTTGGTGTGGTGGTTGTCCATCCTCACCTCCTTGTTGTGCTAGGTGAGTCCAATGAACTGGAGAGTAGGTGTTGCAACTCCACTGAGGCTCAGGGCCCACCTGGCACATGGACAGCCCAGAGATTCAAGTCTCTTGGACATATACCTACCAACTCCAGCACCCATTATAGGTTCAAATAAAAGGGACAGAAGGGGCATGTGTAGAGAAGTCACATCTGAGTACAAATCTGTCACAGTAGGGAGCACAAACTCCAAAGTAGGGCCCATTGGCAAGGCACCAAACTCTGAAGCTAGCTGCCATGACCATAGGCTCTCTGGAGACCTCAGGATCCCCACTATTTGGAGTAGTATTGATTGTGGCTATCTGTGAAATCCTACCGAGACGTGCATTACCGTTACCTCTCTGATGACCTCCCAACTCACTTTGAAGTCTCAGCCATATAAACTCATTTGTCTTTACCTTTTCCCCCTTTTATTCAAGGTCTTTTTTCAGTTGTATCCAGCTGTGGATAAGGTTTCCTGCTCCTCAACATCCTCTCCAATACTTGTAGTTCTCTGTTTTTTTAATGGCCACCAGTCTAATGGGTGTAAGATGGTATCTCATTGTGGTTTTGATATGCATTTCCCTAATAGCTAGTGATGTTCATCATCTTTTCATGTGCTTTTTAGCCATTTGTATTTCTTCTTTGGACAAGTGCCTGTTCAAATCACTTGCCTATTTTTTAAATGGCTTGTCTGTCTTTTTATTTTTGAGATATAGGATTTCTAGATATATGCTGAATGTTAGGCTCCTATCAGATATATGGTTACCATTTTTTTTCTCCCATTGGGTAGGCTGTTGTATTAGTCAGGATTCTCTAGGGAAACAGAATCAACAAGAGGTATCTGTCAATAGTGTATGACCCTACAAGAGTCTCTCATGCAGCCGTGGGGATGCACAAGTTCAGGTTACGCAGGCAGGCTGCAACCAGGGGCTGCAGTGAAAGTCCAGTGAAGGTTCTTGACGAGTTCTGGGAGATGTTGGCTGTCCAAAGACGAGCTGGGAAATTCTCTTTCAATGCTGGAATCACTTCCCCTTTTAAGGCATTGAACTGATCGGGTTAAGCATCACTCATGGCTGATGGCAATTGCCCTGATTGATGTAATTATAACCAGCTCTTTATGATTTACCACTGCAGTAAAGTCAACGGTGACTAAAGTCCATAAATGCCATATTACAGTTGGCCCAGTGCTTTCTTGACCAAACAACTGGGGACAATTACCTGGCCAAATTGACACGATAGCCTTACCATCACAGCTGTCTTTTCACTTTCTTGAAAAACTTCTTTGAGGTGCAAAGGTTTTAATTTTGAGGAGATCCCATTTATCTACTTTTTCTTTCCCTGCTCATGTTTTGGGTGTGAAGTTCATGAAGCCATTTCCTATTACAAGGTCCTGTAGATGCTTCCCTACATTGTCTTCCAAGTTCTTTATTGGCTTGGCTCTTATGTTTAGATCTTTGATCCATCCACCTTGAGTTGATTTTTATATAAGGCATGAGATGGTATTCCTCTCTCATTCTTTTGGATATGGATATCCAGTTCTCCAAGCACCATTTGTTGAAGAGGTCATTCTCTCCTAGTTGAGTGGGCTTGGTGGCTTTGTTGAGTATCAGATGACTGTATATGCAAGGATCTATATCAGAGCTCTCAATTCAGTTCCATTGGTCAGTATGTCTATCCTTGTGCCAATACCATGCTGTTTTTGACCACTGTAGTTTTGTAGTGTGTTTTAATGTCAGGTAGTGTCATTCCTCCGATTTCATTTTTCTTTTTCATTTTATCTTTGGCTTTTTGGGGTCTCTTGTCCTTCCAAATAAATTTCATAATTTTTCCAATTCAGTAAAAAATGCTTTGTTGATTTTTATTGGGATTGCATTAAATCTGTAGATTAGTTGGGGTAATCTGTCCATGAAGAGGGAATATTCTTCTATTTATTTAGATCTTCTTTGATTTCCTTGAACAGTGTTGTGTAGTTTTCTGTGTATAAATCTTTTACATATTTAGCTAAATTTATTCCTAGGTATTTGATTTTAACTTACTATTGTAAATGGTATTTTTTTCTTTCCTCCTCAGATTGGTCATTATTGCTGTACAGGAGTGCTACTGATTTCTGCACATTAATCTTATAACCTGCAACTTTACTGAACTCATTTATAAGTTCTAGAAGCTTTGTTGTAGATTTCTTAGGGCTTTCAATGCATAGGACCATATCCTCTGCAAATAGTGAAATTTTTTCTTCCTTTGGAATTTGGATGCCTTTAATATCTTTTTTTGCCTCAGTTCTCTAGCAAGTACTTCTAACACAATGTTAAATAGGGGCAGTGATAGTGGGCATTTTTCTTGTTCCTGGACTTAGAGGGAAAACTTTTAGGATTTCACCTTTGTATATGATTTTTCATATATATCCTTTATCATGTTCAGAAAGTTTCCTTCTATTCCTATCCTTTGCAGTGTTTTTCATCAGGAAAGGGTGCTATATTTTGTTGATTGCTTTTTCTTTATTTATAGAGATGATCGAGTGATTTTTTTCTTTTGAATTGTTTATGTGGTATTTTACATTGATTTTCTTATGTTAAACCACCCTTGCATACCCAGGATGTAACTCATTTGATTATGGTGTATAATTCATTTGGTGTGTTGTTGAATATGATTAGCAAGTATTTTGTTGAGGATTTTAGACATCTAGGTTCCTTAGAGAGATTGGACTGTAATTTTCCTTTCTTGTGGCATCTTTGTTTGGCTTTGGTATTAGGGTAATGTTTACATCATAAAATGAGTTAGGCAATGTTACTTCTATTTTTTGGAAGAGTTTAAGTAGGATTGAATTAGTTCTTTACAGAATGTTTGGTAGAATTCAAATGTGAAGCCATCTTCTGGTTCTGGGTTCTTCTTAGTTGGGAGGTTTTTGATGAATGATTCTGGCTCTACTTGTGATGGGTCTGTTAAGTTCATAAATTTCTTCTTTTGTCAATGTGGGCAGCTTGTGTGTTTCTAGAAATATGTCCATTTCCTCTAAATTATCCTTCTTGTTGGCATATAATTTTCCAAAGTATCCTTTTATGATACTCTTTATTTCTGTGGGGTCAGTGGTGATATCCTCTTCCTTATTTGTTATTTTGTGTATTTGTATCTTCTTTCTTTTTTTCTTTGTTAGACTAGCTAAGGGTTTGTCAATTTTACTGATCTTCTCAAAGAACCAGCTTTTGGTTTTATTTTTCTAGTATTTTCTTATTTTCTATTTCATTTAGTTCTGCTCTAATCTTTGTTATTTCCTTCTTTCTACTTCTTCAGGGTTAGTTTGTTTTTCTTTTTCTAATTCTTCCAAGTATGCAGTTAGGTCTTCAATTTTAGCTCTTCTTTTTTGATACATGCATTTATGGCTATGAATTTTCCTCTCAGTACAGCTTTTACTGAATCCTGTAGGTTTTGAATGTTATGTTGTCATTTTCATTCGTTTCAAGGTAGTTACCAATTTCTTCTGAAATTTCTTCCTTGACCCACTGTTTGTCTAAGAGAGTGTTGTTTAACTTCCATATCTTTGTGCCTAATCTGGTTCTCTGGACAATACTGATTTCCAGCTTCATTTCATTGTGGTCAGAGAAATTACTTTATATAATTTCAATCTTTCTGAGTTCATTGAGAATTTTTCTGTGGCCTATTATGTGGTCTGTCTTGGAGAATGATCCATGTGCACTTGAGAATGATGTATATCCTGCTGTATTTGGGTATAGTGTTCTATATATGTCTATTAGGTCCAGATCCTCTAATGTATTATTCATAGTCTTTGTTTCTTTATTTATTCTCTGTCAAGATGTTCTGTCTAATGATAATAATGGTGTATTAAAGTTGTAGAGGCATCCACTTAGTTTTTCCAGTGTTTGCCTCATTTATTTTAAAGCACCCTGGTTAGATGCACATGTGTTTATGATTTTTGTTTCTTCTGGAAAGATTACCCATTTTACTAATATATTAGTATAGCTACTTCCACTCTTTTTTGGTTATTGTTTCCTTGTAAGATTGTTTTCCAGCCATTCACTTTCAGCTTTCTTGCATCCCTGGGTCTAAGGTGGGTTTTTGGTAGACAGTGTATAGATGGGTCATATTTCCTTATCCATTGTGCCAATCTGTATCTCTTGAATGTAGAGTTTAGTCTATTAACATTCAGTTTTATTACTCTCAAGGAATTACTTACATTAGCCATACTTTGTGTTTATGTATGTCATAGGTTGTTTTCATTTCTCTTTTTTGCCTTTTTAGTTGTTCTTAACTGCCCGCCAACTCTCTCCCTCCTGTTTTCTTCCATTCAAACTGTAGAATTCCCTTTAGTATTTCTTGAAGGGCAGGTTTCTTATTGGCATACTCTGTTAATTTCTGTTTATCTGTGAATATTTAAAACTCGCCATCAATTTTGAATGCTAGCTTTGTTAGATAGAGAATTTTTGGCTACGAAGTTTTTTCTTTTACTACCTTAGCTATGTCATACCATTGCCTTCTTGCCTCCATGGTTTCATATTAGAAATCAGCACTTAATCTTATTGAGCTTCCCTTGTATGTGATGGTTCTCTTTTCTCTTGCTGCCTTCAGTATCTTCTCTTTATCTTGAGAATTGGACAGTTTGAAAAGTTTATGTCTTAGTGGAGGCCTGTTGGGATTTATACTGTTTGGGGTGCACTGTGCTTCCTGGACATGTACATCCATCTCCTTCAGTAGGGTTGGGAGGTTTTCTGCCATTATTTCCTCCAACACACCTTCTGTCCCCTTTCCCTACTCTTCTCCCTCTGGGATGCTATAATGTGTATGTTTGTGTGATTTGTATTGTTATTCAGACCCCTAAGTCACTGCTGGATTTTTTCTTTTTATCTATCCGTTCTACCACCTGTTTTATTTCATTTGTACTGCCTTCCATATTGCTAATTCTTTCCTCTGCCTGTTCAAATCTGCTGTTATGTGCTTCCAGTGTATTTTTGATTTTTTGGATTCTGCCATTCATCACCATCATATCTATTATCTTTTTATGTATGTCTACAGTTTCTTCAATATGTTCTCCCAGTGTCTTCTTAATATCCTTAAGCTTTTCTTTCAGTTCATTAAGTTGGTCTGGATGTTTTTTGAACAGTTTTGATTAGTTGTTCGATGTTCTGCATCTCTTCCTGGTTTTAAGTTTTTTCATTGGCCTGGGCCATGTCTTCCTGTTTCTTGGTATGGTTTGTAATATTTGTTGCTTCTGGTCATTTTTTATTTTTTTTTTATCACCCCCTTGTGGCTTTTTTCATGCTGTCTGCCTTCTGTGTCCATTTGCTATGCATTCTTCTGTGGCTGTATTTATTTATTTATTTATTTATTTATTTATTTATTTTCCCTCCCCTCCTCACAGCTTGCTTGCTGTCTGCTGTCTGTGTTCATTTGCTATGCACTCTTCTATGTTTTTTTTTCTTGTCTCCCTTTTTGTTACGTCACTTTGCTGAGTTGGCTCTCCGCAGTGTATGTGGGCTATGTGGCACTCCATGGCGCTTGCAGGCTGGGCGGCACTCTGCAGCATGCAGGCGAGCCTGCCTTCACAAGGAGGCCCCAGGATGCAAACCCAGGGCCTACCATATGGTAGATGGGAGCCCAACTGATTGAGTCATAGCAGCTTTCCCTGGTCATCTTTTTATCTTGATGGGTTTATTCAGTTGATTAGCTTATCTCTCTACTCTAGGGTTACTTAGCTGCTGGGTTTTTTTTAAAGATTTTATTTATTCTCTCCACTTCCCCCCCGCCCCCTCCACCCCCCCACCCTGGTTGTTCTCTGTCTATTTGCTGAGTCTTCTTCTTTGTCCACTTCTGTTGTTGTCAGCGTCACGGGAATCTGTGCTTCTTTCTTTGCGTCATCTTGTTGTATTAGTTCTCCATGTGTGCGGCACCATTCCTGGGCAGGCTGAACTTCCTTTCGTGCTGGGCGGCTCTCCTTACGGGGCGCACTCCTTGCGCGTGGGGCTCCCCTACACAGGGGACACCCCTGCGTGGCAGGGCACTCCTTGCACGCATCAGCACTGCACATGGGCCAGCTCCACAAGGGTCAAGGAGGCCCAGGGTTTGAACTGTGGACCTCCCATGTGGTAAATGGACGCCCTAACCACTGGGCCAAGTCTGCTTCCCTAGCTGCTATTTGTGTGTGTGTAAAGTTTTGTCTTTGACACTTTGTTCTTCTTGTTCTGTTTCCTTGCTGTTTTTTATATGTTTTCTTGAAGGAAAAAGATTAGAGCCAGAGAAAGTGAAAGAGGTAAGAAAAGAAATAGGATAATAGCAATAATAATAAAAGTTAGAAGAGGACCGTATAAGACCTAGGAAAATGAATATTTAACTCATGTAAGCAGTGTAGAGTAATAGGAATTTTTAAAAGTACCTACAATGAAATGGGAAACCAAATAGACAAAAAAATATAGAATGAATTAAAAGGCCAGAATTTTGAGGAGAGAGGAAAAGAGAAAAGGAAGAACAAAAAGGAAAAAAAAGTTAATAAAAGAAAGAAAACAGAATAGATGAGACAGAAATAAAAACCAGAAAAATTCAGGACTACACAAAGAGAAGTGGAATGTAAGAACAATAACAAAAAGTGGAAGATAATTGAAGGAAGGAAAAGAGATACATTGTAGACAAAATTGGTATACACAGAAAAGGGGAAATTGAGGAAGAGGAAACACAGCAAAGGAAATAAGTCAGCAGGCCTAATTTAAAAGGGGTGGGGGGAAGAAAGAGGAAAGAAAAACATGAGAACAAAAACAACAAACAAAAACACAAACAAGCAGTCAAAATAAAACTAAGGAAGAACAGCCTTCCCTCTTAGGCCCCTGTGGAGCTTCTCAGGATGCCAGTGTTCATCAATCAGTTAACCGGCAGCCTTCCCTCTGCAGGTTTTGAAGCGGGTTTTAGTGAGTAAACTAAATTAATTTTTAAAAAAATAACCCTTTTTTAGGAAAAATAAGAGACCCAAGAGAAGCTAATACAGAAATAATGTCTTTGTTTTCCCTGTCCTAAAGTATCAGCTGGATGTTTGATATCTCGGTGGATCACTATTCTAAGAGAGCTGGGAGTTGAACTAGAGACCTTATATATTCAAGGTGGAAACTCCTCCACTGAGCTAAACTTTCTCGTTGGGTCAGTTAGCTCTTCAGAAGGCTATCCAGTCACTTTCCCTCGGGCAGGTTTGACTCTGAAGTTGGATAGATTGCTGCAGATTAGGAGTCTGTCCCTGCCCCCTTTCTATTCTTACTGCTTTCTCTCCTGGGCAGAAGGATGCAATAGCCTATGTGAGGGGATTTCCCCCTCACATCTCCTAGTCAGGTTGAATTCCCTTTTGAAATTCACATGGGACCCTGGTGACTGAACTCATCGCAGAAAGATGACTCTTTTTTTTTTTTTTTTAATTTTTTTTATTTTTTATTGACTTTGTAATAATATTACATTAAAAATATATATGTGAGGTCCCATTCAACCCCACCCCCCACCCCCCCTCTCCCCCCCCCAACAACACTCGTTCCCATCATCCTGACACATCCATTGGATTTGGTAAGTACATCTTTGGGCACCTCTGCACCTCATATACATTGGTTCACATCATGGCTCTTAACCCTCTTCCAGACCACCTCTCCTCTCAGAGAACCCTAAATAGGCTCTTGAAAGGTGATTGAGCACTTCCTACTGCCCGCCTCCCTTAGGGGAGTTGAAAAAAAAAATTTTTTTAAAGATTTATTTATTTATTTTTATTTCTCTCCCCTTCCCCCCCCCCCCCCCCACCCTGGTTGTCTGTTCTCCGTGTCCATTTGCTGGGTGCTCTCCACTTCTGTTGTTGTCAGCAGCACGGGAATCTGTGTTCTTTTTGTTGCGTCATCTTGTGTCAGCTCTCCATGTGTGCGGCACCATTCCTGGGCAGGCTGAACTTTCTTTCGCACTAGGCGGCTCTCCTTATGGGGCGCACTCCTTGTGCGTGGGGCTCCCCTACGCAGGGGACACCCCTGCATGGCATGGCACTCCTTGCGCATCAGCACTGCATGTGGGCCAGCTCCACACAGGTCAAGGAGGCCGGGGTTTGAACTGTGGACCTCCCATGTGGTAGACAGATGCCCTAACCACTGGGCCAAGTCCGCCACATGAAATTTTGATAGTTTTCAGCAGGGGATAGTTTCAGAGGGGACTCCGCCCTCTCCCAGACCAAGCTTCTCTATCCCAGGGCAGTTAAGTAAAATAGGCTGCCTCAGCAGATTCGCCTCTCCCCTTCCTCTTCCTGGTACCACCTCAAGCCAGCTGGTATGCTCCTCAAAGCTCAGAGAGGCTCCAGGCAACCAAACCTACAGAAAGGAAACCCCTCTCCACGCTTGACCAGAACCCTCCCACTCTTGGAGAATGTTCTCTCCTGCTGGGTTGGCTGGCGGGAGTTGGGGCTCACAGTGGCTTTTTGCCTTGCAGGTGGGGCTTAGCCATCCCACAGTTTCCAGCCTCAGGGGCAAGAAACTGAGGGTTTTACCTTGAGCAATTTCTCTCTTTGTCCAGCCTTCCCCAGACTGATGCCCTGAAACCTCCTGCTCTCTGGCTTCTGAAAACAGCTCACTCGGGCAGGATCTTGCCCCTATTCAGCCATTTTTTGCAAGAGAGATTGTGAGTGTACACTTAAACTGACGACATCTTGCTACCTACTCTGAACTCTGGAATGGATTAACTTTAAGAACATGCTTTTCTCGGGGTACATACAGTTTCAAACTACCACAATAATTTGCATAAGATTCCTGGCATGCATTTGAACAGTTAGGAGCATGCTGACTTCGACAGAATCTTAGAGGATGTGTAGAAGCATTAAAAAAGAAAAAGAAGTTCACAACTATTATACATTTATTGTTTATGCATGAGTTGATATATTTCAATAAACTAAAAAAGAGAACCAACTGGAAATTAAGGAATCAAATCATCTGAAGCTAAGAGGGTAGATGGATTTCAACAGTCCATCTTCAACAGATGACTTCAACAGAACACGCAGCAAATGGACATAGAGAACAGACAACTGGGGCGGAGGGAGGGGAGGAGAAATAAAATAAATCTTTAAAAAAATAAAAATAAACTAGTTGTTACTCACTGTGTGTTACCATCCCCTCTATACATTTTCACACTTTTAGAGTAAAGCTAATTAAAACTTATACATACATTAAATATCAGTAGTCCACTTAGTCCTCCTCTTACCTCCTTTAAGAATCTGCCACCTACCACCAGGGCTTGAAGATATTTTCCAATAATTTCTTTTAGAAGTTTTATGGTTCTTGATTTTATTTTTAGTTTTTTGATCCATTTTGAGTTAATTTTTAGATAAGGTGTGAGATAGGGGTCTTCCTTCCTTCTTTCAGCTATGGATATCCAATTCTTTCAGCACCATTTGTTGAATGGATTGTTCTGCCTGAGCTGTGTAAGTTTGACAGGCTAGTAAAAAATTACTTGACCGTACCTGTGAGGGTCTGTTTCTGAACCATAAATTGGTTCCATTGGTCTATTGAGTCTGTCATTAGGCTTATACCATGCTGTTTTTACCACTATAAGTAGGTATTAAGATTTAAAGTCTGGAGATGAGGGTTCACTTTTCCTTTTTATGATGTTTCTGGCTATTCAGGACTCCTTACCCTTCCAAATAAATTTAATGATTATGTTTTCAATTTTTTCTTTAATGCTGGTGGAATTTTTATCGGGATTGCATTAAACCTGTATATCAATTTGAGTAGAATTGACATCTTAATGATATTTAGTCTTCCAATCCATGAGCATGGAATATTCTTCCAGTTATTTAGGACTTTTTTGATTTGTTTTAACAGAGTTGCAGCTTTCTGAATACAAGTGTGTTACATCATTGGTTAAGTTTATTCCTGACTATTTGAGTTTTATCTGTCATATTTTATTTTCACCACTTTTAGTTACTTTTATTGATAAAATCTTCATTTCTAGACTCTCCTCCAGGCCCTTCTCTTCTGTCTTTTCTTTTCAGGCTCTAGCACACCCTTTAGTATTTCCTGAAAATCTGGTCTCTTGCTTAGAAATTTTCTCAGTTTCTGTTTATCTGTGAGTATTCTAATTTTGCCCTCATTTTTGAAAGACAGTCTTGCTGGATATAAGAATCTTGGCTGGAAGTTTTTCTCTTGTAGTATCTAAATATATCAGACCACTGTCTTCTTGCCTCGATGGTTTCTGGTGGGAAATCAGCACTTAATCTTATTGGGTATCCATCATATGTTATGCATTGCTTTTCTCTTGCTGCTCTCAGTATTCACTCTTTGTCTTTGGCATTTGACATTCTGATGAGTATGTGGCTTGGAGTTGGTCTATTTGGATTTTTTTAGATGGGAGTACGTGTGCTTCTTGGAGAGGGATATCTATGTCCTTCAAGGGTTGGGAAATTTTCTACCATTATTTCTTCAAATATTCCTTCTGCCCCTTTTCCCTTCTCTTTTCCTTCTGGTACACCCATGACACATATACTTGTGTGCCTTTTGCTATCATTTAGTTCCCTGAGATGTTGTTCAATTTTTTCCATTCTTTTCTTCATCTGTTCTTTTGCATGATCACTTTCAGAGGCCATTTCATCAAGCTCACCAATCCTGTCTTCTGCCTCCTCAAATCTGCTATTATATGATTCCAATACTTTTGGTTTTGTTTTTTATTTCTCTCCCCTCCCCATCCCCCCAGTTGTCTGTTCTCTGTGTCCATTTGCTGAGTGTTCTTTTTGTCTCCTTCTGCTGTTGTCAGTGGCATGGGAATCTGTGTTTCTTTTTTTGCTGTGTCAGCTCTCTGTGTGTGCGGTGCCATTCCTGGCAGGCTGAACTTTGTTTCATGCTGGGCAGCTCTCCTTACAGGGCGCAATCCTTGTGCATGGGGTTCCCCTATGCGGGGGCACCCCTGTGTGGCACAGCATTCCTTGTGTGCGTTAGCACTGTGCATGGGCCTGCTCCACACAGGTCAAGTGGGCCCGGGGTTTGAACTGCAGACCTCCTATGTGGTAGATGGACACCCTAACCACTGGGCCAAGTCTGCTTCCCTCCAGTGTTTTTTAAATTTCATTTATTGCACCTTTCATTCCCGTAAGACCTGCTGTTTTTCTATGTATGCTTTTAAATTCTTCTTTGTGCTCATCCAATGTCTTCTTAATATCCTTATTCCCTTTAGCCATCTCCTTGAATTTATTAGGGAGATTTGTTTGAAAATCTATGATTAGTTGTCTCAACTCCTTTGTGTCATATGGTGGTTATCTTGTTCCTTTAACTGGGCCATAGCTTCCTGTTTCTTGGTGTGAATTGTAATTTTTTGTTGGTGTCTTTGTATCTGGCTTACTAGAGTATTTTTTCTGAGTGCAGTTTTTCTCTTTAGTTTAGGGATTTCTATCCTTTCTCCCTTGCTGGTTGTGCAGTAGGAGCCAAGCATGTAGTTGGTTCTGTAAGCTGTGGAGGCTTGAGCTGACCTCATTGTGCCAGGGACCAATGAAGCTTCTTCCAACTTTGTCCTTTGCCACGGGTAGGGACAGAGTCACAGCTGTATGGAATAATCCAAGTGCAGGCCTAGACTGTAGTTGCCCAGAGAGACTGATGATGCCTTACATCCCTTTCTCCCCTGCCTGGGGCAGGGATGGAGCTGCAGGTGTGGGCAGCAATCCATGCAGTGCGGGTCCATGATGACTGCAGTTGCCCTGGTAGACTTCTGATTTTCAGTCTATGGCAGCCAAAGTTACCTGCAGTTACCTGTATAGGCTGGTGCAGGGCTCCTCAGCCTCCTTCCTGCCAGAGGCAGGGCTGAAGCCTAGTCTAGGGCTGCAGGCTGATCTGCATGAAAGAAACTGGTTCCTGGTGACACTGAGAATTTCAGTCAGCCTGGCTTCCCCTCAGGCTGGGGGCAGAGTAAAATGGTGGCTACTGGCCTCTTTCTGACCTGGACTGACTCACACCCCAGCTGTTCCCAGGGTTATATCTTCACCAGCTAAGTCTACCAATCAGTAGCCGAAATCAGCGGCCAGATATCTCCTCCACTCCTGTTTCTGGGAAATGGAGCTTCCAATTCCATCCACAGAGCAGCTCCTGGGACAGCCTGTGCTGTCAGAGTAGGATAATCACTGGCCTCCGTGACTTGGCTGGTAATTTCCCAGAGAGGGTGGTCAGGTCTTCACAGCTTCCTCCTTGCTGGAGGTGGCACTGGGGCATAGGCTAGAGCTGAAATATGATCCAGATGGAAAGAAGCCTTTCCCCACCAGCACTGGGATTTTCAGTTCCCCTCACTTCCCCTTGTGCCAGGCGCAGAGTTCAGATGGCGGCTCCCGGCCTCTTTCTGACTTGGACAGGCTCAAACTTCAGCTGTTCTCAGGATTATACTTTATCCCGCTGAATTTACTCATCAGTAGCTGAAATTGGTGCCCAACTGTCTCTTCCTCCCCTGTTTTTGGGAAGTGGAGCTTTCAGTTCCAGCCACGGAACAGCTCCTGAGGCAGCTTGTGCCTCCGGTGGAGGATGGGCACCAGCCTCCAGGGCATGGAGTGCTCTACTTATGAGTCTTCTCTGCAGATGGGCAGTCTCCTCCTTCCACTCCTTCAAGGATGTTGCAAGATGCTCTTCTGGTCTCCTGGAGCTCCCGAACAGGTGATTCAGCTAGCTCCATAGAGCTCTGGGTGTTTGCTAACTGCCCTGTAGCAGGAGCTGACTCTAGAGCTCCTTACTCTGCCACCATCTTGCTGGTTCTCAATACCATTACTTTTAAAATAAATTTTAACATCTTATTGAAAAAAAAAATATATATATATATATTTCTAATTGAAAGTAAGAATGGATTGGCTCATTCCCCAGAAAATGAGAAAAAGTGGGTGACAATAGTAGATTCCTGTTTAGAGGCTAGAAGCAGCTGTTTAGAGGCTAGAAGCAGGAAATATGTTTCTAGCTGGAAAGTTTTAATTGTGACTTCACAAACAGAATAAAGCTTGTCAGGTTGGTTCCCTGGCTCTGTCTTTTGCTCATAATTCATATTTATATAGTGATATTATCAAAACCAGAAAGTTCTCAAAGAGGTGGATAGGTCGTTTTTCAGATGTTCATTTGTAGGTTGGTTGTTTTGAACTTTGAATGCATTTTACTATAGAAATGGCATAACAAAAAATAGATTTCAAAACCAGTTCAGTAAAACATATTTAAAATATGCTTGGTGGTACTTAAAGTTTCAGTGGAAAGTTTACTCCAGATTTCAGCGTGAGATGTCCAGAATCAGTTTCCCATTCCCTTATTTTGTGACAAAAGAAGAACAAGGACTCCCTGAGCTCTGAGCTTGGAAGATCTTGGAAGTTTGGGGTCGTTTTCAAAGATGATTACAAGATTTGCCCAGGCTAGTCCATAACAACATAAGAATGGGAATGAATACTGTTGGAGTTGTGGAGATTGATGAAGCATGAAGTAAGTATACTGGGAGAGTTATCAACATGATTGTTGAGGTTATATAGGATCATGAAAAGTTGGAGTAGGTGCTAAAAGAAAGTGGGAGACTATCCCAGGAATCCACAGATGGAGGGTCAAAGTGGATAATTGGAGACTTAGATAGTAGAGTTTCATGAGTGATGAAGCTTTAAAAAGCCTCCCTAATTTTTTAGCCATAGTGATCTTGTTACGTGTACCTGGAGTCATTTATTCTCATTTGAAGCTCAACTGTAGCTCTGGTTATCAGGTCCAATTTCATTTAGAGCAGTGCTTCTCAATCTGGCTGCACGTATGAATCACCTGAGGAACTCTGAAAAAAATATGGATGCCTGGGCCCATTTAATCAAAATACCTGCATGTCGGGACTGGCATTGACATTGTTTTAAAATCTCTCCAGGTGATTCAAATGTGCATCTAAAGTTGAGAACTGGTTAGAGTCAGAAGGCTAAAAACAGTGAGTGTTTTATTCACCTTTATCCCTCTGCATCCAGCATAGTGCCTGATAGTAACAGGAATTCAGTGAATATCTGCTTCAGTGAAAGAATGAATCAATGAATAAGGAATGAATGGATTTAATTTGCTCTAATCCCACATATTATTTAGCATTAGACCACATTTGTGACTTATCTTCTGACCTTGTGTCTCAATTCAAACAGTTGGTCTTCTAGCTGATTCCTAAGAAACCCTTTTTGGTACCCCAATCCATGTCTTCTTCATTGGTCCCTGTTCCTCAATCCTTGTTGTCAGGAACCTGTAGAGAACTGTGATCTTTTAAGTCAGATTCACTTCCTAAGACCCAGGCTGTTGCCCCTGAATCTCAGCCATTTATAGCTGATGTTTTGAATTCTTCCATACCTTGCCCAATAGTGTGCTCTGTTTTTTTCATTTTGAACTCCTTGTTGGTCTGTTGCTCTGGAACTAATTGTAGTTTGTAAATAAATCGAAAATTTTATTTTATTCAGTAAAACTTGTTAATTTTATTATTCATATTCTCTATTTATGGTTTATCTTTATTTTTGGTTTTGAAAGATGTGCATTAAAAGCTCCCATAATAATTGAAGACTGTCAAGTTCCTTTGTATTTCTAATAGTTTTTCTTTTATATAACCGAGTGCTCTATAGTGCATATAAGCTTATATATCTTTTTAAATTATTTCATTTTCATTAAAAATATTCATTTTATCCTTTTTTAGGTTTTGGACATGAATTTTTCTTTGGCTAATAGTAATGTTATCATCCCTGCTTTCTTTTGTTGTATTTACCTGGTATATCTTTGCCTGTTTCTTTATATTTAACTTACTTTGGTAATTTACTTTAGATATCCTCTTATAAATATAATATAGCTGAATATGGCTTTTTATTTTTGCCCAATATGGAAATTTTTATTTTTAAAGTAAATAATTTAAACTTTTCACTTTCATTATGATGAAGAATATGCTTCTTTGAAAATACTACAATCTTATTTTATGGTTTCTTTTGCTATTCTTGTTTTATATATGTGTACCTATTTACCTGCTTATAAAGGTAAAACACACACATATGTATATACATATACACAAATATGTACATATATTAGAAAATACAGAATTCTCAAAGAAAAAAAGACTCTCCTATAATCCTTTACTCTGTCTTATTGTTGATAAGTATATAAGTGTATGTACTCAAGTGCCTATTTTTAATTTTTAAATAAAGATGACTTTATCATGACTATGTTTATAGTCATGACTGTAATTGCATTGGTACCCGCTTTCTTCACTGAACAGAGAGATATCATGAACATTTTGCATGCCATTAAATATTTACCTATAATATCTATTTTTGGTTTTTGAAGTGTGTAATTAACACAAGTTTTTATAAATAAATTATTCCATACTCTGAATAAGTAGATTTATGTACATTCACAGAAAGATCTTCAAGTTATAGAATTATATGTGGAATATGATACCATTTATGTAAAAATATATTTTCATAAATATATATGAATTAAATGTTTAAATATGCTTGCATATATAATTATGTACTAAATACTTAGAAAAAAATTTAAATGCTGTATGCTTCTGTATGCTTGAATTTTTTAATGGACAATATATTTATGTATTACATAATAAAAATAAAATTAAAATAATTTAAAAATATGCAAGCAAATACCAACAAATTAAATAGCTCTGGTGAAATAAAGAAATTCCAAGAAAGACTAAAAGTACTAAACCTAGCTCAAGAAGAAGTAGAAAATCTGAATAGACCAATAACGACTAGAGAAATTAAATTAGTATTCAAAAAACTTCCCACAAAAAAAAAAAACAAATCAAAATGATTTCACTCGTGAATTCTGTGAACTATTTAAAGAAGAATTAATACCGGCAGCAGACTTGGCCCAGTGCTTAGGGCATCCGTCTACCACATGGGAGGTCTGCAGTTCAAACCCTGGGCCTCCTTGACCCATGTGGAGCTGGCCCATGTGCAGTGCTGATGCATGCAAGGAGTGCCATGCCACGCAGGGGTATCCCCTGTGTAGGGGAGCCCCCCACACAAGGAGTGTGCCCCGTAAGGAGAGCCACCCAGCATGAAAGAAAGTGCAGCCTGCCAAGGAATGGTGCTGCACACCCACAGAGAGCTGACACAAGATGACACAACAACAACAAAAAAGAAACACAGATTCCTGTGCTGCTGACAACAACAGAAGCAGGCAAAGAAGACGCAGCAAATAGACACAGAGAACAAACAACCACGTGTGGGGGGGAAGGGGAGAGAAATAAATAAATAAATAAATCTTAAAAAAAAAAATTAATACCAATCCTCACATACTCTTCTAAAAAATAGGAGAGGAGGGAACACTTCTCAACTCATTCTATGAGGCCAGTATTACCCTGATACAATAGCAAAATCAGAGAAAGATCACAAGAAAAGAAAACTTCAGACTAACATCTCTTAAGACTATATACACAAAATTCTCACAAAATTCTAGCAAACTGAATACAGTAACATATAAAAAAGATTATACACCATAACCAAATAGGATTTATCCCAGGAATACTAAGTTGATTTAACACCCAAAAGTCAATTAATATAATACAGTCCATCTACAGAATAAGGAACAAAAGCCACTTTATTTTCCAATAAGATGCAGAAAAAGCATTTGACAAAACCCAACAATGATAAAGTTCATGATAAATACACTCAACAAACTAGGAAGAGAAGGTTCTTCCTTAACCTGATAAATGACATTTTTTAGTTTGCTAAACTACTTAAACAGATGCCATAAAATTGGTTGGCTTTTAACAATGGGAATATATTACCTTACAAACTTATAGCTTTGAGGCTGACCAAATTAAGGCCTCGTCAGGCAATACTTTCTTCCACAAGTCCAGCTCCCATGATCCTAGACTCCTCTTGTCACAAGGCAAGGCAAATGTTGTCATCTGCTGGTTTCTCCCAACCCATCCATGTTCCGTTGCTTTCAGCTTCTTGCTTCCATGGCCTTCTCCCTCTTTGTCTGAATTACATTATCTTATAAATGATGCTAGTAAGAGGATTAAGACCTACTCTGGGCCATGCCTTAACTGAAATAACCTCATCAAAAGGTCCTACTTTCAATAGGTTTACCCCCACAAGAGTGGATTTTCTGGGGGTAGATACAGTTTCAAACTACCAAACTCTACCCTCTGAACCCCAAAAAGACATGTTCTTTCCATTTGCACATACATTCATTCCATCACAATATCCCAAAAGCCTTAAATCAGTTTAGTAACAATACTAAATACAAAGTCTCATCAAAATCAGTTATAGGTGTAGTCTGACCTGGGGCACCATTCCCTTCTGGCTATAGATCTGTGAAACCTAGAGTAAAAATTATCTGCTCCCATTTCCATAGGGAGAAATAGGAAGGAAATCAGGGTTCACAGGGGTCCAGACAATTCTGAAACCCTGCAAGGCAAAATCCATTAGATTTCAAGGTCTGAGAATCATCTATGGATTGATGGCTTTGTCCTGAGCCTGATGGAGTGGCAGCCCCACACTTTGCAAGTGCTTGTACAGTGGCCATGGATGGTTTCCCCAAATATGGGGAGAAGGTTCCATTATCTTCAAGCTTTGGGATCATGGCCAGCCTCTCAGCTCTACCCTCATCAAGCATCAAGGTGGCCAGCACCAGGCATTTGCAATTCCCCAGGTATCTGAGCAAACTGGGTTGGCAGCACTCTCCTGAACAAAGGGGCAGAAGGCCCACCTTCTTCAAGTGCCGGAGCATACTCACCCTTTCCACACACAAGTGGTTCTGCTCTCCTGGCCTGAGAAAATGTTTTCAGTCCAGACCTCAGCTTCATGGTTCTGCGTTTGAAGTCATTTTTTCCTTTAATCTGTGCCTTTTCTGTTCCATTTAATCCAGACTGGCAGTTGTTCCATTCATAACAGATCTCAGAAAAACATATGGGTTTTTAACATGTAATCCACAGGGGTTCAAACCATCAGACAAAAGAACTTTCCGCAAATCCTTTCTGGATAACTTGATTTCCAATCCTGACTTGCCCTGAAATGACTGACTGGTTCCATGTTCAGCTAAACCCTCACATGCAGCACTATTTCCTGGAGACTCACTTTCCAGAAGCTCAGAATTTTCCAAGCCATCAATTTCTTGTTTTTTTGTGTTCAGGAGTTCAGTTCTCAGCTTATCCCTCTCCCCTTGCATTTTACTGTAAGCTGCAAGGAGAAACCAGGCAGTGCTTTCCACTTACCTTGGAAATCTCCTCAGCTAAATATCCAAACTCGCCACTTTCAAATTCTGCCTTACTTCTGACATCAGGACTCAATTTTAACAAATTCTCTCCCACTTTAAAACAAGGATCACCTTCTTCTAGTTTGCAATGATACATTTATCATTTCCCTCTAAGGCCTCATTGGAAGTACCTTTAGCATTCATATTTCTACCAACAATCTCTTCAGAGCAATCTAGGCCTTTTCTATCAAGCACCTCACAGTTCTTCCAGGCTCTACTCATTACCCAATTATAAAACCTTTTTAACATTTTTGGTATTTTCAATAGCAACACCCCACTCTTCCATACCAAAATCTGTTTTAGTTTGCTAAGCTGCTCAAACAGTTACCAGAAAATGAATTGGCTTTTAACAATGGGGATTTATTAGCTTTAAGCTTACAATTTTGAGGTTGAGAAAAATGTCCAAATCAAGGCATCATTAAGAATGCTTTCTTCATGAAGACAGGCTGCTGGTGATCCTGGACTCCTCTGTCACATGGCAAGGTACATGGTGGTGCCTCTGGTCTCTCCTCTTCCAGGTTTTATTGCTCTCAGTTTCTAGCTTCTGTAGCCTTCTCCCTCTTTGTCCAAATTACATTCTCCTTTAAAGGACTCCAGTAAGAGGCTTAAGGCCCACCCTTGGCCACTCCTAAAGTGAAGTAACCTCATCAGAAGATCCTACTTAAAATAAGTTTACATCCACAGGAATGAATTAGCTTTAATTGGCTTTCTGGGTATACATACATTTCAAACTACCACAAGCATCAGTGAAACAATACAGCTAGCATTATACTTGTCAGTGAATAACTGAATGCTCTTCTACAAGATAAGGAATTCCACTCTCACCACTTCTATTTATAATCCTGCTAGAGGTCCTAGGGCAATTAGGTAAGAAGAAGAAATAAAGGACATCCAGCTTGGAAAAGAAAATGTAAAACCATTTCTATTTGCAGATTACATGACCTTTTATGTAGAAAATCCTAAGGAATTCACCAAAAATTAATTAAACAAGTTCACTAAGGTTGTAGGGTACAAGATCAATGTGCAAACAACTGTATTTTGATACATTCTCAATGAGCTATCTAAAAATATAATTAAGAAAATATTCCATTTTCAATAGCATCTGTAAGAATAAAATACTTAGGAATACATTATAAATAAAGCATAACACTTATACTCTGAAAATTACAAAACATTGCTGAAAGAAATTAACAATTTTAATAAGTGGAAAACTATCCCATCTGCATGGATTGGAAGACATACTGTTGTTAATGTGGCAGTACTCCAAAATTGATAAACAGATTCATTGCAAGTTCCATGAAAATCCCAACTGACTGCAGAAATGGACAAGCTGATCCTAAAACCCATATAGAAATGCTGTGTACCCAGAATAGCCAAAACAATCTTGAACAAGAACAAAGGACTCCCACTTTCCAATTTCAAAACTACAAAGTTACAATAATAATTATAGTGTGGTACTGGTAGAAGGATAGACATGCAGATTGAGGGAATAAAATTGAGAGTCTAGAAATAAACCGTCATATTTATGATTAATCGATTTTTGAAAAGGGTACCAAGATAATTCTGGGAAAAGAGTGTTTTCAACAAATGGTGTTGAGGCACTGAATATCTTCAGGTAAAAGAATAAATTTGAGCCCATGTATACCATCTTCAAAAATTAACCCAAATGGGTTGCAGACTTAAATATAAGAGTTCAAACTATAGAACCGTGAGAAGAAAATATAGTAGCAAATCTTCATGACCTTGTGTTGTCATTTCAGATATGACATCAAACCTATAAGCAGCAAAAGAAAAGAAAAATATAGATTAGACTTCATTAAAATTAAAAACTTTTGTGCTTCAATAGAAGCCATCAAGAAAGTAAAAAGATAGCCCACAGATTGGGAGAAAATGTTTGTAAGTAATATATATGATAAGGTACTAGTATCCATAATATATGAATAATTCTTACAACTCAAAAATAAAAAGGCAACACAATAAAAAAAACAAAGGATCTGAATAGACATTTCCCCAAAGAAGATATACAAATGGCCAATAAGCACATGAAAAGATGCTTATCAACATTAGCCATTTGTGAAATGGAAATCAAAACCAATATGAGATCCCACTGCATACCCACTAAGATAACTATAATAAAAAAAAAATAACAAATGTTGGTAAGGATATGAAGAAATTGGAACTCTCATGCGTTGCTTGTAGAGATGTAAAATGGTGCAGCTACTTTGGAAAACAATTTGGCATCCTCTCAAAATGTTATATATAGAGTTCCCATTTGACCTAGCAATTCTACCTCTGGAGAGTGGAATTCACTTCCAAGAGAATTGAAACCATATGTCCACATAAAAACTTGTACATGAATACTCATAGCAGCATTAATATTAATAAAAAGTGGGAACAACACAACTGTCCATCAGCTAATGAATGGATAAGTAAAATATAGTATATTCAGACAATAGAATATTACTCATCCATAAAAAGGAATGAAATACAGACTAATGCTACAATATGTATGAATCTTGAAAACATTATGTTAAGTGAAAAAAGCCAGTCATAAAAGAGCACATGTTACATGATTCCATTGATATGAAATGCCCAGAATAGGCAAATATAGAGAGACAAAAAAGTAGATTAGTGGTTGCAGAGGGCTGAGAGATTTGGAGAGTATATCAGTCAGGATTCTCTAGAGAAACAAACAATAGGATATATGTATATTTTTTTAAAGATGTAGTTTGAGGAATTGACTCATGAAATTGTGGGGACAGGCAAGTCCAAGATACATAGGGCAGGTAGGCAGGCTCGAAATTCTAATAACAGTGATTTTGCAGTTCTAAATCAGAAATTATGGGGGATACCATCAGGCTGGAGAGTTCATGGGGAGTTGGTGTTGTAATCTTGAGCCAGAATTTCTTCTCTCTAGAACTCTCAGTTAAACTTAAGACCTCCACCTAATTGGGTGAGGTTCACTCACATTATCTATGGTAATTTTCTTTAAAGTGAACTGATTATAGATGCTAATACTGTTGACAGAATACCTCCACAGCACTGTCTAGGTCATGGTTTGACCAAACAACTGGACATCATATGTAACAAAGTTGACACATAAAATTAGGGAGTGACTGCTAATGGATACATTTAGGATGATGAAAATGCCACCAAATAGTGGTGTTGGTTGTACAACTCTATGAACATACTGAAAAGCACTGAATTGTACACTTTAAATCAGTAAATTGTATGGCATGTAAATTTTATCACTATTAAGATGATACCAAAAAAAAAACAAAACAGGAGTATAAAAAAAAAATGAGAAGGTCCCCTTCCCAGAAGGATTCCTGCTGATATTTTTTGGTATATCTTTCTTTATCTTTCTCTATGCATTCACTGAATACAAAATATGTTATATATGCATATATCTTTCTGTTATGTAAGTAGAATAATATACGTATAACTATGACTTGCTCTTTTGGGCCTAACAGTATATCTTGGAGATTTAGAGATCTTTTAATATCAGAACATATAGACATATCCTTACTTTTAGTAGATATGTGTTATACCATGGCACAGATGTAACATAATTGATGGACATTTAGTTTTTCATTACTTATTTTACTTTTGCAATTTAATTTTAGTTCCTATATCGCACTGTTTTTGTAGGATAGATTCCTAGTACTGGAATTGCTTTATCAAATTATATATATTTAAAATTTTAATAGTTGCAATTGCTTTCCAGAAAGAGTCTGCCAGTTTACTTTGCTGCCGTGTATGAAATTGCCTTTTAAATTCCCACAAACCCCTTTAATATAACTTGAAGGTTTTCTGTGCTAAGATTGGATGTTACCAGATTTTTAAATTTTTGTGCCTGGTTTATGCACAAAAAGTCTCATTTTAGTTTTATATTTATTTACTTTTTCCCCTTTCCCTACCTTTGATGGATTAACGATGTTTTCTTTATCCTTTTCTCCCCTCTTGTGATTTAGAAGTTCTATATTCTATCCCTTGACTACTAGTATGCACATTAAAACTTTCAAAATGGGGAGTGGGTGTAGCTCAGTGGTTGAGGGCCTGCTTCCCATGTACAAGGTCACAGGTTCAATCCCTACCACCTCCTCAAAAAAAAAAAGCTTTCAACAAACATATTTAGATGTTTATTTCCCTATCCTGTCAAAATCAAGGATCCTCAACAAAATAAAATTTATATATAAATACATGTATTTATATGTACATATATACCTCTGTGTGTGTGTGTGTATGTGTGTACTATTTCTCTTCATCTTTATGGCATCATTGAAATAATTGGGAATTTGGGTCCCAGATTATTAGTAATCTTTTCTTTAAAAATGCTCTGTCCATTTCTAAAAATTCTTTCTAACATGTTACATCAAAAACATATTATCAACCTTTAAGTAGGTTTGACGTTAAAAAAGTATTTACAGGTTTCATTTAACATATTTGTTTCTTAGATAGTTTAAGTCTTCCCCTATCTTGAGCTTTATATTCTGATTCAATTTTCAAGGGATAGAATATTACAAATCAGAGCTTGGTGGTATACTTTCTGAGTGTTTCCATGTCTTTTTTTGAACATTTTAAAGGCTTTTTGATAGTTATTGCTTAATTACTTCCCAGAATGTTTGTGCTAATTTATCATCCATCTGGATTTTATAGGTGTTTCTATTTCCCCATGTCCCCTTTCTTCATTGTTGAATATTTTCATTCTTTTAAATATCTGTTAGTATGATATTTGAAACTCAGTACACCTCATTCATGTTTTAATTTGTTTTAAATTATTAATGAGTTTGAAGTTTTTAAATATAATTATTGAACTTTTTTTAATTCATAGATTATGTCATTTGCCTTTTTTTCTCTTGGGATACTTATATATTGCATTGCTTTGTAAGATCTCTATATATTACGGATATTAAATCATCATTTATGTTGCACATATTTTACCTAGTTAATTTTTTATTAGATTTCTTTATGCTCTTTTCTGGTTAGCACCAGAGCAATACTTGTTGGGCTTTTGTTAGGTAGATAGTTAAGCTCAGCCACTTGCTCATTGTGTAATCTTAGGCAAATTGCTTAATGTCTCTTAGCTCCTGTTAAAACTGATATAAAAATAATAGTACCCACCTCATGGGGTTGTTGAGAGGATTAAATGATTTAAAGGGCTTAGAATAATACCAGTCGTAATTTTGTAAACACTAAATCATTCCTGGATGTTACTATTAGTGTTGTTTTCATGGATGAGATAAGCAGAGTTAAGGGGAATGATGTGAAATGAATGAGTTATGAGTTATATTTGCTGCCCTCTCTGGCTTCTTCCCATTAACCTTTCCCCCAGGTGAAACTTATTGGGGACCTTTTTACATTATGGAATTTGGATACTATTTGTTAGCACTACTGTCAGTGAGCTTCCTTTTTTATGGGGTAGCATATTTGATATACAATCTTGTTTTGTTGCAGCAATTTGGGAATTTGTTGGGTATTCGTTTTGTAGGTTTTCAATTAAGTGTACTTTTCAAGTAAATAAAGCTCAGCAAAAGTACTATTTTTAGATAAAGTATAGACTTCATTAATCCTGTTTTTCTTGCTTATGTAAAAGTGGCATTTGTACAAGTGGATGATGTAGGAAGTGAACAAAAGGGTCTTCCTAGCTTTGAATATTCAGTGGAGACTTTAATTCTTTTGTGATTTGTGACATTTTTCTCTCCCAGAAACTTGGAGAAATAGGAATGTGAGCTTTTCATGGGGAAGTCTTCTTACTTGTGTAACTTATTAATGTTTTATGTATCTGTCTATTCTTTTTTATGTAATCTTTGTACATATGCTACCCATTATATTCAGCTCTCGTTCTTAAAATCCCACATGTACAAATGAATGCAAACTTTTATATTCTTTTACCTTTGAAAAATTTGTAATGATCACCAAATCTTGTTGATTATTACATTGGAGCTTAAATTTTCACAAAATTTGTTTTATATGCTCTTTTTACTTTTCAAGTAGTCAGTCATACATGCTTTATAAAAAAAGGAAAACAAAACAAACAAACAACCCATGGTTATTGATGAAAGAGAAGAATCACTGTTGTTTTGCTATTCCATAATCTGTTGATGCAGTAGAAGATAAATCTTTGACAATATACATATTTTACATTTTCAGCATACATGTTTTAGCTTATTTTTATGACTTCCTTTGTCTGTGAAATTTGGTCTCCCTTCTTAGATTAATTCCTGGTCTCATTCAGTTACTTTATATATTTACTAAGTGACTATGCATCAGTCACTTTTATAGGTGCTTGGGAATCATTTGTAAACAAACCAAAAAATCCCTGCCTTCATGTAGCTTACATTCTAATGGGGGAGATAAATGAAAAAAAGACACACAAAATGTATGTACATTATATATTGTATTAGAAGTTGATATTTATGTAAAAATAGAGTAAGGAAAATTGGGAGTGCTAGGGGAAGGCAAGGTACATTTAAATAAGTCAGAGTAGACCTCTATGAGAAGGGGACATCTAGGCAAACATTTGAAGAAGAAAAGGAAGCAAACAATATAGCTATCTAAGGAGAAAACAGTGTCGAGGCCTTAAGATGGTATATCCCTGGCTTTTAAGAGGCACGAGACAAGAGGCCAATATGGCTCTATCATAGTGAGAGTAGCAGGAGATAAGGTCACAGAGGAAATGGGGGCAAGACCATGTAAAACTTTGGATTTTATTCTTGAGTGAAATGGGAAATCTGTGGAGGGTTTTGAGCTAAGGAGTGACATGATATGACTTCTGTTTTAAAAATATTGCCTTGGCTACTGTATTGAAAATAGACTGATGGGAGCCAAAGGTGAAAGCAAAATTTCACCAGACATGGAAACATTTAAGGGATCAACTTGTTCTCAGTGTTTGGTCTTCTAAATAGGCCTTGAATAGTAGCCTGTATGATAATGAACTCAGGATGGTGTGAATGACAATGATCAAAAGGAACTGAACTAAGCACAATTCATAGAGACCTCTGGTAATGCCCAGGATGGAACCCCTTTCATTTGCTCATGACTTTTTCTTCATCTGATCCAGGAACCAAAAAATGAAAGAAAATCTCTGTGGCTAGTGACCAGTTCATTCCCTGCACTAGCAGAAAGTTTGTGTAGAACACATTGCAAAGACCACAAATAAACTCCAGAAATTTTAGTACATCTTTTGGAGATGGCAATTAAATCTTTTTTTTTTTTATTTGTTTTTAATACAGCTGAAGGATATAGCTGCTGATTTAAAGAATAAGAGGCAACGTGTTGGTCTGAAGTCAAAATGGTGAGCTGGCCTGCTGCTACAGCATCAGGCCAGTGGCTGGATAGTGTTTTAAAATGGTATTACAAAGCTGCAGGGTTCAATAAATTAGGGTAAATGTGAAATGATACAGTAGCCGAGAACAAAGATGTAAAAGAAGCCATAAGGTGTCCCAAAAACCTTTATAACGATAGGATGTTTCACATTAAGAGAGCACTGGCCCTGACCATCAAGTATCAGATCTTGCCTAAAAAGCCGTGGACAAAATATGAAGAAGATAAATTCTACCTTGAACTATATCTGAAAAAAAGTTATTTGGGAAAGAAAAGAGAAAAAAGAATGGTCAAAGGAAAAATCACATAATTAAAACTGTGAATGCAGCTGTCCTCAAAGTATTTTTATGAAGTTGGTAAAACTTAAAACATACAATTTAAGGACTATTTGGACTATAAATGTATTATTTTCAACGAATATCAATTGTAATCATTATCGGAGTTTTAAATTTCTAAACTTTATAAAAATCTTAACTACTTGTTTCTCTTACCTGTTACAACTCTTTCCAAAATTATAAGCTATATTTAGTGTTTGCTGGGGCTCAGAGAGGCCACTTTAATAAGTTCTCCTCACTAGTTGTATAACCTCAATTTACTGAAGGATGTAATGTTACACCATGTAGAATAGTCACCTTTATATTGCCTTTGTAGGTTAGCAAGATGCTTGGAAGCCAGCCCCTTAAGGCCCTAACTTGCAGGTATGAAATGGAGGTAGAAGCAAATGCCAGTACTTGATTTCACCTGAAGTAAACTGAGCAGTCCTGCTTTCATACTTCAGAAGTGCTCAGTAGAATGAAAAGAAAGAGAAAGGAGTCTCTCCCCAGTTTGCCAAGATTGAGAACCAGCTCCAGGTCATCCTTTTTCAACCACTGGCCTCTAAAACATTTGATTTTGCATCCTTCCAATGAAAAAAAAATCATGTACACAATCCCAATATGGAGATTTATAAGTCATATGTATGTATTCCTGTGCTAATATGTATATTAGGAAATAAAAAGTAGACATTAGAAAATAGATAAAAATATAAAGACAAACTATACTTTCTTCCCATATCTCAGTGACTTGTCCATTCTTTTTTTTTTTAAAGATTTATTATTTATTTCTCCTCCCCCCACCCCGTTTTCTGCTCTCTGTGTCCATTCGCTGTGTGCTCTTCTGTGACTGCTTCTATCCTTATCAGTGGCACCGGGAATCTATGTTTCTTTTTGTTGTGTCATCTTGTTGTATCAGCTCTCCGTGTGTGCGGCACCATTCTTGGGCAAGCTGCACTTTCTTTTGTGCTGGGCAGCTCTCCTTATGGGGGAGCACCCCTTGCGCATGGGGTCCCCTACGCCAGGGACACCCCTGTGTGGCAGGGCACTCCTTGTGCACATCAGCACTGCACATGGGCCAGCTCAACACGGGTCAAGGAGGCCTGGGGTTTGAACCGTGGACCTCCCTTATGGTAGGTAGACACCCTATCCATTGGGCCAAGTCCGCTTCCCTTCATTCTTGAAATCATTGTTATAAATATATTGTGAGGATTGAATAGTTAAAAGTTTTAAGGTTGTAGGTTGATTGCCTTGAATATATATTAGAACCCTTCAGTATTACCCTTCCCACCCCTAAATTCTGAAATGCTTTCTTTGGTAAAATTGAAAGGGATGGAAGCACAGCAAGCCAGGAAGAAATTATGTGAAACCCACAGCCTCCATAGTGCTCCACAGCAAGCCATTGATGTGTGAGGTGGGAATATCTGATTGGGATCTTGCCTTGAATAAAACAGACAAAGAAAAAAAAGTTTTAGGATATCTTTTAAATTGTCATAACAAAGAGGCAAAAGTATGTATGCATATTTGGTATGTCTTTGTGTGTGTATGTGTGTATATAAATTCTGCCCCCTGCCCAGAAGATGAGATATATTCCACATTCATTATGTTTGAGTTGCATCATGATCATAAAGGGTTCTTTGTGAAAATATTAGAAAACCTCATTAACTTCCTTAAGGGCCTTTCTTCTAGTTGATATTCATATTATTTTCTGATAACTGTACACCTTTCCTGAAATCATTCTTGTCAGTTCTCTGTTACTTGTTGGGTCCAAGTTTGCCAGTTCCTCATTTGACAATGGTCTTGGTAAAAGCAGTTCTGCTTTAATACATAATAAAAGATTTGCTATTTCAAAAATAAAAGTAAAGAATACAAAGGGGCTTGAGAATAACAGTGACCTACACATTCTTCTTCCAGCTGCTCTTGTTCACACACTTTTTTTTCCTCCAAGCAAATGAAACATACCCTACAGGGTTGCTGATAAGCAAAGCCTGGTGATACAACTAGTTTAGGTCCAGTTGGGACAACTTACCAGAATAGAGAAACATACTAATGGATTTATATCTGCTCCCTACTTTGTAAGACCCTTGTATATAAAATGGAAACTTAATGTCAGCCAATCAGAACATTTCCTCACTTGTTTCCACATTCATCCTATATGCGTATCCCTTTCCACCCCCTTGTTGGAGCGCCCCTCTGTTTTCTGAATGGGATGCTGCCTGATTCATGGCTCACTCAATAAAGCTTTGAGATCCTAAACTGCATGAAAAATTTTTCTTGTATCACACCCATATAAAGTCAGGATTGCCTTATTGGCAATAGAGCAGGCATCAGTCTAAAGCAATTTCATTAAGCATATGAATGCAGAATTTTAAAAACTTAATAGAAGGATCAGAATATATGGTTCAGAAATGTTCTCAACACTTTAGACAGATAAAATATATATTCTCTTGTTCTTTTAATGTGAACATTTACTGTTTTAAGTGTACTATAGAATCAAACCAAAATAGAAGGATACATACTGATATTTTAGAGGTGAAGCTAAACACTAGACTAAATTAAATGAAAGTAATATGCAATCTAATTCATAGTTGCATAGTGTAAAGTATACTGTGTTTGTCCCTGGGAAAGATTAAACAGAGAGCTTTCATTGCTTGCTCTATTTTTATAACCTGTAATCAGGAGGCTATTTCATATAGAAAAGGTAAAGTTTTGAACTGCAATTAAGTTAGAAGAAAATGGAAAAAGTTTAAGGTAAGGGAAATCTCCTTGTTAATTTTCTCCTATGCTTAAGCATTGTCTAAAAGTCAAGAAAAACAGTATGATTTTTAGTTTTTGTTATTGTTGATTTACCCAGGAAAAATTTTACCACCTTTCATTCTCTTTATCTCAGCATCCAGCTCAAGCCTTGACCTTCAATTATTACAGTGTCTTTCAAATTGTATTGAACCTGAAGATTAAGAACTGTCAGAATATTCCACATTTGAATCCTGGACCTACTTGTGGAGTGGCATGATCCATTTTTTAATATGGATGTGAAATTTTGCTTAGAATCTCAGTAGTTAAAAATGCAGCATGTTCTCTAAAATGCTACATTGTATAGGAAGGTCTGGTATTCTTGAGGTTTTATGTTGAGAAGAAAATTACAAATGAAAACAGATTCGAGTTTGTTCAGTTTCATGTTTTGCTTAAAATTTTTCTGCACAACACATAAATTCATCAAACTCCTTTCCTGGTGACAGTACTTCATAAGATTACTTTAGTGAGTATTTAGGAGATTTTCATCTTATGAGTCAGGAAATTCTTTTATTCCCTAAAGAATTTCCTGTGTCTGACAGGAATTTTACATCTTTGTAGTTTTAGTTTGATTCCTCAAAGCAGTTACTTTCTAAATGACTGTGTTCCTGAGGTCTGCGTGTAATACATGGGGAGCCGGATCATAGATTGACTCCTGTTTTTTCAGAAAATTGAAAAATTAATCCCTTTTACTGCTTTAGTTCTAGTAATTTAATTCAGAAATACTCAAACTTTTTAACCTCTTCCTCTCATGACAGAGGTGTTTTCATTTGCTGACTATGCAGTTCCCAGCATTAATCTTTTTGTGCCTAAGTTAGACCTATTTTTGTCTGTTTCTGTGAGTACACCCCCATTGACTTGATGTTAGTGTGCTGCTTGCCTGTTCCATCAGGTTTTCATCATTGCTTGGTGTAAAGGAAAAGCAGATAGAGTTACTTTTGGGCCATTTAGCAATTGATGGGAAATGCCTTTGGATATTCTTTTCCTTCTTTTCTTTCTTTTTTATCCTTTTTGAAGGAGGTAAAAGTCAGGTTATAGTGGAAAGACAGAACTCTTATGTGTTCCTGTTTAAAATGTGCAGTGAAGATGTTACTTTTTGACATTTGATTTTCAGAAATTTTTGGTGATTATTGTTAATACAAATTTTGCTTATGTGAGATGCTTCATCTTCATGTGTATGTCTATGTGTTTCAAAAGATAATGCCTCACTGCATTCTGATAATAAATGGCAGCTGAGCATGCACAGAGGAGCCTGAAGTCTTAAGTCTGGATATGCTATTTTGGCAAGATTCATCTAGTATGGGACAAACAAAAAAATGTAAGGCTAGTAGAACATCGATGTTAACAAATTATTCAGTTGATTACGAGGATGTCTTTTACTACACTTCAGTATGTTTAGTGTCTTTAGGGACAAATGTAAAATATTATCCAAAAAGCTAGGGACTCACAATCTACTCATAGGACTTTAAAAACTTTTAAATCAATAAAAAAAAGGTTCCACTTACAAATCACAAAAGAATATGTGTGTGTGTGTATACTAGGTTAGTATTTTAATTGACTGATTAGTATTTATTTTGCGAGTAAAGAAAAATAGATGTAATAATTCACATATATACGGAGAATATAAGTCTTTGGAATGTAGCACACATTATCATTGCATAATCTATATCCATATGCTGTTTATAACAAGCTGAAATGTTAGACCTATGAGAAAAGAACCAGATTCTGGCAAAGGACAGTTTTGTGGTAAGTAAAGATGAATGAGTTCCAAAAGAAAAAAAGAATAAATAAATAAAAGCTTGATGGTTTGACAACAAAATAAGAGAGCTGAAATGACTATTCAGAGATATACATGTTAGCACAAGCTGGAATTTAAAAGTCAGTCCCTTTCTTTATCTGTATCTTCTTATAGCCCTTCTGATCCTGACTGAGGTAAATGAATTGACTCACCCTCTTTAGACAGTGAAGGTAGGAATAAAGATGTCTGGACAGCCCTGCACCCCCTCCATTTTCCTACCTCCACTCTTTTATCCCCTTATGTTGACCTTCTTTAAGAGTTGATTTCCTGACTAGCATTAGAGGTGGGTCTTTATCAATCAGTGATGCTGTGGTTCTTGGCTTAATAGCTGTGAGCAAGCAGCTAATGATGCTAGGGCCACATGTTTGATTCCCAGCATGAGCCAGTATTTTTTATTTTTTAAATTTTTTTATTAGATTGTCCTTTTTTAAAAAAGATACATAGATCACAGAAAATATAAGAGATTCCCACATACCTCCCACTCCACCCCCTCCCCCCGACTCCTCCCACATCAACAACCTCTTTCATCAGTGTGGCACATTAATTGCATTTAGTGAATACATTTTGAAACACTGCTGTACCGCATGGATTATAGCTTACTTTCGAGTTTACACTCTCCCCGAGTACAGTTAGTGGGTTATGGCAGGATATATCATGCCCAGCATCTGTCCCTACAATATCATTTAGGACAACTCCAAGTCCCGAAAATGCCCCCACATCCCATCTCTTCTTCCCTCTCCCTGCTCTCAGCAACTACCATGGCCACTTTGTCCAGATCAATGCTACAGTTTCTTCTATTACTAGTCACAATAATTCTATGGCAGAATACCAGTAAGTTCACTCTAATACATATTTTATTCCTCCATCCCGTGGACCCTGGGTTGGTGATGTCCACTCTAGCTCTATATTGAGAGGGGGCTTAGATCCCACATTGTTAATGGATGCAATTCTCCTGCTTGGAGTTGTAGACACTCTCAGGTCCCTGGTGTGGTGGTTGGCCATCTTCACCTCCCTGTCAGCTGATCTGTGTAAGTCCAACAAACCAGAGAGTAAAAGTTACAAATCTGCTGAGGTTCAGGGCCCAGCTGGCACATGGTCAGTCCAGACATTGATGTCTCCTGGGTATACACTAACCCCAGCACCAACTACAGGTTCAGTAAAAGTGACAAAAGAGGCATGCGTAGAAAGGTCTCATCTGAGTCCAACTCCATCACACTCAGGAACACAAATTCCAAAGTAGGGCCCACTGACAAGGCAAGCCAGTATTTTAATACAAGGAAAAGGGTATTTTTCCAAAATATATTGTTTCCCTCATCTTTTCTTACATAAATTTGAGATAATGGGATTTTTTAATATGAGAATAACTCATTAGAATTATATTCTCAGCATCATTTATATTTTTAGAAAGTTAATATTATCATGTATTTAAAAGATATGTTATTTAACTTCATTTTTACTAAGCAGTAATTTTTTTAAAGTCCTACATAAGAATTTCTTCAGACCATCATAAATGGAGATAAAGGGGGCAGTTAGTCATTTACGTACAATGACAAGAAGAATAATACATCCATTCCTCCCCTACTCTCCCAGATCCCAATTAAAATAACCAAAGGATGTTAAGAAAAAGGAGAGATACTACATCGGTGCTAACATCAAAGTTTATGGCATCAGAGTGCCAGTAAACTTTGAGAATTTCTGCTGGAGAAGATGAAACTGGAATTATGGGTAATGCTAAGAGATCTGTTGCTCTTCTTCCTGGGAAAGGTAGCGTCAATCTGTCAGAATCCAAACAATACTTGCAAAGTTGGAAAGTTGAGTGGTAGAGATCAGTGTGGTTCTTGGAAGAGGTAGGGAAATTCTCATTTTAGAAATCCTTTCAACTCTGTGGAACAACTATATTCAGGAGCAAATGAATGGAAAGGTCTAAAGGCAATCACCAATTTATAACATAAGAATTGGTAAGTGGACGTTTTCCTGCTGGGCCAGATAGTAGCTATCAACTAGATGGAGACCAGACACAATTCCATCATTTACCTGAAAGCAACCAGGTCAAAAAGTAAATTAGATGTGAAAAAAAGTGTCATTGGCATAAAATATTTGCCATACACATTCAAAGGTATGCAAAAACAAATCTCCCCAATGAGGACAAGCTGTTGCACCTGCTCCCTATTTCTGTTAGTATATTGGATCACCAAACTAGCAATATAAAGTTAAATTAGTCAAATCTCCATTTATCTATATAAGAGGAGACTTCTAATAGTATATAGATAGTGAGAAGATACAAGGAAAATATGCTTATATTAATTTGGGGCAAATAGTAAAAGTTTCATAGCATATAAATAGTAGAGTTGGAAGTGATTTGGGTAGGGAGAACCTTGTGTCTGGAAGGTCAGTTGGATTCTATCTAGAGAGAAAATAATAAGGCTCAAAATTTTGATGGTGGCTGTGGAATTGAGAAGGGAGGGAAATTAAAGGTAGTCTCCATACTATTTGTTGATTAAATGGATTTGGGAGTACAACAGGGGAGTTTTGAATATTGGTAATTAAAAGAATAGAGATGCCATCATTGGAGATGGGGAAATATATCTGTCCATTCTCTGATATGTAAATTAAGTTCAGTTAGTTTTGTTTTCTAAGAGGACGTAAAGAACACATTCTGCCTTATTACACCTTCCTGTTTAAAATATTTTGTTCTGTTGCCTCTCAATCTTTTGGCCAAGATTAAATCTACATTTAAAATGTTTTTTTAAAATATGTTTCAAGACTATTTTGAATTTACTATTGAGCTTTCTCTTTGCCAGATTATATAATACTAGTTACTATTTATTTAACTATTTGTATAGCCTATGTTTTTTTTAGGGTTTTTTTAAATTAGAGAAGTTGTAGATTTACAGAAAAATCATGCAGAAAATATGGAGTTCCTATTTATCTCCCCCCACCCCACATTATTAACACCTGCACTCGTATGTTACCTTTGTTACAACTAATGAAAGAATATTATTATAACTGTACTATTAACTTTAGTCCATGGTTACATTAGGGGTCACTGTTTGTGTTATACAGTCCTATCGTTTTGGTTTTTTAAAATGTTTATTCTAGTAAAATATATACAACCTAAAATTTTCCCTTTTAACCACTGTTTTAGTTTCCTTCACTGCTCAATACCATGGAATGAGTCAGGTTAAACAGTGGGAATTTATTAGCTCACAAAGCTGGAAAAATGTCCAAATCAATGCAATGCTTTCCCCCCAAGACTGTGGAATTTTGGAGCTGGCTGCTAGCTAGGACTTCTAATACAGTGTTGAATAATAGTGGTGACAGTGGGCATCCTTGTCTTGTTCCTGATCTTAGAGGGAAAGCTTTCAACCTTTTTCAGCCTTTTCAACCATACTTTTGAGTATGATGTTGGCTGTGGGTTTTTCATATATAGCTTTTATCATATTGAGGAATTTTCCTTCTATTCCTATTTTTTGAAGTGTTTTTATCAAGAATGGATGCTGGATTTGTCAAATGCCTTTTCTGTGTCCATTGAGAGGTTCATGTGTTTTTTTTTCCCTTCAATTTGTTCATGTGGTGTATTACAATGATTGATTTTCTTATATTGAGCCAGCCTTGCATACCAGGAATAAATCCCACTTGGTCGTGATGTAGAAGTCTTTTGATATGCCTTTGGATATGATTTGCAAGTATTTTGTTGAGAATTTTTGCATCTATGTTCATTAGAGAGATTGGTCTGTAATTTTCTTTTCTTGTAGTGTCTTTATCTGACTTTGGTATTAGGGTGATGTTGGCGTCATAAAATGTGTTGGGTAGTTTTTCATTCTTTTAAATTTTTTGGAAGAGTTTAACCAGGATTGGTGTTAATTCTTTTGAAATGCTTCGTAGAATTTACCTGTGTAGCCCTCTGGTCCTGGATTTTTCTTTGTTGAGAGATTTTTGATGATTGATTGAATCTCTTTAAATGTTATTGATTTGTTAAGTTCTTGTATTCCTTTGTAGCATCAGTGTAGCTCATTTGTGCATTTCTAGAAATTTACCCATTTCATGTAGGTTGTCTAGTTTGCTCACATACAATTTCTCATAATATCCTCTTGTGATCCATTTTACTTCTGAGGGTCAGTTGTAATTTGTCCCTTTTCATTTCTGATTATTTTATTTGCATCTTCTCTTTTTTTTTCATTGTTAGTCTAGCTAGGGGGTTGTCAATTTTATTGATCTTTTCAAAGAACCAGCTTTTGGTTTTGTTGATGTTCTCTATTGTTTTATTTTATTCTCAATTTTCATTTATTTCTGCTCTAATCTTTATTATTTCTTTCCTTCTGTTTGCTTTGGGAATTGTTTACTGTTTTTTTTCTAGTTTCTCTAGTTGTTCAGCTAAATCTTTGAGTTACCACCTTCTTGTTTTTTAATATAGGCAGGCAGGGCTATAAATTTCCCTTTCAAGACTGCCTTTCCTATATCCCATAAGTTTTGATAAGTCGTGTTCTCTGTCTCAATATATTTACTGATTTCACTTGCAGTTTCTTCTTTGACCCACTCATTATGTAGGAGTGTGTTGTTCAGCTCCACACATTTATGAATTTGCATCTTTCCTATTATTGACTTCCAGTTTCATTCCATTATGATCTGAGAAGGTGCTTTGAATAATTTCAAACTTTTATATTTATTGAGAGCTGCTTTGTGTCCTAACATGTGGTCTATCCTAGAGAAAGATCCATGAGCACTTGAGAAGAATGTATAACCTGCTGATTGGGTGCAATGTTCTGTATATGTCTGTTAGGTCTAATTCAATTATCATTTTGTTCAGTTTCTCTGTTTCCTTGTTAATCTAATGTCTAGTTGTTCTATCTAATGATGTGAGTGGTGTGTTGAAGCTTCCAACTATTATTGCAGAAATATCTGTTCCTTCCATGAGTTTTGCTAGAGTTTGTCTCATGTATTTTGGGGCACCCTGGTTAGGTGCATAGATATTTATGACTCTTATATCTTCCTGGTGGACTGTCCCTTTTATTAATATATAATGGTCTTCTGTATCTTTTATAACTTTTTTCATTTAAAGTTTGTTGTCAAATATTAGTGTAGCTAACCCTGCCTTTTTTGTTGTTGTTGTCACTATTGGTATGGAGTATCTTTTTCCATCCTTTCATTTTCAACCAGTTTGTATCCCTGGGTCTAAGGTGAGTCTCTTGTAAGCAGCAAATGCATGGCTCATGTTTTTTTAATCCATTCCATCATCCTATATCTTTTGACTGGGGGGTTTAATCCATCATGTTCAGTGTTATTAGTATAAATGTATTATTTACTTCCATGATTTTATTCTTTGGTTTTCATATGTCCTGTCATATTTTCATCTGTCATTTTACTCTTTGGGTTATCCTTCCTGCTATTCTTTCTTCTTTACTTTCCCCTAAGCCTCTCTCTCCTGTCTTTTTCTTTCAGGCTCCAAGGCTTCCTTTAGTATTTCCTTCAAAGGTGAATTCTTTTTTACAAACTCTCAGTTTCTGTTTGTTCGTGAATATTTTATACTCACCTTCATATTTGAAGGGCAATTTTGCTGGATGAAAAATTATTGCCTGGCAGTTTTTCTCTTTCATTATCCTAATTGTATCATACCACTGTCTTCTTTCCTCCATGGTTTCTGATGAGAAATCCGTGCTGAGTCTTATTAGGTATTCTTTGTATGTGATGCTTTGCTTCTCCCTTGCTGCTTTCACAATCTTCCCTTTGTCTTTGACATTTGACATTCTGAGTATTATGTGTCTTGGAGTAAATCTATTCAGGTTTATTCTAATTGGGTAGATTGGTTATTCTTCTTGGACATGTAATTTCATTTCTTTCATGAGAGTTGGGAAATTTTCAGCTATTATTTCCTCAAATATTCTTTCTGCCCCTTTTTCCTTCTCTTCTCCATCTGGGATGCCCGTGACACGTGTGTTGTCATTCAACTCCCTGAGCTCCTGTTCAATTTTTTCCATTCTTTTCTCTCTGTTCTTTTCTATCTTCAATTTCAGCTGTTCTATCTTTGGTATCATGTATTTATTCTTATGTCATTTCAGGTCTGCTGTTGTATGCCTCTAGTGTGTTTTTTTTTTTTAAGATTTATTTTATTTATTTCTCTCCCCTTCCTGTTGCCCCGCCCCAGTTATCTATTCTCTGTGTCCATTTGCTGTGGTTATTCTTCTTTTTGTCTGCTTCTGTTGTTGTGAGTGGCACGGGAATCTGTGTTTCTTTTTGTTGTTGTTGTTGTTGTTGTGTCATCTTGCTGCGTCAGCTCTTTGTGTATATGGTGCCATTCCTGAGCAGGTTGCACTTTCTTTTGCACTGGGTGGCTCTCCTTATGGGGTGCACTCCTTGCACGTGGGGCTTCTCTACATGGGGGGTACCCCTGCATGGCAGGGCATTCCTTGCGTGCATCAGCACTGTGTGTGGGCCAGCTCCACACAGGTCAAGGAGGCCCGGAATTTGAACCATAGACCTCCCATGTGGTAGACGGACGCCCTATCCACTGGGCCAAGTTTGCTTCCCTCTAATGTGTTTTTTACCTCACCTGTCGTGTCTTTCATTCCCATAAGCTCTGTTACTTTTCTATTCAGGATTTCAAATTCTTCTTCATGCTCAAACAATATCTTCTTGATGTCATTTATCTCTTTAGCTATTTTGTCTTTCAACTCATTAATTTGATTTTGGAAATTTATGTGTATCTCATTAATTAGTTGTCTCACATCCTGTGTCTCTTCTGGGACTGATATATTCCTTTTCTTAGGCCATGTCTTCCATTTTCTTAGTACAGCTCATAATTTTCAGCTGGTGTCTAGGCATCTGGTTAGGATGGTAGTTTATGCAGATGCTCAGTTTCTTCCTCTTTCATAAGGATTTAGTGGTGGGAAGCTGTGCGTTACTGCTGCTCTTTGAATCTTGGTTCAACCTGGATCATTAGGATTGACCCTATTAATCATCAAAACTGGGCTCTGGACCCAGGAATGGGTTGCAGACCTGCTTTCTATGGCCTTGGGAATGGAGGCTATAAAGACTGGAAAAAGCCTTTCTTATTTACTTTTTTAAAAAATTTATTCCACCCCCCCCCCCCCCGCCCACTGTGGCTTGCTTGTTGTTTTTGTTCTCTGTGTCCATTCGCTGCCTACTCTTCTGTGTTTTTATTTGTCTCCCTTTTTGTTGTTGTTGTTGCATCACCTTGCTGAGTTGGCTCTCCGCGGTATGCGGGTGAGCCTGCATTTACAAGGAGATCCCAGGACGCGAAACCAGGGCCTCCCATATGGTAGACAGGAGCCCAACTGATTGAGCCACAGCCACTTGCCCTTATTTACTTTTAATTTTGTCATGTATACTTCCTGAGTCTGCCAGCAGATGGTGCTCTTTGGCAGCCCTCTCATTCTTTGCATTGTTGGAGTGTGTTTGCTGCAACACAGACTGGATCAATGTGATAGAGATTCTTACTGGAGGGTATGAGCCTGGTAATTCAAACTTTCTCAGAGACAGTTCTCCAGCATTCTCTGGTAACCCCCTCCTTTTCCTAGGTAGGAAATAATAGCACTCCCCTTGAATCTTCAACAATTAGTCCTGGTTAGTAGAGCGGGAGGTGTAGGTCGGGATTTCTTAAGTCCCAGATCTCTTTAGTCACTTGCCAGCTCCCAAGGCAAACAATGGTGTGGTCCAACCCGGACTGGAAGGGCTGGTGGGACACACTGCAGACCAAATTTTTGGGTCAAAAGTTGAGTCATCCTTAGCATTTGTCCCTCTCTCTTTCATTTCCTGGGGCAGTGGATCCCTGGAGTCCCCTATGTCTATATCCAATTCAGAGATCTGAGAATTGTAAGGTGTCTTTAATGTGGGGAAGGGCACTGGCAATAGCAGATGTTGGTTTCAACTCACAGTTTTGCTGTTGTGATTCTTCTCCTTTCTCCCTTTCTCTTCTACACAGTGTCCAGCTTTCACCTGGTGTCCTAAACCCTAGAGGTTGTTTTTCCAGACCATTTCAGCCTGTCCTTTAGCTGTTTTCCTGGGCAAGAAGAGAGCCCTGTGTCTTTCTAGTCCACCATCTTTAATTCAATTTCTTAATATGTCTTTGGTGATCAGAAGTTCCTAATTTTATGAAACCCAGTTTATCAGTGTTTTCTGTATAGGTAGCACCTTTTGAGGCCTAATTTAAGAAGACTTTGCTGCCCTCAAGGTCTTGAAGATATTCCACAACCACTTTCAAATAAATAATTCAGTACTGTTAATTACATTCACAGTTTTGTGCTACCTTGTTTAGCTCCACCTTTTTTTAAAAAACGCTTTCATTATATTTGTGATTGTTTTCTTAATCTTGTCCATTGTCTCCACATAACTCTGGATGTTAAATTCAGATTTTATCATAATACTTAGGTATAGTTACAGACTGAGCAATATTCATTTTAAATAAAAAATGGTACTTAAAGGTTCTTAAAATAGGTACACCTGTTTATTCACATCAGTACGCTGTTATGCTACACTGATGACCAAAGTTCAGGGTGTTATATTTACTACAAAAGTATGCTGATAGATTTCTATAACATTTTTTAAGGTTTTTAGGAAAGTGTTGATGGACTTCCAGGCAACATTTTTCTCCACTGAAAGGTAAAGGACTTGACATTCATGTCTGATAAGAAAGGAGTTTACCCAAGATGGCAGTAAAAGATAATAAGAAAGGGGTTAGTAAACCAAGGTCTGTGAACCCCTGAAGAGTTGGTGTGTATTTGGGTTATTTTTTTTCTTTGAAGAGGGTCCAGATGTTTCATCTATTTTCCAATATTCCCAGGAAATAATTTTTAAATTTCAAATTACAGAAGGGGAAATGGAGGCTCAGTGAGGTTCAATTACTTACCAGAGATTTCACAGCTAGCAAATGGCAGAGGTAGAGTTTGAACCTAATTGTGTGTATTTTTTTAATTAAAATTCCAAATTCTAGGCTCTTTCCACTTAATGCATCTTATGTGGAATATCTGAACAGTCAAAATCTTTTCTACTCTAAGAAAAGTCTTGGTAGTGAAGCCCTGAAGGGATGAGTGGTTTCAAAACAGTATCCATGTAATATTCAGGCGTAGGCTTTTTTCCTTTCTCCCAAGCACAGGTTTTTAAAATCAGGAGTTCTTAACTTGGGATTCATGGATTAAATTTAGAGTGTCCATGAATTCAGATAGGAAAAAAATCTGTATTTATTTTCACTAACCACAATTACTTTCAGTTATGAACATAAATAACAGCCTACAGTAGTAACTGTGACTTTGTCACCAATAGAAATCATAGGTATTTTTATATCATGTTACAGTTTTCACAGATATTTCAGAATAACATTTACTCATAACTAATTCAAAATTATGTTAGTTTATTAGAGCTACCTTTAAATCTTTCATTGTGTTAATAAAGAAATACACTTATTACTATATATCACAAATTTGTGTTTTTCAATATTTTGATAATTTTATTTAAAGATCTTTTTTTTTTTTTTGCAGTCCCATATATTTTCTTTTATGCATTTAAAAACATTAACCTGAGGGGTCAAAAGGCCTCACTGGACTTCCAAAAGATTGATGGAATGAAAAAAGGTTAAGAACCCCTCTTTGGTTAGCACATCATCATTTCATCATTTCCAGAGGTTTCTATTTTTAATGTATAAAGCATGAGACACATAGCTCAGATTTCATACACATGCAATTTTTTATTGGAAAGAAAATTTACAAAACACGTTCATCATCTGATAGAATATAAACTTTCTAGTTTTCAGGAAATGTTTGTAGCTTTTTCTCTTTTTCTTTTCATCACTGGTCATATTCTATCATAATAACATTCACGGAAGATGGTCCTAAATATGTTATGTTCTCCATTCCTGTCTTTCTTAATATCCAGAGCACAATAGTGAAAGAAATCTTGATGGAGATAACTCGGGTAAACTTTTGCCCTTATGTTCTGAGGAACCACAGACTAGTGTCATTGAGCATGTTGGTAAGGATTTTGAGTGTGGCAGATCATGAGAAGAATTTGAATTAAAGAGATTCATGAACTCCAGGAGTAAAGGTTGGCATAGCACTCATAAGTATACCTGGACTTTTTGCTCCCAAGAGACTAAAAGGAAGCTAACATTTGAGCTGAGTTCCTTTCCTTATGGGGAGTAGGGTGGATTTCTTTTATTCTCATTTTTTATTCTTTCACTAAGATCTGCCAGCTCATTTCTGTCTGGATTTCTATAATCTGCAGGACTACAGCCTTTTGGATTACTGTACATTAATAACCAGTCTTGAGCCCAAGTGAGCCAACAAAGAAAAATAGTAACACATCCAAAGGAGTCCAACATCCAGAGAATCAGTCAAAACAAGTAGAACACATCCCTCATGAAATAAACTTCTAGAGGAGATCGGTAAGAACTAAACCAAAACATAAAAGACAACTGTGACCACACCGATTCCCTAATCTAGTTATACCCCATCTTCTTTGTTCATAGTAGATGAATAATAATTGATCTAAGCCAATAATAAAATTCCATTCCCCTTTTCAGTGATTCATTTAGGCTTGGGCAGATGCTTGACCAGATTCCTGGTCAGTTGGGTCTGAAGGAAAATCTGTTGGGAGACTTCTGGTAAAAATTTTCCTTACTAATAAAAAGAGACATACTGGCTGAACTGCCTCTCTTTTCACTGATGTCATATCTGCCTTACTGTGGTGTCTGGAATTGTTGCAGCCATTGTGTGACCATGAGAAGAGACATCACTGATATAATGTGGAAGGCAAAAAGTAAAACACATTGGCTCTATGAAGCACATGTTTCATTGACTTGACTGATACAGAACCACCTAAATATAGACCTCTTGTTATGTGAGTTAATAATTCTTTCAGCTTATTGTTTAAGCTGCTTGAATTTTCATATTTTGTTTCTTGTAGCTAAAATATCCTTACTGATACAATTAAGGGAATTCATATCAAGCCCCCAAAAGCTTTTTAGAGATTTAAAAATATGATTACTCAATAAACAAGTCAGTAAATGAGTTGAAAGGAGTCATTGCTAAGACCCACATTTGTTATTTAGGAGATCCATTGGAAGAAATACCTCAAAGCACAGAGCAAAAATGTAAAGAGGTATCAATCATAAAAGAAAAATTAGGAAACTTAGAAAATAGATCCAGAAGGTTTAACATGCAAATAATAGATATTATGGCAGGGTGGGGTGGAGGGTGGGGGGAGTGAGGAGAAATAGAGAAGAGCAACAATTAAACATTTAAGAGGAAAAAATTTTTTTCTGAGCTGAAGAAAGACATGAGTCTTTGAACAGGCTTACCAAATTCCACATAGGATTAATGAAAAAGTATAGACATCTAAAGCTTGCTTAGCTTAATGACTTTCCTGAACTTTAAGAATAAGGAGAAAATCTTAAACACTTCTAAACTTAAACAATAGAAAAAGCATCAGGGTAGCATTAGATTTCTTATTTTCAATCCTGCGTGATGGAAGATGACCAGATGACATTTATAGATGAGGAGAAGGATGAGAGGAGAAAATGAAAGTACTCTAAAGATTTTCTTTTATGTGGGTGGCAGAAAGAAGCAATAATGGGAGGATATATTACGTTAATATGGGAAGCAAAGGGTCTTTGTGGAGGAAATTGTATCTTATTTTCAAATAATATTAGGTTGGTGCAAAAGGAATTGTGATTTCGGACTATGAATTTTAAATCATTATAACTAGGCTCAAATACATCTTTATTAGTCAAAATAGGAACCATTACAATCAACGTATTTTTGCCAATGAGAAATAAGTTTGTTTTTCCTTATAGCATAAAAATCCATGCTTTGGGATTCGATGAACTCTCAGAAAGCATTTTCCCTGTAAAAAGTTGTCAAGATGCTTGAAGAAGTGGTACTCTGTTGGTGAGAGGTCAGGTGAAATGGCAAATGAGGCAAAACTTCATAGTCCAATTCATTCAACTTTTGGGGCATTGTGTGACGTGCAGTCAGTGTTGTCATGGAGAAGAATTGGACCCTCTCTCTTGACCAATGTCGGCTGCAGGTGTTGTAGTTTTCAGTGTATCTCATTTATTTGCTGAGCATACTTCTCAGATGTAATGGTTTTCCAGATTCAGAAAGCTATAGTGGATCAGACCAGCAGCAGACCACCAAACAGTGACCATGAACTTTTTTTGGTGCTAGTTTGGCTTTGGGAAGTGCTTTGGAGCTTCTTCTTGGTCTAGCCACTGAGCTGGTCATTGCCCGTTGTCATATAAAATCCACTTTTCATCATATATCACAATCCAATCGAGAAATGGTTTACTGTTGTTGCATAGAATAAGATAAGACTCTTAAGAGGATCATCTTCAATGATTGCTCTCAGTTGGTCATCGTCAACTTCTGAGGGCTAGCCACTACGCTCCTCATCTTCAAGGCTCTCATCTCCTTTGCAAAACTTCTTGAACCACCACTGCCCTGTAAGTCCATTAGCAGTTCCTGGCTAAATGTGTTATTGATGTTGGAATTGTCTCTGCAGCTTTACGATCTCTTTTGAACTCAAATAAGAAAATCACTCAGATTTGGTTTTTGTCTAACATCATTTCCATAGTTTAAAATAAATATAAAATAAACAGCAAGTAATAAGTCATTAGCAAAAAAAATAAAGCGAGAAATGCACGTTAAAATGATGTCTAACATAACCACATTTATTTAAGAAGGTAATCCAATATCAAACAGCAAATTTCAACAATGCAACCACAATTACTTTTGTACCAACTTAATAGTAGATAATTCTGTGTTTGTGAAGAGACAGAAGGGGAAAGTGACTTTTAATTGAAAGAAAAAATAGAAATTCTGACTTAATAATAAGAAAAAAATTAACTAATAGGAATTTAATCCAAACAGGAGAAATAAGGTGAAAAAACACATCATAAAATGAATAATAAACTCAAGTAAGATGGAAGAAAGATAGGTATGTCAGTTGTAGCAAATATTAATGTACTGAATTCTCCCATTATAAGAGAGAGATTATCAGAGATTGGGTTAAAATCTAGCTATTCATTATTCACAAGAAGCATAATAAAAAGAAAGCTTGAAAATAAAGAGATAGTCAATGAGATACAGGGCCCAGGCAAATAAAAAATTAAGTAGTAATGGGCATAGTAATAATAGACAAAGTAGAATTTACTTTTAAAAGTACTAAAGGATGAAGAGGGAAATTATGTAATAATAAAAGGACACTATGGGGAAGCAGATGTGGCTAAACTGATAGAGCATCTGTCTACCATATGGATGGTCCAGGGTTCAATCCCCAGGGCCTCCTGACACATGTAGTTAGCTGGCCTACACGCAGTGCTGCTGCATGCAAGTAGTGCCGTACCACACAGGGGTGCCCCCGCATAGGGCTGCCACATGCACAAGGAGTGCACCCCGTGTGAAAAAAGTGTAGCCCATCTAGGTGCTGCTCCATGGAGAGCTGATGCAACAAGATGATGCAACAAAAAAGAGATAGTTTCCCAGTGCCACCACATAATGCAAGTGGACACAGAAGAACACAGTGAATGGACACAGAGAGCAGACAATGGGGAAGGAGAAGGGGAGAGAAATAAATCTTTAAAAAAAAAAAAGACACTGAAAAATATAGAGCAATCATAAACCTGTAGGTATAAAATAGCGTAGTCATTAAATATATGAATCAGAATCTTAGAAATGAAAGAGAACTTTATTTTAAAATATACAGTTATAGTGGATAACTTCAATATATCGCTTTCAAATTTAGACATATAAATTGTGTTTTAATTTTATAAAAGCTGCCAAAAGCAATATACCAGAAATGGGTTGGCTTTTACAATAGGAATTTTTTAGGTTGCAAGCTTAAGATCTGAGGCCTTGAAATTGTCCACATCAAGGCATCATCAAGCAATGCTTTCTCCCTGAAAACTGATACATGGCAGCATCTGCTGATTTCTAACTTCTCTTCCAGGTTACTTCAGTTTCTGGGTTCCTCTCTCCTAGGTTCCATTGATTTCAGCTTCTTGCTCTCATGGCTTTCTCTCTCTGCTTCTATGGTTTTTCTGACTCTCTCTCAGTATTCATCCCATTTATAAGGGTCTCCGGTAAGAGGATTAGGACTCATCCAGGGTTACACCCTACTGAAGTAACCTAATCAAAAGAAAGTCCCACCTACAATAGTTTTACACCCACCAGAACAGATTAGCCCTAAAGACATGATTTTCTGGGTCCATAAAAGTCTCTAACTACCACAAGCAGTCAAAACTAAGCAAAGGCATAGATAACCAAAAAATACAATCAATAAACTGGATTTAGTTGCTCTATAAAGCATCTTTCAAATTTTAAAAAAATCCTCCAAATAAAAAATATAATTTTATATTCTTCTGGAACATTAAAAAAATGGATCAAATACTTGGCCACAAAATTTTAATAAATTTTTAAAGGTAGAATTCTTTACAGATCATATTTTTATAATTTTAACCCAAAACTTTAGAAATAAAAAATCAAACCTTACGGGATGCAGTGATCATTATACTTTAAGGAAAATTGATAACTTAGAATAATTTCATTACTAAAGGAAAAAGATGAAAAAGTAACTTTGTAAAAAGAACAATAAAAATGCTAGGGAGAGGGAATAAAGATAAAAACTGAAATTAATGAAATAGAAAACATCAAACAATATTAGAAATAATAAATGAATCTGAAGATTATTCCTCAAAAGACATATATATATATTAACTCATCATGAACTTGATTAAGTAAAAAAGAACAGAAATATTTATGACAAAGAAGAACAGTAAATAGGTGGTCCTTACTTGATACAAGAACATGCTATGAAGCCATTATAATAAAATTATTTTGGCATACAAATAGAGAAAAAGCAGTAGAAACAGACTAGAGAATCTATAAATACATGCCACCATAAAGGAAAAGTTAATAAATATGATACATTTCAACTCAGTAAAAAATGGACAGCTTAAAAATGTTGATGGCCAAAATGCTCTTCCATTTGGAAGAAAATAAAATTTTAAAGCATACACTATAAGAAATTTCAGATGAACTAAGATCTAAGTGCAAAACAAAAATCCTGGAAGAATGTACAGGATACCATGTGTTATGGATTGAATTAGGTCCTCCAAAAACATTTGTTGACAATCAAATCCCCATTACCTCAGAATGTGAGCTTATTTGCAAATAGAGTCATTATAGATAGAATCAGGCAAGTTAAAATGATGTTACATGAAATTTGGTTGGCCCTTAATCCAATAGGACTAAGTGACCGTATAAGAAGAAGAAATTTGGACACAGACAAGAAACAGGGAAGAATACCATGTGACAGCTGAGAATGCCTTGGATTACCAGGAAACTTGCAGAAGCTAGAAGAGGCATGAAATATGTTCTTTGCTGCATACTTGAAAGGAATTATGCCCTGCTGATACCTTAATTTCAGACTTCCAACCTCCAAAATTGTGAGACAATTAATTTCTATTGTTTTAAGGCACTTAGATTGTTGTTCTTTGTTATGGCAGTCTTAGCAAACTAAGACAGGGGCAGGAGCTCTTCTTAACGAAGCCCAGGAGCCTAGAAACTGCAAAAGAAAGGGGTCGATATATATGACTGAAAATACAGAGTGGCCAACAAACATTAAGAGCAGTCTACCTTACTACTAGTGAGTAAAATGCAAATTTTGCTTAACTGAGTTACTGGCAATAATCTACTGCAAATTTTAAGAAGCAGCAATATCTATATTTGGTAGAGATATGAAGAAAAGAGTATTCACCTATATTTGTTTTGGAAAGCCATCTAGAAACATGTGTTTAATGCAAAAACACATTTGCCATTTGACCTAGCAATCCTGCTTCTAAGAATCTATCCCATAGTAAGAAAAATCCCACCACACGTAAGAGCACATGTGCAAGGAGGCCATTGCAGTATGTTTCACAGAGGAAACAACTGGAAACAAAGTCATTCCTGTCAGTTGGGGGATGGTTAAACAGTGGAATATTATGCAGCTATTAGAACATTTATATTTATGTTTATGTAGATACTTATAATTTTGAATGGTTATAAGAACATAGGCAAAAATGTGGTAGAACCCTTTTTAGGTTGTTAACATAGGTTGCCTACAGGGTGGGGAAAGCTGCTAAGGAAAAAGAAAGAAAAAGGTTGCACTTAAAGTTTATATGATATATTCACATTTATGCATTGATATATGGTAATAAATGAGTGTAGTCCAATTTTAAAAAGCAACAGGGCCTAAGCAACAAGGCATTTAAAAAGTAATAGCATTAAGATATCTTGGAGGCCATAAACCAAGGACAATATCAGGAACTGAGCAAAAAGTTGAGATTAATTGAGAGGTAAAAATTATTTGTGTGGGAGAGGTATTGCAAATAAAAATGTATAAAAATAAAATGGTTAAAGATCAAAGAGCTATTGTACTGGCTCTTGGCTTATACCTTAAATCAAAGTAAATGATTTTAAAAATCTTTTATATAGCACCAGACCTTGGTGAAATTTCCCCTCAGGAAGTTTTCCAATATGGGAAATGTAATTAAAATAAATTTTTACCTAGCCTTTGAAACCATGACTTTGGGCACTATTTAATAATACATGGTTGAGATTTCTTTTTATACTAAAAGGAGACCAAATATCAAAAGACTATGTACTACTGCTGCAAGAGTGCAATAATGTTTTTTGTTTACAGATGCTGATCAAGTCTTCCAATATTTTATACTAACCAAACTAGGAAAGATGAGAGAAATTTCATAGGTTCCCATGAATACTACCAAGGGATATGTGAGATCTTTCCCTATTATAGTAATCCATGACATGCTATACTCTGATTCAGTGACATAAGGGACAATAAAAACTTGATAGATGATCTTTAAATATCTGAAACATTCAGTGATTCATTGTGATTTAATTTTCACAATTTTTGTTAATACATGCTTAAGCCCCAATTTGGTTCACTTATTCAATAAATATTTATGTAGTGCCTATTCCATACAAAGTGAACATGTCTTGCACTTGTTAATCAATTATAATGGAGTAGGACTTGTATATTATTGCACAACTGGCAATTATAGTGGAGTATGTCAACCTGTAGAGGTCATGGAAGTTACTATGGATGTGGTTGGACCTTTATGGAATGTCATCCTTTTTTTTTTGTCATGGAAGTCCAGAGCCAAATTAAAATATGTATGCAGTACCATGTCATTTTCAACAAATTTAACTATCTGAAATTCAACTCTATTCAGGTGATGGCACATCATTTTTAATGTATACAACTTATCAGAGATCAGAATCAAGACCATAGACACTTTCAGATCACAAAGGTCACTTCTACTCATGGGTCTTGATTTAGGATCTTGGCTCCATGGACTTAGTTTTAGCTTTCTGAGATACTCTAAGAAGGTTGATATGAAAGGTAATTGGGTTCCCTTCACAGAAGTCCCCCAGAAAATAGGTAGGAGTTTGGGATGGAGAGAATACTGTCAGCCACTTGCCACAATCTTCAGTAAATATTGGTAAGTGACCTGGAAATTCTACAACAAAGACTTTTGTGTCTGGTTATATTTGTTACATATATGGACAATTTTCCTGAATTAAATTGTATTCTATAAAGCTTATTTAAAACCAAATCAAGGATTTTAAAAAATTCTAGATATCCAGGGTAACAAGAATGTATAAAGAAAGGTCATTTAACCAAAATGTATTGAATGTCACGCACCCTCCTAGGGGTTTGGAATACATCAGGAAAAAACCAATTATCTAATGGGGCTTATATTTTGATAGGGGAATACAGACAATAAACAAAAAAAACCATAATAAACAATAAGCAAGTAAATTATTATGTATTAGAAAGTGATAAGTAAATGAAAAAGTAGAACAGAGTAATAGGGGTTGAGTGTTGGAAAAAGATTTCCCTAAAGGATTTTAAAAAGAAGGATTAGTTATAATATGCCTTTGAGATAGGTTGCTGTAATTATTAAAATGAATTTTAATAATGTAATTTGTTTTAAAATTTTAATGTAATTTCTTAAATTTTTGTGTAATTAAAAAATTTTAATATATTAGGGAATGTACAGTGGCTTAAGAAACTACTTCAATTTTGCTATGTTTCTACAACAAAGGCAAAACATCTTTTGTCGGTAAACAATTCTAAGCAATTATTTTTCTCTATAATTGTTTTAAATAACTTTTCTGAGAAATCTATTTCAAAATGGCTTTTTTGAAGTAGGTTTTCAGAAATTTAAATGGTAATAGGTCAACAGGTCAATTAAGTTTTGACACATCATAAAAAGTAATATAGGCCAATGAAGAATAATAGATTTATGATAAAAAGGAAATAGAAGCTCTAAAGCTGTCGAGAAGGTTAGCAAGATATCAGAGAAAAATATAAAGAGAAAACTTAGATAAGTAAAAGAATTTTGCGAGTTAACTTCCTCGTAGAAGTAATCTTACATTTTCACCAAACATATATTTAGGAGAGGAATTATCCTGAAATTTTGATAGGTACCAAACTAAAGAATATATGTAATAGTTTATCTGACATTTGTGAATGATGCTTTGCAGTGAATAGATATAATTCAGGTCTGCAGTTGAATGGATTATTATTTCACTTTTAATCTGGATTGCCTATCACTGGGCATAGAAGAATCTGTCTTTATTTGAATTTCCCCATCCTGTATCTCTCCTGGTATTTCTTAAGGTCATTTAAGCACAGTAAATAGTCTTCACTCAGCAGGCAGTGCAAATCACCTTCTTCCTTTCTGATGGAGCTAATAAATTCTAAACAAACTCTAAAGCTGTGAAACTTCCTACTGGATGCTTTGGTGGACTGAAGAGCTTTTGGAAGCAAAATAAAATAATCATCTGAAGTTGAATGCTTTAAGATCAAGGTTATTTGGTCAACACTAAATTTAAAACCAGTTTGAGAGACATTTTTTAATGGCACTTAGAAATTATGGCTAAAGGTCAGGCGTTACATGTGATGTTGCTCAGATCCTTTGATGCTGAAGGTCTACAACTGACTTATGTGTAAGATATATTTTTTAAAACCTTAACCATGATTTAAAGTAGCAAGAGACAGTGTTCAAGCCATGGAAAATAAAGTTCCCTTCCCCAGTTTTTGGTTGAAATGGTTTGCATTCAGTAATTTTATTGTACCTCAAAAAAATTAATAACTGCCTCTACAGAAGGAAATAGGGAAACTGGCCCCTGTCAGTTCCTGCTTAGACGTTTCTGGGATATTTTGAGATTGCAAGAAAACGGTGGATGAAATTTATACCAATTAGATATCTTGTGTGTTTGGAATCATTTAAAAATGCTGTGCAGGGCTCAAAAAGATTAGTAAAACCTGCTGCAGTATAGCTACATTATTAATCTGCAAAGAGAATAGATACCAGATGTTCACACTGCCCAAAGGACAGACACCTCAGGGTTCTTGACAATATTTAGTCAGATTGTTGTTAAATAGATTCAAATGCCCAAAATGATTATGAGTGATAAGACTATGTGGTTTCAACATCTGAAATTATTAATAACCATTTTTGGAGAAATGCACTATTTTTGGTATGCAGGAAAAATAAACCAATTGTTATTCAGAAAAATTGCCTAAGCAAAATAGCAGAAATTCTTAGCCTACTTCTCCCTTTTCTTCAATTGGCCCAGTGATGGGCATATTCAAACTGAGTGATTATCTTTTTTTTCTTTCTTTTAAAAAGAAAATTCTTTTGAAATATATCATTCATACATGAACATACATAAACAATAAGTGTATAGTAAAGTTTGTAAATTGGCAAAACAAATGTGTATCATCATACAAGGCTCCCATTCATCTCCCCACCACTATGCCCTTGCATTGTTGTGAAACTTTGTTACAAACTATGAAAGAGCATCCTCAAAATATTACTACTAACTATAGCCCCTATCTTACATGTGGTGTATTTTTCCCCAACTCACCCAATTATTAACACCCTATAATAGTATTAATTAAAACTTCTATATACATTAAACATCAGTAGTCCACTCAGTCTTCCTCTTATTTCCTTTAAAAATCCACCACCTACCACCACATCTTGAAGGTATTTTCCTACAATTTCTTCTAGAACCTTTATGGTTCTTAACTTTTATTTTCAGGTTTTTTATCCATTTTAAGTTAATTTTTGGATAAGGACGAGATAGAGGTCATCTTTCCTTCTTTTGTGTATGGATATCCAGTTCTTTTAGCACGATTTGCTGAAAGGACTGTTCTGCCCGAGCTGTGTGGGTTTGACAGGCTAGTCAAAAATCACTTGACCATACATGTGAGGGTCTGTTGCTGAACATCATTTTGGTTCCATTGGTCTATGTGTCTGTCTTTATGCCATACCATGCTGTTTTTATCACTATAGCTAGGTAATACAATTTAAAGTCTAGAGAGGAGAGTTTGCTTTTTCTTTTTTCAATGTTTCTGGCTATTCAGGACCACTTACTCTTCCAAATAAATGTGATAATTGTGTTTCCAGTTTTTAAAAAATGCTGGTGGACATCTTATTGGGATTGCCTTTGCATCTGTATATCAATTTGAGTAGAACTGACATCTTAATGATATTTAGTCTTCCAGTCTGTAAGCTTGGAATGTTCTTCCACTTATTTAGGCCTTTTTTTTTTTGAAGATTTATTTATTTCTCCCCCCTTCCCCTCTTCTCCCATTTCTGCTCTCTTGTGTCCATTCACTGTGTGTTCTGTGTCCACTTGCATTCTTGTCAGCAGCACTGGGAATCTGTGTCTCTTTTTGTTGTGTCATCTTACTGTGTCAGCTCTCCATGTGTACAGTGCCACATCTAGGAGGGCTGCGTTTTTTTTGTGGGGGTGGCTCTCCTTGCGGGGCACACTCCTTGCGCATGGTGCTCCCCCATGCGGGGGACACCCCTGAGTGGCATGGCACTCCTTGCATGTAGCAGCACTGCATGTGGGCCAGCTCACCACAGAGACCAGGAGGCCCTGGGTTTGAACCCTGGACCTCTTATATGGTAGGCGGACACTTTATCAGTTGAGCCACATCTGCTTCCCAAGGCCTATTTTGATTTCTTTTAACATTGAGTTGCAGTTTTCTGAATACAAGTGATTTACATCGTTGGTTAAATTTATTCCTATTTGAGTTTTATCTGTCATATATATATTTTTTTAAAGATTTATTTTTTATTTCTTTCTCCTTCTCTGCCTCCCCCCCCCCCCCCAGTTGTCTGCTATCTGTGTCCATTTGCTGGGTGTTCTTCTTTGTCCACTTGCATTCTTGTCAGTGGCTCCAGGAATATGTGTCTCTTTTCGTTGTGTCATCTTGCTGCATCTGTCATATTTTATTTTCACCACTCTTTTGACATTTTAGTTACTTTTATTGATATATTCTTCATTTCTAGACTCTCTTCTAGGCCTCTCCTTTCTTTTCTTTTCTCTCTTCTCTGCTCTGCTCTGCTCTTCTCTTTTCTTTCTCTAGCACATCCTTTAGAATTTCCTAAAAATCTCATCCCTTGGTTAGAAATTCTCTCAGTTTCAGTTTACTGTGAATAGTCTAAATTCGCCCTCATTTTTGAAAGACAATCTTGCTGGATATAAGATTCTTGGCTGGAAGTTTTTCTCTTATAGTATCTTAAATATATCACACCATCATCTTCTTGTATTCATGGTTTCTGGTGAGAAAGCAGCACTCGATCTTATTTGATATCACTTATGTATGTTATACATTGCTTTCTTCTTGCTGTTCTCAGAATTCTCTCTTTGTCTTTTGACATTCTTGTGAGTAAGTGGCTTGGAGTTGGTCTATTCAGATTTTTTCGGATGTGAGTACGTTGTGCTTCTAGGACATGGATATGTGTGTCCTTTAGTAGGGTGGGGAAATTTTCTTCAAATATTCCTTCTGCCCCTTTCTCTTCTCTTTTCCTTCTAGGACACCCATGACACATATGTTTACACGTCTTTTGTTGTCATTTAGTTCCCTGAAACCTTGTTCAATTTTTTCCATTCTTCATCTGTTCTTTTGTATGTTCACTTTCAGAGGCCATTTCTTCAAGCTCACCAATCCTTTCTTCTGCCTCTTCAAATCTGCTGTTATATGATTCCAGTGTTTTTTAAATTTCATTTATTGTGCCTTTCATTCCCATAAGATCTGCTGTTTTTCTATGTATGCTTTCACATTCTTCTTTGTGCTCATCCAATGTCTTCTTAATATCCTTAATCTCTTTAGCTATTTCATTGACTTCATTAAGGAGATTTGTTTGAACATCGATGATTAGTTGTCTCAATTCCTTTATGTCATCTGGAGGCTTGTCTTGTACCTTTAAATGGCCATGTCTTCCTGTTTCTTGGTGTGGATTGTAATTTTTTGTTAGTGTCTTTGCCTCTGGCTTACTAGAGTTTTTATTCTGGGTACAGTTTTTTCTTTAATTTAGGGCTTCCTGCCCTTTCTCCCTTGCTGGTTGTATAGTAGGAACCAAGGTATGGAGGCTCAAGCTGCCCTCATTACCCCAGACCTATGAAACTTCTCCTAACTTTCTCCTTTGCCAAGGGTAGGGACAGAGTCACAGCTGTGTGGAATAATCCAAGTCATGCAGGCCTAGACTCTAGTTGCCCAGAGAGACTGATGAAGCTTCACATCCCTTTCTCCCCTGCCTGGAGTGGAGATGGAGCTGCAGGTTTGGGTAGCAATTTGTGCAGTGTGGGTCCAAGATGACCATGGTTGCCCCAGCAGACTTCCTATTATTAGTCTGTGCCAGCCAAATGTACCTTCCGTTACTTAGATAAACTGATACATGGCCTGCCAGCCCCCTTCCTGCCAGACGTGGGTGGGGCTTATACCTAGGCTAGGACTGAAGGCTGATCTGAGTGAAAGAAACCGGTTCCTACCGTCACTATGATTTTCAGTCAGCTGGGCTTCCCCTCATGCTGGGGGTGGAGTCAAAATGGCAGACACTGGCCTCTTTCTGACCTGGACAGGTTCAAAGTTTAGCTCTTCTAAGGGTTATACTCTAGCCAGCCAAATTTACCAATTAGTAGGTGAAATCAGTGGCCAACCATCTCCTCCTCCCCTGTTTTGGGGAAATGGAGTTTCAAATTCCAGCCTCAGAACAGCTCCTGGGGCAGGTTGTGCTGCCAAAGTAGGATAATCACTGGCCTCTGTGCTTGGCCAGTAATTTCCCAGAGAGGCTGGCACAGGTTCCCTCAGCTTCCTCTCTTCCGGAGGTGGGGCTGGGGTTTAGGTGAGAGCTGCAATCTGATCTGGATGGAAAGAAGCCAGTGCCTACCAGCACTGGATTTTCAGTCTGCCCTACGTCCCCTTGTGCCAGGCATAGAGTTAAGATGGCGGCTACCAGCCTCTTTCTGACTTGGACAGGTTCAAACTTTAGCTGTTCTTAGGATTATGCTTTAGCCCACTGAATTTACTCATCAGTAGCTGAAGTTGGTGCCCAACCATCTCTTCCTTCCCTGTTTTTGGAAAGTGGAGCTTTCAATTCCAGCCACGGAACAGCTCCCGAGGCAGCTTGTGCCTCCAGTGGAGGATGGGCACCGGCCTCTGGGGCGTGGAGTGCTCTATTTACGAGTCTTCTCTGCAGATGGGCTGTCTCCTCCTTCTACTCCTTCAAGGATGTTGCAGAATGCTCTTCTGGTCTCCTGGAGCTTCCAAACAGGTGCTTCAGCTAGCTCCAGATGGCTCTGGGTGTTTGCTAACTGCCCTGTATCAGGAGCTGACTCTAGGAGCTCCTTACTCCGCCACCATCATGCTGGTTGTCTCTGAGTGATTATCTTTTAATAAAGCCCACTTTTGTTATTAAATAATGAAGTACATTATTATATTTTTCTCATTCATTCCTTCATTCAAGAAATATTTCCACGTGCTAGGTATTGAGAATATAGTAGTGAACAAACAGTCATGGTCTCATGGAATTTAGTAAAAGAAGCAGAGATTAAATAAATATTTCATTAAAAATCATGATATGTGCAATGGAGAGAAAGTTCTGGGTGTGATGAACATGTTTGACAGAGAAACCTGACATAGAGTTAAAGCTCTGGATTTGTTTATTCAACCTTTTTTTTTTTTTTTTTTGAGCATCTACTTTGTACCAAAAAGTAAAACTGATTATAATGGTCATTTAAAGCATTAAGCTCATGACTTTCAGATTCATAGTTCAAAAAGATATCAGGTGCAACAACTTTAAAAAAAAAAAAAAAGAAAAAGATAGGGATGGGATTTTGTTTTTGTCGTTTTTCAAATACAGCTTCTGTTTAGTACCCTAAGGAGCATTTGAATAAGACAAAATTTTTTAGCATATCTAAATAATTTCTTACAATATCATTATAAAATTCCATTAGAAAAGTATTATTGAAATATTTTATAAACTTGAGAAAATAGAGAAAGGCAAGATTACAGGGCAGGGGCATGACACCCTGAATCTGTCCATCTTAACACAAATATCACTATGTTCTCTAGGCATCAACCTATTTTAACTTTCCTTCCATTCCAGACTTCGTAAAAGAGTATTCTTTGTTCATTCTCTTCATTTCACATATGCTTCTCAACTCAACCAGTTTGGCTTCTGTGGTTGCTGCATTGAAACAGCTCTTCGTCATATCCCGCAAACCTCTTAATTGTTGATTTCAGTAGAATATTACACTGCTGTCTGCCCTCCAGCCTCAAACAATTTTCTCTTTATGATCCAGCTCTGGTTCCCTAGTCCTCTCCTACTTCTTAAAGTGCTCTCTTTTATTTTCCTTCATGGACTCTCATTCCTCAACTCATCTTTTAATACTTACCTGCTTCACCTCTCCTGTATATTCTCCTCCTACATGTCCTCATCCATGACCTTACTGTCTTTTATGCTTTGATGATTTTCACATCTGAATCTTTAGTCCAGGGTTCTGAGCCCATGAATCCTCCTGACTCCTAGTTAGTTCCACACAAGCTGATTTTTATTATTTTCTCTCGAAGACCACTCATTTTCCTATTCTCTATCCCAGTTGATGGCATCGTGAGTGAGCTAATCGTACAAAGCTAGTTATAGTTCAACCCTGTCCTTTGCTCCCCCATTTATACCACTACCACCAAAACCAGTGAGTTCTGCTTTCTTAATATCTCTCTAATCCATCCCATGCTCTTCAATCCATTGTAAGTGTCTTCATTTAGAGCCTTATTGTTTCTGTTCTAGAATACAGTTTTCCATCTGATATACCTGTTTTCATCCTCCCTCTTATTCCTTATTTCCCAGCCTGCATCTAGAGCCCTCTTCCTAAAACACAAATCTGATCACATTTCTTAAAAGCCTTCAGATGGCCCCCAATTATCTAGCCATCCAAAATGCCCCTGGCAAATTTACAACAACGAATTAATTAATAACAAGATGAAAAAGCAAGATAACTAGTGTCTTCAGAGTCAGGGCTGCTGTGACAAATACCACCCACTGGTGGACTTAACAAAAGAAATTTGTTGTCTCATGGTTTCAGAGCTTAGAAGTCCAAAATCAAGTCACTGGCAAGGCCCATGCTTTCTCCCTGAAGATTGTAGCAGTCTGGTGCTGGCTTTCCATGGTTTTGGGCTTCTTTAGCTTGTATCTCTGTTTCCAGCCACTTAGTCTTCTTTCTCTCCTTTTGTCTGTTCTTCTGATTTCCTCTGATTTCTGGCTTCTTTTTGTGACTTTCTCTGACTGACTGCTTCCAGATTTCCTCCTTGTAAGACCTCCAGTCATATACCCTGATACAATTTGGCTACCTCTTAATAAATCTTCAAAAGAGCCTATTTAACAAATGGGTCCACACCCACAGGAAGGTGGATTAAGAGTTGAACATGTTTTTTGCTGGGTAACATGATTCAGTACCCAACAACCAGTAACCAAAATAAAATTAACACTTGAATAGTAGGTTGCATCTTTTAGCATTTCTCATTTTAATGAATTTTTAGAGTCTATGGATCTATGCTAATTTTTATATGTATTCTAAATGACTCGCTTTTCAAGGTAAGTGTTCTAAGTTTCATTTTTACTTCAGGTAATCCTTAATAAACCTGAATGAATCATGGGAGAATGTTTGCCAGCCAATGATTTTCCTTTTGTGCTAATTAGCTTTTTTCTGGCTAGAATAGTTTGGCTCTTGAAACTATTACTTGTTTGCAGTAATGAAATGATGCCATCAGCATATATAACCCTACTTGTTGTTATATCTGCAATGGCAGGAGGGCAGAAATTTAATGTATTTTAATTTAAATACATTAAATTCTCAAGTCATGCCAAACAATTCAAATACAGTTTTAAAGGGGCCTAAGACATTTCTTTCCACTGCGCCATCCAGCAAGGAGACTCTTCTTACCTGCCTTGATTCTAAGTCAGATGGCATTGCAGATGTCATAAAGATAAGGGTTAATCTTACTCATAATCATTTTTTAGCCAGAGTGAAATTTAGCCAGTGAAAGCTGCTAAACCTTACATTGACCTTTGTATTTATATTGATAAGGTAAAAAATAATGTAATTGTTAGTAGAAAAGTTATGATGCCTAAAATCTGTTGTTTCTTTACATAAAATATTAGCTCAAGAGATCAAAATCTACAGTTTATTAAATAGAAATCTTGGCTTCTGGTTCAAGATGATAGATTGAGCATACGTGTTCATTTCCACTCTCTCCCAGGAGACCCTTTTAAAATGAGAGTACGAAAATGAAAAAGAGAGGAGGAAGAGGAGAAACCCATGACTGCAATGAGAATTGAGGTGAGGGAGAGGATCTTAAGCAGAAAAAACCTTTGACCAATTTTTCCAAGAATAAATGGACAAAAATGTATTAACAGATATGACCAGGAAACGGACTTTGGCCCAGTGGTTAGGGCGTCCGTCTACCATATGGGAGGTCCGCGGTTCAAACCCCGGGCCTCCTTGACCCGTGTGGAGCTGGCCATGCGCAGCGCTGATGCACGCAAGGAGTGCCGTGCCACGCAAGGGTGTCCCCCGCGTGGGGGAGCCCCACGCGCAAGGAGTGCGCCCGTGAGGAGAGCCGCCCAGCATGAAAAGAAAGAGCAGCCTGCCCAGGAATGGCGCCACCCACACTTCCCATGCCACTGACGACAACAGAAGCGGACAAAGAAACAAGACACAGCAAAGAGACACCAAGAACAGACAACCAGGGGAGGGGGGGAAATTAAACAAATAAATAAATCTTAAAAAAAAAAAAAAACAGATATGACCAATTAAAACTGGAATCCAAAACATATTAAAAAGTTGTTGCAGAGATACCCAACAGAATTTCAAAGAGGCTCAGATTTGGCTAGAACAAATGGATGACTGACAACAAGGTATTAAATTGAAAGTCTAAAGAACAGGAAAACCAGTTTTGCATCTTCCTCACCTTTCTACTTAGAATGACTAATCGTCAATTACCTACAGAGGGTGAAAAACAACAATCAAAAAAAAGCTGAGACGATTGCTCTCAAGATATTAAACAACCTGTTTGAGACAATTAGGGATGCTATTGAAGTTACTGATACTTAGTACGATGAGTAAACTATTGTCCATTCAGGTATTCAGAGAACCCTAAGACAAATTCTTATCATTCAGCAAACCTGGACAATTTTCACAGACCTCCCACCCAGCTTTTCTATTCAGAGGTAAGACCTGGCAGGGAAACCAACTCATTCTATACCTAACAGAGGAAACCCACCTCCCCCTTGTAGGATAACTGACCTAGGCTTCTATTCTTAAATAGGAATGTACAATTATGGATCACCACAGACATAGGAAGAAAACCAAGAGCATGAAGTATAAAAAACAAGATGTATATCCTGCCATAACCTACAGAATAGAATGGGAGAGAGTGTAAACTACAATATAAACTATAATCCATGCTGTGTGGCAGTGCTCCAAAATGTGTTTGTTCATCAATTGCAATGAATGTACCACACTAATGAAAGAAGTTGTTAATGTGGGAAAAGTGGAAATGCCCTATTTTTTTTATGTAACATTTTATGTAATCTATGATTCTTTTAAAAATAAATAAAAATATATTGAAAAAACACCAAGATAATAGAAATAATTTCACCAGAAGTAGCAGAGGTATTTTAGAGATTAACAGAAGTAAAAATAAAAGCAACCCTCTAATTAATATCCTCAGAGATATTTGAAAGATATTTTATTTGTAAAATAAGAAATGATGCTGTAAAGAAGAGAACAACCAGAAACGAATGTGGAAAAAATGTTAATATCTGTTAAATCATGGATGCTATTATTCTGTATATGTTTGTATATACTTGAAATATTTATAATTAAAAACTCAAAACTCAAAATTTTAAATTACAGTAAAACATACAATTGCATAATAAAGTCACGGACCAAAAGTAAAGTAAAAGAATATGTGGCATGATGCCTTTTAACAAGGGATGCAATATTTAAAAAGGAAAACCTACTTGACTTTAGGCAGCATGACACTTAACTGAGAACCTAAGAATTAAATAATTACCATTACTTAATACTTATATAGATGCTTTTTTTCTTTTTAGTAAATTCTGAATAGCTAAAAGTAAATACCTGAAATTATTGAAACTTGCTGAACCAGAACCCAGATGCCTTGATTTTTGAGGATTGTAAAACTGTATAACTTTTATCTTATGATTATAAAAACCTCATGACTAGCCCTGTCTGTACCCAGCTCCCTTATTCTGTTTTACAACTTTGAAGTCTTAAAATCACTAGGCAATCCCTAATGTTTATTAAAGAAGGAACCTGAGCTAGCCCAGGACTAACCCACCCCAATTCCTTCACTATCTTACTAGACAAGGCTAAATCTAACCAAAATTAACCAGCCTAATATGTGCAGTAACTTCATGTAATCAATCTGTATATGCTCAAATATTAGATGGTCTCCAACTTCTGCATCTCGAGCCACAATGGCCATTAGCATAAACTTGCCTGTCTTTTTATACTACAAAATTATTGGTATTACTGCAGTTCAGGGAGGCATATTTTAGGCCAATAGTCCATCTGATCTATGTTCTCCTGTTTTGTGCTTAGCAATAAACTCTTTCTTTGAAACCTCCATGTCTCAGGAATTGGTCATTTTGAGTGCCGTCAAGCAGAGAACCTCCCACTACCCGCTTTGCTCTGTAACAGATTAGGTCTTTAGAGAAGGATATATAATCCTAGCATTCCGTAGCTGTGCACAAAGCAAATGTATATTAAACATAGTAACGCAAATATTGCTAATTAGTTTTCAATTCTTAGAATCAGCCTTTAGAAAGGCACAGGTTTAATTATGGTTGGGCATTGAAATGGGGAAAGGGTAGGTGATGGGTATTGGTACAAAGGCTGCCTTATAGGGTAGGCAATCAAACTATATTTAACTATGGGATATTCATGCATTAATTTGTTCATTCTTCATATAGATTTTTTAGGGGTAGTACCTTTTATGCAATAGGTACTGTATAGGTGTTTGGCAATACAATGGTGAACAAAGCAGACAAACTCCCTGTCTTTACTGAATTTACATTCTAGTTCAAGAGGCAGATATTACCTGTGAAGAACTAAAAATAATATAACTATCAAAAATTCAAAGGGGGAAGGGAAAGGAGGTTAGTATGTGTATGCTAAATCTTCATCTTTCATAAGAAGGAATCAACTCATAATTTCTAAACCCATACTGTCCAGTGGTGGAAATATTCTGTATCCATGGATATGATGGTGGAAATGTTTTGTATCTTTGTCTGTGTTGTCGAAGCAATGTCTGAGCCACATGTAACTGTTGAGAACTTGAAATGTGTCACATAGCTAATTTACCAAGCTTTCTAATTTTTATTTAAGGTTGAAGTGGGCGGGGAAGATGTAGAGGAAGTGGAAGCTATATAGCAATCCTTGTTATATCAAGAGCTAGTGGAATAAGGGTCTTGTTTTCTAGACATGGTACAGATGGAATTGGCTTCAATGTATTTTTAATCTGTTGCTAATTTACCAACTTGTTTCAAAGATTTTTTAAGGGAGGGAGGAAGAGATTGGGATAGAGAGCTGAAAGAGTCTTTCTCAAGAGTGAATATATAAAATGTGTCACCAGACATTGCATGTGGAGAGCCATGCCCCTATTCAGTTAGGGGTTCAAGCAGACTCAGAGCAGCTTTATTAAGCTACATTATGCAGGCGTGGGAATCCTTTTTACTGCATTCTAGAATATCCATTCTAGTATAGAAAGTAGCAACCACCAAGGAGCAACTATTAATCTGGATCACCTGCCCGTATGCTAGAGATGTAAATGAATGTGTCTTGGCTTTGCTTCACATTATACCAGAAGTATTAAGTTATGTTATGTTATGTTATGGTTAAATAAAATTGAAGGCAGAATTGCCATATTACAACTAGTCTGCTGTAACTATGGTGCCTGTATTTCTTATTTGCTATTTGGAAATGGGAATTCTTTGAGGGGAAAATCTATATATTAAACCTAAGATATTCTTCATAATAATTGGCTAATATCTAAAAGTTCAGTTTATGTTCTTAGAAATGAAATGGAAATAAGCCCTGCTCCAACCTCATCAAATAGAAACAAAGGGATATATGGGGGTGGGGTGAGCCAACACTGTTTCTACAGGTTTCACATGACTTTTCTTTCAAAAAGTACATGGAATGCATCCAAAACAAATAATGTTTTGTTAGATGAGAAGACCAAAAGGAAAATTGTTGAGAAAGGAGGATGGATGATCTTTCTTTAATGTCAAAACTGACATAAACACATTCCCCCCTCCCCTTTTGCTCAAGATAATTTTCTCAACAAGACGCAGATTGCTTCAGTCTTTGCCTATCACCCTTTGAAGCACTTTCCTTATTATGGGAGGGGGGGGGAGGGCTGGGTTTCCTTTGAGGATTTTTACAGCAGTGAAGGGGTCCTCCTTTAAATACTTTCACATGATGAGGGAATTCCGCTTTCAAAGTGCTGTCATCACTGTGGCTTCTTGGCTGTAAGACAATTTATTCTTGGGTGAAGGTCCTTCTTAGTTTGATTGTCATTAAGGACTTACCTTTCTGATGGATTCTTTCTCTTTAGAGCTTTGTTTTTTTCTGAGTGACCTAGCAGGGAACTCAGCATTGTCCTTTTTTACCTTACTGGTGAGGTTGGCCATGATTCTCTTTTGAAATATGTTCTATCACATGGGGTTATAGTCTTTAACATGGTTTCTCTTGTTGATCTCCACTAATCTAAGATGTGGGTGATAATGTAATACCTTAGTATCTAATATTTTTATACAGTGCAAAGGCATACTGTAAATTTTAGGGTAGTTTTGGACTGTCTTTTTTATAAAAGCATCTCTTCCATGTTTAAATAATGCCAGGGTAAACAACAAATAAACTATTCAACTGCCAACTGTTTTTCAGAACACATTAAAATCATTTGAGGACCTATATTCCATTGTATCTCATCTCACCTTACTCAATTCTATAAATATTTAATTTATGGAGACAAAATATACAACTGTATGGATTAATAGCTCATTCCAAGAATAATCCTCTCCCCCCTACCCCCCCCCCCCCCCCCGCCTTTTTAATCAATGGTATTGCCTAGGGATGAGTCTTTGTAGTAGTTTTAGATAAGTGAATAAAAAAATTATGGCCCAAACTAGTTTACATCATTTACATCATTACTCTTGAACTTTTCCTTAAATGTTTGGTCATCAGAAGGTGAGAGAATCAGCACTGTTTAAAATACAATCACTACCTGTTTCTACCTAGAGGCTCGTAAGTGCAGTAGTGCAACTAACTATCAACTAATCCAGACACGGCTCTAAACCCATTTCTTAAAACCTGGAACCTCTTTTCTGTGAGAGTGTTCAAATGAATGTTCTTGCAGCCTTTTATTGAGGAAGAAAGTGGAACCTAAGAAGAGAGTTCTTGACTGAAGTCAAAATACCCATATTCTAGTTTGATTCTAACACCTATCACCTGTCAGGTGACCTTGGCAAATAACTTGTCCTTCTGCTCCTTCCTTCCCTGCAACCCTAAAACAAGCAAACAAATAAAAAGCCACCAAAACAACAACAACAACAACAAAACCTGTAAAGTCAGGTGACCTAGATGATCTTCATGTTTTTACCAATAGATAAAGAGGCTATTTCTCTACCTGCATAGAGAGGTTTAATTATGGTGATTGTGTCAATATTGGATAATACAGTGAAAAAACTAGCCTTTTTTTTTAAGCTAGTGTATAAGTAAAAGTGATTGTATTCTTCTCTCTCCTGTGGGACTTCATGATGTTTTTATAATTGTCCATCCCACCTGCTTGTTAAGGGCTAATCTAAAATCAATTTAGTTACCATTGGAGCTGTGCCTTTGTTCTGGACACTGGTACATAGTAAGAATAACCAGATCAATGAATTCAACTCTGCCTTCATAGCCAGGAAGGAAAAGCATGAAAACAAAAAAAAATCACAAATTCGATGTGATAAGTAGGATTGTGAGAAGATGGTGGATTAGGAAGCTCCAGGACCAGTGTGATAAGTAGAATAAGGTAAATACATAAGAAATGCAGAGGTAACACAGAGGAGGAATATATATATATATATATATATATATATATATATATATATATATATATTTTTTTTTCCCTCTATAGCTATTTTGAATTCTAGAAAGAGTAAAATGTTGGGGAGGTGGGAGAATGAGACAGCATTTGGTAAGTTAGAAAAAAAAAAACACCTCCTAAATCTATTTACCTGTCTCCTACTGAATCAAATAATGTGCCCCCCCTAATATCAGTTGCCTTACACTGCAGTCAAATGAGTTGTGCTATGGAAGGTTAAAAAAGAAAGCACAGTAAGTTTTTTTCTTTTCATAGGTAAATGACTATTTTTCAGTGTTCTCCAGCATCACCATTAAACCTCTCATCACAGCAATTATCACTTCTTTCATTGGACAAAGGACATGTAAATGTGCCAAGTAATCATTATAAACCAAAAACTATAACCTAGACTATATTAAAATTCTTTTTAGCATTGAGAAATACGGAGAAACAAGTGTTTTTAGAAATGTTGCTGTGTCTCAGAATAATTCATTTTTGTGAAATATCTTATAGCCTAAAAGGTTAAAGTTTTCCTGGTGATTTGTAGCGTTCTTGGGCTCAAATCAAGGAATTGGAAAGTGTTTCAACTCCTTGTGTTAAATCTAGCACTGACTGTGAACGCTATACTGTCACATCATGGGGGACGGGGGAATGTGGGGGTGTTTCTTATAAAAGCTCTGCCCAACCTGATTTGTTTTGTTTGAAACTAGAAATCATATTGGTAGACTTTGCATTCTGTTTTCTTTCAGTAGTTATATTAACAAAAAAACACTGTATTTTTAAAGGGCTTCCTCCTTTCTGCAGGAATAAATTTGGCTTCTGTAAAAGAAAAATATTGCACCAGTAATTCAGCAGCATCACACCTTTTTCATCATTTTGGGTGTGCAGGCTTCAGTTCAGTAACTCCAGATATGTTTTCTGGAAACATGTAAAAAACATATCCATAAGTACTCGATATAAAACCTGGCTATCCATTCATAAGCATTTGTATAATCTTATGGTCCATTTACCACTGAGTTTCTTAAAATTGTGTGTATATTTAATAATTACTAGAATAATTGAAAATTGGAACAAAATGCTATTTGAGGGAAGGTGCTACTTAGAGATGCCTGAGGAATGCTGCTCCATGAATTTCACCTATGAAGTAGTCATATGTCTTGCCTATAACATAGACAGAAGGTATGTCTTCCAGATACCACATGTCCAGGGAAATTAGATTGAGATGAAGACAGCAGGATATTTATTTTTCATACTTTATAGTACAGTGATTAAGCACTCAAACTAAGTACTGAAAATACATGCTTCCTAAAGAGGTAAGCAAGGGATTGTTGAAAAGTTAACAATCAGACCCATTGGACTGTGTTTTGGAGAACATTATACTGGAAGACTCCAAAGTGCTTAAGGGCCATGCCCAGTTACTCTCGAGACAAGGGAAAAAGTGGGTGAGAGAGAGTTTTCTAAGTTCAGGGATGCTCTAGAAAATGATTAGATGGTCTAATAATGTCTCCTGAAGTATAAAACCCTAATATTAGTTTTATGAATCTGAGGAAAGGGTTATTCTTCAAAATAATCACACTTGAGAAATTCATTATTTTTCAGCTTTGACCTTTTTTCCCCAGGTTGAAAAAGTTAATCCTGAGTCATATATTAAGGATTTTCATTCTCTGCTTAGTATTTCTTTAAAATTACATTATAACCTAAGGCTATGTATCTCTCCTCTCTGTTTTGGTTCTTGTGGCTGTTCTGCCCCAGGTTGGCCTTCATTCCACGATGTGATCAGTTCCGAGGCAATCACATTCACAGATGACTTTTCCTACGGGATGCACAGGGTGGAAACAAGCTGCTCTCAGGTCAGTTAACCCCACCTGGAAACCCAACACGCGGCTCACCCTGCATTGCAGACACTTCCGGGACTCCTGGTTGTAATAAATGTAGCAAATAAAGCCAAGTGATCGATCACAAGAGGGATGGACAAAAACACTGAAGTCCATATAAAATCCTAATGGCATTACAGTCTTCAGGTGTTTAGCAAATCCAATTAAATGCCAGTAACTGGCTTCAGCACATTAAACAAAATCACTGATAGAAAAATCAACTTCAACGAATTTAGAATGTGGGGAATGGGCTATTCTTGGGGCATGTGAAGATTTGTATGTGGCCCTATAAAACCTGATAATTTAATGATCCCCCCCCCCCCCCCGCTGCAATTCTGGGCATCCACTGTTCAGTCATAGTGCATCTAGTAGCAGTGCTCCAAATACAGCTAGTGAAGACCCTGGAAATGGCTTTTCTTGAGCGGGTGTGCAGAGGGAGGTTGGAAAGAGGCTGTCAAAACGGAAGTTCAGTGGTAGGCTCTATGAAGATGAAGTAGAAATATGTGATTAATAAAGTAATTCCTTTTCTGCTTTTCCTAGTATATATAGACCTTTCCAAGGGTGTTCTAATTATAAAGTCTGAGTGTTGTAGCACTGAAATTCATTGGTACTATAGAGTATTTTGTTGGGGGATGTCTGTTGCACAAATCAAGGGTTAAAGGGTCAAATTCAGATAGGTATAGTATCACATGATTGGCACATTGTCCTCCCTTTGCATTCTTCCACCTGCCCTTTATCTGTTTATTTTTACTCTGCTTATCAGGCAAAGACTTTAGGGAGTAGGTGGCATATTTACTACCAAGTAGGGAGGGAGATTGGTTTGAACCTAACCATCAGTCCTGAGGAATCTCTTTTTCCTTTCTTTTTTTTTTTTTAAGTAAAGCAGGCAAGTTTATTCTCTTCCAAGTTTAAGAACTACTTTTCCCCTTGAAAAGCAGAATTCATGTTTTATCTAAATAACCTTTTCAGGTCACTCTTGTTTCTTAGAAATGAGTCTCTGAGCATGATGGTAGAGTTTTCTGATGGCTGGGCCTCTTCCCAGAGGTTCTAATTTAATTGATCCTGGGTGTGGCCTAAGGATGCTTAGCATTTTTAAAAAGCTCCCCTTGTTAATGCTCATAATAATTTATGAAGTAGGTGCTGCTATTCTCCCTCATTTGAGGAAACTGAGGCACAAAGAGATCAATTAACTTTTGTAAATTTATGTAGACTCTAAGTGGCAGAGCTGAGACTTGAATTCAAGCTCCGAAGTTCTTTTATGGTGTAGCTAGATACACTGCACCATTAAGAGTCCCATTAAATTGAAAAGATAAATCCCATGACTCCTCAGCATTTAGTTTAATACAATTCAGTTTTGAATTCAATTCAATTTTTATTTAATTTGCTTTCTTATAATTGTCACAAAAAGAAACTGAGATTCTCTATCTAGGAACCTAAAATATTTGACAGCCAAGGTGGTATAGCTCAGTGGTTGAGTGCCTGCTTTGCATGTGTGAGGTCCCAGGTTCAATCCACAGTCCCTCCTAAAATAAAATTAAAATTAAATAAATTAAATTAAATAAATAAAATAGATAACTGTGGGTAGGATGGTACATAGTAATTTGTAACTCAAGTACAACTTTACTAAACCTCTCTTAAGGCTAACAGCTATGTGTGTGTATTTAAGTTATCTTAAAAGCTGTTTGTATATCTCCTGCTCTCCTTTTTGCTCAGAACCTACTTTTGAATATCTAATCCTAGGAAAACCAAATTAAAAAGACATAAAAAATGAGGCATAATATATTAACTCCCCCTAAGGCCCTTCTCTGATTTCTTTGTTACTAATTCTTATAATTCATAGCAGGAATAAACCTCCTTTCTTTTTCACCAGCCGTAGAGATAGCATCTGTGGTAATCAAGAAGACACCATTATGAAAGGTGTCCTACAGTGACCAAAAAGAAATGAAACCCACAAACTATGCAAAATCAGGCAACATTCATAAACTATGTCAAGCTAAACCAAGCAACGTTTTGGTTAAATGCCCAGGTGACTGTTACTATTCTTTGGGTCCTTTCCTAATGGTTGTGTGAAGAACTAACACTGACCTATTCCTTTTTGACTTGTTTTCCCACCACCTTTTTTTTATACTTCTCATATTTAGAAAGTATTTTACAGTTTCTTAAATAAAGATCTTAAACTTAAAGAGAAAAGGGAGAGAAATTACCATTCTACTAAGGCATGTATGAAAATATATGTTTTGCGAAATAAGTTCTGTGCCAATTGTAGGAAATACTTGGGCTCCTGCCCTAAAAAATTGTATGTTTGCCAGCCTCTTCACCATTGGGGTGGAACAGGGGACATCTGTTACACAAGTACAATAACAGCTCACAAAATTAAAGTGTGGTGGGTGTCTTGCATTTCATTTTCTTTGTCTTTTAATTTGTATTTCACACATATTTTTTTTGTTGTTTTACTTTTTTTAGTTTTTCTTTTCCTTTTTCTCAAACATCCTTTTTACCTTGACTTGAAAAAAGTAACTGATTTAATGTTTCCTTACTAGAGCATCCATTTGTGCTTTACTTCCTAGTTTCTCATTCTTAGCACTATTTTTCCATTATCAATTTTTCTTTTCTCTCACATTCTTTCTGTCTATATAGACTCTTCCCCTTCTAGCAAACTTGTTCATCTTTTCTTTTAAGGTTTTTTTTTTTTAATTTGGTGATAAGAGGGTGTGGGAAACTTCTCTGATTTGTTTCTCCTCTTTCTAATATTCTTGTATTTTGAATTCATGTGGTTTGTCTTTCCTCTGGACTGAATTGCATTAATGTGGTTTGTGTTATGAAGAACCTATTAGATGCTTTTAGTATCTCATAGACATTCCCACTTGGTCATGCTATATGGACTGCTTTTTTCTTGTAGTGAGGTGGAGTGTCTAAACATGAAGTCCCTTTCACTGCCAACTTCAACAAGTGAACTAAACTTCCATGGATGGAACCAGTAGACTTGGCCTGTTTGCCTGGCAATATTTCATTGGTCTATCAGTCCCTAATACTTTGGATTCTTTTTTTTTTTTTTTTTCTTTCCTAAAGTTGTGGTGTAGACTGCACTGTTCAGTGAATTAAGGCCTCATATTTGGGTAGGAATTGTAAACACAGTGGATGCCAGTAACTTACCATTGTAGGTTTTCCGTGTATTCAGTGACTTCTTGGGTAATGCTTTAGTAAAATTTTGTTGAGAAAGTTAAGATTGGTACAGTCCTGTTGCCACTTTTCAGAGAAATATTGTAGTCAGATTCTTCTGAAGAATTGTTGTGTAAGAAACCTGGCATATTGGCTGATCTGTTAGTTAGCCAGAAAGCAGGCAAGGGTGATAGAGATTCTTCATTTCCTTCATTTTGATTGCTGCTTATAGAGGAAGTAGGTTACCATGTTACATTTCTGATTTCTATTGCACTCACATTTGTTTTCTTTTGCCATTCTATCTACTGAAGTGAGGAATGATAACCAAGCAATATCTTCTAAAGCGCTTCTTTATCTTAAATTTGCGCACTTTAGTGGGCACACGTCCTCCCTTGGCTGCAGCAATTTCCTGACAGTCTTCTGTTATAAAGAATTTTCCTTCATTTTACTTAATCTTTTTTTTTTAGCTAGTGATAAAATACATTGCTTTTATTACCACTGTGAATAGTTGTTTGCCAGCTTCTCCCTTATTCTCCAAGCCTAGTCTGTTAAGCAAGGTTTTTGTCAGGAGTTAAATGCGAAGGGGTAAAACTTGCTTGGTTTAAGCTGCAGTTCAAGTGAAGTTAAGTCCCTCCGGAAAATACTTGGGAAATTCTCCCCTCTTCAGATAAAAATTCTACATCTGGAGCAAATGGGGGACCAATATAAATTTTCATAATAATCTTTAAGGAAGCCATCTGATCCCTGAGTTTACCCAAGTTGGAGTCTATATATGACTGAGGGTATTACTGCTGAAGTGTATGGGAGAGTCCCTTAAATTTGTTTTAGATCATTATTAATTTGTTCTAAGTCAGCTAAATGAACAAAAAGGTAAATATCTACCAATACAAAGTATTTTTGAAAATTGAGAAGTTTTTGGTAAATCCCCAAACCTTATTAATCTTTTGCAGATGACAACTCATATATTGCTGGTGATTAAAGATACCCATGTGTTAGAATACGGCTTCAGACTCACAGCCCATCTCTCTTTTTCTTGATCTTTCAGTAAAATCATAAGGCTAAACTGGTGACTTCACAATCATTTCCTTGGCAAAAGATTAATATCACAAGCACAAAGGAAAAAAAAGCCCCTACTTACACACAAGTGTCTTCAATAACAGTGGGAGAAAACAGAATACTACTGGCAAAGTAAACTGCTTTTCTTCTTAAAACTGTAGTCTGCTTCCCTTCCTGCCCCATGTGCCCAAGTGTAAAAGCCCTGCTTTGAAAGTACTTCCACTTGTAGATCAAACATTTAAGAGAAAATGGCAATAATAAAGTTCAAAACATCCTAGGAATAGATAGGAGAAAACCTTCTAGGACAGTTAGAAATACATCATTGCATAAGTATGTAACTGCGTTGAATACACTAATTGTGTTTCTTATGCACACAATTGAGAATTGCAGTCAGGTTTTAAGAAATTATGTTAAATTTGATGCTCAATCACCATCTTTTCAGAGGGGTCCTTTCCCCAGGTCTCTGCAGATTCTTTAGTGCCAACTTTTCTGAGTGGGAAGCTAAGGTGATAAAGGATTCCTGTGGGGATTTTTAAATTTTCTTTTGGACCATTCTTTCATGCTTCTTCAGGTTGAGGACTAGAATATATTCAGTTACGATTTGCATTTTACTGTAAAAATAAAGCAATAACCATTTAAAGATAACTTGCAAAGTGCACACCAAAGATTCTGTCCTGAAATAAATCATTAACAGCAGGTTTCAGAAATTTCTTCATCGGGCAACCAGTTTGTTTCAGTTACAACCAGGTGTGCTGAGAGCTCCCAGCACATTGCCAGTTGGCTGGGGCTGGGGAGGCAGAGCTCGAAGGCGGCTAAAGAAACAATGCATCACTGACAGCTTCCATTCATCATCCTAGGCTTCGGCCAGGAGTAGAAGCTGGAAAGAATGGGCTCCATGTGCATTCCCCTCAGGGAGGAGCCGTTAGGGTTTATGCACTTTTAAAAGAAACCTGGTAATGGTCTTTTATGGGAAACTGGGTGTACTTGAGAGGAAGCACAAATGGCACTGTGTGGTTCGTATTCCCTTAGATAAATGGCCTTGCAGATTTGCAGGCAATGGGATGGGCATGTATGTGGTGGCAAAGATATAAATTAACACCTTTCTGTGCTTTGAAATGTTGATCCTCCCTCAATAATCTAAGCCTGGTGTGAATCTTCCAAAACACTTTACAGCAGGCATAATGAAGCCCTCACTATCATTTTTAGGTGCCCACATCTTTTCTAGGGGTTTCCTTACCCATCTTCCACCCATATATTTCTCTTACTCCCTCACCTTTTTCTTTTGCCTGGACTTAAGGGCACCTTTACAGTCAGCCTTTTCTTTTGTTTTTAACAAGAATGCTAGTTCCAAGTTAGCAAATGAAGCTACAGACCAAAAACCAACTCAATTCAACAGATTAAATTACTGTAATTTGGATTTTTAAAAAGTTATTTGGGAAATGAAGACCATATAAATTACAGGGACACCTCATTTTATTGTGCTTCTTAGATACTGTGTTTTTTACAAATTCAAGGTTTGTGGCAACCCTGCATAGAACAAATCTGTTGGCACTTTTTTCCCAACAGCATGTGCTCTGTGTCACATTTTAATTAAGGTGTGTACATTGTGTGTGTATATATATGTGTGTGTGTGTATATGCATTGGGAAACAAAAAAATCCACGACTCACTTTATTGCAATATTAATACTTTATTGCAGTGATCTTGAACCAAACCTGCAATATCTCTGAGGTACACCTGTAGTCCTACATGGCTTCAAGTATATCCTTATATGCTTTAGTTTTGGAGAAATGTAGATAGAACTGTGTTCTAAATATGTGCCAGAGATAAGTAATAAAGGCAATATCATTTATTCTGCCCAGATAGCTGTATTCTTTTGTGAGTTCTTGGTTTCTTTTTTTTTAAAAAACTATCTGAGGCTTTTATGTGAAAACTTCACCTCTCAGATGCCAAATGATCAAAGTGCCGGAGCTGCATGTGAGATCAATAATTGCGCACATATACTGGTCACCAAGAGCACTAGTTCCTGTTGGCCTACACACTGACTGTTTTGGCAGGCAGAAATGGGTGTTTTCCTGTGTCCATTGGGTAAGCATATGTATTTTTTACTGGTGCATCCTAGCTGCTGATGCCTGAAAATTTGGCCTCAATTGTTTATAGAAAGGAAAAGCAATCTGAGCTGTCAGCCTTGATATTACCTAAACCCGCATAGAATGTGGTAAAATAATGCTAGATTTGTTTTTTAGGCCTGTTTCATATTTTCCAGGCAATAGATCAAATCAGTTCAGGGTTCATTTTTAGTTCTTTAATAAGCTGACACAGTATGTTGGCAGTAAAATAAGAATGTACTTTTTAACATGGAAGTGCCATATAGTCAGCTGCTATTTGTGCTATTTATGAATAACTAGGGAACCTTTGAGAATTGAGTTTAACATTTTCAATGGGGAAACTAAGATTCCAGTTCTTCCCATTGTAGTGGGCACTCTTACTCCTTCTGCATCATCTCCATTTTATATCTTATTCCCTTGTTAATACTTACTCTCTTCCCCTACAATTTATAAGAGTTTTATATACTAAACCAGCACAGTGATAATGAATAAATCATAGTCTTTTCTCTCTTAGTTTTCCCTAAATCTTGACTCTTCCTTCTACCTGGAATGTTCTCTTCTTGATATCTATTTCCTCACTTCCTTCAGGCCCTTATTCCATAGTTGCCCCAGTGAGACCTCCCCTGGCTATACTGTAGGTGAGCCCCAGTCCCACAGTTCATATTACCTTCCTCTCTTTTTTTTCCTTAGCATTTATTTCTACTTAGCTTACTGTAAATGCTTGTGTATTATCTGTCTCTCCCACTAGAATGTAAGCTCTTTGAGGCCAGGGATTGTTATCAGTATCTCCATAGTATTATGACAATGACTGGCTTGTAACAACAGGCTCTCTATAAATCTTTGTTAAGCGAAAGACTGGAAGTCGTTTACCCAGGCTTTGGTTTCTTTGTTACTTGACAAATTATGTGTTTTCCCAGCCTGTTTGGATGTGGTACACTAAATTCTCCATGTCCTTCACCACTGTTCCTGCTGAGAGATGGTAATTGTGACAGTGTTGTCATCTCCTGGAGCTGTACCCAATCTCAGAGTGGTTAGTGAGGACTTTATTCAGTGAGCCAGCCTTTTTTGGAAGCTTTCTCTAGGCTGGATTTCTCCAAAATACCCCCTAACCATTCCTCCTTCTGCATCTTTCTGGACTCTAGGCCTCTTCTCTTCATGTGACTCACTTTATTGCAATATTAATACTTTATTGCAGTGGTCTGGAACTGAACCTGCAATATCTCTGAGGTAGCATGGAGCTTAGCTAAACAGCTTATTCCCTCTTTGCATATTATAGTTCATTTGGGTAAGGAAGCGAGCATGGCACTCCACCTATTGGAAGACAGAAAAAATGATTGTGTGGGCTAGAGACTTTTCCAGTTGCTACACTTGCAGCCCTGGTGACTGTGACATAAATCTGTTGAGCCTTGCCATTGCTTTGCCGGGGTCCAAGAACATCCAGTGCTTGTCTGATGTTAAGTTTTACTGCCCATGAAAGCAAACATCACCTCCGTCATGGCCAGTTAAGCAGTATCTTTTACAGTGGACTTCTGCATATCTGAAACCCACCCATCCAAAGCCAAAAGTAATGCAAATAATGCCAGGGGGGAGAAATTTTATTCTGCCATGTTTCTTATAAGGGAAGATCAAGGGTCAACTCTATTCATAAAATTACTGCAGCCATTTTTCAGCTGGCTGAGAAACTTCACAGATTAAAAAAAAAAAAATACAGTGGCTCCTAAATGATATCTGATATGCACAACTCTAGTGTTTTTTATTCTCAGCATGTGGTGCAAAGCCTGCCAGAAACCATCCTTGCAGCTATTGACAGGCGGATTAGAAATCATCCACGATGGTTTCCATCATTTCTCTATAAGCTGGTCATCCATTTAAACTGCTTAATGTGAATTTCTCTCAAAGCCTGCTTTGTGCATGCTTTCCCCTTACGTTTCTCTCTTCTCTTTCAGTGTGGTGCTCACCTGGGGCACATTTTTGATGACGGACCTCGTCCAACCGGCAAAAGATACTGCATAAATTCGGCCTCCTTGTCTTTCACACCTGCAGATAGCAGCCTTGCCGAAGAAGGTTGTGGGGTCGGCGGCCCATCTCAGGCAGACAAAACTGAGCAGTAGGGTGGAGAGGAAAGGAAACAAAGTGTTCTTAATGCACAGCTATTAAAAATAAGTCAAAATTATCTATCTCAATAGATATATTTTTTCAAAAAAATACAAAGGCAGTTTTATGCTAGTGGTATTTTTTCTTCTTTTGCTTAAGCAGAGGCCCGGCTGCCAATGTATTTTGCTATTGACTAGATCCAGGACTGTTTCTATAAAGCTTTTGTGAATGGAGATCACTTTGTGAAACTTCTTCACAAGCCACTTAAGCACCGTTTGGCATTATTTACTTCAAATCACCTTGCTGCTTTTGAGGCTGTTCTCCCTCGTTTAAGAGACAGAGTCCTTGGTCTTCAAGCGTGAAAATAGAGATCTCCTATGCAATGTAGAGACCAGAGCTCCAGAATGCATGAGACCTGTGAGACACATGGCCTTGAGGCCTCACATTAGATCTACCTAAGATAAGGATAAAGTGATACAAGGCTTCTCAGCTTTGTGGAAAGTTTGAGCTAAGGTCCTTTAGTCTCACTGAAAGGGTGTGAAGGTCTAAAGTCTTTCCTTATGTTAAATTGTTGCCAGATCTGAGGGGCATGCTGAGTGCTGTGGCAAAGAAGTAAACATTACCTCACGGTTAGGTCTTTATTTTATTATATTTTATTTTCCATTGAAAATATCGGAATGTAAGACAACTGTAAATGTTGAGCCCATTTTGTCCAAAGTTCACAAAGAAGAACACCTGCCATTGCCTTTTTGTAAGTCCATCCCTCCACACCTAATGCCAGCTGCAGCTGGAAGGGCATTTTGGCAAATTCCACTGCGTAAGATAAAATATTAGGGGCAAGACACTTCCTCAAGGTAGTAGAAATAAGAGAAAGCAACAAAGACCAAGGAGGAAGTCCTGGTACTGAAAATGCCAGCACTGGGCAGAAAAGCTGGTAAGATACTGCAAGTAACAAGCAGAGTTCTTATGCACAGAGCTTCCGGTGCCCTCTGGAAAGACGTTGGGGATTAAAATAGAAATAGCCAGGAGCTCAAAATCCCACCCTTAATCTGCTGTGTAACAAGGGACAAGCCATTTAGCCTTTCTGTGCCTATTTCACCATGTATAAAATGGGACTCATATTTGTAAAATGTTTGACACTCTCAGGGCAAAATTACTATATTGCTATACGATTAAGATCAGTGCTGTAAAGTTAAACTGATCTGGTTTTAATTGCCTCAAAGGCTGCATGAAGCCTAGACATTTGAAATAAAAAGAGCAGAGAGGAGGTTGACTTAGCTGATTGGTATGGAAACAGTTGGGCCATGAGCCAGAAATTTTTCTTTGTAGCAGTATGGCTGGTTTTATTCTGAGAATATCTGCTCAGTTGCTTAATAACATGTAGTCTGGTAGAATGAATGTCATTGTGCACAGTAAGGTTTTTACAGGTATGAACCATGGTGGCATTGCTGTAGCCAGGTGTGTAGGGATGGTTTGTGACTGATATATTGTGTTTGCAGCCTTGAATGCTAATCCTGAAATGTCGTTTTCTAAAGTATTGTTTTTGTAAGCCTTTGAAAGCTATGAACACTGACTCCTTTCCTTTTGAACACTAAGACAAAAATAAGAGAGACACTTGCCTGTTCTAAAGAATAAAATGAGAAATTAAACTGAAAAGTTGTGACAAATCAAAATGTCACTGTGACCATGTCCATATTCATGTCCGCATTCTCCCATGTCTGTAAGCACCTACCAGTTAAGTCCTGGCAGTCTCCTGGTGACTCTTCATTGTTCTTATGCTCCAACTTTACAATTCGAGATAAATACAAATTCTTCCTCTTTCAGCTCCTAGGTGTTTCTCCTCAGGCTGTAGGACCAGTCTGGAATTCGCAGGTTACACTCTCCTCTAGAAGTGAGATGCAAAATTTAAGACCAGACTAAGGTAATTGCGGCCTCAGAATCCAGACCATCCTAAAAGCCTTTCCGGACCTGCACAGGCACACAAAGGGAGCCCCAACATTTCCTAGCAACCCAAAGTTCCTCATGTGGGGATGGCTAAAGCAGTGGGTCTTCAGGGCACTGCTGCCACAGTCTGCAGTCAGGGACCCACTTCTCACACACGTCTAGCTATGCTTGGCACCCTTCCCTTCCCTGTATGGGGATAGACAAGAAAGACAAATGAGGGGCTTTTTTCCTTTCCCCAGACAGCCTGGATTGTCATTGTTCCTTTATTCTTATTTTAGGGCTTAGTATTTTCCTCAAAAAAACTGCTTTTCTAATCTTTAGTCTTTGTTTCAAGGAAAGACAGTTTTTCTTCCACCACATTTTCCAAGCATCAACTTTAAGAAAAATGCAGCATCCATTGAAAAAAAAAGTAAAGTATATGCATGTGGTTTAATTCCAGATTGCTTTTGGGTTTAAGTGGTATCAAATTTCAGTATATTTCTGTCTTATGTTAAAGAAATATATTACTAAAACATCAGTGAGCAATAATGTCAGCTGTCGAGCACTAGATTTATTTTTGCAGGATATGGAGGGCAATGAACTGAGTCAATATGGTGAGGTGTATGTGATCTGTGGGAGTTATACCATTTAATGTAGGAAATTCACGGGACTTTCCCTCTCTGCAATCCAACCCTGTACAAGGCAAGATAGAGTCCTTATTGTACCATCAAAGGGTGCAGTATTCTGCTGGTGTTCAATACATACATAATACAGTTATGCAGAAAAGCAAGCAGGAGTATATATAGATTAGAAAACATTTTCACTTTTTTTTACTTCTTAGATGCTCTTAAATTCATAATGCAAATAAGGTAGTAATTTGAAAGCCTCTTCATATTAATTGTATTTAAAATGCCTTGCTTTAAATATGAAAACTGATGAAAAGGATTATCATTTGTTTTGAAAGTCAAATATTATTTTTGCCTTAGATAGCTTTGTCCTGTTTTCTCCAAACAATTCAAAAGTTTTGAAAAATAACGTGAACTTTTCATTAAAAACCTTTTTCCTATGTTTATTGTATACAGAAATTATGCAATAAAATTTTCTTTATAAAAATGTTTTCTTTTTTGATTCCTAAAGAATCCTCTTATTTTCAGAAGAGCTACGTGGATTGTCCCCTGGAGTTTGCTCTAGACTGCTCTGTTTACCTCCTTATCCAGCTGACATGTCTGTCATTTGTACAGAGGGTGTCTTGCCCTTTTATATGATGTGCCCTTTGGAAGTAGGAGCTCTGACAGGTAGGGTGAGGTCCAACTCTTCTTCCCCTGGGCCCTGGGAAAGACCTTCAGGGATCTGAAAGATTGAAGAGAAAGGAAGCATTTACAGAATTCTTCAACCTTTACCTCACCTCAGCAAAATCTTCAGCAACTTATGTATGCTTTTGTGCTTAAAATAGGTCTCTGGGGGAGTTCCAGCATGATAACTCTGTGGATAAAATGCGGGAATGATACCATGCAGATACCTAGACTTCAGTTTAAAAATTTGATGGGAAACTTACACTGTAGTCAAGATTTGGTCTCTAGGGAAACATGTTAAGAGTTTCCCAGGGAAGCAGACTTGGCCCAATGGATAGTGCATCGGCCTACCACATGGGAGGTCCATGGTTCAAACCCCAGGCGTCCTTGACCGTGTGGAGCTGGCCCATGCGCAGTGCTGATGCGCACAAGGAGTGCTCTGCTACGCAGGGGTGACCCTCGCGTAGGGGAGTCCCACGAGCAAGGAGTGCCCCCCATAAGGAGAGCCGCCCAGTGCGAAAGAAAGTGCAGCCTGCCCAAGAATTGCACCGCATACATGGAGAGCCGACACAACAAGATGACGCGACGAAAAGAAACATAGATTCCCAGTGCTGCTGATAAGGATAGATGCAGTCACAGAAGAACACCCAGCGAATGGACACAGAGAGCAGACAACTGGTGGGGGGCGCGGAGGGGAGAGAAATTTTAAAAATCTAAAAAAAAAAAAAGTTACCCATTGCTCCCACATGAAATCACTTTTAAAAGTCATCTATAAAAAATTTTATGTATAGTATTTGTTGAGATATTTTATTTTTCTTTGTTTTGGTTTGTTTTGTTGATTTGCCTATTTTGGGGAGGAGAAGTAGGGTGAAGACAACTTTTGTTTTTCAGCTAATTATTTTATGTTGTATTCCTAGAATCCTAAAATTTGCAGGCCAGCAGTTCCATATAGTGTACCTTATAATAGTGCCTCTCAAAGTGTGAGTGCTAGACTGCAACGTTGGCATCACCTGGGAATGTATTAGAAACAGCTAGTTTTCAGACCCCATCCCAGACTTACTGAGTCAGAAATTCGAGGTGGAGGGGCCAGTGGATCAGCAATCTGTGATTTAACAAGCTTCCATGTGAAATTGATATACCTTCAAGTTTGAGAACCATAGTCTTGGAACTTTTAGTGAGAAAATTTATGTTTAATTTTAAAAGCACTTCTCTCTGACCCTCAAAAAATGGCTTGTTTTGTCATCACTGGTATTCTTTCTATGGGAATAGGTCACTGTTCCCAAAGCATCATGTCTTTCAACTATTCTTGTTCTTCATTATCCATTTATCTCATTTTGGAGAACTGGCCTGTCCTCATCAACTGGCACCTCTCAAATCCTATTTGCATTTCTTGGTTGAACCCGAGCTTTGCAGGGGTGCTCACCAATGCCTTCTAGAACTGCAGAAAGTCCATGGCAACTCCAAGAACTAGAGAACATCTCAGTGCCTGTAGTTTACATACAGTCTTCCCCATCTCTTATATTTCACTGGACCTGGACCTGTCATGTTTTTTTAAACTTTCAAGAGATTTCTAAAAGGTACCATGTACACAAATCATGACTTAGTTTTTGGTCTGTTCTTGGGATAGACTTCCAAACACCCCTTACCAATCAGAGTTCATTGTGCATTGCACAACTGATCGAAATTTCATCAGTTTGATGTGGGTCCTGAAAAATGCCACTTGTATGAAAAAATATTCTGACAAGAACTCCTTCCATCCACTTTCTCTCAGAGGGTAGCCTGGTTCTGGACCAATCTTGAGAGGGATGGGCCTGAAGATGACTTCTATAAACCACAGAAGCACATTTGAAAATCTGTCATTTGAGTAAGGGACTTATTATGGAACCATTATGGGATAAGGCCACAGTGACCAAGATTGGGGAACCAAGTCAAATCCTCAGACCCACATGAGATTTCCCCAGTTTTTAGGTTTGTTATGGAATACACTAACTTCTTAGCTTGTAGATGCTGGGAAACCTCAATCCCCCACCCTCGACCCCACCCTGTGGTGTCCACCATCGCTGCTACTCCCAACAAACACATATGTGACTTCTTCCTTTTGTAGAGGGCCAATTAAGGATTGTACGTCTTGATATTTCTACACTTTGGTACTAAAGTTTACTTTTTTCCTGTCTCAAGGGCTAATGTTAATACTCTCAATGATTTCTAAGTACCACAGGAAAAAAATAAGCCACATTCTCTATGTACATGGAAAAAAATGAAGAACAGAGGTGATGCCAAGGATGCATTTTACCAAAATAATCAGTTTTTGGCCTAACTGATCCAGTTAATCTTTCTTCATCTTTGAATGATGTAGAGCCCCGGGGTGCGAGGGCTGGACTGTGAGAGAGTGTTCTTACCCATGTCACTAAGTCAGGCTTTGCAAGCAGAGTGGGAAGGAAGGGGACAAATTCCTGAGATCTCTAACCACACCCGGAGCAGGTCTGCAGGACATATGATGGACCTATCCCAGGAACTGATGGAATAAAGAGGTTTGTTTCTGTTTGATTACAATTCTTGACAGATTGATAACTGCAAAGGCTTTCAAAGTTGGGGTTTTGCCTCCCCCTTCTCTTTAACACTACAGCTTGTAAGGCTAGTTAGGCATCTGGTGTTTGTTAGATGACTGTGTTGCATCATCCTAAGATTGCTGGGGAACATCTCCTAGCATTCTAGCGATTGGAGAGAAAGACTATGGGGCACAAAATGGCCTCATCCGGTTTACATCTTCATTACTACCCTTCTCACATACCTGCTTACATCTGGAAAAAATCTCCAGGTAAACCTCTTGGGCTCTTTCTCTAAAAAGTAACTGTAATTATTAGGGTTATACCCAAATTCAGCTTAGAATAGGTATGTGGCTGAATTTCAGCCAAAACCCTGTGCCTGTCTAAAAGAGATTTTCTTATATCCAATTACATAGGAGGGGCCTTCTTTCCTCACACACAGCCAGTGGAGTCCTTGATTATCTACACCTAAGACTTGTATTTAGGCCTTTTGGGAAAAAGCAAGGAGAATTTGGAGAAGAAACTTAGACATCTCCTTGAATCATCGGTTTTTTTTTTTTCTCTCTCCTGCTCAGCACCAAATCTCAGAATTCTAACATGCATTGTAGCTCATGTCAAAATTTTATAAATGCCAACTCATTTTCCCTACTAGGTACTATCACAAATTTTACTCTACCAAGTAAGAGCATCAAAAAACAACAAAACCTATAAATGAAACCAACTGCTCTGTCTACTCTTTCCTGCCCCTGCACAAAATTCATTCATGCATTTACTGAGTACTCTGTAGGTGTCAGGCACTGTGCTGGGCACAGGAACTCCCCAAAGTCAGTTAAACTCATTGCATGTTGGGGAAACAGAAATGTATCTAATTAAACTGAACACTGGCATGTTGAATAGGGTTATGCAGAAGTATGAACAAAATGTTATGAGAACTCAATTGGGAGGAAGAATGAATTTTCCTGTTGGAGGAGGATGTAGCAGGAAAGGTGGCAGTCAAGGAAGCTTCATTTAGAAATGAAATATAATTCAGGTATTGAAGAATATGTGGCATTTCACATAGAAGAAAGTGAAAAAAAGGAGTTTTTCCAGCAAAACAAAGAGAGTGAGGGATTCCATGGACTGTAACTACTCTTTCAATATACTTTCTAGTTATTTTGGTAAGTCATGGTTTTTCAAGATAGTGTCGGGATGAGATGTTTTGTCATTTACTGTCTTTCCTGTTTTTGAAACATTCAACCTCAGTAAAAATGTATGCACACACACAGTATATGCATATACATATATAATATTTATATCTATACACATATCTATACACATACATATATATAATATCCAAAAGGAGAAGAGGTCTTGAGAGTGTTCAGTAGTCATTCTGACTTTTCTGTTTTTCCACAGCATTTATAAGAAATTAGCCCAACTGTTAAAATTCATTATCCCATTTAATCTTCTGGGTAACCTTTTAGGTAGGATAGGAACCATGGACTGGAGGCTGAAGATGTATTTTCTTTGTTCACACCTTTTTTAAAAAACACATTTTAGCCAATATTTTAAAACCTGGAGATAGCACATAAAATTCCAGATTTCCTAGTTCTTTTGAATAGATAAAAAGTCTGGCAATCCTGGGTAACTATCAGGTAGAGATGAGCAGCAGCTGCACACTGAGGTTAGTTAGGATATTTCCAGATTGAAACTAGCCTGACAACTTCCTATGGGCTCCTATTTGTCTTCAAACATGTGCTGCTTTATTCCTTCTTAAAATAGACAAATCATGTTTGTATCCTTGTCCCTATCAAAATATAAAATTAAAATATAGACTACAAAGGCTACATGACTTTTTAAAAACTATCTCCCGTGTGTATTTTGGTTTGTGATCAAACAAATGAGGAAACTGAAGCTCAAAGCAGTTAAAAAACTTCACCTTGATAATATATCTAGAAAGTGTCATTGCTAAGACAGCCATTTTACTGCAAAGCTCTTAAATGGTAGTCTGCAAACTTTTTGGACCTAAACCTCTAAAAATAAAAAATAGAAAAATGATTACGCACATCTAGTGTGTACATTTACTTTTTAAAATAATTTTTATTGTGGTAACATATAAATACAGTTTTTCCATTTTAACCATTTTGTACATTTACTTTTCTATTATGTATGTCCACTGCTCTAGTAATTTAGTGTGTGCATTCTAAATTATACACAAACATGGAAAGTTTTAAAAGATGAAATAAAATTTTTTCAAACAAAAATTAAAATATAATTTTAATGTTATGTATTAATGGTACCAAAATATTCTTGCCCTTTTAAAATATTAAGATTTTAAGTAATTTTTTAGAGAGAGCAAATGAACATAGAATGTAGCATTATTTTTAAAAATCTGGTTTAACAATTTGTAAAAGTGTTTGAGGGTGTGGATCTAAGTTCAATTTATTTTAATAGTTGATTAAGTGATGGGCATAACTGAAATCTACATTCCACAACATGTCATCCCACATGGAAAGGTGCATCATGGGCTGCATGTATGAATCATGATACTCATTTTTCAGTCTCAACCACCTAGCACACAAAAATCTCTGTGAACTGTGACTTGTGAATTCTTATATCTCCAGATGTCAATAAGGTATTCTTGCAAATTATTCATTAAATATCTACATATATTTAATGAAGGTCAAAATCCAGTTAACAGAGTTGAAAACATTTCATTACTCTGGTTCTAAGTCTTAAGATTCTTTAAGATAGGCACATCTTTTTTCAGCAATAAAATTACACATTTACAAACCTCTATTTTCAAAATGTTCCCTCCAGAGTTCGAATTTCTTTAAAAGAGCAGCTATTCATTATTGAGATGTCACTTTTACCTGAATGGTAAAAAAAAAAATTAAATATGTCTTTAGAAGATTATTATAAGATAGTACTACTAACAAACCCTTGTCATCAGAGAAAATGTTGGAAAGTTTTGAACTTAAAAAAAAAAAGACTCATCCTTAAGATTGGCAACTCTTCCATGAAATAGCCAACCAGTATAGAATATTTTTATGGCTATCATATATCTCACTGCAAAGTATTATAAAGGTGCGACCATATTTCCATGTCCTATTTTTATCAAATTAATAATACTAATGACAAACTATAACACTTCTGGCTTCAGTCCCTTAGCTATAAGGGCTTGCCTATGAGTAAATAATGCATGGAGCAACTTTGATGTACAGTGATCTTTCTGAAACTTTCTGTGGAATCCATATTTTCCCCCAACACTCCAGTCAAACTGCTCACACAAAGTTTTGCCATAAAACATTGTTTATTAAATTGGTTATTTCCATCTTTCCTTTGCTGGCTTACAAATAAAGTAGTTCTTCATTACTGAAATAAAATCTAGCAAATACCATAAGCTGAGACATGATAGAAACACCTATACTTTTTTTTAAAAAAAAAACACACTTTATTTTTATTTATTTATCTTTTAGGAGGTATGGGGATTGAACCTGGAACCTCATACATGAGAGGCTGGCTTGCTCAACTACTGAGCCACATGCCCTCCACTCGTACATTTTTTTTTTAACAATTCATTTTTTTAAAGATTTATTTATTTTTATTTTTATTTATTTATTTCTCTCCCCTCCCCCCACCAGTTGTCTGTTCTCTGTGTCCATTTACTGCGTGTTCTTTTTTGTCCGCTTCTGTTGTCAGCAGCACAGGAATCTGTGTCTCTTTTTGTTGCGTCATCTTGCTGCATCAGCTCTCCGTGTGTGCGGCGCCATTCCTGGGCAGGCTGCACTTTCTTTCGCACCGGGTGGCTCTCCTTACAGGGCACACTCCTTGCGCGTGGGGCTCCCCTACGTGGGGGACACCCCTGCGTGGCACAGCACTCCTTGCACGCATCAGCACTGCATGTGGGCCAGCTGCACACGGGTCAAGGAGGCCCGGGGTTTGGACCGCAGATCTCCCATGTGGTAGACGGACGCCCTAACCACTGGGCCAAGTCTGCTTCCCCCATATGTACTTTTTTAATGAAACTGTGAAGCAAACCTCCACACCAGTAATTTGTTCTAGACTTGTTTCTTCCCATCTTCAGCATGTTTTCTCTACATCTTTCTTTCAGTAAATACATTTTCATTTGTTCCCCTCTTGTTTTCCACATATTATTCTAGCTACTTTTATGAGGGCAGGACAAACAATTGGTACGTGGTATTTTATCACTTACTAAAGTTGAATCATTCAGTTTATTGAAAGTTGATAACGTAGTGAGCTGAGTATTGCTTGATGCTCAACATCACTGAAAAAATTTGTACATGTTTGTCTTTATGTTCCAGGCACTTGGTGTATAAATGTTGGGCTCACCCTGATGGTCTTATTTTATCATCAGCTGCCAATATATAGCTCAAGGAATAATATATTCTTGGGACAAGTTAATTTTTAACCACAGTGGATGTAATTGACTATTTCATACACTCATCCTAATTACTTAAAATTTTGGCTGACTCCTTGATGGATCTGATCCTTGTTTATACCTCATAAGTGGCCAACACAGTGCTCTAACCAATAAATCTCTGCCATTTACTTGTGCCTCACTAGGGTTACATTTTCATTATCATCAGTTTATAGTTTAGAAATCATTTAAAGATACATGTTCACCCTGTGAGGGTTCATTTTCTTAACTATAGATTACCCATAAATCCTTGAGCAGGATTACCTCAGGTAATCACTTGAGTTGAAGAACTACTGCTCTTCCCCTTGACACTGTGTGACATGTAACCATTGGATGTGGAGAACCAAAGAGGACACCAGGATCAATCCAGACATCAGATACAGACAGTCCTTATTTTACATGGTAGTGTGAGACTAAAAATTACCATGCAAAGAGATCTTAATAATTAATGGGGGGAGCAGAAGTGGCTCAAGCAATTAGGTGCCTCCCTCCCACGTGGGAGGTCCTGGGTTCAGTTCCCAGTGCCTCCTAAAAAGAAGACAAGCAGACACAGAGTACACAACAAACACACAGAGAGCAGACAGTAAGTGCAAACAACAAGGACAGGAGTGGGGAGGGGGAATAAATAAATCTAAAAAAAAAAAAAAAAAAATGGGGAAGTTACAATCATTGTGACCTTGAAATTATTTTGTCAAAACACTGAAAACTTACTGTTAGTTTTAAATGTACAGGAAAATGGAAAAAAATTGTAAAAACTAATAGCTATTTAGCAAACTGTAATTTAAAACATGAACATCAAGAATTCAAGTGTTTTATTTCTGTTTAAAAAATCAACAAGAGCAGTTTAAACCTACAATACAGAGCAAGCATCTTTTCTATGTCTTGGTGAATTGTCATATTCCTTTCTAAGTTTGACTTGGCTTCCAACATTTCATCCTTTACTCCTTCAATTTTGAGAAATAATTCTGAGAGCTCCTTCAATGCAGTTTTTTTGGTGCTGTTACTTCCTCTCAGATGTTTTTATCCTTTCCATCACAACTCCTTTTCTCATTTATGTCCATAAGATCACCTTCACTCAATTCCTCTGGCTGCACATCTAGAGTCTCTCAAATGACAGCCATGTCAACAGTCCCAGGGACAGCTATTTCTTCTGTAACTCCACTTACATTTGATCCTATTTCACTTCCACTTCAGCCTTATCACTTTACATTTCTTTGCTGCACTTTCATCTTTGCATTTTATGTGATTACTCACAGGTAACATACCCTGGTAATTGAAATTTGAGCTGTGTTCTTGGTAGACTGGTGTTACTTACCTAAGCCAGGGTAACTGAAATTCGTGTGTTTGGAGCCATGCAGAGCAATGACAACATGTACTTGCCAAGCTTATTTTATTTCTTCTTATTTTAGAAAAAATAGCTCTAATTAACGCTAAAGTTTTCCCCACACTCCAGTATACTCTTGTGTGCAATCCTGGGCCTTTAATAAACTGATTGACCTTAACAATGAAGGTGATGATAATGATAACTCCATGGTATAAGTAAGTAAATACAGTGGGATAACATTTCTCACCCCAACTTCTGAGCCTTGGCTCCTATATCACTCCCTGTTCATCAGTAAACTAGGAACCCATAACATAATAGCTCACAGGAAACTATGAACCACAGGCCAAATCTGGTGAGTCTGTTTTCTGTAAATAAAGTTCTTTTAGAACACAGCCATACTCATTTGTAGTTGATCTATGGTTGCTTTTGTGCTATGACAGTGGCAAAGTTGAATAGTTGCAACATATGGTGCATAAAGCTTAAAATATTATCTGGGGGAAGCAGACTTGGCCCAATGGATAGGGCATCCGCCTACCACATGGGAGGTTCAAGGTTCAAACCCAGGGCCTCCTTGACCCGTGTGGAGCTGGCCCATGTGCAGTGCTGATGCGTGCAAGGAGTGCCCTGCCACGCAGGGGTATCCCCCGCGTAAGAGAGCCCCACGCCCAAGGAGTGCACCCCGTAAGGAGAGCCGCCCAGTGCGAAAGAAAGTGCAGCCTGCCCAAGAATGGCACCGCACACATGGAGAGCAGACACAGCAAGATGATGCAACAAAAAGAAACACAGACACAACAAGATGACACAACAAAAAGAAACAGATTCCTGGTGCCGCTGGTAAGGATAGAAGCGGTCACAGAAGAACACACAGCAAATGGACACAGAGAGCAGACAACTGGGGGCGGGGGGTGAGAAATAAATCATTTAAAAAAAAATACTATCTGGGCTCTTTGTAGCAAAAGTTTGCTGTTCCCTAGCTTAAAACCATTATTTCTTTTTCTCGTGAATCTATGGAGTGGCTGAGATATTCTGCTGATCTGGGGCAGGCTTGGCTGATTTTGGCTGGGCTCATGTATTTGTGGTCAGCTGAAAGGCTGGCTTTTTAATATGGCCCCTATAGGGACAACGTAGCTTTCCTCCTGTCTCTCATGTACTTCATGCTGACTAGCCTTGGGCATATTCTTACAGCTGCAATAGGAGTTCAAGAGGGACAGCTGCAGTGTGCATGTGCTTCTTCAAACCTCTGAATATGTCATTTGTTACTGCCTCTTGACAAAAGCAAGTTATATGACCATATCTAGAGCCAGTGTGGGCAGACAATACCACAAGACATGGAGATAGGAAGATATAAAAACTTAGAGCTGTTGATGAGTCAGTCATCCACAACAGGGAACACAGAAATTCCTGGCCATGCTAATTCCTGGCTACCGTCTTAAGAAAGCACCTTAACACCTCTGAATCTCAAATACTTCATTGTGACTTAACCTCATTAGGATATGTTTTTGTTTCTTTTTAATGCTTAAATTAAGGAAATATATGCATATAATTTAAAAAGTGAAGGAAAAAAAAAAGACCCACTGGTCCCACCTCCCACTCTATCCTATTCCGCAGGTGAGAGTACTTTTAATCCTCCTTGCTATTTCTTCTTATATTTTATCCATGTTTTGAAATAATATTACATGTTGCCATGTATTATTCATTATTTTAGACATTGTCTATTTGACTCATTATTTTAGCCCTCTTATATTCCTCTTTTCTGTTCCTTCATGCTCCCAGTATAGTTATATCACAAGTTTTGGTGATACACACATTTAGTATTTTTACTAAACTATTATTTTCAATGGAAATAATGGTTAATTCAATGAAAATAATTGTTTACTGTTGAGCCAAGTAGTACACTATTAACGTTTCTATTCTTTAACAACTTTTTGTTTTCCTTGGCATTATTAAATGTATTCTTTATTTTTTTCATTGACTCTCCAGTTAATCCTTCTTATATCTTCCAAAAGCTTTGCAAAATAACTTTCAAAATAATTTTCCAATTTCTCAAATGTGTCAGATAATCGATTAGTTACATTTTATTCCTAGAAATATTTATATTGGAGTACCCTCTCGCCCATTCTCTGATCCAGTTTGGACTGGTTGTTCCCTCGAACTTCTGCACACCTACCATGCTGGAACCTAATTTTGCCCTCATCCTAAAGATTTCCTTCACTTTTCTCCTGTGCTGAGTCCTTTTTCCAGGATCCTTTTTTCTGTGCCCTCATTTTGGTAGAGCACATTCATCTCTTATTTCCTATGGAAGGGCACATTCAAGGTAAAACTTTTGAGTCTTGGCATGTTTGAGAATATTCTGCTCTCATCCTTGACTAATATTTTGGCACAGTATAGAATTCAAAAATCACTTTCCCTTCAAATTTTGAGGCATCACTCCATTGACTTCTATTTTCTAGGTTTCCTGTTGAGAGAGTCAGTGGATCCTTTTGTATGCAAGCTGTTTCTTAGGTCACTAGAGTTTTGAAATGGTATGATGATGGGCCTTATTGGGATTTTTATCCATCAGTACTCTTGGACCCTTGGTAGGTCTTTTCAATCTAGAACCTCATGTCCTCCCATTCTGAGAAATGTTCGCATTTCTTTGCTCATATCTTTTTTTATTTTCTCTGTTCTTTCTTTTCATAATTTCATCAACCAGATGTGGTACTTCCTAGATTTATTTATTTTTTCTTTTATTTTCTATTACTTCATTCTTTTGTTCTCCTTTCTAGGAAATTTTCTCACATTATTTTACAACCATTTTACTGATTTTTTACATCTATAATATATACTTATTTTCATTTCAAGAGCTCTTGTTCTCTGGTTCCTCCTTTGGCACAGTATCCTTTCCTTTTAATGAACACAATATCTCCTTATTTTTCTAAGAAAATCAATGGTCATTTTTAAATATTTTACTTCTGCATTGTATTTCTTTAGGTTCTTTTTTTTTTCCTATTGTTTTGGTCTCTGTCTTTTATGATGAGGCTTTCCTCAAGATCCTATTGATCTTTTGCTGTCCAGGCCTAGTAGGAGTGAAACAATGAATGGCTCATTGTGCCTGAGGAGAGTTTGCTGCCCATTGGGCATTATGGTGAAGAGAATGGGTAGTGTCTTTTTATTTTTCTATTGGGTCCCAAATGATTGATTGTTTTTCCTTTAACAGAAGTATAAATTTTTGCAACCATTTTGGAAAATAATTTGGCATTTTTCTCTATGGCGATGTAGTGTTTCTGGAGAAAGTTCTTCCAATCTCTTGCTGTCCACGAGTCTAGCACAATTGCTCTAGAATGTACCTCCTTTCTCCTGCACTGACAGAACTGGGGGTGAGGAAAGTCACCTGACTGCAGCAGAGAGGGGAGGAAGACTTGAGAGTCTAACTTTTTCTTAAGCAGATATTTTGTATTATAACATACAAGATAATATATAGTACAAATAAATAATGTAGTAAATATATATTAAGTTAACACTCATTAACCCATCACCCAATTTAAAAATTAGAGCAATAATAATACCTTTGAATTTTATCTGTGATCCTCTCTTATCCTTTCCCCTGACGTGCTCCAAGAGGTAACTCCACATCTGAATTTTGTGCTTGTTTTCATCCTATTTTATTAAAAAAAAAATAGTCGTGTCACATATGTAGGCAACCATAAATAATATATTGTTTAGCTTTGCTTAATTTTGTGTTTTAGAAAAATGGTATCAGGCCATTTGTGGTTCTCTATGACTTGCTATTTTCAACTCAATATTTTTCTGGTTCATTCATCTTGTTTGTAACCATACTTAATCTATTTTTCTACTGTGTACTATTCCTTTGTGAGAATATACCACAATTTTCTAATCACTTCTTCTATGGACATTTGGATTACTTCTAGTTTTTTGGGTTTTTGTAATACATACAATATATAAACATTATTTTGCATATTTACTTGTATACATATGTGTATTAGTTTTCTATTGCTGCAATAATAAACTAATACATAGTGGATTAAAACAACACAAATATATTATCTTACATTTCTCTAGGTTAGAGTTCCAACATGCGTTTCACTGGGCTAAAGCCAAGGAAACAGCAGGACTGAATTCTTTTCTGGAGGTTCTAGGGGAGAATCTGTTTTCTAGCCTTTTCCAGCTTTTGAAGGCCTTTCTATGCTCTTTGCACATAATTCCCCTCTTTTCAGAACAAGAAACAGTGTGTCCCATTCTTCTCACGCTGCCATTCTCTGACCACAACCACCAGGAAAGTTTCTCAGCTTTTAAGGATTAATGGGGAGTCAGTGTGGTTTAGTGGTTGAGTGCCAGCTTCCTACATACAAGGTCCTGGGTCCCAGGTTCAATCTCCTGCCCCTATACCTAAAAAAAAAAAAAAAAAAAAAAGGATTTATGTGATTACACCAGGCTGACCCAGATAATCCAGGACAATCTCTCTATCTCAAGGTCCTTAATCACATCTGCAAAGTCCCTTTTGCCATATAAGGTTACCTATTCAGTGGTTCTGGGGATTATCAGAGGGACATCTCTGGGGCTGCCTTTGTTTCACCCACCACAATATGCTAGAGTTTCTCTAAGGCATATGCCTAGGGATGAAATTGCTGGGTCATGGCATGTATGCATTTTCAATTTTATTTTAAAAAATGACATTTTTTTCCAAAATGATTGTAATAATTTATACTTCCACCAACAATATATAGAGATTCCTATGTCTGTCAATATTTGTATTGATGGACTTAGTTTTTGCCAGTCTAATAGGTGTAAATCATCTCTGCTTTAATTTGAAGTCCCCTTCTTACTAATGATGCAGAGTATAATTTACTATGTGATTGGCCATATGTGTTTCTTCTGCTGTGAAAAATGCTTATCCATGTTGTTTGGTCATTTGCTATTGGTACTCTTTTAAAACTCATTTATATGCATCCTTTATACAATTTGAATAGTAATTTTTCTTTTACATGTGTGACAGTATTTCTCTCCCAATTTGTTCTTTGTCTTTTACTTTCTTTATGGTGTCTTATATAATTTTTCTCTTGTTATTAATAGTTCCTAATTTTAATGTAATCATATTATCATTCTTTTCTTCCATGGTTACCACTTTTTTTTCTTATTTATTGTACTGGCAAGGATGCTCAGTACACAATTTAATACCATGTGTTAGCAGAAATCCTTGCTTGGTCCTCATTTTAAAGAAAATGATTCCTACTTTTCACCATTTAGAATATGGATAGATTGTCTTTATCAAGTAATAGGGCAATCTACTAAATTCTTACTTGGTCTGTATAAGCAGAAGTGTTCTAGGTCAAGTACATAAAAGTCTAATTTGAATTACAAAAACAGAGCCATGGCCCCTAATCAAAGCATCTCTGGCAGTTTTGCATCTCAAGCAAAATGAACAGCCAGGTGTGCTGCTCATAGTTCCACCCACTGGGAGGCTTTCCCTTCACTACTGTCCCAGGAATGAGCCGTGGTGCTACAGCTGTCCCTTTTGAGTAGTACTTGTATAAAGGCAGAACCATCCAAAATCAGGACTAAGTTTTCTCTTCCTCAATCAACTAATCGTAGGAAACTCTCCGTGAGGTCTTAGCTGCAATCTGGGAAAGAGAAAGTGATGTGACAGGAATGGGGGCCATTGGCATTTGGATCACTTTCTCATGTAACTTACTTGAGCTTTCAGGGTCTACTCAAGCCCAATCTCACATATTTTATTTCCATTTGATTATGGAGTGCTGCTGTGCACACTCAACTTTATGGCTTGGTGGGTCAGACAACACTCAGTTCGTTACGGGAAACTCAGATCTCATGGTAACTTGGTGGCCTATGGTTAAGCATTTGGTCACTACCAAGGCCCAGTAGCAGTTCAAAAGCTGTTTCCCAAAAGGAGATTAGTTATCTGCAGAGGATGTCAGGGTTTTGCTCCAAAATCCTAAGGGTCTGTGATGTGATTTTCCTGTAGGAGACTAACAAAGGCTCCACACAGCATCCCTATTTGCCTCTGAAATGTCTGCACCATTGGATCTGCTGATTCATATGGCCCAAGTGGCAGAGCAATTTACACAGCAGCCTGGACCTGTTGCAGAGCCTACTGTTGTTCCAGTTTCCACTCAAAACTAGCAACTTTTTGGTTTACTCAGTAAATGTGCCAGAATATCACACCCAAATGAAGAATATGTTGTCTCCAAACTCAAAGAGGATTTTGTTATGCCTCTTTTTTAGTTGTGGGAGGGACCAGATGGAGCAGCTTATCCTTCACTTTAGAAAGGATATCTCAACATACCCCACACCACTGGACATTTAGAAATTTCACAGAGTTGGAAGGCGTCTTCAATTTTGTTGAATGTGTCTCCCTCCCTTTGACATGCAAACGCCTTACCAATAAGTCAAAAGTAGTTGCTGCTACTTACTCACTAGGTCCAATCAACATGATGTCATCAATATAGTGGATCAGCATGATGTCTTGTGGGAGGGAGAGATGATCAAGGTCTCTGTGGACTAGATTATGATACAGGGCTAGAGAGTTGATATACTCCTGGCATACGACAGTGAAGGTGTATTGCTGGACTTCCCAGCTGAAAGCACATTGTTTTTGGTGATCTTTACTAACATATATAAAGAAAAACTCATTTGCCAAGTGAATAGCTACATACCAGGTACCAGGGGATGTGTTGATTTGCAATGATACCACATCAGAAACAGAAGCTGCAATTGGAGTCAACCCTTGTTTAAGTTTATAATAATCCACTGTCATCCTCCAATATCCATATATTTTCTGCATAGGCCAAATGGGAATACTGAATGAGGATGTGGCAGAAATCACTACCCTTTCATCCTTCAAGTCCGTGATGGTGGCACTAATATATAAAATCCCTCCAGGAATGTGGTATTGTTTTGATTTATGATTTTGTTAGGTAGAGGCAGTTTAAGTGGCTTGCACTTGACCTTTCCTACAAGGCAGGGAACCAGTGTGGGGACTCTACAAATTGCTGAGTATGTCTACCCCAATTGTGCCTTCTGGAACTGGGAAAATAATGACAGAATGGGTCTAGAGACACGCTGAACCCACTGTGAGATGGACCTAGGCTAAAACTTCATTGATCACTTGACCTCCATAACCTCTATTCTAACTGGTGGACCATGGTGATGTTGTGGGTCTCCTGAAATGAATGTCACTTCTGAGCCAGTATCTAAAAATCCCCTAGAAGTCCTTTTCTCTAATGCAGTCACCCTGGTAAAAGGCCATTGGAGAATGCTGGTGGAAAGATTAGCAGTATAAATTTTTGACAGTGAAACAGGCTCCTTCCCCCAAGGGAACCCAGTGTTCTCTTCAATCAAGGAGTTCTGGGAGTTGGGCATTAATTGTGGGCCATTACTCTCTGTTTACGTGGTTCATGTTAGACTTTTGTGTATTTAACCTAGAATTCTTCTGCTTATACAGAGCAAGTAAGAATTTAGTAGATTGTCCACCTATGTTAGTTCTAGGTATTCCATGATCAACTAGCCAACACTATAGATCTCTGTGAGTCAGATTATTCTGATTACTGCTTTGACTCTGCTGTCCATTATGGTAGCTGTGGCAGTTTGAAATTATTTTATGAATTCTAAACAGAGAAAGATTATGTTTGTGGGCTGGTCCACTCCCATGAGTGTGAGACTTTTTTTCAATTGGACTACCTCAGTGAGGCAAGACTCAGCTTGAATCTCCACCCTCTTGCCAGATCCGTTAAAAATGGAGACACACCAGAAAAGAGAGCTCTGCCATTTTTTTATCCTGCCATGTGACAGAAAGTAGAGCCTCAAGCAACTGAGGTCCTGGGAAGAGAAGAACCATTTGCATGATAGCTTGCAGCTGAAATTGTGAAGAAAGTGGTACAGCCCAGCCTGAGAGAAGAGGACTGGCAAGAGACAAGTCCTTATGCCTGGTTGTCTTCAGCTAAGATCTGGGAGATGGTACAGCCCAGAGGGGAAGGAAGAGACCAGGCAGAGAGCACACATCATCTTGCTTCAACACGTGGCAGCTGACTTGTGTGAGAAAGCACATATTATGGTGCCTTGAGTTGGACTTTTCATGGCCTTGGAACTGTAAGCTTTTACCCCAAATAAATACCCTTTATAAAACTCAACACATTTCTCTTACTTTGCATTGGCACCCCTTTGGCAAACTAAAACAGTAGCCATGAACACCTTGTCTTTGGTGATTAAGTGCTGCCTCTTGGCTTCTACCACCTGGGATCCAATCATCCCCATAGTGTTTAAAGATATAAGTTCAGTGGCAGCAGTCCCCACAGTAATATCTGACTTACAAGGAAGAGCAACCACAGAGCTCTTCAGGGATAATGGAGTTAGTCTCAAATTTATTCCTCACAGTCCTGGTGAAATATGTGTCCTCTGGACATTCCTGGGGTGGGTGAGCAGATCTTACTTGATAAATCCATTCTAACATTCCAGGCTCTCTAAGCCTTTAATCCCCTCTTCTGCCTTATACAGGGAAGTTGTAGCATTTTGACTTGAAGCACTGTAGGCCACCTTTTTTTTTTTTTAATTGATTTTGTAAAAATATTACATTAAAAAAACAATATGAGGTCCCATTCAACCCCACCACCCCCACCCCACCACTCCCCCTCCAGCAACACTCATTCCCATCATCATGATACATCCATTGCATTTGGTAAGTACATCTCTGGGCATCTCTGCACCTCATGGTCAATGGTCCACATCATGGCCCATACTCTCCCACATTCCATCCAGTGGGCCCTGGGAGGATTTACAATGTCCGGTGATTGCCCCTGCAGCACCATCCAGGGCAACTCTAAGTCCCAAAGGTGCCTCCACATCTCATCTCTTCCTGCCATTCCCCATACCCATATCAACCACCATGTCCACTTTTCCCACTCCACTCCAATGCCACCTTTTCTCTGTGGACCTTGGATTGGTTATGTCCGTGGCATCTCTATGTCAAGAGGAGGCTCAGATTCCACATGGATACTGGATGCAATCCTCCTGCTTTCAGTTGTAGGCACTCTAGGCTCCATGGTGTGGTGGTTGTCCTTCTTCAACTCCATCTTAGCTGAGTGAGGTGAGTCCAATAAATCAGATTGTAGGAGCTGAAGTCTGTTGAGGCTCAGGGCCTGGCTATCATATTGTCAGTCCAGAGATTCAAATCCCCTAAATATATCTTAAACCCCAACACCAACTACAATTCCAGTAAAGTAGCATGAAAGTCTTATGAAAAGAGATTCCATCTGAGTCCAGTTTCATCACGCAGAAATACCAGCTCCAAAGAAGGGCCATCTGACATGGCAGTGAACCCCATCTGCCATGACCATAGAGCCTGTGGGTCTCTCTAGCCCGCAAAGGAACCAATACCTGGGGTAGTATCTACTTTATCTGTCTCTTAGATTCTGCTCAGTTGTGCATAAGGGCAATCCTTCTGACCTCCCCCAGACTCTTTTTTAGAGACTCATAGCCATATAAACTCATTTGTCCTTTCCATTTCCCCCTTACATTAGGTCAAACAGCATTTTAAAGTCATGTTATTATATGTAGACAGGGATATTCTGCTAGATCCGCATTGAACCTTCAATTCAAGGTCATTTTCCAGTTGCATCATCAGTTGGTACTTGATAGTGATCCCTTGGTGCCAGGGAGGCTCATCCCCGGGTGTCATGTCCCACGCTGGGGGGAAGGCATTGCATTTACATGCTGAGTTTGGCTTCGAGACTGGCCACATTTGAGTAACATAAAGGCTGTCAGGAGGAAATTCCCAGGCACAGTGCTGCTCTAGGCCTTGTTCTTATTTCAGGCATATAGGCTCACAAGCATAGTCATTAGTATCATGCTCTCACTGTTGGACCCTCATTCCTTCCTGGTCCTTACCGTTGCACCTGGGGGACTGCCGCTACTCCCCTAGTGACCACGACAGAGCACCCCCGGCCAGGAACCCAGCACCCCACGAACAAACTGTTAGAGCCCTTTCAACCCTTCAAGCTACAACATTGAATCCAGAACTTCTGTTTAGTGGCCCATATGAATAAATTCAGCAGGATCTACTTTATGTTCCTTCCACTATTATCCCATACCTTTTATATCCATTCCCATATATATTCCCCTGATTTCTATTTAAACCGTAAATATCATGGAGTTCTTTTGGAGTGTAGTATACCTCTTCATGGGTCATACTTTGTACATCACCTTTTGGGCCCTATTGGACCAGTATAGATAAAGGTCTGGAAGAAAGGGGAGTGGTGAGGGTGAGTTATGAGTGGAATTAGTAAAATCTTGCAAGCCAGCTACCCCAGGGAATTCCATTGCAGTTTCATCTAGTGAAACAGGATTATTCTCTTGAGACAGAAGTGTGAGAGCTATGTCCTCAGGAGAGATGGTTATGGTTTATCAGGCACAGCTTGGTTAATCTTTCCAGGTGGAGTCTGGACAGCTGGTTCCTCATGACTCACTGGAGGCTGGGTGGCTAGTTCCTCAGGGCAGACTAGAGATATGGTGGCTCATTCCTCAGAGCAGACCATTAAAGTTTTACCTGGCAAAGTAGACTCAGCAGAATCTAGGGTTTCAGTGTCCTCACCATCATCATTAACACACATGTCACCATTCCAAGTTTTAGGATCCCATTCCTTTCCAACCTGTGTTCTCACTTTAACAGCAGACACCCTGCAAAGTTGGATACACAATTTATATTGTAATTCAGCCCCTCACACAATGAAACTCTGGGTCTGTTTTTCAGAAATTTCAAGTTTGCTGCTCCATGACATAGTTTTTCAGGGCACACAGAAACTTTAATGTCCATCATGTGGTGTTTAAGCTAGGAATATGAAGCCTTGAGCTCATCCCTTTCTTTAATAAGTGTATCCAACATATTGAGGAAAAATTGGCCAACATCATTATACTTCTTAACTCTAAAAAACACTGTAAGGTAGCAAATACTCTCTCACCAAAAGCCGTAACTTTTATAAACATTTGACTAGAAGTATCTACTAGTAATATTTCGCGTATCTCTTGCCCATCCAAATATGTGCTATCAGTCCCATCTTGATGATTGGAAATAGACAGTAGTTCCTTTGAATCTAATTAGATTGGAGAATCAATTCCAAAAGCCTCAGAACCAACTAAGAAATCTCATCCTTAAGATTCTGTTTCTCAAAAACCACTCCCGTTATTAGTGTATTTGTCAGGATATTTTAAAATATTATAAGATTTATTATCACAATTGGCTCATGCAACTGTGGGGATGACTTAAGTCTGAACTTCATAAGGGAGGGTGCAAGCTAGGAAGTCAGGAGAAGCTAAATGGCTAAAGTACAGATGGAAATTCTTCCAACTGACTGCTGAAAACATCAGTTCTTCCTCTAAGGCCTTGAACTGATTGGATGAGACTTCTCTTATTGTTGAAGGCAATCTCCTTAGTTGATTATAGATGTAATCAACCATAGATGCTATATATTTACTGATTATTTAAATTCATGAAATATGCTCACAGTAATAATCAGACCCATGCTTGCTTAATCAAACTGGGCACCACAATCTAGGCAAGCTGACACGTGAAGTTAACCATCACAATTCTTTATTTGGTAAAAGTTTTTTCCTGAATTGGTGTTGAATTTTATTCAAAGCTTTTTCTGCATCTATTAAAATCATGATATCATTTCTAGGCTTTAATATGTCATTTTGGTGGCTTACATTTATAGATTTTCTGATATTTAACCACTTTATTGTTTCTGAGAGAACGCAACTTGGTAGAATCAGTTTCTCAGTATTTTGCCAAGTATGTTGTCATCTAGGTTCATGAATGAGATTGCCCTGTAATTTTCCTTTCTGGTCCTTAGCTGGTTTAGGTATTCATATGTATTGGTCTTACACAGTGAATTACAAATTTTCCCTTCTTTTCAATTCTCCATTAGATTGTAATGATTTTTTTTTTATTTTTATTTTTTATAGTTTGGTCGATCTCATGTGTAATAACATTTGGGCTTAATGCTTTCTTTGTGGGATTATTTTATTTCTTCTGTGTTTATAATACTTTTCAGACTTTCTAATTCTTCTTGATACACTTTTTAAAAACTTTTTATTTTGAAATACTTTGAATCTTAAGAATAGTTACAAGAATAACACAAACCTCATAGAGAAAACTCCAGCATACCTTTACTTTTCCCCATCAGATACCCAGAACTACTAATTTTAACATTTTGCCACATTTGCCATATCTTTCTTTCTATCTATAATCTATCATCTCTTGTAAGGCCAGTCTAGTAGTGATGAATTACTTCAGCATTTGTTTATCTGGGAATGTCCTAAACTCTCCTTCATTTTGAAAGTCAGTTTTGCCAAATATAGAATTCTTGGGTGGCAATATTTTGCTTCTAGCACTTTAAATATGCCACCCCACTGCCTTCTTGCTTCCATGGTTTCCTATGAGAATTTAGCATCCAGTCTTATTGAGGCTCCCTTGTGTATGACACACTTCTTCTCTCTTGCAGCTTTCAGAATTACCTCTATCTTTGGTATTAATAGTTTGACATAATACACTATGGCATGGGTATATTAGGTTTATCCTGTTTGGAGTTTGTTGAGTGTCTTGGATGTGTATATCCATGTCTTTCATTAAATTTGGAAGCTTTCAACCATTATTTCTTTGAATATCCTTTTTGCCCCTTTATCTCTTTCTTCTCTTTTTGGGACTCTCACAATGCATATATTGGCATACTTGATGGTATGCCACAGGTTCCTCAGGCTATGTTCACTTTAGTTCATTCTTTCTTCCTTCTGCTTCTCAGATGGGATGATTTCAATAGTATTATCTACAATTTCACTGAGCCTTTCTTCTTCTGGCTCCAATTTGCCCTTGACCCCTTCCAGGGAATTTTTAACTTATTACTGTGATCTTCAGCTCTGTTTAGTTCCTTTTCATAATTCCCATCTTTCTACTGATATTCTCTTTGTGTTCATCTATCACTTTCCTAATTTCCTTTATTTCTTTGTCCATGTTTTCCTTTAGCTCTTTGAAGGAAAGCTCATTGTTTAAAAGTCTTTGTCTGGAAAGTCCCAGGTCTGAGACTCCTCACTGATGATTTCTAATGCTTTAATCTTCTCCTTTAACTTGGTCATCACTTTCTGTTCCTTTGTATGTTTTATAATGTTTGTTGAAACCTGGACATTTTGATATTTTAATGTGTGAATTAATGTGTGATCACTAGAATTTAGACTCTGATGCATTTGTTCCTTATGTTGAATTCAGCTAGTATTATGACAGTGCTTCTCTCATTTTCCAGGCACTAACAACAAAAACAAAAAGGAAAAAAAAAAAAAAACCAACAACAAAGAAAACATTTTCCCAGTCTTTGCAGATTGACCTGTGTAATTTCTCACCTTCATATCTTATCCATGCAATAAGTTAGAGAATAGCTCCTGGTCAAGGGTAGGGACTTCCCTGATCTTTTCTATTCATGCCTCTTGTCTTGGGCATGTTCTTGGCCCTAGGAATTCCCCCATTTACAGGGTTCCCTAGGAAACAGTTTCCTTAGGTCCTGGGCACTGCATTCTATGTCTTAGAGCCAGCAATCTTTTACCCCAGGAAGCATGACTTGACTGCTCTCCCACAGTGTTCTGTAAGAGATATAAGAGAGCTTCCTGAGCTACTTTCTATAGGCAGAGCAAATTCTGGGACTATATGTCCCTCAAGCCATCACCAGACAGATTCAGCCAGATGCACATGCTCCCAGTATATGTGTGAGGGTTAGTCTGCTCCCGGGACCAGGGACCTATACTGGGAGCATGGACCTACTCTGTGCCAAGTGGGTGAAGGTGGGGGATGGGCCAGTTAGGGGGCCAGGATTGCTAACACTTTCAAGTAGCCTTTTCTTTGTCTGTCCTCACCCTGTTAGTGCAGTTTTCTAGAGCTCCGAGAAAGATGTTTTGGCAAGTTCTTGATAGTTGTACAAATCTTCTGTGGGAGCTGGAGCCCTGAAGCATCTCATTTCACCATCTTGAACAAGGCAGGGACTGCTTGATTCACTTCTATAGGTATAATTTGTCTAGGGATATTTTTCCATTGCGAGTTTTTAAAGTTGACTGGCATAAAGTTGTTTATAATATTCACTCATTCTTTTTAATACCTGCCATGTCTATGTTTAAGTGACCCTAACATTAAAATTATGTTTGTTATAGCTAATCTAGGATCTAATTGTATTAAGCAGGAAGACTCTTTATACAATAGTAGAGCAGAAGTTTCCTAATGAGCTCTTTAACCAGACCCTCCCAGAGTGAGTAAAATTCTACTTGGGATATCTGGAACTTCCAATCCTTGTGCCTTTTCTTTCAGGCTAATTTTTCTCATCTCCTTTGGAGGACCCTTAGGTTTGACTTTCTTCCTCTCAGCAATGTCATTTAGCCTTTCTCTATCTACTTTAAATCTTCATATATTACAGTCTGTAGTTGCGTATATTTTCTAGTTTTATCAAAGATAGGGTCTATGCTTTTCTGTTCTTTTGTTCTTTTTGTTTTAGGATAATTTGTGAAAGGAGAAAGCAGTGCAAAATGCTTTACTTTGCCATCTTTAAAACTCTGCTTTAACTGACAAGTCCCTCAAAATAGCTTCACGTAGCCTGAAAGCATTATTGCAGGCTCCAAGTAGTTCCCAAATAACATTCTCTTCAGCTTTGGGATCCCTTCCAGTGAGAGGTGGACAGCTGGTCAAATAAGAGGGGATATTTTGGATTAGAAAATACTATAACAGTCAGATTGGTGATCAACAATGAGCATGATCCGTGGAGCTAGAACCTTCAGAAGATGGAACAAGAATCTATCCTTTGTGGGAGTTATTCTAGAATGACTGTCTTCTCAACCTTAACTTCTGTTGGTTTTCTTATGCCCAAACAGGCCTGTGAGAAAAGATTTTCACGCTTGTCTTGCATGGATTTGATGCCTTCTGTAAGTTCCTATCTCCCTCTCTCTCCAGAGCCTATGTCTTTTGATCCTTGTCTCATTACTAAATTTGGTTTTGCCTATTCATGCCAATTCTTCTTCCTTATATATAACGATTGGATCCATGGAGTTGTTTTATTTGGATATCCCTACATGTAGAAACTCACAGATTGCTTAAGATATCTGTTGAGGAATTAAAAGAAAAAAATCTTAATTTACTTCAGATATGTAGTCCATGATCTAAAAATTAAATTTTAAGAGCGTGCCTGGTTTTAGCTCCTTGGATCATTTAGCTAAGAAATGAGAAACAATATAGGTATCATTATATTTATACAACTATGAAAAACTTGGGCTCCCTACTAATAAAAGTATTTTCACGGATATGACTTCATTCGAATTCTAAAATTTCTGTGGGAAAATGGCCTATTTTGTTTGAGGTAGGATAGGAAGAGTTTTATAGTAAAATATCTCAAACTGGTGGTAAAAAAAAAAAAAAACCAACCTAATTCAAAAGAACAAAAATGTCAGCCATAAAGATGTACAATGTTTTTCAGGAAGACTTGTCCATCCTGAACAAATGTTTTTATACCAAATAACAATCCTTTCATAATCGCTATTATTGAGAAGACACCCCAAGGTTGCTGGATGAAAATATGTTAAATATGTTCTGAAATCCAGTCTAATAGCATTCCAACATTTGCGCTCATTCATAGGAAGGCATTCGAAGACAATACAATTTTCATAAAATATGACCTTCTAGGTAATCAAGAATGCTGAATTGTCAGTGTTTCTCAGGAATTCTCAGCCTTGTGGAAAATCCTTCCAACTGGACTTTTAACTACCAAGAAGAAATAACAACTTTAAATTGAAAATAAGCAGTCCTGGAAATTACTAGAATCCCCACCCCAAAAGACAGCAATAGGAATGTAATGCCACTTGTAATATGACACAGGGATTAGAAATGAACATAAATACAAGTCTTGAGACTGACTCCTGGAGTGTAGAAGACAAACATGGTGTGTTAGGGAAAGGATGGCTCCCAGGAAATGATCCATCCAGGTGATCCTCACATTCTCCCAACAGTTATCTATCTGTAGATGTTGAAGTGGTTCTGTCGTGAATGGGCTGCTCTTTTTCAGTATGACCTAAAAGTCACTTAGTATCTACCTCCTCAGAATGTAGGAAGAAAAAAGATGGGCCAGGAGAAAGTCAGATCTATGGGCACAGGCTATCTCTAGAAAGCTTGCCTGAAAGTGTGGACAGAGGAAGAGAATTGGATCTAGAGTCTAATGGTTTCATGCAACCATTGCCTTTTTTACATTTTACTTCCAAACAAAGTCTCCTATAACAGGGCAGGGACTATATCCCAGCATAACATTTTTGCCAAGTTGAATCTGTTGGAAAATGAACAGTGTTGAGAAGAGTGGGGTTTTCTGGCTTTTCCTTATGGGTCTGAGTCTTTTTATTCTGATATGTTAATCCTTCAAGTCATTTGATCTGCCTCAGGCAATATAAACAGCCTCTACAGCAAATCTTGCTTGCACTCTATCCGTCATGTGCAAATGGCTTACTTTTCCCATTGCCACATGAAAGTGAGAGATTCAAATGGGACCATTCAGATTTTTCTGCTCAGAGACAATTAGACAGTGTCAGGTTCATGCTGTGGCGTCGCCAGTTCTCCAGGAAGCTAGAATATGGTGGGGGAGGGATAGCTAGTTTGTTTTAGCATTTCCCACATAGCAATAAGAAGCAGATTTGGGGGTCATGCCTGAGCCCAATAGGGACTACAGGAATGGCAAAGCCTATGGTACTGTACAAGAAAGGACTTATATATATACATATATGAGGAAGGAGAGACTTCAGAACAAAAATGCACTCTCCACTGGTAATGTAGGATGCACTTGGTGTGAACTTTTCCTTTAAATGTCTTAATTTATTCAAGAAATATTTCTTAAGCACTTCCTTTGTGCCAGGTCGTTTCCACTCTGCCATATTTCTCTATGTACTTGTGTGTGTTCTATTCATAATTGTCAGTTTGAACTATCAGCTTACACCAGCCAGCAAAATGGACTTTCAATTTTAGAAAAGTAGAGAGGGACTCATCAAATACACCCACCTGTTAGGACTGAGTGCACCAGAGTGTGCAAGAAGTTTGGTAGTGAGAGCTTTGAGTCATTCTATTACATAGCGGCCAAAGTGGAGAACTGGAAGAGAAGTTGGTTGCAATTCTTCACCTAAACCCATTACAAGAAGCCAAGGTGTAAGGTAGTTTACCCAGTGAGTATCTTAAAATTACATGCTGAAACTTTCTTGTGTGGCTGCTGGGAATGTAAATTAGTGCAACTACTTTGGAAAAATGCTTGGCAGTATCTGTAAAAGTTGAACACATGCATACCCTTTGCCCCAGCGATTGCACTCTTAGGTACACACCTAGAAGATATGTTTACCAAAAGACATGCACTAGAATATTCCTGGTAGCAAGAGTGGGATGAGAAAATAAATCAAGGCATATTTACATAATGAAGTACTATATGACACTGAGAATGAAAATAAAACTGCAAGCAACAACATGGATGAATCTCACAAACATGATATTCAGAGAAAGAAGCTAGATGTAAAATAGTATATGTTCATGGTTCCATTTATTTGAAGTTCTAAAATAGGCCAAGTAATCTTTGAGCAAGAAGTCTGTTTAGAGGTTTCCTTTGGCAGGGGAGTAAGGTGGTGTTTAGTGACTGGGTGGGGAGGTGTTACGAGGGGCGCTTGTGTGGCTGCTGGCAATGTTCTATTTCTAGATTGGATAATGTGTGTGTGGATATGTGCACTCTGAAAATTTTTTGAGCTGGACGCTTAGGAATTGTTAACTTTTCTAAGTGTATGATATACTTCTATAATAAGTTTATTTTAAGAAGTAGACACTCACTCTCTTAAAAATAAATCTAGAGAATTTAGCTTTCTCCAATTACTAAATGAAGTGCAGAAATTAGCAGTTTCTTTTCTGGTTCCATGAGTTTCAACCCACTCCCAATCACCCCCACCCTAGATCCAATGGTACACAGTCCAACCTGTTGCAATAAATGTGCACATGTAGGCAGGCAGCCCGCCCCTCCTCCCCCACTTTCTCTCTTGCCCTCTCTTCCATCTAGCTTTATGTAATATTCATTTCTTGTACATAAAATATTCTGCTAGGTACTTAATATAATGCATTAAATAATTTAATCTTCAACACCATCCTATAAGCAGTCATTACCTTTTTCACTTTCCAGATAAGGAATCTGAGGTCCAGAGAAAGTAACCTGCCCAAGATCACAGAACTAACTAGGTCTCTTTAGCTCCAGAGCCCTTTCCTCTATACTAAAGCTCCTTCTTGAGAAAGAAGACAGCAACTTGAAAACTATACAATGTTGAGACAGTAATTATATATTCAATCTGCCTCAGTTTACAGATTAGAAAACAAAAGGAAAATGATTGTCCCACACTGGTGGCCATCATTTCTTGTATTTCCTGTAAGAAAATACATATATAAGAACAAAATTTAAAGAACTACAGAAGAATAGATACAGCATGGCATTTTTGTACTATTAATTCACAATTGTACAATCTCACCTAAATTTCATTTGTTTTGCCTTGAGGATGAACTACAACCAGCGTCTTCCTTACACCTGGCCAAGATAGTTGTCCTCCAGGCTTTAGAAGTCTTCACACATCACAAATTTCTGTGCTCTTTGGTCTTTTAGAATTGGGCACTGAGCCTGGCACAGCACAACCTATCACCTCAAATTAATTCTATTCTTGTGACTTATAGTGTTCAGGACCCAAGGAAATGGTTCTCCAAATTTTTTGCTCTTTGTGTGACAGTCCAGATGCTGTGAAGATCTGTGGTCTGTTCCACGGCTGAAATGGAAGATGGCACTGAGTCTAAGTGCTGGAAGGATGGCGCAACAGAAACTCACATAAGAGAAAGTACAGTTTTACTAACTTGTCAAATCCTTTCTTCTCTGCATGAATGCAATAGGTTTTGCATTTTAAAAAAATAAATAAATAATTTTCTTAGGTCTGAGGGTCCATTTAATTTCTTTTTTTTTTCCATGTTTCCAAAGATAATTCCAGAGGTACTCATGCATTATTGTGTATTTGTGCTATTTACACATGGTGAGTAAGTATATTTTGTGACCTTAAACAACTCACATTACTGTTAGTTTGTATGTAAAGGTCTAGTCTCAAAATGCATGAAGCAAGATACCAATTCTTTACACTGGCTGTTAAGGTACCTAGGATTGGCTAGACTTGGAAATAATTTTATTTTTAGAAAATTGTTGAGTTAGATTTATTACAAATTTCAAAACATTAAATAAAAATTCAGCTTTATTTAAATAAATGATTTAAACTTTCAGAACTAATGTTTATAATTTGCATTTTTCTTTTCAATTCTAAGAGATAATTTTGAAGATTTTAGGTGGAAAATAATTTTTTTACTACATAAAGGAAAGATACTTTATTTTATTTTAAAATACCATAATTTACATTTTTATGAAAACATGAAAATTTTGTATATGTTGAATATAGTTTCATTTTATTTCAACCTTTCAAATCATTGTTCTCAACTGAATACAAATTTTACTTAAATGAAGGTAAGAATGATAAGTTGTATGGAGTAGATATATAGTAAGTTCTAATATAAGAAGTTATATATGTTTTCTTTTTATTACTCATCATTGGAGTATCCACACCTGAGCAATAACAATGAAATTCAGTCTCTTGCTATTTTGCTTTCAGTCAAATAAAAGCCATATATGGTATGAAGGAATATTTGTCAAAGCATGAGGATAAGAAATATTTTATTGAAGACTCTGTGAGCTTGACTTAAAACTTTTAGTTATTTGCACATAATGATATAAGGGCCTCCATTTGTACTCTTGCTTTTGGCCCTGCCAAGTTAGGGGCAGGTCTGCCCACACTTTCTTTCTTTTTATGGTCTACTCAGTAAATGAAGAACTTTGAGTCTCATTCAGCATTGATTGGCTGTCTGGCAGGCAGTGTAAGTCAGTATTCATTCTTCCTCTACATCATAGGTCTTTTATTTGTGAGAGACCTCCTTAGCAGCAACAGGAAAAACTTAGCAATGCCTTTCATCACATCCTTTCTTCTTTTACATCAGCAATTTGAAAGATGAATTAAAATAAGGTGCTTTGTAACTTTATTACCAGTCTGTTGGAAGCCCTCTACGTTTTCTTCTTCTTCCTCTTTTCCCCTTCTTCCTTCTCCTCCTCTGCCCTTCCTCTTCTGTTTCTTCTTGTTCTCTGTCTCTTCCTCCTCTGTAGTTGGAAAGACTTCTCTTCTTAGGCGTGTTACCATGTGATTCATTCCCTCTTCTCAACTGCCTCTTCCCACTTTGTCAATTCCTATTTTGCTCAAATCGGAAGTGTCAAAAAATTTTTTGAATTTGACTTCTGCCAGATTTTAAAAATAGATCAACCGCTTTTCATTCTCTAACGCTTTAAAACTCATTTGTGCAAAAAGAATTTGGATGATCTTAAAGTACAGTTGTCTTATGGTTTCCTTCCAATCAAGAAAGAACCTATTCCAATGACAGCCGTTTTAAGTCCAGAGATGATGGAAGCTCTCATTTTCATATAAATATTTTATGGATAAAGAATCTGGAAGAACTATTATTGCCGTTTCTACTCAATTTTTAGATAAGGGCCTTATCTCAGTATTTTGCCCTTCACTAAGTTATTATCTACTTGGCTTGTTCAGCAAGTAGAGAGGAAGTGTATTTCCTATATGATGCTAGGACAGGCTATTCTTCATCTGTTGCTGTCTTATTGACCTCATTTCTCTATAAATTACCCTGTGCTGGGGGAGATGGTGCCAAGATAGGCAGTCTAGACTATAATTAAAACCAAGGTTTTTTTTTCACTGTATAAATTCAATAGTTTATTTTTTAGAACTGTCCTGTTTCCCCTTAATTTCACTCTAGGAAAATAAATAACAATGGATACATGTTTCAATGTGGCCATTCCTGGCTTGGGTGTTATGATTCACAGCGCTTCCAGACACAGGTTTGGGTGATAGGTGTGGTAATGATGGTGGGTATTAGAAAGGGCTTCATGGCTGGAACCTATATAAGTAAATTAATAAGATTTATTTGACAAGAGGTAATCTGTTTTGGGATTTGCCAGGGCCAAACTACTAAAGTCCAAGCCTGAATTTATAAGTCAAGGGAACAATGTAGAATCTTAGAAGCACTAGGTGCTTTCTGGACTACTTAACTGCCATATTAAGAAGTAACCTGAGTTCCACAATAAAAATTTTGAAAAATTGAAGTATCCATAAGCAAATGTGGAGTTAAGCAAGTGCAAAATTGTTACATCAAAAATAAATAAAGAAAAATAGAAAAATAAAAATAAATAAAAATAAAAATTGTTACGCAGTCTTTTATTTATATCTCTGTAGTGTATACTATACTTAGCAATGTCCACCTTTGGTCTTTCTCATTAGTTTGCAAAGGCCTCTTGTTCACTGTTGTATCATGGAGCCATGGCCTTTAAAAGATATTAAAATATCTTAAATAGCTTAGATATTAAAAGATATTTATTGAATAAAATATTACTTATAGATTGAAAGGTCTAAAGCTGACATATGATGTAGTCTTACTCCCAGTTCTGCCCCCATGATTACGCACTAATCTTTTTTTTTTAAGATTTTATTTATTTATTTATTTATTTATTTATTTATTTATTTATTTATTTATTTATTTCTCTCCCCTCCCCGCCACCCCGGTTGTCTGTTCTCTGTGTCCATTTGCTGCGTCTTCTTTGTCCACTTCTGTTGTTGTCAGCGGCACAGGAATCTGTGGTTTTTTTCCCCAAAGATTTGTTTCATTTATTTCTCTCCCCTCCCCTCCCCCCAGTTGTCTGCTCTCTGTGTCCCTTTGCTGCATGTTCCTCTGTGACCACTTCTATCCTTATCAGCGGCACTGGGAATCTGTGTTTCTTTTTGTTCTGTCATCTTGTTGTGTCAGCTCTCCGTGTGTGCGGCACCATTCCTGGGCAGGCTGCACTTTCTTTCGCGCTGGGCGGCTCTCCTTATGGGGCGCACTCCTTGTGCGTGGGGCTCCCCTACACGGGGGACACCCTTGCGTGGCAGGGCACTCCTTGCGCGCATCAGCACTGCCCGTGGGCCAGCTCCACACGGGTCAAGGAGGCCCAGGGTTTGAACCGGGGACCTCCCATGTGGTAGGTGGACGCCCTATCCATTGGGCCAAGTCCGATTCGCTCTGTGTTTCTTTTTGTTGTGTCATCTTGTTGTGTCAGCTCTCCGTGTGTGCGGCACCATTCCTGGGCAGGCTGCACTTTCTTTCGCGCTGGGCGGCTCTCCTTACGGGGCACACTCCTTGCGCGTGGGGATCCCCTACGCGGGGGACACCCCTGAGTGGCACGGCACTCCTTGCACGCATCAGCACTGCACATGGGCCAGCTCCACACGGGTCAAGGAGGCCTGGGATTTGAACCGCAGACCTCCCATGTGGTAGACGGTGACAGACGGATGCCCTAACCACTGGGCCGAGTCCACCGCCCCGACTCACTAACTTTGACTGTGACTTATTTCTCCTTTGGAAATGGGCACATTTTATTGTCTTGGGAGTTGTGGTAAAGATTCGGTCACATGCTTATTTAACAGAACCTTTAGGCCCATACAGCCTGATCCTGGGTGTTTTCTGATTATTCAGAGCATATATGTAACTTTTAAAGCCTGGATATTCCCTCATCTCCTTTAGAGTAATGAAAATAGTAATAATGATTACCAATATTAGTGAATTAATCATTGTCTTTATTAATTACCATTATGAATGTTAACAAAGCTTGCACTATATACCAGACACTGGGTTAAGTGCATTCTATGTATTATCTCATTTGTTCCTTCCAGCAACACCATGAAGTCCTTATAATTCTTGTCTCCATTTGACAGATTAGGAAAGGGAGGTACACAAAGGCTAGGGAGCTTGTTCAAGGTCACCTAGCAAGGGAGTGGTGGAACAGAGAATGAGTATAGCCAGTCTGTCTCCAAAACCCACCTCCTTAATCTTTCCACTTTCCTGGACAAATCTATTAGATCATCTATTAGGAAGCAATTAAGGAAATCAAGAAAGACTCCAAGGCAGATTTTGTTGCCTTTTGAGTCCATAACCAGTCTTTCAAATCTTCCAGTTGGCATGGCTCTCTGCTCATAAAAAGAGGTTTTATTTACCCAAACGTGATTCAAGAAGTCCTGTGAATGCAGCCAGCACAGAGTGGGTAACAAGGAGTTAAAGTGCCGACAGTCCTTCCCATGCCTGTGGGTCCCAACAGCAGTAGTTCATCACCAAGACCGCCCTTTGATCCTGGCAGCTTTCTTTTCTCTCAGGGGGAGTAGGGAGGACTTGAATGGGGAAGGAGGAAAGACTATCGAGAAAAGGGTCTTGTTTGTTTCCTGGGTGGATTGCCTGTTTCTTGGCACACCTCCAGGAAACGAGTCTTTTCCTGCCCTGAAACGTCGGGGAAATAAATCTCTCCCGTAGCACAGACCTGAGAGAGGCCTCCAGGCAGCCATGTGCGATCCTTGGGGTGAGCAGGCTTGGACTTCAGGGTGGCCATTGTGTGGCCTGAGAGGTTGCAGCCCCTGGCTGACCAGGGGGTCCACATGACCCAGGGAAGATAAGGGTGATGCCAGCAAGGTGTTTGACCCCAGGGGCCAGCAGTTAGAGCAGGCAGCTGGAAAGATAGAGGTGGTCTCTGGTTTGGGGGAAGGAAGTCCAAGACAAGGCTGTTTGGGGAGCATTTGTAGAGGGCTGGGAGGCAAGCATGAGGGAGCAGCAGCCCGCCCACCAGAGTGCAAAGCCAGACTCCCACACGCAGAACCCAGCAGGGGAACAGGAGGCAACAGGAACACAAAGAGCAGAAGGAGAACAGAGTTGGGGGAAGGGTGGGGGCAGGAGGACCTCTGTGGTTTCTTGCAGCCCAAGATCCTTTTACTCTCATTCTCATAACTGTGTTCCTATTTCTCTCTGTAAAATTAACTCTGCCCCATTTAATTCATGCAATTTGAACAAGGTCACCCACCTCCCCAATTCAATTCAGTGGGTTGAATCTGTTTGTCACAATATCTGCTTCAAGGATGGCAGATGATCCAGTGATCCACCGAGTCTGATGAGAAACAATGAGACTTGCTGGGATTTGAGGCAGGCATTCTTCTTATTGGACCTGAACTTGGGAAGAAGTAAATAATATCCATCAGCAAATGGGGAGTTAAGCAAGTGCAGAGTTGCAAAATTGTGATAGAGTGTTTTAGTGATATTTTTGAAGCACTTACTAAGCAATGTCCATTTTTGTCTCTCATTAGTTTACAAAGGTCTTTTGTTCACTGTTATGCAGGGAGCCAATGCCTTTAAAAGATATTTATTGAAAGAAAGGTCTGAGGCTGACACATGGTGCTATTTTGCTTCCAGTTCTGTCCCCATGATTGCTCACTAATTTTTGGCTGTGACTCATTTCTCTTTTGGGAAATGGGCATATTTTCTTGTCTTGAAAGTTGTGGTAAAAGACTCGGCCACAAGCTTGTTTAACAAAACCTGGAGGTCCAGAGACTCTGATCCACCAATTAAGCTGTTCCTGGAGCTAGACTACCTCTTGAACTTTCCCATTCTATTAGCCAATAGAATCCCTTTTGCAAAGTCATCTTGGATCATATTTTGTCATTGAAAATAGAAAGGCTGTGATTGGACTGCATAATTAGACTAAATGTGGGAAGAATCTGTATGCCCTTGCAATACAAACACATACAATATATGCAGGCACAAATAGAGAGATGTGTTTATATGAGGAAGGAATAAGCAGGCAATAATTAGGAAGCAAACAACAGGGCAAGGAAAGGGCTTGGATTTAGCTTCCCAAGATACAGATTCTGAGATGGAGATTTGTGTGCAGGTGAACTTTGGGGAGTGTACTCAGGGTCAACACTTGTGAGGGGGTGCAAGCAGCAGAATGAGGCAGGAAAAAATGAAATTGCCTTGTGAACAGAGGCCTCTGAAGATCCCGTGGGGAGTCCTGGAGCTTAGTTCGCCCCTCAAACTTGTCCCCATTGAGGCAAGAGATCTCACCCTTTGTATCCATCCCACTGACCAGGCATTGAATGTGGGCTGCCTCAAGGAGGGATAGTAACCTTGAGTGAAGCAGCTCCCTTCAGAAAAGATCACTGCCTGGAGAAAGCTTCAGAAGGGAGCTCTCAGGAGCCAACACATCTAACAGCTGATGGATTGGAAGCCCTGATCCTGGAGGGGGTGGAAGAGATCTGGGTGGATCTCTGTGGCATCCACTCTGAGGGCCATAGTCTGATGTGGGGTTGGATCATTTCTGGCCGAGATGGTCCAACAGTCATTATTTGACCTACTTTTTCTTTGCTTTACCAGCAAGGGAGGAATAATCAATCAAATGGTTTAATTTGTTTAATACCTAGAACCCCACATTTATATCTTCAGAGGCACCTCACAGTGGCAGTAGCTATTCTTTCCCAGAAGGGTCAGTGGTAATTTGTCAAAAAAAAAACCATGCTGTAATTTGTTAGTGTTGTACTTCTCACGAAGGTCACGGTGATCTAGAAGGACTGGCTGATTCTTAAATGGACAAGTTTCTCCTGGTGAGTAGAGTATGTGACTAAAACCTTTCCCCATGCTACCAAGTAGCCCACAGGATCAGAGGTAAGCACACTGAGTTGCTTGCCAAAGGAATCAAGTATGCCCCTGTGAAGGCAGAGGTGCTCACTGTGTAACCCAGCCTTGAAGTCTGGGATAAAAGGGGCCAGTCTACTCCCTTAAGTGTCCTTGCCCCCCTTGGGATATCCTTGTTCCCTCTATTCCATTTCTTGACAGTATGCAATCCCCCTTTGGTGCCAGCTTAAAAGATGAGGGGGAGCCCCTTTACCTATAGTTCCTCTGGCTGAGAAACCCCACTTCTTGACTTTTCAGCACTCTTATGTGGAAATGTGTTACTTACAATGCCTAAAATATTTGGGGTAGAAGGGGTGGAAGCAGGGAAAGTAATAATATTGGCAACACATCGTAAATCCACAGAGACAGAGATGCTGAAAGTGGCAGAATTAAGGACTTTGGAAAGCATGCAAGGTCAGCTGTGAAGAGGGCACTATTGTGAAACACTCAAGGACTGTTTTCTTAATCCTGGTGTGCAATATGGTACAGAGAGCATGCAGGAGTTACACCATTAGAGCACTGATTTCACATGAGTTTAGTATTTCATGTTAATCGTTTTGACATTTCCAGACATCGGCTAATATTGGTCCCCATTCTATAACAGCCTATTTCCCTCTTCTCCACATGAAAGGCAAAGCTGTTGAGTGTTCCATCCCTGTTGGGTCTGGATTTTTACTAACTGTTTGTTTTAAGTGAAGTATGATTCCTAGGTATTGAGGAGAACTAAATTTTTTCTTTCTAACTGGTCCTTTTTTTGAGGCTGAGGCCTTGGGAATTAGAAGTTTGAAGGAGACAAGGTAGGCTGTGACGGGGCTAGTATTTTAAGACTCAGAATGGAGAAAATTGATTGGATTTTTAAAGGTGGGTCTCAAGGTTTTCTTCCTTTCATCAGAACATGGAATGGCGCTTATAACGAGCTTTTGTACTCACAATTTCAATTACATTTTTTATTATTCTAGTTTGTGCTTCAACTAGAACAATGATTCACATTCTTTATATATCGTGCTCCACTATGATTTTAAAAAGGCCCACTTTTCCCAAGATTGACATTTATTTATAGATATTTTGCTATGATATTGGTCATATTTGAAAGGTTTTAAAAACATAAAAAGTGTAGTACCTGAGTTTTATTCTGAATTACCAACAGTGGTTATGAAAACCCTGTTTCATGAGATTTTGCATTTGATAAAATTCAACACCTTTCCTCGTAACAAATATTAGCAAATCTGGAATAGAATGGCTCTTTTTTTAATGTCATACAGAATGCCTACCATAAAGCTACAATAAACACTATGTTAACTGGTGAAATACTAAAGCAAGCCCTTAAATTCAGAATAAGACAGTGATGCCAGCTATTATTGCTATCATGCAAATTGTAGCAAAGGAACTAGCCATAGCAGTAAGACAGGAAAAATAAATGTATAAAGATTAGAAATTTCTACCTATCTAGAAAATCCAAGAAGTGCACAATAGAACTAACAAAATAGGTCACCAAGGTAGCCAGATATAAGTTATCTGTTGTATAATGATACCTGATTAGAAAATGTAAAGGAAAGAAAGACCTACGACAGCAACAAAAACTATAAAGGAAATAGGAATAAATATAACAATAAAAGGGTAAAGCCTGTATGATACAAATTTTAATACTTTACCAAAGGACATGGTAGAAACCCTGAATAGAGCATCATAACATATTCTTGATGGAAATACTCAATGTTGAAAAGATGTCAATTCTTCCCCAAATTAATTCAGTGTTAATTCTACTATTCATTCAGTGGAATTCCAGTCAAAACAGGAAGTTCTGGTGGTAGAGGGAAATAATTTTTGGCTTATAGAAACAGCTTAAGACAAATTGAGCCTGCATCCCCCAAAACTTGAAACTGCAACCTCAAAGTAGCACATCCTAGCTCCATTTCCACCAGTGAAGCCAATGGGTGCCTTAAGCACTCACTGCAGCAAACTCAGCAGAGCAGCCTGCTGGCCTGCTGGTGATGCCACTGTGTGGTAAGATGCCTTCAACAGTGCAAAGCCTAAGTGTCCTCTGCTAATTAAATCAAATTTCACTAGGGCAATTAAGTCAGAACTTATCCTCAGTTCTTGTACTTATCACTTGAGGGGAAATGATTCCAGAGAGGAAAGAAAAATGTTGTTCTCTTGATAGCAAGGCAGGAAATTTTATTGAAAAAAATTTAAATATATGATTTTATTTCGCTTCTCAAGCTAATGAATTGGATATCAATTGTGTATTTCTAATCATAGGATAGTTAATTCATTTATTAATTTTATTCTTTTCTACAGCATTATCCTCTACAGTTAGATACAACCTATGACTCTGTACTTGTTTCATATCCCTAATTAGATAATGAAATCTTTGAGAACATGCACTGTTTCTTTCTTATGGAAAAGTTGATAGATGCTAAATACATTTTAAAAACTAAAATGTTTGAAATCAGAAAGTGAAAAGGATGGTCTAAGCATATTGATGGAATAAGTTATTATATATATTCATCCACTTAAAATTGTTTTTGAAAAGTCCAGGAGAACAGAGTGAATGCCAGGAAATTGGAAAAATGCAGCTATGGTGCAAATCTTCAAAAGGTTTAAGTTGTGCAGTTCTTTCAAATTACTCTCTCTCACTGTCAGTTGGGAAGATTTGGGTATAATTGTATAAAGCTGAAATATAAAAAGAAAGATGCAAAAAAAATTTAGTAAAGCAATTTGAACTTGAATATATGTCTATAAAAAAGGGATAAAAAGACTGGTCCACAGATGGTCACTGTACTTTGCTCAAGTATATTGCCTGCCAGGACCCCACACAACTTCATTTATCAAATTCCTTAAGCTTGAAAGAGCAGTTGTGATGACTTCACTTTACCCTAGCCCTGAACACAGTGAAAAAGATCAAGGGGGAAAAAGCTGGGATATTTTGCGTGCATGTGTGTATGTGTGCACACTCGTGCACACGTATGGAAGCAGCAGTGCCAGCCAGTTTGGTGAGGTTTGATATCATTTTGAGTGATCAGGAGAGAGAAAGGCCAGAAGACTGTAGTTTAGAAAAAACTCCCAGAGGTTCGGGAGTTTGGGAAGCACCAAAAACACCAACAAAGATCTAAGAAGTGATGCAGAAGGAAGTAAGAAAATGAAGCCAGGGCCAAGGAAAAATTTAGAGTGACTCATCAGGGGAAATAGATTCAGGATATTGGGTCGAGAGTACGCTGGAAAACCATGTCACATATGCGATGCCGTGATGATAGTGATAGCAAATTAGATGCGCAATCAGTGTGGCTCTTTCCTGAGCAGCCTGTCTAATGTACACCTTGAAGTTCCGTCACTCAGGGCCATCTGGGGTTATGTTATTTTGGGGTCAGGGTATCAGGACATGGACACATGACTCTTTCCCTTTTCTGTCTCTCCTATTCTTCTGTTCTGTCCTGGCAACGAGATCCAGACTCCTGAGTTCCTTTAGGCCCAGCCTTTAGCGCACTTCTCCTAAGAAATGTTAAAGGATACGGCACTCCCTTTTCTTGCTCTTTAGGGTATAGTAGTTTCTGGAATCTGACAGGGATGTTTGTAACTGTCCAGTGACTTTTCCACATACTTCCCCTCTCCTGACCACCAGAATAGAAATTTGGAAAAGCAGAACCATCGTTTCAATAGTCTTCTTTCAGAAATCACATTCGTGTCTGGGTTTGCCATTCATTTTTGCACCAAGAACTTTATGACGTGGAAATGGCTGAACTCATTTGGCAGGGCTCTCGACTGCAGACGGCCAGTTCCCAAATCCCCGAGGTGTGAGGGCTGGGTTCTCCCCAGCACTTTCTTTTCAATAAACATTCCCACACTTGGCCTTTGCTCTAGCCGCCTAGTCCCTGCCCTTCCAGCGCCTGGAGCTTTCCACCTTAGTTCTGGCTCCTCCAAGCCTGGACTCAGCCATCCAATTCCAGGTTGACCTTGGCTGAGCGCCCCACATGGTCATTCTTGTGAAAGTAGAAAATCTCAGACACAGATTTCTGTACTTGGCCTCTCTGCAGAACTCTTTAATACTCAAAGCGCATGCAACCCCGGGCTGACTGAGTGGAAGCAAGAGCGTTTGCTTAACACAAGTCTGTGTTTACTGAATTGGATTTGGCTTTTGGCAACCAGCTTGAGAAGAGTCTGAGCCGGGGCGGGTCTTGGGTCCAACCTGGTTCTTTCAGCACCTGTAGGGGTCCCTCTCTGACCTACTTAGTACACACCTCCACCTCGCGGCTTGGAGGACAAAACCCTGCTCTGGGTATTCTTTACCATAGTTGTGCCGCCCCTGGGCATTGACAAGAAACGTTGATAAGCCTCATCTTCCTCATCTGCAAAATGGGCACAGTGATAGCACCTACCATCTAGGATGGTTGCTAGAGATTTAGTGAGGTAATTATTCAGTTCAGTGTTCGGCTGTTTGAATATTAATTATTAATCCATCCAGCCAAGTCAGATAACACTGATAAGGAAACACAGTGTGAGAACAAATTAAAGAAACAATGGAGCTGGGAATATTGAATCTTTGGTTTATTCCTTGGTTTTCACCTATGGCAAAATCCTATGATAGCGGGTTTTGCTTTGCTGTCAGAGAGCAGCAGGGTAGGGGCTTGGGGAAAAAAACTCCAATCCTTGGCATTTTACAGACCTGCAAATGAAGAGAACTCTGCAAATTTCCAGAAATCTCTGAGCCTCAGTTTTCTCCTTGGTAAACTAGGGACCACTGTTCCTACCATATACAGGAGTTGGGAGGATCCACTGATACCGTTTCTGGTAGATCCTGTCTTGACTCATGTTACCAGCATCCTCCATGGTCCTGATCAAGATCCCCAATGGACTGAGTTTTCATGACCTCCTGACAAATGGAGTGAATTGTGTGGTCTATTCATCAATTTTTCTATCTCTAGTCTAACCTACTTGGTTCTCCAGTTTTTCTTCCTTATGTAATCAATCTTTGTTGGCTGCTGCAATATGCTTCACTGTGACATGTTATATATTTAGAAGTTAAATGTTCTAGGCCAATTTCAGTAAGCATCCTCAAAATCCTTCTTGGATAAATTCACCTGCCTTTGATTCCTTGGTCATTAATGTCAAGGATGGCAAATATATGTTGCACATACCACCACCATGCCCTCCTGAGTCCATGGCAGACATCACCAACTGATTGCAGCACATTTTCCCAGGAGCCCCGTCTGAGTCTCAGAGTTACTTTCAGCACATCATGCCAAGAAACCATTTTCTTTTGATTAGAGCAGCCCATAAGAAAAAAATTCCACTAGCCATCCCTCTAGTAATATATTTTACTTGTTATCTCTCTCAGACTTGTGAACATGTTTGTATGATCCTTATAGGAGTCACCTGGGCTTCTCCTGTCTACTCCACTAGACTGAATATAAATATGTTATTACTCAAAGATTCTGGGACCAACCATTAGTATAATAGCATTTAAAAAGACAAAAACATCGTCAACAGTCCCTGCCTGGCAGTTATAACCAGGGTCTGTTTCTGTAGCAAAATCATATTTTATTGTGCTTTCTCCTTTTTCTATGAAATCAATACTCATGTCTCATGTCACTAAATAGATATTCTCTTAAAATGTGATTTTTAGCAACTGTGACAATAGTCTACCAAATTGATAGATTTTCATTTGTTTAAAACTTCCCTGGGAAACGGTTATGGCTCAACTGATAGAATGTCCACCTACCATATGGAGGGTCCAGTGTTCAATATCCAGGGCCTCCTGACCTGTGTGGTGAGCTGGCCCACACACAGTGATGCCACATGCAAGGAGTGTCGTGCCACACAGGGGTGTCCCCCATGTAGGGGTGCCCCACACAAGGAGTGCGCCCTATTTGTGCAATTCTGTACATCCATATTATCTTTGAAATGATTTTCTATCCTACTTTCATATCAGTATTTTAAAAAGCCTTCAAACTTTGTTTTACACTATTCCTTCATTTATGTGAATAAAATCTAAAAAAAAGAAAAAAAAAAAAAGGAGTGCGTCCTGCAAGGAGAGCCACCCTGGGTGAAAAAAACGCAGCCCGCCCAGGAGTGGCACCACACACATGGAGAGCTGACACAGCAAGATGACACAACAACAAAAAGACACAGTTTCCCAATGTCGAATGACATGAATGCAAGCCGACACAAAAGAACACACAACAAATGTACACAGAGAACAGACAATGGGGGGAGAGGGGAAAGAATAAATAAATAAATAAATAAATAAATAAATAAATAAATAAATAAATAAATAAAAGTTCCCGGATGTTGGCTCTCTAGGCAGCTACTGGCAACCTGTTATCATAAATAACACTTGGATGAATTTCTTCCTACCTAGGTATGTGCCTGCATCTCCAATTATTATCTTAGGGTGGAAATTGGTATCATGGTGTTAAATGGAAGGAACAGCTTTGAGCTTCTTGATAGGTATTTCCATATTTCTTTTTGGAAGTGTTGGGAGAGTTTACACTTTTGTCAGAGGTATAAAAGAATGAATAATCTTAATAGTCCCTAATCCTTGTGGATCTCATCTTTGTGTCAGCCACCATTCTAAGAACTTTATATGCAGTAACTCGTTTAATCCTTACCACAATGAGGTAGGTGATATATTGGCATTCTTATTTTACAGCTGAAAGAAAAAGAAAGCACAGAGTAGGAACTACCTTGCTAGAGGTCACACAATTGAGAGTGGCAAAGCCCAGGCATGAACCCATTCCTCTAACCACTACTCTAAAATACTTCACTATGGCTTCAACAACCTTGAATGGATTTTTCTAGCTAAGCAAAGTTTAAAGAAAATCTATTTCTGCTGGCATCAATAGAATGCAGGGTCAGGATGGCCCAGGTGACACTGTCCAGTCCCTTCAGCATAATACAGTATAAGTCCTATAAAGAACTCAGCATATTTGGTGCAGAGTAACTGAAAGGTTTGTTAAAACCTCACATACAACAGTTTTTCTCTAAAACAGACTTACTTTTTCCAAGAAAAATCATCAGTGGTCTGGGGTGACTGCTCTTAGTCCCGTGGCAGGAATCGTATGTCCAGTAATTGGTGCTCTGGAGCACAGGCAAGCAAGAATTGGTTAATTCTGACCTCTACCCTGGGGAGCAGCCCTCCCTAAGAACTTCACCCCCTAGTAAAAGAGGAATTAATTCAAAGCAGCCCAAAATGTGTTGGCTTGGACCACAGCACTAGTTTTAGGTTACTGTGAATAATAGATCCCATCTAGCTCTTTTTCCTTAAATTAAAAATAATATTAATGCTAATTTAAACATTATCAGCTGTTAGAAGGGCCATATTAGAACTTGATTCTCCCTCTTCCTTAAGTCTAATGTTTAAAATGCCAAGTGATGGTGGCTCCTGATTAGCAAAGGAATGCTGGGAGGAGCAGGGGGGAGGTTAGGAGGGCCCTACAGAGTAGAGAGAGGAGGAAAGGGAATTTTTTAAAAAAAGTCTTCCTTTCAGGTTGTAAACGAAAGAAACGTGCACAGTGTGCAGTCTTACTATCCAATGTTGTAGTCCCTCAGGACTGTTGCTTCCGAAAGAGCCTGCTGCTCACTGACTGTCCTGATCCCAGCAGGTGGTAGATGTGCTCTTAGCACCCTCCCTGGGAATCATAATTTCAGATAAACACTCAAGTTCATTTTATTTCAGTTGTCCAGTTGATAACCTGGACAACAGGGAGACATTTTTTTGCCTGTTTTGCAGGTTGTTTTTTTTTTTTTTAAGATTTATTTTATTTATTTATTCCCCCACCCCCACCCCAGTTGTCTGTTCTCTGTGTCCATTTGCTGCATCTTCTTCTTTGTCTGCTTCTGTTGTTGTCAGTGGCACAGGAATCTGTGTTTCTTTTTGTTGTGTTATCTTGCTGCATCAGCTCTCCGTGTGTGCAGCACCATTCCTGGGCAGGCTGCACTTTCTTTCACGCTGGGCGGCTCTTCTTATGGGGCGCACTCCTTGCGCGTGGGGCTCCCCTATGCGGGGGACACCCTTGCGTGGCATGGCACTCCTTGCGCACGTCAGCACTGCGCATGGGCCAGGTCCACACGGGCCCAGGGTTTGAACCGCAGACCTCCCATGTGGTAGATGGACGCCCTAACCACTGGGCCAAGTCCGCTTCCCTGTTTTGCAGGTTGTTAATGCTGAGAATCCTTTTTGCAGAGGAATGCTCCTAAGCCTAGGCTTTCCTAGTAGTGACAGAAAAACTTTCATGTAAATTGGAAAAGACATTGAAAACGTCAGCTACTTTGGCTGAGGCCAGGAGAGTTTGGGGAGGCAGGGGCCTGGGTTGGTTTTGTGGGGAGTGGAGGAGTGTGGAGGTGGGAGAAGGCTATTTAGAGACTATCTGGAGCCTTGCCTCTGAAGGAGATCATGGCCATCCCTTCCTCCACCTCAGCCTGCCTCCAACTTCACCTGCTCTCCATGGAGAAAGACCCACTCTCGGTTTCTGAGCCAGACACTGGACCTTAGTAAATTCACCAAGGTAGAGAGCTAAGCAGGAGCCTCTGTTTAGACATGTCCTGGGACCCTGCCACATAGTCTGTGCTGAGGGCCTGCCTTATTCCCACTTTCTCCTGGCAAAGCTCAGAAGAGGACAGAAGATGCTATAGTGGTCAGCCCATGGAGGCACGAGTGAAGGGGGTCTAGAAATTACCTCTGTGCTGACATGACCAGCATGGAGGGAATCTTGGGTTTTCCTCATGGAAACTTGACTGGAATACAGACCTTAAAGTTGCAAGGTTTAAAGCTAATGCTGCTTATTTATTTTTTACAAATATTTTCTGTTTTCTTGGCTTGGGTTGTGGTTGAAGGAAGAAAGGAATCAAGTCCTGTGGGGTCATCTATCAAGGGACTTTTCTCTTTGTTTTTTTAATCTTTATTTTATAATTATTGTAGCAGTTTGGCATTGTTTATGAATTCCAAAAATAGATACTGGATTATGTTTGTAAACTGGTCTGTTCCTCTGGGCATGTTGCTCATTGAGTGTATTAAGTTCAGAGGTTTCACTTTTACTTGATCAAATTAAGATTGGGGTTTTGATTTGGCCATATCTGTAGGACATTGAGTCCCCACCACTAAGGAGGCAGGGACTCACAGAGAAAACTACGCAGCAGAGGAGTTAGTTGAAATTTTGATGCCGGAGCCCAGGAAAGTAAACACATAGAAGAAGAACACAGAGGCATAGAGAAAGCTCTATAGACACAGCTGAGGCCCCGGAAGAGAGAGAGCCTGATAATCCACAGCTGACCTTGCAGAGAGAAGAGAAGCTGAGTCCATAGAGAAACAAGCCCTGAGAGAGAGATGAGACTTATCCCACCATACAGCTAAGATTGGAAGAAGCTGGGACCACAGAAGATGAAGAGGAAGGCTGAACCCTTGCAGACATTGGCAGCCATCTTGCTCCAACATGTGGCAACAGACTTTGGTGAGGGAAGTAACTTATGTTTTATGCCCTGGTCACTGTACACTTCTACCCCTAAATAAATACCTTTTATAAAAGCCAACAGATTTCTGGTACTTTGCATCAGAACCCCTTTGGCTGACTAATACAATTATTTAAATAAAATTAAAATACATTTATAATTGGAAAAAATAAATATTCTAATCATGGTAAATTTTTAAAATGCAGAAAAATGTAAAGATGAAAATAAATCAGGCCTAATCACATGACCTAGAGAAAATCATTGTTAATTTTTTCTTTCTAGTCTTTTCTTTATGTGCATATAGTTACATAATTGGGATCATACCAAATATGCAGTTATGTATCCTGCCTTTTATCAATAGATTCTGAGCATTTCTCTGTGTTATTAAACATTTTCCCACAGTTATTGGTCCTTACTGAATAAGGACTCATTGTTTGGATATTTCAAGACTTACTCAAGCCCCAGTTGATGAATGTTTAGGACACTTCCAGGTTTTCTCCCCTATGAGTACTGCTCTGTCGATTATCTCTTATATCAATCTTTGTGACTATTTAGTTAGGAGAGAGTCCTAGAAGTATTAGTAGTTCTACTGCACTCTTTTCTAAGAGGCGTTCCCTCTTCTAGTCTTTGTTTTCCCAAAATTCTGTGGCTTGGCCTTCTTCTCCATGTGATAACCTGGACAGCAGGTAGACATTTTTTGCCTGTACCCCCACCCAATCTTGACTCAGGCAGTGAGATGGGGAACATCTTCTCTCTCCTTTCATGATCTATGGGCAGTAGGACTGGGGACTGGGAAGTAGGAAAGGGGACTCTGTCAGTTCAGAAGACCCTAGTGGTGAATCTAAGGGCTTCTGGTGGGAACTCCAATGGGACAAAAACTGGTGGTAGATGGGGAGGGGTGAGGAGGATTCTGTTGAAATGAACTTTTGCTCAGCCCTTGTCTTCTGCTCTCCATTCCCCTCAGCATCCCAAGGAATGAACCACCTGATCCTATTTGCATTGTCCCACCTGTTGCTTCAGACACTGTCCTTGATGGTGCCTTGCCCCACTCAGACACGGAAGGAAACAATGCAGCCTCATAATTTCTCTCCACCCTTTTCTTCCAGAGCAGAGAGACATCACTTCTGAGGTTTAGTAAGTGTTTGTACCTCTAACAAAAACAGGAAACAGGCAAGGCATAAAAAAGGCTTTCTCCTAATCTTCATTTCCTTCTCTTTTTCAGTTAGACCCCATAGGAAGAAGGTAAAAAACTATCTGAGGGATAATAGTGGGGTTCTGGAGGCTTAGAGGCCTAAAGTTACCTGCAGGGATGGTCTTGTGGGTTGAATTGTGTTCCCCCAAGAAGGTAAATTGAAGTCCTAACCCCTGATACCTGTGACTGGGACATTATTGGAAATAGGGTCTTTACAGATGCAATCAAGTTAAACAGGTGTTCTTTTTTTATTCCACAGACCCATTTGCCAGTCAGAAAACAATGAACCTACTACTAGGTCCACACTATACTGTGTATTATTTAATAAATATATCACACCCACACCAACACATCTCCATAAGAATAATGGTTTTTTTGAATTTCAATTCAAGCTTACGGACCCCCTGTCAAGAACCCCTGAGTTAAGATAAAGTCATACTGGATTATGGTGGGTCCTAAATCCAGTAACTGGTGCCCTCATGAGAAGAGAAAGATTTAAAGATACAAATACACACAGAAAGAAGATGGCCATGTGAAGAAATTGGAAAGATGCAGCTGCAAGCCAAGGAACACCAAGGATTGCTAGCAACTACATGAGCTAAGAAGAGGCAAGGAAGATTCTTTCCTAGTGCCTTCAGGAGTGTGGCCCTGATGATGCCTTTATTTTGGGCTGCTGGTTTCCAGAACTGTCAGAGTATGTTTCTGTTGTTTTAAGCCCCCTAGTTTGTGGTAATTTATTATGACTGCCCTAGGAAACTAGTATAGATGATTAGGGAAAAACCCAGACTTGACTGTCTCCAGGGTGCTTCCACACAGGAGTGGATTGGGCATTGTTGAAGAGAAGAGGTAAGGGAAAAAGCTACCAGTCATAGGTATAGGAGGATACTCCATGGTGGTGGAAGACGGAGGCAGGAGTACCTGGGCTGATGTTCTGGGTTACCCTTTCTGGTCTCTTTTATTCTCTTTCCTTTGCCTTCATTGCTCGTCCTGTTAAATGGGCATTATGGGCTTGAGGGGCAGGGCTCCCAGGAAGCTGCACTGCGGTCACCCCTCAGGCTGAAGTGTGGTTTGCTGGCCTGGCGAGGGGAGCGGCCGCGGTAGGCCTAATTCTGCTGCCCACCGCCACCCCTGAAGGAAGCTCGGCATGGGCGCAGAGTGCCCTCGGGTCTCCCCTTCTCGGCAGCCATGCTTCCACGGCCGCCCCTCCTCCCGGATGGCACCACACGATGCCTGTGGGGTGGCACCCTTCTTCTTCTTTCTCCCTGCGCAGGCACAGGGCGGAAAATTCCAGTCTGCCCTTTTCCCCTCCCCTGACAGCAGCAACAGCCAGGCGTGGGCGGAAAAATCCAGTCTGCCCTTTTCCCTCCCCCGACAGCAGCAACAGCCAGGCGTGGGCGGGAAACTCAAGTCTGCCCTCCACCCCAGCAACAGCAGCCACCAATCCCTAAACCCTGCCCCTTCCCCCAGCAACAGCGACAGCCAATCCCTAACCACCACCCCTCCCCCGTCCAGTACCGCCCACTGACCTTTTGCCGGCAACCAATCAGAACAGGGCGTGGCTTCAACCAATCAGCCTTCCCCAGCCCCTATAAAACTGTTGCCTCTCCCTCAATAAAGTGGACTTGCGTGTTTACCTTGTCTCCGCGGTAGTTCTTCTGCCATGCGCCCTCCAGTCCTGAGAGCCCCCGACAAGGGCCTGGCCTCCCTTGTCCCCAGTTCGTCACCTGCTTCTCCGGGCGACCCCTTCGTCGCCGGCTTCGCCGGGCGACCCCGTCAGCCGAACCGCGCAACCCCTTGTGAGACCGATCCCTCGTCTGCTGCCGGACCGACCCCTCATCCCAAGTGGGACCGACCCCTCGTCCCAAGAGGGACCGACCCCTCGTCCAGAGCTGGACCGACCCCTCGTCTGCAGCCAGACCCCACCTCTACCAACCGAGCAAGCCGCCGCACTGCACAGTATGCTGCAGAGAAAGAAGGGTTGGAAATTTCAGACACTAGCAATCTGAGAGGAGTGGAAGGTCCTTCTAGAAGTTAATGGAGGAGTTGGAGGGGCACTTAATCATTATTGCTGTTATTATATAAGGGGTAGATGGAAGATATTTTCTGGCTGCCTTGATGGACATAAATATCAGTCATTGCCTGAAAAATGTATCCATGACTGAAGTGAAGAAGAGCATGATAATGATGAAAATAAAGGTGGTGAATGCATCCTTTTGTTGAGTTTCACTAAAAGTGTTTATGCATAATCCTCACCACAGCTCTGTGAGGTGGATATTATTTGTCTTTACTTTGCAGGTGACAAAATTGAGGCTGAGAGACTCAAGCAAGCTTGCCTAAGGCCAACCTTAGACAGTCTGTCTCTGTGGTCCATGCACAGTGCCCCACTACTCTTTTTTATTCAGTAGCTCCTCACAATGAACTGTAAGCCAGGCACAGCAAGGAGAAGCCAAGGTGAGAGAGATGTCACCCCCAAATTTTAGAAGATTGCAGCCCAGTGGTGTTTCTAGAGGACCTCCTCATTTCCATGGCATTGAATCTATCCTATATGATGATGAAGCCCCCTCTGGGGATTTGAAGGCTTCATCTCTTGCTTTTCTTGGGTGGGTCACCATCTTCCACAGGAAGGCCCAAGTTCCTGGTCTCCTGGTCAGTTGCTTATTGATGTTCCTTAGGGCAGAATAGAGACAAAGGCAAGAGCCCAGAGAAGCACCATGGAATGCTCCTCCACCTATTCTCCCTTTTCAGGTTCCCCCACATAGATTCTTTGCAGAAGGTACAGTTGTACCTTGTTTCTGTCTCATGATATGGGAGACTCACTGCTTTCTTACTTGCCTTCTATAGCAGTGCCAATTGCCTAAGAATACTTTAGATTTTTGAACTGCGCTCTCTTTTCATCTGTTCAACTCTTCATATTGGCATCTGTTCTTTGATTTCATCTCGCTCTGGAGTCAGGTTGTCCCAGTCCTATATTTTACTCTTTTGACTTGAGGCAACTTTTTGTTTATTGTTCAAGTCAGTATGTACTTTAATTTTCAAACATGGTTAAATGAAATGAGGATACTTTTCTAATGGACCTTACAGGCCATTGGATGGGGAAGACATTAAAATGGCACATGTTCCAGAAGAAAATGCTGGGGGGGGGAGCACCAGGACAGAGATGACCTTGTTATCAGTTAAAAAGGAGTTTGAGTCTCCCCTTCAGAGCTGGGGAAGATATGTTTTAGAAGACCCAGAGAGGAAGGGGGAGTCCTCAGAAGCACTATACATTCTGATGAGATGCCAGGGTAGGTCTGTGGGAATTCCCTGGGAGCTGTGCTCTGCTCAATTGGTTTCCAAGAGACATTATCTCAATAACTTCCATTTTAATTAAAAACATTTAAAGTGGTGGCATCTGAGGCACACGTGCAGTCTACACATTTGCTGTAGGTGAAAAGAAGTCTTTCTGTTCATAGTAAGTTTGCAATTGCTTGATCAACATGGATTTATTGCCACTGAATCTTCCCTCTTCATGGTAAGAGGCTCAAGTGGAATGGTGGCAAGCCCACTTCTGTGATGGTTCACATGAGCAGAACTGGTATGTTATTGCAGGTAAGTTGCATAGAGGATTTCCCTGATTACCCTGGGAGACCAGTGCCACTGAGTTTATCTATGTTTGTCCAGTAGCAAGTTTACACCAGGCATGGGAAGAGCTCTCAATGTGTCAGTGGCACCCAGATCTCTCATAGTACACTTTATAGCTTTAATCTGATGAAGATAAACTATCATCCAATTTATTCTTAAAACATTGGAACAAACTTTTCCCCTAAATACAAGAACTCTATCATTAAAGTTGTCACGTCTCTGCTTTCCTTTCTATGGGGCTTGAGGGCATATATAATTACTTAACCCTCCCCACCCCACCATTCTATCTACAGAGATCATTGTCAGTTTCTAGTCTTTTTTTTTAATTAAAGATTTATTTTATTTATTTCTCTCCCCAAATATTACAGGCTAAAACTTACATGTAACTTGGAGACATAATTTGATTTGTTATATACAAAGCTATGTAACACCAAACTATAAATAAGAGCCCAGAATTAACGATCTTGGCATGGAGTTTCCTGGAAAGAGCCACAGTAAGATACTATAATCACTAAGCATATGAATATTGATTTGGAAACCTTATTTAGGTTGTAATCCATGATAGGAGGCCCTGAGATTCTGGACTTCAGTGTTAAAAGTACACTAAATTATATCCTAGTTTAGGCATTAAAAATACACAGAGCTGTTGCAGCCATTGTGGAAAACATTTTGGCAGTTCCTTAAAATCTTAAGCATATAATTACCGTATAACCCAGAAATTCCACTCCCAGGTATATGCCTAAGAGAATTGAAAATAGGGACTCATTGTATATCAAAGTCCACAGCAGTATTATTCACAACAGCCAAAAAATGGAAACAACCCAGTATCCATCAATGGATGAATGAATAAACCAGATGTGGTATATAGATACAATGAAATATTATTCAACCATAAAATGGAATGAAGGTCTTGTACATACTATAACATAGATGAACTTTGAAAACTTTATGCTAAGCAAAATAATAAGCCAGACATAAAAGGACAAATATTCTATGATCTCACCTACATGAAATATTTTGAACAGGCCAAGTCCAAAGAGGCAGAGAGTAAATTAGAGGTTACTGGCGGCTGAGGGAAAGAAAGGAATAGAGGTTGTTGCATAATGAGTACAGAGCTTCTGTTTGGGTTGATGAAAAAGTTTTGGAAATGGGATGGTAGTGATGGTAGCACCACATTGTGAATACGATTAATGTTACTGAATTATACACTTAAAATGGCTAAAATGGCTAAATTTTTTCAGGTATTTTACCACAAAACTAGACAGAGCATTGCTAGTCTTCATAAATGAAACACTTACCCGGAGGAGACCAACTGGTAGATGCCCTTTAGCAATGAAATGAGGATGTGGCTCTAGCTAAGAGTCTTTCCTACTTCTGAACTAGGCTCATCCTGTGTCAGAGATGCCACATTTTAAGAAATGTCATAGCCCCTAGCATTTTGTCTGGCACATGCTAAGCACTCAACAAATATATTGTATGTGTGTGTGTATATATATATATATATATATTTTTTTTTTTTCAAAATAGATCCATTTTTCTTTTCAAAAAGATTTACTGCAGTGTTCTTTTAGTTGACCAGCTCCCTTAGTGCATTTACAATGCAATTTAATTTACAGGAATTCCGTGTACATGGTTGTGTGGGGCGCCATCAGTCGTGTAAAGTGAGATGCTTGTGCTGCTGAGTTCCCACTGGCCCATGTGTCGGCAGCTCCCTCCACCAGCTCGGAATGCACACCCCCCCTCTGCTCTCCTTCATTTTTATCACAAAGGAGCTCATTTTGTGAATGAACAGCTACTGCCAGCAGCACAATGGTATTCCCAGTGACCTTTGCCCAGGGATTGGATTCCCGCCCAGCAGGGAGACAAGGCCTTAGGAAAAGGTTGGTTCCCGACGGCCGTGGCCTGCTGCGCCGAGGTCTGGGCGGGAGAGGCTCAGGGCACATTTCCTTTTTCGTGCATCACCTCAGAGAAACCACCCTCCCCGCCTCTGTAGTGTTCTCTCTTCTTTGTAAAGGCACATTGGATTCTATTCAGCAGGGAAGTTTTATTGCTTGTACTGCTTGTTCTCCTGCAATTTTTATTTTATTTTTGTAGCCATGAATAATAATCATTGTAGTTTTACCTTGCTGTTTCCCAACAGCAATTTCTGGGGTCCTCATGAGCTTTCTACCGGTCCTCTGCCTCCCTCCCCTCCCCTCCTCCTTCCCACCACGGCCTTTTCAGTTTGATGTTTTTAGGTATCAAAGGAAGGTCTCCAGGAACCCTGCAACTAAAGACTTTAATGAGGACCATGCCCAAGAAATCCTGGCTGCCAAAGAGATGATGATGATTTATGTCGCTCACTCACTCCCTAACAGCAAGAGGACTATTTGTAAAAATAAAAAAGCTTCTCATATGGAATTAAACAAGAGCATAGCTGCTTCCTTCCAGACCCGGGAGCTTAACAAAGAGCATCCACACTCCGTCTCCGGCAGCACATGGCTCAGAGCCGACATCAGTCTTTCTGTCACATAAAGCGGAGGCCTGTTAGCACAGGCCGCAGCACACTCTCTCCCCATCGGCAGACCTCAAAAGGCACACGCCCGAGGAGAGCACAAATGTGCGTGGAGGCTTAACCCCGGGCCGGGGCTAAGCCACAGAAGGGCCCCGGGAGTGCGGAGCCGGCGGAGCGGCCGGGCCACTGCCGTGGGGGCCAAGTCTGGCCGCCGGCCTCTAGAGTCTCCTCTTTGTTCCTGGCATCAGACAGTTGAGTAACGGATGACTTCTAACTGGGTTCTGGTTTGCTCTGTGGAAAGAAGCTCGAAAGGGAAAACAGAAACCCTAATGCCTCCATTTCCTCATCTGTTAAATGTGTGCAGTAACTTCCCACGTGACCCACAGGGCGTTCTGACTCTCCCCACCCAGGGTTAGGTCAGACTCCACCGGTTCTGGACTCAGACCTCCGCAAGACTGCCCTTCAGACTCCAGGCCCCTGTTCAGGACTCCCAGGCCACCTACACCGTTGACCAACTGGTTACAGATTTGGGGGTTCCCACCACCCCTTCAGGTTCAATAATTCATCAGAACAACTCACAGAACTCAGGAAACTGCTCTACTTATAAGTACACTTTTATTATGGCAAAAAGCATACAAATAAGGGACACACAGGGGGAGGTCTGGGAAGGAATACTGCAAAGCTTCCCTGTCTTCTCCCCATGGCGTCCGGTGTGTCACCCTCCCAGCACATCGATGTGTGTCACCACCGTGGGAGCTCAGCCAAGCTTCGGTGGCGAGATTTTACCAGGTTTCTGTCACACAGGCGTGATTGATAGACTCAATGCCTACATGGTTGAAGTCAATCTCAGTTCCCCCTCCCCCTTATCAGAGGTGAGACTGATAAGGCCTGGCTCCAAACCCCAAACCCCTAGTCAAGGGCTGATCTTTTTGATATGGTCAGCTCCCACTCTGAGTCACCTCCTTAGCATAAACTACCAGGCATGGTCTGGGGTCCACCACAAATAACAAAAGGTACTCAGATCACGGGAAATTCCAAAGATTTAGAGGGTATCTCCTAGGAATTGGGGATGGAGACCAGCCAAGTTCTTTATTATACAACAGTAAGCTTACCTCATTGTGTTGCTGTGAGCAATAATGAGATCAAGCAAATCAATGCCTGATAAATGTTATTATTATAGTTATTATTATGCAATCGGCGGCGAGGAGGGTAACTGACAGCTCCAGCTGCTGTGCTCTTAATCCACTCCTGCATTTGCACCATGCTGGCACCTAGGCAGTGCTCCCCACGGACTGCTCGGGCCATTGATGCGGTGTGGCATGGATGCTGATGCAGGCCCATTCCTGAGAGATGGGGGCCTCTTTCCACAGCAACTTGTGCTCACGGACACCCCGTCAGCCTGGCCGAGTCTTTCTGGAGACTGCACTGCTTCTGGATGCTTACCTGACCCTCCTTCCTTCACCTTCTTCCTCCTAAGAGTCAGACCTGCCTCACAGTCTAAAGCCTTGCCCTGCCTTTTCTGCCCACTCGCCACCCCTTTTCTCCCACAGACATTTCCCCCAATAAATCTCCTGTGCATCGAAATTCCCATCAGGGTATCTGCTTTGCGGAGGACCATACTCATTAGGCTGTCTCTAATGACCATACTGTGCTAGTACTAGCAGCCTGTTTAGGCACTCTCTCTGATATGTGGACATTTATTCACTCCTTTGGTTGGTCATTTAATATCGGATAAAAGCTTTGAATAAACACATGTCATGAGTGCTTGATGCTGAGGCACAGAGGGGGCTCCCTCACTGACGGGTTGACAAGCGGGTGTGCACAGGTAGACGTGTACCCCCATAATCATAGCAATATGGTTCACGTTTAAACAAAGGTAGTTATAAGGAAACCAAGAACCCAGAGGAAGAAATGCCTTGCTCTGCTGGGGTGGGGGTGAGGAATGGGCAGGGAGCGCTTCATTTAAAAAGTTATTTGAACTCAGGCAAAAGACATGCTTCCCCCCACATACCCCCACCCCCATCTTCAGTGTGGCCGGAGAAACAAATCAAAAGGAAGGACAGAAGCTCATATGGGATGTAACATCACAGCCTTTGATGTATTTTCCCTCCTCTTTCACCTCCTCCTGTAATGGCTATAAAGTAGCAGTAACTGTCCCACAGACTTAAAATATAATCCACCTTGAAAAGTTGAAAGAAGCACAGATATCCTGCTTTTCCACGGTTGCAGGCATCACCCTGCCCAGCAAGTAGGAGGGCAGCACTGTGGAGGCTGAGGTGTCTATCACTTGAGCCTCAGTCTGAACCTCCATAGTGGAATGGGGACCCCTCCTCCTCATAGTGGAATGGGGACCCCTCCTTCTCATAGTGGAATGGATTCTGCCTGACGCTGCTCCCCACCTTAGCCCAGAGTGGTGAGCATGGATAGAAGACATTTTTCTTTCCCAGAGAACTGGAGATTAACCTTTGACCACTGGACAGAGAGCAGGGAAGTGGGGCCTGAAGAAAAGCAGACAGTCAGGCCCACTACAGCAAGCACTTGGCCCCATGAAATGAGGACGAATTGACCAAACCAGGTCCCAGGAGCCTCACAGGCAAAAATGGGAAGGATGTGCTTTTGCTCCCTTGGTTTTTAATGTTCAGATGCAGAGGGAGAGTGAGATAAGTTGTCTTGCAGGATTTAAAAAGGAGATTAGCTGTCTGATAAGAATTCTTCAAGATCAATCTCACTGTAGTCCAAAAGGAAGAAAAACGAGATGAGAAGAGGTACATGCTTAGGGACTGAAAACAAAACAGCAACTCATGTGAAGCCTTTGTTTCGTCCCCTGAGAAGTCTGAAATGGGAATTTGTGAGAAAGGGCTGGGTGATACCTCAAATTCACATGTCGACATTGCTGGAAAGAAGGGCTTCACTGGCCCTGGGTCAGAACCAAGAAACCTGAGCAATTTTAACTTGGAGGGTGTGATGTGACGATTCAGTCACTTTCCTGGGGGCAAATCAAGTCATACCGTGACAGGTGCTACATTATAGCCAACCATGTCTGTCGGGGAGCTAACCAATGCCTGAAGCAGGGGTGCAATATCTTAATGCCCAAACCATCTCCCGAAAGTAAAACATTTCGTGAAATTGCCTTATTCACTCTGGTGTTTTTTGACATAACTGAGGGGTTGTTTCCTGCTACAGCATTCTTCCCCAGCCCCATACATTTTTATGTAAACAACAGGGATGTGTGGGGTTGTTAAGGATAGATCTCCCAGCCCAAGCAGACACACTTCATGCATGTGCCTAGTTTTCCTGTTCCTATGGTGTAACCAAGTTGCTCAGTGCAGCTAGCATGACTTCAGGGGCCCCTTTCCCCATAAGCCTAGCGCACGCAAGGATACAAGTAGCAAATCAGAAAACACAGGAGAGAATTAGGGCTCATACAGCAAGTAACCCCGCCCCCACCCATGCTGAGGGAAGCAATGCAGACAGCATCCACCCCAGGGAGATGCCTCAAGCCTCAAAAGTGTGCAAAGGGCAACCTTGGGGTCTACAGGAAGGGCATGGACCTGCCCAGCCTCAGCAGTGATGGTGGAAGGAGCCACAGCTGAGGAGAGGGGACTTGGGTGCCAGCTGCAGCTGCAACCGGTCACCTTTGAGGAGAATTCATTCATTGTTGAGCTCCTACCAAATATTAAGAAGGAATAAGTGAGTCATGAGGCCCAGGGTTAGAGAGCCAATGGGATCAGCCTTTAGATGATAATCGTTGTCTAGGGATTTGGTTGTTCTACTCTTTCTCTTCCTCGGGACCATTGCTCTTCTTCCCCTATCTGAGACACTCTTTCACAGATCTGTGCATGGCTACCCCCTTCTCTCCATTCAGATCTCAATTCTTATGCCACCTTCTCAGAGAGGCCTTCCTTGACCATCCATTTGAAAACAGTATACTCCTCCTCACATCACCTCATCTCACCTTGCTTTATTTTCTTTACAATGCTGGATGAAATTCTCTATTTATTTGTTTCCTTGTTTTTGTCTCCTTTTACCTTCACCATGAACTCCATAAAAGCAGGAACGTTTTCTGTTCAGTGTAACAAATCTGTGGTAGCCAGCCTCTAAAATAGCCTGCAATGATTATCTCCTCCTGGTATTCAGGCCCTTGTGTAGTCCCCTCGCACACCGAACAGGGCTGACCTATGTCACCAATAGGATATTTTGGGAATGATGGAGTGTAAATTTCTGAGACTAGGTCACAAAAGACATGGTGACTTCTGCCTTATTCTCTTGATTCACTCACTCCGGGGGAAGCCAGTTGCCATGTTGTGAGGACACTCGAGAAACCATATGGAGATGTCCCTGTTGTCAGGAACAGAGACACCTGCTAACATCCAATCTCAATTTGGGAACCATGTGAGTGAGATATCTCAGAAGTTGATCCTCCATCCCCAGTCAAGTCTTCAGTTGAGAACTGCCCCGGCCAATATTCCGACTGAAACCTGGTAAGAAACCCCAAGCCAGAACCTCTCAGCTGAAATGTGTCCAAATTCCTGACCCACAAAAACCTTGTGTGATAAAAAATGCTTATAGTTGCTTTAAGCCACTACATTTTAAATTAATTGTTGTACAACAAAAGATAACTAATACAAGTCCTTTCATGTCATTGTTGTTAGAAGGCTTTTTTTTTTCTTACCCCAAATACAATAAATACACCATAAGGAGGGTGTATTTACAATTTCAGACAAAGAGAAACTCACCAACTTTCTAGTCAGGGAATGTCATCTGGACAAATTTGCATCATGTGCCATGTTTGGATGAACTTAGATATTTTGCTTTTCATACTTAAGCAAGAGAGGTAGTGACATCTACAGTTCTTCAGTCTGTTGTCAGCATGCACTGTTTCCATGTGCCTTGAAGTCCTGCTGTTTAGCTTCTTTTAAAAATTACCCTAAAAGTGTTTTTCTATGCAAAAACTTTATTTTAATTACAGTTTGAGTGCAAGAAATTTGTGGGCCTCCCAAACTTGAAAAAAATGGTGATGAAAATGATGCAGAAAGAATACACTTTTCAAAGAATGATTTCCTCACACCAACTACAACACAATCCTTACACTACATCACATTTATTTCCTTTCAAAGTTTACTACTTATAAACACTTTTTGCATTATCCAACTGATATAGTTTTATATCTTTAAAGTTATTTGGCTATCTCAGATCGAAATGAAACATGTCATCTTTTTTCCCATTAATATTAATGGAAATATTGGGGAACAGATGTGGCTCAATCAGTTGAGCACCCCGCCTCCCACATGGGAGGTCTTGGTGCCTTCTAAAGAAAAACAAAAACAGACAATGAGATTAAAAAAAAAAACCCAACAAAAAGCAAACAACGAGCAAATAGACAAGAGAGTCGTGGAGTGGGAAGGGACAAATACCTTAAAATATATATATTAATGGAAATATTTTTGCATTTAATGTTTTTTCACTTAGTGGCAGGGTTTTCAGGAGCAAATACTCATCTAACTAAGTGAGAGATAGGCATACTAAGCTTATTGAAAGTTCTCAATAAATGGTTGAATGGACAAACAAAAGGTCCCACCGCTCCTTGGTCCACAAGCTGAGCCTGGAACTCAAATCTCATAAGCCAGTATACTTCCTCTGTAACTTATTCCATCCTGTCTTGCATTATAATTACTTGCATACTAAATTTCATCTTCCCATTCTTGAATGCAACACCCTTAAAGTTGATTGTACAACCACCCAGCACATTTGTTCATTCAGCAAATACTGACAGTATAACACCCAGATGTCAGGCACTGTGCTAGGCACTGGACATCCAAAGATGAATGCAATGTAGTCCTTGATCTTAAGCTGCCCAAATTTTATAAGAAAGAAAGAAGAAGATGAAGATTTAGAATCAGGGGAAAGGAATGACATGCTTTAATGGAAAAGAGAAGGCACCGCAGTGGTGGGAGTGATTTGTACTCGACCTCAGGGAAAGGATGCTTGAGTTAGAAGGACAAGTGTTAGTAATTAATGTGTGTTAGTTGACATTGCCTCCAAGACACTGCTGGATTGGGCTCTGGAATTGCTCTTGAGGTTGAATTAAATGTTTCCCTTATGGAATATAGAAATTAATGAGAGAAAAGACTGAATGAAGTATTGAGCACTGACTCCAAAGCTGGGAGGAATTTATTCTTCATGGATCTTAGAAAATATCAAAGAAAATGAATAGAGAGGATTCTCAATAGTACTTCCTTGTTGAGATTTTTCCTTTTTCATTTTAAGCTTTGTTGCAGCAACTTTCTTGTAAGGCCTCTCAAAGGTATAGGAGACTGTCAGTTAGTTGTGACGACTGAAATAGAAGGGCTGGAAGCATTTTCAGTGGTATCCAAGTGCATAAGGTGCAACTATTAGGTAATGAGTTGGAATTTTGAACAGTCCTGAACACATACATCTTAATGAACATGATCCCTTAGGGAAGAGGTCGGCTGCTTGTTTCAGTGATGTTGCCATTACTGAAAACATTCGGAAAATTCCTGTCTTACTGGAAACTGTCTTTATTTTTTTTTTCTCTTTTATTTTTATTTATTTATTTTTATTGACTTTGTAATAATATTACATTAAAAATATATATGTGAGGTCCCATTCAACCCCACCCCCCCACCCCCCCTCTCCCCCCCCAACAACACTCGTTCCCATCATCATGACACATCCATTGGATTTGGTAAGTACATCTTTGGGCACCTCTGCACCTCATAGACAATGGTTCACATCATGGCCCATACTCTCCTCTATTCCATCAAGTGGGCCCTGTGAGGATTTACAATGTCCGGTGATTACCTCTGAAGCACCATACTGGAAACTGTCTTTAAACCTCCACCACCTTCTTTTGAAATGTCTTGATGATGGTCAGTCTTAATCCTTTGAGTCTGAATTTTTACTTATGGGATACAAGTAATTTTTTAGGCCATTTTTTAGCCTGGGGGAGCAGTCAAATGATAAGACAATGACGTAAGCTCCTCACTCCACAGCTCAGTCCCACCAGCTGGTTTGCTAGAATTTTGAACCACTTCATTCTTGCCTCCAGGCGTATGTGTGGCAAGTGGGGAGTAACATTGTGAAGGGGAGGGGGTGAAGATGAGGGTTTTTACAATTGGCATTTTTTAACCTACTTATTTATTTTTCTCTATAATTCTTCAATTGTCAGGCAGTCAATTCTAGTCCACTCAGTGGCAGCCCAGCTGCTCCCACTAAGTCTCGAAAATACTTCCTGAAGATACTCTACGGTAGATTGTCTCCAAAGATGGATGCCATCGATTCCTTCCCTCCCTCTAGGCTCATCCCACTCCTCCTTTAAGAAGTAGAATTTACCCTCTACCTGCTAAAATCTGGGCTTGTCTATGATTGTTTTGACCAATAGAACACAGCCAAAATGGCACTGTACCAGATCTGCATCTAGCTTTTAAGAGGGCTTGGCATCTTCCACTCTGCAGCTTAGATCATTGGCTTTTGGAATGTTCTCCCTAGGAACCCAGCCACCAGACTGTGAAGGAGCGCAAGCCATGTGGAGAAGCCACGAGTAGTTTTTCCCCACCCCCCACCCAGCTGACAGCCTTCATTTGAGCTTCCAGCCAACAGTCAGCATCAATTGTAGCCTTGTGAATGAGCCCACCCACATTCAATCTCTTTGGTAAGCACTAGGCACCTCCTAGACACTCAAACTGTGCCTCTGGAACAGCCCACCCACTTCAATTACCAGGCAGAAATGACAATTTTCCTATTCTTTTTTTACTCTTGCTCCGCAGCTAAATGACAGGAGGAAGTCAAATCATTTGTTCTTAGCTCTAGGTGAGTCTATATTGTTCTATAACCTTGGCCATTTGGATGGCGATTCTTGTGTTTCAGAGGAAACAGTCCAAGAGGACTGAAAGTCCATTCAAGTCTTTTTCCTTCTCATTCATCTGCACCACCTATTTCACTAGCCTTATCTTCTTTCCTCCCCTTTTAGCCAGTCAATTATTTCAGAATTTGGCCAGATGATTCAATTCAGCTTCTAAAAACTAACACAATGATTCACATATGTGAAATGCTTTTTTAAAAAAATTTCCTGCTTACTTGTTTCATTTAATCATTCAGCAAACATTGATTTAGATGTCTGTTTTATGCCAGGTACCATACTAAGTGTTAAGGTGACAATGAGCTCAGCTTCTCAAATATTTTAAAAAGTATTTGACAATGCTAGAATGGGGGGACAGAGAATAGTGAGAAAACTTTTCAAATCTCAGAAGGGAGATGGTTGATGAAGCTGTGGAATTCTGTTTTGAGTTGAAAGAGACATCATTTATACTGTAATGAGACTGGACTTCATTTGAAGCTCATATATCAATCCTGAGAACAGTTTCAAAAGAGGAGGCAAGTCTAAGATGTTTTGAACAACAGCAGTTGTACTAGTGTAGTACCATAAGGTGACTTGGAAAGGAACTGTCCTCACTGGGATATGAACCTTGCTTGACTGACTGGAGCATCTATCTCAACGATGGCAAGTAACATGTGCTGAGATCAGGTTTAACAGTGTGCTTCATGGTTCTGCCCAGCACAGGAAAGGGATCAGGAATTCTACAGTGCTGTTGCTTCTCCCTCTTCAAGACTCCAAGGAGGTGGGCGCATCAGAGACAAAAAGATTCCTCTGCCGTAGTTTTGCCAAGCCTGAGTCTGAGCAAACGTCCTTAATATCCAGACCTTTGCTTCTCAACATTTCTACCAAGTCACCATCATTTCTCACCAGCTCCACTGCAATAGTGTCCCAACTGGTCTCCTTGTGTTTGCTCTTGCCCACCTCCTACTAGCTTATTCTCCACCCAGCAGCCAGAGGGATTCCTTTAAAATCAAACCACGTGACTTCTTTCTCAAAATCCTCCCGTGTTTCCCTACTCTCTCAGGCTCCAAGCCAAGGTCTTTGCAATGGCCTCCAAGGTCTGCACCTGGTCCCCAGCCACCTCTTGGAACTCAGTCCCTAGCTCTCTGCCTGAGAGGCTCCCCACCTCATGCATGTGGCTCTCCTTCCTGTTCCTTGAACAAACTTGTACAGCCACTGTTCCCTCCTCCTGCCACCCTCTTCCCCCAAGTAGTCACACGACTTTCTCCTTACCTCCTTATTCTTTGCTCAAGTGTCACCTTATCTGTGAGGTCTTTGCTATCCATTCTTTTAACAATAGCAGCCCTCACCCCATCTAAGCACGTCTTATCATCCCCACCTTGCTCCATTTTAATCCACAGTCCACAGAAGCATATGCTTAATTTGAGTTTCTATTAGTGTCTGTCTTCCTGAGCTGGAATGAGACAAGTGTTTTGTTTTGCTGACCTACAGTATCGCCAGCACTTACAACAGTGTCTGGCATGAAATAAGCATGCAAGTATTGGTTAAATGACTAAATTAATTAGTTACTCCTAATGGCAGAGGTGAGGAAAGTCATAACCACAGGGAAGGATGCAGAATCAGAACAGACAACCGGATGTATAAGTTTTTGGGAGTCTCTTTAAAAAAATCAAGAGACTTTTGTATTCTATTCCATAATAAACTCTGTTAGATAGAAAACTAACCTTAGAGTAAAACTTGTGTTCCAAAAAGACGTCTGATGTTTATCATTCATTCACTTGCTCATGAAAGAAACATTTATTGAACACCCAGGAAGTGCCAAGAACTTGCAGAACACTGGAGATTCAGGGCTGTGGCATTGTCTCTCTTTCTGGGGTGTACAGTCTCTTCTGTTGCATTCAAATCTTCCTGATACCATAAGCCCTCTAGAAGCATGTGCCCTGCAGGTAGAGAAGCTCAGAATTTGATGAAGCAATTGTGACATTCTTGCATTATCATTCTTCCGACTGATAATAATGTTTTATTAAGCAATAGCCACCATTTGTTGGAGATTTACTATGTGTTCTAGTTGTCTATTGTCGGGTTGTTAACGATCCAAAACTTAACAATGTGAAGCAACACAATTAGATGGATCAGGAGTTTGGGCAGGGCATAGCAGGGACAGATCCACAGCTCTTGACTCTGCTCCACATAGATGGGGGCCTCAGCAGGGGTGGCTGACTTAGGACCACAGAATGGGTACCTTGGTTCTGGATGTTGCCTGGTTTCCTGGTTCTTCTCCAGGTTGTATCTTCTGGAACTGAAATGAACATTCTTTACTCACATGACTGGTGCCTGGGCTGGAATAACTGGAAAAGCTGGAGTGGCCAGGTATCTTTCTCTTTTTACATAGCCTCTTCATGCAGCTAGTTCAGGTTACCTCATGGCATGGTGGTCTTGAGTAGTTGGACTTCTTGCACATGGTAACTGGCTTCCCCTGGGTTGAGCATTGCAAGAGACTGGATAGAAGCTGGATGGTTTATTGTGTCCTAATCTTGGAAGCCTCAGAATGTCAATTCCACCACATTTTATTGGTCAAGCAAGTCACTAAAACTAAGGCATATTCAAAAAGAAAGGAATTAGACTGTACCTTTCAATGGAAGGAATAGCAAAGAATTAGTGATCATCTTTAATATGTGTAGGCAGTGGGCTAAATGCTTGACTTGCTGTATCTTTTTTTTTTTTTTTTGAGGTACTAGGGCCAGGATTGAACCCAGGACCTTGTATATGGGAAGCCGGAGCTCAACCTCTAAGCCACATTGGCTCCCCTGAGTTGGTTTTCTCATTTGCTTGTTGTTTTTGTTTTTGTTGTTGTTTATTTGTTTGTTTTGTTTTTAGGAGGCTCTGGGAACTGAACCCAGGAACTCCCAGGGAGGGAAGCAACTGTTCAACCACTTGAGTCACATCTGCTCCCGTGCAGCATCTTTTTTAATCCTTATGAGAGCCCTATGGATTAGAAACAATTTTTGTTTCCATTTTACAGATGAAGAAAATGAGGCATTGAGGGAAAGTAATTTCCCCCTGAGTCCATAGTTAGTAATCCTTAGCAGAGCCAATAACAAATTAAAATTTAATTTCCTTTTATAAAATAAACAGGTAGCTCTCTACCTATCTAGAAACAGCTTCCAGGTGGACAGGGAGGAGTGGGTGGAGGTAGGAGGTTGGTTCCTAAGGTAAGTCCTTGTAGCTGCTCATCTAAGGATTGGCTACCAGATAAGGCTGTCTTTGGGCTTGGACCAGAGAAAGGGTTTTGGGCTCCAGCGAGGAATATTTCAGCAGCTATAAAATAAAGCAGTTATGCCTCAGCTGGTAACCCCAGTCTGGGATATTGATTTCCTCAGGGCAGATGAAAGAGAATATATATGCCAAATTGTTGTGTTTGTGTGTGTGTGTGTGTGTGTTAACCTAAGGAAAATCATGGCAAATCTCTGGAATGACCCTAACAATCCCACATTCATGAAGGGGTTCAAGGCCAACAGGGCCCATGTTTGGAACGGAAGGACCAGGGCCAAGGAAAAGGAAAGAAGAATTTCTCTGTAGAGTTTTGAAATCTCTCCTTAGCTCCTGGCTGGGGGCTGCTTGAAAAGCTTGAAGGGAATTTCCACACTTAGCGCACTTCCCGTGGCTGCCCGCCGCTTGGCTCCGGAGCACATTTTGTGGTGTTTAAGTGTGTTCCCATCCTCAGCTTTATAATCGATGCTGTCAGCAGAGCTGGATCCAGGCAAATGTAGGGCTGGTCATCCCCAAAGTTTTACCAGGGTCCTGTTTCCTGACTGAAGGCGTGGTTGATGGGATCTTGTCTGATTCATATCCTATTGGAAATGGTGTGAAGCAGGGTCCTGCAGGAGATCTGGTTTGAGTCACGGTGGCTTACCCAGCCATGTTTGACCGGCAACAAGGGGCTGGACTGCTGGTTTTAGTTTCAGGGGAAGATTTTTTTTCCGTCAGTAGGCTGAACAACTTACCAATTGCTTGTGGCTAACACAAGTGCTGCATGTATAAGAAATGCTTTAAAAAGTAATCCCTGCATGCTTGCTTCATTAATTCATTCACCATTTAAATGCCTACTTTATGCCAGGCACTGTACTAGGGGTTAAGGAGACAATCATGAACAAAAAAGACTTAGTTTCTGCCTCCATGAAGGTAACAGTCTAGTGTGGAAGACAGAAGTTAAACAAACACAAAAAGTAGTATAAAATAAGTGCTATGAATGAAAGCTGCAGGTGCAATGAGGGAGGATAAGGGGGCCTTGACTTAGACTGAAGGACTTGGGTAAGTGCCAAGGAAGAGACATTGAAACAGAGACTTGGAAGATTACTTGGCGATATCCAGGCAAGGAACAGGGTGAGGGAGAAAGTGACTCAGATGAGTCTGAAGAGTCAGGGAGAGCCCAGATCATTCAGGACCTGAATGCCAAGATAAGGATTTTGTGTTTTGAATTCTCCCTCTGATTAGATTTCTCTAAACCACTTTCTACCATAGTGTACTTGATAGGAAGCAAGGATCTATCAGGCATTGAGTTACTTAGACCTGAGAGAGACAATTCTGAGTCAGATCTGTCACAGCCAAGGCTGCTGGCATTCTCCACTGATGAGGTGGTGTGTATATGAAAGCACTGGCTTGGAAGAAAGATGTGATTCAAATGTGAGTTTGTTGTCCTGTTTATGTTATCACTGGCATTGTCCATTTATTCTTCCATTCAATCAAAAATTACCAAGTACATCATATATGCACTATATGTAAGGTACCTTGAAAGATTCAGAGAAGTCGGAGACAAATCCTTTCTCTCCAAGAAGTAGAACCAGTTCTGTGAATCAGCCCGCGAAACCACAGACTCATGCTGAGAAACGGACAGCATTTTGAAGATTAAGTGGTCCAAGTTCACAGATGTATTTTCCAGGATCAGAGAATATTACAGTAATTGTCTTTTAATTTTGTGGTTTTCATTTTGATTATAATCTAAAACGCATTTTACTAGTTATAAAGAAAAAAACAAAACATTTTTTTTTTTGCACAATTTATGATTGGAAGACATTTCATGGACTACGACTTTCCTTAAGTCAGTGTTTGTCAACCTGAGGTCCCCAGAAACTTGAGGGCCCCAGATATATTTTCAGGAGTCTAAGAATTTTAACCCTTAAAATTTCCTTATGTCACTCAAGTTTGAGAAACTAAGCTACTCCAACAATCTACTGTTACAGAAAAGGAAATCAAACCCTAGGAAGGTCAAGAATAATATTCCTTCAATATTTACAGTGCTTGCATTGATTAAAGGTGGTAGCTTTCAAGGTACTTGTGCTTTCTTATAAATATCTACTCAAGGTAGTCAGTGTTACTATCCTCCTCGGGGAGATGAACAAATTGAGATTTGCAGAGTTTAAGTAACTTGCTGGAGTTCAACCAGTAGTGAAAGAATGGAGTTGGAATGAAAATAATTTCCAGTCTAGTGTTCCTCACATAATCTAACCTGCTAAGATTAATAGCAGTGTATTTAACTATTCAAATCTACAACCCTTGTTCCAGGTCTGTGTTTGTTTTGCTTTACCCATTAGGCAAAAATTCCTCATTAAGCCATAGACATTCCAAAATAGCTACAGGATTTCCTATACTTAGTTGTGGTGGTTTAAAAATGTCTGCAAGGAAGTGGATTTGGCTCAACCGATAGGGTATCCAACTACCACATAGGAGGTCCAAGGTTCAAATCCTGGGCCTCCCTGACCTGTGTGGAGCTGGCCCATGCGCGGTGCTGATTTGCGCAAGGAGTGCCCTGCCACGCAGGGGTGTCCCCCACGTAGGGAAGTCCCACGTGTAAGGAGTGTGCCCTGTAAGGAGAGCCACCCAGTGCAAAAAAAATACAATCTGTCCAGGAGTGGCACTGCACACACGGAGAGCTGACACAACAAGATGACAACAAAAAGAGACACAGTTTCCAGGAGCCTCTGACATAAGCGGACACAGAAGAACACACAGCGAATGGACACAGAGAGCAGACAACGGGGGGGGGGGGGGGGGTGAGGGGGAGTGGTGCGGGGAAGGGGAGAGAAATAAATAAAAAATAAATCTTAAAAAAAAAGTCTGCAAAATCTTTGACTGCTTTCATGGGAGTGGCTGTGGGGATGCCCTATGTACCCTATTCTTGAGTCTGGTTGACCTTAGTGACTGGGCAACCAATAGAGTGTAGTAGAAGTGATGCTATGTGATTTCTGAGTCTAGGTCATAAAAAGTGATTGAATTTCCAACTGGTCTCTGTGTTAAAATCCCTCTCAGAACCTAGCCCTTGGTGTCCGGAAACCCAGACCACATGAAGAGCCCATTTGTAGGATTTCAGCTGGCATCTCCTGCTGAGGTCCCAGGACACAGCTAGCATTAACGCCAGATTTCTGAGTGAGAAAGCCTTTGCCATGACTCCACCCTAGCCACCATCAAACTGCAACTGCACGAAAGAACCTGAGTGAAAACCACCTTGCAGAGCCCAGAATCTTAAGATGTCATGCTAGAGCAATTTTTATTTTTCTAAGCCACTGAGTTTTGGAGTGAGTTGTTAAGTAGCAACGGTAACTGAGGTACATCAGTCGAGTACCTCACGTGGGGACGGCTCCATCAGTGTTCTCCTGAGAGACATGATACTTGGGTTTGTGCTAGCAGCTTCCAGGCTGAAGGAAGACGCTGAGACCAGAAGTTGTGCAAAACTATGGCTTGACTTCCCCTAACATTTTTGTTCCTCTCACTCATACATTATTTATGTCATCAGAAAACATTGGGCGTTTGACCCCAACTCAGTGTTGCTTCTGCAAACAGGGAATCAGTTCAGCCCAGGGTGAGGATCCTTGGAGTTCCTCCTCATGAGGTGTCTCCCTTTGTTAGTTGCTGAAATAGCTTGCTCCCAGATCTAGGAAATGGTCAACCAGTTGCCTTGAAGGGAAGGAAGGGCCTGAGGCAGCCATCAGGAAATCCCCGAGCGTCTTCAGGGCAGGGAGAAGAGGGCTTCTCTCTGACCCAGCACCACCACTGTGGCTTCCCAGATGGACTTGGATTTTCTGAATGAGTAAATGAACTAAAAATAGCAATAGGTTTACCTCATCCTAACAACTTATTTGTGACTCACTGGGCAAATAATGTTCATCAATATACACACTCTTTTATAAAGGACAAAATCTCCTCTCCCACCTCCCATCCCCACAAAGTTAGGGAATGCAGAGGAATAAAATCATTGAATTCATATGGTAGCATCTGGAGTTGGGGATATGCCCAGGACTGAGCAGCATTTTTTTTTTTTTTTAATGAAATATTCAATCTGGAAAGAGAGGAAACTTAATTTGGCTGAGTTCATTTCTAGCCTATAGCCACTAAAGTGTAATTTCACTTGAAAATGAGAGTCAGAATGTCATTATGTACAGGTAATATGTTGTCTTCAGGGACATTCTCTCTCATAGAAAGCAGTGATGTCCCTGCCACACACACACACACAGCTTCTATAAATGGCCACACAGACTGTGCTTCTACACAGCTCCAGTGGGCACAATTCAGAGGTCAGGAACTGCTCAAGAATTAAACACTAAGGGAGGAGGGATTCAGCTTGGAAAGCACCTATTATGTTCATGATATGTTGGGGATTTGAAGACAGTATGAAGAAGGGGTCTGCTTGGGGAGATGGACACACAGATGATTAAGTGCTATAGCCACAAAGTGAGTGTCTAATTCTGCCCAAGGAAATCTAGGAAAGTGTGTCTGCGGATGTAGTTTTTTGTTGTTTTTTTTTAAAGATTTCTTTCTTTCTCTCCCTGTCTCCCACCCCCAGTTGTCTGCTCTGTGTCCATTCGCTGTGTGTTCTTCTGTGACCGCTTCTATCCTTATCAGCAGCACCAGGAATCTGTGTTTCTTTTTGTTGCGTCATCTTTTGTGTCAGCTCTCCGTGTGTGCGGCACCATTCTTGGGCAGGCTGCACTTTCTTTTGCGCTGGGTGGCTCTCCTTACGGGGCACATTCCTTGTGTGTTGGGGCTCCCCTATGCGGGGACACCCCTGCGTGGCACGGCACTCATTGCATGCATCAGCACTGCTCATGGGCCAGCTCCACACGGGTCAAGGAGGCCCGGGGTTTGAACCGCAGAGCTCCCATGTGGTAGGTGGACGCCCTATCCACTGGTCCAAGTCCACTTCCCTCGCGGATGTAGTTTTTGACTAGAGCTTGCCAAGGGACGGGCCCTCTGGGTATGAGAAACACCGTGGGCAAAGTCTCACGACTAGGAAGGAGCAAGGCATGTCTGCGGGGAAGACAGGTGGGCATGAACCAGCAAGGGTAAGCGGGGCCCAGCTGGAAAGGCTCTTGTGAGTCCAGGGAGCTCAGCTCGACCGTGCAGAGGAGAACCTGGCAGGCCCCAGGGACAGCAGCTGTCAACAAAGGGTGTGGGGTCTGAGAGGTGTGAGGTAGGGCTGAGGCCAGACCTTCCCGCCGCCTCACTGGGGTCAGAGAAGTGAAAGGTGTTTGTACTGCAGAAGCCCTTAGTCACGGGAATGTAACGAGGGCTGCCCCATAAAGACCAGTTCCTCAATTCATTGTGTCCCAAGGTTGGTCCAATCAGGAGTGGGAAGAGGCCAAGGGCCTTCAGGCCTGGTTCAATATGTGTGCATGTGTGCATGTGTGTCATGTGCACGTGTGCTTGTGTACAGTAGTGGCTGGTGGTGTGCAGGGTCGGGCGGGGGCCACTCTGAGCTGTTAGACACTTAAAGACATTTGAGAGCCTGTCAAGTGTCTCTGGTGTTTAGTAGAACTTGGCCCCAAGGAAGGGCACCCAAAGATGCCCTTCGCTTTGCTTACAGTTTTGCACTGGACTCACCCAGCCCGAAGCTCTTGAACACATACCTTTGGACATTTCAGAAGACAAGCCAGTGCGCTCTTGTAAGAATAATACTAATTTTAATAGCAAAAATTATAATAGAAATAGGTAACATTTATTGAGCACTTACGGACGAGCCAGCTGTTACAAGTGCTTCGCAATGATTGACTCAATCTTCAAAGCAACTTGATGAGGTGTAGATACCATTATTATTTCCATGTGAGGAAGCTGAGGCCAAGGATCTTGCCAGAAGTAATGCAGCTGAGGTGTGGTAGGGGCAGGATTCAAACCCAGCTCCAGAGACCCTTCCCTTAACTTCCTCTTTACCTCTTTCTTTAATTACTGGTCATGGAGACGTTCACTGGGAAGGTTTTCACACTGAGTAGACCTTCTCCCTGAGCAGGGACCAGAACAAGTCTTTATTCACTGCTGGATGGCTTTAGGCCAGTGGCAAGAGGCCTCTTTTCTACTGCGTGTCCCCCTCAGCTGGATGGTTCCATTTTTTCTTTTCTTTCCACAGAGTAGGAACCTGTGCTACCCAGACCTGCCACAGGTGTCAGTGGAGTCCCATGGCCTTTCCCGACTGTTTAGCCATAAAGGGCTAGCATTGCCCCCGTACCCCACCCTGCCTGCATTTTAAAGAGATGGGAACTGAGAGTCATGAGGAAGCTTCAAAGAACCACAGAAATAATTTTTTTTCTAATCATTTTGGATCCATTTGCCCACCTCCCAGTTGAGAAAACCTTACCAAAAAGCCATTTCCTAATATGGCCCTTTGGACATACAATGTCAACATTTGCGTTCATGGGACAAATAGGCTTGAGATGCTGTTAAACTCTCTAGAGACACATTTTTCTTTCTATTTTCTTCCCTGCAATGTGACATGACATTATACAGTGTTGGGGGTGAGGGGAGTTTTGTGTACTTGTGCATTTTCCCATTGATTCTACCGTGTTATTTTGATCGTACATTATTTTCCCATAAAATATCGTCACAAACTATTTGGAAGGGTATGCTTTTAATGGGTGCTAAAGATTTTCCTCTCCAGCTTGGCCATTAGAAATACAGACTCAGAGAAGTCCACTCTCCCACAATCAAGAGGGGAACTAACAACTGCGTTCCAAGCTCCTACTCCCCCATTGCACTGTCCCCACTCAACAACCCTTTTTTTCCTGGCCCTGTTTGGAATCTGTATTTCAAAATGGAAAGATCTGGCAAAAGTCTGACACTAAATAGCTTGGTCCTGTCATTCCATATTAAGTATTCTCAGCCTGACGAAAGGCAGGTCTACTTAAAGCCAAAAGTTTATCGTGTGCTCCAGAGGTCACGTAACTTTGCTCTGCACCAGACCTCAGAGAGTGTCCTGAAGGCACAGTCCTGCCACCAGGTTCCTCTGCTCCTGGGCAAAGAGCACTCACCAGCAGCCCTGAGCTCTATCCTGCAGAACAGCCTGTCTGATGGTGTCCAAGATTCCTCACCCCTAAATGCACTCTACCCAACATCCCATTAGCCTCACATAAAAATTTCTAAGCCTCTTCTGTAATTTTCCACAGCTTTTCTTCTACTATTTCCACTTATTTTTCTTCCTAACACTTGGAGAACTGTCAGCATATGCTCCCTTCTGCCTGCACTGTCCCCATCTAAACTTGCAGTCTCTGTGATGCATTCAGACTCTTCTTTGTTGCACTTCTGCAAAGCAAATGCCATCAGCCAGCTAGAAACTTAAATGAGTGGCCCAGACTGATTCCTGGAGGTAATACCCGGCAAGTCAAGACTAAATAACTTTTAAAGGAAAAGGGCAGTCTTTTGGCACAGCATAATTTCAGCACCTTCCCTCACATGTGTTACTTTCAGAGGAAACAAGACCAAAGCCAAACAGCAACAAACACAAGGCATAGTATTCGTATTGACTCCAATAGCTGCTGTGTATTGAATGCTTACTGGTGTTAATCATTTTGTCACTCCATTTAATGCTTTTAGTTTAACTCCACACCAACCAAGTGAGGGAGGTTATATAACTAACACCATTCACAGGTGTGGAAAGAGGGTAAGGATTTCAAAGGACACCAACCTAGGCAGCTTGAATGAGTAAAGGACATTGAGTATCTAAAGATATTAAACCAGAAGATGATAAACCAGAAGATGATAAAGTCAAGGAGGCTTTGATGGGAGAAGAGACGGAAGGTAAGGCTAGCCAGGAAAGCTGGAGGAAATCATGGTGTGGGCTTAGGATGAAGCAGCTGGGAGCACACAGAGCCCATACTTACCAACCTCTCCTACCGCATCCACCACCATACTGAGTCATCTGTGGAGACTGTGGGATACCGTGAAGTGAGCCAGAATGAGCTGATAAACTCCAGGGCCACCTGAGCCTACACGAATGGTACGGTGGGAAAAACCACCAAATAATCATAATTCTCTTGTAGGTAGTAGGGGACTCCCAGTTCCTGCTGGACCCCCGGTTTCTCTTTCGTCTGAGCTGCTGGGCACAGGCTTTCAGTAGCATTGATATTTGGTCCCTGTGTTGTGACTAAGATGTCCACAGGCAATGTCCTTGCTGTACCTTCTGGTGGGCCAGGCTGACCTGAGTCTCAACTCAGTCCAGAAAACTAGGCAGAGAAATGTCTGCTGGCCAGCCTCCTCTAGTCCCCTCCCACACCCTCCAGCACCTTGCAAAGCCCTTCAGTGGGCTTTGTACGGGCATTAGGGAATGGTGAGAGCTCCTGTAGAGACTGAGTATGGAAGGTAGCTTGGAGAATCAAGAGAGCTCTGGCCTAGGAGTACAAGACAATGAGCAGGACCATGCAAGCAACTTCTTGGTTTCCCAGCCAAAGAGCCACAGTTGGTGGGAGACCCGTGCCCTTCCTACTCACATCCCAAGGATATTTACCCTATCAGCCTCATCTCGAGAAAAGATCCTCTCACTTGCATACACAACAAAATAGGCATGAAAAGCATTTGCCTTTTAAAAGAACAATACAAAGCAATTCTTAAACTTAAGAAATGAATATCTGTAAAATTAAGTTTCTGTCTGCTGGCTTGTCATTGCATCATGAGAAAATAGCTGAATGGATTGTCGCTATGTTTAGGGGCTATGTTTAGGATGATCTGACTTGCAGTTAAACTATGCAGCATGCAAAACATTCTTCAGGGAGAGACAGGAAGTCATCCTCTAGAGAATTTGCAGACCTCGATTCACAATCAAACTGCTTTTCACAGCAGCAATTCCATGTAGCCGAGTTCCATGGTGAAGAGCCAGGGGTTCATTTATTTAATTGCGTTAATAATCCTCAGCAATCCTATGGGAAGCCAGCCACTCACAAGTGGTAAAACCAGGGAGGCTGGCTTTGAGAAGGACTTCCTAGTACCCCTTCCCCCCCCCCAAAAAAAAAAACCACATAAAATATGAACAACTTTTCAGTATAACCCACTGCCCCAGATGCTTCTTCATTTCTTCTATGGCCATTGGGCTTCCATGGGAAAACAGAACAAAATTAGGAAGAGTCCAAGATACTCCTATGCATATGATTTTCTGGGAAACAGAATGGGAAAGGAAGGATAGAAATAGAGGTCAGGTAAAATTATGGCTGCTTCAAGGGGGCCATTCTGGGAAGGGCTGGAGCATAGGACCCCAGCCCTCAGCCCTGATCCCATTCCATCCAGACCTCAGGGACTCTGGAAGCCCCAGGGATGCTGAAGGGAGTTGGCTAATTGGTCAACCAGGAGTTTGGTAGCCAGTGAACGTTCTCCTCTCTCTCTCCCTTCCCAGGCTCCAGGTAAATGTGTGTATTTGCATTAAAACAACAACCACAAAGATCTAGGCCCTGGAAACTTTCCTGGAAGCCAATTAAAGCCAGGAGAGCCTTTGTAGTAGATAAAATTAAACTATGTACCAATCCTGTTCCGTTTACCAGTCCCTGAATTGTTTGTTTATACATTAAGAGCAAAAATGACTGAAGTCTTTCCCCTTAATTACTATAATTATACTTGTGCCACCCACAAAAGAGGCCGTTTATCTCATTTTAAAAGGTAATTGCTGTAGCCACACTCTTTTTAGCACTTTACAAGATTTTCTAATTTTCTGATTACCACTAGCCTATTGAGCTGCCAGTAGAAATTTATTCTCCCCTGCATACTTCTCGCGCTCTCCCCCCCCCCACACACACACACTTTATGTCTCTCACTCCCTCTCTTTTCCCTGCTGCTGAGTATTTACCAGGAAGAGTTGACTTCCTTGGGATCAAAAGGGATTGTAATTTCTGTGATCAATTGTATGTGGTTAGGCATTTTCAGAATATCCTGAATGTGGAAGGACTCAAAAGCCCATAATCTGGATAATAGTGGTCTGTGCTAGCCACATCCCTCAGGAAAGTCTTGGCAAACCTGGGTCAAAAAAACTTACAAACTCTTGTCTGGCTCATGTTCATTCAGTGCTGAATTGGGTCGAGTGTTTCCTTTGGGTTACCCGATATGGAGCAATTTGGAGTATCGTCGTAGCCTTCTGCGCTGATCCCTCCAAGCCCTGCCTGAATCCTTGCCCTGTTTAATCGTGAAGGAATGCTGCTCAAAAGACTTGGGGTCAGAAGTGCGCAATAAATCAATCCAGATACACCCCTAATGAACGGCAAATTAAACAGCATTTGTTTTAAGTTCATAGGTCCTCTTGGAAGATGCCTTTTTAGTGCAAGCAAAATTCCTGTGTTGCAGGTATGGGGGCTGTGGGGGCGGGGCGTGGAGGATTCAGGCTTGCAGTCTCTGGGTCTTGTTAACCACAGATTTTAGAAGAAGAGCAAGAACCAAAAATATCCCCAAAGTTACCCAACTAACTTTCAACCTGCAGTGCCTTCTGCAACCCTTACACTGATTACTGCGGACCTTGGGGTGACCTAGCCTCTTGGTCCAGCTTTCCCTGAGCTCATTCAGGTGGTCCTGGGTGGCTGGATAAGTGTTGCCAAGAACCTGCCATCCGCAGGGCCACAGAGATTGAGCTAAAACAAACCTTCCAGTCACACACGATTCCAGCACAGTCACTGAGACAACACGGCCCATGGCACTGAGAAGATTAAATCACCAGGTCCAGCTGTGTGGCCCCCCTACCGCCCGTGACTGGAATAAACTTGTTAGGGCTGCATCGGAAAGAAGAGAATAGCTTTAGTCTTCCATGGCCCCTAAGCATTTTGGTAATAAATAATAAAAAGTATTTATGACATGTTACAGTGACATTGTGGAATTTGAATGCTGTTAACCATAACACTCTCTTCCTCAAATGTTAAAAAGAAAGAAAAAAGTATGAGGATGGGGGAGGGGGGACAGCAGGAGCAGTGGCTTTAAAACCTGAGGAATGTGGTAAAGAGAGCCTTGTGTGTTTTTAATAGTCAGAGGGTGGGGAAAGAAAGTGGGGAGAGAACATGGACAGGAAGTTAGGAGATTAGGGTTTTAGGCCTGGCGGTGCCACCATCTAAAGTTCTTTTACCTCCTTCTCCTGACCTTGGCTTCTCTTTTATCAAATACTCATTCAGTATCTCATAAAACCAGTGGGTCTGACTTTCCTAAAATTCAGTGATAAGCTCCTCTGCTTGTCTCCTGTCACCCAGGATCAGCCAGGCTTGGTAAGGGTGAGGGACAAGGGACAGAGAAATGGACCTTGGAGATACTTTGCCACAGTTTGCTATGCCACAAACTTGAGTCCTCCCTAGACTGATGCCCCTAACGCAGTGGAAAGCATCCGGCAGTATAAGGTAGTGGTGACAAGCACAGGCTCTGAAGTTAAGCTTTCATCTTGGGTTCCGGCCCTTGTTCATCAATAACCAACTGTGGGACTTAGGGCATGTTGCTTAACTTCTCTGAGTTACAGTATTTATTTGGAAAATGGCAGCAGTAATATCTCATGGGAATATTTTAAGTATTAAATATGAAAATGAATGAAAGGGCCTAGCATAATGCTTGATACATAATCTCTCAATTAATGTTAGCCAAAGAAATCAACAACAACCAAAATATGTTTCCTACCCCTTAGTCTCTTTATATTAGTAACTAGGGATAAATAGTGATTGGGGCGCAGGAAAGGAGCAGGCCACTAATTTTCATGCAGGAATCTCAGCCAAAAACAGCTACTCTGGATGCTAGCAGGGAGGTGCTACAGGAAATACCAGCATCCATGCCTGGATTCAAGGAAGGACTGGGGATGCTGCAGGGAACAGGGATAAGAGGCTCAATTGGAAAAGGAGGTCAATTTTGCATTCACTTGTTCATTCAGTAAGCATCCACTGTGCACCACTTTGGCTATCATTTTGTGTTATTTACCAAGTACCAGACCTGGGCAAGGTACACAGCAGGATTACAGAAATGAATGACCTCACTTTTGCCCTCCAGGATGCTACAAGATGGGTGCCACGAGTAAATTGGCAGGTTCAATAGGAGACACTAAATCTGGGGTAGGTAAGCACACAGATTGTGGAAATTCAGGTGAGTATTCTGGTTTGTTGAGGACTGTCCTAATTCTAATACTGAAAGTCCTATATCCCAGGAAGCCCCTTTGTCCCAGGTATACCAGGATGGTTGGTATGACAGTTTGAAGCTGGATGGACCCCAGAAGATTATGTCCTTAGAGTTAATCCATTCCTGTGGGTGTGATGGAATGGACAGGGACTTTTGATAACATTACTTAGTTAAGGGCCTTTGATTAGATTTCCTCAGTAAGGCATGACCCAGGATAGGTCTTAATCCTTTAACTGGAGCTCTTTATAAATGGGATGAATGCAGAAAAAGAAGGCTGCAGAGATAGAGAGAAACCCCCAGAAGATGAGAGAGAAAGTCCTGGAAGCCAGAAGTTGAAATCAACAGAAACTGGGAGAGGGAAAGACACAGGAACAGAGAGAAAGCTGGAGGAAGCAAGAAGCCGAAAGTGCCAAGATCTGGGGAAGAAGGGTGAGGCAACAGATGCCATCATTGTGCCCTGTCTATGACAGAGATCCAGGATTGCTGGGAGCCATGCCTTTGGGGAAAGAGCTTTGCCTGATGCCTTTACTCAACCTCAGAACTGTAAGCTTATTAGTTAATAAATTCCCATTGTAAAAACCAACCCATATCTGGATATTGCCTTGGCAGCCTTTAGCAAACTAAAACAGTTGGTCACCCTGGTAGGAAGACCCAGAGGAGACCCTAACATAATCTTTCCATGTCAGTGAGGGCTTTTTGGCAGCAGGGATAGCCTACTGGAACAAGTGGGAGCTAGCCAAACAAAGTTGGTGAGGGATTGGGGGATGGAGAGTGTGTCAAGCAGAGAGAACTGCCTGTGCCAAGACCTAGAGACAAATGAGAGCATAAGGGAGTGAAGGGACCTAGGAAGAGAGAGTTGTAGGTTCTCTAACTAACGTGGGCAGCTGTTGGTCTGAAAGCATGTCTCACTTCCTCTTGATCTCCCCTTGAGAGTGTATATCTGGAAAACTGTTGGGGATGCTGTCTAGGCAATTCTCACATTGAGCAGGAGGGCAGAGAAGATGACCCTTGTCAAGGTCGATTCCAACTCATTGATGCTAAACTAAGAATCTACACCATTAGGCCATCCACCAGGAAAATACTCATTCTATAAACAAAATATCTATTTTGTCCCTATCTATTTCAGCTGCCTTAATGAGTAATACAGATCATCTCAGTTGATTGGCCAACAATGATGTGTCCATCTTAATGTTGCCCAAATGGATATGTTTGATGGACCATCAGCTGGATCAGCCACCATGGAGATGCAAGTTTATTTTGTTTTTCTAAGTGAAAAAGTCCCATTCTTGTGGTTTTTTCCCGTACTCCTGAGGACCTGGAGAACCAGCTGGTCTTTTCTTTTTTCATTATCCCCTAAATGTTTGCTCTATAGGAATATTTGTTGTCTTAACTTGTTTCTGTCTTCTGTGAAGTCTAATCTGTAAATAAGAAAAGCATTAACCCAAGAGGATTCTTGTTAAGGTTTTTGGCACTTCTTTCCCAAAGTGAATCATTCTAGGAAAGGTGATATCTGGATTGTTGATCTCTAGGTATGTGTTTCATCTTCTAATATTGGATTGGAATGGACACATCGGGAAAACCAACGTAGGGTCTTTCTTAAAGCCTCTCCCAGAAAAGGAGAGTGTTTTTAAAAAAAGCCTTTGCTATCAATTTAGCTTTGAGTAACTCCTTTGCTACTATAGATAATATTGCTAATGCGTATTGCTCAATGAGAGAAAATGTCCCAGGCTACACTTTACAACAGGCAGAAAACTTTGAGCTGTCTTGCCAATGCTTTATACTAAGTGCCAAGTCCTTATTACTTTCCTAGGCATTTATTGTAATAACATGAATCATGATGCATCACTCTGGTATTCGTGTGGCTGCTCAGTGTTAAGTCCCCAGGACCTCCATGGAGTTGACTTTATTTGGTTTTCCACTTCCGTTTCTGAGTGAGAGCCGCATGAACTCAGACATGAAGGCTCACAGGAGCCCAAGTGGGCGGCCCTTTCTGTTGCTGTTTTGGGCTGCCTGTACTTGATGGTTGTGGTATGTGCAGACCTGAACCACTTCAGGGGATGCCCAGCCGGAACTATCCTCATTTCCTCCAGGTTTCACTGAAACCGGAGGCTTGGAAGGATGCTCAAGATAACCGAGAGAGAGCTGCAAGCCTTTGGGGCACATTAGAGAAATGTGGCCAGTTTCAGAGCATTGATGTGTATGTTTTCTAACTACCACATATAATCCTGGAAGTTAGGATGGATGTTAGACCCTGGAGGTTAAGAGTGGTAGTGGTGGGGAGGGGGTTCTGAGAAGATAGTTAATATTCAGAAAACTCCAAGGTTTCAGTGTCAAGCTATTGACCTGATTGAGAGTTTGGATAAGTGGCCCCTATATGTGAAGATTAATACAGCCTGTTTCAAAGCCTAAGGAAACGCTGTGTCACTTTTCCTTTCCTGTTGGTGTGGTCAATCTGTCCACCTTGAAGGTGTTAACGATTCTGGCAAATCAGCAGAGGTGATGTTGAAAATATTTAACACAGGCACAAACCAGTCAGAATGGACATCATTACCAGCCACAGGAAGGATGGCGTGAGCAACAGATGTGGACACACCTGTGTGTCTCACTTGAGTTCCAGTCCAGCAGAGCACCAAACACTTGCAAAGGCTGTGGCAAAGGCAGTGAAACTGATGGTCCATTCATTTATGTGTTCAATAAGTGGTGTGTTTATTATATCATGCACTCTGCTAGGCACTGGGGTACCTTAGTGAACAAATCCAAACATGTTCCTGACCTCCTTGAGCTGACAGTTTGCTATGAGAGACAGATATTGATTAAGTAATCAAATAAACATAAAACGTCAATCTTAACAAAGAAAGGCACCGTGTATACTACAAGAGGCCTTGACCTAGGTGGGGATGCTGTGATTGAACTGAGACCTGAACAATGAGGAGGCAAAAACAAAGGTACTAGAGGAGGGGATAGTGCTCCAGGCAGAGGGAATAGCATACAATGTGAGGTAGAGTGACTCACCTGTCACACAGTTAATAATGGTAGGGTCAAAGACGAGTGCAGAGCTTCAGAGGTCCCAGCTGGGGTCTTTGCCAGCCCTCTGCAGTAGAACTTTCTGCAGTGATGGAAATATTCTATACCTGTGTTATTCAAATATGGCTAGTGTGACCGAGGAACTGAAATGTTAATTTATTTACTTTCGCTTAAATGAAAATGTCTCATGTGGCTAGTGGCTACCACATTGGAAAGTACAGCTCTGCACAAACCAAGTGCTGAATTAGCCCAGGTTATGGAGGAAGAATGCCATTTAAGGGGGAAAGGAAACAATGCTTTTCTGAGATGATGATAAGCACTTTGACCTAAAGGAATTCAATCATTCACTCAATCTATTGGGTACCCACTCTGTGCCAGACACTAAACTAGACCTCAAGATTCCCTCATTCATAAAACCATGCCCTTGATCTTGAGACATTCACAGTCTAGCAGAGGAAATAGGTTCACAGGAATAATAGCAATTCCAGAATGACTGAGTCGATGGGATCTTGTTTTAGGATAGCTTCCAAAAGGAAGAATGGAGATACGATTCTCCTCTAACTTAACCCTGGGTGTTCTCATCTTTACAGGAAGGTTAAGATTCCTATATTCCAGCTGCTCCCACACTCCAAGGCTTTCAAACGTGGAGTTCTTTAACATAACACACCACACCCATTTTTTTTAACCCTTGCAATTTGTATAATTTGGTATTAGAAGTAAATTCCCATTTTAATATGTAAGAGACCTCTTGGTGCATTTGGAGAAGTTGGACCTCACTGATTAAAATTCTTCAGATATAGATAATGGGACATGGATTCAAGAATCTGGTAAATGGCATCCCATTTTCATCAGGGCCCAGCTGTATTTTTATGGGATTTTCAGGTATTGAATTTTGCTTCTCGTCCAGGTTAAAAAGGGAGCTAATAACTTTTACATATTTTTAAAAGCACTTTCTCATAAGCAGTGCTGCTCAAATACTTCAGACATTTAAATCTGCCTGCTATTGCCCACAATGCTGGCAGTTATTACATCATCTTATAAAAACACTTCCTGATACTCAATTAAACTCATTATGCCTAAATATTCAATTCCTACCAATACACAATTTAAATCATCACATCAAAATAATTTGTTTCCAATTATCAAGATCTACTAAATTACCTCCCCAAACCAATCACCTGGAAAAACATTACATGCCAGGGAGCATAAAGATAGTTTTACCATTATAACCCTAGAACACTCGCCCAGGGAGCTTCTCTTTATGGAACATTGGTTTTTCCAAGGAGTTCTGGCTCACACTATGTTTCTCCATCTTGATCACCCAAGAAGTGTGAACCCAGAAGATAGACCCTACTGAGCCCCTCAAAGACAAACCTAGCTGCCTAGTAAAATGAACTGGGCAGCTTTAAAACAATAGAGATGCAGAGGGCCCCTCCAGATCTACTGAATTAGAAACATCACGTGGGCCTGAGAATAGGTATTTTTTAAAACTTTCCAACAGATTCAGGAATGACTGGTTAACAGACCAGAAAATACCTAGTTATTTAACTAATAGTCTTTAAATTGTTGCATTTATGACATACTTTTCAAAGTATGAAGTTGATCAGTGTCTCTTTTTCTCCTGAATTAGACAAGTTCCTTAGAATCCCTTAATTCTAAAGTGACCCCCCTCTTCTACTTATTGCTCACCAGAATATTGTATTTCCACAGTTAGTGCTTACCTAAGTTTCTCAACATGATCTTTGTATTTCCTTGTTCACCAATGCTTCTTACACCTTACTCTTTCCTTCTGGGTCAAATTTTATTCCTGCTGAAGTATATCCTTGGACATTTCTTTCCATGAGGGGCTTAGTAGTAAACATTTTTAGTTTTGGGAATCTGAAAATATCTTTATATTGCTATCACTCAAGAGTGAGACCATAACCAGTTACAGAAAGTTAAAATAACAGTTGTGTCCCATCAGTACTAGCAGATATTATTCCATTGTCTTCTGGCATCCATTGTTGGTAATGAGAAGTTGACTGTTAACTTGGTTATTAGTCCTTTTAAGGCAATGGAAGCTTTTGTCTTTATTTTTCATATAATGCAGTTTCGGTAATATGCATCTAGGTACAGACTTGTATTTAATTATTATATACAAGTTCTTTTTTGTTGATGAATTTATATTTTTCTTTAATTCTGAAAACATTTCCACCATTGTCTCTTCAAATAATTCCTCTCTGTCATATGTAGGGCCCCTCATTCTAGTGCCATATCTTTTTATCTTCTCTTTTGCGTGCTCTATCTCTTTATTTCTCTGAACTGTGCTCTAAAATATTTCCTCACATCTATAGCTAATTTACTGATTTTCTCCTCAGTTCTACTTTGCTCATTTACTCATATATTAAGGTTTTAAAAATTTTAATCACCATCTTTTTTCATTACTGGAATCTATATTTGCCTCCTTGGAAAAAAAAAGTTCTCTCATTTTTTTTCCATAATGTCTTCTTTTACTTGTTTCTTTCCTTTTCTCTTGAATATTCAAAAAATAGCTTATTAAAAACCTCTTTCATTCTGCATGATTTTTCTGGAAACCTACAACTTCTCTAAAAAAAACCCACCAACCTCTTTCAGAATGCTCAGTTGCCTCTATTCTTATGCATTTGCTCAATGGCAGTATGTTTCCTTAGGTGCTTCTGAAGTCATGTTCAGGGAGAATTGTTTTCCATGGGAGATATCACTACGGGGCAGTCTGCTGTTTGCTCTGGACCAGTTTTTGTGGTAATTTCTTGTTCCCATATCAGGTAGATAGCATGGATTTGCAATCCATTCCTGGATACACAGTGGTCTTAGGGTTTCCATTTCTTGCAGATGATTTCTTTTTCCCCTTTCAGTGTCACATTCCTGATCAGGTGGGCAGAGTTTTCCTAGTGATCCATTGAGAAAGAATTTCCCGGCTCTGACTTTATGCAGGATTTCAGGTCCAGCTTTCCACCACACTTGGGGGTCTGTGGTTCCAACTCTAGTCCTGTGCAAATGATACTTCCACATCTCCCAGGGGTATCCCAGTTCCAACATGCCCAGAGGGAAGCCAGTCTTCAACTTCTACTCACCTTTCTACTTTGAGCTCTCAGAGTAGCATTTAAAAAAAGAGAGTCTAGATTCTGACTACTTGGAATTAAAAACAAATGAACAGTTCTGCCACTTACTAGGTGTGTAACTTTGGGGAACTTACTAGTCTTCATTATGCCTGTGTCCTCAGCTGTAAAATAGGAATAATAATTGTATCCTAGTGGAGTTTTTATGGTGATCAAAGGAGTTAACATATGTCAAGTGCTGAGAATGGTGCCTGGAACATGGCAAGAATTGCACATGTGTTTGCTACCATTATTTCTTGCTTTTAAGCTTGCCTAAGTATTAAAAATCTTTGTTATACATTGGATAAGCAGGCATATAATATCATATATTCTTGTTATGTATTATTTTGTTAAATATATTTAATTTTGTTATATACTATATATATTTGTTTTTATCTTTTTTTGTTTCATGATTTTTTGTTATATGTATTATATATACACCATGACATTTTCATTCTTTTGGAGAAATTTGGCCTTTCTAAAGTGAAGGCAGTGGTAGCAAGCAGGATATGGCAAGCTGACATTATATTCAGTTGCTGTATATGGGATTTGGAGGCCCTGATTTCTCAATGGATGAATTATTTTTTCCTCATTAAAAGCTTGGCTGGGCTCTGTTATCCTTCTCTCCTTCCCATGGTTGTCACTGCTAATCTTAGCAAATTCGTCTGTATTTTGAAGGTCATGTAACTCCGGAGATGTATAGATGTATTTGAGCTAGCAGGAGAATAATTTTACTTCATTCATTCTTCCACACAAAAGGTTTTTTATTTTGTGTTTTACCATTTTATTTGACCACATCAGCAAGACTGTTTAACTGAATGTGGTATTTTCACAAGGAATAACGATCTGAGGGCGGGAACCCTGTTCCCGAAGGCAGGATTGTATATGCTAGTCTTGGCTAACTTTCTGGGATTTATTAAAAGAGTGTTTATAAAACCAATCTATTTGTATTTACCAAGAATATTAGTGGAGAAAGGGGCTAAAAGATGGCCTGGGACTCAAAATTCTCTGCGGAATTAAGTAGATTGTACTTACCTAAGTAACCAAGACTTGACGTGATGTATCAGTGACTCAGCTCCTAGCCACAGGTCAGCAAGGATTTCAATGTACAATCAATTTTCTCTCATTTCTCAGAAATAAATGAAAGACAAATCAATGAACCGACAGGCTGCTCTGAGGTTGTTTGAATAAAAGAATTATTTCCCCAAACTTGTCCTATCCTTCAGCTTTCTAAGCCAATTAGTAATCCTAGTGAGTGGGCCTTGCCTGTTCCCATATAGGGAAAATGAAGAGCACCTCTTTTTGTGAGTTTCAGTCTCTCCACCTTTACTTTCTCACCCTCGGAAGCCTGACAGTAGCTGTGTGCATTGTGGGGACAGGGAGTTTATCAGGGACAGTTATAACGTGTTGGGCACCAATTATGGCAGAAAAGGCCTGAAGACATTCTTTTTTTAAAAAGATTTATTTATTTATTTATTTCTCTCCCCTCCCCCCCCCCACCCCAGTTGTCTGTTCTCTGTGTCTATTTGCTGCGTCTCCTTCTTGTCCGCTTCTGTTGCTGTCAGCGGCACAGGAATCTGTGGTTCTTTTTATTGCATCATCTTGTTGCATTGGCTCTCTGTGTGTGCAGCACCATTCCTGGGCAGGCTGCACTTTCTTTCACGCTGGGCGGCTCTCCTTACAGGGCGCACTCCTTGCGCGTGGGGCTCTCTACGCAGGGGACACCCCTGCGTGGCAGGGCTCTCCTTGTGTGCATCAGCACTGCGCATGGGCCAGCTCCACACGGGTCAAGGAGGCCCGGGGTTTGAACCGTGGACTTCCCATGTGGTAGGTGGACGCCCTCACCCCTGGGCCAAGTCCACTTCCCTTGAAGACGTTCTTGAACTTGAGGCAGGGAGTCTGTGCAGTCCATGAAACGTGTACGAATGTATGTGAGCATATGTGCATATTTGCAGCTGGAATGAGAGGAGGGGTGTGTCGCTTTGATTAGATTCCCATCACCACAGAAGGCCATAGAGCCAAAGCTCAGTGAACAACCTTTTGCTTGGGAATTCCTTTCTGCATGGCCTCATTCAGTCCACAAAAAGCCAAATGGCTAGAGTTGCTAGTGCAGGCAAGTGCTTCGATGTATTTATATAAACCTGTTTCTGAGCTACTCCTTGACCCGTGTGGAGCTGGCCCATGTGCAGTGCTGATGCGCGCAAGCAGTGCCCTGCCACACAGGGGTGTCCCCCGCATAGGGGAGCCCCACGTGCAAGGAGTGCGCCCCGTAAGGAGAGCCGCCCAGCGCGAAAGAAAGTGCAGCCTGCCCAGGAATGGCGCCGCACACACGGAGAGCTGACACAACAAGATGACGCAGATTCCCAGTGCCGCTGATAAGGATAGAAGCGGTCACAGAAGAACACACAGTGAAATGGACACAGAGAGCAGACAACTGGGGGGGTGAGGGAGAAGGGAAGAAAAATACATAAATAATAAATCTCAAAAAAAAAAAAAAAAGACTGAGTTGAGTAGGTGATTTCATTTGTTCTGAATTCTGTAGATAGACCCACTTTTTTTTAAATCAGAGAGAACCAATAGGTGATGGAAAGAGAGATTAGGATTTAGAATTTCAATCCCAGCTGTGTCAAGGTATCATTAATCCATTTATTAATTAATTCAACAAATATTTACCATATACAATGTGCCAGGCACCGTGCTAATGCTCTGGGGATATAATGGCCCTACCCAGATGGAATCTTTACTTTCTTGGAACGTTTAAATCATATGCCAAGAATCAAATAACTTTGCTTCTCTGACACTCATTTCAATTGGGGTTGTTGTGAGGAGTAAATGAGAAAATGGATGGGAGAGTGTTTTTAAACCAAGATTTTATATATATGGGATTTTATATACATGAGATGATATTTTATATATATATTGATACATTTATATATACATGTGTGCATGTATGTATACATATGCCTCAATATCTTTAGAGTCAAATAGTCAAGTATTAATCTGCACAATTGTCTTCCAGTTTGGCAAAAGGGAACATGACATAAATCCTCATCTGTCTCAAAAGGGGAGGCTGTCTGGAGACTTTCTTAAGACTGAATAAGGGCCCTGATAATGTCTAAGACTTCCCTCAAGAATTTTTGCAGGAAGGCAGTTGTATATTATAAACCACGCTGAGCATTGTTGTGCTCTTCTGTGTGCATGCTCTTGGACTTCTGGAGCACCAGTCAGCTGATAATGAAGGAACTCAAAGTCGAGGACAGTGACAAGACAAGGTAACACGGGCCAGAAATGCACTGAGGGCTGAGATACTAGGAGCAGAGTGGCCTTGTGAGAGTCCCCCATTCAGACCTCAAGAGGCAAGAGCTGGGAGCAAATGTGGCTCAAGCGGTCGAGCACCTGCTTCCCACATAGGAGGTCCCAGGTTGGTTCCTGGTGCCACCTAAAAAAGCAAACAGACAACAAGCAAAACAAATGAAAAAACCAACTCAGGGGAGCCAATGTGGCTCAGCGGTTGAGGGCCAACTTTCCACATACAAGATCCTGGGTTCAATCCCTGGCCCTGAAAAAGAGGTCTAGAGCTCTATGGGGGAGATGCCTTTGAAGATGACTTGTTTGTGTTGGGAAGGAGGAAGGTTGGCTCAACTTCTCTTTTTCGTACTCACTCTTCCATCATCAGCATGAGGTGGGCTCCAGATAGGGCTGAACAAAGAAGACTCGAAACGTGCCAGGGGTCTCTTGTGATGACAGGCTGTTGGGTTGGAACCTACACTTCAGCTCTGTGTGGCTTTTTTCCCAGAACAAGGACAAGTTTAAGTACTTGCTACTGTGTTACAGAATAGAGAAAATAGCGTGTTATTCTACGAATTCCAAAACTGAGAAGTTGTTGTGAGGCAGGAAAGAGAAACAGAATGACAAATTACCATCATAAATCCGTCTATTTCTCCCTATACCTACTGCTACAACCCTCCCCCAAACTACTGCCTGCTCTTGCCTGGACTACAGCAAAGTCCTCCCTATTGATATCCTGGTTTTCACTCTTGACTTCCTATAATCTCTTCTTCACGCACAAAGCAATGATTTTTTTAAAGCTAAATTCAGATTATATCACTTCCTTGTTTCAAAATGCTTTGTGTCTTCTTATACTTAGAAGGAACTCCAAACCCCCTGCCTTCACCTACAAGGCCTTGCATGATCTGAGAGACTTAAGGGTTTTTTCAAAGGTCTTCCCTCCCCTCCCCCTCTCTCTCTACCCTCCATCCACACTGGCTTTTTTTTCCCCCAAACTTGCCAAACTTCTATCTGCCCCAGGACCTTTGAATTGACTGTTTCCTCTGCCTGGAAACCTCTTCCTCTGGCTGATTTTCCCCTTGACTTCTGGAGCCCTCCCCGTTGTATCCTGTGTAAAGCAAACCCTCCTAGTTTCTTGTTCTTTACTACAGAATTCTAGTTACTTCCTTCAAAGCACTTCCTCTCTTTGGAATTCATGTGCTTGCTTATGTGTTTATTTGCTTATTGTCTGTTCCCATGACAAAACTGTGAGCTCCATGAAGGTCAAGTCCATTTCTGTTTGCTCCCCATACCCTAGTGCTCGACATGTAGATGGTGTCCTGTACATTTTATCAAAGGAATAAATAAAATCTCTCATTTCTTTCTCCTTAATTCTTACAGAAAGCAAAGACAATTGCTGGGGCAACAATTCCCCACACCTCTCTGCCTTCCTCATGTGGTCCTCGGTCTTGACTGCCTGTCCCCCTGGACCGACCTCTGAAATCCTGCTCACTCTGCTTCAAGACCCAACACCACCTTTCTTCTCCTGTGAACTCCTCTGACGTTTGTCTCCACAATACCCATGTAGACCTCTATTTGTATTTATTACACTGTACTGATTGGCTTATATTTCAGTACCCCCCCACCCTTATTGAGAACTCTATGAGGGCGAGGAGCAGATCTTACTGATTTCAGCATTTCCAGCACCAGTCTTGGACACAATATTTGAGTGATAAACTCTTGGAGGGAGCCCACAGATGTTCGCACACGGCCGGAATGAGGCAGGCTCCGAGAAAGCTGACCACTCGTGGTTGAGTCAGCCAAGTGGCAGGGCAGTTGGTGGTGGCCCCTGTTGCGTCCCTCCTGCTGAACAAAGAGTGGTCTATGAACAAGCAGGATGGACGTTCCTCCCCTCCCCACTCGCCCCACTCTGAGGTGAAAGCAGTCTGTGTCCAGGCCTAGAGAGGGCTTTAAGAACATTCTTAAGGCGGATTTTCGAGCTTAAGTCATCCAGAACAAAAGCTGCTTGCCAGCTGTGGCCCCACAGCCCGCCGCCCCTCCCCCTGCAGCCCGGCGCAGTTAACTGCCTGACGGGAGACGGGTGTGAAGGCTTCCGGTGGAACATCTGGTCTGGGCCACTGTCAGCATGTGAGACAGAGACCAGTGGACTCCCCTTCTGATCGCCTGGGACTGAAGCAGCAGAGAAAGTGAGGAGGGGGTGTATGTGGGTGTCTGCCGGGGTGAGGCTGTCAGGAAGGCCGGGGGTGTGGTGCTGCCTGACTCAGCCTTATCACTCTTTCTTTCCATGGTGGCCACCATTAGACTTCTGCTAGACCTGCGGTTGAATACTCAGGCCCTGGAAAATGAGGAGTCACGCCTTGTTCGGTACATGAGAGGGTGAAGGGTAGGCTTGAGGCAACCTAAGGAGGAAAACTGGATTTATTTTCGTTAACTTAGTTTCATGTTCCTGTCAGGATTTCCTCATTTCCTTTAAGAGTGTCTCTCCTTACTCCCTTCCCAAGGACTCTAATGTTCTCTTGTCTGCTTCAGCCCTTCCCCCAATGGTAGAGCTGAGATGCCTACACAATATTCCAAATCCTTCTGTCACCTTGCACTCCACTAAATGGCGTCTATCTGTCCTGACAAAGGGTTCTGAGAAACTGTAGAAAGCGACGGTGACATCTACCTAAGTTCAAAGATAATTTTAAAAAATTTTAGTGGCGATTTCTGGAGACCAAAAAAATGTTAAAGGTATGAGTGGAAATTTCAGTTTACTGTGATAGGCCTTTGGGGCAGCCCTGACTTTCACTAATTCTTTAAATTGTAGCTGCCCAGACTCTGACTCCAGGTCTGATTTTCCTTTTTGAAGCCTTGGAGTATTTAACCAGAAGAAAACGTGAGTTTGGATGTTTTGAGGGTCGGCACTGGCTAGTGAATTGTCTGTAAAATTAGCTGCAGCCCAACAGAGAAGACACTATCTTAATGGCACTGATAGAACCAAGTGTCACACATCATTAAAATAGCTGATTGATTAGAAGAAAATAATTAGCTTGCCCTGGCTTGCTGGAAAGCCTTTTGACATACCAAGAAGGAGATATGGAAGGGACAGGGTTCATCCATCTTTTGATCATTTGTTTTCCCTCTAAGGTGATGAAAAAAGGCCCTGATAACCCCTAGAGAAGGGAAGGAATATAAACAAGTCTTAGTTCTTCTTTGCCATTTACTCAGAGGAGCTATCTGCAGACTTTCTGGAGTGTGGTATGTTTATTCCAGTTACATAGATACACTCTTTTAAATCAAACACTCTGTTAGTGCCTTGGAGTTGTAAATCAGTGGTTCTTTTCAAGTGACTTGATAGACTGTGATATTCTGCTTTCCCCTGACAGAATATAAACATAGAAACCTAAATATTATAATCAAGGCCAGCCATTGACCGGACAGCAAAGGGCATGTAGATTCTAGTGGCTTCTCAATGCCCTTGTTGCCTTCAGTGATATCTGTCATATTCTGGAGGCTCACAGGCATCCTCTTTGTCCATTTGGGAGAAAGGCTGATGAAGGTATTCAATTTAAACTCAGGAGTAATATGGTTTAAGAGGCTTTTATGTTCTGAGTCCTTTGTATTGTAGCCAAAGGGTCAAAAAATCTTCAGCCAAAAGATGTCTCTGAAGAGGTGTTTTGCTGGCGCGATGGGGTTCTCAGCACCCCGGAAATCAGAGCCTCCGACTCTGCAGGCCCAGATGATAACGCCACACCCTTAAAGGAGTAAAACCAGGTCAAGATCACCAGGGAGCCTTCCGCCAGCTCTGAGAGGTACCCCCTACCCTCCTCACCCTTACTCTTCGCCGTCAATCCAAGGAACCATGCTACTGGTGAAAGTGTGTGACTATGCCCAATTTAGAAAATGAAATGGCGGAACACCATTTGCCTAGTCAACAGTCTGAACTTGAGAGGTGGGCTGGAATTGGATTCTGCCACTCATCAGCTGAGTGACCTTAAGCATATCATTCAATCTCCTGAGCCTGAGTTTCCACAGCAATCCAAATACCAACCTTACAAGTTTGCTTTGAAGCTTCATAAGATAATGGAGGAGAAGATGAGTTTTCTTCACTTTTTAAAACTATCAAGAGCTCTGAATTATACCCGAATAGAATCTGTTGGCTCAGTTCCTAATCAACTTGTACAGCTCTTTTTTAAGGTAACATTGTTGGCACTTTCTGAGTACATGCATAATATTTGTTCATTGTGGAAGTTTGGGGAACTGATAAAAAATATTTAAAGCAAAAAACCAACAGTGACAATGCCCTTTATGCTTTTTTTTCAGGCATAATCACTATGGTTTTTGTTTGTTTGCCTTGCTTTTTTGTAGTTTTCGAGTATCTTTTCAATGCTTACGGGCACTGTTGTGTTTCGTGTGTTTGTTTTTTAAAAGGTATGTGTCATACTGTGTGTTTTGTTTTCTGGCATTCTTTTCTCCTTTGACACATGATAAGCACCTTCCCTTGTCATTAAATATCCATAGTGTTGGTTTTGTTTTGTTTTGATTTGTTTTAATAGTCACTGCTATCACTGGGAAAGCCCATTTGAAAATGACACTTGAGAAATAATCTGCAACTGTTCTCCTAGGGCATATGCCTATCATTGAAATGACTGCCTTTGGGGCAGAAGTAGTGGCCACTTATTTGCTGTTATTTTTAACGGCCCCACTTCCGAAGCTGGCTCTTGGCAAGATCTGAGTTCTTGTTTGGATGTTTGTCCCTGGTATGGCCAGGTCTGGGTGCAGGGGCCACCTCCATTACAGGATGGTGGTGGATTACAGCCTAGTCTTCCTTCCCCTGGCCAAATGTCCCTGCTGCATCCATGACAAAGGCTGTGTTTAGATGCAGGTGTCAGAAAGGACCCTTCAATCCACAACCACTGGCCCCAGGGCAGGCTTAGAGTTGTAACTTGACCATTAGGACACTATTTATTGAGGGCTCAGCAAAGATGCTGGTCAGTTGGGGTGGGGGTGGGGGAATCCATGTGAAAGGCACTAGGTTTCAAACATTGTCTAAGGAGATGTCCTTGTAGTCTTCCTGTGCTTAATTAAACCTTCCTACACTAGTTTCTAGAATTCCTAGTCCTGACAAGGACTGGTAAGGTGTCAACCCAAGTGTTTAATCAATTAATAACTCACTGTATTCTCTTGTACAAATATAAAAGAAAGAACCCACTGGACATTCTAATTTTACTCCGGCCAGTATGTGTGTGTTATCAAAGTGCCTTGACTGAGCAAGATCCAGAAATTTTCTCCATGTCTGGGCTGTGGAGCTTGGCTTCTAGAACCAAATTCCAAACCTTTTTAGCTTGCCTACAACCTCTATGGAAACATCATTTTTACCTTTTCTTGTTTGTTTCATTTCTGGTATCTTTGGTAGCTATAAATTCCAAACTCTTCAGACTTAAGCATCTTTTTAAGTATATAAGGATGGCTGTATTATTTTCTGTCACTTATTTTACTGGATTATTGGATCAAATATGGGTGTGTGCCCTGTGAGGGAAATGTTCTATGTTCTTTTTTAAAATCTTATCATTATTTTGCCCCTTTTCAGATTGGGTGTAAACTTGTCACTGCTGTACAAGGTCATTCTAGGGGCCTGGCACCACAGGGACTGACCAGACCTGCTGTGCTCAAGTAATTAAACTGTGGTAGAGAGCAATTTAATACTAGGAACAGGGAGGGAAAGGAGAATCGACATCCATTAAGTAAGACTGTTTCATGATATTACCGATGAAAAAAGTGTGGATTACAGTTATCTGCTGTCTGCTATTTGGCAAACATCGAAGAAGCCCTAGAAATAAGCATGTGAGTAAGGAACAAAGGACAGAGCCCAGGGGAGATTGTTGCGTGGGATGCAATCTTGCAGCTCTTGGGCTGGTATAGAATCTGAGACACAATTCCTTAAGAAGAGCCCCTGCTTCTTTGGGAGTGAGTGGGGAATTGGTGTAAAAATCAGGGCACTATGAATTAGTCTGATTTAGGTTTCTAAAGTGATGCTTTCTTCCCATGTCAAAAACTTCAAAGCACCAGAAAAAAATAAATCGAAATATCTTTGGGGTTATGAACTTTAAGTGAATGATGACAGTTTTGAGATCCTGGCTGAACTAGGCTATTGATCATTTTCCATGTTCCTCTCAAGGTCGGGGTCTCTATTTGTTCAAGGCTAAAACCTGAAGCAAAGGGCCTGTTGAAGCCTCCTTTGTTCCTGCTCAGTCCCTGGAGTTACACAGCTGAAGAACAGCAGAGGGCGCACGGCGTCAGGGTCGTAGACGGTACCGAGAGCACAGGACACTTGGAGCCCGGCAAAGCCTTCTTTCTTCCACCCCCAAATTCTATTTTTGTGAGGAACAAGTGTGTGATGGTTTCAGCTGTTGAATTGTGCTGGATCATCTGGCTATTTCCTTCTGTGATAGCTAGCTCACCTGAGGTGGAAATAAAACTAAAGCTCTCTCTAACGCCATTTTACTTATTTTTTTGAGGCTCACCATTCTCCTAGACTTGTCCGGGAAGTTCTTGGGAGCCTCAGAGGATAGTGTGGAATGGAATAGCAGGACAGGCAATAAATAGATTCTGGGGAGAAAAGAGGGATGTATTTTGAGAGACACACCAGATCGTTACAACCAGTGTTCATTCCTCTTCCGCAACCCCACTACAAAGATGCCTAGAATAGGAGGAAATAGATTGTAATTGAAAACATCTCTTGGGAGGTTTTGTTCGTTTGTTTTTAAAGATTTATTTTATTTACTTTATTATTTTTCTTTACTTATCCCCTCTTCCCCCCAGGTGGTTCTCTCTCTGCTCAGTGTTTGCTCACCTTCTCCAGGAGGCACTGGGAACCTCCCACTGGGAAGAAGCATGCCCAGTGGCCTGAGTCACATCCACTCTCCAGGGGCTGCAGCGTCTGATGCCGCATGTATCTGCTTGTTGCGATGGGGGCAGCGTCTAGCTCATTGCGGAGGGAGGCGGTATCTGCTCATCTTTTTTTTTAAAAGATTTTATTTATTTATTAATTTCTCTCCCGTTCCCCCACCCTCCCCAGTTGTCTGTTCTCTGAGTCTATTTGCTGCATCTTCTTCTTTGTCTGCTTCTGTTGTTGTCAGCGGCACGGGAATCTGTTTCTTTTTGTTGCGTCATCTTGTTGTGTCAGCTCTCCATGTGGGACAGATCTCCGTGTGGGTGGCGCCATTCTTAGGCAGGCTGCACTTTCTTTCGTGCTGGGCAGCTCTCCTTACGGGGCACACTCCTTGCACGTGGGGTTCCCCTACGCAAGGAGTCCCCTGCATGCATCAGCACTGCACATGGGCCAGCTCCACACAGGTCCAGGAGGCCCAGGGTTTGAACCGCAGACCTCCCATGTGGTAGACGGACGCCCTAACCACTGGGCCAAGTCCACTTCCCCTGCTCATCTTCTTTTTGGAGGCACCTGGACCTCCCAAGTGGTAGTGCCCAAGGGGTTGAGCCACAGCCACTTCCCCGTTTTGGGGTTTTGAAAGTAGATTCTTTCCACACTTACCGTTAATAGGCAGACTTTTAACTTAATCTTCTTGTTTTTATTCCAGCACCTCAACACTGCCCTCCTCTGGGCCTAATGCCCCTGAATCTAGAACTTCTCCAGAGAATAAACTTGTGAGAGAAGAAAGAAAGGGAAGGGTGGTGGGACAATTGCCTAGCTGGGTGGGGGTGGTTGAGGGAACTTAGAGGTTTTACTGTCTACCTTCTCCAGATCTTCAACCAAACCAAGTTTTCAGCCTTATGCCTCACCCTCATTTTCTTCAGGACTTGGTGCCTCTAAAACCTGAGTCTATCTGTGATTCTAAAGGAAAAATTGCTCATTTAAAAAAAAATCAGTTTTCCATTGTAGCATAAACCTATCATTCTGTTAAACCCCTACTCTCCATTTTCATAGTTGCCCACAGGTAAGTTTTACTTTCCCAGTACAGAATTTCCCAGCACCCCTTGCAGCTAGGGAGCAGGTATGTGACCCAAGTCCCACCTCTTAGACACACCCACATGTAACTCTGACTTGAAAGCCAACAGCATGAGGAAGCAGGTGGAGTTCTGGCACAGTGAATCCATTTTGTGGGTGAGCGTGGTAGGCAAAGAGCAGTGGTGGCAGCAATATCCTCCTCGGACCACTTCCATGTGAAGCTTTGGGCTGGGTTCCTAGAAGCTTAGCCTTGAGCTTCTTTTCCTCCAGCGTGCTCAATGAGTCACTGAGCTACTAATAACTCTTTATAAATTCCTATTCTGCTTAAACCAGCCTGAATGGATTCTGTAGTTCGCAACTAAAAAGAAAGGAAGAAAGCAAGCAGGCAAGCAATCAAGACAGAAACAAATTAACTAAGAAATCTGGTGCTTGAAAATGGGGTGATACAAATATCAGAAGCTAAAATGTGGAAATGGGCTTAGTGGAGACAACAGGGCAGAAGGTGAGGTGTCTTGTCTCACGCACCGAGCACTAGAGCTAGCCAATGTGCTCTCTGACTATGGCCTACAATCTAAGATGGAGAAAACTCCAAGATGTGCAACTTTCAAAGATTGAAAGAGCCAACTGCTTCCTTACCCTCAAAAAAAAAAAAAAAAGGACAGCAACTAAAATCAGGGACTTCAAAGAAGCATCTTTAGTTGGATAGGCCCTAGTTTTTCTCCCATTAATCCAGGGCTCTCTGCAAGACAACTTGGTCAGGCCCAGCGGAAAAGTCCATATTTAGGGGGTTGTCTCCCTACTAGAAGCTATGATCTCAAATTGTCTCAAAGCAGAGGACATTGAAGAAGGACCAAGAAAAGACAGACTGATACCAGAGATTAAAAAAAGGACTCTTCAGACTTACAGACCATCTATACAGGCTCTTTGGCTACATCTACTTGCACATGCAATGGACAGGAAGTAAATAGGACAGAAGCCAACTAAGATTTTTAAGAAACTACATTGTCAAAGACATCCCAAGCCTGCCTGGCAACAACAGCCTGTGATTTTCATCCTTAAAACAAACACCAGTCATTTAGATTGACACCAGCATGAAGCTGTGCCTCTCCCAAGGAAAGGCATTTTCTTCATTACCCATTGAAGATGAATCCATAGGGACTACTTAACAAGATCATCCCAGAGGGCAGCTTCTAGAATTGCCAACCAAGTAAGTGGCCAGGGCTGGAAGTCATTGCTATTCCTACTGAGCAGGGTTGGCAGTTTGCTACTGATTAATGACAGCTGAATGTTTCCAATTCTTCTGTTTTTTTAATTGGAGGTTTAAATTTTCTTGGTTATCCTATTTCTTCTCCTCCGTTGTATAATGGGTGTGCTGGGAGCTGATTTGTCTTTGAGCTTTGGGCTTTCAATAAATAATCATTTTAAAAATTGACATCTGGGAGATTGTGGGCTATGGTGTGGACCATTGACCATGAGGTGCAGCGGTACTCAGAGATGTATTCACCAAATGCAATGAATGTCTCATGATGATGGAGGAGGTGGTTGTTATGGGCAGAGGAGTGGGGTGAGGGGGGTGGGGAGTATATGGGGACCTCATATTTTTTGAATGTAACATTAAAAAAATAAAGACCAAAAAAAATTGACATCATTAGAAACCCTTTCTCTTAATTTATTTATTTATATTTATTTCTCTCCCCTTCCTCCCATTGTCTAGTCTGTATTCATTCACCATGTGTTCTTCTGTGTCTGCTTGCATTCTTGTCATGCGGCACCAGGAAACTGTGTCTATTTTTTTGTTGCATCATCTTGCTGCATTAACTCTCAGTGTGTGGGGTGCCACTCCTGGGTGGGCTGTGCTTTCTGCACAGGGCAGCTCTCTTTGTGGGATGCACCCCTTGTGTATGGGGCACCCCCACATAGGGGAAAGCCCTGCATGGCACGGTACTCCTTGCACGTGGCAGCACTACGCATGGGCCAGCTCACCACATGGGCCAGGAGGCTCTGGGTATCGAAACCTGGACCCTCCATATGGTAGGTGGACACTCTACCAGTTGAGCCACAACTGCTTCCCCCTTTCTCTTAAAATAGAAGATTCTTCAGAAGAAAAGGAAAGACCCCAGAATGAGATGTGTTTTCTCTCCCTCCCAACTCAATGCTTACAGTATAGTTACTCTAGAGGCCAGTGCAGGTACAAATGAAAATATATCAACTGGCTTTGCATGGTTGGGGAAGGAGTTTGCGGTAGGTTGGGGAAGATGTAGAAGGAGTTTTATGATTTCCTGATTAGCTATGAGTCAGAGCTCATACTTCTGCTGATCCTTTTCTACCCAGAATTGCTGTCTCAATCCTTTGGTTTCTTTCATTTCTACCCACCCATTCTCCTGAAATAAATAAATAAATAAGATAAAGAAATAAACACATACATCAAGGCCAGTACAGATATAGCAAAGGAGGTTAAGGAAAGGCAACAGGGTTTTATTATATCAAGGTAATATAAATAACTTAAAATTGAGTATCAGAACTCTTGAGATTGGCAAGACTCTTCACCATTTATTTCTACCAGTTCAGATTCTAATGCTTTCCCCCCACCCTCTTGGTTCCCTCTCCCCTTCTTTTCTTCCTGCTTGCCTCTCAGGAATGGTAATGTCAGGCAAACTTGGCTAATTGTGCCCATCTCCAAATGCAGAACAATTTGCTCTTCACTCTCTTCTTCTTTCTTCTTTTAGATTCTCACCTGATCTATTTTTTCACAGTCGGTAGCCTATGAAGGTATCATGCTAAAGACCCTCCCTTCCTCAGAAGAATTCTCAGGCAGCTGTTAATTATCCTTTAACTCTTGTTCATGAAGCTACCAAGACTGGATGCTTTTTTATAGCCTTTACTTATTATTAAAATGACTATTGTTTTGATGAAAAGTGATAGGTACTCACATTAAAAAAAAAATCTCAAGAAAATCCAGAAAAGAGCTAAGGTGGAAGTGAAAACTCTGTAACTCACTATCCATAGGCACAGTCCCTATTGCTCCTATGTCTCACTCACATCCCTCAAGCTCCTCTCTCTAATCAAAGGATCGCTGGCTGGGTCTTTTAGGTGCGGCCTCACTTAATTTTAGGGAAATATAGATCCTGTTTGAGATCCAAGGATGCATTTTTCATCATTAATGGCCTCCCTCATCCTCCATTCTCACAATATTTGGCAGGTGTTGGCAGGTGTTCATAGTTTGTGATTTGGGATTGTAGCTGTTAGCTTGTTTCATTCATGATGGGGAGATTTTTCCTTCTGCATTCCATTTATTGTTTCCATTTGATTTTGGGGAAGGGGGACGGCATAGATGCTTTTTACTCTGCTGTCTTTAACAAGAAGACTTATTTTTAAAAATTATGTGTATGCTCTTAATTTTCTACTTCAAGAAAAAACTCAAGTGGAGAATGTATACAAAAATCTGGTTAAATTTTCATTGTTTCGATGCCTGATAAAGGAGCTTGCCTGAACAGCAGGCACTTACATTCTCAAGATGGCCTTTCCATGGCGCTGACGTCCTGGTTAGTACTTTCCCAGGGACAGATGGCCCAGCTCCTTGGGAGCCATCGCCATGGTTTGCCCATGCTGAGAGAGCAGACCACAAATTACTCCAGCTGCAGACACTTACACAGCACATGTAGGGAGCACAGAGGGTGATGCCCAAAGAAGGAGAGGAGTTACACCTCAGCTGGAGAACCGCAGGAGCCAGCAGAGAAGACAATGTGCAAGTCACACACACGCCTCCTGCCTCCAAGAGGCTGTAAGCTTCCCCATCATCCCACCGTCTTGGGGAGAAGGGGGAGGGGAGAGCCCTTGAAGGGCAAGAGTTGCCTCCGATATGGAATTTGAGCACTGAATTGAGTGACTTAAGCTCTGTTCCCCAACCCCCCCCCCCCCCTTTTTAACCTGGTAGATAATATGTTTTCTGCCAAGTTTAATTGTATTTCTGCCATTCCTAGGATCAGGAGCTTCAGGGAAAGATTAAATCAGTTATAGAAAATAAAAGAAGCTACTGCTATTGAAAGTCTGATTCGTAGGGTATAAATCCTGACCCTACAACATCTACGATTTTAGCTCCATCTTGCAGCAAGAGGCAGCCTGCTAGAGGGAAAGCAGCACTGGACTGGGAGCCGAGCTCTGTTTACTGCTGGATCTGCCACTAATGAAAGGTGTGGCACTGGTTAAGACACTGCATCTTCTAGTTCTAAATTTCATCAACTCTAAAATAAAGGAGTTGGACCAGAACCGTGATTTTTAAGCATTCTTTTTATTTTAGTTTGGTTTGTTCTTGCAGAGACCTTTTGTTAAGCAAAATCTTCCTTCGATGGCTAGCATATAAACAGATACAGTTGGGGTTTACTTGGGCAATGTGGGGGTGAGGGTCTGGGCCACCTGCATTAGGGCCCCTCTTGGACTTTCACAGAGCTCTTAGCAGGAGCTCACTTTGAAGACCACAGAAGCCTATGATCTCTCTGATCCTTTCTGATTCCAATTCCCAATGATTTGATTTCTGTCTAAGGCTAGGAGTGGCTGGCAGTAGCAGGAAATAATCCAGTCCACAGTCCATGGGCATCTAAAGAGATTGGAGCTAACTTCTCTTTTGGGGGACAAGGCAATTGTCTTAAAGAAAAAGACTCCCCAAGTTTCATGGTGAAAGGGGGTTCTTTCATTTAGAACCAAAAGATAGCTTAAGGTCCAGGACCATGAACTAGAAATTTGGTCACCATCATATGATTAACACGTCAGAGTGTGTCTAGGACCCACCAACAGTATACAGTGTGTCACATGTGCCAGGTACTCTCTCACCTCATTTAGTCCTGACAACACTACTTGAGGTGAGGATGGTTTCATTTTATAGATAGTGATAGCAAAGCAGGTTCAGTAATTTGCTCATAGATCACACATTATTACAGGGAATCAAACCTTTTTAAAAACAACAACAACAACAACATTTACTGTCATAAATAAGATGCTCATATTTATAAGCAGTTCATTGGGATCCGTGTGGCTCAGTGGTTGAGTGCCAGCTTCCCACACATAAGGTCCAGAATTCAGTCCCTGCAAAAAAGGTTGGAGAAATAATCAGTGAATCAAACTTCTCACCCCACAGAATCTATCATTCAGTGACTCTTTGAGCACTTTTTGGCACATTAATGGACAAAGAAAATGTTTGAGACCAACAATCTGAATTTTAACTGCAGATCAAAGGTCGCTGGAGCAGTGAATAAAGCCTATGGGTATCTCAGGGTAGTTGACCCACAAAGCAGGCATCTTCCCTCCACCTCACCGACTTGTATTTTAAGAAGCTCAGCCATTCCAGTCCATGCAGCAAAATACTCTCAGAGGAACATTTACAATGTGGATCTTATATTAAACATTTGGTTTTTTATTCTTAAATATTTATAAAAGCATATGTAGAATAAATTTTAGTTCACAAACTAAAGTGTGCAAAACATATCAATTCCTTTAGTTTTTTGAAATCAAATTAATTTTCTAACTCTGAGCCCCTATCCTTCCTCTAAGATGGCAGGGACTTCTAACTCATCATTACTGGGAACCCCTGTGCTGGGAATAGAGGACTTTGCCAAGGGTACTTCCTACTAGGCAGGCCAAGAAGCTGCAGCTTCTGGGCCAGACTATCTGCATTGCCACCCGGAGCTTCGTGCTCTGGAAAGCCCTACGCTTGTTTTACTGCTCTGCTGTCACCATCTTGAAATTTAAACCAGGGACCCCACATTACCATTTCGCACTGGGCCCCACAAATGATATAGCTGGTCCTGCCTATGTGCTAAGCCACCACTTTCTCTGCCGTCTTCCTCCCCCTGCCCGTCGGGCAGCAGCACTTCTCTCTCATGCTTTGCTGCCCAGTGCCTTTGTCCCCCTTTTCCTTTAGAGTCTGGGCACTTAACACCCCTTCGATGACCTTAGGCTTTTACAAAAGACAGCAAGAGCCACAGACTGCAGGCTGCAAGGGAGAGCCAGAGAGTCTCGTTCCTCCTTGAAATGGGAAAAGAAGAGAAAAAGAGATGTAAGGAGAAAAAATACACACTGTAATATTTCAATAAATTATTTTGCCACATGTAGTTGTGTTTTGATTCATTTTAAGGTATTTTCATAATCAATTTTGATGATGAGGCTGTCATTTGAAATGTGCATCTAGGACCAGAAGCTCAAAACCGACAGCCGTATCCATAAAAAAACCAAGGGAACAGAACTGGTGTTGCTATTCAGTAGGGTGACCATATAAATTATTGCTTAAACTGGGACACTTTTGAAAGGAATGGGAAGGGAAAGGGGGCTCTATTAGTAATTACACCAAAGCAATATAAGTGAACTGGGACCACCCCAGATAAAACTGGGATACATAGTCTCCCCACAAATAAGTGACATAATTGGGATTTGAACCCAGGTCTGGGCAACTCCCTCTGTTTTGATATGAATTAGAATGACCTTTGGCCAGCTCAATCAAATGACCACAAAGGCTTTTTCCCATGTCCATTCTGTCGCAATCCTGCTGACATGACCCAACACAGACGAGGTTCACAACTGTAGAATTTTATTCATGAGAAGCCCGAGGACTACCGTCCTGAGTTGCAACTGGTCAGTGCTCCAGGCATGAATGAGGGAAGTTTCATCTTCAATATTTACCGAAAACAGACACTGAAGTTTGAGAAGCAAATGTAAAGTGCTCATTCCAAAAGCCTCTTTATATACATGTTAAATCAGTTTGTGGGAAAGAGACCACAGAGATTGTTTAAACATCCATACTGATGACACAACTGTTCTAAAATATGCAGTTCCTTGTAGTTATATGTGGAATTAATTGCATATGGAGCAAGTGATCTTTGAAACTGGATTGAAAGGAAATAGATCATAACTCAGCGATATCAACATATAAACCATCATGCCTGGGCCTCAGCTTCGCCTCGTTTTTTCTTATCTCAGGCACTGTCTGAAGCCATTGTTTTCTCATTCAAGGCGTCATGGCTGAGCTATGTAGCTCTGCGGAGAGAAAAAATAATCATGGGCCAAAATGGAAATTATCACTTCAGCACAACTGGAGCTGTTGGGAGTTTCTTGTCTCTTTCTGACCCTGGATTCCGTAGCTCGGTGCACTTCTGAGTGTCTGCCCCTGGTGGAGACCTCAAAGAGCTGGTCCATCTCTACCCTTGTATTCCATCAGTCATGCAACAAGTCATTTGGGAGTGCAATTTCCTCCCTCACCACAGAGCAAATTCCAACATTTGTCCTCAAATGAATGGCCCCAAATTCTTAGCAGGGTCTCTTATAAACCACAAAGCAGTTAGATGGCTCTGTTTAGAGAGAAACAGCTCCTTATCTCCTGCACTCTACCGGAAATCCAGCCGTTTTTTCCTAGAGATGGACTTAATGCTGCTCTGAGGCTCCAGCTCCTCTCTTATACAACCAGGCCTCTACCAAAGCACACTGAGTGGTGGAACTCCCCCGTATGCCTTGCTCCTGGCAGTAATCACACTTTTAGTACATCTGTTGTTTTTACATTTCCAGTCCCATTAATTCTTCATTTTCTTTTCCTGTCTTTTTAAGATATGAGGAGTTGAGAATACTCACATTCACTTTGAAGTACCTTCACTTAAACGAGAGATTTGAAAAAAAATTGAGACATGAGGCAATCCTAAAAATATGGATGAAATAATATAAATCTCTCTCCAACCTCTCTAGTCTTCATTAAGATACTCTAGAGGAAGAAAACGGTTTGTCTTCTACATTTAATTTGAACTCTAACCTCTTTGAAAATTCAGCAATATGATTAATTTTAACTTATCTTACGGAATGTTTCTCTACCTATAAATAAGTCTATTCATCTTCAGGAGAACATAAACATGCTTCTTGTTTTACAGCTATTTTTTAAATATCTTTTATATGTAATTATAATGAGACCTATTTCCAAGACAATAGCTGAGTATCAGTTACATTTCTATTATGCTCTATTAGTTTCATAGTTGGAAAACTGCGGCAAAAATAAGCTTTCTTGGATGAATATGAATACAATGTTAATCAGCGTAACATGAATAATTCAAAGAGAACAGAGACCCCGATATTTGATCTATCAAGACTAAAAAGAACAAGAAAAGCTGGGAAAGAGGGAGGGGGAGAGGATGGAGGCAGGGAAGGGGAAAGAGAAAAGAATTAGAAAGAGGAGGGGGGAAGAAGCAGAGAAGATCTTGGGAATTTTTAATTTCAGGCAAAGATGTAGAAAATTCTCTTTAATTTTTTTTCTATGTCATCTCCCCAGTGCTGGAAAATCTTGATTAGTTGAGAGATAATCTCATGGCCTCAGACTTTCAGCTCGAGTCCTAGTCTCCGAAAGTCCCATGTGCTCACATAAGAAAGTGTTATGTCCATGCTAGCACCTAGAGATATTATTGGTTGCCTTGAGGCTGACGATGTTAAAAGTCATTTCCAGTGTGAACTTACATTCAAATAATATTTTGTACTTCTCTCAATAATATATGTTTCAAATTAGTGATAAAAGCAACCTTAGAGATGAGAGATGGCATACTTTGCTCTTAAAAATCATATTGACACAGAAAAAAAGTTTCTTATCCAGTATTTCTAGGGCCAAGACCCCCTTCTTATATCTGAACTCACATCTTAAAGATAAAAATACTGACTTACACATGGAAAATGAATTATCAAGCCTTCCTTCCTCGTCATCCTCCATTGGATGAATGTTCTTGCTGTTAGAAGACAAAGGATACGCTTTTCTCTGGAGAAATATCTGCCCATTGATAAATAATGAGGAAATGCAGAACACTTAAGTGGTGTTCTTGCCAGTAGTGTGAGCTGTGTCAGGACTAACCAGCTGGTTCTTGTCTGATTTGCAGACAAATAAAACGGAGCTCAGCAGGCATCCAAGTTCCCAGGGATAGGAAGCTTCAATTTGCCAGGTGTGTACGGGCAGAATGCTCTAGCCCGGGTCATTGTACAGAACACCTTGCTAAGGCATGGCCAGCAAGGCTGGGGAGGCCCTATGAAGACAAGCAAAACACTATTGCTATTTCTGTGCCATGGATCCTGTCTGCAAGACATCTTTGTGTTTCCTTGAATTGGTGAACAAATGTTCACAGACCCAAATGAAGTCATGAAAGACAGTTGCAATGGTGGGTGGTTCAAGTGTTGTGATTTCCGTGGTTCATCAAGTATGCAGTTGTTTCAGTAAGCAAATGTGCATGAAGAGGAACAGAGAATGGGGGAAGGTAGGGATGCTGAGTAAGGAATTCCAAAGAACTGTCACCTCTCCCCCATTTGCTTCTACCTGCAGAATCTAGGAATGAAGGTCATATTTATTAACACACTTTGCAGGCAAAGTCTTCAGGTATTAGCATGTAATTATTATGTAGCATATCTTGGACAATTCTCTTTGGTTTTATCTAATCCAGCAAGGTGAACTGGGATGATAGTGATTTTCTGGATAATTCGATCCAATGGAGTAGTCCTTTGGAGTTGTGTGGTGATGTCAGGGTTCTTGCAGCTCGTGTGTTAGAACCGAGTTACATGGGAGACCATGTTTAAACAATGTCCTTTAAGGAATTCAGTAACCAAACCCCCCTGGACAGGAGCCAAGACAAGCCTGTTTAATGCCAAATTCCACTAGAGTGGGTCATGTTATTGGATGGCTCAAATGCATTTGGGCCAGGAAAAAGGGCCTCCTTTCCCCTCAATAGTTGTTTTTTTGTCTGAATGATCCACATAATTGCTTCACTTTTCAACTTTCCTTTGCCTGCGTGGAGTAGAGAGGGAGCTCTAGTTATTTAGTTTTGCCTTCTGTTATAATAGAATCATTACCTGTGATTCTGGGAAATCATTCTCTTTAAAAATTTGTAACTTTTACATAAATATCAGGACCGCCTAATTACATGTCATTATCTATTATTTTATACGTTAATTCATTCATTTGTTCATTATGATTCATTCACCAAATATTTGTTGAACAAACGAAAGATACATTATCCTTGTGCTTCCTGCCCATTTATTTGAGAATCTCTAATTAGCTGAAAAATCTTTCAGGTATTACAAAGCACCAGGAAAAAGAAAAAAACTCGTAAAAGCTCTCCTGTAAATACTATTTCCTTGAGAAAAAAAATTTACTTGCAAAACAAGTCTATTGTTTAAAGCCTACACGGTGCCTTTTGTTAAAGAGATTTCAAACATTAACATTTAATCTTGACAATATTAGTCTCAGAAAAATAAATTGTATCTGCCTTTGAAGACTGGAGAAGTAGAAACCACATATTGTGACTTTTCCTAAATCAGTGATAATTTAGATCCAAGCTACTTGTCTCTCCTCTACTCAATTTATCAAGTCATTTTGTAGAGCACTAAAATATCATGAAGTGAGACTTCACACAAAGTGGGGTGTTCTTTCTGTATTAACCTGCATTTCTGCTCTCCCAATTCTCCTTCCCAAAATTAGCAGTTCATCTGGAAAAGAAGGTGCATTAGTCAGCCAAAGGGGTGCTGATGCAAAATACCAGAAATCTGTTGGCTTTTATAAAGGGTATTTATTTGGGGCAGAAGCTTACAGTTACCAGGCCATAAAGTCTAAGTTACTTCCCTCACCAAAGTCTGTTGCCACGTATTGGGGCAAGATGGCTGCCATCAACAAGGGTTCAGCCTACCTCTTCCTCTTCCTCTTAAGGCGCCATGGGTCCCAGCTTCTTCCAATATCGCCTGAAGGCTTGGATAAGCCTCTTCTCTCTTCTGGAGTTTGTTCCTCTCCATTCTCAGCTGCTCTGTTCTCTCCACAAGGTCAGCTATAGACTATTAGTCTCTCTCTCTTCCCAGGGCCTCTGCTGTGTCTATGGAGCCATCTCTATTCCTCTGTGTTCTTCTTTGTGTGTTTGCTTCCTGAGGCTCCACCATCAAAAACTCCCTCTCTCTCCTCTGCCATGTCATTTTTGCCTACTGACAGGGCCAATCAAGTCCTAATCATAATTTAATCAAGTAAAAGTGAAACCTCTGAGGTTAATACAATCAAATGCTCCCAGAGGAACAGACCAGTTTACAAACATAATCCAGTATCTACTTTTGGAATTTATAAACAATATCAAACTGCTACAGAAGGCAATTTCAAACTTGAAGGTAAACCATGTGTTGTCTAACTTTTTCTGCTGTGTTAGGCTTATAACAATGATCTTCAGACTTGAAGTGTTTGTTAAATACAGAATCCTAGACCCTCCTCAGTGATTCTAATTCAATAACTTTGGGATGGGACTCCAGAAGCCATACTTCTAGTGGGAATCCTGGTGAATAAAAACTTGACTCCTTAGCATAATCAAAATAATTTGGCCCTATACCAACCTGACCCCACCTCGGTTTTTCCAGACTTTTTCCCCCAACTACTTTCCACAAATCTCCCAAGCCCCTACTTACCTGAAAGGACTGAGCTCCAATATAACCTTTCTGGGAAACTTTCTCTTATATGTCAATAAAGTTGTTCCTTCTCTACTTCCAACTATTTTATATTATACATTACAACACATTGTTATAATCACATTAAATTGTAATTACTTGTTAACATGCCATTTTCTCCTGCTAAAACTAAGAACTTAGGTAGCACTGTGTCTTGCGCTATTTTGTATCTCCAGTGCCTGGTATGTAGTAGATGTACCATCAAAATTTTTGTTGGATGAACAAATGATATATGTATGTATGTATGTATGGATAGATGGATGGACAGAAGGATGGATGGATGGATAGATAGATGGATGGATAGGACTGCTTCTCTAAGATATGGTTGATTTTTTATTGGTTGTTGTTTTTTTCAGTTTTAGTCCTGAACCAAGATTAGGACTCTTGCTGGCGGAATAGCTGATCTTCTACCAGGGCAGGTGATGTCTTTGGAAAACTCACTGCCTTATAGGTTAAGACCAGTTTCCATCGGATTCAGCAGGAGGCATCAATGGGTTCCAAAGTCGGTGGATGGAAGTTTGATTAGGAACTGGATGTTTGTGCATTCTCAAAATATCTTCTCACAAAAATGCTTATCAATTACAAAAGGACAATGGTGGATAAACCTGGTAGAGATCAATTTGACCCAGTGAAGAATACCTTGCTGATGATGGGACAGGTTGGCCTTATGTATGTTTTTATGTGATATCCAAAGAGGAGCACAACATCGTTTCCACAGCATTCCTGCCCAGAAAACATGGTTGGAGTCTCAACATGGAAATCATCAGATAACCTCAAGTAGAGGAAAATACATAGAATGAAAAGACAGGGAAAAACTGAAGAATTGTTCCAGATTGTAGACTAACAAACTGTGACATTGGTAACTAGACCGGAAAAGAGAGACATTGTTGGGACAGTTGGAAAAAAACTTGAAAACCTTCTGTGAGCTGAATGGATAGATCTGTAGCAATGTTGATTTCTTAACTTCAGTGGTTGTACTGTGGTTATATAGGAGTTATCCTTGTTAGGAGGAAATATACATTGGATGATTTGGGTTTGATGAATCACCAGGTGTTTTCATTTCCTGGTCAAATACCATGCAATGGGTTTGCTTAAACAACAGAAATTTACTGGCTCACAGATTTGAGGCTAGAAGAAGCCCCAAATCAAGGTATCAACAAGGTAGTGCTTTCTCTCAGAAGATTGGATATTCTGGGACTGTCTGCTGGCAATCCTTGACCCTTGGCTTTTTTGGCACATGGCAATGCACATGGTTGCCTCTCTTGGCTTCTTCTTTCTCTTCCAGGTACCATGGACTTTTGGCCACTGGCTGCCCCCTCTGGCTCTCTCTCTAGCAGTGGCCTTCCTTATAAGATCTTCAGGAAGATCTTAAAACCCATCCTGATTCAGCTGGGCCACACCTTAACTGAAGTAACCTCATCAAGAGCTTTTATTTACCAGGTTCACAAAAATGGATTAAGTTTAACAACATGTTTTTCTGGGGTTCATAGCTCCAAAACCAGAGACCAAAGAATGAGCCCAGGAGAGGTAAGCCCCAGGAAGAGAGGAACCCAGGAAGCCTGAACCCTTGCAGACACTGGCAGCCATCTTGCTCCAACAAGTGGCAGTAGACTGGTGAGGGAAATAACAGTCTCTTTATGGCCTGGTAACTGTAAGCTTCTACCCCAAATAAATACCCGTTATAAAAACCAATCATTTTCTGGTATTTTGCATCAGCACCCCTTTGGCTGACTAATACAGAATTTGGTACTGAGGAGTGGGGAAGTGCTTTTGCAATTACCAAAATGCTGGCATGGTTTTATAAATTGGTAAGGGATATTTTTTGGAGGAACTGTGAAATGCTTGATGGAAAAGACCTAGATCACTTTGAAGAGACTGTTGATAGGAATATGAATTCTAAAGAGACTTTTTATGATACCTTAGAAGTAAATGATGAAACTATTATTGGAAACTGGAGGAAAGATGATCTGTGTTTTATTTTTTTTTAAATTTTTTTATTTTTTAAAGATTTATTTATTTATTTAATTTCCCCCCCTCCCCTGGTTGTCTGTTCTTGGTGTCTGTTTGCTGCGTCTTGTTTCTTTGTCCGCTTCTGTTGTCATCAGCGGCACGGGAAGTGTGGGCGGCGCCATTCCTGGGCAGGCTGCACTTTCTTTTCATGCTGGGCGGCTTTCCTCACGGGCGCACTCCTTGTGCGTGGGGCTCCCCCACGCGGGGGACACCCTTGCGTGGCACGGCACTCCTTGTGCACATCAGCACTGCTGCATGGCCAGCTCCACACGGGTCAAGGAGGCCCGGGGTTTGAACCGCGGACCTCCCATATGGTAGACGGACGCCCTAACCACTGGGCCAAAGTCCGTTTCCCTGTGTTTTAAATTTGTAGAGAATTTAGTAAGATTGACTCCTGATGTTTTATGGAAGGCAGAATTTGAAAATGGTGAGCCTGGGTATTAACTGAAGAACTTTCCAAAGTAAACTTGGAGAATGTGGCTTGGCTTCTCCTTTCAAAATGTTAGATGAACAAGATAAGCTGAGGACTGAATTGTTGGGCACAAAGGAAACAGAAACTGATCCAGGAAATTCCAAGCCTCTGGGAATCAAGTCCCCAGAAGACAGTGCCCCATTTGAGGACTTAACTAAACTTGGAACTTGTACATCAGGATTGAAGAGGCAGTTATCTAGGAAAGATTTATGAAAAGTCTTACTGTCTGATGGCTTGGACCCCTGCTTCTTGCATGCTAAACCAACAAGCTTTTTGAGAGAGCTGTATAAACAAAATTACTGTCAGTATGGACTAAAAGGGACATGGAAAGGAGAGATTGAAGGAGAAACAGCTTTAAGAGGAAAACCATGGAAGCTGAGATATGGAATTAAGATATTGCTTTGGGCCAAGAGAGGAACCCTACCCATGTATACAGAGAGGGTGAATTTGCACCAGCAGCTGAAGAGCATGGATGTTCCCACCCCATGTTTGGGGAGAGTTTTGTTGCCCCAGGGTACAGAAAGGGTCGAGCACATTCCTTAAAGATTAGGGTGGTTAAGGTCAGCACCCCTTAAGTGTGAGAGGGGTGCACCTGTCCCCCATGGATTAGGGAAGGCCAGGTGGCCAACTCATTGAGAGGTCAACTCATTGAGAGGGTTGAGTTCTATGCCTAAGTTTAGGAAGAATGTTGCCTTCACCTCAGGGTACTAGGGTTTAAGTTTCTAACCCAAAGATTGGGTAAGGTGTTGAAATCACCCCAATGTTCTTTGAGGGTGGGTTCCGGAGCTTGGCCACCACCCAGATGCTTGATGAGGGAACCAAGAAATTGGCCATTGGGCAAGCCTGTGGAAAGGTTGGGTCCCCATGTGGACCCAGGGAGAAGAAACCATCATCCTAAGAATGAGTCTCAGACTTTGACATCTCAGGAAGCGTGTCCTGCAGGTTTACTGAACTGTAGAGGACCCATGACTTATGTTTCCCTCATAATTTCTCCTTACTGTAATGAAAATGTTTGTCCTATATCTGTCCATTTGCATATTGGAAACAGATAAATGGTTTTGTAAGTTTCGGAGGTCTACCCCAAGACAAATGTATTTCTTTAAACTGACTGTGGTATGATTTTGTACTCAGCATTGTTACTGATTTAAGGTTTTTGTCTAAAACTATTGCAATGTCTTTTTGGAATTCAAAGGGTGGAATGTAGCAGTTTAATATTATTAATGAATTCCAAAAAGAGATATTAAATTATGTTTGTAAACTGGTCTTTCCCTCTAGACATATTAGAGTGTATTGGATTCAGAGGTTTTACTTTTATTTGATTAAATAATGATTAAGGCTTTGATTGGGCCACATCAGTAGGATGTTGCATTCCAGCCCCCTTGGTGGGTGAGGACTCACAGAGAAACTGCACTGCAGAGAAGGAAAGTTGGAATTTGGAGCTGGAGCCCCAGGTAGTAAGCACACAGAGCAGCTTGGTTGTGAGGAAAGAGAGAAGGTCCTGGGAAGAAAGATGAGCCATTTGCCTGATAGCTTGTAGCTGCAGAGACCAAAGAACGAGCGGGTAAGCCCAGAGAGAGGCAAGCCACAGGAAGAGAGGAACCCAGGAAGCCTGAACCCATGCAGATGTTGGCAGCCATCTTGCTCCAACATATGGCAATAGACTTTGGTGAGGGAAGTAACTTACTCTTTATGACCTGGTAACTTTAAACTTCTACCCGAAATAAATACCCTTCATAAAAGCCAACAGATTTCTGATATTTTGCATCAGCACCCCTTTGACTGACTAATACACATCAAAACTTAAATTAATATTTATATGGTTTTTAAAAGAATAATGATAATATGAAAATTGATATTTATACAAAGAGAGAGAGATGGAGCAAATGTGGTAAAGAAACAATCTGAGTAAAGGGAACATAAGGGTTCTTTGTGGGAAGCAGACTTGGTCCAATGGATAGGGTGTCCACCTACCACATGGGAGGTCCACGGTTCAAACCCCGGGCCTCCGTGACCCGTGTGGAGCTGGCCCATGTGCAGTGCTGCTGTGCGCAAGGAGTGCTGTGCCATGCAGGGGTGTCCCCCGTGTAGGGGAGCCCCATGCACAAGGAGTGCGCCCCATAAGGAGAGCCGCCCAGTGCAAAAGAAAGTGCAGCCTGCCCAGGAATGGCACTGCACACACAAAGAGCTGACACAGCAAGATGACGCAACAAAAAGAAACACAGATTCCCGGTGCCGCTGATAAGGACAGAAGCGGTCACAGAAGAACACGCAGTGAATGGACACAGAGAACAGACAACTGGGGGGAGGGGCAGGGGAGAGAAATGAATAAAAAATGAATCTTTTAAAAAAAAAGAGTTCTTTGTAAATTTCTCACAAATTTTCTGCACATTTGAAATTATTTAAAAATAAATGATCAACTTCCACTTATGGCCAAGATAGAGTCACAGGGATCAGTTTTACCTTCCTGCCTTAAATAACCAAATAAATAAACAAATCCAGGCAAAAAATGTGAAAAAATGGTTTTCAAGATGTCAGGCAAAAAAGGAACGACAGTGATCCCTGAGAGGTGGGATACAAATGAGAAAGTATTACAATTTTCCCAGTTTACTGCTTTGAGAGAGGTCACAGCACTGGGAGGAGAAATTCAACTGAAGTCCATCAAAGTCTCCGATTGAGGAGATGGAGTTGAGAGGCAGTTCCTTAAAAGATAAATATACTCCTACTCTGTTATCCAGCCATTCCACTCCTAGGTATTTACTCAAGAGAAAAGGTGTGTGTTCATACTAAGACTTGAATATGAATGTTAATAGTGATTTCTGTCTATCAACAGAAAAATGGATATCAACAGAAAAATGGATAAAGAAATGGTGATATATCCATTCAATGGAATACTATTTGGCAATGAAAAGGAATGAACTATTGACATACACAACAACATGGATAAATCTCAAAATAATTATGCAGAGTGAAAGAAGCCAAACAAAAAGACTACTCATGGTATATTACATTTATGTAAAACTCTAGAAAATGCAAACAGATCTGTAATAAAGCAGATCAATAACTGCCTGGGGGTAGGGAGTAGGAGGGAAGGATTATAAAGAGGTATGAGGAATATTGATCTTACCTCCTTCAACTGTGATTCACTACTTTGATTCTAGTTATGTTTCACAGGTATATACATTTGTCAAAACTCATCAAATTGTATATTTTAAATATGTGCAGTTTGTTAGGTGTCACTTATATAACTCAATAAAGATGTTTCTTATTTTAAAAAATAAAATATCAAAAAACATGAAAAAAGTATAAAAGAAATTTGTAGGCAGATAATGTATTTGGGAAGTGGATTGAGGTAGGCAGATTAAAAACAGGTAGAAGACTTGGTGAGGTAGGAAATATGTCTACTGGATTCCCCTGTTACAGGAAAAATAACAAAAGCAGCAAAATAAAAACATCCTTCTTATTTTAGGTATGTATCCACAGAATAAAAGTTGTACATTAAGGTTCACCCTTATAGGTAGACATAGTCTCAGTTGAAGAATGTGAACTTTCCGCATGTTTATCATCAAAAAAAGCATGCCCTCAAGAAGAAAACTGGAACTCAGAAGTGAGGCGTTAGACAACAAGAGAAGAGGAATGGCCTCTCTCTAGAGTTTGTGCTCTAGAGTCTTGCTGGCAGGGACAACATTCAATCTCTACTTGGGGATACACATTAGCAGGTCTTTCCTCACCTTCCCAACAGTTCCTCCCTCAGAGAAGTGCAGTGACTTACCTGATTGTGGGTTTGGAAGTAGAAACAGCTGCCCTTCCTGCTTCCTTCTTTGGAACAAGCTGCCTTCAAGAAGTATGTTTTATCTTTTGTTCCTTCTTGATATAATTTTTACCAGGACAGCCTGTCTGCTCCAAATAATGGGGAAGCCCAACATGATTTAATGCTGCCTGAAACTGGGATGGGTAAGTATGTCTGTGATTCTGGAGTTCAAAACTAAGAAGAGCTCACTCAATAGATACAAGCCATAATCTCCAAGGTCCACTTTATCCTTAAATAAAGGTGGTACCTTTGGCCTTCAATTGCTGACTACTTTGTCTTATTTTGCAATTGGTTCTAAACTTAGTGGAGAAGAAGATTGTTACTTATTGGGTTTCCTCAAAGCCTCCAGTAAGTTTGGACTTCAGGGGGTCTAGTGAGCTTAAGGGTGCTACCAGATGGCAGAAGTAAAAAGGGCCTGTGGATAGGGGTGTTATCACAGGAGGGAGCTCCAAGTTGCAAATTAATAGCCGTAGTTTTAGTTTTTTAAATGCTCTAGCCTTTACTTCTTGTTTTAACAGAGATTAAGGCCAGGACCTTGTTTTCATGTATGGTCTATTAGAATGTTAATTGAAAGCAATGTTCTCCCGTAGTCCTGAGTTCATACAAGTGTGGGGCTGGCTGGCATCATTAGCCTGAAGGAGTGGGTCAAGAGGAGCTCACATACAACTACTAGAAAACAAGAAATAAATAAATAACAACAAAAAATATTTTAGAATGCAAGATAATTATAAATGCAGGGAACAGCACTTGATTCTTACAATTCAGTTTTAGAGGTAAGTTTTAAAGAGTTGGCAAAAAAAATTCATCTTGTTGAAGGTGTCCTGATCATACGTTCCATTCACTCCCACAACTTAGGTCCCTGAAGCTTCTCTGGTTCCTGTCCTTTGAATCCTGGTTAAAAAAATATTTTTTTCAATTCATTGATTAGTGTCCCCAAATATTTCCATTGAATTCCTTACTTTGCTTAGGTTATCCAGGATCTCTTTCTGTTGATGGCAACAACAACAACAACAACAAAAAGATACAAAATTCTGTCCATTTTTCTCCTTAGAGCAAAAGGTGCATTTCTAGCTTTCAGGAGAATGAGTACGATGACTACATCTAAATAGAATGACGACAGTTTCCCCTTGTGAATCTCAAATTCTTTTTTATTTTCCCCAAATTCTTTGGGGATTATGCAATTCCCTGTATCTAAGTTGTTTTAGTGGGAATAAGTATTTGGGCTCTGACTCCATGAGATTTTGGGGTATCCTTGACACATATCAGGCTACCTACCACATTCTAGTCACAGTCAAAGAACACATAGCCTTCCTGCAGCTTCCACTGCTATGGTGCTATGTTTTGAAGGCTAAGTTCCTTGTTGGAAAATTCTGTGAAGTGTTATCTTGCTGATTAATAAGATACCACACATGGAGTTGGTGTCCCTCATTGTCATCCACATTTCATCATCCTCATCTTGCATTCACAGCCAATTAAAGTTCTATTGCATATACAGCTGACCATCCTGCACAGGGCTACCTTTTTGTGACTCAATGCTTGGTGTTACATTTGTATGAAAAAATTACCCAAGTTCCCAAATGCCAGATGATTTGAACTGCTTCAGTAGTTTTGGAAATTTCTTTTAATGATGTTTGAACAGGACATGCTTTCAGGATTCAAAGCATCCGCACTTTACACCCTCGATCTAAGAGCAGATTATAGGATAATCCTTACCTGAGCAGGGACAGTGTGCCTGGCAATCTATGCATTTCCTGCCGTTGGAATTACCAGGTGCACTCTACCTGCATGTGATAGAGAGCATTTAAGTAAGAAGCTGTCTCTTCAATTTTGAATATATGTAATAATGTATATTGAAGCCATTATAAATATCAAATCCCATTCAATCAATGGAGGCATTTTCTTGAGGCTCTCCTATAACATGCCACTGGAGAAGCCCCTAAATTGCAGTGTCAAGATGGCAGCAAGCCATTTTATCAGGCAACAAAAACAGCAAGATACCTGCTAGGCTTTTGATTCTATTTGTGAGGTTTATAGTTTTGCACAATGACTATTTTCAATTACCGGTAGCCTGCCAATAAGCCCATAAATTATCAAGTATTCTAGTCTTATGTGAAGTAATTCTTATTGTGGTGAATGTTTGAGTTCCACAGATGGTCAGAAGCAAAGACCACATATATTGAAGGGGCGCTATCTTTGTTTGATTCAAGATAGGTTTAACGAAATCCCAGGAAACAGGATAAATGGTATCAAGCTTGTCCATACGCCTCCAAACAGTCACATATTTTAAAAAGCACAAGTTCCGGGTTTGATTATAAATATTTTTTAATGGATGGAATGAATATTCATTGAAGCATATCGGTGATTCCTGACAATAGATTTGCACTATCTTCTAGTTGTGTGTGTTTGCTTAAGTGAGATGACATCTTTGTCCCCAGAAAAGATATTCAACATCTGCAAGTACTATAGATAGAACTAAACTGCTCAAAGCTACTCTGGCTCCCTTCATCTGCCCTGCAGCCTAAATTTACTGCATCCTGCAAGGTCAGGAAGGCAACTGGACCAAAATTTGCCTCCTTTCCTTCAACTCCTCCCTCATCAACCACTATACCCCCTGGCATGCCTAACAATAATAGTTCTGTATTTGCCTAATCTATTTTAAGCCATCAACAAATGGAAGCCACTCTTCTGAACCTCCTATTGCAGCAATTCCCCAGAATTACCAAAAAAGAAAGGCCATCTGTTGTCTCAGCTATCTCTGCAGCTGAAGTGAAGGCTTAACTTAATGCTTTTCAGCAGAGCAATAGGAAAACATCCATCAAACCCATGACGGGTTAGTTTGTCTGTCCCAACGGACGGATGTCTGCATTTGCACACATGAAGGAAACTGAGTTGATCACCCTAAGGATACAATAAAATCTCAGAACTTCAAGAAATGTTAAGCTCTACTGCAAAGAGGCCCAGATTCTTCCAGAACTCAAAAGCTATTTGCTAATTGTAGATCTGGTGCACTCCAAATTCACATTAAGCGCTTAGACCTTAGTGTGCTGACAAGGTTAGTGTTCTGAGATGTAAGATGCATTCGGCTTTTAAAATTGTTATTAACAGCTTTACTGAGATATAATTCACAAACCTCACATTTCATCCATTTAAAGTGTATAATCCAATGGTTTTAGTATATTCCCAGATATGTGCAATTATCACCACAGTCAATTTTAGAATATTTTCATCGTCTTAAAAGAAAGCTCCGTATATTTTAGTGATCGCCTCATCCCCACTCCCCAGCCTAAAAGTAAAAGTAATCATTTATCTACTTTTTGTTTCTCTATATTTCCTTATTCTGGCTTTCATATGAATGGAATCATATAGTATGTGGTCTTTTGTGAATGCCTTCTTTCATTTAGCATAATATTTCCAAGATTCATCCATGTGTATCATTTCATTCTTTTTTATGATTGCATAATATTCCACTGTAATGGATATAGCACATTCGGTTTTTCCATTCGTCAGTGGATGGACATTTGAATTCTTTATACCTTTTGGCCATCATGATAATGCTGCTATAAACATTCTGGTACAAGTTTTGGTGTGATACACGTTTTCCTTTCCCTTGGGTATATACATAGGAGTGGAATAGATGCATTAGGCTTTTGACATATCAACTCCTGAAGTAGAATTAGCAAAATGACTCTGATTGCTCATCCTGTGTGAAGGCAAGCTGGCTGTGTGAGTCCACGTGGAAGCCTTGGGGAAGTGGGGAGGTACAGCCTCCTGCAGGGGACTGCTGGATGCAGGATTTCTGTGGAGCAGCTTGGCTTTGCACCATGTTTTGCTATCTCTGACACCCAAACTTCCTCTCATTCTCATCTTCCAAATTGTCCAGAAAATGAAGGCTTCATATTGAGCTGCTTCAATTCCCACCATCAAACCAACAAACTTGCCTTTATGTATACCCATTCATTCCACAAGGTTATAACAAATGATAACAGTCAATATTTATTGGGCATTTATCATAGAGCACTTTACATATGTGAACTCAATTAATTCTGAAACAGCCCTGTTTCAGATAACCATATTATCACCATTTATTGATGAAGTCACTGAAGGACAGAGAGTCCAAGCAACTTGCTGAATTATGCAGTTGGCAAGTTGCAGAGAAGGGATTCAAACTCAGGTACTCTGCAGAACCCATCTTTACTACACTATATCAAAGGAGGAGACCCACCTGTTCATGACTAATGCCTCCACCTGCATTCTCAGGTCGTCACTGGGTGAAGATTTATTGAGCACCCACTCTGTGCCAAGCACTAGGCTAGGTTCAGGGGATATAATGGTGCACAAAAAGCATGGGTATTAAATGAGTAGTCACGCTAAATGAATGCCAGTGAAGAAAACCTCTCAAGGAAAAGAATACACTGCTATGATCATAAAAAAGACCCTGACCTAGCCTGGGGGCTCAGAGGCAGCTTCCCAGGGGAAGAAATGTCTCAGGGGAAGATCACAGGATGAACAGGAGTCACCTTGGGGAGGAGGAGCGAGGGCAGGACACAGGAGATGTCAAAGGTGGGCCCAGGTCTGTGGCTGGCTCACCAAAGGGCTAGTCACTCTTTTATGAAGAAAAACATGTAGTCATTTCCCTGGTCCTTTCCCTTGATGGAAGTCATTTGATTGTACGGTATTTTATATATTTTGTATATTTATATATTTAAATATATACATTTTAATAAATGTATATGTATATAGAAATACATATCCATCCAAAAGAAGAAAATATGAGAATTAACCCTGACACATTAGAAATGTCCGGTGGCATCTAGGATGGGGAGGAGAAATCAGCTACGAGCCAGATGTTCCTGGTTCTAGTCCCAGGTCAGTGATTAACCCGCGGGGTGATCCTGGACTTCGGTTTCCACATCTGTAAAATGGAGAAAATAGTACCTGACTTGGTTAACACCCTCAGTTGCTGTGAGGATTAAATAATATAATCCACAGCATGGCAAAAGCTCTGAGAACATTCCCGTGCTTTGTCTAGTTTGGAAAGACCCAGTTAAGTGGAGATTCCAGGGAAGTCTGCTTCAGTTTCCTGTGCATTATTGGATGCCTTTTTGCAAAAAAGTGTGTGCATTTTGTGAACCAGGATTTCAGAGCCCCAGGTTTCCTTAACAAGTACAGTGCATGTCCCCTGAGAGGTGTACAGTACACGTTCCCTTTTTAACAACTTCACATTTCACGTAACATTCAATGTTTCTGCTTTAAAATGAATGCCACCCTGCGGCTGATGTTGGCTGAGTGTTCATGTTGGTCTTAGTTCATTTTGTGTCAGTGATTAACACAGCTGAAATTGGTTGGGAAAGGAGGAGATTGCTTGTTCTGCTTGATAAAAACAAAGTACATTCCTTCAATAAAGAGAGCGAGCAAACGGAAAGCAATTGACTATTGAGAAGGATGGTAATCTAACAACTGCAGAATGGAATTTAGAGTTAAGCTTTTGAGGCCACTGGCTGAATTTTAGGACTGGCTTCCAGTCCTAAATATGCCGTATTGAATTATATGATTTGAATACACACACACACACACACTTACATGCTTATGTTTCTATACATGTATCTGTGATGTAAATATGTGAATATATGGGTATTTATATTCATTCTGCATCCCTTATAAAGTTCAGTAGGGGGAAGTAAAAGTGGCTCAAGTGACTGGGCTCCGGCCTACCACCTGGGAGGTCCCTGGGTCAGTTCCCAAAGAACACAGCAAGCTGGTACGATGGGCAGGCACAACAAGAGACACAAGAAGAAAAACATAATCAGAGACACAACAAAGCAGGGAACGGAGGTGGCTCAAGCAATTAGGCACCTCCCTCCCACATCGGAGGTCTGGGTTCAGTTTCTGGTGCCTCCTACAGAAACAAGGAAGCTGAACATACACAACAAGTGCAAACAACACTTGGGGGTGGAGAGAAATAAATAAGTAAATCTTTTTTTAAAAGTTTGGTAGGTTGTACTGTACTGTATACTTTTGTACTTTGAGGTTGTTTTCTGTTATTTAAACAAATTAGAACTTTTATCTATTCTGAATTTATTTCTATTGCTTTAAATCAGTGTTTTTAGTTGTAAGCAACAGACAGAAACATATTCTAGGAGACGAATTTATTAAAAGGCTTTCGAGTAGCTTTATGGAATTGCCAGGCACCCTAGAGAACAGGAGTCTATGGCAAATCCAATGCCCAGAATTGAGTTGCAGAACTGTCCTGGGGAGGACATCCCAGGTGCCCAGGTCCCCAGTACTCTGCAGGTGGCACCTCTGAGCTGTAGCTCTGAGCACTGGGTGAAGGCTCTGGTGCTGCACCCCGCTGCTGCCACCACGACTGGAGTCTTCCTTTCCACCCAAGCCCCTTGCCTCACGACTTCCAGATGCTAAGTCTGCAATGGGTGCCTCAGACTGGGGTGCCTGGGTCCCATGTTTGGACCCTGTGAAGAAGGCTGAGAATTTGGCATTCGCACTAGGTGATAACACCAATTCCTACCAAGACTTGTAAGGTGGGAAGTCTCCAAACATGGGTGTGGGGTTCAGGTGTTTCCTGGGAAACCAAAAAGAATGACGAATGTTCACTACAAAGAGAAGGCTGAATCCATCATCCATGTGGAATCTAAGCCCCCTCTTGATGTAGAGTGGGCCTGGACATAGCCATCCCAGGGTCCACAGGATGGAGGAACAGAGTATGGATTAGAGTGGACTTACTGGTGTTCTGCTGTGGAACTATTGTGATTAGTAAGGGAAGAAATTGTAGCATTGATGTGGAGAAAGTGGCCACGGTGGCTGTTGATGGTAGGGAGACGGAAGAAGAGATATGATGTGGGGGCATTCTCAGGATTTGGAGTTGTCCTGGGTGGTGCTGCAGGGATGGATGCTGGACGTTGTGTGTCCTGCCATGCCCACTGGGTGGGCTGGGGGAGAGTGTAGACTACAATGTGGACCACTGTCCATGTGGTGCAGCGGTGCTCCAAAATGTATTCATCAGGTGCAATGAATGTGCCACGATGATGGAAGAGGTTGTTGATATGGGAGGAGTGGGGTGAGGGGGGTGGGGAGTAAATGGGGACCTCATTTTTTTTTTTTTTTGATGTAACGTTTAAAAGAAAATAAAGAAGAAGAAGAAGAAAAGTTTAAAAAAGAGAGAAAGGGCTGAGCTTGGCTTCACTCTCTAAGAAAATTTTTGAGGAAAGGTGTCTATACCCAGGGTTCCTGGCCTGAAAAGCAGCTGCACAGTCTCTCAGCAACAGCAGGAAAACAGCACAGTTCAGTCCTAAGGAGCAGCCCTTTCCGTGAAAGTTTAAACAACAGAAAACTGATTGAAGAGCGAAAGCTATTGATACCTTTTTAAAGTGAACTCTCAAAACATCCCTTAGCCTTCTCCAAGTATCAATGTTTCTAAAAATGACCTACCTACTATCTTTTGGAGGAGAGGAATTTTATCAAAGGGCTGTGCGTGTTCTTTAGAATCCTTGAAGCCAACAGGTCTGATGGGCTGAGGGACCCCGTACTTCCCACTGTTGCACAATGGTGACAAATTCATTCCATTAGTTTTAAACGGCTCCTCCTCACTAAATGAAGTTTGCTCTACCTTGGGTAAAAATTAGAAGGCCTATTGCCTCCTGAATTGCCATGTCTTAGACCATTTGAAGTAGTTTCCTGCTCTTCCTAAGAAAAGAAAAGGAAAAAAAGGCTTTCATGGAGCCCCCTCCTCGAAACTTGGCAGGCGAGCACGGTTGGGTGAGGGGTCCCAGTTAGGCAAACCTATGGGAAAGTACAGCTCAGGCATAGCCAATGTGCCCTCATGCCAAGGTCTTCCCAGAATGAGTCTTTAGAGGATTTAGCTCTCTGAGTGTGGAAAGCTGGTTGTGAGCCAGCACACCTTCTCCAGAGACACGGAAATATTAGGGTACAGTACTAAACAGCCTTTCTTTCTTTACCTAGTCTCATTCACCCTTTGGAAAAAATATTTTAAAATGAGTTTTAATATCCCACTATGGCAGAACAGTCACCTGTCACCTCTTGCCACAGATCAACAACCATGGTCCCCGCAGACTCTCTGGCAGAATGTCCTGCTTGCAGCGGAAGCAATTCGGCAAGCCTTTGGAAGGCAGCCGAGCAGCAGCAGGAGACCTATTAAATCCACAATTTTAGACTCTCGGGGTGGGTATTTTCTTGTGGCATATTGAGTAACACACCTACTCAAGTTACTGTGTGAACTCAGTGGACAGCTGCCCTTTGAGTGAGAAGCGTATGCATGTGCTGCACTCTGCCCCCCAAGTTCAATCATGGACTCTCCAGAAAAACCTGGCTCTGCAAATGGTATGATAACCTGAATGAAGACACCACTGGCCAGTAGTCATCCAGTAATTGAGGACATCAAGCCCCTAGGGATTCACCCCAAAGTCAGAACTAGTGAAAGACTACAATTACCCCAAATAGAGATAGAAGAAATTAGTAGAATCCACTCAAAAGGGAAATGGCCTCTCTGTTCACATTCACCCTCAAAGAAATACCTGAGGCAGGATGTAAAGTCGTTGTTCAGAGACTAGATTTGGGAGTCAGAATGTGATGGCTTCTAATCCCTTGAAGAGTTGTTATGACACTGGACAAGTCTGCATTTCCTTCTGAGATCTCTCTAAATTTCCTTCATTCATATCTTCCTCAATCATCTCTTGAAGTTTAATTTTTCTCTTTCAGGACAATACTAATATAGTATCACAAGGTTGCTGTGAGAAATAAATGAGATAGTGAATGCAAAACATGTGCAACCTAGTGCTAAAGGTTGAATTGTGTCTCCCCAAGAGATACACTGAAGTGCTAAGCTCTGGTTCCTGTGCATGTGGCCTATCTGGCAATGGGGTCATTGTAGATGGAATTACTTACATCAAAATGAGGTCATACTGGAACAATGTGAGCTTTTAATCTAATAGGACTGGGGGCCATATAAGGAGGGGAGAAGAGTCCATGTGAGGATGGAGGCAGAGATCAAAGTGTGCAGCTGCAAGCCAAGGATTGCCGGCAGACACCGGAAACCCGTGGAGGCAGAGAAGGGCTCCCCCTACAGGTTTCCGATATCTTGATTTCAAACTTCTAGTCTGCATAGCTGTGAGAAAATAAATTTCTGTTGTTTTAAGCCACCAATTTTGTGGTACTTTGGTATAGCAACCTTAGGAAGCTGGTGTATCTAGGAAGCACAAAGTAAATGAGCCAGCTATCTTTTCTATCTCCATGGATGGTGGCAGACAGGTGTGGTGAATATGTGCCTCTCTCCTCTACTTGATGCATGAGGTATCTTTTCCTTTAAGGTAGAATCATGTGCTGTTCACACTTCATATTTTATTTCATGATATGTTTCTTTTAATGAAAAACTTAAAGGTAAACTTCAATTTGTGCCTCTTGTTCTGTGAGACAGATGTGCTTGTCATAGAACTTCTTCCTGAAACTGATACTGATGGAATTAAATAAGAATTCCATACGGGAAGACAATGTAGTACCCAAAAGGGGCCCAAGAGGAAGGTGAGTAAAGAGAGGAAAATGCATGAGAAGACCGTTTACAGGAAGACTCCTGTCCCTCCTGTCTAGACTGAGTAATAAACATTGACCAATAGGCAGTGTCACAGCAACACTAATGCACGATGGAAATGACGGTCAGACTGGAATAGAGTTTACCACCACTTTTATTGTGCATATCCTTCACAGTGTAGAGTCCAAGTTTCTGCGGTGAGGTAGAGGGACATGAAATATAGATTGTCAGACCTTTGGGGATTCTGAGGAATCAAAGGTACTTAATAAGGATAAAATTCATCCTGAGCTTGTTACCTTGCTGTCTCCCATCTCAGAGTCTCTTGTATCATGAAATAAGTTTGGCAAGAATGTAGAAGAGAGAATCACTTTAAATGATGAAGCAGGAAATCTGTTCCTGGGCAATTTTTGGCAAGTTTGCGGATAAACAAGGAGTGAGATAATGAGACTAGCTCAGCATTTCCCTACCTTACTCTACCCTGATCCCTTCGGAGAGCCTCTTTGGTCTCTCTTTTAAGAGGAGGAGAGTTATAGGAAGGTTTTCTTTTGTTTTTCCCAGAAGGAAAACCTGCCGTGGGAAGCAAGCAGAACAAAGAAGGTGAAAATGAAGGAGGAGAGACTAAGAAAAAGGAGGGCCTTTGGCAATGGTGTGACTTGGAAAAAAAGGGGATCAGGGGTGATAAAGAGAAAGGGAAAGAATCTAACACCGTTTACACCAAATTTCTGTGCAGAATTGACAGCTCTAATTTCTTTAAACCTTTGGAAATTTCCCCACCACCTTTCAACATATTGTTGTTGTTGTTGTTTAATTTATTTTTTAAAAAGATACTTAGATTACATAAATGTTACATAAAAAAATAAAGGGGATTCCCATATGCCCAGCTCCCCACACCTTCCACATTTTCCCACATTAACAGCATCCTTCATTAGTGTGTACTCTAATTGAGAGGGGGCTTAGATCCCATAGGGCAAATGGATGGGACATCCTTGCTTGCAGTTACTCTCTTGGTTCCTTCTTTCAACATATTGTGTTTCCCAACTTGAAAACTCCTGACACAATGAGTTATGAATAAATAGAAAAGACTTCTGCTCCAAACTTGAGATTATAAAAAAACTTTACTCCAGACATTTCCTACTTAAGAAACTTGTCTTTCTTCATAGAAACACTAAATAATGAGACTAAATTTGTAATTTTTAACTTTTTCATGAAAATCCTATTCCTGACTTTCTGGTGCATGCTCAGACTTGCAGGGGATATGAAATATCCCCAATGGCCAATTTGAAATTTCAAACAAACTTAGAATCATAGTCACGGAGATTTGGGAAGTCCCATAGAGGTCACTGCCTCCAGAGTTTACCTGCTATAGGAATAGCCTCTCTATATAACACCCTGTTTTAGTTTGCTAAAGGCTGCCAAGCAATATACCAGAAATGGATTGGCTTTTACAATGGGGATTTATTAATTTAAAAACTTACAGTTCTGAGACTGTGAAAGTGTCTGAATCAAGGCATGGTATAAAGATGCTTTCTCCCTGAGCTGCAGCTGCAGGTGATCAGGCACGTGGCGGTGTCCACTCATCTCCCCCTTTTCCTCCAGGTCTCACTGCTTTCAGCTTCTGGCTAAAGGGGCTCCCTCTCAGTTTCTGTGTTCCATTGATTTCAGTTTCTGGTTCCCAGGGCCTTCTCTCAACTTCTGGATTCCTCTCTGTCTCTGCAGCTTTTTTCTGTATCTGCTTCTTTTTATCCCTCTAGTTATAAAGGACTCCAGTAAGAGGATTAAGACCCACCCTAGATCATGCAATCTGATCAAAGTTCCTTAACCGGGTCCACAAAAGACTCAAACCACCACACACCCCGATCTGATGGTAATCGAAGCCCTGCTTGATCTTCTAGACACAGGAACTCATTAATTCCCAAGAGAGATCATTCCTTTGCTGAGAAGCCATCATGGCTGGAAGTTTCTTCATTGAATCAAATCTACTTCTCTGCTTTTTTCACCCTAACATTTACCCATTGAACTTCATTCTGTCCTTTATAACTTCCCATCATAACTCTAAAATGAATAACTCTTCTACATAATTGCCCTTGAAATAAGTTAAGGCAGTTCTCATTTCCCTCACTAGCTTTTTTTTCTTTTCCAAGTAAAGAGATCTCTACTCTTTCTGCACCCATTTCTCATGTGATATAACTTCCACACAACGCCCCATTCCCACAACGTTTTAGAAGTTCCTACACTTTTTGCCTCTTCTAAAGGGCAAAATTTCCTAGAAGAGCAAACAAAACATTCTTTTCCAATATCTGATTGGACTTAACCATTCCATACACGTTATGGCATGTGATAGTGGACTATAAAATGTTTATTGCTTTGCATTTGAATAGAGGATGACTGCATTTGTTAAGCAAGCTCTTTCCAAACAAGTCATAATAAAAACTTTATAGCATCCCACTTCATCACATAACTTTTTAATGCTGTTCCTTTTGTTTGGTCCTAGTTCTGGTTTTCGATCCTTTTTTACTTTTTTCCCCCTTGAAGTATCAGGGTTATTCTGGAAGTTCCCATGGAGAGTTTCAAGTTGGAAAGCTGGTCCTAAAACGTTTTTTTCCTTGAGACTGTCTCCTGGGTCTGGACTGTGGAATCAGGCTGGATGGAAATAATGATGCTCTCCACGTGGTAGGGCCCAGTGTGGTGCATATGTGCAGTATAAAGTCAGTTTATATAGGGTTTGAAATTGTATCCCAGGGTTTGGAAAATGCAGAAGTTTATGTGATGGATATCATGACCACACATGAGGTGTTGTGGAGATACATATGTATCTTAAAATATACACAGCTATAAGAATATACATATCTGTATACATGTATAATGGAAAGCTTTAAACTATCAAAGTCTTCAGGCAAATATTTTATAGCTATCTAATAGCGGGTATTTATAACTTAAACTTTTGACTTCAGAAGTTGAGATTTGGTATTACAAACGTTAAGTAAATACCAGCCATGATTACTGTAGGAACTTCATGCCATTGGCATCAAATAATTAAGATGGTCTTACTTTAAACATCTGTTCAAATGTATAGGGAACTACTAACATTTTTAAATCACCAGGAGTGATTTTGAGATGCCTCTCTCTGGATTCAGATTTTAAAAACTTATCTTTAGGCTAAAAAAAAAAAGTCTCTTTCTATAAAGTGAATAGGATAAGGTAAAACATGTAAAGTGTCCTTTCTCTCCTTATCACCCACAGCCCCACCCTGAAATCCACAGTATTTGTGGGTATGCTGGGACTAAGAAGATAAACCAGTCAGTTTATCCTCAGTTGGGGGAAGACTCTGTAACTGCTTTAGGGTATCAAATCTGGAACAGTTGGAAAAGCAAGCTTGATTAAAGACAGCTAACATCATTTCAGGAAGGGGAATCGTGCCTAACTAATTTGTTGGAATTCTTTGAGGAAATCACTGCCCCAGTGAGCTGGTTGGGGGAAGGGAGGAGATTATAGACTGAGTTTCTCAGAAAGCACTCTACAGAATTCTCCACTGTTGGCTAAAATATTTAAGGTCTGAAGTCATGGAATTGCAGGACAATTGGCATATTGGACTAAAAACTGGCAAAAGGGGAGGAAAGAAAGGATAACTGTGAATGGAAGTGTGTCAGCCTTGAAAACAGTATCATAGAAGGATCAGAAGAGAAGATGCATTTAGCATGCAAACCGGGGCTTTCCAAGGACACAATACAAACGGTGTCCCTCTGGAAAGTTTATATTGAAAGGTGGTGGGGGTGGGGAAGCTCAAGAAAGAATTTGACTGCAAGCAGATTCTTCTTGTAGAGATTTTTCCCCCACTTGGAAAGCCACTGCATTATCAAAACCTGCATGTCAGCCTCGGCTTCATAGCACATTTCTTTTTTCTTGACAGTTCCCAAAATAAATACACTAAGAGATTCTATTTGACTTAAACTGTAGTATAACATGAGCCCAGAGTGATTTGGGTATTTTCTAAGATGAAACTACCTTTTTCCCTTTCTGAAATTGTTTAAGGAGATAAGAAAGAGAATTCATGGAACAATATTTTATACCCCACTTCCAGTGAGAGACTGACGATTCTAACTGGGGGTGATCTTCCTCTTTCTACCTCCTGTTCCAGCTATTCCTCTTGTAATGTAGAAGTTTAAGAATTAACAAAGGAATATGATTATTGAATCTTATAAAGATGACTTTTTTTACTTTCTAGTATATTGTAGGATAGCCAAAAATAAACACCTGAAATGACTGAAACTCACTGGACTATAACCCAGATGCCTTGATCTTTGCCAATGATTGTATAACTATATAATCTTTATTTTGTGATTAAAAAATCCTCATGACTGGCCCCACTTGCACCCTCTTATCCTATTTTACACCTTTGGAGTCTTGTGATCACAAGGACAGCCCTTAATGTTTATTAATGAAGGAACCTGAGTTAGCCCAGAACAAACCCACCCCAATTCCTAAGCTCTCTTACTAGACAAAGCTAAACCTAAACAAAATTGGCCCACTTGACATGGACAGTAGCTTAAACTTTAATTTATAAGTGATCTCTACCTCATTATAATACTAAAAATTACACCCAGCCTATGTTAAGGCCGCCGTTTTCTTACTTAAGGTTCTATGATTAGGCATGTAATCAATCCGCACATGCTCAAATAATTAGATCATCTCTTTGTCTTCTTGAACTATTATATCTATGATCATAAACTTGCCTGTCTTTGTATGCTATAAAACCATCAGAGTTACTATATTTCGGGGAGACCGATTACAGGCCAATAGGCCATCTGACCTCCTTGTTTCACACTTGGCAATAAACTCTTTCTCCCTTTGAAACTCTGGCATCTCAGGAATTGGTCATTTGAGCGCATCGGGCAGAGAATCCCCACTTTGATCTGTAACTCTCTGCGTATTAGTGTCTCTGGCAGGGTCCAGGGAAGGAAAGTAAAGGTCCATAAAAATTAGTTATTTGTTTTCGGGCCTTGATACTTTCTACAAGACATGTTAAAACTCCAGAGGTGAAGTGTTTTGTGTGGCAGGATTAAATGTAAAAGTCTCCTGCCCAAATAACCTCCCTGACTGATTCTGGGTAAATATGGGTTTTCTCTGAAAGAGACACCTATTAAACCTTTGTTTAGGATTCAATTAACAAATTTGGGGAAAGGAAATATGAGGAAGTTCAAATTTTATGAAGATGTAGAAGGAATGTGTTCAAGGAACCAGTGCTTCGAGGAGAAGGAAGGTAATACCAGTGAAGAAAGAGATAGGGAGCAGGGGCTGTGGTGCCTGCAGGGCCCACACCCCCAGGGAAAGGTGATTTCTGGGCTCTTTGAGGATAAGGACACAATTTTAATATTTTTTTTTAAAAAGTGAAGTCTTCCAACATATATTAGTTTTATACCTATTGATTTAAAACGTTTATAAAGTTTCTTGGCCTTTTGGCTAAGATCAAGCATAGAAAGTTCATAAAAAGTTCAGCAAAAAGTCTTGAGGTGCAGTTGTGTGTGAACATGTGTCTTCTGATACCCACTGAGCTAGAGGCTGAAAATATGAGATTAAGAACGAAGCAGCCCTTGTCTCAGTCTAGGGGGTGAAGTGGCCAAGTAAAGAGGTAATCGCCAAAGAATCTAAGTGATACGAGAAGATGACACGGTGTTGTGGGATCACAGAAGAAATGCATCTAACTCACTTCTCTCAGGGAGGTCAGGAAGGACTTCCCCAAAGATGTGACACCTCAGCCGAGACTGAAGTGGCAGTTTGCCAGGACTTGGCATATGCAGCCATATATTAAGAAAGAGAGAACAGCCTGTACAAAGTCTTGAAGTGAGAGAATAGATTTCCTTCCAGGAAATGAGTAAGGAGATCAGTACAACTAGCATAGTGAGGAGAAAGGGAAGGCGATGAGAGTTAAATCTAGAAAGGAATGCAAAAGACAATCAACAAGCAGGCTATGTGTGTTATTTCACATGGCATATTTACTTGATGTTAAATTAACAACAAAATGACTGTACAAATCTTAGGGGCCCTGGCAATAATCCCAAGTCTCCCCCAAGTTGTAGGCTCCCACTTTGGGAACCATATGTACAGCAAGCAGAACTGCATAGACCACGTTGGGCTGTTCAAAGACTGTTGGGGGATACAGAGCATTTGCCCACCGTGAGAAATTTCTGGGTACCTGGAGGGACAGAGGGATGGGGAGAGACAGCAAAGGAAGAGGAAGGGCAAGGGGGCAGTAAAGACCAGACTTGGCTTTTTCCCTAGTTTTGCCTCAAATTGGCCCAACTCCATGAGCAAGAATCCCGACAAGGCAGGCTGTACCAAACAGTGGGGAGTAATCGTTGCTTTTTTACAGATAAGAAAGGGGCTGAAGTCACTTCCTTTCTCCTTCTTCGCAATGTCTAACAACTCTCTTGCTAACAAAGGAGATTGTCTCTAAATGAATGTTTTCCTCTTGTGTTGGGAGAGCCTAATCCAGAGTTAATTTTGACCTTGGCTCTCTGGTGAGAGTCACCTAATCAGAGAATTTCTCAAGAGAGATGTGGTCTCCGCATCCTTGCCTCCCACTGCAAATAGCATCCTTCCTCAGGGCTCAGAGTAACTTGGGCTGTCAGAATTATGCAGTGTCAAAAAGATCACTTAAAAATAGCCAGCCGTCCATTCAGTGAGGATAAATAGGAATCCAGTGAAACAAACACAAAGAAAGCAGATTCCAGTTCTATATCTGGAGCCCTTCAAGAGAAGACAGTTCATAAAAACCAAGTTATTTGAGGTGGATTTTGATACTTATATTTTAAGCCTTGCTTTGGAAGAACACAATCACAGTTTCTCTGTGCCTCTGTGAGCAGCATCTTATTAATTATCTTGAAGAACTCTCTGGAAAACATCAGTTGATTTGAACCCTCCGATTATTTTTATTTAATTTCCAGATGTGTTCTGAAGTTCTTTGGAAAATATGCCTTCGTGATTAATATCCCCAAAAGTGTTCAATCTGCAGAGATTCTGGGACTGTAAGTGTTGATTTACCTTATCCTCAGGATCCGTGTATTCTCTCTCTTTCTCTCTCTCTCCATCAAATAATAGAGCTTTCATTGTACCGGGTAAGGGAGAAGAAAGCAGCATTCTTAAAAATGAAGACATGGCAACTTTATGAAAAGTACGTGTGATGGGATGGGTTTTTTCACCGCCACTCCCACCTGCCTTCTCTTTCTCTTACCTACCATGCAGGTAAGGTTTGAGAAGGAGCACTTTGAAAATCTAACTTGAGTCTGGGAAGGAATCACATACTTTTTAAAAAATAATGAGGTAAAGGAGGATTGCTGTGAGGTAATTTTTCTCAGTGAAAACGGTCTGATTAAATTTTAAGTGTTTCCCTTCAAAGCCAAAACCCTGTAAGGATTTCTCTCCTTCTCCCCGTCCTTGGTGGAGTCTAAAGCCCACTTCTGCCATTCCCACCCAGCGATGAATCTGACTTGTCTGGGGGACTGGAGCGGTGCCAGAGGCCACCTGCTGGAGCGGGCCTGCAGGGGCTAAGCCGCAGAGGAAATAGCCAGGTGCCGTTCCCCGGACGCCAAGACTAACGCCTCCTCCTGGGAAGAGAGCAGGCTGAGTAGGCTGGAGGCACCACCCCTAAATCTCCTCCCCTGTGAACTCTGAGTGGTTTGGGATATAATGTTTAAATGTAAACTCAAGGATAGATGGAACAATCTTCAGGATTCTGTGCTTATGAGTGGCCATTGACAGAAATACTGCTTTGTTGTCTATACTTCAATGAGCTAAAGGTTTATAGAGCTAGGACAGTCCTTGGTGTGTGGTAACTACAGTGTCACATTTTTTACTGAAAATTGCCTGAGAATAGGCTAAACGATAGGCAGGTAATTTGCGGATTGGCTTCCCAGCTTCTTGTCTGGCTCTCAAAGTCTAATTCCATTTAAGTGGGACTCGGTGGGCTCAATTGAAGAGGGAAGAGTCCTGACAAAGAAAGTCATTTTCAATCTTATAATTTTATGAGCCCTTAAAATGGAAATTCTGTTACTTGAGAGATAAAATAGAACAATCTAGTAACAACATACCTGGGGTTACTATATGCTGGGCTCTGTGTTAGGCTTTATGCACATGATTCCATTTAATTCTAACAACCTTGAAATGTAGCCTGAGAAATGTGAAGTAATTCACGCAGTCACTCGGTTAGTGAGTCACCCATCTGAGATTCAACCCCAAACCCCCTGACTGGGGCACTACATCACATGTTGTGTGGACTAATAGTTTGTCAAATGTTTAGTCCTGATGATGGGGAATAAAGAATTACAGAGATTTTTAATCCATCTACTTCCTGATGAAGTTGTTAAAATAGTCATGCAAAGAGAGTCATGCAAAGAAAGGGAAACATTACCCTTTCCGCTTAAATGTTTGAATGCAAAAACTCTGAGTGTTAAATATGTTCCTTTACTTTTTGCTCATTTAAGTTCTCTGAATCCAAAGACACAAGTCCAAAATGGTTTATTGTATTGCTCCACAAAGAAGAGGATTTTTTTTAACCTAGAGCGTTTACCTTTGAAGTTCTAAAAATTTAGACATTGAGTCCTTAATGATGTTTTTGCCTCTCTGCATAAGAGTTCATTGCACAAAAGATTTTACAAGTGCAATTCTTCATATTAGTTTTTATTCTTTTTCAGTTCTTCCAAATGCCTGTGGATTGCTGCTCTGCCCATTTCTGTGAAGAGGAATCGGCACACCAGTTATTTCAGCCACGTACAAACCCTGGGTGGAACACAGCTCTGCTGAAATCTCCTGGAGACCAGCAACTTAATCTGTTCCAATAACAGAGACAGAAATTCAGAGCAGGATATTTAGTTAACTACTCACCTAGCACACATAATCACTTTCAGAAAACTCTATGAAACATTGAAATCAAGATGCCAAGAGCCAAATAAGGTATTTCCTTAGTTTTCCCTTCTTCACGTTTTTTTTTTCTTTACAATGAATGATTGATAATCACTTGGCTAGTCATGGTGAGGAGAAGAGAACATTTTTTGGCAAGTCTTGCTTTTCTGCGGACTGACACAGTGAAATACGGTCTTATTCCTGCCTAAATCTTCTGACCTAGAATTCAAGGTTTCCCATGATTTGGACCCAATTTCTCTTCCACTCTTATCTCCTACCACTGCCTTATTCAGAATCTCTGCACCAGCCACGTGAATCTTTTATATAGAGGAAGAATTGACAAAATTTTTAGGAATTTGGGGTCTAGTTGAAGGAGATAATATCCACACTAATAAAAGTGAAATATGTAAGAGAGTTATGTATTTGAGATTCATTAATGTGGCATAGACTGATAATGTTATATGAGTTTCAAATCAAAAGCGAGTGAGAGACAGAGAGGGAAAGTGAATACAGTCATCAGGGAAAGCAGGATGGGTTCAAAATGGTCCTAGAAGAAGAAGGAGTCCATAGATGCAGGGAGGGATGAGGTGGAAAGGAAGAAGAGAGTACCCGCAGGCAAGGGAAACCAAAACTGTGAAGGTTTGCAAGGGGGGAGGTGCATGGTGTGGTGTTGTAAACAACCTAAATGGCAAGGGCAGTACCTGTTGACTAGAAGGAATTAGACAGAGGTGGGCAAAATAAAAGTAGGTAAAAGAAATGAAATTTGTTGAAATAGGAAACACAAAGCCATTGAAGACTTTCTAGAAAACATGCTGATAAACCAGCTCATGCTAAACTGTGGGTGAGTGAAATACATATTTATTAATTGCCTTTTTTTGTTATGCATGGAGGGGGTTCTACTAAGCATTCACCCAATTTTCAACCAATTTTTATTGAATACCTACTATGTGCTAGACATTAGGAAAAACAATAAGACCGCAGGGGTGGACACAATAAAAAACCATCTCTATACTCCTGGAACTTATATTCTAGGACTATTCATTTTCATAAAGTTCCTCTCTTTTAATTCTGTAGCTCAGATGGAAACGTTTTCAAATTGAGTGATGCCTTACTCTTTCTGTAAGTATTTGTAAATATATTTTTGCTTAACTTAACCTTCCAAGAAGTTGGTACTTTAAAACTTGGCACTCTAACCTAGGAGAAGCCTTCTCTGAGCCTTCCAAACTTGTTAGGAGGCCCGCAGCAATGTTCTCAATACCCTGTGTTCCTCTTCATTTCGAAATACCATTCATCATATTTTATTATCATTGCAGCTTCTTGGCATTTACTGTCCACCTACCCCAGTTAATCCTGAGGAAAGAAACTACCTTCATCTCTACAATCCCAATGTAGGTTCTCAGTAAATGTTGATTAAGTGAAATGAGTGAATGAAGAGATACATTTGCGTTTTCTATAACCTGAATGTTTTTCTCTGGGCAAAATTTTGGGGAAAGAAAGGAAATATCTAGAACAAGGGGGAAAGGTAAGTTCCATTTTTTTATCTTTAAATATGTGATAATCTTGTTGAAATATTACCATAGTTGGTTGCTTTTATCAGGGTAACTGGAATGCAGTTACACAAAGCTGGACAGTTTGCCTTAAGATGGTTTAAAAATAACAAACCTTATGCATTTTTTCATTTCCTTAACTGCTACAGCGTTAGCCCACCCCATAAATCACAACAATGAGTTCTGTCTTAATGCCATAGGTATTTCAATAACATAGACTGTTCAATAAATTATCAGGTAATTATTAGCAAAAACAAGGCAGATTTGATTTAACTATAAGCATCTTCTTGGTTTTGGGAACTTCCAACTCTGAGGTTTGGATTAAAAAACACATTGGATGTCACCGGGAGACTTGCTACTTCCAACTCATTGTCTAGAATTCTCCCTGGCAGCTTTGCAAAACAAATCTTGGAAAGCGCCTAGAGAAAACAATTCTTCCTAGAAAACTTGGAGCCTTTTTAATTCACTCTGGATGCCAAAGATAGCGAATGAAAATTTTTGTCTTGATTTTATTATTTGCTGCTTCGTTCGTTCACTCGTTCTCTCATTTGCTCTTTCATTCAATCATTTACTTCTGCATTCATTCACGTTTTTTAAAATGTCCCAAGTTTTACAATATCATTGTACTCCTTTATGGAAATGTGCCAGTCAAACTCTAGGTGGCGCTCGACGGCGAACCTGGGAGGCCTGGGGAGGAGTCACACAGCTGAGCCTCGGAACCGAGAACCACGGAACACCCAGGTGGTCCTCAGACTCGGCAGAAGCAGAGTGCGGGGGTGGAGCAGGATGTGTGCTTGGGTTTCATTTGGAAAAAACGTATACCATATTGCAATATAATTTATTTTTATATTTCTATTTGGAAAAGGGTATAAAACGTCCAATTTTTCCTGAACACCATCCTTCTCACCTTCTGGACGAGGTCAGGGTTCCCTGTATTTCTTTATTGCATTTGAATCATCTTTGTAATTGTCAAAAGTGTTTCTTTAATTATTGGTTAATAGCTCCACTCCTTGGGCTATTGCTTCACCTGAGACCAAGGTTTTTACTGTATTTTTGCTAGTATATGCCTGGTGCATCACACAGCACCTGACAAGAAGTAGGAGCTCTCTCTCTCTAATATAATATAAATATAATATAATATAATATAATATAACATAATATAACATAACATAATATAACATAACATAATATATTTTAGGAGGTACCTGGGATTGAACATGGGAAGCAGGTGCTCAACCACTGAGTTACACCCAATCCCCCACAATAAATCGTTTGTCTGCTGCTTCCTTCTTCTTTCATCCATTCACTTATTGTTCAACTCTGCCCTTCTCTCCCTAACCTCCCCACCCTTATCTTTCACATTCCTTCCCACCCTACGCCATCCCCCTCTCTATCCACATTTATCATAAAAAGGAGGCACAAGTTTTAAAAGGTACGAAGCATTGAAATGGGCAAACTAAATGTGTGAAATCCTTAAATAGACCCTTAAAATCCAAGGAAAGAATATTAAAAATAAGAAAAGGGCTTTCCTACCAGCCGCGCTGTGCAGCGATTATTTTTGTTTGCGTGGGGCGTGCGCCCGCGTGGCCGACGATGGCTGCCCGAGACAGGGGCGCACGGCCTTCCTGAGCCTGGTGAAGAACTCGGCGGAAACTGAACGAGTATCACCCATTTTGCAGGATGCCCCTGGAGACGATTTTGAAAATATGATCTGCCAAGTTTCTTGGATTTGAAATTTTTGGAGTCTGAGAAGTACTGAAATAATTGCCACTAGATAATCATAAAGTGGATGTCTAAAACAAAGGAGATATGAATAAATATTTTGTTTAATGTAAAAAAAAATAATAATAAGAAAAGGCTGTTCTGTCAGTGCAAAAGAGAAAGTGTATCCTCCTCCGCAGACTTTTCCCCGCGCGCCGCAGCTCTCCTGAGCAGGTGCTGCGCCTCCTGGCTTTTGGCAGCTGGAAGCAGAGACCAGTAGAGCCTTTTCCTTTGAATGGTCTGGACTGGGGACAATTGGCTGGAATCATAAGTGGCCTCTTGGCTCACTCCGGCGGTACTTCAGCTTTCATAAACGTCCCGATCCTGGAGCGGTAAGGTTCCAGCACATGGGGGATTTCCCTTTGTTAGTCCCTGACACACAGAGCTGTGCTCCCAAGCCAAAGCCATTGTCTGCCTCTTCAAGGCAAAAGAGAGAAGGGGGGGGGGGGGGGGAGAGAGGACAGGGGAGGCGGGGGAGGGAAAATTGTAAATGGGAAAAAATCAGTTGTTAACCACAGACACCTAACTTGCTATTTGTCAAAACACATCTTTAAGTTCCGGCCACCTGAAAAAAGGTTTTGTGTGTTGGCAGTCTTGTGAGCAGAAAGACAAGATTTTGGAAAGGTGCACCCCCCAAGTCCTTGTGTTAATTGTTACCTACCACAGAAATTAATCATAGGACTGGAAAGGAGCTTCAAGTCATAGATGCCAACCCCTTCATTGTACAGATAAAGAAAACGAGGCTGAGAGGAGTGGCTTGCTTAAAGCCACTCAGTTCTGGACTCAGACCAAAACTCAGGTCTTCTGGCCAGTTCTCCAATTTTTCTGATTCATTTAAAATGAATTTCAAAAAGACCTTTTACCATAAAATTGTTTCCTCAACTCTCATTCTCCTGTGTAAAACCTCATAGGGGCCCTAACTTCTAATGGTGAAGGAAAAATATAGAATCCTTTTTAAAATGTTCCAAAAGGAAAGGAAACTTGAAAGCGTATAAAAGTCATATCACCTGTGAGTAGGAACCCATCGTTATTATGTGGATAAAAACGAAATAGTTAAAGACGCAGATTCCAGTTTAGTTTCACATATAATGCGTGCCTTTGAAGAAGGAGTCCAAAACATTTTCCAAACATTCTCACATACACTGGGTGCGCCTGTCCTATGTAACCCGAAGTGATTTACTCCTGTGAAATCATTCGGGCAAACCTGCCAACAGTATGAATGATTTTGTTTGTCTACCGTCTCAAAATAATTGATCTTATACACATTAAGCTAATTAAAATAGCCAGGCCTTTTCTCTGCAGAAACTCCACAAACCCTCTTTTAATTGTGCTCGAGAGGTCAGGAAAAGTCTAGAAATGGACTATGAAAGGAGACAGCTCTTCCTTTCATCAGTTTGCTTCAACCTATTAAGATAAAACCAAGGAATGTATTTTTAATGCATTGATTTAAAAATATAAATATGTTTCATATTTTTAGTCAGCCTCCCACTTATTAATGGGTCATATTCCAAAAATTGGTAGGTAATTGGGTTGTTTGGAATTTGGAGTCTATTTTCCCATAGAAACGTCACCCATTGGAGTTAGTTTGCAGGGTACCCCTTAAGCTTTATTTAACCCATAGTGTAGCAGAACTACTGTAATTTATAAATTATCATTGTATTTTAATATTATTAGTGAATTAGCTCAGCAGCAATTATGCTAAGAGAAGTTTTTGAATGCTAACATCTAGGAAAAACAGTTTCTGTTATAGATGCTTGAGACAGTAGATGGAGACTTTAGAGTAGTTTCATAGAAGGCTTCTGGATATTTTCAAGACTCTAAAGATAAGTGATAATAGATCTCTGTTGTGTCTAATTTCATCTGCTCTTTTATAACTAAAGGAGAAAACAGAGGGAGAAGCCCCTGGTACCCATTCAACTTTGATCACCACCAGAGTTAGAGGACAAGGAGTAAAAAAAAGCAGAAGGCGGCCAAGGTTCAAATGATGTGCATGTGTACGTGCCCAGAGATTACATGGGCATTGAACAATGAGAGAAAGAGCCAGGAGACGTTAGTCTTAGAATTCTCTGTGTTGTTCACAGAGTGATAGTGTTGGCCTTGGGTTTCTTGGTAACTGTCGAGAATGTTTAGAAGGTGGGGTGATTTGGAGCTATGTACCCCAGGGAAGCACATTCTTAAGCCTAATCCATGCCTGCGGGTGGGATTCAGTTAAGGTGTGGCCCACCTCAGTCAGGATGGGTCAGAATGCTCTTACTGTAGTCTTTTTTATAAGAGAATGAAACTCAGACAGACAGAGAGAGAAAACCACAGAGGAAGCAGCCAGAAGCTGAAAGTCAATGGAGTCCAGAAGATAAAGAAGCAAGGAGAAGCCACCCTTGTGCATTGTCCTGTGACAGAGGAACCAAGAACCAAGGATTGCCAGCAATAGGCCCAGAACGCCAGTCTTTGGGAAGAAAACATCGCCTTGACGAGGCCTTGATTTGAACCTCTCCTAGCCTCAAAACTGTGAGCCAATAAATTCCCATTTTTTAAGCCAACCCATTGTGTGGGATTTGTTTTAGCAATGAGGAACCTAAAACAGAAGGGGAAAAGGAACGCATTAGGGGCTTGTCTCTGTGTCAGAAGATGCTCTGAGACTTGGGATGTTCAGTTAACAGGTGTTTGTTCCTTCTGGACAAGAGTTCCCTCACTGAGGAAGATTTAGATCCTGTACTAGTTTCCTGTGGGTTCTCCAACAAAGGACCACAAACAGGTGACTTAAAAGAACAGAAATTTATTCTCTCACAATTCTGAAAGCCAGAAGTCCAAAATCAAGATGTCGGTATGGCCGTGCTCTCTCTCAAGACTCTAGGGAAGCATCAACTCCATGCCTTTCTCCAGCTTCTGGCAGTTACTGACAATTCTTGGTGTTCCTTGGCTTGAGGCAGCACAACTCCAGCCTCTGCCTCAGTCTCCCATGGTCTTCCCTCGGCGTCTGTCTTCACATGGTGTTTGCCTCTCCATAACTGCCTGTTCTCTTCTTGTAAGGACACAAGGTGTATTCGATTAAGAGCCAGCACTACTCCAGTAGACCTCCCCTTAACTTAGCTTAGTTATGTCAGCAATGACCCTATGTCCAAATGAGGCCACATTCTGAGGTACTTGGGATTACCTCATCTTTTTGAGAGACACAATTCAACCCCTAACAGATCCTCAGTTTGAAACCATACTATCTATTGGATACCTACATGGTTCAAAGAGCTGGGGTGGGTAGCAGGCCAACTTGCAAAAATGATCAAGCTATCACTTTTTCCATTGTGGTGATAATAATAGCTAATATTTATTCAGCACACACTGTACACCAGGCTTTCTTCTAAATGAGCTACTTGTTTTAACTTATTTAATCTTCACAGAGAATTGATGAAGTAGATATTGTTATTATCCCATTTTACAGTTGAGAAACTGAGACAGAAAGAGGATAACTAATATTCCCAAGGTCATATGGCTAGTAAGGGATGGGGCTGGTATTTGAACCCAGGTAGTCTGAGAGTGCAGCCTGTGCTCATTACCACATGCTACCTCTGCCCTCATATTTCTCTGGTCAACATTCTTGGCTTTTGTTGGCAATCACTACTGCCCTGATCCAATCTGGGTTTTTGAATGTACTCAGAGAAGTGTCTGTGCGTGGAGGCTGGAAATGAAGAGGCACCCAAGGTCATTCCTTTAAGGCTCCCTTCATATTCCACAGCTACTGTGAGGAAAGTTACATTCCCACAGAGAACACTGTCGAACTGGAAGAAAATTATGACAGAAGGTCTCCAAAAGGGCCTCCGAAACTTGGATCTTATCTCATGCGGCAAGGGAAAGGCCAATCCCTAAATCAAAGAACTAAACGAAGTATGTCTTTATCAAGCATTGCTTTGACATCCCTTCCCTTTGTACGACTGGACAGACACTCCCATGGTCTCTTTAAATAATTTTTAAATCCTGAACTTTTACTTGGAGACGCCCTTTGAAACTACTTTACCTCCCTGGATATACTAGCTCATATTTTCTACTTCATCCTGGCAAAGTTATTATCCCTCATAAAACTTTACCCTCTTTCTTCTCTAAGCCATCATATAAACCATTACTCCTAATTATACATGCCCTTTCTCAAGCCATAGCCATTACTCTGTCAAATTTCCATGAGAGGTTAATCTGCTAGTGAGAATTTAAATGGACTCCAGGGGCAGAGTATTCTCTTAGTGGATAGAGCTTGGGCTCTGAAGTCAGCCAGTCTAGGTTCAAATCCCAATTCTTCCATTTACTAACTGTCACACTGGGCAATTTATTTAACGTTTCTAAATCATTGCTTCCTCACCTATAAAACTGATAGGATATTAATAGTATTGGCATAGAAAGCTGTTCTGGTAATTAAATGAGATAGTGTGTATAAGGAACTTAGTTCACGGCAAATACATCAGAATATTTGATAAATGTTATTCCCCATTATTACAATTTTTGGATGACAAAATAATCAGAGCTGTGCACAAAGGTGGGTACACAGGGATGGTCAACCTGCCACTTTTTATAATAGTGCAAAATTAGAAACAATCTATGTCCAACCATGACTGACCGTTCAGCCATTTCAAAGTCATGTTTGGAATATTGGAAAATATTCAGAGTATATTGGTGAGTTTCTAAAAAATGAACCCCAAAACATGTATAGTATGATATTCTGGTGGGAGTGAGGGTAGTGGGAGATGTATGGAAAGAACCTAGACCAAAAAGGAAGTTACAGTCATCCTAGCAGAGTACAGGTGTATGGAGTATGGATAGATATTGGGATAGTGGGTGTTTTGTTTTTGTTTTTGTTTTTTGTTTTGTACTTTTCTGTGTTTCCTAAATCGTGTACATTTTATAACTAGAATATTATATGCTTTTGAAAATCCTGTATAAGAATAACCTTCTCACATGAATTCCTCCTGCTTCCAATTAATTCAGACATTCAGTTCATCCCCTTCTCTTTTGCCTTTTTCACTCTCTACAGATTTATGTTCCCTCTGCACAGCTGTAATTGGTTTTGAATATTTGGCAGAGTCTGTAGTTGGTGTTTAGTTATATTTATCTGGGTTCTCTCCCCCTCATCAGATGGCATTTCCACGAGTATATGTTCCCTGTGTCAACTGGGCACTGTGACTTGGAAGCTCTTTTTCCTAAATGTTAATAGATTGAGGTAACTGTATATAATTCAGGGAGAAGACCAAATCTGCTAAAATTGCTTCCTGATTAGATTAACATTTATTGGGAGCTTGAGATTGTTTATTTATTTATTTTTAATGGAGGGCTTAGAGACTGGTTAAGAATTAGGACCTTGTGCCTGAGACAGTGCTATGTGTTTTCCCAGCTATTTCATTTCCTCCTGGGAAACAGAAATACAACATTTCCAAATCCCTTTGCAATGAGAAGTCACATAACTAGTTCTGACCAGTGGAATGGGAGCAGAGATGAGGATGCTACTTCCCTGTTGTTTGTTCCCCCAGGAACGCCCACTTCCCTGCTCGCTGCTGGCCCGATAAAGCTCCCGTGACCTGGAAACTGCAATACGGTGGAACCACGCACTGGGAAGAACCTAGCTCCCTGAGATATTGCTTAGAGGACAAAGACCCAAGAGTTACCCAAGCAGAAACATATGAAATGAAAAGTGTTAGTGAGAAAAGTAGACTTTTATTATGTGAAGGCATTGAGATTTGGGGGTTATTTCCTCCTACAGTAATTCTACCCTGAAGACACACAATTTTTAAAATAGTAAAAGAATTCAAGATATATTCTAAATGTCAAAGCAATAACAACATAATAACACTTGCCTGTTTCACTTTTCTCCAGAAACCTTTGCTTCAGGGTTTTACTCAGTCTTCAAAGAAGCCCTGACCAGTAGTTACGTATCTATTCTTATGTCGCAATTTAAGAAACTGAACTGAAGAATCGTCATGTCCTTTGATTGAAGCTAGAACTAAGATTTCCTGATATGGTTTTCTTTCCTTTTTTGGACACTGTCTCTGCCTCTAGGAATAAATACTACAAGAGTTTAGAGGAGCCAGTAATGACTAATTTATGTAGAGAGAAGTTTTGTCTAAATTGCCTAGGCAGTATTTCTCAAACATAGGTTCCACAAGAATTTAATGTGTTCCAAGAAATAGAGTTCCACTGTCAAACAAGTTCAGGAAACACTGGGTTAAACAAACGAAACCAGGATTTCCCTATTTCTTTTAACTTGTGGGTAGGAAGTGCATTTGGATGCAATAGGTATCATGTTCTCTTGGTCTGACTATGAAAGTCTTTCGTGATGGAGGAGACATCAGAAGTTGAGTGTGTTGAAGCACACCCTGAGGAAGGCTGTTCTAGATAAATGTCCCAATTCTCCACTGCACCCTGTTTCCACCTTAGTTTAGCTTATTCGCTTCCCGTCAGAGTGTATTTCTCAGCTAATGTTGAAGACAGCAAAATTCTCAAATAAGCCCATTTAACCAATCTCAAATGGGCTAGCAGGGAATAAAATATTTTTTAAAAAGTAAATTGCATTTATTTCTGACCTTACTCTAAATAAGAACTGGGCACATTCGTCAATACAAATAAATGGGAGGAAAAGCAATGCAAATCAACCCTTCTCACTAGCCTAGTCAACCTGTGGCATTCACCGCCAGAGTGTGCTGCTAGAGGAGTACTTGAGGAAAGATTAGATAATTTTATGAGCGTGACTAGCATTTAAAACTACGTGAGCTAGAACAAAAAAGATACAAGGAAATGAAGTGTCCTGTTCCAGGATATAAATTGATCACATGTGGAGGGAGGGGCAAGAAGGAATTCCCACCTCGCAGTCCAGCGTGGGATAGTACACAATGGGCCAGGTGCAATAGGCTTGACTTTCCCTCTTTATTTTCCTTTTCCTTTTCTCTGGTACATCTGATTCTAGCTAAACAGGAGGTGGGGATATTAGCCCTGACAAATAGTGATTTGATCCCACAGGGCAACTCCTATTGAAAACCAAGATAACATAAATATTTTCAATTCTTCAAGTTGAACCTGTACTAAGTATTTTGTTTTGTGGGTGATCTCTCTGTTCTTTTATTAAGGGAAGATCATTTTATGAGAACTAAGAATATTTGCATTTGTAACATGGGAAGAATTTTAAATTCCCAAAAAACACATTGTTCAAGCAAATAAAGAACACCGGAGAATTTCTACAAGGTAAGGTAAGACCATCTTAGTTAATTGAGACGCTTGAGCAAGGATGAATGCAATCTTGAAAAGTGGCCATTTCAAAATACTCTCTTCATCTAAAGTAGAAAAATAAAACGTGTTTTTGAGCTGTGGTATTCTTAGCTTGGTGATGATTGAAGGCCCTGGAGAAGGAGATGGCAGATTTTATTGGGCTGAGTAGATTCTCACCCTCCATCTCTCTCTGGGAAATTTTGCAAAAATATTCAACTCCAGTGATTCGGTGAAAAATATTCAAGCCCCAGGGAATCAATGGGAGCTAAGTTTTACAGAGTGAATTCCATCTGGGATCAGGGGAATTAAATACAACTATGGGAGAAAGACAGCCTAAGGAAGAGCAAGACCAGCCTCATGGTACAAAAGGTTAGTCTTTCAGCTCAGAACCAGCTGTTCCTTTAGTGTTATGAGTTTTTGCATTAACACTGGAGTAGAGACTGGACCAGCTCGGGGATGGTGGGCTGTCTTCATTACAATTCTTTAGCTGAGCTTTTCCTCTGAATTATTTGGTCATGAGACAGTCTGGCATCCCAAGAAGAGCCCTAAATATCATTTGCAGCAGGAAGGATTTTTCCTCTTGGTACTCAGCAATCTTTCTGAACTCAAAGTAAAGGCAGATAATCCTGCTTACACAATTCCATGCTGCAGCCTTTTTTCCCTAGCAGAGTCCACCACCCATGATGGAGACTTACAGTTCCAGATAGGCAACCAATTTTCCAGCCTTCTGTTGCACCAAAGATTGGCCACGTCACTCATTTCTGGCCATTTCTGACCTGAGGGAGTCTAGGAAATATTTTACTTTTGATAAAAGAAGAGAGATGTGGGATGAGATTTATTTTTTCTGCTACCACTTCTTCCTCTCTTCGATATAATTATGAAAGAATATGATGCTTGGGACTGTGGCAGCCATTTTGTGAGCCTGAGTTGACAAGTCTGAGGATCAAAGGCACCATGCTAAGGTTAACAGGATGAAAGGACAGAAAGATCTTGAGTCTGTGATGATGTCATTAAGTCACTGTTTCAACCCTGGGACCAAGGACCTCTTGATTTCTCATTGAAGCTATGTTTAGATGGATATTCCATTATAATCCAAAGTCTCCTAATTGTTAAATATATCCAGTAAAAACGTGGCCATATGTTTCAACAGAACACAGAACTCTGATGAAACACATGGCCTGTGACCTCTAGTCATCTCAAATTTCTGATATTGATAGATATAAACTGGCATATTTTTCCTGGCAAAAGGAGAATGCCAGGTGTTTTAGTTTGCTAAGGCTGCCGATGCAAAATACCAAAAATGGGCTAGCTGTTATAAAGGGAATTTATTAGGGTAAAAGCCTACAGTTCTGAACCTGTGAAAATGTCCAAATTGATGCATCATCAGAGATACTGTCTCACTAAAGATCAGCTGCTAGATTCTGGACTCCTGCCACGTGGCAAGGAAAATGGCAGCCTTCCATCTTGTCTCTTCTCCTCCTCAGGCTGCTTTCTACCCAAGCTCAGCTGTGGGCGATTAAGCACATGACAGGACTCCTCTCTTCAGCTTTGAGCTGCTTCACAGGCCTAGCCTCTCTGGGTTTCTCTCACCCTCTCAGGGCTGCTTTGTCTTTCTGTGACTGCAGGCAATCCTGAAGTCCATTCTCCTATGACAGGGTAAAATGGCAGCTCACATTCTCTGTGTATTTCTGCTACCAGTTTTCAGTTTATATAAGACCCCAGCAAGAAGGCCAAGACCTGACCGGGTCATGCCTCACCAACACAGTCCAATCAAAGGCCCTAAAGTGATCTAATCAAGTGAGTTAATCAAAAGTTCCCTCAACTGAATCTAATACAATCAAAGGGCCCCACACCCACAGGAATAAATTAGTTCAAAAAACATGATCTTTTCTGGGATTCACGAAACTTCAAACAACACCAGGACTTGCCTGGTAGCGGTCTGAAATTCATTGGTAAAGGTTGGGACAGCCTAAGGCCATGAAGGCAATCCTTACTGAGGAAGCAACGAACGTGGATATTGTAATTCACCATAAGAAAGAAAAGGAGAATTTGCTCAATATTTTACACATCATTTCTTTCCCTTTCCCTCTCATTTCCCACAGTCTTATCTTTTCTTTCTTTCTTATTTTGGCTTCAAAGAATCTCCTTTACTTTTCTATTTTGTCAATTCTGATGTTACTTAATTCTTAAATATACTAAAGCAAAAGCTGGCTGATTGACTCAGAGTGGTGCCAAAAATGTATGTATGGAATGTTAGGACATGCTGTATTGAATAAGCAGAAATTTAGTTAATCTCCAAAGGAATCCTTTCCCCCTACCCCCACCCCCACTGCTGAAATTTCACATCCTCTAATCCTAGTAACTAAATGACTCCCCACACTGGCATATCTCCCACTCTGCATATCCTAAACTGCAAATCCCTAACTATTGAGTTACTGAAAATGGTACAGTTCAAAGGCCTGGGAGGAATTCTGCTCTATGGGAACATATACATTTTAAACATTTGTTTATTTCAAAGTTCCTATCCTGATTTCCCTTCCTAAAAAGTTTGATTTTCATTATATGTGAGCAGGGAATTATGTGTGCCATATTTTGTAACTTAGTTAATTGGAAGATATGCACTTAAAAAAAAAAGTTATCAGATTTTTGGTTGATAGTCATACCATCCTAAGCTCCAAGCAAAGAATCAGACCTGGTTAAGAACCAAGACATTCATATTTCAGTACTGAGAGCAAAGTATAGGAAATTCCATTTTTCTGGAGGACAAAAATTTAGCATTCATACCTAAAATGTGGAAAATAAAAGCTTGCCTAGAGAGCCATAGTTTGCAACACTACAAGGGACCGCTAGGTATTCTAAATGGTCCTTTGTGTGTGAGGGACTCAGTGTGATTTGCATTGTGTGGCTTTGCTTTTGTTGGTTGTTTCGTTTTTTCTGAAGGCTTTTTTGCTTTTATTTCTTCATTTAAAGAGAGGAAAATAAGCAGGAGTGACTCTGCCTAGCATGACCTGCTCCAGGTAGTCAAATATGTACTGCGTGGTGACTTTTCTTTCATTCCAGGTGTTGATTTACAGACATTACCTCTCTTCTGTTTTACACAGGTATGGCCAGGCACAGCTGCCTCTCCTATTGGTGAAAAACCTTCTTGGCTCCCACCGAACTGAGGCAACAATGCTTGATAGAGTCCAACAAGAGCTTCCATTAGCTTGATGGCTCAGAAATCTAATTATGAGTTATCATTCCTTGCCTATGGAGAGTGTAAGGAAATTAGGGAGATTTCTGGGTCTCTGTTTGGTCTGCCTCCAAGAGAAGGGGGTAACAATGCCAACCTTTGCTTACAACCCCATAGGAAGAAATGATTATTAAAAATTACAAAGCAGAATGTAGGTATGATGACATAATTATATAAACTAATGCAAATAAATGTTGAATGTGTGCTTTGGGATTTGGTTCAGGTGTATAGTTCAGGAAAAGAAACAAGGAAAAAATGGTAGTTTAGACAAAATAAAAGAAGTAAAAAAAAAAAAACAAAAACCCAAAAACTGGAGTTAGACAGGCCCAGGCTGTAATGATGCCTGCATAGAGACTTTGGGAGCCAACGCTTCCTTTTGTTTCTCCCACTTCAGCACTTGACTGCCATCTCATGGTCTGATATGGTTGCCAGAGCTCCAGTCATTACACTTATCTTCCAAGCCAGAGGGCATAAGAAATGGGGGAAAGAATAGCAGGTTATCTTCCCTTTCATGGAGACATCCTATAAGTTCTTTACACTTCCACTTCTATCTTATTGGTCAGACCCTTAGTCAAGCAACCCAGCTTTTATTTTGTTTTGTTTTGTTTTTAACATTTATTTTTCATTAGATTTTAAAAATATAGAGAGAGGTCCTGCTGAAAATCTGGGCTCTCTTCCTAAATAAAAAGGGAGGAAGGGATGTTGGAGTAGGCAGCTAGCAGTCTGACACATTGAGCAACTGTTGCTATGTTTAAAATACAGGACTAGATACAGAGGATGCAGAGACATGAGATCAATAGGGAGAAATAAACATATAAGCACATAGTCATTATATGTGGCAGCAGTTGTTAATGGTACAAAGATTTCAGAAGAAAACATGAGTCTGTCCAGCTGGGGGTGATCAGAGAAGACCTCCTAGATGGAAAGATATTTTACAAGGGCCTAGAAGGAGGAAGGAATTTGGATAGTAGGAAGCAGTGGAATAGAGGGCAAGCGTGGTAGAGGGAATGGCACGAGAGAATGCAGCTCATTGTTTGATAATGATGGTTATGCCTGTCATTGGTACATTTTACATTCTGCACAGATACAAAAAGTGCCCCAGCAGGGAGCAAATGATGCCAGTAGTTTGGGTATGTATCCGAATGACATCAGTTTCTCTTTCCACAGCCTGTCTATCATCCCATGGGATGGTGGATAAGGAAGAATTCCATTCAACAACAACACACACAGAGTATCTCTGGCAAAGAGACTTTTTTTTCTGTATTTATGATAAAACACCCAAATATGTATCCAAGTGGGATTACCAGTCTGGGTTGGATCCAAGAGACTCTGGTTACCAGAACTATTTCTCATCATAAATCCCCAAACAAGTTGAGTTTTTCACTTCCTCTCCTAATCTGCCATGGAGCACAGCCGAGTTGCTTGAAGTCATCTACTTCTTGGCAGGGGCTGCATTTCCAAGATGATGGAGCGATTCTTTTCCATATACATCATTATTATTTCTAGTATAAATATTTATCAAGCACTCACTGTGCAATAGAGAAGAGCTCCTGCTTGGTGGTCTTCCCAGATGAACAAAACAAACATGACTAGAAGCAGAGGGAAGAGGTGGGAAGAGAACCTCAGCTGGTGGGAAACAATAGGAATTGATTCCCCACTCTACCCCTTCTTTTTTTGTGTGTGTTGGATATTATTTGGACTTGACTGCCATTATTTCACGTATGTAGATTAAGCATTTTAAAATTTATTTAACATATCCTTATATAGGGTTTACCCTGTGCCCGACACTGTTCTAAGCTCTTTACAAATATTAACTCACTTAATCCTCATAGAAAGCTGTGGAATAGGTGCTATTGTTATCTCATCTTCCAGATGAGGAAACTACTAAGGCGTAGAGTAATTTGTTCAAGGTTGCTAAATAGCATATGACCCTAGAGAAACACTGTCCAATAGAACTTTCTCTGCTGTCAGAAGTATTCTATGTTTGCATTGCCCAACAGGGTAGCCCCTGGTCATAGGTGGTTACTGAGCACTTAAAATGTGGCTTGTGTGACTGAGGCACTGAATTTTTAAATTTAATTTAATTTAATTTTAATGAGTTCAAATTGAAATAGCCACATGTGGCTAGACTCCAATGCTCTATATCACTGTGCTTTAGGTTTCTCCATTTTGTTTGTTTGTTTGTTTATTTGTTTTTTGAAGGCGAGAGGGCCAAGGACATAGGGATTCTTTGGTAAAACAGAGTTCCTTCCTGTGCATTTTCTGTTTAATTGTGATAAACCAAGTGAGATGTAAGTTTCCGGGAAAAGATGAGCAAATTCCTCAGGTGGTACCATTCTCAATTTATTCCCTGGTTATTAAATAGGACTACTATCAAGATCTATTTCCATTGAAAGACCCTGCGCCTGATTAGGTCATGTATAGGTCATGTATATTTGACAGCACAGTCAACATTTTTTAAAAGTAAAGTCACCCTTATATTATCTGGTGCCTACTCAGACAGATGAGCAGAACAATGTCAGGTGTGCTGTTTTTCTGTCATCAGAACTGAAATTCCCTTTCTCCCTCCTTCCTTTCCCACCCTTATGCATTGATATTCTCCTTGCCTTTCAAGGCTGAACTGGAGCGCCACCTCTTCCTTGAAGATGGCCCTCAGTCTTCACCAGAAAGCAATCTGTGTCTACACCGTTCCTCTGATATTGAGTAGCTTTTCTACTATGTCATACCTATATAAATACAAGTCTTAACTCTCCTGCTGTACTCTCTCAGCTCTTTAAGGGCTGGTTTATCTTTGGTATTTATTCTCCATAAACCTTGCACATGTTCCTCGCTCACATACCACAGATTTTTTTTAACTTTGGTCTCTGCTTCCCAGGAGAAGCTGTAGCCTAGACTTCTATTGCATTTTCTACATTGGGGTTGAAAAATATGAAGCTAATCCCTCTCCCCCAAAAGACTGTGAATACTTTTAAAGCAACACCTACCTCATAATAGATGCTCCGTGGACTGAGAAGTACTATTGGTTGACCGAATGCTTATTGCCGGAACTTTGTAGTGTATTTATGGCTTTTGTTTAAAACAAAATGGAAACCTCCTCCAATAAAACTTCTCTATACTAGCATATTAAGCCTTAAATTATATCAAACTAACTTCATCATTTTGTAATATCCTCACAGTGGAAGTAAGGGGGTGGGGTGGGGAAGAGAGCAAGGCAGAATCATCCCCAAGAAAGAGTACATTTTCTTGCTTACATTTGCCCAAAGAATGCAAGTTATGCAAAGAGAGTTGGATTTTAGTGAACTGCACAGAACCTAGAAGAGAAAAGAGATGTGAAGAAATGGCAATTAGGACTTATATCCCAATTTTCTGCAAATCTATAAATATATAGCTCCTCGTTAAGAGAACACTTTTGAGACTTGTTAAGAAGTGTATGTGAAGATTGTTATGACATTAGGTGAGGTGGAAAGAGGAGCAGAGGGGCTGAGATAGAAATAGCTCACTTTAGCAGTCTTTGATTTGGTTTAATTGATTGAGTGCAAAACAAATAGGAGAAAGAGAATGAGGAGATTGAGAAATTGAGAAATGTAAAACCCTGTAACAGAAATTATTATAGCTTTGCTTTGAGTAGGACTGGAAATGTTTGTTATAAACTAGGAAACAGTCATTTAAGTGGAAAGATGGTTTTTCATGTCTTTTATGGCTTGTTGTAAATGATTAATTAAATACTCTGAGTGTTTCATTAAAAGTAGGCATTCCTTCCAAATTAAAGTGTGTAGAGACTCGTTATAAATAAATTCTCTGGGTGAATGAAAGAAGCATTTACTTCTAAATGAATATTACTGGCAAATTTCATTCTTGACATTGATTAAATGGACTGAATTTATTTAAATGGCAATATGAACAAATTGCAGGGTAATGGGTTTCTACGTTAGAATTTTTTTATTATCTAATTAGTTTATAAGTGATCCAACAATTTTAAAAATTTCATTACATGAAAATTACTTTGCTATTGAAAATAAAAGGATAATACATGGTTCACTGGTTTTCTGCCTTCACACTTTTTAATTAATGTAACATACCAAAATTCACTTCATGAAACAATTCTGAGTGCTTACTATGTCTGAAGCATCCTACTATGTGCTATAGAAAATAGAAAAATAAGACTTGTTTTTGTCCTCCAGAAGCTCAAAATGTCATAAGAAAGACATGTGTATAAAACAACAGTAATGTAAGACAGACTCTGGTAAGCAAGTGCTAAAACAATAAAGGTGCAAAGTGCTTAGGGAGTATAAGGAATGGAGGGATTAAATCTGATGAGGAGGGGGTCAAGAAAGACTTCTTGGAGGAGGAAGGATTTGAGCTTGGCCTTGAGAGATGGCTGGGAAGTTGAGGAGGCTCTGGGGCAAGGGAGGGTTTGTGGGGTCTGGGTGGCTGAGCTTTTCTGTAGAGAGGTTTTGGGGTTTCTCTGGACAATTTTGAACTATCATATGGAAGAGATGTGTCACACAGAAAATACACAGATCAACTCGAAACTGGTCTCACATACAGCCATATGACTTCAGAGAAAGAAACCGTGTCGGGTCTGGGGCGTGGACTACAAAAGTGACAGGCATAATTAGACATTGAGCAGATCAGCCTTTTTAAATTAATAAGCTCATTCTTCTTATGCATTGACTCGTTGCCTAAAAGGAACCTCAGGGAGGTATTTAGGTCACCCCTGAGCAAGTTGTTTTTCTAGGTTGTTGCGTTAGCCTTGGCCCTATGCTATGAGCTATTCGGATACTAGAGACCACATCCTTTGAATTCTGTCTGAGGACCAGCACAGCTAATCAAATAGAGTGAACCAAGGGTTTGGAGGGATCTTTCAGAGCTGTCTGTTCACTGTGTGTTTGAAAGCTGATCACTGAGCTGATTTATGCTGGTTTCCTACACCTTGTCTTAAGAAAGTTCATTCCTACCCAGATGCGAATTAAAAATCTAAAGTTATAGAATGTTAGAGCTGTATCTAGGGGTTGCTTCATTCTTCATTCTATGATGGAGGAAACAGAATCTTGGGGAGGACAAGTGATTTGCCTAAAGTCACAGTTAGTGATTGGCTTACTTGAACCAGAATTAGAATACAGCTCTCTAGGCTGCATAATTTTCAAATTGGTTTCTTTCCCCACACCATACTGCCTTCTGTTTTTGCATCTGTGTGTGTGTGTTTGTGCGTGTGTATTAATATCTCCAAGAGATTGGCTTAAAGCCTTCCTTATGATTACACAAAACAATATATGTTAAGCCGGAGAAGTCAAATGCATTGGATCAAAACCCTCTCATTTGGAAAAACATTAGAATCCTGGGAATTTCTTGAGATGCAAGAAGGCTCAGTCCCCAGGACTTGGAGTGTAAACACTGTGGCTAATTGGTTGAAGTGAGATGCCATGGATGATTCTCCCTGCCTTGAGAGATAACAGGGCTCCCTGGATGAACAAAGGCTCTGTCAGTAGCAGATTACAGGGTGAGGGCAGACTGCAAAAAGTGATCAGGAAAAGACAAGACATGTCACTGAGACAGATCATCTTTCTTGAAGAGAAGCTGAAATTAAAAAAAAAAAATTCGAAAGGAATTCCTTCATAAAATGTGCCTTTCAGAGGGCAATTGTTTCTACAACTCTGCCCCTTCCCCCAGAATGATGGACATAATATAACCTAGAATGAAGCTTGGTGAAGCTGCTCTACATCTGTTCTACAGAGCAGTCTTGAAAACAGTGGATATGGATAAATAGAGCAACCCAGACACTTGGCCCATGCTATATAATTTAGATGAGAACAACATTCAACGTGTTTACTTTCTAGCCACTTATTTTTTAAAGTTTATTCTTATAAACAAAAGTGATATTTTGCTTCTCCACTTATTTTCTTATCAATCAAAAATGTCCATAAGCCTTTTTGTAGAATTAACCTGTCTTACCTACAAGAGTTTCATCCTTTTGATGTGGGTTGTCCTCTTTCTTCCCATTTGATGTTTTGAAAATCTATTTATAATAGCAGAATAATTCAAATGCATGGAGTACTTTTTAGTCTTTAAGAAATTCTTATTTTATTCCATCCATCAGTAGAGTATTTTTCTTTTATTACTACCTAGAAACTTTCCTTCTTTCTACATGAGGATGGTAAATAAGAATGTAAGAGCAGAAAGCTACCTTAGTAATCATGTACTCCAAAGTTGGTATTTTTTGGATGTGGGAACAAAAAGGAATTATTTGACTTCCTGTGGCTCACCCAGGGGAGGAGGGGGGATAGGTCAGGCTAGGATCACCACTTCTGTGCCCGATTCTGTGCCCTTTCACAGCAAGGTCATTTTATCTTAGTTAAAATGTCACTTTAAGTTATATTTTCCTTATGAAATATGCCTTACTTTCAAAGAAATTCTAGAAAAACCATGAAATCCTTCCAATTCTGATTTTAATGGAAACACTCCATTGGCCAAAGCAAGTCTCATGGTAAAGCCCAAAGTCAGGAGTGAATGCTCTGCCTGCCCCAGTTGAGGCACTGCAAAGTTTCATGGGGGTATAGACACCGCCAGATGCTGTTACAGGGAGGGAGTAGAGAAACAGGACTAGTAATCCAATCATTACCATGGTGACAACTTACAATAGAATGAAAATATTACTTTTTTCCAGAATTAGAATTTATACTATTGGGTTTTCCAAAATGCCTAGAATTTTTTTAAGCCTTGTTTAAAATTTAATTTTCTAAAAGCCTTTACTTTTATTATTGGTACAAAGTATATATTCAGTAAATTTTTTAAGAGATAAATGAATAGTGTCCATTAAGGAACTGCCTCCTTTATAACATAAGTGCATTCATTTATTCATTCATTCAAGAAATAGTTATTGAGGGATGTCCTGTGCCAGACACTATAAGTGCACAGGATATATCTATGTACAGAGGGGGGAAATGCTTCCTTGTGGTGCTTACATTCTAGCAAAAAGAGATAAGCAGTTAAAAAAAAAAAGTAAAAAAGTAAATAAAGTATATATACTATTCCATATGCTAGAATTGTATACATGCTTAAGGCTAAGGTAATTGGAAGGTCTAAGGGTGGGGATGGGGACAGTCGATAATGTTTATATGGTGTGGTACAGGGTAGATCTCATCCAAGAAGTGACATTTGACCAGAGACTTGAAGTTGGTGAGGGATTGTTCAATCCATTCTCCATGCTGCCCTAGAGTTCCCTGGACTGTCCTCAGACAGCCATGAGTGTTGGAGATGGGGTGGGTCTTGCGGGGACACAAAGAGTCCAGCCCCACCACCACCCAGCACCAACCAGAGGAATTCTAATTTTATCTGCTAGATGTAGCCATAAGATTTCTTTAGAGTCATGCCCACCATTCAAAAATCAAATAAATGTTTCATAGCACTCAGATTATAAACTAATCAAAGTCAGAGATCTGGTTTAAGATCTTGATTAAGAGCTTTGAAAAGTTTATTAATTAAATTATTAATGATGGCTCAATTTCTTAATAGTCAACTGCTCCAGAGCTTAAACCATGACCTTCTGCTTTTCACTCTACATTTCCCTCCTTGGATATTTCATCCAGTCCCATGGCCTTAAATACCATCTATATCCTAATGACACCCAGCTTTCTATCTGCGCCAACTCCTGCACTGGACTCCAGACAGTTCCACTTGCAAATGTGATGGACAATCTCCAATTCACTGGTTGAAACAGAACTCTTGATTCCCACCTTCCCCATCAAACCTTTACCTCCTCACTCTTCCTCAATTGTCCTCACTCCAACAGAATGGCAGCCCCACTCGTGCTTTCCCAGCACCTGCAGCTCAACCTCCAAAACATGTCTTGTGTTTTCTCACTTCTCTCCTTCTGTGCTTTTGTCCAGGCTGGTTGTCTATTGTGAGAACTACTGTTTTGGTCTCCCAGCTATCTTCCCTTCCATTATTTTTATGGAATACAATTGCCCAGCCATAAAAATGTGAATAATATCATGTCATTCCCTCTAATGCTGTTTTATATGGCCATGAGGATAAAATCCAAACTTCATACCATGATCTACAAAGTGCAACATGATCTGGCCCCTGTATGTGTCTCTGACATCATCTGTACTTCTCTCGTGCACACATGCCACCATAACGCACAACCCTGGTCTGCCTTAGTGCCTCTGCATGTGCTGTTACATTTGCCTCAATGACTTTGCCACCCCAGCCCCACCTGGATTTTGATATGGCTGGTTCCCACAAATGATTCATGTCTCATCTTTAATATCTGCTCTTGAGGGAGGTCTTTCCTGACCACCCAGTCATTTTCGTTCACATCACCTGTCATACTACTTATCATTGTGTCCAGTTATTTGTTCATCTATTTGTTTACACTTTATGGTTGTCTCTTTTCCATCTCTAGAACATAAGCCCCACTGGAGAAGGGATTGTGCCGATATATTCTAAGCACCTGGAGCAGTGTCTGACATACAGCAAGTGTTCAGCAAAGTATTGACTGAATAAATAATGACTAATGTTCATGCTTTGCAGAGACTAGGACGAAATTGGAGAGAACATCATGCACTTAATGTTTGTGGCTTCAAAGTGAGGGTAAAATGGAAAAGAAACAAAGTTGGAGAAACAAATGTTTCCTGCTATACAATAATAACTGCGTCTGGTCTCAGATTTTGATCTTCTTGACATCCCAGACCCACATCATCTATCACTATATCCTCTAGGTTCTTTGATTGCAGGCAACAGAAACCCATTGCTGGAAAACTTAAGGAAAAATAAAAGTTTTGAAATATTAAGGAGTAACTCATAGAACTGAAGTGAAAAGAAAAGAATCAGGTTCTTAGATAGTATAGGAATTTAAGCAGCTTAGAAGATCTGGGACCACTTGAGTTTGGGATAAAAGAATTGCAACAAAGTTCACTTTTTGACCCTAAATTCAAGATTTCATTTCTGGGGTGAAAATGTCCAACTGACACAGCTTGAGGACTAGGCCTGAGCCCTGATCAGGGGTGGAGAAAGCCTTCACCACCATAACCCCAGCGGACTGTTATCAGAAACACAGGGAATGGATCCTGGACAGGCAAGTACAACAGCTGTCCACTTTATTCCATGAAAATATCATAGGGTGAGGTGTTTCATTTTAGAGGGTTATAATCTAGTTTGCAAGGAAATAAAACTACAGGTCACTTATCTCAATGAAAGAAATAGATTGCTGTTGGGAAAATAAGCATCCTTCCTGCTAAGCTACAAGAAAACGAACAGAGATTTATTCCTAGACAAGCATTTTCCCTCCCGAGGCCCCGGCTACGATCAATGTCTGTCACCTTTTGCAAACCGTCAGCTGGCTCACGGCCTCCCCTCCCTTCGTGATGACATTTCTTATTCCTGACTGCAGGATTTCCTCTGTTTTTGCCCTCTTCAGATTTCACAGCAATTTGGGAACAAATTTAAGTGGTACCTAAAATAATTCTAACCATAAGCCTGGGGTAATTCACAATCATTTCCTCTAGAGCATATGAGTATGAATGTGTGTGTATTAGGGGGTGAAAGACTAGACGATGAGGGTGGAAAAAGGGAAGGGGAAGAAAACTGAGGGAGAAAGTCTCAACAATGGAAAGGAAAGAGAACATAAATTCTTTCCCCCAAAGCTCATGCACATCAGGGTAATTTGGGCAGTTGGGGGCAGAAGATTTTGAACTATAGGTAAAGATCGATAACATAAATAAATATTCATTTTATGCCAGTGTAAATATAATATCTCTTTGCCTATTTGTTTAGTCAACAAGTATTGATTACACGTCTCTGCTGGCACTCGGCATAGGTGAGTGGGATGGACGTTCTCCCGGTCCTGGTGGAGCTGGCAGGGCAGTGGTGCCAGGAGGCCAGTGGGAAGGGCAGACAGCAGGAGGTGGCAGCCTGGTCAGGGGTGAGCCAGCACCTGCTGGGGCTTTAAAAGAAGGCGACAACTTAGAAGTAACCTAGACTTCCAGGACGCAGAAGGCAATGCTTGGTAATTGAGATGCAATCCTCCAGGTTTCTGAACCAAGAGGAAGAGGAGCCCTGAGAGTCCCTGGAGACAGGGGACAGCAGCCCAGAGGGTTGGGAAGCGCAGGAAGGAGGAGGCGCTTTCTGGGGGTCCTCTTTCAGAAAAAGACCCCAAAGCAGTACGTACCAAATTAGGTTTGAAAGTGAATATTTACTTAGAAAGGTGAATTATGATGCATTACAAATGTTAAAAAGCTGATGTCGTGGGTTGAATCCTGTTCTCCAAAAAGACCTGTTCAAGTCCTTCCTCCAGCCCTGTGAATCTGACCTAATGTGGAATTGGAGTCTTTGAAGTTGTGTTTAGTTAGAATGAGGCCAAACTCGAATTAGGGTGGGCCCCAGCACAGTATGACAGTGTGTCTATAAGGAGAGGGAAATTTGAATACATAGACAGAGAGACTCTAGAAGGATGCCTCAGGACGATGGAGGCAGAGAGTGAAGTGCTGCTGGAGGCAGAGAGTGAAGTGCTGCCACCACAAACCAAAGAATGCCAAGGGTTGCTGGCAAACCAAAGAGGAGGGGGAGAGGCGTAGTTTCTGAGAGAGCAGGGTCCTGGTGACAGCTTCATGTCAGACCTCCAGCCTCCACAACCTAGAGTTTCTCTTGGTGTAAACTATGACCTTTGTGGTATTTTGTTACAGCATACTAGAACACTAAGACACTGGCAAATACCTCAAGCATTACAAAATCCAGAAAAATATAATGGGAGTGCCAATTAACTGCCTGCGATACTGCTGTACTTACTTTCCTACACTTTGTTGCTGCATAATTTTTGTTGCTGCAAAATTATGACAGTAATGACTTTGCAACATAATTTCCCATAGAGTCAACAAAAAAATAATTCAGCCTATATTCTGACAGTTTATTAAAATTTGTTTTTGATAGTTTTGACTAGAAGTCAATCTAGTCAATCCTCCACTTACAGTTTTATACATCTGAATACTGAAAGACCTTCTGAGGAGCTGTTGCCAGTCAGATTCTGGCAATCCAAAACCCGGGCCCTAACTAATGCTAAGAACAATGATAATAATTGAAATACTAGAGCATTTTCCTCTGTACCAGGTATGGGCTAAATATTCTATATACCTCATTTCATATGATATTTACTATAAGCACTATAAAGAAGATATTATTAGCCTCATTACAGCTAAGGAAACCAAAGCTCAAAGTGCTCAAACAAATTGCTCAAGATTATTCAGCTAAAAGTGGTAGAGCTGGTATTTGAACCAAAGTCTGTCAGGTACCAAAACCCCCTCTCTTGACCATTACAACTCACTTCTCCCAAGTCTACTCTTCTCTCAAGCCTACCAAGTCACCTCCTTCCCTACAGTCTTTTTTCCCATCCTCCCCACCACACTTTATCCCTAGTTTTCTGTCTGGGTCTACTCCAAGGGGCTCTGCTTTATCAGAAGCCTCCCAGATATCTTATAAATTCCTGAATCTAACAGGGAACACAATGAAAACATAAAAAGTAGAACCCAGAATTCAATCTGGGTTCGAAACATTCCAGACATACAGTGTCAATTTGTTTATCTTCTATAGAAGTTTAGCCTGGAACTTTCAGAGTGAAATTTCAGGGGAGGATCCTCACCCACCATGGCCTCCCTAAGCCTGTAGTTTGATACACAAAAGCCTACATTAATATAGCACTAACTTGTGCCAGGCATTGCTTTAGAGCTTTACTTATATTAATGCTTTAAAAAAAACACAACTTTTTATTTTGAAATCATTTCAAACCTACACGACAGTTGCAAAAGTAATGCAAAGTTCGTGCAGAGAACTCCAACATCCCCACACATCTCCAGCTACCCAGATCCAACAAGTTTAAGATTTTCTGAACATTTATCTCATCTATTTTCTGAACACTTGAGAGCAGTTTGTACACGTCATAATCCTTGAACACATAATGCATCCATGCATATTTACTACAAACAAGGATGTTTACTTATATAACCACCTTAAACATAGTTATCAAGTTCAAGATATTTAACATTAATACAAAACTTACATTCTATATTCCATTTTTTTCTTAAGTCCCAATAGTGTCTTTTGAGCCTTTCTTCCTCCATTCTTCAAACTATAACATAGTATAAATTATATATATTATATAAAAAATAATATATTATACTCTAGTATTGTGTTATATTATAGTATTGTATTATATTATATTATATTTTACCTACATGTCATATATTTATGTATCTATATTATATATGTGTATATGTGAGTACAGTTTTCTTAGAGAAGAGGAAAGGCATTCGGCAGAGGGAACAGCATGAGTGGAGGTCCTGATTGGTGCATTCATGGAACAGAGAAGAAGCACATGTGGTAGGAGAGCAGGGGCAAGAGGAGGAGACGTGGGAGAAGAGGTTGGAGAGGGAGCAAGGCCAGACGCTGCAGGACCTTGTGTGCCATCAAAAGGAGTTTGGATTTTCTTTGAAATGCAGCCATGAAAGGGTTTTAGGCCAGGGAGTAACATGATCTTATTTAGGTTTTAAAAGTTGCTCTGGTTGTATAAAGAATAGATTGTCACATATTTAGCCGGGCCTTCGCATGAAAAATTATGTATCCCAGTACTTTAGAGCGGAAAGGACCTTCAAGATCATTTAGTCCAACCCTTCCTTTTAAAAGATAAGCAAACTAAGACACAGAAAATTTATGATTTGCCCAAGGTCATATAGCTAATAACTGTGTGAGGCTTTTAAACCGGGAGTTGGAGGGTGATAGATTATACTTTTAAGAAGTCTTTCTACTCTATATTTCCTTTGGCCAGAAGTGATGTCTCCTTTTTCTGAACTTTCATCTCACCTTATTTTTTCTCCCCTGTGGTACTTACTCATTTATTACCTGGATCGTAGTTCTTTGTGTTCATGTCTTGTCTTATCTCTTTTACAAGACTGTGAAGGCTGTCCCTGGAGAGCAGGAAGTATTGTCTGTACCTAATGTGCTGAATGCATGAATGAATAAACAAATTCTCCACATACTATAAAATAAAGCAGAGCTTTAACAGAGTGGATCTATACATTTAGATTTTACTCGCCCTGATTTACTATTCTAGGTTATATCCTAGCTATGTTTTAATTCATTTTCTTTAAGATGAACATATTGAAAGGGTTCATTTTTTATCAGATGAAATGAGGTGGCCTAGAAGAATGTCATATTTCTAAATCAGGCAATTCTTTCTCCCAAGATTATCAGTAGGGAAAGCTTCACCACACCCCCATTGCTGGCTGGGCTAATATGTTCTTTCTCAACACATGGTCCATGGGGAGTTTATTTTTTTCCAGAACCTTTCTTTTTTTTCCAAGAGATGGCTGAGATTGCCCATAAGAAACTAATCAAGTATCCAGTGTAAAACAGTGATATCACAAAGAGGAAATTTGTTCTAAGTCCTTAAAAGAAACCCACAGGGCTGTACCTATACCCTCTCGAGCATAGAAATATACAAACATGTCAATGAAAACAAACCCTGTTGATAGTGGAGAAAGCCCTAAAGAGAGGTTTGGCAGCCCTGACTTATGTCTCTGCCTTCAATTTGACTTGTTCAGTGGCTCATGGGATCTCTTTCTTGATTTCCACATCCATGAAAGAGAGATAAAAATATTAGCAACAACCAGTCATAGGTCCAGTTTCTGCTGCAACAAAATGACACCCCGATTCTGTCAATAAAATCAGTCAGGCTATATTTTTGGATAATTATTGCATTTTTGGACTCACTGATTTGGCATCTGGGATATACATACTAAGGCATATATTGAGAATCTTTCCCAACATGAGATTATACATTGTATTTCAGCTCCCTGAGTGAAGAAATGAGCTTCAGGACATGGGGCTTTGATGATCTAAGATCTCCACTAAGGCAATAGGCATTCAGAAGACAAACATGACTCATAGTGTATGAGATCTCCATCAACTGTTCACAAACTTTGGTTTAAGGGTTGGAAAGGCCTGGAAAAGATTCTAGGGTAAAGCTTAATTCAGAAGGGTGCAGATTGTTTCCTTTGTGAAGCTACACACCTCGCTGTGAAACAGTGGGGACCGAGATGAGCACTTCGTGATGAGTCCCATGGAGTCCTTCTGCTCCCAGCTCTGCACGTCTCACAGTTTTTGCTCTGGTACACCGTTACAACGCAGACACCGGCCTCAGGCTCTGTTCCAGCTCCTTCTCCATATCAGCTATCTGTTGCTACAAAACAAACCATCTCAAAACCTAGTGGCTTAACACTACCTTTTATTATTTGTTCATGATGCTGCTGTTTGGGAGGGCTCGGCAGAGTGATTCTTCTGCTGCTCTGGCCTGGGGTCACTCTCGAGGTCTGGGCAGCTCTCTCTCTCTTTCTCTCTCTCCCCCTCCCACCCCCAAGTGGTTTCTCCAGCAGAGTAGACAAACTTCATTACATGATGTGGCTCAGGGCTGCCAAGATCATAAAAGCAGAAGCTGCCAAGCCTTCTGAATACCAGCGTTACTTCTGCTCCATTCTCTTGGTTAAAGCCAATCACAGGCTAGCCCAGATTTCAGGGGGTGGTGAAACAGACTCTATCTCCTCGTGTAAGGCATGGCAAAGAATTTCTGGCCATTTTTAATCCACCACAGATCACAATCACATAGTCAGGTCTTGTGGAATAAAGGAGCATCTAGTTATCTGCTCATCTGCTCCCTTAGCCCCAGACCTCTCTTGTTTCTTACTCAGACATTCTACCATTACAATGAAACCACCACTCCAAGACTTGGAGTCTGCTGCTTCCACTCCCCGCCACCTTCCCTCCACTCATTTTCTCTCTACCTCATAGCTTTCTATTATTCATGGGCTCCACCACTCCATGGTAATACTGCTTTGTGGCTTCTGCTTCTATACAAGTTAGTAGTGTGCAGAAAACAGTTACCATAGCAGGCCTGAGACTGCTCTCCTTAGAAAGGCCTGCTTGTAAGGCTGGTCCTTACCTGCCTGGTATCTGGGAACTTGGATTCCAAACTGGTCCCATCATTCCTAGAACTGTTAAGAGTATTTTGCTGCACCTGAGCTGTTTGTGCAAATAATGTGGTTTATGCAGAATGCCTGCTTTCATTATTTTCATAAGGAATAATAAAAGGAATTCCCAGCCTGGAATTTGGCTACTTGCTAGGCAAAGAGTGCCTATGTGACTGGCCCCCAATAAATACCCTGGCACTGAGTTGCTAATGAGCTTTCCTGGTCAACATTTCCCATGACATGTGACAACTCGTTGCAGGAGGATTTATGTGTGTGTTTTTTTTTTTAAAGATTTATTTATTTATTTAATTCTCCCCCACTTCCCCGGTTGTCTGTTCTCTGTGTCTATTTGCTGCGTCTTGTTTCTTTGTCCACTTCTGTTGTCATCAGCAGCACAGGAAGTGTGGGCGGCGCCATTCCTGGGCAGGCTGCACTTTCTTTCGCGCTGGGCGGCTCTCCTTACGGGTGCACTCCTTGCGCATGGGGCCCCCTACGCGGGGGACACCCCTGCGTGGCACGGCACTCCTTGCGCGCGTCAGCACTGTGCATGGGCCAGCTCCACACGGGTCAAGGAGGCCCAGGGTTTGAACCGCGGACCTCCCATGTGGTAGACGGGCGCCCTAACCACTGGGCCAAGTCCGTTTCCCTTAAGTGTGTTTTGTGTGACTCCACCAACAGAGGACTCCTGAAAGCTTGAGCATGATTTCTTCTGGTCTTCTCCTCATGTGCCTTTTTCCTTTGTTGATTGTGCTTATATCCTTTTGCTGTGCTAAACCTTAGCTGTGAATATGACCATATGATAAGTCCTAGCAAATCATCAACATTGAGGATGGTCTTGAGTGTTCCCAACACAAGTAGGAAATGAAAAAATTGCCATGAGCATCAGCTTATTCCCAGTTGCTAATACAAGTAAACAAAGATGGAGATTACTTCATATGTGTAAGGATTAATCTGAAGGTGGGTGTCCTAATTTGCCAGAGTGCTATGACAATTACCACACTGTCTGGCTTTAAAACAAGAATTTATTGGCTCAAGGTTTGGAAAGCTTTAAGTCCAAAATCAAGGTATCAGTAAGGCCTTGCTTTCTCCGCAAAGTCAGTGGTGTTCTGCTCCAGCTCGCTGCAGTCCTTGGGGTTCCTTGGTTTACATCTCTGCCACCATCGCACTCCCATCTCCACCTTGTGTCTCCTCCTCTGGTTTCCACTGGCTTCTGGCTTCTTCCTGTATGGCCTTCCTTGATTCATTGCATTCAGATTTCTTCTGTTCATATTATAAAGGCCTCCTGTAATATGGATTAAGGCCCATCCTGATTCAGCTGAAACACACCTTAACTAAAAATAACAAGCCCTTGAACCTACAGGAATGAGGATTAAGATTAAGAACAAGTCTTTTGTTGGGTACATAATCAAATCTACCACGGTGGGGAATATCTGAACTAGCGTAGCAGATGCTACTACCACCGTATATTGAAAGGGTGTGTGAGGAACCTAAATGAGTCGGGTATTTGAGTAAGTAGGAAAAAGGAGCAAAGAAGGTGGTGGAGCACAACGCTGGAGACATCAGAGACACGGCTGAGTGCAAATCCTGACTCTACTGGCTACTAGCATGACATTAATCAACATGCACTTTAAATTTCCACAATCACAGGGTGGCAAATAATAATGCTAATATTTATTATATGCTTACCACATCCCAAGCACTTTATGCATTAACTCATTTAATCCTCAACACTATCAGGTAAGTGTTATTTTAATGTCTGTTTTACAGATTCAGAAACAGACCAAGAGAAAGGTCTTACTAATACCCATTGCATAGGGGTTTTAGGAAGTGTAAATGAATTGATACATTTTGGGCTCTTGGGAAGTGTCTGAAGTAATCATAAATATTCAATAAATCTTAACTATTATCTTTTAAAACATGATAAAAAGGAAAGAGGGAGCAGATGTGGCTCAAGTGGTTGAGTGCCCACCTTCCACACGGGAGGTCCTGGGTTCTGTTCCCACTGCCTCCTGAGAAAAAAGCAAAACAAATGAAAAAAACAACTCAGGGAAGCTGATGTGGTTCAGTTGTTGAGTACTGGCTTCCCACATATGAGGTCCTGGGTTCAATTTCAGGGCCCCAGTACCTCAAAAAAAAAAAAAGGAAAGAAGTAAATTTGGAACAAGAACCGCTGCATAAGCAAAGCACAGCAATGTACCATAAGCAAAGTACATTCTATGAGCAATGGGGCAAATGGAGGAGCAACAAGCTTTGATTGAATACTCCTTATGCCAGGAGCTTCAAGAGGGAAGCATGTTGGGCAGAAGGTCTTGACCATCTCAAACTTGATGTATAGCCAAGTCACTGGAAACCACAGTGTATTTGCAGGAGACATGAAATAACTATATATATGCATACTAGCTAGTGTTGGGGATAAAAGCCCAAGGGATAAAATTAAGGGAGAAATATTTAAAATGGACAAGTATATATAAGAAACAAAATTTTGTCCTGTAAAGTAGTTAATCACCATCCTTACTTGATTTTCAGATGTTTGAGAACTTCTGTGTTAAACACTAAAGAAAGATATGAATTGTTGGGAAGACAAATCTGGTTTGGGGAGGGAGCTTGGCCTGAAGTTGGCAAAAGATTGGTGTTTGGGAGAATGGTTAGGAAAGTGTCGCACTCATTTGAGCATAAAACAATGCATATCTGACCCATGGTGAATTTAGGGGAAAGAAAAGGGTTAAGTAGAAGATCAATGAATGGGTTCAAATTTTCATTTCACCACTGATCAGTTTCTGACATCTTTGAGGCCCGGTTTCCTCATAAGTAAAATGGGATTGATAACAAGTACCTCCAGGGACTGCTGCAAGGTTAAATGAGTACTATCTACAGAAGCCGTTGATGACTGAAGCTGTTACCGTTGTTGATGCCTGACTGTGGGAGAATGAGGACCGGGGGCAAAGATGGCTGCAGGGACTGACCCCGGTTGCCTGGGAAAGCAGATGGCCCCAGAAAAAGAAAGAGGGGAGAGGGCAGATTAATCTAGTCCTGAGGGAAGATGATTTGTTCCATTTTAGACACATTGAATTGGGTTGAATTTGGCAAGTTTACTATGAGTATTTTTAATGAGTATCAGAGAGTGCAATTAATTTATAACCTTAGAAGGAGGGACACATACATCCATTGTTTCCCCGTTTATGGCATCTTGAATCCCTTTTATTGCCCTGTTATCTTAAACTGTTCTCAGAATGAAAAGAGCTCCAAAGAAAACTAGGTAAAGAACAACAACAAAAAAGTGAAGGGTGTCCTAGAGCCCAAGATAAATGGTATACAACCCCTGATGCAAGGATTGTAGTGGATGAAAATAAAACTATTTTGCATTACTTTTCTACAGTCATACTCAAATTGGGAGTACCTTTTGTTTTAGGAAGTCTTGGCTTTGATACAGGCCCTGTGTGTGAATTTGGACAATGTTTTAACCTCTCTGAGCCTCAATTTCCTGATAGGTATAAAACAGTCATTTTATAAGGTTCCTATGAGGATTAAATAAGATTATACTTGTAAGGCACTCACATAACTAGCAATCAACAAACATAAATTCTCTATCCCTTTGCACAGTCCTTAAGTGTATTGAAGTTATTGGCTTTAGAAGAAGTTGCAGATATAATTTGAGAAGTTTTATAATCATATTCCAGGTTTTGTCTTAACAGAAGATGACATACAAAGAAATAATCTAGTCAATTCTGGAGTTGCAGACTTAAGTTTAGAATAGAAATATGAATTAATAACACACTGCATTAAGTATTAGTCAAGCACATATCTTGTTGTACCTATGTATGTATTCTTTTAAATCTTGAACTTTTTATTTTCCCTTTTCAGTAGATATTAAGTTCACATTTTCCAATGAAGGCCTGCTTTGTCACTTTAAATACTGACTTAGAAATTCATGGAATTTTGTTTTTTTAAGATTTATTTTTTATTTATTTCTCTCCCCTTCCCCCCAGTTATCTGCTCTCTGTGTCCATGCGCTATGTGTTCTTCTGTGACCGCTTCTATTCTTGTCAGCAGCTCCGGAAATCTGTGTGTCTTTTTGTTGCGTCATCTTGTGTCAGCTCTCTGTGTGTGCAGCGCCACTCCTGGGCAGGCTGCACTTTTTTCGCACTGGACGGCTCTCCTTATGGGGCACATTCCTTGCACGTGGGGCTCCCCTATGTGGGGGACATCCCTGCATGGCACAGCACCCCTTGCGCGCATCAACACTGCACGTAGGCCAGCTCACCACATGGGTCAGGAGGCCCTGGATTTGAACCCTGGACCTCCCATTTTGTGGGCAGATGCTTTATCCATTGAGCCAAATCCACTTCCCAGAAATTCATGGATTTGATTGCTATCTCATATAGCGACAACAAAATGAAAATACCATTGACCTAATGGCAGCTACATACTCACCACTCTGAGCACGGGCCCTGTAAGTGGAAATTCATAATACGATAGTCTCTTTCACCACGCAGGTAAAAAAAGGTCCCCATGTTCCACGAGCGCTATTGCAGTACCTAGAACTTACCCTTGATTCTACACCTGGATTTGATTGTGTAATAGCCACCTTTCCCACTGGGTCATAAGCTCTGCGTTGGAAGAAAACGTATCAGTCTGTCTCTCCACTATTCTACTAGAATCTTATGTAATTACTGGTACCCCAGAGACACAATAAATGTTTATGGAAGAAGGAAGGACAGGAGGAAGGAAGAAAGGACCTACGACAGTACTTGGCAATGTAGTCAGCAGTTTTTAAAAAGCTTGTTTAATGAACGGAATAAGTCATATTTCCTGTTTTTCTCTTAGTCATATACTTTGAAGGGCAGAATCAGTGTATCTTGGCCACTAAGAAAAGTCTCAAGGTAAATGCATGAATATTAATGAAACTATCCTAACATTATAAAACTGGCAAAAATTTATTGTGTACTTACTGTGTGCCAAGTGGTGTACTAAGCATTTTATTTGCCTTAATTCATTTAACTATCCTATTAGTGCTATAAGGGAATTTCTATTTGACAGATGAAGAAACTGAGGGTCAAAGTGGCTTTATAAGAGTGAACCTGGAATTCAAGTCCAAGTACATCTGACTCTTCACTCTGCTCTGTGTCCGCCTCCCTGAGGATTCAGCATTACCTTGCAGTGGTTTTCAAGTAACCACTCACAGCATGAGGGCCAGGAGGGTGGGGCCTCCTGGGGACAGAGCAAGGGAGGCAGCATGTGCTTGGGCACGTGGAGACAGCCCCCTTGGACTCACCCGGTCCATGCACAGCAGGTCTTCTTCCAAGTGTCTGGCACAACACAGATTGGACCCCAAGGAGGCTTGTGGTAGAAAGGAATGGTCAGGGGCAGCAGAGCAAGCGTATCCTCCCGTAAGACCAAAGCAAACACAAACCTGGTGAAACAAGGACCAGGGACGTGGTGGGAAAGAGCACATCGCCGTAGAACGGTGACGCTGTGCATCGAGTCACGTCCCGGCAATGACGGGCTCCAGCCGCGACCGCCAGGCCTCTGCCCGTGAACTCATTTGTAAACAGGATCTTTGAGGATCGTGTCCAGATGAGGCCAGACTGAGTCAGGTGGGACTTAATCCAGTGCGGCTGGACTCCTTCCAAGCAGAGGAAATGCAGGCAGAGCTGTAGGAGTGGGCGACAGACAGAAGGGGACAGACGGCCAGGGGACGGAGGGGGCGCTGGAGCTGCGGATTCCCCGCAAGCCACCACCGGCGCTCTCCAGACCAAGGAGAAAACCTGGTCCCACCGGCCCCTCAATTTTGGACTCCCAGCCTTCCAAACCGAGACGATCCATTTCTGTTAGCTAAGCCCGCCGCTCCTCGGTAGCCGCTGGCCCCGGCAAACTAAGACAAGTGACTGGGAGCCTGCGCTTGGCGTCTTCAGAAACTTAACAAAGGCTCCTTGTTAAGAAGATGACCGAGAAAACACATCAAGAAAGGACCCTCACACAAGGCGAACTCTTACTCCCAGCCCTGCCCCACGCACCTTCCCTTCCCCCTCGCTCGCTCGCTCTTCCACGCGCGCTGCTGCGGCTGAAGCGCTCCGCAGGCCCCACGTTCCTGGCTCCGGCCCCACAGGCAGACGCCGCTGGGAAACGAGGTTGAAATGCATGGGTCTAGGGTTGAACTGACAGCGCTTGTGTTTCCGTCTCCTTCATCTCGAGAGCAAGAACACGTATTCCATTTCTTTTTTATTTCCCTCACAGCACCTATTACTAGATACCATATGCTCTGCACGTACATGGCACTCAATAAATGCTCGCCGAATGGCTTGCTTTCCCCGTCTCCCCAGCCCTTTTCCTTCCCGCCCCTACCGCAGTACTTTAAAGATCTGCAGCAGGGCTATGCAGCGAGGTTGAAAAGATCCGCTTTTGACAAATAACCCTTACGGGTGTTTAAAGCCAAAAGATCGAATATTTAAAGCAGAAATATGAGCTGTGACTTCATGGGTGTTCTGTGAAGAGATGCATAAAGCTGTACAAATAGATAGGCTCTCAGACAGGACATAACAAAATCAGCCTCGTGCATTTGCACATATACGCAGGAGAGGGGCCTTCACTTTGAACCCTCCATTTCCTTTTGAACTCAGTTTTAAAAAGAAGGTAGTTAAATCTTCCATATTTTTAAAGGAGATCTTTCAAATAATTGTTTTTAAAAACCTATGCCATTGGTTCACATTATAAGAGGTGACATTAGCCTACATCTGCTCCCCGCCCCGCCCCCCCCCCCCACTCACACATCCACAAATGGCAAAATGCAGGCCAAAAACAAGACCAGATTCCATGAGCTAAGGGAGTAGTGGAGAAAATTGACCGCTGTGAAAGGGGCACTTAGACTCGCAGACAGGAGATGCTGGTGTTGGGAAGACTCAGAGGACTTAAGCCTCAGAAGGCTAAAGCAAGGATGCAAAGTCAGCAGACGGTAGAAAGAACCGGAATTGGTAGTGCACGGAATTGCACAGTGGCTCTGGTGAGGGACTTGCTGGACTTAGGAAGCTTAGAATAAGAAAACCAAGGGAGAAGTGAGCGAGAGCTGACCAGGCCACCTTGCTCAGAGGGTCTGTTTTCTCCAAAGGATGTCCCTGGTTCCCTGGCTCCTTGGGTTAATCTGGCAGAAACAAGAACACACTCCTCAACTTGTCTAGGCAATGGTGTCCAGTTGTTTGGTCAAACACTAGCCTAGATGTTGCTGTGAAAGTATTTTGTAGATATCATTAGCATCTACAGTTAGTTGACTTTTAAGCAAAGAAGAGGAACCTCAGCAATATGTGTCGGCTTCATCCAAGCAGTTGAAGGCCATCAGAGCAAAAATTGATGTTTCCTGGGAAAGAAAAAATTTTGTCTCAAGACTACAACATCAACTCCCACCTGCCCTATTAATTTAGGACTTGCCAGCATCAGACATTTCCTTAAAATAAATTACATTGTGTGTGTGTCTAAAATAGGATACTATAAACATATGTGATACATACATATACATACATATATACATATATCCTATTGGTTTATATATGATGTATATGGATATCCTTTTGGCAAAAAAGGGAATTACCAAATCTGCCCAGCTGAGACTGAGTATCTTTTCAAGGGAGGAAGACCTTAAGAAGGAGTTTACCAGAAGGACAAAGGAGAAAGATAATTCCAAACAGTGGAGTAGCAAATGGCAAGACACGGAAGCTTGGAATTGTATGAGGAATTCAAAGAATAACAAATCATTCAACTTGATTGCAAAGTAGAAATGGAAGGGAAATGCGATTTGAGTGTTTCCTTTAGGAATACGTTCACCTTGTGAGGAACAAGGCTAGTATAGTGAGTCGGTGAAATGAAGTCTTCGGAGATTCAGATTCATTTGATCTTGTTTCATCACGCCTGGCCTCCATTTCCAAGATCTCTTCATGGTCCAAAATGGCTGCTCTTGGTTCAACCATCACATCAACATTCCAGGCAGCAGGACAAGGAAGGGAAAAGAAGAAAGGAACAAAAGACATAAGTGAGTTGTCTTTTAGGGAAGATTCTTAGAATCTACCACAAGACACTTCTGCTTAAAACTCACAGTCCAGAACTAGTCACATGACCACACACTACAAAACAAAAGAAAAAATAGATAAACATCATTATCAAAATAAAAACCTTTTGTTCCTCAAGGACTTTATCATGAAAGTAAATAGACAACCTACACAATAGGAGAAAATCTTTGGAAACCACATGTGCATTAAAGGATTAATATCCATTGTATACACTTGTGCTTTGGGTGTGAAGTCTGAGAAACCATTGCCTACCACAAGGTCCTGAAGATGCTTCCCTATGTTTTCTTCTAGGAGTTTGACAGTTCTGGTTCATGTATTTGAATCTTCATTCCAGTTTGAGTTGATTTTTGTATAAGGTGTGTGGTAGCGGTCCTCCTTCATTCTTTGCAAATGGAGATCCGGTTTGCCCAGCATCCTTTGTTGAAGAGACTGTTCTTTCCCAACTAGGTGGTCTTTACTCCCTTGTCAAAAATCATTTGGTCATAAATGCGATGGCTGATTTCTGATCTCAGTTTCATTCCGTTGGTTTATGTATCTGTCTTTGTGCCAGTACAGAATGGTTTGAATGCTCTGACTTCGTAATAAATTTTAATATTGGAACATGTGAGTCTAACTTCATTCTTCTTTTTTAAGATGGCTTTGGCTATTTGGGGCTCCTTACCCTTCAATGTAAATTTGATGATTGGCTTTCCATTTCTGCAGAAATGCTGTTGGAATTTTTACTAAGACTGCATCCAATCTGTAAATCACTTTGAGTAGAATGGGCATCTTAAAAATATTTAGTCTTCTGATCCGATCACGGAAGGTCCTTCCATTTATTTAGGTCTTCTTGCATTTCTTTTCGCAATATTTTAGTTTTCTCTGTACAAGTCCTTCACATCCTTAGTTGTATTTATTCCTACGTATTTTATTCTTTTAGTTGTTATTGTAAACAGAATTTTTTTTCTTGCTTTCTTCTCCAGATTGTTTATTACTAGTGTATAGGAATGATACAGATTTTTGCATGCTGATCTTGTACCCATCCATTTTGCTTAATTTGTTTATTAGTTCTAGTAGTTTTGTTGCAGATTTTTTCAGGATTTCCTGCATATAGACTCACTGTCACCTGCAAATAGGGAGGATTTCACTTCTTCCTATTCAGTTTGGATGCCCTTTATCTCTTTCATTTGCCTAATTGCTTTAGCTAGAACTTCTGGTACAATATTGAATAACAGTGGTGACAGTGGGCATCTTTGGTTTGTTCCTGATGGTAAAGGGAAAGTTTTCCGTCTTTCACCATAGAGTATGATATTAGCGGTGTGTTTTTCATATACATCCTTTACTGTGTTGAAGAAAATTCCTTCTATTCCCACATTTTAAAGTGTTTTATCAAGTCGGGTGCTAGATTTTGTCAAATGCTTTTTCTGTAAAAGTTAAGATCATAATGTAGTTTTCCCTTCATTCTGTTAACGTGGTGTATTACATTAATTGATTTTTAAATGTTGAAGCACCCTTGCAAACCTCAGATAAATCCCACTTGACCATGGTGTATAAATCTTGTGATGTACTGTTGGATATGGTTTACCAGTATTTTGTTGAGTAATTTTTCTCTATATGCATAAGGGATACTGGTCTATAATTTTCTTTTCTTGTGGTATCTTTATATGGCTTTGGTATGAAGGTGATATTGGTCTTATGGAATGAGTTAGGGAGTGTTCCCTCCTCTTCAGATTTTTGGAAGAGTTTGATCAAGCTTGGTGTTAATTTTCCTTCAAATTTTTGGTAAAATTCACCCCTGAAGCCAACTGGTCCTGGAATTTTCTTAGTTGGAAGGTCTTTGCTTACTGATTCAATCCCTTTAATAGTTATTGGTTTATTGAGATCTTCTATTTTTTTCTTGAGTCATAGTTTGTGTGTTTCTAAGAATTTTTCCATTTCATCTCAGTTATCCAGTTTGTTGACACATAGTTGTTCATAATATCTTCTCATAGTCCTTTTTATTTCTATGGGGTTGATAGAAATGTCCTTTTCATTTCTGATTTTAGTTATTTGTGTCCTCTCTTTTTTTTTCTTTGTCAATCTAGCTAAAGCTTATCAATTTTACTGATATTTTCAAAGAACCAACTTTTGATTTCGTTGATTCTCTCTGTTGTTTATCCCCTATTTCATTTATTTCTGCTCCAATCTTTGTAATTTCCTTCCTTCTCCTTGCTTTTTAGTTTGCTCTTCTTTTTCTAGATCCCCCAGTTGTTAGGGCTCTGATTTGAGATATTCCTTCGCTCCTAATGTAAATTTTTAGAGCTATAAATTTCCCTGTCAGCACTACCTTTGCTATGTCCCATAAGTTTTGGTATGTTGGGTTTTCATTTTCATTTACGTCAAGGTATTTCCTAATTTCCCTTGTGATTTCTTGTTTGACCTGTTGGTTGTTTAAGAATATGTTGTTTAATGAGAGCCATCTTTTTTAAACCAACATTATCACAGGCTGGTTTTCAAACTCCTGCAAACCTTTCATATCTAGTCATGTTGGGAAATTCAGATGGTTTGGTCCAGATTCAGGAACAGAAGAGTCTAGAGGAAAGAAAATATTTGTGGCAGGATAAGATTTTCAGATATTTTTCTTTTTCCCTTCTTGCATTCCAGCAGGCAGAAGAATCTGGATTTTGTTGCCTTGTGGTAGGTCTGAGTCAGGACTTTGCAAGTTTTATCTCTGAAAACCTAAAGCATATTCAAGGGGAGAGAGTTTGAAGACAAAGAGATTTCAGCCAGACTAGAAAGAGACTCTTCAACTCATCAGGAGGAGGATGAAGAAGCCAGTGGTGTTAGCTCTTTCTTTGCATTACCTGGCGGATATTACAGGGGATGGCAGATATGGCCGTGAAGAGCCCCAAGGGGAATGGGTCCAAGGCCAGATGCTCACCAAAGATTGCTCTGTCCTCAGTTAATCTCACACTTAATGGGGCAATATGAGCTGCAATAAATTTACAACTCGAAGGACATCTCAGAAAACTGAGCTCTATGTGAGACCACAGAGCATTGCCAGGAGGGTAATTCAAGAAAGTCTGCAGTTAAATTTCCTGGCCAGGAAGAGAGCTAGAGATTATAATCGATTGATGTGAAAAATAAAGAAATGTACCAAAATAATGAAAATACAGTTAGTATGTATGGAAAATATAGAAAAATTCAAAATTCATACCCAGAGCTCAGCCTCTAGGGTAAGAAAATCAAGATAAAAGCTCCAGAACAAATTTTCATCACTGTTCTCCCTTTTCCTTAATTCTGTGTAGCAGCAAACCCAAACAGGGTCTATGTACATCCATAGCCATTATTCTTTTGTAAACGATTCATATAATTCAGGTGCTCCCTCAGAAGACACTCTTTGTTGAATATGTGAGGACATGTACTTGTCCTGTTTAGAAATATCCAGATAATTTTACAGTTATAGTCTATTTTTTCCCTTCACTAATAAATATTCCCAAATCAGATCTCTCTATACAGTATTCCTCCAAACATTCTCATGTAGATAACATTCCAGAGATGCTGACATCACATGGGACAAGCATAATTTGCAAAACCAGCATGATTCTGCTATTTAAAGCAACATCTCTTGGATGTGATCTAAGCTTAAAGAGCAAGTTCAATATATTTGCTTTCTGCAGACAATGTGTCAAATCTGAACTATGGCTACAAATCAGAAGTTTGAATAAAGTGTCAGTACTTCAAAGAAGGAAGTATGTCATATATAGTAGAGTTGGGAATAAATGCTAATATTTCAGAAATTTGAGAAAAATCTATGCTGTCTTCCTCTCCTTTTTTTTGTCTACTACAGGTCCCTCTTACCTTATTTCCATCCTATTTAATTTTTCCCTGCCTGCAAGTAGCTTTATTCTACTTTAAAAATTTATAATCCTCCAAAAACGTCAAGGGAAATTCACCTAAAAAATAATAATCAAAGTCATTCATGCTTCATGTGCCCAGACTAAGCTGTGTTTATGGAAGTTATTTTTTTCCTGGACGTTCAATGTGTAAATTAAGTTGCACCAAGGCAAGTCTAAATTATTTCTTAGCCATTTATAGTATGCAATGTTTTATGCAACTTTTTACCCTCTTATTCAATACAACAGTATGTACTTGTATAGAAACTGGATGAAGGGGTGATTTCACCTTGTGTAGAAGATGCCAAGTACTGCACCTCCTTGAGGAAGCACACTCACTCGTGTGTAATGAGAACTCTTTGGACTTTCTAAAGTGATTTAACATTAAATTTAATGCAATATTGAACTGAATATCCATAGATGTTAACAATCACTAAACCGGATGTACTAGGCTTTCATTTGCCTTTATGTACCTCCCACTCATTATTATAATAAACTCAGTCTTTTCCGTATTAAGTGGAGCATTTTCACTCAAGGAAACTTATTAACAAAATTGGCCTGTTTTGTATTCATATAAGAGAATCAATGGTTTTTTGGGGGAAAGGGTGGCCAGCTATGGTACTATGACAGAACTTCCCATCCAGTCTTTCTCTTAAATTATGTAGCTTTTAGGCCAGCAGGAGCACTGAGGCAAGCTATGTTTGATAACACAGGTCTTGATCTCTATTCAAAAAAGCACTTATAGGAAAGTAGCTGTGGCTCAATCATTTGGGCTCCCATCTACCATATGGGAGGCCCTGGGTTTGCATCCCGGGGCCTCCTGGTGAAGGCAGGCTCACCTGCATGCTGTGGAGAGCCACCCAGCCTGCAAGTGCCGTGGAGAACCGTCTCAACAAGGTGACGCAACAAAAAAGGGAGACAAGCGAAGACACAGAAGAGTGCGCAGCAAATGGACACAGAGAGCAGACAGCAAGCAAGCCACAAGGGGGGAGGGGACATAAAATAAAAATAAATACAGACACTAAAGAATGCACAGCGAATGGACACAGAGAGCAGACGGCATGCAAAAAGCATGCAAGGCGGGGAGGATATTAAAAAAAAAAAGCACTTATATAAATCCATGGCATGTTAGATGTCAGGTCATGAGAAGTTACTGTTTTCAAGGCAGGCAGAAGATTTGCTGTGATGTACACTAAAGCCACTGTGGATCCTTGAGTGTAGGAGTAAGCCAAATTTTGATTGAAAAAAAACCCACACAAGTCTCACTCTTAAATTGCAGAAAACTTACTGCTTAGAGAACTCCAGCTACTTTATCTTTTAGGGGCCATAACCAAAATGGAGGTTCTTGGAACACAAGAGTAAAATTATAAGACCAGAGGTGGGGATGGGGGTGTTGAGGAAGGGGCTGCCAGAGCTTTTTTTTTTCCCCCTCTCCTCATCCCCCACCTCCCAGTTGTCTGCTCTCTGTGTCCATTCGCTGTGTGTTCTTCTGTGACCACTTCTATCCTTATCAGCGGCACGGGAATCTGTGTTTCTTTTTGTTGCATCATCTTGTTGTGTCAGTTCTCCGTGTGTGTGGCACCATTCCTGGGCAGGCTGTACTTTCTTTCGCGCTGGGCAGCTCTCCTTACGGGGCACACTCCTTGTGCGCGGGGCTCCCCTACGTGGGGGACACCCCTGCGTGGCACGGCACTCCTTGCGCGCATCAGCACTGTGCATGGGCCAGCTCCACACGGGTCAAGCAGGCCCGGGGCTTGAACCGCGGACCTCCCATGTGGTAGGCAGACGCCCTATCCATTGGGCAAGTGATGGAGCTTTAGTGGGCATGGCGATAGGGAGCAAAGAGGGCTTTGTGTTCAGCTGGAACCAAGTGGAGTTTTTAAAAAGGCAGTTTGGACACATGTAAAGGGCAAACAATTACCAAAGAGCTTCAATTTGTTATTCACAGTATCAAGGTTCCTTTAATGGCAAAATGTTTGGAAGGTTGGAATTTCTACCTACATTATAAAAGTACCACAGCAAGTTTCCACCTGAATTGAAAGTTACAGAGTCTGACCTAAATTTCCAAGAAGAAGAGCTAGAGTGTGTATCTTGAGACCAGCCCTTAAAGAGACTTTCAGCACAAGAAGATGAAGGGCCATTTCCGTCCAGCTTTATAATCCATGCTGAGAAAGTCTTTTCACCAAGGGGCAACATGCATCTAAAGGTTTGCACTGAAGATGCCAAAAAACCTTTGTTTCCCAAGAATTTATGAGGGCTAGCTTTATTTATGTGGACTAGCCTTGCTCCCCAAAGCATGGATCCTGGACCTGCTGCTGGTCAGAAATTTAGAATGCAAGGCTCACCCCTGGCTTCCTGAATCAGACTCTACATTGTAACAAGATCTCCAGGTATGTGCTTTGATAGGTTCTAACTGAAAGCCTCTCTCAAAATCCCAATTCCAAGATGACACCTGATTAACTTTTATTCCTTGCCTAGAATAAATATGTACATTCTTTCTTTGTAACAATGAATATAATACCTTACATTTATAAAGACTCCTTTTCTGTAAGAGTTTAAACAAGGTGCATGTAAGAACCCCTATGATGCTCGAGGATAGTTGTTCCCAAAGTGTGGTCCCTGGATCAGCAGCAAGGACCCTGGAAACTTGTTAGAAATTCAGAGTCTCAGGCTCCAGTTCAGACTAATCAAAAATTCTGGTAGAAGCACCCAGCAATCTGCTTTAATAAGCTCTCCTCCAGGTGATTCTTATAAAGTCTCATGATTCAGAGTCTTTTTTAAAGCCACTCAGAAACTATTCATTTTCAGTGGAGTCATTAGTTGTGGCTTGAGCTCAGAGGAATAAGAAAAACCCTCAATTGAATGGGAACATATTCTATTAACTTTCAAAATTATCAAAGCAGAGATCTCAAAGTTTATCTCAGCTTCTAGTGGATTGATTTATATTGTTTATCTCAAGTCAGAGGTAAATTGGCATTTTTGTTACCATTATCCCCTTTTCAAAGTTATAGAGAGGTCATATAATTTTAAAAAAAAATTTTTTTTAATTTTTAAAGAAGCTTTAGATTACATAAATGTTACATCAAAAATATAGGGGATTCCCATATACCTCTCCTGCCACACACACATTAATTAGTATGGTACATTTGTTACAACTGATGAACACATTGAAGCATTGTACTAACCAAGCACAATAGTTTACATTATAGTTTATACTTTGCCCCACACAATTTTATTGATTTTGACAAAATGTTTAAAGACCTGTATCCACCATCGCAATGTCATGCAGGACAATTCCAATGTCCCCAAATTGCCCCTATGTTACACCTATTCTGTCCTCTCCCTCCCCTCAGAACCTCTAGAGGTCACTGCCTTTATATCATTGGTACAAGTTCTTCCATTGCTAGAATAATAAGTCAACTTTAGTCTACAGTTGCTTTCCCCCCTTATGTTTGTTCATGTCTCAGTCTTGAAGATTTGGGGATGGTGATGCCCATCCTGAGAGGCCATATAATTCTGAATCATCACCTGGTGTGTGAAATGGCCCGTCCCTATACCAAACATGGCCAGGGGAATGGAATAGTCTGATTGGTCAGACTTGATGAGGTATCCCTCCCTCCCTCCATCCCTTGCTCCCATCATCCATCTCTGGAGTGGGAGGGTGGGGCCATATCAATCAGGAGAAGTATGAATTTCTCCCAAATTTTTGTTGAGCAAACCATTCCTCTAAGATCAGGACCTTTGAGGACAATGTGAGCCCACAGCTGTGAGTGGCCATCTTTCCCAGTATGGAGAGAGGTCTTGCCCAAGAAAGAAACCAACCCTCAGGAAAAAAAGAGAGAGGTGCCATTAAAGAATGTGGCCATTGCCATGCGGTTTTATTTGGAGAATTATCATCTAGCTTCTTTTCACCTTTTTCTTTCTAAAGATTTAAGATCCTTTAGATAAAGTCTGACACTTCGAAGGTGAAAATTCAAATTTTTATTTAAATGGAAGTTATTATGAAAAGGAAATAATATGAGGTATTTTTGTCAGACTAATTAATTGTAAGCCCTGCTCCCTTTCTGGATTAGGGGCCATCAGTCCCAAGACATTTGGTACTTTGTAGGGTTTGTGGAAAAACTGTGGTATCTGAGCAAGCAAGAGATACCTAGACTTATCTTTAAAGAAAAAATTCCAATGGATTCTGATGACAGGTTTTTTTAAATTCAAATTTTATTTCAAATTCAAAAAATAACAATAAAGTTAGCTCAACAAGTTATGGAAGCATTACTCCTAAAAAAGTCCTGCCTGGGCACTTTTATCTCATCTAATTCCAACAATTCCAATTGTTCCTCTAGTGTTCAGAAAGTTACACAGATGAAAACAGATTAGTTAAATGACATAGTCAAGGTCTCCTTATTAATGAAAAAAGCAAGCAAGAAAGACAAAATGCTTAATCATACTCATATCTCACAAAATCAAACCCCATATTCTTTTTTCTTACCTTTAACACTAATATAGTACCTTCTTTGTTTTTGCTATGAAAACATTACAATGTTGTCTTTAACTATAGTCTATAAATTACATTAATTACATTTTCCCCATGTATCACCACATTCTTAACACCTTGTAGTAGAAGAACATGCCTGGATTTATACTATTAACCACAATCCTCATCTACCACAAAGTCATTGTTATACATTTCCTACTATCTTCTAGCTGTCTTCCCTACCCTACTCATTTCAGCCACAGTCACATCCATAAATCAACAGTGTTTGTTACACTCATTATAATGTGCTACCACCAACTCCATCCGTTGCCACATATTTACATTTGACCTTATTAAACAATCTGCATACATCCAGCATCATCTCCACCTTCTCAACCCACATACCATCTCTCACCAACCTACACTTCATAGCCCAACTCCATAAGTCTACTCATTGTATTTAGTTCAGATCAGTGAGACCATACAATATTCGTCCTTTTGTGTCTGGCTTATTTCACTCGACAAAATAAGGTTCCTCCATGTTATCATGTGCTTCCCCAATTGATTTCTTCTTACAGCTGAGCAATGTTCCATTGTATAAATATACCGCATCTTGTTTATCCATTCATCAGTTGATGGACACTTTAGGTTGTTTCTATCTTTTAGCAATTGTGAATAATGCCACTATGAACATCGATGAATTAATTTTTGTATAAGGTGTAAGATTGGGGTCCTCTTTCTTCCTTTTAGATAAGAATTATCAGTTTTCCAGCCACCATTTGTTGAACAGGCTGTTCTCACCCACCTGAAAGGGTTTGGCAGCCTTGTCAAAATCCCTTGACCATAGATGTGAGGGTCTGTTTCCAAACTCTCAGTTCGATTCCACTAGTCAATCTGTCTATCTTTCTGCCAGTACCACACTGTTTTTACCACTCTGCTAGATAATATGCTTTAAAGTCTGGAAGTGAGAGTCCTCCAACTTTGCCCCTCTTTTTAAAGATATTTTTGGCGATTCAGGGACACTTACCCTTCCAGATAAATTTGATAATTGACTTTTCCAACACTACAAAGAAGGATATTGGAATTTTTATCAGGATTGCATTAAATCTATAGATCAATTTGAGTAGAATTGACATTTTAATGATATTTAGTCTTCCATCCCATGAACATGGAATAGCCTTCCATTTATTTAGGAACAGAGCAGATGATAAGGAACCAGTGAACTCGACACAGATAATTTTAATGCAGGAGGGTACTGACTTAAAATGTCACTAAGAGCTTATCGATGGAATCCAGAAAACCAAAGAGAATGGAATGCACATTCAAGACTAAACTGTCACTGATATGGTCTTAAAGAATTTTCTTACCAGCTGTACACACTGTTTAATTGAGTGATTGTGTTGGGGAGATAAGTAAAATATTACCAAAAGGCAAGCCAGCATTCCCTGGTTTGTCTATGGATTACTCTGAGAGATAGAGGGAGCAGGGATGTGACATGTCACAGAAGAGTTCAGTCTGAAGTAGGACATTCTGTCCTCAACATTTGTTATTTATTTTTTGGTCCTGCAGCAGCACAGACCATTAGTGAACATAGGTTTATCAAAAAACTATGTCAATATAACAGAGCAATTCAACTTTTTCTGATTATTAACTAAGAAATATCAATCTTAATCCAATTCCTAATGAAAATTATTAGAAAAAATAATCAATACAAATTAAAATTGGCAACAGCTAAAATGATGCTTGGTAAAATTTAGATTTAAAAAATTTGTCCCAGGAATATTGTACTTTGTGAAGTAATTTCCACACACTCATACAGACACACAACAAACAAAAACTGGAATCCATAGAATTGTTGGGAACAAAAAGCTTATTGATGAATTGAGTTTTGTAAAAATTTGTCCAGAGAAGAAATAATTGGTCCCAATTAATATTTAAATAAAATAAAAAGGAAAAAACTGGAAGTTGTTTAACTGATCAAGGAATTAGTCAAGATTTAAGGAAAACTGCTCCAGAAAGTGCTATTTTGAATACATTTATTAATATTGTTATAGTTCCCACTTAAAGGCTTTCATTAAAAACCTCAGCCTCAAAATATCCTCAGAGTCAAAACCACAAGAGTCAAATATATTGTGACCCCACCACCCAATCCATTATGAAAATCAGGCTATCCTCTGTTTTAATTTTGCATATGTTGTGCCCTTTGCTTGGAATTCCCTTCCCTGTTTCCCATACCAGGAGAGCTCCAGAATTACCTTGCAACTTTAAACTTTAAAACTTTAAACATCACTTCAGGCAAGCGGATGTGGCTCAAGCAGTAGGGCCCCGCCAACCACATGGGTGGTCCTGCTTCCGTTCCTGGTACCTCCTAGAGAAGACAGCGAGCTGACATGACGGGCTGGCATGGCGAGCTGATATAAAAATGACACAATGACATAGAGGTGCAACGGACACAACCAATCCAAGGACCTCAGAGAAAAGGTGGCAATGGAGTGGGAAAAGTGGACATGGTGGCTGATGGGTATGGGGAATGGCAGGAAGAGATGAGATGTGGAGGCGCCTTTGGGACTTGGAGTTGCCCTGGATGGTGTTTCAGGGGCAATCACCGGACATTGTAAATCCTCCCAGGGCTCACTGGATGGAATGGGGGAGAGTGTGGGCCATGATGTGGACCAATGACCATGAGGTGCAGAGATACCCAGAGATGTACTTACCAAATGCAATGGATGTGTCATGATGATGGGAGTGAGTGTTGCTGGGGGGGGGGAAGGGGTGCAGTGGGGGTGGTGGGGTCGAATGGCACCTCATATTTTTTTAATGTAATATTTTTACAAAATCAATTAAAAAAAAACTAAAAAAATTAAAAAAAAAATTTTTTTAAATGACACAATGAAGAGACGCGACGCCACAAAAGCACAGTGAGAGACTGTAAGTGGGAGTGGAGGTGGCTCAAGCCATTGGGTGCCTCCCACCCACATGGGAGGTCCGCGGTTCCGCTCCCAGAGCACACAACCAACTGACACAGAGAGCAAATGAGGGAGGGGGAGAAATAAATAAATAAAATAAAATCTTAAAAGAAACAAAGAAAGAAAGAAATCACTTCACATTGATCTCTCGTGACCTCCAGGCAGAGTTAGGGACTTTTACCCTCTATATTTCCTTAGGCACACTTTATGAACATTCTATCATATTGTTAAAACTTCTTCTTTACATAGCTTTCCCATGAACTCAACTTCGGATCTCTCTAGGGTATGGCTCACCAGTTAGTGATTACATGTAATCAGCATGTAATGAATTGTTGCTGAATAATTGTATGGATGTGTAAGTGCGGTTTCCATGCTACCCTACTCATTCATTCCTCTTATTCTTTCTTAGGAACAAAATCATCAAATCATCACTGCAACTTGAAAGATATGTTTAAGAAAAAGTACTTAGGTATAAAATTCGGATGAACGCTAAACACCTAGTTTGTGAGTCTCTCTCAGCGATACTTCTCTCCTTTCCACCGCCCCTTTCCCCTCCGCTCACCCCCACCCCCAAGCCAGAAGAGTCGTGGGTTTATAGGAATGCACTCAGGACTGAGAAGGCCAGCTTAGCAGGGCTTTTCCCTGGGGGTTGGTATGGGCATCCCTAGACTGTGGGAGCACTTTCTGGAGGTCCAAAGGTTCGGGTCAGCCAAGGGCCTTTTCTTTTCATCCATCCTCAATTTGACTTTGGATTCAGCTGAGTATAGTTAAAGGATTAATTGCCCATCATTTTGTTCCCTAAATTAAGAGTCATTGTGGTAAGAACCAAGCATAGCAATATGGTCAACCACAAAGAACATATTACTTTGTAAATTTCAAAAGGTTTCACCAAATTACTGCTCTGTGCAACCAATGTTGGGGAGAAAACGTTTGTTTGAGAAACATTTTCTTTTGTGACTGTAATAAGGTATGTGTGCCCCTGCTGAGGTCTGACTCACATCCCCTATGATAGGAAACTGTGGCTACTTTTTGTGGGTTTGGGGTTTTGTACTAAATTTTCAGTGCCTCATGTTTCCTATGACTGATGAATGGATCATCACCTGACTCAGACTCTTTTGCTACGGATCACTGAAGAGTAGATTTTTAAATTCAGTAATGTGGCACCCAGCTGCTCGGAGTTTTAATACAGAGGAAGAAAAACCGGAAGCATGCAATCAGTACTTTGAAATGGACTTTCCAGCCTTTGGCAAAATTATAATTAAACTGGTCTAGACTTGTCTGCAGCTTTTTATTTTGGTCTAAGTAAAGTGGGTATATGGTAAATATTTGTGTTTTTTTCCAGATTAAAGTCAAGCCACTGACCTTGACTTCAGCATACCTGAAAGTAAATATTTTTTCATTCATTTATTCAACAAGTAATTCTTGGATATCTGCCTTGTACCCCACTAGTTGAGCTAGGAAGAGATGAATTAAGGTGAGGCTCCTGCATTCAAGAAGGTTAGTGGGAGAAGCATCCAAATAAATATGGCAAATGCCGCGGTAGGGGCAGGCACAAAGTGCTGCAGAGAGCCAAGCACTGAAGGATGAGTAAGTGATAGGTCTGAGGAAAGGTAAAGAAGCATGTGCAAAGGCAGGGAGTCAAGAGAGACAATGGCTTATTGTAAGATCCGTTCAGTATAGTTGAAGCTCAGATTATGAGGATTAGTAGGGAAATGGTCAGAGACGAGATCAGAGGGAAACCAGGAGCTGGAACTTAAGGAGGCTTTGTACCAAGCTAAGGGGTTTGGACTTTATCTTGAGACCCAGAAGGAGCCCTGAAAGGTTTTAGCAGAGGAGTGACATGATATGATTTTCATAAGTGTTGAGGAGAAACTAGATGAGGGTAAAGTAAGACTAGGGAGGAGAGCCTATTATGATAATTCAAGGCATGGAGGAGAATGGAGTGAAGGGGAAGGAGATAAAATAAATAAGACCTAGGGATTGACTCTGGACTCCGGTGGAGAGTTTTGGCGATCAGATGGTGGAGTCCGACCCCCTCCCCACCTGCAGGGCACAGTCCTTGGTTCTCTGCACTTCTCCGATACACTCCCTTGGCAATCTCAGCCAATCTCAGGATGACACCCACGTTTGTATCTCTAGTCAGCACTTGAACTCTAGGCTTGAATGTTCAGGTGCCTATGTTACATCTCCACTTGGATGTCTAACAAAGATATTAAACATAATATGCTCCACACTGAATGTGAGACCTTCTGCAAAACCTCTTTCACCTGAAGTCTTCTCCATTTTGTTTAAAAACAATCCCACTTACAGTTGCTCAGGCACAAAACTGTATAATAGTTGACCCCTCTTTTTTCTATGTACCTCACATTCAGTCCATTACCAAATCCCTTTGGCTTCAATATATATAAAGTATCTGACTACTTCCCACCACCTTCAAGGCTACCAACCTGATCTAAGCCACCACCATCTTATTCGTGGATTATTATAATAGCCTCCTAACTGGTCTTCCTGCTTCTTCACTTGCCCCGGTGAATCTGTTGTCTACCCAGCAGTCAGAATGATACAACCCCCTCAGCCCAACATTCAATTGAAACTTTACGAGTGTACAGAAAAGTTGAAAGAATAGTACAAAATAAAATATCTTTTGTATCTTTTTTAAAAATTTCTGATCCGAGATATAATCAAAGTACATGGATTGCATTTGATCATTGTATCTTTTTAGTCTTTCTTAATCTAAAACATTCCCTTCCCAACCCCCCACCACATTAACTTTGTATAAAATGTCCCACACATTCTGGACTCATCAGACTGCTTTCTCACGGAGTCAATTAACTTACTTGTTGATTCCCAATTTTCCTAGAAATGTTTCCATTGGGTTCTATAGACCTGATGAGATTCTGGCTAAATGTTTTTGGTGAGGTTATTTCATAGATGATAGACTTTATCACATCAAAAGTCACTTCATGCCAGGTTGTCCTAGTACTAGCAATGCTATCTGATCACCGGATTAATCTGGTGACCAATTGAGCGCTCCACTGCAAAGGTAAATTCCCTCTTTGTAATTAATGAGAAATCTATGGGGCAATATTTTGGTACCTTGTGAACATCATATTCCACAACAACCTTTTTCCGAGTGGTTTTAACATTTCTTAATAGCACTTCCTAGATTATTTATTACATTGGTGATTGCAAAATACTGAGTTTCAAATACTCCTATTACTATTTATTACCTGGCAATTTTAGTAAAACAAAAACAAAACAAAAAGTGTCTTCCTTTTTTTCCCCCTTTCTCTCTTTCTCCTTCTCACCTCTCCTTCTCAACTTCCTCCTTTACCCTCATCCTCCAGCTCCTTCTTTTTCTTCTGACCATCACCCTGGACTCACAGATTCTTTTACACGCAATGTGCTATAATCAATTACCACAGAACGATTCGCATAAAATGCCTATCAGTTCATGCTCTACTTAACCACATGTATGACTTCCCACTTCAGTCAGAGTCAAAGCCAAAGTTTTCACATTGGCGTATCAGGTCCTACATGACCTAGTCCGCAGCTCCTCTCTGGCCTCATCACCTCCTATTCCTAGTTCTAGCCATCTGGTCTTAACTAGTCCAAAACAGTCCAGGCATACTTCTGACTCAGGGCACTTTGGCTCCCAAGTCAGGCGCTTTCTTTGTAATGTTCTTCCCCCAGATATTCCCATGGTTTTCTTAGTCACCACCTTCAAATCTTTGCTGGAAGGTCACTTGACCAGCTATTTATAAGAATTCTTTAGTCAACACATGCTGTCTGCTTTACTAAGCTTTATTTTTTCCCCCAATCTAACCACCTTCTTACCTTACTTATTGTTTATCTGTCCCCAGCTAGAATGTAAACTTCATAAGGGTAGAGATTTTTGTCTGTCTCATGCACTGCTGCATCCCAGTGCCTGGAATAATATCGCCTCAATGACTATTTTTGAATGAATGGATGCATTGAATGGGTGTGGGTTGAAGGAGAGGGAGATGTGCATGTTTCAGGCTTGACTAGCTAAGCTGACGGTGCTCTACCGCCTGACAGAGGGAACACAGAACAAGAGGTATATTTGGGAGCAAACTTTGGACAGGTTGACTTTTAGGTCTATGTGAGATAGCCATATGGAAAAGCCTAGTTGGAAGTTGGTTAGACAGATCTAGATCTAGCGGAGAGGTGGGGTGTGAAGCAGTGTCCAAACACCTAAAGCAAATTCTTGTCTTAATTCATTTTAAATGAATTGAACATTGCTGAATTTAATGAGTACGAATGGAAAGTCTAAGAGTCTTTTGCCTCCCAAACGGACATGCCAACCAAGCGTGGGAAGAGAGCTATTAACACTTTTCTGAGTCTGCTAGGTTTTGAACTGCTGGACTCAAAGACACACTAAACACCTGGTAATAGTTCTAACGGTTTGTCAACAAAGTTGTGCCCGTTAGTCTTCTAGGGTGATAACTGTTTCTAGTAGTCTAAAGGCTTGGTTAAAGACACCTGCATCCTGTACAGAGCAATTAGTACTTTAAAAGTGTGGTTTTGCTGTTGATCTAGTAGTGCAGCGACCTTTGCAATTACTTTAGTCAAAGGAAAAGAAAAACCACATCAAAAACCCTTTCTTTCATTAGGTACTAATCTTTTCTCATCCTTCCTGCACCTTCCTAATCCTCCCAATCCCTGGGGAAATTTTTCAATAGATAATGAGATATAAGAATGCAAGAATTGTTAGTCTTGTGTGGTGTCACTAGTGCCTAGCTCAAATAGATGCTTGGTAAATTTTATTCAATTGTGTATTAACATCCACATTTTTGATTTCCCAACTACCACCACACCTCTGTTCCATACCAAGAGCTCAACCCGTGATCTCTTGACAAAGCCTGGAGCCACTAACCAGTCCTTACCATTGAAATAAAAGGTGGGAAGCAGATGTGGCCCAACCAGTTGGGTGCCAGCCTACCACAGGAGAGGTTCCGAGAGCCTCCTGGAGAAGGTAAGCAAACAATGAGCAGACAGATGAGGGAAATAAGTAAGTAAAGAAGCCTCTAAAAAAAATAAAATGTGACTTCAAGCCAGGGAGAAATCGATGGCATCTCAACCAACATGAAGATTGTCCATTGTAACTTTGAATGTAAGGAGAAAGCAGGCTCATTCCAACATCATAGGAATGGACCCACAACAATGAATAAGAATATGAGTTTTTCTAGATGCTCATGGAGAATTTCCATATTAGATTATAAATACTACCCACATGATGACTCATAAGCTCCTAGAAATCTTTTATTTTGCTTTTGTTGAAAAAGATGCTGTCATTCAGGTCTTAAAGAAAAACAGATCATTGTGAAATTATGGGTATATATTTTAGCAATTTCAGAAGATTTTGTCATTATTTTTGACAACAACCATATTCATGGTACACTGATCTAGGTACTTCAAGGTAGCAGCGTTACTTTATTAAGGATACTATAAATCAGAGAAGCCTCCCCTGCCCTTCAGATTTAAGAAAATAATTACTGGGTCTTCACTGGCCACCATTAAGGTCCAGAGTAAATGTAACTTGTCCATTGTTTTTATGGCTTTACGTCTTTCTCTTCCCCCCCCTCACCCCGACTCTTGACTAGAAAGTGGGCAGACAGTTTAAAGTTAGGAGAACAACCCACATTAAAAGCTTTTTCTAGAGTGACAATAACAAGGTGGCCCCATCGGGATAACATTAACCATGAAAGTAAAGAGCCACAGAAATTCACCTCAGTGAAACTGGAGAGTAACAGTTGTTTAACCCCAGGATTGGACTAGGTCTCTTGCTATTCTGACCTTTCCCAAGGATTCAATTTTCAGAGTCATGTATGCTTTTTTTAAAGTCTGTGCAGTATAGATGTTATATGTAACAATGGTAAACAAGACATGTAGGTACATGGATGCCATCCTTTCTACAGAAGGCTTATAACATTCATTTAAATATGAAATTCAGCAATAATAAATGCTCCCAATGAATTGTCATGAAGACATAAAGCAGTAAAGCATTAAGAAATATGATAAAAATATTTCTAACTAGTTTAATAAAATCAAATATTTCTGAAACAATAAATATCAAAGATCAAACAGCTTAAAATAGAGAGAGGATATCTAGCTCTGGAGATACAAAAGATTAGAAGAATTGAAAATGGGTAAATAACTCCTCTGAAGTTGGCAGTTTACTATTTTATATATGGTATTTTAATTACTTTCCATTCATTAGCCCATTCATCCATTTTAGAATTCCACACATGCCCGCAGTACTTAAACCTTAAGTCAATGACATAGAGGTGGCAACTCCTGAAAACATCCCATCTGCTTCCAATAAGAAACTTGATATTCTTTAGGATTTATGGGTAGTGGGAGGAAGTTGCCTAAAGTGAGGTTTCAGAAATGGCCGGAAAATTCTTGTAGGTGAAGGCCATATTTCTTTGACCATCTGTAGTTCTACATTTATATCTAGAATCTCAACAAAAAGCATAGAGCAGTTTATTTTCACAAAGATAGCCACGTTACAGGTTTCTGTTGGCTCTAATCTGTACATTTACATACAAATTTCTTCTTTTTGGAGGGGGGGTAAGGTGTGGGGAGAGGGGAACATCTAATGCTAAAGACACAGTTTCATTCTCATTTGCATTCTCACAACAGCTCTAGGGAAAGTTATCCTTGTTTAAATGGGAGTGGATCAGAAGACCAATAATAAGAATTATAGAGCCTGGCAGCTACCCAATTTAACTCTTGTTTCTTCCATCCTAATTTCCAGGGTACCATTTGATATCAGTAGTGAAAGGCTATGTTACAACTGGCCCAGAAATTGTGATATAAGAAAATGCGACAGCTACCTAGCCACCAAGAACTAAAGAATTGCAGGCTCTGGCCCTTACATTGTAGAGGTGCTTACCAATGCCAGTAGCCACCCATCTTCAAACATCTTGGTGTATTAGAAAAATCATCATCCAGTTCTTTAAGCCACTGTTGGTTGAGTTTTCTGTTGTTAGCAGCAAAGTACATTCCTTTATGAACACACCCAGCCTCACCTTAAACTGCCACTCTCAAAACCAGGTTAGATTTGGACTGACTTCTTTGGGTTTCATAAGCCTAAATCACTGTGGGGATTTGACTAAAAATCAGGCTCCCCAGGCATAAGATGAGATGAAGAAGAGGTAATAATCTACCTCTCTCTGCAGCACTTTTCTTATTGCTTGTGTGTTCCACTCCAACCCTCAACACAAATCTAGTAATCCAACGTGCCTCCTCCAAAATCTTGATTTCAAAGAACGCATTCCGAGTCCTACCTCTTATCCTACCGTAAGTTGATTTACTCTGATGTCTTTCACTGCAACAATTTTCTACTTCAGTGATCTCATAGTTTTTTCACTGTCCACTTATCTTGTAACCTTTGTACCAGTTGTGACATCTCCTACCTTTACTTCCCTTTTTCCTCAGTTTATTTTCCATTGTTGGTGATTACAAATGCCCTCAATGCCCTTGTTTATCATACTCTCTTAGTTTAAAAAAAAAAAGTAAAGCAAAACAAACAAACAAAAATAACCTTAATTAAACCCAGCTTTTCTCCAAATCTGTGTATGAACCCAAGTTACTATAGTGCTAGGTAAGATCCCAACAACAAGGTTCATTTCAAAGTCATGACCCCCAAAAGCCAAAGCTCTCAACACTTCTAACAGTTCTAACTTATCCCCTTGTAGCTTGCTTTCTCACCCTTTAAATTAGCATTTAAATTACTTCCCCATGTTGCCTCAAACCACCCCCTTATTTCCACCACCCTGTTCAGCCATTGGCCATGCCTCATACTTTACTAGGAAAATAGGGACTCCCTGCTCAGCCACACATCTCTCTGCCTCTTAACACACCTTTCTTGCTTTTATAGTAAAAGAATCATCCCTGCACCTAAAAAAGGGTAAGCTCCTTCATTTGTGGTCAAAGCCTATCTTCTCTCACCTTCTCAAGGATATTTCTTCTTCAGTCATTCAATATTTCTGCTTCTGTGCCTCACCACTTTCTCTCTACTGGATCATTCACATAGGGCGATGGTATCATCATTGTTTGATAAACCTCCCTTGACACCACATGAGTACTCAGCCATCGTCCCACTTTTCTGCTTCCATTCAAAGCAAAATTTCTCAAAATTCTTCTCTAAACAGGCCGTCAACCCTTTAATAATCGCCTATTCTCTCACTCTTCAATGCTTTCCAATCTGGCTTCTGTCTGCATCACTCCACTGGTAATGGTCACCAATGGCCTCCATGTCGTCAAATCCAATTTACTAGAACTTTCAGAAGCATTCAGCACAGTTGGCTCACTCCCTCCTTCATGGAACACTTTCCACTCTCTGCTTCAACCACACCATACTCTTTTCATTTTCTTTTTTCCTCGCTGGTTGCTTCTTCTCACTCTCCTTAGCTGTCCTCTCATTTATTCCTTGACCTCTAATGTTGAAGAGCCTTTGGTTTCAACCTTCTTTATTTAAGCCCTTCTTTAAAGGATCATATCTATTCTGGTGGCTTTAAATACTATCATTATGCTGGTGACGCTCAAATATTAATCTCCGGGCATGACCCTTCCTTGAGCTCTGGATATTCTTCTTTGACTTCCTATGTGACATCTCCACTCCACTTGGATATCTGACAAGAGCAACAAACTTTTAATATTTCCAACCCACATCCCATTAGCTTTTCCTACCACTACCACCAAACATATGCATCACACATGCCACACTTCTTGTTCTCCTTGCTCCTCTGTTTCAACAGATGGCACCATCTCCACCACATGCTCAAGCCAAATATTTAAGGAGCATCTTAGAGTCCTCCCTTTTCCTCAATTGCCCTATCACCAAGTCTCTGGGTGCTGCTTTCAAAATTAGGTCAAACCCATCCATTTCTTTCCATTTTTACTAGCCCATTCCAAGTCTAGACCGTGATCTTCTCTCATTTAGACAACTAGAATAACTTCCAAACTATTCTTGCCCATCTCCCATAGTACTCTAAATCCCATAGGGCATCCTGAGAGCTTTTCTTACTATATAAATTAGAACTTTTAAAATAAAATCACTGCTCTTTTCCTTGACCTATAAGATCCTTGTCTCCCACCTTCTGCAGGTTCTTTCCTACCTTTCTCCCTGCTCCTCACTGCACCCTAGGCACCAAGCTATTTTCTAATCCAAATCTGTACATTTTCTATTCTTCGTGCCTGGAATATGTTTTGGCCATCTCATCACATGGCTGGCCCATTCTCATCCTTTAGTTTCAATTCCAATTCACCTTCTCCAAGAGGTTTCCCCAACCATTTTATTTAAAATGGCCGTTCCCAAGGATCTCTCATCTCATCAGCTTGTTATTTGTAAAGTACTTTTCACAAACTATAATTATTTTATTTGCTTACTTATAGTCCATCTCCTGCACTGCAATATAAGCTCTATATCCCAAGCTCACTTCTGTCTTCTCAATGACCAGCACAAAGACTCAATAAATCATGTTGAATAAATGAATTTACTCTATGAAGACAGTTTCTTTTTAAATAAACTAGGATTCCAGAACATTATAGCTAACCTTAGAATCATATAACCCAATTATTTCATCTCCTGATGAGGAAGCTGAAGCTCAGAAAGATTAAGGGACTTGTCTGTGTTCATAAATTGCTTAGGACAGAGCCTCACTTGGAATCCAGGTGGCCTGACTCCCTGTCCATCTCTCATTCTTCTGTCCTGGGATTACTCCCTAAGTTTCTTCACTTGCAAGCTAAGGAAACGGACTCTCTAAGCAGTAAGGAATTATTAGAAGGGTATGCGATTGTTCCCAGAATTAAGGGGAAATCAGCTGCCCCAGGAGCGGGTCTGGATATTTAGGTAACAGATGTTAATGTTCAGTCTATAAGGGCACTAACGTTAGGATGATTTAACTGTGATTCATTTTCTTCATTGTTTTACTATGCTTAACAGTCACAATCCCAGGAGAAAAAATGAGAGTCTTGGATTGAGTCTTGGCTAATCAAGTATCAGTCTTGTCGGTACTGCACACGATGGTGGTTGGGTGATTTCCCAAATGAAAATGGAGGTGCTATTACTAGGAGAAGGGACCTGGATGTTGGGCAGAGAAAAACAGCAGATGTCTATGGACCGTCATAAAACACAGCTGGTAGGAGCTGTGCTTGATGCTGAAAACATTGGCCCCATGACAAGTCTAGTTCCCAAGTTGGTATTCTATGCTTATTGAAGTTATTTGGTGATGACTCCCTTCCTGGTAGGTTATGCAAAATTTCTTTTGCAAAGACCCAGGAGGCAGAGAGTAGGGCCTTCTGTGATGGGAATGCTGCCAGCCAGCTCTGTAGCCTCATTTACTGCACATTGTGTTGTTTTTGTTCCTGTTTGCCCAGGGGTCAGGTTGCTGAGAGTGTAGAATTTGGTGGGTTCCCACTTGCTCTCATTCTTTCTCTCTTCAAATTGAGTAGGCCTGAAAACTACTCTCACTTGAAAATGTAGGAACATTATCCAAACTTTTCTATTGTTAATGATGCTCCACAGCTAAATTAAGCTAAAGAGACTGTAATAAATATAAGAAACATCAACTCACCCAATATATATTAAGGTCCTAGTCAGAGATTAAAATTATGTTGAGAATAAATAGGAATTGAAGGATTGCCCACAGTATATGTTCCTTATGTCTGACACCACTATTCTTTACCTTCTACCCCTTCCTATCCCCACCACAACTCACAACTACCCACACAATACTTGGGTCACCTGGTGTCCAAGCTTGCTTCTTTGGGATTTTTTAGGGAAGAAGGCAGAAGGCAGGCAATGGAGAGTCTTTCAAAGTGGTAATTAAATGTTCAAGAAAGAAAGAACTGAAGAAGTGCTTTCTTCCTTCACTAAACAAAACACTAGCCACGCCAGGAACTGACATCAGTCATCTTTCTACTTGACTTTTGAAAAGATTTATTCACTCTAGGCTGTAAGATGAGGACAACTCCAAGGCTGTGATAAGTCCCAGTGTTTCAGGAGACAGCAATGCAGTCCTGTAGAAAGATTCATTGAAAAGCAACATTTAAGGAACTACATCCAGAGTCCAAAAGGAGACAAAAACACATGAACTGAAGTACGACCAGAGAGCATTCTGGGATGCAATCCGAAAACTCTGAGTCAAAGTGGTTGAATTTGAGATGACTCTACAAAACAGAGAGTACAATTTCATATACTTAGAGTATCTGACACTTGGGAAAATACAGACACATATGAAAAATCTGACTACCATGTAAAGATGTCTCATTCTGCTCCTTAAATGGAAGAAATCATGTGGGAGGAAGACTCGCTCTGTGTAAATGTAAGTTGCCCGGCCCACTCCCCAATCTCTCAGCACATTACAGCTAAAGGGGCAAGAATGGTCAACTAGCTAATCCTTAAAATTAATCTGAGTATAGCTTCTTCGGGTATCATCAGAAAGTATAAAGAGTGAAGCCTCAGCAGACAGGGAGGCACTCTATGTGGGCAATCTGGGCTCTTCAGTCTTGCGATTGAATTCTTTGGAAAGTCACCTTTATCCCAATTACGATAACACATGTAAAATGACCGGCAGTGGCATTTCCTTCAAGAAACTCATCAAGGACTCCATCAGCCTTTTGAGGACTCCTGTGTGAAATTAAATAGGAGCTCAGTAGCAAAGCTGAATGAGTGTCTATTGCCCTTAGTCATGCTACAATACAAATAATAACAGAAGCTAACATTTACCAAGCATTTATGTGTCGGTGCATTTACAAAGATTATTTCATTATATGGGTAACATGACAACACTATGAGTAGACATTATCATTATTCCCTTTTTTGAGGAAACTAAGGCTTACCGAGACCAAAATACCTGCCCAAGGTTACAAGCTAGGAAATAGCGGAACCACAATTTGAACCCAGGCAAACTGACTCCAGAACCTGAACTTTTGACCATTATACGATGCTGCTACACCCATAGAGACCAGTGTTTTTTGAATTTTGAAGTAGACCCTTCACAAGCTTTATTAGTCAGGGTCTCTCAGAAACAGAACTGAAAGGAGCTATCTATAAATAGTATGAGATTTTATAAAATTGTGGCTTGCAACAATGGGGATACACAAGTCTGAATTCTGCAGGGCAGGCTGCAAACCAGGGCCTCCAGTGAAGGTCCTTGATGAGTTCCCAGGAGACACTGGCTGGCTGAAGCAGAGATGGAGATGCTCCTTCTGGATGCTGAAATTACTTCCCTTTTTAAGACTTTCAACTGATTGGATGAGATGTCTCTCATTGTTGATGGCAATCTCTTTAGTTGGTTGTAGATGTAACCAGTCATCTAGATAATCAACACACAGATGATTGAAGTCCATGAAATGTCCTTGTATTACAATTAGCACAGTGCTTGCTTGACCAAACAACTGGACACCATTACCTGGCCGATTTGACACATTAGCCTAACCACCACATATACTTTTTTCTTTAAAATAAAAATGGGATGGTAGTGCTCAAAATTTATTAAATTCTAAAATGATTCTCCTATCCTTTTTGTTTTCCTGAAGTCACAAAATTAAGTGATATATTGGGACCTGAAATGAGTTTCCCCATAAAACACAACAGATGAGAAATTTAGGGGAAGTGTATGAACAAAGGTAGCTGGCTAGAAAAGATCAGTGGATATTGGGATAACTAATGCTATGTGAAAAGGATAAATATTAGATGAGACTGGAAAACTGGTTGCCAGATTTCCCAGGGCCTCAAGAACCCACTAAAGATTTTTGAATGGAGAGGAACATGACCCAGTAGGTGCTTTAAGAGAAACATATCTGTCAATGAAAATAGATTGGAAGGGAAGAGATACTGACACCAGCAAAGCAGATTACTGTTTGTTGAAATCAAAGCAATGAGAAACTTGAAAAGTGGCACCAGTGTAAAGATAAGTAAAAGAGAGAGTCAAGAGAAATTACAGGGAAGTGGATTTGGCTCAACTGATAGAGCAACCGTCTACCATATGGGAGGTCAAGGGTTCAAACCCAGGGCTTCCTGACCTGTGTGGTGAACTAGGCATACACAGTGCTGTTGCACACAAGGAGTGCCATGCCATGCAGGGGTGTCCCCCAAGTAGGGGAACCCCCGCGCAAGGAGTGTGCCCTGCAAAGAGAGTCACCCCATGTGAAAAAAAGCACAGCCTCCCCAGGAGTGGCGCCACCCGCACACAGGGAAAGCTGAGGCAGCAAGATGATGCAACAAAAAGAGACACAGATACCTGGTACCGCTGACCAGGATGCAAGCAGACACAGAAGAACACACAGCGAATGGACACGAAAGCAGACAATCGGGGGAGGGGAGGAAGGGGAAAGAAATAAATAAAAATTAAATCTTAAAAAAAAGAGAGAGAGAAGTTATAGTGCCATATACCAAAGGAATAATCAACTGCTTGGCTGTGGGGAGCAAGAAAGCAGAAGTTAAGAATGACTCTGAGATATCTACGGTTATTTAAAATTTTGATATTTTGTTCATAATGGATTTTTTGCATTAATTTTGATTTTTAAAAATATTGCATTAAAATTTTGTTTACTAATTTCTGGTGACTGCTATAACAAATTACTACAAACTTAGTGGCTCAAAAATAGCAGGAATTTATCCTCTCACAGTTCTGGAGTCCAGAAGTTTGAAGTCAGTATCACTGGGCTGAAATCAAGGTGTCAACAGGGCCATGCTCCCCGGGGCGTGACATTTATATTTTATTTGGTGACAGTTTGACCAAGAATGTCACCACTGGCCCCATGAAATTTGTGCAGTACCTCAAAGTCCCATAGTGAGAATCCAACATATCCCTTCAAGGATATGGGACTATCTGATCATTCTCCAGGAAATATTAATACATTGATTCAGGGAAGAAAAGGACTTGGAGGAAGGACTAGGGAAGGGTGTTAGGTGATCTTGTGAAAAATTTAGAAGTAGCTATTGCGAGTAAGTGAAAGGGGAGGGCTATGGACATTTAGGGCAGGGATGGGGCAAGAGAATGCTGGTCAAGAATGCAGGGAAGCGATAAGATGAAGAAGAGAATATCTAAGAGAGTGAATTCCCTGCAGTAGCTTCTGCCTTGAATATGAGCTTTCTTTACCAAAATGCCGATGGCTTACATTGTAATTATAAATTATTCTTTTATACTTTATACTGTACACATTTTTTGTTGTAATGTAGGAAATGAATACTTAAAAGGCCAAAAAAAGAAAATATAATTAAGATAATAAATGAAACCACTTTCTTTTTATCACTCCCAGAAGTACCCAGAGTATCTGGTAGAAATGATTACAATGGTATAAAGCAGTATTATGCTAAAGTAATGAAGAGTGAGATTTCATAATATTCCCATTGTAATCGTCACCTCACAACTTTACATTTCAATGTCTGGCCTCAGGAGAGCCTTTTCCAGCATCACATTAAGAATATTTAAAAGAGGGAAGCAGACTTGGCCCAGTGGTTAGGGCATCATTCTACCACATGGGAGGTCCACAGTTCAAACCTGGGCCTCCTTGACCTGTGTGGAGCTGACCCATGTGCAGTGCTGATGCACACAAGGAGTGCCCTGTTACAGCAGGGATGTCCCCCACGTAGGGGAGTTCCACTCGCAAGGAGTGCGCCCTGTAAGGAGAGCTGCCCAGCACGAAAGAAAGTGCAGCCTGCCCAGGAATGGTGCCACATACACGGAGAGCTGACACAACAAGATGATGCAACAAAAGGAAACACAGATTCCTGGTGCTGCTGATAAGGATAGAAGCAGTCACAGAAGAACACACAGCGAATGGACAGAGAGAGCAGACAACTGGGGGGTGAGGGGGAGAGGAGGAAGGGAGAGAAATAAATAAAAAATAAATCTTTAAAAATAAAAAGAATACCTAAAAGAAACAGGAAAGGGAAGCGGATGTGGTTCAACAGATAGAGTGTCCGTCTACCATACAGGCGGTCCAAGGGTTCAATACCCAGGGCCTACTGGCTCATGTGGTGAGCTGGCCCATGTGCAGTGCTGCCACGTACAAGAAGTACCAGCCCATGTAGGGATGCGCCTGTGTAAGGGTGCCCTCAGCACAAGGAGTGGCCTCTGTGCAAGGAGAGCTGCCCTTGTGCAAAACTGCAGCCCACCCAGAAGTGGTGCCACACACATGGAGAGCTGACGCGGTAAGATGACGCAACAAAAAAGAGAAAAAAATCCCCAGTGCTGCCTGATGAGAATAACAGCAGACACAGAAGAACACACAGTGAATGAACACAGAGAGTAGACAACTGGGGGGGGGGGGTGTGGAATTAAAAAAATAAATCTTAAAAAAAAAAACAGGGAAGGCTGCCCACCAATAAAAGAGCATCTACAGAAGAATAGCAGCTATCAGCCCAGGAGATGCTAAATTTTCAGCAGCAACTTAACTTCTTGCCCAAATGTTTCAAGCATCTCACTAATTCTTTCTTTCACTTTTTTAATTTATTTTTTAATTTTTTAATTTCTCTCCCCTTCCCCCCACCCCAGTTGTCTGTTCTCTGTGTCTATTTGCTGTGTGTTCGTCTTTGTTCACTTCTGTTGTTGTCAGCAGCATGGTAATCTGTGTTTCTTTTGGTTGCATCATCTTGTTGTGTCAGCTCTCCGTGTGTGTGGCGCCATTCCTGGGCAGGCTGAACCTACCTTCGCACTGGGCGGCTCTCCCTACGGGGCACACTCCTTGTGCGTGGGGCTCCCCCACACAGGGACACCCCTGCGTGGCAGGGTACTCCCTGCGTGCATCAGCACTGCACATGGGCCAGCTCCACAAGGGTCGAGGAGGACTGGGATTTGAACTGTGGACCTCCCATGTGGTAGACAGACGCCCTAACCACTGGGCCTAGTCCACTTCCCTCTTTCTTTTAATTAGTCAAAAAATAACTTAAATGTTTCTGCATTATGTTAATGAAATAACATTTGGCCACATGTTATACACTATTATATCAGTTGACTGAAGTATTAGTCAAAGTAAAACTCAATGGAGCTTGTTTTAAAATATATAGGAAAAAAGGGAAACGGACTTTGGCCCAGTGGTTAGGGCGTCCGTCTACCATATAGGAGGTCCGCGGTTCAAACCCCGGGCCTCCTTGACCCGTGTGGAGCTGGCCATGCGCAGCGCTGATGCGCGCAAGGAGTGCCGTGCCACGCAAGGGTGTCCCCCGCGTGGGGGAGCCCCACGCGCAAGGAGTGCGCCCATGAGGAGAGCCGCCCAGCGTGAAAAGAAAGAGCAGCCTGCCCAGGAATGGCGCCGCCCACACTTCCCGTGCCGCTGACGACAACAGAAGCGGACAAAGAAACAAGACGCAGCAAATAGACACCAAGAACAGACAACCAGGGGAGGGGGGGAAATTAAATAAATAAATAAATCTTTAAAAAAAAATATATATATATATATATATAGGAAAAAAGTAAATAAGAGCTACCAAAATATTGATAGCTTTCCTCAATCTCAAATTTTCAAACATTATTCAAAGCTTTTTGTTGGGAGGAGCTCTTTGGGGATGGTGACCACTGAAGTCTACAGAGCTACGGTTACCTGTATTGGCAAGATTCTCCATGACAATTGTACAATGTAAAGCTGAATACAAAACAGAAATGAAGGAGGAAATTTGGACAGAATCAGAAGTAGAACATCTTGTTCTTAGCCTTCACTTACATGATGCAGGGAGGTATAAGGGACAGAAATGGCAGCAATTAAAAATAAGAGGTAACTTTTTGGAAAAAATCCAGATTCTTTTTTATATGAGGGAGTCAATTCAATTTACCTCGAAGCAAGATTTATGTACATTGGAGGTAAAACCATTAAAAGATGATATATGTGATCAAATTTTAGAAGAAAATTTAAGTTCCAAATATAGCATTACTTATTAAATATAAAATATATGTGTTCATACATATAAACATTCTAAACATTCTGATGTTGAAAAATGTTGTTTATACTTTTTAGATCAGTTCCAAAAATCACTTAGAAAAAGTCTTAGAAGCTCCAAAAGATGAAAACTAATAAATGAAGCCTAATTTTCATGAATACCTGTACTCAATGGCTGTATGACCTGAATTACACAACACGTTTTGAGCCTTGTAACTCTTAAAGTGCATATAATTTTTAATTGACTTTTCTTTGGCAATATCAGTATGTTTGTATTATATTCATGGGACTCCCTCTGGTGTATAACCTAACACATGAAAATTCTTGTTTTACTCTACCAAAATTTCCTTGCAGCCTGATGGATAAGGTGTCTAATTATGGAGCACTGCAGAAGGCTGTGGATAAATCATATGTTTTTATTGAAAATGAGGTCATGTTGGGTTTTGTGATATGGCTAAATAATCAGTTAACTATTTTTCCAAGCCAAACACATAGTAATTAGGTTTAGTAACATGGTTTCCTCCCTAAGATCCATAACTCAGACTTGGTGGTTTGAGAACAATGTAGGTCAAAATTGTGTATATTTTTCTTGGCCATTTAAATGAATGGCATTTTCTAACGACTGTATTTTAGACAGAATTTAATTTTACTTTTATTTTTTTTCTTTACATGATATTGCTTGGGATAACATTTTTCCAAATAATCATCTAAAATTACATGACCGTAAATTTATCACTCAAGTAATGGTAGTCACATTCTTATAGAAGAACAACGAATTGGGGAGTTCTGGATAATAATTTAAACAGCAATATCCTTTTGAAAGTAGATTTCCAGATATTTCATGGATATATTGTTTTCAAATATATTGTCATGTTAATCCAAAAAATCATTGAAATGTTCCATTTTTAATACTCTCCTTGTTCCAAATGTTTATGCTTCTTGTGTACTTGGGCAACCCAGTGTTCAGGTTTGGTGTTAAGGAAATATGAAACTGTTGCTGTTTCTAGGTCTATTTGTTTGAATTTTGTTAAAATAATAAGCTTAGATCAGGCAATAACTTTGTGTTCAAATAATGCCCAATTTTTCACATTTCCAGTTGTAGACTTGGGCATAAATTCTTGGAATACAGGTCTGAAAGTGTTACCCTGAAGAATTAGGATGCTCTTATTTCTCTTCCTAAGATTAAAACTCAAGCCTCTCAAGATTTTTAAAAATATATATGTGCATTTCATGTTGATGGGCTGCCCATACAAATATAAAATCCTTTTATATTTCAGCTTTAGTTCTCAAGAAAATATTTACATTAAATATTTATGCCTCAAAAGAGTATTTTGTAGTATGCCATTATAGAATTCCCATCATCGTCTTAAGTTTACTATTGATACATCTTCAAAATGTGATATTGTCAAAAAATTGTGCTGACTGTGAAATTAAAATGCCTTCTAGGACATCTCTGAACAGCTGTATTGAATAGCCTGACATCTGTGAAATCAAAAGTATATTTCGAATTCAACTTTCAAACCACAGAATTCAAGTAAGCAAAAACTGACCATGTGTTAAAAACACTTGAAACTCTTCCTCTTGTAACTGTTTATCTACATTTTTAAAACTCTGTTTACATTGTAGTAACAGCTGTGTTTAAAAGGGACATGACAGAGCAGACTAATTTATAATGCAAAACTCTATTCTAAAAAAAACCATGTTTGAAAAAACACTTCAAAAGAGGGCAAAAATGATTAAAATAGACACAACCATTTGTTTAAACTATGACTTTCTCAAGAAAAAACAGCCTAATGTAAACTGGCCTATGCATGTTCCAAGCAGCTGTTCTGTGTAATGCCTCTACAAAAACTTTTGAGGGGAGGGGGGAGAGAGAAAATGAGAAACTGACCGTAACAAAAGGTCATTGCCATTTAAGACACAGCACGAATCTACGGGTTATATAGTAAATAGTTTTGAAGTGCACCAGGTTACTTAAATTAGGGGCTGAGGAAACAGAGCCAGAGGCCATCACCACAGTAAGCCATCTCCCAACCAAAAAATGGAAGTCACCCTTGACCAGCGATCATTGCGTTTATTCAGAAAAACCCCAACAAATTTTCAATAAGGAAAAGTCCAAATGAATGTGTTATTTTTTAGTTGTTGTCGTACCATACATTAACCTACCCTTTCTTTTACCTCCTTTTGAAAAATCATTATTGTTTGGGCATCACATAGGCATGATTTAAGGCCAATTGGCCTTAAATTCCAATTGGTTTTTCTCAGTGTTTGACTTTATTAATCATCCTCTTTTTCAAAACTCTCCTTTCTTTGGATCCCATGATGCTGTCCAGTAATCTTATCTCCATTTCTGAGATTCCAGATAAATCACCTCTCTTCTTTATATTTCCTAAATGTTCCCTTATGTCCCACCTGCAGTTACCTTCTCCTCTCAGATGCAGCAAAATGATCTCATGTACCAGAAGGAGGCAGGAAACAAAGTTTACCATATCCCAGCCTGTCTCTGCGAGGCAGCTAGATGTACAAAAGTTGTCCAGAATTAGCTGAGAGAACCATACCTGAAGGGAACTGTGTGGACTAACACAGAGTCTGGGACTAAGGTGGTACTTAAAAATAAAAAATTTTTTAAAAAGCATGGTTTCCATTTGTCTATGGAGGATTATCAAGTATATACGTAACATTATCGGATAAGAAAACTAGATGGACTTTCATTTATGCATCCATGTATTTATGTAACAAAGATGCTTTGAACACTTACTCTGTGCCAGGCAATATTCTAGTCACTGAAAATACAGTAACAGGGAGCTGGATGTGGCTCAAGTGATTGGGCTCCCATCTACCATACAGTTGGCCCCAAGTTTGATTTCTGGGGCCTCCTGGTGAAGGCAAGCTGGCCCACACTGCAGAGAAGTGGCACAGGAAGATGACACAACAAAGGGAGATGCAGTGGAGAGACAGTGAGAGGCACAGCAGACCAGGTTGCGGAGGTGGCTCAAGCAATTGAGCACCTCTCTCTCACACCAGTCCCAGGATCGGTTCCCATTTGCTCCTAAAGAGAAAGACGAGAAGAAAAGACAAGCAGACAAGGAAAGAACACACAGCAAATGGACACAGATAACAGACAACAAGCATAAACAACAACAAGTGGGGGCAGGGGGCGAATTTTTTTAAAGTTTAAAAAAAAAAACAATGAGCAATTGAAGTTTCTGCCCTTTAGAGAAGCAGTTAATTAGATAGGTAGGTAGGTAGGCACGTAGATAGATAGATACATAGATGAGATAGAAAGAGATCGGAGTTAATTTTTTTTAAACTGCCAAGGAATGACAAATGTAATAGAATTTAAAAATCAGAGTATTAGAGAGTGATACAAGTCCACCATCTTGGCCAGAGTAGACAGGGCAGACCACTGTGAGCAGATAAAAATGAGCAGAGAGATCTGTCTGAACTTAGAGGAACCTGACTTGGAGATCTGCAGAGTGACTCCCCAGGCTGGGGAGGCAGCAGAGCACGAGACTTTGAGAGGTCTCCAAACCAGTTATTCTCTAAATGTATAACTGAAGTTCATATGTAAGGGAAGAAGCCTGTACTCTTAATGTGAGTCCTAATCATTCCTTGTGTTTATTTATGTAATGGCCAAAATACATTTTGAAAAAGTAAACAAAGATGGAAGTAATGTTGGCTTTTATTTAGGTGCTCTCAATGCATCTGTTAAAATATGAAAGAATCCACTATAGAATCTCTATTTGTGTCTATGTCTATGTTTGGACATATCTATATTTGTATCATCTATCTGTATATCTACTGTATATCTACATCTGGATACGCTACATACCTTGGATATATCCATGCCTACATTTAGCTAGCTAGAGGAGGATGTGTGACATAAGCTTTTGGCTTCCAAGTTCCCAAATCTGATCAAATTATTTCTGAAAGAAACAAACTCTCCTGGGAAACTTCAAAAAAAAAAAATGGAATAGATAAATACATATCTATCACGTTTGTCTATATCTAGATCTGACTCTGCTTATAACTGTATTATGAATACATAATGCTTAAACTTAAGTCTTCTCAGGTTATACCTGTATAAAACAACTGCATTAAGCAACTTCCACAAGAAGATTATTTTATTATACTAACAATATGGGGGAGTTATTTATTATCATGTAGAGAATTGTCCAAAAGCAGGGAGAAGGATACATTATTAATTCTGAATAACATACAAGTTTAATTTATTCATTGGAAGAAAACATTGACCATGTTCCCACCACTCTACAGAGTCTCTTTAACTCTGAAGAGTTTCTCCCAGGCAGAAATTGAAGATGAGTTACTTGATGTCAATGCAGTCACCTCCAAGGTCGCTGACACATAATGATGGAATCAATGGATGAGAAAAAGAGCCAGAACGCAGAGGTAGCTCAACTACCATGCCAGAATCAGTGCTGTAATGTAAGCACACAAATATAAAAGGCTTTTAATAGTTTATTCTTTTTCAGGAATAAAACAAATGAAGCTGACATTTGTAAACACCTTTGTCTAATTTTCACTTCTATGAACCAGTAGCAAGTTGAAAGTTTGCAGCAACTAGTCATTTCCATTTTATTAAATATGAGCAGGATAAAAGAAGTCATTAAAGATTAAGACCTATCAAGGGATGCATCAGTTCCATGAATTAATATTTTTGACAGTATATAGCATTATTCCAGTAAATATTCAACTGCATGGGAGAAGAATTTACATAATTTTACATTTTCTAATATTTTCCAATTCAATACTTTCTCAGATGTATTAAAATTTGTTGTTTAGAACACAGCATCTGTGATTGATATTTTAAAAAAGGGGTTGAGGGAAACATATGTGGCTCAGGCAATGGGGCTCCCATCGACCATATAGGAGGTCCAGGATTCAAGGCCCAGGACCTCCTGGTGAGGGCAAGCTGGCCCATGTGGTGAGGTGGCCCACACGGAGTGCCGGCCTACATGGGAATATTGCCCCGTGCAGGAGTGTCGCCCTCCGTGAGGATGCCGCCCAGCAGGGGAAAGCCACTCCACACAGGAGTGGCAGCCAACGCTGAGAGCTGGTGAACCAAGACGACTCAACAAGAGACACAGAAGAGAGAAAATAAGAAGATATAGCACAACGGGGAGTCGAGGTGGGGCAAGAGAGTAATTGCCTCTTTCCCACTCTAGAAGGCCCCAGGATTGGTTCCCAGAGCCGCCTACTGAGAAAACAAGCAGACATAGAAGAACACACAGCAAATGGAAACAGAGAGCAGACAATGGGGGAAAAGGGAGGGGGGAATTAATAAAATAAATCTTAAAAAAAGGGGGGAGGGCTGATATTTCTCTTAGTTTTCTAGAGCTGCCTAACAAAGAACCGCAAATAGGGGGACTTAAAACAATAGAAATTTCTTCTCTCACAGTTCTGGAAATTCAGAACTCTAGAAGTCCAAAATCTAGGCATCAGCAGTATACAGTTCCCTCCGGAGAAATTAGACAAGACTCCTGCCTTGCCTCCTCCAGCTTCGGCTGGTTCCCCTGGTACCGGCACTATGGCAGCATGCCTCTATCTTCACACGGTTGTCTTCTCCCTGTGTCTCCACCTTTACAATGTCTTCTCCTCTCTGTGTCCTTTCTCCTCTTCTTGTAAGGACATCAGTCATAGTGGATTATTGACCAATATCCCTTATGAATATAGATGCAAAAATCCTTGACCAAATACTAGCAAGCTGAATACAAAGGACCTTAAAAGAATTATACACTATGATCAAGTGGGATTTATCCCATTTATGCAAGGGTGGTTCAGCATTTAAAAATCAATTAATGTGATACACCACTCTAATAGAACAAATGGGGATAAAAAAAAATCACATGATCATCTCAACTGATGATAAAAGGGGATTTGACAAAGCTCACCATCTTGATAAAACCACTTAGAAAATCAGGAACTGAAAAAACTGCTTCAGCATGATGAAGCCCATATATGAAAAACCCACAGCTAAAATCATCCTTAATGGTGAACTACTGAAAGCTTTCCCTCTAAGATCAGGAATAAGGCAAAGATGCCACCACTGTCACCACTCTTTTTTTTTTTTTTTTTAAAGATTTATTTTTATTTATTTAATTCCCCTCCCCTCCCCCGGTTGTCTGTTTTCTGTGTCTTTTTGCTGCGTCTTGTTTCTTTGTCCGCTTCTGTTGTCGTCAGCGGCACAGGAAGTGTGGGCGGCGCCATTCCTCGGCAGGCTGCTCCCTCCTTCACGCTGGGTGGCTCTCCATATGGGTGCACTCCTTGTGCGTGGGGCTCCCCTACGCGGGGGACACCCCTGTGTGGCACGGCACTCCTTGCGCGCATCAGCACTGCGCATGGGCCAGCTCCACACGGGTCAAGGAGGCCTGGGGCTTGAACCGCGGGCCTCCCATGTGGTAGACGGACGCCCTAACCACTGGGCCAAAGTCCGTTTCCCTGTCACCACTCTTATTCAACATTAAACTGTGAGTTCTAGCCAAAGCATTAGGTAAGAAAAGAAATAAAGGTTTCCAAGTTGAAAGGAAGAAGTAAAGCTTTCCCTATACTTAGAAAATCCTGAGTAATGCACAGCCAAGCTACTAGAGCTAATAAACAAATTCAGAAATTGGTGGTGTATAAGATCAACATGCAAAAATCAGTAATGTTTCTATACAATAGTAATGAACAATCTGAAGAGGAAATCAAGAAAAAAAAAATCCATTTACAATAGAAATTTTAAAAATCGAAATTCTAAGAATAAATTTAACCAAGCATGTAAAGGTCTTATACATGGAAACCTACAAAACATTCCTAAAAGAAACCAAAGAAGACCTAAATAAATTGGGGGACATTCTGTGTTTATGGTTTGGAAAGACTAAATATTGTTAAGATATCAATTCTACCCAAAATGATACAGAAATTCAATGCAATCCCAATCAAAATTCCTACAGCATTTTGCAGAAATGTAAAGTCAATCATCAAATATATGTGTAAGGGTAAGGGTCCCTAAGGCAAAACCATCATGAAAAAACAAGAACTAAGTTAGATAACTCATACTTTCCAATTTTAAACTTCTTACAAAGTACAGTAATCAAAACAGCATGGTACTGGCATATGGATAGACATATAGACCAATGAAATCAACCCTCACGTCTATGGCCAATTGATTTTTGACAAGGGTGCCAACTCCACTCAATTGGGAAAGAATAGTCTTTTCAACAATTGGTGTTGGGTAAACTGGATATTCATATGCAGAAGAATGAACTTATATATATATACCATATACAAAATTTATATAAAAAATGACTCAAAATGGATCAAAGGCCTAAATATATGAACCAAAACTATAAAACTCCTAGAAAACAAAGACACATATCTTTAGGATCTTTAGTTAAGCAATGGTTCCTTAGATTTTAAACCAAAAGCATAAGCAAAGAAAGAAAGAAAAATAGATAAATGGGACTTTATTAAAATTAAAAACTTCTGAGTTTCAAAGGACTTCATAATACAAGTAAAAAGACAAGCTATAGAATGGGAGAAAATATTTGGAAATCACATATCCAATAAGGGTGTTAATATCCAGAATATATAGAGAAATCAACTCAATGTTGTATATATATTATTAGAATAATTTTTTTAAAAAAACAGAGAACTGTAGAATTAAAAAAAGAGAGAGAACAAAGAACAGTGAACCCTCATGTAAACCATGAACTATAGTTAAATAATATAATAATATTACAATACTATAAGGATATTGTTTCATTAATTGCAACACAGGTACCACACTAAAACAAATTATTAATAATAGGGAGAACTGGGTATGTGAGGGGTGTATATGGGAACTCTGTATTTTCTGCATGATTTTCCTATAATCCTAAAACTCTTATAATAAAAAAATTCCCCCACCAAGAAGGGGATGGCACATAATTTTTGACAATACTATATATTAAGAAGTTAAACCAGGGAAGCGGACTTGGCCCAATGGATAGGGCATCTGCCTACCACATGGGAGGTCCGCGGTTCGAACCCCGGGCCTCCTTGACCCGTATGCAGCTGGCCCATGCTCAGTGCTGATGCGCGCAAGGAGTGCCCTGCCATACAGGGTGTCCCCCACATAGGGGAGCCCCACGCACAAGGAGTGCACCTCATAAGGAGAGCTGCCCAGCGCGAAAGAAAGTGCAGCCTGCCCAAGAATGGCACCGCATACATGGAGAGCTGACACAACAAGATGACTCAATAAAAAGAGACACAGATTCCAGATGCTGCTGATAACAATAGCAGTGGTCACAGAAGAACACACAGCGAATGGACACAGAGAGCAGACAACTGGGGTGGGGGGGAAGGGGAGAGAAATAAATAAAAATTAATCTTAAAAAAAAAGAAAAAGTTAAACCAGTTTCATTTCTACAGGGTATCCCAGAACCTTTAATCCTCTAATTTGCAATGTGACTCTAAGACATGGGCACTGCAAGAGGATTTCCCAAACATGTTTGCCCACTGAGCTCCCTTTTCCCACCTCATTTTGCAGATCTAATATCTGTGGAACACACTACGGAAAATGTCTCCTTAGAATAATGTCTTATTCATTACAAATCTACATGGGAAAAGAAAGCTAACTTCTCTGTTTTGAAACTATTTAAAAATGTACTTATAAAAAAAAGATGATAAGAAAAAACACCTAAATTCATTCATTCATTCATTTATTCTGCAAATACCTATTGAGTATCTACTATGTGCCAGGTACTTTTCTAGGCATTGGCAGTACAGCAGTGAACAAAAGAGGAAAAGTATCTATTTTCATGGAAGAACTTTCTAGTGGGAAATAAACAATAAATTTATAAACTATACACATAGACACACACACATGCTAGCATAGTATTGTGTTAGGATGCTAATGTTGTAAGAATTTTGTTCTTTTTATATTTGAATTTTCTCTAATATGGTTATATTACATCTATAATTCAATGTAATTAAAATCAATATCCAACAGGACTTTTTATAAAACTTAAACTGATTCTAAATTTTACCTAGAAGAGCAAAGAGTCAAGAATTAGGCAAGAATGAAGAGTAAGGAACATTTCTTACAATATTAAGGAGTTATAAAGTTACAAGCACAAGGATAGATAAACTAATGGGGCAAAAAGAGTACAGAAACAAATGCATATATGGAAATTTGATGAATGTAGAAATAGCAGTGGAGATGAGTGCAAGATTTTGGATTATTCAGTAAATAGTGCTGGGACAACTGGTTTTCCAAATAGAAAAATATATTGGATCTCTATTTGTAAGGATTCTCCAAAGAAATGGAACATATGTCTATCTATATGTATAATGAGATTTATTATCAGAATTTGATCACACAACCATGAGGATTGGCAAGTATGAATTCCATAAGGCATGCCACAAGTTGGGAACTCTGATGAAGGTTTCAGTGAATTTCACAGGAGAAGCTGACTGGCCAAAATCGAGATATAAATTCTTCTTTCTAACTGCTGAAATCATCAGTTCTTCTTTAAGGTCTTCAACTCATTGTTGAAAGCAATCTGCTTTGTTGACTGTAGATGTAATCAACTATAGATACAATTAATTGACTAATGATTTAAATCCACAAAGTACCCTCACAGTAACAATCAGGTCAGTGCTTACCTGACCAAACAGCTAGAAACCATACCTGGCCAAGTAGACACAGGAACTTAGCCATCACACTTCCCCACAAGATACTTATAAAAGATATTTGAGGTGGAATAAAGAACTGAACATTGAAAAAAACCTAAAGCCTTTAGAAAAAAAAGAAATATCCTCATGATATGGAAGTATAGAAGCATATCTTAAAGACTATATAAATTCAAATAGTAAAGAAAGATGATTGTGACTAAATTAAAATATATAAATTCTATGATCAAAATACATCATTTAAAAAGACAGAATAGACTGGGAGAAGTTAGTAGCAAAGCAGATAACTGACAAAAAATTAATATACAGAATATATGGAGAACTCCCCAAATCATTAAAAAAAATTCAGAGAAGCTAGCAGAAAAACGAGCAAAGAGCATATACAGTTTATTCAGAGAAGATGAAATGGGAATGGTCAATAAACACATGAAAATATGCTCAACCGTATTAATAATTAGAAGAATGCAAATTTAAACCACAGTGAGATACCATTCATAGCCATCACTCTTGGAAAATTTCAAAAGCCCAACAATACTATCTGTCAGTAAGGATGTAAAGCCATGAAAATGCTTATACACTGCTGGTGAGGGTATGAATTGGTACAATCTTTGTTTATTATTGTGAAAAATTGGAAGCAATCTAAATTTCCACTAACATTTAGAAAAGTGGATATATAAATTTTGGATTAGTCATCCAAAGGAATATTCCATAATAGTGAAAATGAATAGGCTAGAGCTACATACATCAACACAGATAAATCTCAAAGACATAGCACCGATTAAAAACGGCAGGTTTCAGAGAAATGCAGAGAGGCTGGTAACACATGTAAAAATTAAGATATACAAAACAATATTAAATTCGTTTAGAAAAATATATATATAGTATATATACTCCAGAGTATAAAACCTGGAAAAATTCTGATAGGGAGAAAGGGGATTATGATGGGAAAGGCTACACAGGGGTTTTCAACTCTTTATCTTCTTTTAGGTTCAATAGGTATTAGTTTTATTATCTTTAACTTTTAGATGTGACTGAAATATTTCAATATAAAATGGTGTTAGTGAAAGAGAGTGAATGGACAATGTCAACATCCTACAAAATAGTTAAACAAAGCTATAGTTTGCTTTGGCATTTCTGTGAATCATCATCCAGAGTACTAATACTTCCTCTGTGGGTTCAATTAATGGGTAAAGTAACAAACAATTAGAAACACATTACAATGCCTGAAGAAATAGAAAGACAGACTGGTTTAAATTTGTCTTCTCTCCCGAACATGAGCAAGGCAAAGGCAATTATAATTTTATTCAATTTAGCATATTATATATCTTTATTTATATTTTTATATATAAATGTAAATACAGCACATACATATATGTATAAAACTATGTGGCTCCAGGTAATTATGAAAATGTAGTTTACATCAATCTCTTCCTACAAAATATGGTTCATCCCTACATTAGGAGCTCGTCCAAAGTGGGACTATATTAAAACATATTAAGTTCTGTCCTATAAAACCCAGCAATCATAACCATGTCCTTCCTATAGTAACAGAATTCATCTTTTAAATAATTGTTGGTCCATTGAGCAACCTATTAAGAAAGGCAGATTGTTTAGTGGGAATTGCCGAAGAGTTAGAATCCAGGAGTCCTGAGTTCAATGCTTTTCTCGCCATTCCCTGATTGTGTGATCTCAAGCAAATAATATGATCTCTGTGATCCCGTTTCCTCATCTATAAAATGTAAGTGATAATATCATCCTCTCTGAGTTATCATGAGGATTGAATGAGAATGGACAGGGAAGTGCTCTATAAAATGTAAATTGATTTTGCCAAAATTAGTAACTAATTTCTGCACCAGTTAAATGCAGATGATGCTTACCATATGAAACCTGCCTAAGGGAGCATTTGCTCAGGTAGGGGAAGCAAGATTAACCCTGGAAATAATAGTAAGCAGCTTCAAAAAAAAAATAGAAGTGCACATTGAATTACACAGTTGAGACTATCAGGGCTGCAGGAGGCAATCAGTGAGGGTCAGGTTCCTGAATGATGAATGACTTCAACTGGGCCTTGGACAAGTGGCCTTTAGATCAGTGAAGGGGTGCGGAAAGGGTGTTCTAGAGAAGAGTGAGAGAAAGGCAGTGTGTTTGCAAAATAGCAATGATAGGCTTAATTTATCCAACCTGGTTAAGATCTTTTTACATCTTTCCAATCATGGTTCTTATTAAGTGTGGAAGTCCTTCTTGCTTCTGTAGTTTAACCTAACTTCAAACTTATGTGAAAAAAGAACTTGGGAAACAGGGAGAATTGATTCTTACAGGGTGACAACAATGTTTCACTAGTTATCATCCAGGAGCACAGGTCTGGCTTTTAGCAGCTATTTTATTAGGTTCACAGCATCTTGTCACAGATCCTTGTCCACAGCCATTTGATCACCATGAAGTATCACTGAGGGAAATCTCATTCTTGCTTTGTAAACACTCTGGAATCTACTGTTTCTTAATCTAATCCACAAATGGCCCGACAAAGGAGTTATGATATTCTTCCTGGATGAGCAGGGCTTGGGCCTTGAGATAGGTATCTTGACTTCATTTTCTTCTACTTTATTTGCTCTGCATTTTTAAACAGTCCTCTCTAATTGTTTGTTTTTATCTGCATAAATCAGTAGGCTGAAATAACTACTTCTGCCTGATTTTATAGAAAATGTGTGATTCCCACTTGGATATGTAGCAAGAATCCATGATGCAATGCCAAATTGCTAAAGAGCTTTGAGTCTTCAATAACAAGAGAAATATATGGCTGAGTTTTTGTTTATAGTGAAATACCCTGTCATCACATCCCTTTCAGTAAGTGATGATATATTTGTTTTTACATAAGCAGTCATTACTTAGATGAGGATAAGATGATATTGAAATTTAAGGTAACTGTCAAGCAAATAAAATCAGCCCTATTGATAGGTTTAGAAACAAAAGAGCCTCACATTTATGTTACTGCCTTCTTTTTGTTATGGGAAGGGAGGCAGGAGGAGCTAGTATGTATGAAGAAGGGATTGTTTTTTGTGGAGACAAGCCTAGTATTTCAGGGAAATAAGAAAGTAATAACAGATGTAAAGTCAAGGTGAGAAATGGCGCACACTTCTCCCTCCTTCCTGCTTCCCACTTCAAGTTACATTCCATCTGGAATACTTTAAACCTTTCTCCAACATTTTAGTTATTGAAAATAAGCCTGGAAATTTTGGTCTGCTTGCCCTCTGGTTGGGGCACTAAGAATTAAACCTTTCTTAGTAAGTTCTTGTGATTTACTTACATAGGAAAAGCTAATCATAATTCAAGCACCTCATACTATATTATAGGTCAAAATACATCACCCAACTCAGTTTGTAAGTAATAAATGATGCTTCCAACACACCCCACTACCACCCATGCAGCTTATTTCCCTTCCTTCTGCCTTATCCAGGCTTTCAAAGCTGAAGCCCCAGGGACTCCTCTCTCCAGATCAATCAGGAAGTTGCTTAAAAGCCTTTAGGCTCCATTTCATTGGAACTCAACATGCCATTCTCCCATTCTGAGGGCTCAGTGGCAAACTCTGTCCCACATTACTCCTAAAATCTCTTTTGCAGTCAGTCATATCTGAGTCTTGGCACCAATGAGCCTTGGTTGTCCATATTGTCTGCCAGCACAACTCATTCCATCCTCACCTCCCACTCCTATTCAGAACACAGCATTTGGGTCTTTTCTTTGACTGTATTCTGAAATTTTCAGTCTGTTGCCTTGCTTCCTTCCTCACAGCTCCTTGAGACAGACTTGGAGAACCATCCCAACTCCAGCCTGGTGCCAGCCTGCTGCACTCTGCTTTATTCTTGACGGTCCATGTACGATGATGGCTGTTCACCCCCGGGGCTCAGTCTGGCTATGGAGGGCCTGAGAGTCAGTGGGGCAGTTTTCCTGTATTTCCTCTTCCCAAGATTCCTGGTGACCCTACCCCCCACCCCCACCCCCACCCCCACCAGCCTTTTGAACCTCATCTCTTACTGTGCTTCCTAACTCTCTTCTCTTCCCACCTACCTTGCGCACACCTCAGGCTAACGCCTCCAGAGTGCTGACTGAGCCTGATGTGCTCCCAACACCGGTTTCACCAAAGGGCCAAGCTTCCTAGAAGGCCAGTGTGGGGCCTATCCCTGACTCTACCGCGTTCTGGTTCCGTCTCACTTTGCTACACAAGTGTCAGAATGCCTCATTGGATATTCACCCAACACAGCTATGAACTGGGCAGCAATTAAGTGCTAGGCACTGTCTTAGGTGTTAGAGAAGCAAAAAAGACATGCCCTATACAACCAAAGTAAACTATGGAATGTAGAGTATAGCAAATTACTAATAGTCTTCCTTCAATAGTAAAAAAAAAAAAAAAGAAAAGAAAAGGAAGTATGCTAAGTGAAAGAAACTAGACCCAAGGTACTACATATTGTTAACCTCCAGCTATACAAAATGTAAATACAAATAAATTTATAGAGACAGAAGTAGATTAGCAATTATATATGGCAGGGAAGGATAGAGGAGATGGGAGGTGACTAGTAAGGGGTAAAGGGTTTTCTTTTTGGAATAATGAAAATGTTCTTTTATTGATTGCAGTGATGAATGCACCTGTGATTATACCAAATGAATGCTGTCGGTTGTACACTTTGGATGGATTGTATGGTTTATGAATTTGTTTCAATTAAACTGATATTTTTTTAAAAGGCAAGACCTGGATGTCAAGAGGACTGTGGCTTCTCATTCCTCTCTGGTGATACCCAAGTCCAGAGATAAAATACATAAACTATCTCTCTCACCAGATCACAACCTATATGTTATAACAGAATAACAATAGGCTTCTACTGCATTGGATTTGTAGCCAAGTGTTACCTTCAGAAATATTTTAGCTATTCTTAGTTCTTTTGCCACTAAAACTGGAAACATCACATAGGATTGCCTGTATAATGCAGTATAGAAACAAAGGAGAAAGTGCAAGTTCAGAACATAGACGAGAATGGCTTCCAAATGCCTTTGAGATGGTAAATCTGGAGCAATGGTTCTGGATGGAGTTAGAACCTCCCCCTAGAAGGCATTTTGGGAATTTGTGGGGGTGTTTTTGGTTTTCACAATGATGGGGGGTACTTGTAGAATTTAAGGGGGCAGAGATGCTAGATGCCCTACATTGCAGGGAACAGTCTGCCCAAGGAAGAAGCGGAGTCTTGTACAGCTTTTAAATACTCCGTCAGATAACAAATACATCTATGTCTGAGCCTGGAGCCTAATGTTACTGTATTGAACAGTACTAACATACTGTTAATTTAAAGGAAAACAATGACAATATAAGTCAAAAGATGAATACACTTTTACCTAGAATCTTGCTAAGAATTGTTTGTCATTTTGAAAAATGACAACATGAATCGCCATGCTGCTCATGGCCTTGAGTTGTCCTTACAACAAACCTCTTCAGTCTATAGCTGTAGGTGTCACAGAAAAATGTGGAAAAAGAGATTTGAGACTTCTTTTAATGGACTTAGAATCAAATATTCATAAAACATGGAAATTGGATTGAGGTTCATTAATAAAAACAATTTGTGATATTTTATATTCACAAATTTTGAGGCACTATAATAAGAACCTATGCTGTGAAAATTTGTTGATTTGGTGCTGTTCCCTGAGGTGTACCACACAACTTTTCTACAACCTTTTGAACTACAGTTCCTTTTCTCAACCTGCCTTCTATTCCCCATTACCTATCAAAAGATATAGCCTACATGGACTTTTAAAATTTTAGAGATGGAATATATGTATTGCAAGATAGGAGATAGAATTTTCTTTGACACTTCATCATTATCCAAAGCCATACCATAACATCAGCAATTATTTTGACATTGCACTTATTTTCTACCCTTTGACTGTCTGTATTTCATCTTGACATCTTCCCCTACTTAAAATAAGGTGTTTTCCTTTTTTATTCTCACATACAAGTATGTCTAGCCTATTACTTATCCTAACACTGATCTTTGTTCTAGTATCCACTTGCATTTTTCCCCATATTTCTTGCACAGAATGGTTTCTGACCTTAACTCCAGCCTTATTCATTATAAATAAATGCAAGCATATATCTACTTCATTATGTCTTTTAGCATAGGGATGCCCATGCATGTGACTTTTATTATAAATTACATATGAATTTTATTTTAAATTACTTTTCCTTAGTTCTCTTTATAAAACCATTTGGTGTTGTATTGTATATAGGTAAGTTATATTACCCATATCTAAAATTTTATTTTAGGATAATAAAGGGGACTGTTATTAAATAGAGCATTGGATTTGATTGGGTTGTTTCAGCTGCTCTAGATCCAACATACTAACACGTAGTTTTGACCTGTAAAGAGTTTCCTGCAAGGCAAGAGTAATATTCAAAATATTTTACAATCGGTCTAGCACAAGCTCTGTATTAGTCAGCCGAAGGAGTGCTGATGCAAAGTACCAGAAATCTGTTGACTTTTACAAAGGGTATTTATTTGGGGCAAGAGCTTACAGTTACAAGGCCCTAAAGAGTCCATCTCAAGGTTACTTCCTTACCAAACTCTGTTGCCATGTGTTGAAGCAAGATGACCAGTGATGGTCTGCAAGGCAGCCTTCCTTCTTCCTGTTAAGGCTCCATGGTCCCAGCTTCTTCTGACCTCAGCTATAGGTTGGCATAAAGTTCACCTCTCAGGGCTTCTCAGCTGCTCTCTTCTCTTCATTTGCAAACTATCAGGCTCATGTCTCTTCCCAGGGCTTCTGCCATGTCTATGGAGCTATCTCTCTCTGTGTGTGTTCTTATTCTCTGTGTATCTATTTCTGTGTTCTTGATTGAGTGAGCTCAAGGGGGCAGGAACTCAACCCTAATCTTAACATAATTTAATCAAAGGCATCTCAGCTGAATCTAATACAATCGAAAGGTATCACATCCAAAGGAACAGACCAATTTACAAACATAATCAATATCTCTTTTGGAATTCATAAATAATATCAAACTGCCACAAGCTCCAACCAGTCAAAACAGATCCCAGCTATAAACAAGTATAGCAGTGCCAATGGCCACCAGCTGTAGGTCAGTCCTCTCTGAAAACTTCCAGTTCGTGGTAACCCAGTTCTGACAGGGCACCATTATGTTCCCACCTCTTAACCCAGGGTAATGATGCCCAGGTTTTCTTAGACATCATCCCATTTCAAGATCTTTAAGTAAATCACATCTGCAAAGACCCTTTTTCCTTAAAAGTTAACTTTCACTGGTTCCAGAGATTAGGACCTAGATATTGTGGGAGTCATTATTCTACCTACCACAGTGGTAAAAATGTGACTTAAGTAGGAGCCTGGGTGGTTTGAAGATACAGCTCCCAATTTGGAATAAGATAGAGACAATAATACTAATAATCAAGGTCGCCAACTTTCTAAACTATGTATCCATGAGAAAGTCAAATAAATGAAGCAAAAGTCAACTGGAATTTCCTTCAGTGATACCTCAGATCACCATCAGCATATGTACTTCTTCATTTGAGTATAAGATAATATGAACCAGGTATGTCTTCCATGATTCCTTATGTTTTAAAAGTAAAAGTATTTGCAACAGGCTTTCATGCAGTAGATGTAATCACTAATATGATTGATGCTGCAACTATTTCTTCTAATCTGAGATCAAGAATTTCAGTAAGATTACTCTTCCAGTGGGCTGTCAGAATACACTGTTTTTGCTTTCCTCAATGATCGAGAGGGAGGGTGGAAGGAGAGATAGGTGTGATTTCTCCTCTTTTTCAATTTGAATGTTATATGATTGATTTGTATCTCACTCCCATTTTAAAGCATTTGTTTTAAATATGTATGATAGACTATAGTTAAAACTACTTGTTTTGCATTTCAGCCATGTTATGTAAATCAAACTGATGGACACAGTTAACTCAATGGTTGGAAGAAACAGATTTTATTGAATACTCAAGAATATCTTGCTTTGCCGGCCAGAGATAACTTGCTCTCCAGGACCAATGGTGCCACAGTACGCTGGCTGTGTGAAGGTTTTATACCAAGTGGAGCAATAGTTACCAGATTAATGTAAATAAAACCTAAACAGACAAAATTGGCATTATGGCCTGCTCCCATGGAGAGATGACATGTATTGCATACCTGGAACTTAGATATACTAACTGCAGCTCAAAGAGAAACTTGTGAATTGCTCGTTAGTAAATTCTGTACCTGATGAATATAATATCTCCTTTATACTGGATCACGGTATTGAACATGTTAAAAGTCTTGGCAAACTTGATTCATTTTCTAAGTATTTAACGACCTTGTCTATGAGATAAAAGAATGGCTTTCTTAAATAATGCCTTAATTTTTCTTGCCATATGCTCTTCTGTTTTGTTGCCTAAACCATCTTTGTGAATTTATGTATAAAGTATCCTTCAAAATGTTATAAAAAGTTTCTTTACCTTTAAACAGCAGGAAATAACTACAGAAGAGACCTTTGCCCATTTCCATTTTATGAGGAATATTCACAAAATATGTCTTCTTAAGAATAAGAAGAGTGTAAACACAAAGGGGTATTTGACAGCTGGAAAACTGTGCTTAATAAAAATTTCTTCACTAAAAAAAAAAAGAATGTCTTGCTGTTTGCAATCACTACACAGGAGTAATTAAAAATAAACATTGATTTGTACTCTATAAACTCAGGTGTCATTGAACCTACCAACCATTCTTGATTTATACTCACGGATCCTGACAGAGTCAACTTTTTTCATTTTAGTTTTATCAATTTCTAGGAGAAAAAAAATTCAATGTTTATTGCTAAATGATGAAAACCATGATTGATTTTTAAATTAATGGTTATTACTATATGTTGAAAACCATTATCTGAGCCCTCCACTTTAATTGTATGTAAAAGAGACTGAGCTTAGAGCAGAAGACCTCTAAGTTCTCTCCAAATTCTAAGTTTTATGATGTTCTGCTTTTATGTTTGTTGACAAAAGAACAAAAGAAAAGAACAAAGATGAGCCCTTATTTATCCTTTGTGTGTGAACCATTTGCCTTTGGGTTGGAATGCCCACTCTTGGAGACAGATACAGCCCCATGTGTCACATATTTGCTACCACCTCTCCACTTTTAACTGAAATTGTCATTGACAAAGTGGCACACCTGGGAATCACATCAGTTCCCAGAACTGATCATTCTAAATACCATCTTAGCAGTGTCTGGATTGTAAGGGAGCCCTTGTAAGGTGAGAAACCCTCTCCTGGAAGTTTGTTTATTTGACAAAGGGTAAGGGAGTCCTTTGTGAACTATTTGCTTGGAATTTAAACGGATAGCATTGTGGACAGAGCGCTGAAAATCCATCCCACGGTTTGTTTAGCATTTTCTTTCTTTGAGGGTGGGGGGCTGGGAGTGTTCTGTCTTATTCCCCTTTCCAGTTCTTCTGACCATGATCAGAGGATTGCTGCAGTGCCTTGTCCCATCCTGCTTCCGCCACTGCCATCCCATCACTTGCTCACGAGGATTCCCTGACCCCGGTTTGTTTGGTGGAGGGCTCACTTCCAAAAAAAGATTAAAATGCCTTTTCTTTTTAATAGTCTCACTGAACACTACTGCTTGTTAATGTTCAGACACTAAGAGCACTGGAAAGAGTCGTTGCTTGTGTCAACTCATCAAGTAGTCTAAACAAGCCTGTTGGCGGCTGGCCAGCTCTGGCCGGTCATTGACCACAGAAATGATCTGGAAGGCTCTTAACAACTTGTAGAAGTGAGAGGTAACCCTGCTTCCTGTCTAGCCCATTTCCCAGGGATTTTCCCCAGAAGCACTGGACTTTGAGGCCCGTGGGGGTTCATGTTCAGAGATAGACTTAAGATATGTCTGATTTTTTAGCACCAAATTGAGATGTATGCAAAAGCCTCAGAAAAGCCAGAAAAAAAGAGCATTATCTGAAGTGATGCTTAGCAGCTGGAAGTTTATAATTTAGTTTTGTGGTTAGAAGGTGCTGATAGTTTTTGTCTTTCTCCCGTCTTTGATGAGTGGGCGGATTTGTGAGAGTTCCCTTCTTTGGATGATCCTGGTTCTTTTTCAGAGATATCTCCGGTCGTCTTTGGATTACCTACATTTATCTCAGTCACACGCTTCCTCTCTACAAAGAGCTTTATGATCATTTCACTTCCCTCCATATGATGGGGGAAGAAAAAAATTCTTCAAGTATGCCATGCATGCAATAGCGGAAAAGAAAAAAACTCAGAAGATTATTTTGGGATAATTTTGTGATGCTGTGTTTTCTTTCTAAATCTGGCATATTTCTCAGAAGGAAAAAAAATGGTTGTATCTATTACATTAGCATCCAAGATCTAATTCTTGACTCATTATTAATCAAGAAATTTTTATTACTCACTCACTATATGCCAGGAACATTTTAGGTGCCAGGGGTTCAAAGATGAAACAACACGGTCCTTGTCCCCAAGGAGCACATACATGTGAAATGAAGTAATTGCTTTGGTGGAGAAACGTAGAAAGTACAAAATGAACACCTGGAAGAGGAAGGGAAAACTTGATTATGCAGATTCTATTCTAACTGAAACCTAAAGGACTATGGGTATTTGTCAAATGAAAAAAAAAAACAAAAAAACAGGGAAATGGAAGGAGGTGGGACAACGTTGCCACCATTGCCGCAGAGCAAGCATGGCCACCCAGGGAAGCAGTCCGTGCCTGCCATCCCAGAGGGATGGAGGTGAGGCAAGACAGATCAGCAGGCACCAGGTAATGCAGTGCCTTGTTAACCACACTTAGATTTTATTCTTCCCAGAACAGTAAGCGAAAAATTCTGAACAGTGAAGCGACTATCGGATTTGCAAGTGAATAAAAATCACTGTGGACAACTGAATGTCTATGATGTGATCCATTCATCACCTGGCATCGGGTCATGGTGACTGATCCGGACAGAGAGAAAAAAATCTTTATCTCCCTATCCATCTTTCATCCCCAATCGTGATCTGCAATGGATTTAAGGGAGTTTCCAATTCTTATTTCTAGGCTTATGCAGGCCCCTGAGAAATTTGCTGAGGTTTCCCAATATTTTATCTCTCTTTAGGTCTCACTAATGATTTTTTCTAATGCTACTTTTTCCCTGGTATTCTAAAACACCTTTCTGGGAAATGGACTTGGCCCAGTGGTTAGGGCATCCGTCTACCACATGGGAGGTCCGCGGTTCAAACCCCGGGCCTCCTTGACCCGTGTGGAGCTGGCCCATGCACAGTGCTGATGCGCGCAAGGAGTGCCCTGCCACGCAGGGGTGTCCCCCGCGTAGGGGAGCCCCACACGCAAGGAGTGCACCCCATAAGGAGAGCCGCCCAGTGCGAAAGAAAGTGCAGCCTGCCCAGGAATGGCGCCGCCCACACTTCCCGTGCGGCTGAAGACAACAGAAGCGGACAAAGAAACAAGACGCAGCAAATAGACACAGAGAACAGACAACGGGGGGAGGGGGGGAATTAAATAAATAAATAAAAATCTTTTAAAAATAATAATAATAAAAAAATAAAACACCTTTCTATCTGTGAGCTCAGGGTTCTTAAGGCTTTTCAAAACATATCCAAACATGAAATAAAGCCATGATAATTAAAACAGTCTAAAATTCATACAAGATCGTAGACAGTCAATGGAAGATGATAGATGATTCAGAATCAGACTCTAGGATGTATAAAAACCTAATATGTGAGAAATGAATCATTACAAATGAATGTTTCATGAAATGGTGTGATTAATACAAATGACTAATAAAGTTCGATTTCACTAGTAATCAAAAAAAGCTAATTAAAGCAAAAATAAGATACAATGTACTGACTGCTAAATAAGCAAAATTAAAATAAGCATAATGTCCATGAGGCATAGACGTGGAAGGCATTTGTTTACTCAGTGAAAAGATGCAACTTTCTGAAAAAACTGTGTTAAAGCCATAAAAATGTATATGCCTGCATCATCATGATTTCATTGATAGGAACATATTTTAAGGGGAAAAAATGGAGATTTAGACAAAGATTTATGCACAAAGATTATTTATGCAGCATTATTTATAATATCACTTTCTACAGAAAAGTAATTTATAAAATTAATGATATCAATAGTCACTCTCTTCCATGGAAACATTTGTTGAGCTTTTGCTATGAGCCAGTGATTTACCTAATTGATCTCATGTAATCTCCCCATGCTACATATTAGGGAACTGGGGCTCAGAGGAGTTGGATAATTTGCCCAAACCACACAATTTTGACATTAACCCTGATCTGACATGAAAGCCTTATTCTTTCCATTAGTCTCATTACTTCTGTTTATATCTATGTGTGAATTATTTGATTTTAAAAATCCTAAGTAGCTCCATATCTCTGTTCAGTTTTTCCATCTGTCCAGAAAATTCCTCCTGGAGAGAGATTTCTGCATTAGGATTCCTGTGGCATGAGTGAGGGAGGTAGTGCCTATAGATCAAAAAGTCAGTGAATTCATCTGCAATATAAATCATTCATCTCCCAAGAAAAGCCATAAGAATACGATTTTTCCTCTTGGGAATTCCCTGTCTCTTACACTTAGAGTAAATCCAGGGGAGACTTGCACTTAAGACACTGAATATCACAGATAAGATCTGCAAGAAATAGAGCATTTACATTTAGTGTTTACTGTTATTTAAAGGGCTACCTCTTCTAATGGATGACCAGTTTCTCAGATTTAAGGAAGTACAGTATTGTCAGTGCATTGAAAATAGAGAGAGAACACTGTCTAGTGGCAGAAATAAGGGACTGCAATTATTTCTCAGCAGTCATTGGATTGACTCAGGGCTTAAAACAGGCATGGATTGGCTTCGTGTTTGTAAAAATGGAAAGTGGAAGTAAAAACAAACTACCAGTCCCACAGTTTCAAAGGCCCATCAGCCTATAGTTTCATACCTCCAAGAAAAACATTGCAGGAGCACTAAATGTTGATGTTCAACTAATAGGCCATAAAATAAATAACACTTGTTTGCCTCCTACTTGTATTTCCTTACTTTGAGGATGTTTGCCCACCCCCTTGTCCCCCATGGTTCCCTCATCTGTTTGCTGGGGTTTTTTAGCTTGTTCGTTGTTTGTGCTCATTGTCTACTCATTGTTTTTGTTCATTGTCTGCCCATTGTTTTGTTTTGTTTTTTCTCCCACATCCCCCACCCTGCCGTTTTTGCATCTCTGTCCATTTGCTGTGTGATTTTTTAATAACACTTTTTTTAATTAAAGTTAATAGATCACATAGGTTACATTAAAAAAACATAAGAGGTTCTCATATAACCCACACCCCCACACCCCCATCATTTTTGTAAATTGTATTTTTTTGAAGATACATACATCACAAAAAAGGTTATATTATAAAAAACATAAGAGGTTCCCATATACCCCCATACCCCCATCCCACTCCTCCCACACCAACAACCTCCCCCATCATTGTAGCATACTCATTGCACTGGGCAAACACATTTTGGAGCACTGCTGTACCATGTGGATAACAGTCTACCCTGGGTTCACATTCTCCCCCAGTACATTCAGTGGGTTATGGCAGGATATATAATGTCCAGCATCTGACCCTGCAATATCATTTAGGACAATTCCAAGTCCCCAAAATGAGTCTATTTCTCTTTTTTGTTTTCTCTTCTTGTTTTCTCCTCTAGGCGGATTTGATCCTGGGGACCTCCAATGTGGAGAGAAGTTCCCTGTCACTTGCACCACCTCAGTTCCTGATTTCTGTTGCGTCTCGCCTTGACGCTCCCCTGCGTCTCTCTTTTGTTGTGTCATCATCTTGCTATGTGCCTCACTGCACAGGCACTGGCTCGCCACACAGGTACGGCTTACCAGGAGGCCCCAGGGATCGAACCCGGGTCCTCCCATATGATAGTAGGAAGCCCAATCACTTGAGCCACATTCGTTTCCCTGCCCATTGTTTTTTGCTTGTTGTCTGTTTTTTCTTTAGGAGACCCTGGGAACTGAAACCAGGACCTCCCATGTGGGAGGCAGGCACTCAACTTCTTGAGTCACATCCACTCTCTGCTCATTTTTTGTTTTTTGCTCATTGTCTACTCATTGTTTTTGCTCAATGTCTGCTCATTGTCTGTTCATTGTTTGTCTTCTTTAGGAGGCACCAGAAATCAAACCCAGGACCTCTCATGTGGGAGGCATGTGCTCAACTGCTTGAGACATATCCACTCCCGGAACATTCATTTTAATTATTATTACCATGTAATGTATTATTCTGCTATCTCTAGATCAGGGTCCATGTGCTTGAATTTAAATTTTTAAGAAAACAAAGATTATTCTTGTGGGGACGTGTTGGTGTGGGTGTGATAGATTTATTAAATAATTCACAGAATAGTGTGGACTTAGTAAGGGCTCTGTGGTTTTCACTTGACTGGCAAAGGGGTCCATGGAACAAAAAAAGTTAAAAACCCATGCTCCAGATAGAACCATTGCTAGTTTCAGCTTTGGACTTTTAAAGATCAGGAAAGAGTAGAAAAGGGCCTCCTAAGAAACATGCAGGGAAATCCCTCCTTTCTTGCTCTCTCCCTGTTTCTCCACTCCCTCTCTCTTTTGCTTTCTCTCCACAAAGTCTAGCACTGTGTGTTTATTTCATAGGATCCCACCAATTATGACTCGACACTATCCCAAGATGAATTAAGAAAAGTACTGTTAATTAAAATATGACACAAAGTTTTTACTTAAAACTTGTATTTTGTACTTACTGAAAGAGTTCTTTTACACTTAGTTAGACATAGATTTTTTTTTTAGCATGTATCATTTTGGGGCAAGTACTGTGTCGTAATTTTGCCAGACTGCTATCACAAATACCACAAACTGGGTTTGGCTTAACAGCAGGAATTTATTGGCTGTGGTTTCAAAGGCCAGGAGTCCAAATCAAGGCCTGGGCTAGAAGGCCTGCCTCCTCACGGGGTGGGTGGCGTTTGACTGGCCAGCAGGCCTTGGGGCTCTTGGTTCTCCCATCACAGAGAGCTGTCCTCTCCTGCCTCTTCTGAGTCCCCACTGACTTCGGCTTCGGGCTCCTCCCCATGGCTTTCTGTTACTGTATCTGAATTTCTGTTGCTTAAAAAGTACTCTAGTAATCTATATTAAGGCCCACCCTGTTCCATTGTAGTCTATATTAAGGCCCACCCAGCCACATCTTAACTAAAACAACGTCTCCAAGACATCTTAATACAATGGCGCCACACCTACAAGCATGCAGAGCAAGACCACGAACGCCGACAAGGTGGGGTGCACAATTCACTATACCACATACTGAAGGGAAAACATAAGCAAAACAAATAGATTAAGGCCTTCCTAAAACCTCTTCATTCAGAGTTTAACTCTCTTTAATCATTTTTTGATTCATAATTTTCCCTCCACACAGTACATCAAAAGTGTTAGTTTTGCAGCACAAGAATGCTCCACTATTATCTCTGGGGTTTTCTTTTAAGTCACACACACATATTTCCATAAATTTTGATGCTGGTAACTGCTTGATCTTACTAGGTCAAAGGAAGATTTTCAGACAACAATCGGGACTCTTGTTTCTTCCTCAAATTATCTGTTAATAGTTTGTTGACAGAAATGTTGACGGATCACAGTTATCCAGTCATGTTTCCAGAATGTCAACCAAATTCAAAGTTATACGAGCAATTATGTCATATTTCCAACTGGACAACAATGATTATAAGGTGCCATTGATCATAAGATTTCAGAGATGTTAACATGTGAATCAATAAATAAAAAATAAGTCAGGGGGTAGTGGGAATGCATCTTAGAATTGATGATATACAATCTTTATTCAATTTCCACTGCATACAGGGGACAGTGAGGATAGGGGTGCATAGTTAAGGGCTAGGGCTAAGGAGTTAACTTTTTTTTTTAAGATTTATTTTATTTCTCCCCCCAGCCCCCATCCCTCATTGTTTCGCACTCGCTGTCTGCTCTCTGTGTGTTTTTCTGTGTCTGCTTGTCTTCTCTTTAGGTGGCACCGGGAACTGATCCTAAGACCTTCTAGAGTGGGAAAGAGGTGCTCAATCTCTTGTGCCACCTCAGTTCCCTGGTATGCTGCATCTCTTATGGTCTCTACTCTGTGTCTCTTTTTGTTGCGTCATCTTGCTGTGCCAGCTCTCTGCATGGGCCAGCTTGCTGCGCAGGCCAGCATTCCTGCACGGGCCAGCTTGCCTTCACCAGGAAGACCTGGAAATCAAAAACCCTAGACTTCCTATATGGTAGATGGGAGCCCCATTGCTTAAGCCACTTCTGTTTCCCTAAGGAGTTGACTTCTGATCATTATTTTACTCCAAATCTGAATTGTGTTGTCTTCTCAAGATCACTACATAGTGCCCCGCACTGGGCTCAGTATTTGTAGCCTAACTTCAATGCCTTTAAGGGAAATGCTGGACCACTTAAAGGACTTCAGCAACTGTCTCACATAAGGAAAACTTAACTTTAAAATTATCATTATTATTTGAAACCATTTCCAAATTAAAATGATTAATTCTTACAGAAATGAATCCACCTGAAGAAGAATCAAGTTTCTTTTTCTCTGCACACTAAATTTTGGAGACTGTATTAGGAGACTTCTGATAAGCCTACGAGGAATATCTGAGCCACTTACCTGAAAATAGATATATGAAAACTTAACTCTATCTTTCATTTGAAGTGACGCCAATTTGTATGTTGATTTCATTGAGGTTACATTGTGGACATCACTCAGTTGCTTATTCATACAGGGCTGTGGAATGTAAACTAAAAGTCAATGAATGGCAGTGTGGCAAAGTGTTTGATGGATAGTTTAAAAAAACACAAAACTGCCCAAACTGGACAGATTTGTGTAGGATCAAGGGAGAGGAAGGACATAAGAACAGGAGGAAGGAGAGACTGGAGAGTGAGAAGTCGTCTCCAAATAGGTATAACTGTTGGAATAATACACATTTTCATGACTTTCAAACACATGTAATTGGAATTTGTTTAAGACAGTTTCATTTAACAGAGACCCTTTGTTTTATTCAACAAAGACTCTTATTCAACTGCAAATAGATAGGCAGGACTTAAATGAAATTATCGGCTATTTTTCCGTTTTTTCTGGGATACTTAAAAATTCCCTTACATTTAAACATTCTCTCTACAGTCTCATTACACAGTAATTCGTAAATGATACAAGCTTAACTCTAGACTTGCCCTTGTTCAAACTCTCACAAACCCTGTCTTAACAAAAACACACTAGTGGGAGAGACCCGAGAGGGGAAACCGTGTTGTGGATGTGCTACTGGTGTCGCCCAGGAGACATAGCCTGCGGGGTTAAAAAGCAAAGAATGTGAGTCAGAACAGCCACAGAAAAAGGGCCTCTGGTTAATTGGAGGGATCAGTTGGAACCTCAGCTTCCTGCAGTTCCTCTCCCTCCCCAGCAAGACTCTAGGGGACTCCTGAGCTGTCCTTAGGGTAAGAATCATGACGACATAACTTACTCTCCCCAAGCTCTGTCACAGCAACAGGACTGCTCTCCCCTCTTCAGACTTCATAAGGCACACACACACACACAGAGCGGCTGAAGCTTAGTGAGCAATTCTGAGCTCAAATCCATAAATGTTTGTCCTGGCCCGGGGTGGTACTGCCCTTCACCCCCTTCTCTTGCTTCTGTGCAGGGCTGACACGTTCTCTTGCCTCAGTTCTCTTTCCATCTGCCGGTTTCCCCACGCACCTCCCCAAAAAGAGTCCTCCTCTGGAGGACTCAACAAATTTCTTAGTTAGAACAATCATGTTATTTTCATCTTTTTAAGAAGCAGCCTGGAAGGAACAGGTATGGTATCTGCCAGGGATTAGGTAGCTCTTCATTTTCTGTGCTCAAATTATCTGTGGACTTAAAACCAGTAGCCCAGGGAGCAGATGTAGCTCAAGTGGTTGAGCACCAGCCTCCCATATATGGAGATAACTCCTAGAAACAAAAACAAACAAGCAAACAAAAAAAAAAAACAACTCAGGGGAGCCAATGTAGCTCAGTGGTTGAGCACGGGCTTCCTACATACAAGTGGCTCCTGTACCAGAAAAAAAAAAATCAGTAGCCCAGAATCTTAGCCCTCTTGATTTCTCTATCTATAAAACGGAAGACTATGTATCCTGCCTGCCAGTGCAATTGATTTTGTTCAACTCTACCAGAACAAAGTATTATTTCAGGATAGGATAAAATACTCTGCCAGGTATCCACATGAAATGTTTCTGAACATTAATGTCTTCATCCTTTGTTTCAAGAATCCTGAAGCCTCCATCCCAATTAAATATGACAGTTGCTGCTTTATACTTTTGCATAAGACAAAAACATGTCTGTTACAAAATGCTTGATTAACTTGAGCCACTGGAGGCTTAGTGCTTTCTGAGTAAGGAGCATGAGAAGTTGGGGGAGGGTGAAGTTGCACATTTCTTGCTCCTGTGCATTCTCACCCTAAGTGTAAACTGAAAGGCAGCTGACACCAAATTTCACTTGATATCCACCTGAAGCCGTAATTCATCACAGGCTCCCTTGAATTTTTCTCCTATCTGGTTTAGAACTTGGGGCAGGTTCACTCAGAGGTTCATGAACCTCAGCAAACCTCTCGAAAAGTCAGGCCTGAATTTGAGGTATTGATTCCGAGGTTTGAAGTTTTCCTGCAGGAGCTCTGCCTGATCCGCTGCTATCTCAAGCCACAATCTGAAATCCCATCAGGCTCACTTCAGACCATGTGGAACAAAGATAGAGACCGCCAGGCCTCGTACTCACCTGCCACATATTCCCTGCGTGTTTCTGTATCCTCAGCAGACCTCACTAGACTTATACAGAGACTTTTTCTTTTCTTTTACTTAAAAAAAAAAAAGATTGAGAGAGAAAGACATTAGATATTAATCTCAGTAGCTGCTAGAAAATGAACTGGTCAAAAAAGACTATCAATTTCTTGACACTTCATTACATATGCTGAGGGATTGTTTCCAAAATGTTGGCTTTTACTACCCTCAGCATATATATTTGCTGCTTTTAAATCCACTAACCACCCCCAACTGTAAAATGTATTAAGATCTTGATCTATTATTTATAATTTTGCAAGTAATTTTTCAAGACAATGTCAATGATACAAGTCACAACAACAAAAGATCAAGTCAGCCCTTTAAAATACTTTGCTTGAACCATGTAGATATTTGTAATAAATGAGACAATATAAAGTTTTAGATTTACACCAATGATTTTCCCTGTGCTAGTTATTGTCCCCAAGTGAGAATCTATTTCAATCACAAGTTCTCACCTAAATGATTCTTATTTTTACTGTGAACCATGTTTTGCTTCTGCTTTCAGCATAGGTAATAGTAGATCATAGGATGAAATGGAGCAAACTCACACAAAATAAGAAATTTCCATTAGTTTTGACAATGGGGAGAAATTTCACTTCCCTTTGGTGAATAATGCACATGAAGGATTTTTCTCAGTTATAGTGATTTGGTGGACATCTGGTTTCAAAGAATTGGATTTTTCCGGAGAACAGTGCTTTACAGTTGATTTCCAAGTTATTTCTCAAATCCTAAGGAAAGAGATTAGCTTTGCAGTCTTATTTATTCAAACACATTAGAAATCAAAGTAGGGACACAGACGTGGTTCACCTGATAGAGCATCCATCTACCATATAGAGGGTCCAGGGTTTGATCCCCAGGGCCTCCTGACCCATGTAGTAAGCTGGCCCATGTGCAGTGCTGCTACCGTACGCAAGGAGTGCCATGCCATGTAGGGGCGTCCCTGCGTAGGGGTCCCCCATGCACAAGGAATGTGCCCTGCAAAGAGAGCCACCCTGCGTGAAAAAAGTGCAGCCCACCCAGGAGTGGCGCAGCACACACAGAGAGCTGACGCAGCAAGATGATGCAGCAAAAGAGAGACGCAGTTTCCCAGTGCCTCAGGATAAAGAAGAACACACAGCGAATGGACACAGCAGACAACAACGGGGAAGGAGAGAGGAATAAATAAAATAAATCTTTAAAAAATAAAGGAAAAGAAATCAAAGTAAGTTTGAACTGGTAAAATGTCTGAATTGAAGACTGTAAAGAAATGCATCTGGATTCCTTTTAAGGATACACAGTCATTGAAACATGGCTAACAAACTTTTTAAGCCAGATCCTTTGAAGGAATCTCTTTCATAAATAGAAGAGACAGTCAAGAATAAATTATAATCAGCAAGTCAATTGTTTCTAGTAAGGGAGTTCTTGAAGACTGTTCCTTTTAAGATTTAAGATTCTCCCCCACAGTCTAGTTTTCACTATTAATATTCTGGGTGCACTTTGTGGTCATAGAGAATGCAAATGCATACTTCAATTCAGCTTCTGAAATAGTAAGATTTGTGAGAAAATGGGGCACTGCCCAACTGCCAGGGCACTGCCTCCCTGGCTTGCTCAGTTATCACTGCTGGCTACATTTCCATTTCTCCTTCCCTTACTACCAAATCCCAGGTAAATGAAAAACAAACAAACAAACCCTCTTTTCTCTGGTCCTCAATGGGCTCCTTTCCCCCACCCCAAATCACAATCAGGCTTAAAATCTCTTTGATTTATCTTTTCTCTCTTCACCTCAGAGTTCAATTGACCACCGAGAAAAATTCAGCCAATGATTCCATGACAGTCTCAAAAACCCACCTCTTCTTATCTCCATTTCCTTGGCCAGAATGCAGGCTCAGTAACCTATCCCCTGACACCTGGCCCTGCCACAGGTCCACTCTTCACCTCTCACTACCCCTCATCAGTCATCCCTCATAACACTAAGAAATTAACCAACTCTGCTTGGAAGCCCTCCGTGGCCTCTAGAGCCTGCTGAACTGAGAGCCTTCAGAAGCCTACACAGCAGCTGCTCTTCCCACTGTGCGTTCCCACTCCTCCCGGCAAACCTGCCACTTCAGCCAGTCAGATGATTCGCTGTTCCCTACACTGTGGCTCTTCAAACCTCTTTACACATTCTCTTACCATTCTCTCAGACTGGAATGCCTTTCCTCCATGTACCTCTTAAAACCCTAGCAGTCCTTCAGAGTCCAAAACAAATATATCCCCTTCTCCATTGTGGATGTGGATGTGGATGTGTGGGGGTGTGGATATATAATTACTTGCAGGCGTATCATACGGGAAAGCCCTAGCCATCTTAAAAAATATATGACCATTGCATGCCTTTATAAATGTGTATGTCATTTATGCACATGTATCTTATATTCACAAAACACTTTACAGTTAACAAAGAACTTTCATTCATATTATCTCACTGAATTCTGACACCAAACCTGTGAGATAGGCAATATGAATGGTTGACAAATGAAGAAGCTAAGTCTGGGAGAGTTGAGTGAATTGCCCAAGGTCACCCAGAGATCTGTGACAGAAGCAGGTTTCACACCTAGGTCTTGTAACCACAAGTCCAAGGCACTTCCAACCACATCACAGTGACCTCCATTCTAATGGGGCAGTGAGGCCGATGAAGGAATCTCTGCAGCAGATGGGGAAAGAGGCCCGGGCACAGCGGGTCAAAGAAAATTACTGAGAAGAGCAGTGGCATGATCAAAGCCCTGGTGCAGGAAGATTGATCTGGTGGTGCATGGAGGGAAAAGGAGCAGGAAAGCCCTGCTGGAAACCATCTCTGGCTCTTCAGAACTGCTGTGGCTCTGTTTCTGCTTCCCACACAGCATTTATCCAAAGCTGTAAACCTATTATTTCTTTATTTACCTATACCCTTCCTACTGCTTCCAAGCAGAAAGGATTTAAGGTGGGCTTTAAACTGTCTTATTACACTTTGTTAATACAACTTGATTTAGCTCTTCCACTTGATTTGAAGCCCTGAACATGAGGTGTATGTATTTTACAACTTCGTACTCCCCATGAGTTTAATAGGGGCCATGCTGACAGAGGAGTTCAAAATCAGAGGAATGAACAAATAAAAGGGCATTCAAAAGGGCATATGAGAAATTTCTGCTGAAGATGGGATGGGGGACAGGGACATGGGTAAATAAATTACAGTATTTTGATATTTTGAAGTAATATGCAACCATTAAGGGAAGGAAGAGGATCTGTGTGAATTAACATGGAGAGAAAACTGTGATACAGTATTAAGTCAATCACAGAACACACACGAAGACTCTCCCATGTTCAATTCTCTTAACACAAGCCTGGTCTTGCCGGATAGCAGTATATAATTTTGTATGACCAAGTGAACAACTCCATCATAAAAATGGAGGCTATTGGTTAATCCTGAGGAATTGGAGGAGACTCTTTGTAGCTACCAGACACCCTCTACTATTTCTGTCTCCATCTTTCCCACTTTCCTCTACAAATCTTGGGAGAACTGAAGCTCCCCTGGTCAAGTCAAAGACCAGGAATCCTTCCCCAGGGGATCAGCAATCACTGGGAATGTGGTGCACAAAGAATGTCTACCTGCGCTCCATGCACGTCACACCTCACACACTTGTCCCCCGTTACATGGCACACCATGTGGTACTGGTCCCACAGAAGGCATGCATGACTAAGCAGTGAGTAGTGGTAACACTTTTACAACAGATCACACAGAAAAAAAAAATCACTGCAAATTCGTGAAGTTCCAATTCATTGTGTTTGTGTGTTACTCTGATTTCACCAAGAATCTGGGAAAATTCATCCTCTCTCACCTCTATGCCCTGGAAATTTAGTCAAGCCATAGTTTTAAACTTTTGTGGTCCCAGATCTCTTAAGAACCTGCTGAAATCCACTGGGCCTTCTGAGAAGTACACCTCTGTTGATACAACAAAAAAACAAGTTGGAGGCATTGGTCTGTCTCAACTCCCCTCCCCCAGATGTCCTTTCTTAGCCTTGAGGTTAAGAACTGAAGAGAAGAAATTGATCTGGAACAAAATCCAGGGTAAAGAGACTGTAAACAGAATTCAAAAGTGTGTCTCACAGACAGGACAGAGGATGGTGAGGGAGACAGTGATGCTCAGGGAAAGAATGTAAGTAGTGAAATAAAAGATCAGCAGGCATTAAGCTTGCAGGTGGTCATAATGAGACTGTGAACAGGCCTAGGCAAATTGCCCATTTCCCTCAGGGGGTAAAGTTGAATGCTTAAAAACTTAGGCCTTGGTGTCAGATGGACATGGGTGGGCCTGGCACTGCTCTGTAGTAACCTTGAGCAAGTTACCTACCCTTCCCTAAGCCTCAGTGTCCTCAGCTGTAAAATGGGGATAGTTACAATTTCAGGGGGATGCTGTGGTAACTGAAGTCATTGTGAAGTGCTTGTTACATTGCTTGCACAAATGCTGTCTATTAGCATTGTACTGTTTCCCTTTTCTAGGCACTGAAAGGATTCTCTGTAGGTCATTTATGGGGTGAACTGAATTAAATGCTAGCTCGCTGAAAGCTATATGCCCTTGAACCCCCTTCCATTGCAAGAGGTTGTCCCATGCAGTTCTTGGCAAGAGGGTGGTGGTAATGGCCATGAGGGAAAGGGGAGAGAAGAAAAAACATCTTAGCATCCTTAAAATCACCTCTGAGGCAGCTAATTCTGTACCACTAAGGCTAGACCTGGGTGAAGCTTCATAGAGGGGGATGGGGGTAGGGGGAGAAAGGGGAGGACTGCAGCAGGAATTATTGAATAAGAAGGCACATCTGGTCCTGGGCCTCAAGCCCTCTGCATTCCACTGGCTGCATTTGAACTCAATGATTAAAATACGTATATGGTCAGTAACAGACAGAATGCTCAGTCACCTGGAAGAAAGGTCCTGTGGCTCAGCCCACAAACCTAAACTGAGCAAAGATGTCGCCTTCATGAATTGAAAATTATTGCCTCCCATTGCATGTGTACTGCCACTACATCTATACCACGGGGACCTTGCAATATTGTAAATATAGCTGATATAGTGCAGAGGCATTAAGGAAGAAGTAGGGCAAATGTCAAGCTGATATGTTGGGTGACCAGTGTCTTGAAGTCTTTGGATGCTGGTGCTAACAATGCTTTTTGATTTGGTCATATATTGCATTGTCCTGACCACTGCTTTTGACAGGGTTTCATTATTGTGATAAATAGCATGGTTAAAATGGTCTAGCACAGGTTTCCCACTCTGTCTTCATTGTACTGTGACTTCCATAGTTCCTAGAGGGGCTTATGGTCCACTATATTAATATATTAAGTCTCCAAGGAAAACATGCAGAGACTTTAAAATGATGACATGGTGTGAATCAAGGAGATTTAAGTTTTTATTTATCAGTTTCTATACTAGTAATTCAAACTGCTTGAAGTATATTAAGAAGATTTTATTTCATGTTCTATTAAATCAGACCTGTAGCACTTCCTCTAATTTAATGATTCAGGTGCATGTAATCTTAAAACATTGAAAGCAGACATCTGTACATATGCTTATTGTTTGTTAGCATACATATATGTTACAAACATATCAAGTTATTTGATGAAAACTTATGTTTGATGAAATCTTATGTTTCTGGATTTCATTTTACCTCACAGAATGAAATCTGAAACAGCTCTGAGATTATTTAAGTACGTTGTTTAAAGCATAACATTGATCGTGAAACTTGTTTTGTTTTGTTTTGTTTTTTTAATATTTAAAGACCCATGAATTGTTTGACCCTGCAAACAAAGATTTTGGTTTCTAATTTGTCTAATTTTCATTAACAACTGATCCTCCCTTATAAACAGAAGAAATAGATAGGGACACAGAACAGTCTAACTCCTTCCAAATCCTCTCCTCTCCTCTCCACTTCCTTCTTTCTATTCTCTCTTGCTTTCTCATTCTCTATGGGTGATAACCAGTCAACTTTTTGATGGGATTTGTTACCTGTCAGTTAAGAGGTCAATTAGATTTGGAAATCTTTACTTGATGGAACATCCCAAGAATTTGTAGACCAATATGTGATAAGTGACAATGTTTATTCTCAGGGAATGCTAGAAGAGCCTCAATTCCTGGAAGCTTAATTTCAGCATTTTGTTTTGTTTCTTTGACTAGTCAGAAAACTGAAAACTCTCTTGGGTCAAGTAGACTCTTTAAAGAATGTAAGGTCTCATTCCAGGCAGAGACCTATTGCATTTGTGAATGAATGAAAATTTAATTGAGGAAAAGGATAGAGTGTGTTTCAGTCATAGTTAATTTAGGCGGAGCTGATAAGCTAAGAAATAAAACATTATTAAGTTTCCAGGTATGTTTTTCACCTTATGTCAATATCTTGGATTTCATTTCCATGGTAATTTCAAAGGTCAGAGGTTTTTTTTTTTTACTAAATATTTTACTATATAAACTCCTCTCTTAGAAAAGCTTTCATAGATATAGAATTCTAAAAATGTAATGAAATTAGTAAAAGATCTGATCAAACTTTGAACACTCATACTTTGTTCAGTAAAATAGCCAATTGTCCTAATTGTACATTTCTTAATTTCATACAATTTTTTCTTAGATGAATAATTTTACTTTTTAAATACAAGATACATATCTAGGTAAAATTGTAAAATTCCAGGGGACTAAAATTGCAGAACTAGAGAAACGACATGCTGTACTGGTCAATGAACCTCTTCTTTGTTTCCATTATTTTTAGTTTGGTTCTGGTTTTCTAGGAATTTGCACCCTTGATTTTGGAACTCATTATTTCAAACTTCAATAATCCTAAAAATGAAAGCTGAAACTAAGGAATTTTTTATGGTTTTAACTTGATCGTTCCCTTTCACCTAGAAAAGGGCAAGAATTTGCCCCCAACTAAGCCAAATTTATGGAAAAGCTTGATAAAAATGGTGAATGTTTTGTGTATGCAGTGATGTCCACACTGGTGTGACCTTTCTTGCCTTCAAGTTTTATTAGATGAAATGTTCATGCCACTCTTCTAGCAATGTTACCCTTATTTTTCTAAGGCTCATTTCATTTGTTTTTTCAGTCAAAAGGGGGAAAGTAATTTGCAAGGACTTTACTGTGTTCATGCTTTAGTGAGAGTTAAGTAACGAATTACAAACAAAGACCATTTAGTTTTCTCATCTGTAGAAATGGAGAGGAAGTTCATGGTTAATGAAAGAAAGAAGCTGTAATGTGCTTCCTTATGGTACCTGGTGAAGAACAGCAGAGAGCTGACAATACATACATATGAAAAGGTAAAAGTATTGTAATAAAACAGCTGCAACTGCAAATTTCATAAAATTACATGTGAGAGACCACTGGAAGCCTCCCTCTTGATATTTTGTCTTTAAAAGCACAAAGCACTCTTCTCATAAGCTTTGTGCTTTATTCTCATTTCTGCAGCTGAATGATAAAAAGAAAAAAGGATTGGATTGATGTTGCCTATTCACAACCTGTTGACTGCTCTCAGAACTTAGGAAAAATAAATACTGTGATCACACACGCACATAAGTATGCACACCCTGAACCCTTGCAATTTCAAGTTACACTGAGATTCAAATCCTGTTCCTCTGCTTTTTTAAATCCCAAACTATAGAAATGCACCTACTCTCAAAAGAATTTTAAATTCCTTGAGAGCTTTCCCCCATATCCTTCCCTTTCTACCAACCATACCTGTCTCTTGTCTTTCAATCTGGTCCTCATATGTTAATTTTGGCCTTTCTCTAGTCAGACTCACTGTCATGATATCCAGATAAAAAGAATAATAAGGAAAAGAGGAAGGCAAAAAGATGAAAATGTCAACAGATAGGAAGGAATGGAAATGAAGGATTAAGGCAATTCCGTACTAAAAAGGCATAGAAAAAAGAGGAAGAGTCTGGGAAGGTTAATATTATTAGAACAGTAAAACATTTGAGAAGGTGTTTCAGAGGAAGGCTGGGAAATGAGGAAACTGATCAGAAATTGCAACTCACCCTCTGAAAAAGGAAGAGCTGTTTCTGTGGGTGATTTGGAGCTGTGTCTGAGCGCTAGATATGAATTTAACAGCAAAGGTGCCCCAGGAAATACTTAACTTTATGGTTTCTTGGCTGTCTAAGAGTTTGGACTTAACAGAATGGTAAAGGGGTGGGCCTTGGGGAAGATTTTCTTCTTCCTCCTAGAATGGACAGACTATACTTTCGGGACAACCATGGATTCCTCAAAGGATCCACAGATAACCCTTTTTCAGCTTACAGTCAGGACCTGGGTAGCCCTCAGGCGATGAACATACCCCTTGAATACAGAAGTTTTCTGAGATCTTTCTGATCTCCGAGGGTGATTCCAGAAAACCCGGTTTAAATTTGTTAGGCTGATCATGCATTCCGGTTTGTTCTGGATGGACACAATTTACACCTGTTATCCCAGCACAAGTATTACTAACACTCCTAGCACTCTCAAAAGAGATGGATGATACATTCTAAGGTCACTCTGAAGTGAAGGTTCTGAGATCTCTAGGAGACCTTAAAATCTCAAACCCTTTTGAGTTTAGAGGAAAGTGGACTAGGAGCCTGGAAAGTGAGAGTGGCATTTCATAAACAGATCATCCTGTGGTCTAAATATGTAAGCACAGCTGGTATATTTGTCTAGAGAAAGAAGGCAATACATTTAACTTTTGAGGCAGGGGTTCTCAAACTTTGGGGCATGCGTTTTGCTTTGCAGAGCTTTTTCAAATTACAGATTCCCAGACCTCGTCCTTGGAGGCTTTGATTCAGTGGTTTCCTTTGACCCTCCACTGGATATTCACCCCTAATAGGCAATTTTTTCTTTAAGGGATATTAATTAAAGATAGGTTTCCACTAGTGTTCATCCAACTTTTCAAAAGAGAAAGAATAATAAAAATAAAATACAAAGCTAATAAGAAAAGGTAAGTGTGCTCTTGGTCTTTCAGTAGCTTTGGAAAAAAGCCAACCAAATTCAGCAAAAATAAATGTAGAAAATCATCATCCACAGTATGAATTTGTAGGAGATTTAATAATACTTTTTTCAATGTGACTTTATTTTCATGACCAGATTTGATCCTTAAGACAACTTGTGAGGTAGAGTAGAAATTGTTATAACAGTTGAAAAATGAGACTCAGATAGCTTATGTAGTAAGTCCAAGCTAGCAGATGGTTATTCTTATGAAAACGCAAATAAATTGTAGGAATACAGGGGGAAAAATTATAAAAGAAGAATCTATAACCAAAAACATTTTTTTTCTTTATCTGAATAGAATACATGTATACATCTTTTATTTCCTTGCAGAACTTCACATTAAACAACCAGGAGGACCTCAAGACCACCTTTTTTTTTCAGGCTTTCCTAGAGTACTCTAAGCACCAAGGTACATCAAGCAGATAGTTGAGGTACAATCTTCTAGGAATGCATTGTGTAGTGGCATGTTACTACTCAATAACCATTATAATCAGGAAAATCGTCAAATTCTAGTGTCCATTTCTGCCATTTCTTCTTATCGAATTTTCCCCCATGTCCTGATTCTAGGACTCTAAAGATCACACTTAATTGAGTATGATTAGTGACCCTAAATCTCCCTTCCCTAGATCATAAACTTAACTCCTTTAATATTTTTATTTAATGCAACTTTTACATTTCTAATCATAGTGATGCTCTTCTCTTAAATTCTCATATTGTTTTTCACAATATATAGGCAAACTTGACTCTTGAGCTAATGCTAACCACCTCATGCCACATTTGTTATCTTCAAGGCTATTAATAGCACATGTGAAAAACTGCCTTCCCAAGAAACAACACTTTTTTGGTGATACCTCTGAAATTTCTTACTTCTTTTACTATGAAATATTTTAGTTAAATTAGTGCCCAGAAAGAGAGCAATAGGATGACACAAATGACATTGCTTGAATACATCTTCATTGCAGAAAAATTTTAACAAGGTTTACTACTGAATTTTCTTTTATTCCTTACAGGAAAAAAATATGTAAAAGATTGACGTATTGATATGGCTCTTCCTACACTAAAATTCATTTACTTTCTTTCTTCCAATACTCCACCTTTCCCCCAAGTCCTGCTCACCCTATATGTTCTAGTTTCTAAAAGTGATAGAGAGCTAAATTTAAAGTGTGACCTTTCACTTACTTCTGCTAGACAAATAACACCCCACTTAAGTTATTAAACACTTTTCATTAGTTAAAAACTTTCCTTTTCAATGAAGTTAACATTTGAAGAGTAAAGGAGTGAGTGGCTTTTCTTTTTATCAGCAAAATAGCAATTAATCATTTGGCTCTTGTGTGCACATGGCTCTATTAAAACTAGGATTAGTAATTATGGAGCACTAAGAAAATTGCTCAGAGTTTTCTTTGATAAGATGAAAAATAAATTACACTTCCCTTTCTTTGCTAGTCAAACATATTTTTCTAAGTTTTGACTTATAATTACATCCCTTGTACTTTCTTCAGTAAAATCATTAATAATAATTTAAATTGCTTTCAATTGGCTGGGCATGTGCAGTTTAAATTCCCTAATAGTCTAACGATGGAAAAACCCTTAACATATCTTTTAACATCAAAAGGATCAGTTTTCAAGCCTACAGTCTACTTCGGGTTATTTTTCTGTGGGTAATATTTGCCACCTAAAAATCTTGTACGTGTAAATACGCAGTGGAATTATCATTAATGCTAATGAAAATGTACAGTTAAATGACGGAGACAATTATTTCACACCATTTTGGTTTATTTATTTAGCAGTAAGCATTGTTTAACATGTCAGTCCGGATAAACGGAAACAGCCATGAAGAGGCTTAACATTACTAATAAAACAACCAGTATCAAAATATTTTATGTAACAATTTGTCCGTGTTCATATAATAATCTGTCAACTCTATGATTTGCTTATTACGTGAGTTAACTCTGTAATCGCTCTTAGATTGAATTCAGTGACACCGTTTTACTGCTCCCGACGCGGGGACTTGTACTCGGTGTTTTAAGGTTAGGAGCTGTCAGGCTATTTAGAGAAAGCCAACAGACCGTCACAAACCTGGAGCAAGTTAGATTTCTCGTGGTTTGGTAGGGATTTTAACTCATTTCTGCTCCTACCCTCCACTTTTACTCCGACGTCGCCTTTCAATTTTTTAATAAATTTTTAAAAATTTATTAATAATGATTTAAAGCCTAATTCTCAGCACTAAATTCCCCTCTGATTGATGAAAATCAAATCACTCTGCTTTGAGATACGCTTGAGCGGGATACGTTTTGGGCAAAGAAAAGTGACGTTGGCGAGGAGAGCGAAATTTAAAAACCCTTCGCTCCGCCCCAGTCGCGCGCACTTGCGCGCCGCAGACGTCGGGGCCAGCGCCATCGCTGGGCCGCCCTTTGTGGGCTCCGCGGGCGGCGGTTGGGGGGAGCTGTCAGCCCAGTCCTCGGCACTGGTCCCCGACCACGCGGGTGGGGCCTGCCTGCCTCACCCTCGCGGTGGACACTTGTGTCGCGCCACGGGCAGCGCTAGCCTCAGCCCTGCCCGCGAGGCCTGAGGCACGAGGAGGCCTGCAGCGGTCACTTCCTGCGCGCCGAGGCCGCGGGGGCGAGGGAACCCGAGCCCCTTCGCAACCTTCGCCCCTGCGCGTCCAGATTCCCCGCGACGGCGAGCACGTGGTGGGCGGGACGCGCGGGACGCCGCTCCGCTCGCCTCCGGGGCAGTTCTGAGGGTGGCGTGCGTGGCGTTTTCTTGCGCCTCCGCGGGGACGGGGACGCGGACCGGGTTGGAAGAGGAAGCCTCAAACTGCTGTCTCTGCGGGAGCGCGCGCGGGAGACGCAAGTGCTATTTTGAGCACAAAAATCAGTCTCCGTCCATCGACGCACAAACATAACATGTATATGTGCTTTCAGGTTAGCTTGTAAAATTTTCCATTATAAATTCCATTTCACCCTTTCAGCGTCAAGGATTTAGCCACTAGATTTTTTTTTTTTTTTTTTAATTTCAGAAGAAAGTTGACTGGCATCTGTTTTCTAGGAGATTTCTATTCAGGATTTTTTTTTTCTTCAAGTCATCCCTACTGGGAAAATCACAAATGACATACTCCTACAAGTATAAGTAACTAAACAGAATTTTCTTCTCAAAGTGTATGCTAAAATCTTTCAATTCCCATCATTTGAGACAAATAAGGATAGTAATTTCGGAAAGTGAAATTAAGGATAAAGATAACCATTGAAAAGAAATAAAGGACCAACTGATAATAACATCCACTTATCAGAAACTTTTTGACTGATCATAATTGGAGAACTAAGCAATGCAAGGAATGCCACATGCTCCTTAGATCTTAGTATCCTGTCTGGGCATATATCCAGTGTTAGACACTACAGAGAAAGGTACAAACCTGCACAACAGATTCCCAGGAGTAAATAGCACATTCAAAGGAACTGTTCAAAGGACATCATTTATTTATATAGGTAGTTCGTAAGGTATTTTTTACTCAGCAAATATTTCAACAGCCTTTCTGTTGGGAAGGGAGTGGAACAATCACAGGATTCCCACCCTCACAGATCATCCATTCTAGTAATAAAAGCAAGTTTATAAAATAAACTACAGCAAGGGGTATAAGGAAGTAAAATCTAAGAGAACGGAACTACACAAAGTACTAGAGAATTTAAGTACTAGGGAATTCAGTGGAGAGGGCATTACTTCCAGCTGAAAGATCATCTTTTATTAAGCAGAACTTGGAACTTCAGCTCTTTCTTGGGCTACATTTAAGTGAAGCTGCAATTTCATTAAAGGTTACTTCTCTATAAGATACGTCTTTGATATGAATTTGTGGACTGCATCCTCAAGAGCCTTCAGTGTATTTCCATCTATCAGCTTTAAGTAGTCATTTGCTTCCTTTTTAAGTTTTTAAAGCACCCATTTGAGGGGAATCTGTTCCTGTAAATTGAGACTGAGCAGAGGTGACACAAGAAAAGGGAGTTAAAAGTTATAAATTGAGTATGTTTGTATTTATTCTTTATCAAAAAAAAATTGGGGTGATCTATAATCAAAAACAACCTCCCCCCATTTTATAGAAAATAAGAATAGTAAACCAGAAAAAAGTGGAAACTTCAAATAAATAATCCTGTGGATTAATATGGTTACTCAGATTGAGCTTCAGATGTGGCTCTGAGCTCCTAGCAGCCAAGGTAAAGAGAGAAAAAACATAAGTGACATCAATCTTGCTGTTGAAAAATGCAGAGAATGCCTGTTTTCAAATGAAACTAAATCATAGGAGAAATTTACTGAGGGGCATCATAAAGGGCACCAAGAGTTGTAACGGGTGATGTCCAAACAGTACTTTTATAGAGAAGCAAAAGGGGATATCACAGTCCTGTTTCTTGTAATAACCTCCCATAAAAGCCAAGACTTGAGTGAAGATGAGTCTTTGCAGACTAAGGAAATATAATTCAGTATTTGGGGGTTCGCTGAGCACTAAATAACAAATTCACTAGACAGACTTCCCCACATATCACTTCTGTCAGCTGGGGTCTTGATAAGAGCCAAATAATTTAAAATTCAGATTCTTCTCTCTGGCAAGAACCCAGTATACTGGTTTTACTTTTGGATAACAAGACAGATTCAATGACTTGGAAAACAACTGAGCAAAGGTTGTTTGACATTTTTCTACAAAAGTTGCAGAAGCAAATCAGTGTTTTCACACTGATGAAGACCACCCTAGCTTTCCTCCGAGATAGGCTGGAGGGGCACCTCCAGAGTGAGCCAAAATTTTCTTAGGAAGTCGCTTTGAATGTGCTCCAGTGCTTGAACAAATGTTTAATTGAGTCCCTAGAGCTCCCACTGTTTGGCAAGGAAAAATATCAAAGCTGGTGTTTCCTAATCACACACAGTGGCTGGAGGAAAGCACTAGTAGGACTCCCACAGAACCTCGGACTCTGAACAACATGGCTTCCTGAGAGGACATCAGGATAAGTTTTTTGCGAAATGAAATGGAATGACTTGAGAACAGCTTTCACAAACTATGATTTTAACTTTATTATAGTCGGTTAGGCCATTATTTTTGGCAGTTGTTAGATATTGCGACCAATATTTTTTGGGCCACTTCTGGTTCATGATAATAAAACAATGTCATCAGAACAGAGGAGGATATTTATCTTCCTATTTGCTATGACAAGAGGGCTTTTTAAAGAGAGAAGGGATCTTCCTATTTTATACCCCTCAAAGGATTGTCATCCGATCTGTCAGGAAACTATGTCTGATTGCTTAGTTCTTATAGAGGGTATTGGAATGGAAATTTTTAAAGAAGGAACATTATTAACTAATAGTCTTATGTTTAAGTCATGAAACATGAACCATAACCAGTTCCTACCAACAAAATGGACAGTCAGTGAAACCTGCAAACTGTCTTATATTTTTCTGGCCAGGTTTCTCTACAAGATGATAGGGTCATATCACTGAATATTATGAAAGAACAACTTCATTATAATCTACTTGCTTCTTGGGTAAAACATCAGTCCAAGAGCCTCAGAGTAAGGGAAAATTGGAAAAAATTTTAGAGGAATTGTGCAAAAAAATTGGGTTTATAATTTGTAAGATATAGAAAGTTGCCCTTTCTGAAAAATAGAGGAGATTGTGATAAGTGCAAACAAAAGGGACCCTTCTGGAAGGGTTGATCAAACTAATTAATTTGATAAAGCCTGGTACACATCAATCAGAATAGGTCTTAGTTCTGTTAGTGTTTCAATGATCTATTACTGAGAACAAATATCACCCAAACCAGCTGTTTAAAACAGGCATTTTACTTTGCTAACAATTTTGTGGGTCAGGGATTTGGGGGGACAGCTCAGCTGAACAGTTCTCTTGTAGGGTTTCTAATGCCGCTACATTCAGATGTCAGCTGGGGATGAACTGTAGGTCCAACGTGGCCAGGCAGTAGGTTGGGAGCTCAGCTGTATTGATTTACACACGGTCTCTCCAGCATGGCTATCTCAAGATACTCAGACTTCTTACATAGCAACTGGCTTCTTCTTAGAGCAAACATCCCAATAGAGCCAGGGGGAAGTGCCATAGCTTTTTATGATCTAGCTTCAGAAGTCATATAGCATCACTTCTGTCACACTTGATTGGTCAAAACAGTCACAAGCTTGTCCAGATTTGCATGGGAGGGGGGCATAGACTCCACCTCTCAGTGGGAGTATGTCAAAGAATTTGTAGCAATTTTTAAAATAACCATTGCCATTAGCAAAATGCTTGAACCCAGATTATGAGATTATAATCAGTATAAATCAACTGTACTATGGCAGAAGGAACTGGTAGGACTGATTCCAAGAGAAGCCAGGATCTACAAAGTTCGCTTCAGTTTTTCTGTGACTTTAATGTCCCTTTCTCCTACCAGTCTTTAAAAAAGATGGGATGGCTGCATCTCCATCATCCATCATGAACACTAAGGCAATCATGAGAATGAAAGCCATAGTGAAAATGACTGAACAAAGGTAAAAGGAATTATTGATGGCTACGGAGTAACATATCTGCCTTGGACTGCCTTTGTGAAAGAAAACCAAAATTCTATCTGTTGACACCACTGTTAGTTCAGATCACTGTTAATAGCAGCTGAAAGTAATCCCTAAATGTACATCTTCCAAAACCTCTAACTAGCCAATTAAGTTACGAGTAGAGAGACTTGGGAGCAGCTAAACCAAAGATTAGGATGGTAAGGAAAAGGTAACTTCAAAGTAATATAATTCACCCATCTCAAGTACAGTAGTAAGCGAAAATGGGCTCTTAAGTATTTAAAATACCATTCAATAGTTACTGAGTACTCACTAGGTGAAGGACAAATAAATAAAGACAACATTGCATAATATTGGTAAAGCAAATATGTGCAATGTACCGTGCTAAGGGGGTGATTTATTCAGGTGGAGTGATTTATTCAGGTGGGGTGGATCATTCCATCCTGGTAGATGGAATGGCATATGCCACATCACAGGGATGTGAACTAGTCTTGAGTGGTACAAAGCCTGAGTTCAGTGTTGCTGGAAAAAAAGAAGCAACGAGGCATAGCTCTGAAGAATTTGGGCTCTTGAAGTCAGTGACACCCTGATTTGGATCCCAGCTCTGCTTCTTAGTAGCTGTGCGGCCCTGGGCAATAGCTCTGTAACATTTGGCAAGTAGATTTGATCTTAAGACATAGATTGAGTTTGTCCCTGAAAGAAAAATGCAGATTTGAAGTTTTGAAAACACTCTGGGCAGCAGGCTTGGCCCAGTGGTTAGGGCGTCCGCCTACCACATGGGAGGTCTGCGGTTCAAACCCAGGCCTCCTTGACCCGTGTGGAGCTGGCCCATGCGCAGTGCTGATGCGCTCAAGGAGTGCGGTGCCACGCAGGGGTGTCCCCTGCATAGGGGAGCCCCACGCGCAAGGAGTGCACCCCATAGGGAGAGCCGCCCAGCGCGAAAGAGAGTGCAGCCTGCCCAGGATTGGTGCCGCACACACGGAGAGCTAACACAAGATGATGCAACAAAAAGAAACATAGATTCCGGTGCTGCTGACAACAACAGAAGTGGACAAAGACGACGCAGCAAATAGACACAGAGGACAGACAACCGGTGTGTGTGTGTGTGTGAGGGGAGAGAAATAAATAAATCTTTTTTAAAAAAAGAAAAGAAAACACTCTGGTGGCAGATTGGAGGCTGCATGGAGATGGCCATGATGTCAGGGAGACAAGTTAGGAGACTATTCAACAGATATTTATTGGATGCCTACTATGTCTGCACACTGGACGCCTGAGGATGCAGCAATGAACAAACCTAATCCCCACCCTTACAGAGTTTATATGTTACTGAAGGAAAACAGATAATAAATAAGCACATAAATATACAATAGATACAAGGAAAAAATAAAGAGTAGAAAGTGGAGGGACAGAGACTGCATCTTTATATAATTTGATCAAGAGCAGCACCTCTGAAAAGGAGATAATTGTGTAGAACACTGAAGGTCAAAGTGTGAGCTAAGCATAAAGTTGGGGAAGAGCATTCCCGAAGAAAGACCAGCAAGTGCAACAGGCCAAGTAAGGAGCCTGCTTTGAGGAACAAGATGGTCAGGTTGCTTCAAACAGACTGGTAGGAGACCAGTTTGGTGATCCAGGTAGGAAACTGGAAGGGCCTGACCTACTGGAAAGGAAGTAAAAAGAAGAGATGAAGCTTGACAGGGCTTAATGGCCAGCTGGATATGGGGACTAAGGGAAGGGAAGGATTCCTGGGCAAATGCCAGATTTCTGGATTGGGCAAATGTGTAAATGGTGTCATTGTTGGAAAGAGGGAATACACAAAGGGTGGCACATAATGGAATATATTTTGGACCTGATGAGCCTGGTGTAGATGCCCTATATCTGTATACCCAAAGGATACAGATTTGGATCTCAGGAGGGAAATGTGGCCAAGGGATACAGGACATTAGCACTTTACCGAGATAATTCAGCTTCAGAGTTTGGTCATTCCCTCATTCATTCCTTCACCTATCATTTATTGAAAGTCAAATAATGTGCTAAGCCCTGGGCATATAAAGCAGACATAGCCCCTGCTCACATGAAGCTTACAGTCAGATGGACAGATAAAAAACAAGTAACAAAATAATGGATTACAAATTGAAACAAATGTGTATGGAGGAAGGGATGTGGAAGACTTAATAGATGCAAGGAGAAACCAGTAAACAAGACTATTACAGCAATCTTGGTGAAAGCTATGGTTTGGGCTAGAGTAGGGCAGAGAAGACAGAATTGGGAAGTTTCTAGATATATTTGGAGATGGCTTTGGTGTGGGGAGTAAAGAAGACAAAAAAAAAATTACTCCTAGGTTTTTGCATTGAGCTAGATATTTGGTGGGATTATTAAGAAATGAAGAAATGAAAAGACTGGGGGAGACACATTTTGGAGATGTGCAATCAGGAGTTCAGTTTAGGACAGGTCCAGTTTGAAATGCCTAGGTAGCTGTCAAGCAGACAGAAGTGCAGGACTGAGCTCAGATGGATGTCTGCCCTGGGCACAGAAATTTTGGAACCATCAACATACAGAAAGAATTAAAAACCTTAGGATTGTATGAAATCACCTTGGGACAGAGAAAAGAAAGAAATCCCTGGGGAATTTCATCACTAAGGGACTAAGGAAAGAAGAAGGAGTGAAAACCAAGATTTGGTTTATTTAAATAACAAGATGAATTTTTGAAGCAGCTGGTTAGGGTAAAGAATATACTAGCACAGCATGGTAGAATTTCCTATACACCCTTTCCAACATACTTATGCTTTCTGCTGGTGTATTTTTATTGAGATAAATGCCAGGATGAGCAACTGCTTTCAGGAGCAGGAAAAGAGAAACAGCTTTAAATTCTCAGTAAAATAAAATAGTGATGGGACAGAAAACTCTTCATCAAGAGGAGCAAGGCAATTGTGTAGTCAATGTTCCCATTTCTCAGAATTTAGAACATGGATGAAAAAGAGGAGGAAATTTGAACTAGTTTTAGTTTAAATCTGGATTTAAAAAAAGACCTAAAAGAAGGCGCCCACCTGTCTCCAACTCTGCAAACATGGTAGCCGGTAGCTCTTTTTTAAAAAATTTTTATTAAAGTTAATAGATCACATAGTTTAAATTTTAAAAACATAAGAGGTTCCCATATAACCCCCACCCCCACCCCCACCCCCACCCCCACCCCCACCATTTTTGTAAATTGTATTTTTTTGAAGATACATACACTTTTATTGGTTTGCTTTTGGTTTTGTTTGGGGGTGGTTTTTTTTTTTTTTTTTTCTCTCACTATAATACAACCAAACCAGTTATCCTTACATGCAGCTCCATAAAGTCCTAGATCGGAGTTCTCAAGAAATGCCTGTAAAGTTTAATGAATACTGATGATATTTTTCTAAGTGGCCTCCATCATCTATTTCGGTACTGCCTTCTTCCATTCATTCCACCTTTTGTTTTTGCTGTTCAGAGTAGTTTCTGAGCAATATTTCCTTCATTTCAAAGATCTGTTCCCACTAAATCTTTTAGGAAGTCCAAACTACCTTACAGCGCAGACAAGTTTCAACCTTGAACACAGGAGAACATTAAAACATCGGATGAAGGGGTTGAACTGTGTGATCTTAGGATTCCTTCAAATACTCTCACTCTGTGCATCTGGGGGGAGGAGATGGCCACGTGCTGCCACCATGACCCACCCCAGCCCTCTCCTCTCCTCTCCGATGTAAGTCTCACTCCTATGCCAACAAATATTTTAATAGGTCCCTCAGAAACTGTGTGGTCTGTAGATTTATACAATGAGCCCATCGGTAATCATTTGGGGTGGATGCATTCCTCTGCAGGAGAGTTTTTATTGTGTAATCTCTAGTTAATGAGCGCCTCTCCGGGCCTCAAATTGGGGACTTATTATTCCTGTCCTCGAGGATGGAGGTGAGGTACCGGGCAAAACCCCCGGGCCCTGAGGGCCAACATCCTCAGTCCTTTCCTGGCCCGAAGGTGGGGCGGGAAGAACCATGCCGGGATCTACTCGGCTTCCCAAGTCCGGCTCGGCGGGAAAAGTAATGGATCTTATTCGCGGCTGCAGCGGGCGAACCCTGCCCGCGGCGCTCTGCGCCCGGCCCGGCGGCTGCGGGCTTCCCATTGGCTCGCGGGCCGACGCCGCGCAGTCTGGAGGGGCGGGGCCCGGAGGTGGCGGGCAAACCTGACGCCCGAGGGCGGAGGGGGAGAGGGCCGCCTCCCACGCCATTCCCTTCTTGGGGGTCCCGTGGTTCACCGAGTTTTGTTTTTGTTTTTTAGGACTGAACGCGCTGCTGAGGACAAGTTAATAGCTCTCGCTGCGCTCCCGGCTTAAAGTGAATTTCTTTTCGGCCGCGAGTCTCCTTTCGCGAATTTATCATAGGCTGCCGCGGCAGGGGCTACACCGGCCCGGGGCGTAGTGCTCGCGTCTCCCCAGTTGCCACCCTGCTGGGTTCCGGCGGCCGTCCCACCCACCCCGCCCACGCTCGTGGTACCAGACTCCCGAGCGGCGTGGACGGTCACATTCCGCGGTCCCGCGGCTCGCACCTCAGGCGGGTGTCTACAGCGCTCCGGCTGAACCGCCCCTGTTAGGGCCCGGGAGTCCCTGGGCGCTGCACCGCGCGGAAGCGCGCACCGCGGGTTCGCCTCGCGCGCCCCATCCCCAGGCTCTTAGAGCGCGGAGCGCTCAGAACACTTCCCTGCGCCTTAACGTGGGGGTACGCGCACAACGCAGTCTCGTCTTCCACACACTCTCCCGCTCACACACACCATTTCCCACTTCTCTCTCACAACTCACGCCAGTCTTCTCTCACACACACCATTTCCACTCTGGCACACTCACCCCAGCCTCCTCTCCCCCACACACCATTTTCTCAAATTCTTGCCTTCCCTCTCTCACCCACCCGTTCTTCTCTCTCAAACACACTAGTCTCAGACATTCGCATCAGTCTCATACACTGCAGTCTCCATTCTCTCACTCACACCAGCCTGCTCTCTCATACACTGTCACCTGTGTCCTCTCTCAGGCACAGCATTCCTCTCTCACTTGTGCACACTCATTCTTCATTCCACCCTAGGCATCAGCCGCATTGCACGTCGGTCCCTCGCGCCCGCCCGATCGTGGGAACCAAGGCGGGGCTCCCGCGTCCCTGTCGCTCCACAGTCATCCATCTCACTTTTAGTCGCCCGCCGAGACTTCAAAGTCCCGCCCCGCCAGTCCCTACTTGTACCAGATCTCGACCTGGAGGCCAGCGCGCAGCGATCTGGGGTGTGGGGGTGGGGCGGCGGCCGGGCGGGGCGCACCGGCTAGCGCACCGGGCAGGGGAGCGTCTGGCCTTACCCGACTCTCGGGCGGCGCGGCGGACTCCAGGCGGCGTGCGGGCTACCCAGCCCGAGTCCCGACCGGTCCCCGGGTGGGGCGGCTGGAGAGGGTCTTTCTTTAATCGCAAGTGAACACTTTCGAGTGAGGACACATTCCTTAACCAAGAGAACAGAAATGCTTCGTTTTTGGTACCTGGTTCTGTCTCATAACGAAAATGATTCTCCCCTGGAGCTTGAGCCATATTCCCTCATTCCTTTCCTCCTCCTGTTCGGACACCCTTTATTGACAAGCTCTAATCCTCAGATCGGAATTTCTTGCGTCCGGAAGATTTAGCCTACGCGTCCTTCTCTCTCCTGAAAAGCCAATTCGTTCTGAGTTGCATTGATAGTAGCTGCGGGGAGGAGGGTTTCATCCAACCTCTGCACCACTTGGGTGGTCGCCATAACCAAGTGATTCCTTGACGCTGTGTATTCTCTTCAACTTTATAAAGGTTATTTTTGCATAGACTAGAGACTAAGGTTTAAGTAATCTATTTTGGCTCTCATCAGGGGCGTAAAGTGGGAGAATATAATTACTGGTATATATTTCTCTGTCTGCAACTAGACTATGAGATTTTTGAGCTCTTGTGTTACTCAGTTCATTGGCTCTAAATCCTAGTCCCCGACCTAGCAAATAAATAGCTGTGCATTCAATTATGGTGAATTAAACGGAACCGCCAGTTTTTTGCATGAAACTTTGAAACCACTATCAGACACACTTTAAAGTATTATATAAAGCTTTCCAGGAAGGAAAAGAAGGGGAAAAGGAACCGGAGGTTGGAGAAAGGAATCTCAGAATAATTTTAGGTTCTTTGAAAGATACAAATTAGATGTAGGTCTTCAAAGTTAAATCAGACAGATCTGCACTTCGAGTAAGAATACATACGCCCTAAAATCGACATTAAACATCTCAAATTCATATAGTTTAACAGGCTAACAATGCCAACATCCAATTATAGGAAGCACTTTCTTTCAGTTGTCCTTATTACTTTTCTAATCTTTAAACTCTGAATGTATGCCTTGAACTGCAAACAGAGTGTTCAAATCTGGAAAATAGCAGCTCAGATTTTTTTCAGAGAGCTTTGAGATTGTATCCTATTTAAAGGAGGATTGGGGATTAATTTAATCAGATTAGCTTTTTAGAAAAATTGGCAGTATGAAGGATTAACTAAAGTAAAGTAACCCATGGCAGGGGATTGATGCACATAATATGCCCTCCTGTAGATTATTTACAATGCAGGCAAATTTATTCAACAATAAATTTTTGAGATCTATCCATTTTGATACCCATAGATCTTCATTTTAACTGTTGTATAGTATTCCATTGAATGAATATACCAGAATTTATTTATTTGCCCCTATATGGACATTTAGCAGTTAGACTTTTTTTTTTTAATTAGAAATGAGATTGCAGTTCAAATTTAGTAGTCCAGATTTCCTTGTTTGCTTGTGGCAGCATTTCTCTTACTTTTTACCCTAGAAATGAAAGTGGTGAGTTGTAGGCACACATACCTTCATCTTTACTAGATATTGTCAAATTGTTCTTCAAAGTGGTTATAATGATTTACCCTCTTTCAACACTGTGCCAGATATCCACACAAGTCCAGCCATCTGAAATTCATCTAACTACAAGAGCTTTTAATTATTTTTTAAATAAATACCATTATACATAGGAAGCCCCTGTTGGGAGATATCAGCATTTGTGTAACTTTCTAAAAGTGCCACAAATAACTTAAAATGGAAAGTAAATTAAAATACCCATATAAGTGGTAAAGGTAGACTTCTGGGATGTCATGACAGTGGCTTTTGGGTCTAAAGGTTTAACTTTTGCCCTATCATCCTATTAGCTGAATGGCATTTAAATCATTCCAAGGTTTTGAGAACTGATCCTGTTTCTAAGTTTTATGTAAATAAATGGTAAGTTTTACACTGAATCAAGTTATTTGTGGAAATGATTGGAGATAAGAAATAAAATGCTATACAAGTGAAAAAATTCAAATCATCAATTTCCATAAGACTCTTGAAGACAGACAAGGTACATAGTACAAATGAATACACCTTACCCCTTGGAGTCCAGTCTAGGTGAAATCTCTTACCAGTATGTCTCAAGCTCTTCCTCCAGAACTCTGTGAGCCATGTGAACTTTTTATCAGGTGTAGGCGAGAGGAAGTAGTTGACAAGCACATTCTTTCAACAGACACAATGACCTTTTTAGGAGCTGCTGCTTTTGTGGCTAAACACTGAAGCTAAATACATTGAATAATTTTAACCAAAAAGCATCCACATCAACTAGCAAAAAGGAAAATCCAATCCAACAAAACTCTGATGAAACATACTACCTGAAAATAGTGGATTATCAAGAGTTAAATGTATTCTTGTCTTGGAAAGCTGACGTTTTCTGAAATCAGGTCACAGGACTTAGGTGTGTTGATGCCCTGGCAAATGTAAGTTCTCCACTCATTCCAAAGACATGCCCTGGGATTAGTGTATCCCCAAAACCTGAATGATGCCTTTGAGATCATATCATATGGTGGAATACCACTGGGACAAGCAAGGCTAGTCTTGGCACCACAACTGTTTCCCAATTCTCATCTCTCCCCTTCTTTCTCTTAGTCCTCAGGAGACTTGGCACTCTTACATTCTCCATAGTGTTCACACAAAAGCTCCTCTCAGCCTGGCTGTCCCAGGAATTCTGTCGTCACTCTTTCAGTAATCAGTACAGGAGAACCAGACATGCATGAGAGAGGTGTTTAGTGGCATAGTTACTGAGAAACAAACGAAAAACAGTGCAGCATCGTATCCGACATTTGAGATGTCAAACACCATGCTTCCTCTGGAAAGATGGTAGGCATAGATTTTTTATTTTGTTATAAAACATTATGCCCGCTTGGGAAAATGTTGCCCTTCTTTTGGGCAGCATCACAGCCCTATGATTTCGATTGAAAGGGGTTTAGTTATTTATTTATAAACTCTTCAGGCTTTTATAATTGCCTGAAAAATTCATCCACTCAACAGCTTGATTCCCAGAGACTAGCTATAGTTATGTTCCTTCTTCTCCTCTAATGTATATGCAACCTTTTCTTCACTTGAAGAGACTAATCTCCACCTTCAATTTCTCACTTTCAGTGTCTGTGTAAAACAGGGTATTGGTCTTTATGTAAAATGATGTCAGGCATCTGCAGCTTTAATGGGTTTCGGGACTCTGCAATCCTTGAGGGGGTGGTATGCTGTGAAGTCACGTTTTGAATCCCTAAGGTAAGAATTTTAATGAGAAACAACTGCCAAAGGAGCTCATTTGCTGAATTTGTATCACAGCTTTATTTTGAAAAATGACTTTTTGCTAAAACTGGCTAGTTTTGACTAAGAGGGTGGGGGAAGTAGAGGGAGAGTGTTTTTGAGTGTCTGAGAAGAACTGAACAATGAGTGAACACAAAGAGAAAGGACATGCTTTCCCTAGTGAAGAAATAGGAGAACTTTCAACCATCCTACTAGGCCAGTGTTTTCCCAGCTCCACAGCACTCTTGTAAATTTGTAAATTTGCCACAGCTCACTTGTAAATTTGCCAGGGTGGCAGGGACACATGCCTCTTAGCTGGGAGCCATGCCAACTAGCAGAATCCCCTAACTCTCAGGAAGAAGGAGGCAGGTACCCAGAGACCACCCTGGATTTTATTTATTTGGGGTAATACTTGCTGGTACTGACAGTGAATCCTCCTAGACAGATGCAGCTCCATTGGAATGTCTTGCTGAGAATTCTATCAGCTCTCCAGTATCAAACCTAACATCTTATAAAATAAATTCTTACATTAAAACATAGGTAAGTACAGCCTTTCCTATACAGTCCTCTGTGTCACCTTATCTTTCGGGTTCTTCTGTGCTTGAATCCATCTCACCAGGAACTCTGTGTTTCTCAGCAGGCACAAATCCATAATTCTTACTAATTTTATCGATTTTCCCTCTGTTCACAACTCCCCCTTCGTTCCTCTTCATTCTTGATTACCTCATTGTCCCTCCACCTCCAAAGAATTCTCTCATACCCGGAGCTAGACAGATTAATGTCGCTATTTCCCAAGGTGTGTGTTTGGTCTGACTCCAACTGACCTCTGGGATTTTGAGCCACGACCTTATCCTGAGGGAAAACACCATTTTTATACTAAATTTATGCATATTCTTGATCCTCAGTCTGAGCCTGAAAAAACAAAAAAATCTAACGTCCCAAACATTTCTGAGGGGAAACCTGACACTCTCTTATCATACATAAGGCCTCCTTGAACCTATGGACCTTGAAAAGGAATACAGGCCCCCTTAGAAATTTGGAATGATTTGCAATGTATTATTAGGGAACTCTAAATCAATATTTCTCAACCTGGGAAATTCAACTATTAGCTTTTACTGAACTCAGGTATGAATGAGATGAACTGGCTTCTTCTACCCCATTACCATGCCCACTGAATTTACCATCTAGAATTTTCCATAACAGGAATGCAGAAAAGCAGTTTAGCAGTGGCAGCTGAAAAAATGAGTTTGGGGAGACCGGGAAGTCAAGATGTGCTTTGAACTCTTGGGGATAGGAAGGAAGAGAGGGAAAAACAGTTCCAGAATGACCCACTAGCATAACTTTTGTTTTAGAGACTCTGTCTTCCAGCTGTCATAGTTTTATTGGGTTTATGTCTTCACAGTTACCAAAGGAACAGCAAGAATTACGTATGTCTTGCTTACCAAAAAAAAAGTCATTGTTGGTCACTGTCTTTTTTTATTTTTTTATTTTTTATTTTTATTTTTTTTAATTTTTTTATTTTTTATTGACTTTGTAATAATATTACATTAAAAATATATATGTGAGGTCCCATTCAACCCCACCCCCCCACCCCCCCTCTCCCCCCCCAACAACACTCGTTCCCATCATCATGACACATCCATTGGATTTGGTAAGTACATCTTTGGGCACCTCTGCACCTCATATACATTGGTTCACATCATGGCCCATACTCTCCTCTATTCCATCATGTAGGCCCTGTGAGGATTTACAATGTCCGGTGATTACCTCTGAAGCACCATCCAGGGCAGCTCCATGTCCCGAAGACGCCTCCACCTCTCATCTCTTCCTGCCTTTCCCCATACCCTTTGTCCATTATGTCCACTTTTCCCAATCCAATGCCACCTCTTCTATGTGGACACTGGATTGGTTGTGTCCATTGCACCTTTATGTCAAGAGGAGGCTCAGATTCCACCTGGATGCTGGATGCAATCCTCCCATTTTCAGTTGTAATCACTCTAGGCTCCATGGTGTGGTGGTTGTCCTTCTTCACCTCCATCTTAGCTGAGTGTGGTAAGTCCAATAAATCAGATTGTAGGTGCTGGAGTCTGTTGAGGCTCAGGATCTGGCTATCACATTGTCAGTCCAGAGATTCAAATCCCCTAAATATATCTTAAACCCCAACATTAACTGCACCTCCAGCACATTAGCATGAAAGTCTTATGAAGGGAGATCCCATCTGAGTCCAGATTCATCACACATAAACACCATTTCCAAAGAGGGGCCATCTGCCCTGGTAGTTAACCCCATCGGCCATGACCATAACTCCCATGGGTCTCTTTAGCCCTCAAAGGAACCAATATCTGGGGGTTGTATCTGCTTTATCTGTCTCTCTGACTCTGCTCAGTTGTGCATGAGGGCAAACCTTCTGCCAGCCTCCAGACTCTTTTTTAGAAACTCGTAGCCATATAAACTCATTTCTCCTTTCCATTTCCCCCTTACTTTAGGTCAAACAGCATTTTAAAGTCATGGTATTTTATGTAGACATGGATATTCTGCTGATCCGCATTGAACCTTCCGTATAAGGTCATTTTCCAGTTGCATCATCAGTTGGTAGTTGATAGTGGTCCCTCGTTGCCAGGGAGGCTCATCCCCGGGTGTCATGTCCCACGCTGGGGGGAAGGCATTGCATTTACATGCTGAGTTTGGCTTCGAGACTGGCCACATTTGAGTAACATGAAGGCTGACAGAAGGAAATTCCCAGGCACAAAGTTGCTCTAGGCCTTGTTATTATTTTGGGTTTATCAGCTCACAAGCATAGTCATTAGTATCAGGGGCTCACTGTTGAACCCTCACTCCCTCCCGGTCCCCACCACTGTACCTGGGAGACTGTCGCTGCTCCCCTAGGGACCACGACAGAGCACCACTGGCCAGGAACCCAGTACCCCCCCTACTGTGGTTTTTAATTGTTGCCACTATGAGTATATTACCATGCACCCTGGACATATGTTCTGTACAGCTCCCTGTCAGTCATATATCATCTGTCATTGGTATCCCATACCAGTATCCCTCCATTGCCATTGTTGAAACACTCTGTGATCCAGAACTCCCCGAAATTTGAAGCCCAATATAATGTCATGGTCCCTTACTAGGGAATGGCATATAGCGATGAGTTTAAAGGATAGATAAAGAACTTGGATAAAGTTAGATAAAGAACTTAGATAAAGAATGTTGACTTGAAAAAATTCCACATCCTATTTTTTCTTTTTTCCCCCCCCCCCCCCTAATTATTCAGCTTTTCTTCACAGGAGTCCTAGACCACAGCAATGTATATATATAATATACAGCACTCCCACACATCCACCAGAAAACCTTTTCCCTTCCACAGTGATACTCTTACGCCCTATTCATATCATATTTACTTAAAGTGATGTACAGAGTCTGAGACATTAGCTTTCTAACAAGGTGACATCTGTGTTTACATTATGGTGCATACTTTAGGATACACAGTTCTTTACATTTTTAGTTATCCTATGTTTTACATTATGGTTTACATTATCAGTCTGTCATCTCCTATATGTTATGGTGTAATATTACATGTTTTATATCCATCCTTGTGTACTCTCAAGAAACTCCTCTCTTACCCCCCATTTACTTTGGTTCCACACATTTAACGTCCATTTTCCCTTCCACCTTGGTGCCCTCAGTGATAGCCAACCTCCGTTTCCTGAGGAGCCACTTCCAGAGATAGATGGAATAGTGTTCAGGGCCTAACTTGCTCAACTGCCCAATGCCCTGGGAGCCACCCTTTCTCTCGAGGGATACAGTTCCCTCTATTGGATGGCATTAGTCCTCCCCAGGATGTGGGTCCACCCCCACTCTCACTACTTGGGTTTCTACCCCATGGTGTCACCCACTCTGGCAGAATGAGCATTTAGACATTCCCCAGGAGCCCGTCCTGCATCAGACCCTCCCCTCCGAGCATTCTAAACAGGTAACCCTCTTTATTATATTTTGATATGATTTTCTCGGCATTTTACTCTCCACCAACACCTGACCCTCTCCTGGTTCGTATGCTACCCCTCCCTCCCCCCACTTTTGGGCAACGTTACCCACCCGTCCCTCCCCAGCCACCCTCAAACCCGCAAAGCCCCAAGCAAAGGCAACCCCTTGCCCCCCTTTTATCTCTTCTTTGTGTTCATACTTACCACCATCTCGTCTTAAATTCCACCCCTGCAGACATCGGCTCATATCCTTCCTCCACCCTCCGATTTCCTGCAAGCCTATCGTTCAGTCTCTTGCTATCTAGGGCAGCTTGTTTATTTCATATCATTGAGGTCATGTAGTATTTGTCCTTCAATGTCTGGGTTGCTTCACTCAACATAAGGTTCTCAAGATTCATCCATGTTATCACATGTGTTTGTAGTGTGTTTGTTCTTACAGCCGAGTAGTATTCCATTGTGTGTATATACCACATTTTATTGATCCACTCGTCTGTTGATGGGCATTTGGGTTGATTCCAACTTTTGGCAATAGTGAACAATGCTGCTATGAACATTGGTGTACATATATTGGTTTGTGTTCTTGTTTTCAGTTCTGCTGGGTATATTCCCAGCAGTGGTATTGCTGGGTCATATGGCAAATCTATGGCTAGTTTTTTGAGAAACCGCCATACTGTTCTCCAGAATGGTTGGATCCTTCTGCATTCCCACCAGCAGTGGATGAGTGTTCCCCTTCCTTCACATCCTCTCCAGCACTTGTATTCTTCTGTTTTTTTTTTTTTTTTCATAGCTGCCAATCTTATGGGTGTAAGATGGTATCTCATTGTGGTTTTGATTTGCATTTCCCTGATAGCTAGAGATTTGGAACATTTTTTCATGTGCTTTCTTGCCATTTGTATTTCTTCTTCGGAGAAGTGTCTGTTTAAGTCTTTTTCCCATTTTTTAAATGGATTGTTTATCTTTTTATTTTCAAGATGTAGGAGTTCTTTATATATGCAAGTTATAAGTTTCTTATCAGATATATGATTGCCAAATATTTTCTCCCACTGTGTGGGCTCCCTTTTTACTTTCTTGACAAACTCCTTTGAGGTGCAGAAGGCTTTAATTTTGAGGAAGTCCCATTTATCTATTAGTTCTTTTGCTGCTCGTGCTTTTGGTGAGATATTCATAAATCCATTACCTATTACAAGGTCCTGTAGATGTTTCCCTACACTGCTTTCTAAGGTTTTTATGGTCTTGGCTCTTATATTTAGGTCTTTGATCCATCTTGAGTTGATCTTTGTATAAGGTGTGAGATGGTAATCCTCTTTCATTCTTCTACATATGGCTATCCAGTTCTCCAGACACCATTTGTTGAATAGGCCACTCTCTCCCAGTTGAGAGGGTTTGGTGGCTTTATCGAATATTATGTGGTTGTATATGTGAGGTTCTATATCAGAGCTTTCAATTCGATTCCATTGGTCTATATGTCTCTCCTTATGCCAATACCATGCTGTTTTCACCACCGTAGCTTTATAGTATGTTTTGAAGTCAGGTAGTGTGATTCCTCCAATTTCGTTTTTCTTTTTCAGTATGTCTTTGGCTATTCGGGGTCTCTTTCCTTTCCAAATAAATTTCATAGTTAGTTTTTCTAGTTCCTTAAAGAAGGCTGCATTGATTTTTATTGGGATTGCATTGAATGTGTAGATCAATTTTGGTAGGATAGACATCTTAATAATGTTCAGTCTTCCTATCCATGAACAAGGAATAGTCTTCCATTTATTTAGGTCTTCTTTGATTTCCTTGAACAATCTTGTATAGTTCTCAGTGTATAAGTTCTTTACCTCTTTAGTTAAATTTATTCCTAAGTATTTGATTTTTTTATTTACTATTGTGAATGGTATTTGTTTCTTGATTTCCTCCTGATCTTGCTCATTATTGGTGTACAGAAATGCTACTGATTTTTGCGCATTGATCTTATAACCTGCGACTTTACTAAACTCATTTATGAGTTCTAGAATCTTCGTTGTAGATCTCTCAGGGTTTTCTATGTATAGGATCATGTCATCTGCAAATAATGAAATTTTGACTTCTTCCTTTCCAATTTGAATGCCTTTTATTTCTGGTTCTTGCCTCAGTGCTCGAGCAAGTACTTCTAAGACAATGTTAAATAGGAGCGGCGACAGTGGGCATCCTTGTCTTGTTCCTGAGTTTAGAGGGAAGGAGTCTAGGATTTCTCCATTGTAAACAATATTGGCTTTAGGTTTTTCATATATACTCTTTATCATGTTCAAAAAATTTCCTTGTATTCCAATCATTTGGAGTGTTTTTATCAAGAAAGGGTGCTGTATTTTGTCAAATGCTTTTTCTGCATCAATAGATATAATCATGTGATTTTTTTCCTTCAATCTGTTTATATGGTGTATTACGTTGATTGATTTTCTTATGTTGAACCATCCTTGCATACCTGGGATGAATCCCACTTGGTCGTGGTGTATAATTCGTTTAATGTGTTGTTGAATACGATTAGCAAGTATTTTGTTAAGTATTTTTGCGTCTAGGTTCATTAGAGAAATTGGTCTGTAATTTTCCTTTCTTGTGATGTCTTTGTTTGGCTTTGGTACTAGGGTAATGTTGGCATCATAGAAGGAGTTGGGTAATGTTCTTTCTGTTTCGATGGTTTGGAATAGTTTCAGCAGGATTGGTGTCAGTTCTTTCCGGAATGTTTTATAGAATTCACCTGTGAAGCCATCTGGCCCTGGGCTCTTCTTAGTTGGGAGATTTTTAATAACTGATTCTATCTCTCTGCTTGTGATTGGTTTGTTAAGATCATCAATTTCTTCTTTTGTCAATATGGGCTGTTTATGTGTTTCTAGGAATTTGTCCATTTCCTCTAGATTGTCGTTTTTGTTGGAATATAGTTTTTCAAAATATCCTCTTATGATAGTCTTTATTTCTGTGGGGTCAGTGGTGATATCGCCTTTCTCATTTCTTATTTTGTGTATTTGCATCTTCTCTCTTTTTTTCTTTGTTAGTGTTGCTAAAGGTTTGTCAATTTTGTTAATCTTCTCAAAAAACCAGCTCTTGGTCTTGTTTATCTGTTCAAGTGCTTTCTTATTTTCTATTTCATTTAGTTCTGCTCTTATCTTTGTTATTTCCTTCCTTCTTCTTCCTGTTGGGTTACTTTGTTGTTGTTTTTCTAATTCCTTCAAATGTGCAGTTAGTTCTTCAATTTTTGCTCTTTCTTCTTTTTTGATATATGAATTTATGGCTATAAACTTCCCTCTCAGTACTGCTTTTGCTGCATCCCATAAATTTTGGTATGTTGTGTTATCATTATCATTTGTTTCAAGGTAGTCATTGATTTCTTTTGAGATTTCCTCTTTGACCCACTGTTTTTCTAAGAGTGTGTTGTTTAATTTCCAAATCATGGTGTGAAATCTGGGCTTCTTTCCCTTGCAAATCTCCAGCTTGACTCCACTGTGGTCAGAGATAATGTTTTGTATGATTTCAATCTTTCTGAATTCGTTCAGCCTTTCTTTGTGGCCTAGCATATGATCTATCTTGGAGAATGATCCATGTGCGCTTGAGAAAAATGTATATCCTGCTGTGTTTGGGTGTAGCGATCTATATATGTCTATTAGATCGAGCTCCTCTAATATACTATTCAGATGTTTTGTTTCTTTGGTGATTCTCTTTTGAGATGTTCTGTCCAGAGTTGATAGTGGTGTATTAAAATCCCCCACTATAATTGTAGATGTATCTATTCTTTCACTTAGTTTTTCCAGCGTTTGCCTGACGTATTTAGAGGCACCCTTGTTAGGGGCATAGATATTTATGATTGTTCGATCTTCTTGACAGATTTTCCCTTTGACTAAAATGTAGTATCCTTCTTTGTCTCTCACAATTGTTTCACATTTAAAGTCTATTTTGTCTGATATTAATATAGCTACTCCTGCCTTTTTTTGGTTATTGTTAGCTTGTATGATTGTTTTCCAGCCTTTCACTTTCAATCTCCATGCGTCTCTGGGTCTAAGATGTGTCTCTTGTAGACAGCATATGGATGGGTCATATTTCCTTATCCAGTGTCCCAGTCTGAATCTTTTGATAGGTGAGTTTAATCCATTGACATTCAGTGTTATTACTATCAAGGAATTATTTGTGTTAGCCATATTTTGATTGGATTTGTGTTTGTCATATTTTGTTTGTATATTTTTTTTTTTGTCTTTTTTGTTGTTGTTGTTGGTCTTATACTCTCCTCCAACTTTGCCTTTCCTGTTTTTTCCTTTCTTCCTGCAGAACTCCCTTTAGAATTTCTTGAAGGGGAGGTTTCTTGTTGGTATACTCTTTCAGTTTCTGTTTGTCTGCGAATATTTTGAACTCTCCATCATGTTTGAATGCTAGTTTAGCTGGATAGAGTATTCTTGGTTGGAAATTTTTTTCCTTTAGTACCTTGACTATATCATACCACTGTCTTCTTGCCTCCATGGTTTCAGAAGAGAAATCAGCACTTAATCTAATTGAGCTTCCCTTGTATGTGATGGTTTTCTTTTCTCTTGCTGCTTTTAGGATTTTCTCTTTGTCTTGAGCATTGGATAATTTGACAAGTATATGTCTTGGGGTGGGCCTGTTGGGGTTTATGACTTGTGGAGTGCGCTGTGCTTCTTGGATATGTACATCTGTCTCTTTCAGTAGATTTGGGAAGTTTTCAGCCATTATTTCCTGCAACACTCTTTCTGACCCCTTTCCCTTCTCTTCACCTTCTGGAATGCCTATAATACGTATGTTTGAGCGTTTTGCATTGTCATTCAGGTCCCTAAATCCTAATTGGATTTTTTCTATCTTCTTATTGACCCCTTCTACTATCTGTTTGATTTCTGATGTACTGTCTTCCACATCACTAATTCTCTGCTCTGTCTCTTCTAGTCTGCTGATATTTGCTGCAAGTGTATTTTTGATTTCTTGAACTGTGGTGTTCATTCCCATCATATCTGTTATGTTTTTGCGTATGTCTGCAATTTCCCCTCCAAGTGATGTCTTCATGTTGTTAACCTCTTTCATTACTGCATCAAATTTGTCGGTGATAAATGTTCTGAGATCTTTCATTGCTTGTGCCAAGTTTTGCTCCCCTTCGTGATTATTGGTTTGTTGATTGGATTCAGCCATGTTTTCCTGATTATTGGTTTGGTTCGTAGATTTTTGTTGCTTCCTGGTCATCTCTTTATTTTGACGAATTTAATCAGTTCCTTAGCTTCTTTGTCTGCTCTTGGAGGTTAATTAGTTGTTATTTTTGCACAGGTGTTATATCTTCTCTTTGTCACTTTTTTCTTCTTATTCTAGTTACTTGTTGTTGGTTAAGTTCACTTTAGAGGAAAGTATTAGTGTTGGGGAAAGGCAATTGTGTAAGCAAGGGAAAAGTGTAAAGTTGTATTGGTGATGTATGTTAATAAAGCAGGAATATGAGATCTGGAAGGATGGAGGTTAGATTCATGTAGATTGTATAGAGTTATAGCTGTAGGTAGAGTACCTTTTATGAAGTTGATGACTGAATTTGGGAGGAATATGGTATGAACTACACAGCTATTGTTTTCATGAGAGAGGGAAAAAGAAAAGAAAGGTAATAGTTTCAAGAGTGGATAATAGACAGAAAACAGAACAAAGGTATTAGAAATTAAGAGTTAGACACTTTGTGGATCAAAGAACGGGAGGTGGGGGGTGGAATATAGGAGAGACAGTAGATGATAGTGGATATCAAGATGCAGGGGAAGGGGGATAGTGTAGGTAGCCTAAATCAGTTCACACAGAAATGAGGCAGTGGAGGATGGGAAAACCCAGCAAATGTGAGGTGTTCCCTGTAGCACCTATTGTATACTTGAATTAAAGTAAAAATAAGTGGAAGATGAGGGACAAGAGGGAAAGAGAAAACCGAAAAAAAAAAAAAAAAACTAATTATAATAAAGAAAAAAGAAAGGCAAGAAGAAAGGAAGAAAGAAAAAGAGGATGGGCAAACGGTGGGGAACCGATAGGGAGAAGAGAGATACAGGTACACACGTGTCACAATTGCAACACTATCTAAAACAACAACTTCCCCCCGCTTTGCCCTAAAACCCCCCCGTCTGTCTGCCCAAATGGGTCTGCAAGCACCTCCCTTCCCACAAACCCCCAATAGGCCGCCCAGGGCCCACGAACTCCCCAGTACTGCAGATGCTCAAAAAAAAAAAAAAAAAAAAAAAAAAAAAACAGAAACCCCTCCGCAGGCCCGGCTCCGCCCGCCGCGGAGGCTTGGACCGGCTCTGCCCGGCTCCTCACGCCGCCTTGGCCTGGCCTGGCTCCGCCCAGCTCCGCTCGCTACAGCGGCCCAGCCGGCTCCGGCATCCACCTCCCGCCACCGCGGCCTGGACCGGCCCTGCCCGGCTCCGTACCCGCCGCGGCCTGACCCGGGCCCGCCCGGCTCCAAACGCTACCGCGGCCCGCAGCCGGGGCCTGACCTGGGCCCGCCCGGCTCCAAGCGCTACCGCGGCCCGCAGCCGGGGCCTGCACCGGCCCCGCCCGGCTCCAAGCGCTACCGCGGCCCGCAGCCGGGGCCTGCACCGGCCCCGCCCGGCTCCAAGCGCTACCGCGGCCCGCAGCCGGGGCCTGCACCGGCCCCGCCCGGCTCCAAGCGCTACCGCGGCCCGCAGCCGGGGCCTGCACCGGCCCCGCCCGGCTCCAAGCGCTACCGCGGCCCGCAGCCGGGGCCTGCACCGGCCCCGCCCGGCTCCAAGCGCTACCGCGGCCCGCAGCCGGGGCCTGCACCGGCCCCGCCCGGCTCCAAGCGCTACCGCGGCCCGCAGCCGGGGCCTGCACCGGCCCCGCCCGGCTCCAAACGCTACCGCGGCCCGGCCCGGCCTGGCTCAGCCCCACCGAGCGGGGCTAGATGCCTCGTCTCCGCCTACCCAAGAAGGGAATCCTCTACAGGTAGCTGGGATCTCCGTGTATATTTCACAGACGAATCCTCTCTGTTACCTTCCCTCCAAATCGATGTCCAGACACCTCCGGACCAGCAAAAATCCCGAAACAATCCGGTCCCAAAGATCTCCAACGCCGCCCAGCCGATTCCCTGCAGAAGACTCTAACAGGGATGTTCACTCAGCCGCCATCTTGCCCCCTCCCTCTGTCTTTTTTTAAAAATCCAGGATCGCTTTCAGAGAACAAGTTGTATGAACATATTACCTGTTGGCTTTGTTGACATTTGTGATGTTACATAACGTGTCATGACACTCGCTCCATTCTTGACTTTGTTCAGAGAAACACCAGAAACAAACAGTAGCAGTCTATCCACAGAAAGAGAATTCAGTGTCAAAATACCCAGGGCAGTGCCCCAACCCCATTTTCCTTTGCTCTACCATTTTCTCCTTTCTCTGTCCTTCCATCTTTCCCTCTCTCCTTCCCTCCTTTCCATTCTCTTACTCTGGAGAAAGAGAGAAAATCACTCATCTAGAAATTTCCAAATGTAAACTAAAGATATATTTAGTCCTTGGCAGATGCCTGCAATATTTTGGAGTTGTCATATTTACATATACACACAAACATACCTATACACATAGCAATGAGCCCAATCATTGTTCAAAAATATGCTGGGAGTCAAAACCATGTTTAGATGCATTAATTAGATAAGTTCTTGGTTTGGTTTGGTTTGGTTGTCTTATTATGTTGGCTGGATAGTTTAGGGTGTGGTGGTGAAAACAATGCAATGACTAAAAATTCTGGTCTCAATGGTGAAAGACTAAAACAGGAGTTTTAAGGGACCAGAAGAGATGAGAGTTGATTGGACAGAATCTTCCTAAATCTCCTTTGCTAATTAACACATGGGATTATGACATGTTTGCTCTGCTCAGAATGAATACAAAGGCACCAACCAGTGTATGAGCAACTTCCCCCCACAAATAGGAGGTAGAGGTTTTTCACAAGACTAGTGTTGACACCAATGTTGTCATTTAAAGTAGTCACAGCAAACTATTCATCAAATTTATGGCTGCATGTGACTTTACCTTAAATTCAGGCAGCTAATACTACCTTTCTTGCATCTATTTTAATAAAATTACCATGTCACCACAAAAAAAAAACACACAACAAAACCCATGATTCTTTGAAACCATTCATGCAAAAGTTATGTCAGAGTAAAGGAGATGAGCACAAGCAATTTTTTCTAATATGATAAAAGGACTGGAATAATCAAATAGAATAGATTTGAGTCTTCTTATTTCCAAATGAATTATCCATTTCGTGGCAGATCATACTTCCCAAAATAGCTGCTGCAAGATCTCTCATCCCACATATTCTTCTTACAACTCAATGTCAACACTCCTCTGATAGAAAGGTGCAGTTTATGTTCCCTTCCCTCAAATCTGAAATGGCCTGTGACTGTGCTGGAAAATAATACTATGTGATCTCGGAGGCTCGGCCATAAAAAGGCTTCCAGTTTCTACCTGATTCTCTTGAGACACTTGCTCTTGGAACCTAACCACCATGCTGTGAAGAAACCAAGAGACACAGTTAGAGGCCACCCATAGGCGCTCCAGCAGACAACCCCCACTGGTCCCACCAACTGTCAGCCAGCACCACTCTCCAGACATGTGAGTGGGTGAGCCTTCAGGTGGCTGCAGTCTCAGCTGTCAAGCCACCTCCAGCTTTTGAGTCGTCCCAGCCGATGTTGTCTGGAGTTGTCCCTGCTGAGTCCTGCCCAAATTGCAGATTTATGAGCAAAAATTTTGCTGCTGTTTTAAACTACTAAGTTTGGGGTGTTTTCTTATGTACCAATAGATAACTCCAGGGAAGCAGACTTGGCCCAGTGGTTAGGGTGTCCGTCTACCACATGGGAGGTCCGCGGTTCAAACCCTGGGCCTCCTTGACCCGTGTGGAGCTGGCCCATGCGCAGTGCTGATGCGCGCAAGGAGTGCCCTGCCACGCAGGGGTGTCCCCCGCGTAGGGGAGCCCCATGCACAAGGAGTGCGCCCTGTAAGGAGAGCCGCCCAGCGCAAAAGAAAGTGCAGCCTGCCCAGCAATGGTGCCACAAAAACGGAGAGCTGACACAACAAGATGACGCACCAAAAAAGACACAGATTCCCAGTGCCACTGATAAGGATAGAAGCAGTCACAGAAGAACACACAGTGAATGAACACAGAGAGCAGACAACTCGAGGGGGTGGGCAGGGAAGAGAAATAAATACAAAATAAATCTTAAAAAAAAATAGATAACTCCAATCCTGAACTCTCTCCTCCCATGGGGAGTTTGCTGCTGACCCTAGAAATATCATACATATAAGTATCTGCAGATAATTAAACCCTCTAAACCAGAATGTTGTGTTACTAAGACTTAGACATAGGAAAAAGTAAAAGTCCCCAGCAAAATGAGTGCTCTGGACAAAGAAAATACCTTCAGAGCCAATGGAGCTGTCATTACTATAATTAATGGTTCTCATTCCTCCGGCACCTACAACGCACCATCCACTGTACAAGAGCTAAGATGAATTGGGAAATACTTTTTGACAGAGATAGCTGCTTTTAAGAGACCAGAAAAAGGGGAATCTGAAGAATGAAGCATATAGACAGGCTAGTAGATTGTGATATGAGCTAAGTCACGGAGTTGGGATGAGTCTGGTCTTTATATCACAGAATTTCAGAATCTCAAGATCACAAGGCACCAATTAGACTAACTCGCCACTGGTTGAATCTCTGAGTCTCATTTGCATCATCCCTGAGATGTTATGCTCTAGTTTCTGTTTAAACATCTTTGATACCAAGGAAAGCCCTCTTAACTTCCCAAAGAAATTAGCTACTAGAGATTTATTCCATTAAGCTAAAATCATTCTCCCAGCAACTTTACTCTTTTGATACCATTGTAAAGTTGCATGTTTTGCAGGAGGTTTGGTTCTAAATTCAACATGAGGCAATAATTGCATATGGGCAAGCATAGTCTTGAAAGTTCCTCAGGAAAGCACCCCATTGGTGATGAATATATGATTTCTCAACCACCATTCCCTCCAGTGTTGGAACTTCACTGTTTCTTTGGTTGAAAACCAGAGAAAGTAGTTGGTTTGCACATAGGAACTATATAGATGGAAAGCGTTTATTTTTCAAGGCTAGAATCATGCTCATCCTGGGAATATGCTTACACTCTGAGAGGCAAAACGAACCTGAGATGGGTGGATTCTCACTTCCTGTCTCATGCTCATTCTGGGACACCACATGTGCTCATTGAATGGAATGGGTGGAGGAACCACTCACTGTAAAAAAAAAAAAGTGGTTTATTTTGGGGGGGAGGGGTAGTTATCGTATAAGTGAATTTGTGTACATTAAATGCATAGATGCCATGATATTAGTGTTGGCCTGTTTTCTGAAGTGCCATAATGCTTTCCATGAAAGCCTTTTGAAGACTGTCATTAGAACACTTGAGTCTACGCCACACTAAACATTGTATTCCTCCAAATGTTTCTTTATAGAGCCCGGTTTTGAGCCTCTCACTGTCTTGTATTTCTCTCTGGATAGATCTGAATATATGACCTTAAGTATAAACCCCAGAAGTGATCAGGCTGTTCAAGTGTGGTCAGGTCAGCACACAGTAAAGGAGACCGGCACACCTTTCATTCTGAATACTCACTTCTCTCAGTTTTTGACAATGACACCCCATTGTTGAATGTATAGTTATCAAAATCATAAAATCCTTTAAAAAATTATGAAATATTTGACCATACAGAAAATAAATTAGTAGATGCCAATAAACTCATTACCAGAATTAATATATATCAACAGCTTGCCTTATTTATCTCACATTATTAAGTCCTTCTTTATATGGACTTTTATTTGTCCAGTACTCCCACATAATGTATTTCTGCTGTCATTTAGCCACCCTGTCAATAATCATTGATTCAACAAATATTTATTATATTCCTATTGTGTCCCCTTTGGAGCCTTAATTTTGCTAGTTAAATGTATTATGTCTTAGCTCACTTTCACATTATTCACATATTTTTTAGGGATCCTTCATACACACCATTTATTAAAACAATTAACAAGATGGGATTGATGACAGAACCCTGTGACCTACCACTAATGACAATCTTCTAGACTGCCTCTTTCTTCTGCCTGGGATGGCTTCTTGCTTCTTTCCTCCATCTGATTAACTTGTGTAACTAATCCTTTGAGTCTGTTTCACTTGCTCTAGGAACCCTTCCCTGAGCATTACCTATTAAATCAGGTGCCTCTTCTTCGTACATTTCTCTTTCATGGCACTACTGGCTAATATGTCTTCCCCTCTCATCTTCATGCCCTTTAAGGGCAAAAATGTTATATTTATATTCTTAATCCTTATCAAAGTGCCAGAATTTTAAAGTGTCAGTTCAGAATACGTGCTCAAAATTGCTTGTTAATGGGAAGTGAATGTGGCTTAAGTGACTGAGCTCCTCCCTCTCACATTAGAGGTCCTGGGTTCAGTTCCCGGTGCCTCCTGAAGAGCATGAGAAAGAAAGTGAGCTGGCACGATGGGCTGGCATGGCAAGCTAATGCAACAGGGAGACACAAAGAGGAAACACAATGAGAGAGACAACAAAGGAGGGAGCGGAAGTAACTCAGGCTATTGAGTGCCTCTCTTCCACACGGGAGGTCCCAGGTTTGGTTCCTAGTGCCTCCTAAAGAATAGACGAGCACACAAAGAATGGACACAGAGCAGACAGCAAGCACAAACAAAGGGGGAGGGAATAAATAAATCTTTTTTTAAAAGTGCTTGTTAATAAATGTGTAAGAATAAAACAATCTAGTCAAATCTCCCTTGCAATACAGGAACACTTTCCACAGCAGATTATCCTTTCTGATCATAGAGATTGTGCTACTCCACAAGACAACTCCTTTTTTATTTTAAAGGTTCTGGATTTTGACCATCCTTTCTCATAGGAAGCCCAAGTCAGATTCCTGAACGAACACCATCAGGGCTCATTATAAATAAGTCTAGTTTCTTTTCTGAATGTTGATGATTCTTTCATGGCATTCACTTGGTAGTTACATGGTTATTAGTGAATATGTTGTACTTAAAACTAGCAGGTTTGAAGAAATTATTTCAGTGTTCAGAACTGGGGCATTGTTGACTGCATCCCATTTGGAGCTTTCTAATCCTGCATCTTTTTCAGAACCTAACTGGGGTTGTGAAGACCACAGAGCACAGGTGTTCCATGTTCTATACAGCTCACATCCTCACATAAACATGCTGCTATTTTCTCCAGAATCACAAGCTCCTGGGTGGTCTTAGGCCACCTTCAAAGGGAAACAAGTTGCACATTGCTCTCATTGCTGATCATGTGAAGACCTGCTTAGCATACAACTAGACTATGGTATTTTGGAATCTCTGTATATTGAGGCCATGAGTACTTACCTGAGGGGAGACCTAAGTAGCTAAATCTGGCCCCCAAACTGGTGAATATCCAAAAAGTTGTAGGGAAACTAAAACAGGGAGAAACAGGTAACCTATGAATTAAGTTCAATGTCTTTCTATAAACTTTTGACCAAAACTGTTACTTAACATGATGGAAGTAATTGACATTTCCCCTAGAAAAATGGAAGTAAACCATTTCCTTAAAATTTAGGCTTGTGTTCCCACAGGTTGTAGACTTTTCAAAAGGGCCATAAAATGGCACAATTCTATTCACAGGGCATTCATTACTCTTTCAATATAGATAGCAGTGCTTCCTGTGTGCTAGGCACAGTACTAGGTGCTTTACAGAGATTTCATAACACTCAATCCTGAAAAATAAATATTATTTCCATTTTTTTATGAGGCATTACAGACTCAAGAAAATTGAGAAATATGCCCAATGTCTCAATTACTAAGTTGTAGAAACAATTCAAATCCAGATGGCTCTGACTCCAAAGTCCATGTACTTTATACGAGGCCATATTGCCCCCTACCATCCTACAACCTTCCCCTTTTTAAAAGTCAGCTTCCCATGTGGTCTTCCATTTGGAACTGAGCCCTGCCTTCACTTCCTGATCCTATGATCCTGTATCACTTCTTTTATTTGCATGTGAATGGGTACCATCCACTTCCCCCAAATAGTCTGTATCTATTCCGCTAATTTAAGATAAAGTTATAATATCTTTGCCTTATCAACCAGAATGTATCTAATTTTGTTTTAAAATAATGTTACTCTTAAGAATATTAAGGGACAGCAGACTTGGCCCAGTGGTTAGGGCATCCGTCTACCACATGGGAGGTCTGCGGTTCAAATCCCGGGCCTCCTTGACCCGTGTGGAGCTGGCCCATGCGCAGTGCTGATGCGCGCAAGGAGTGCCCTGCCACACAGGTGTGTCCCCTGTGTAGGGGAGCCCCATGCACAAGGAGTGCGCCCCGTAAGGAGAGCCGCCCAGCGTGAAAGAAAGTGCAGCCTGCCTAAGAATGGTGCCGCACACACAGAGAGCTGACACAGCAAGATGATGCTACAAAAAGAAACACAGATTGCTGTGCCGCTGATAACAACAGAAGCAAACAAAGAAGACGCAGCAAAATAGACACAGAGAACAGACAACCGGGGGGGGGGAGGGATAAATAAATAAATCTAAAAAAAAAGAATATTAAGAATATTCTTAATATCCAAGGTGGTTGGATTTTTGTGATATACTCTCCTTTGCTTCCACTTTGGTATGGGGGATGGTGATGTAATCTTTACTTTATTAGGACCTGGCAGAAGTAGTGGTAAGAAGCCCACTTTATTTTTTTGTTTGTTTGTTTTTAAAGATTTTTTAAAAATTTATTTCTCTCCCCTTCCCCAGCCCTCCCCCCACCCCCCGCCGCAGTTGTCTGCTCCTTGTGTTCCTCTGTGTCCACCTGTACTCCCGTCAGTGGCACCTGGAATCCATCTCTCTTTTTTTTTTGCAAGATTTATTTTTTATTTATTTTTCTCCCCTCTCCTCCCCCCGCCCCCCCCCCCCCCCGCCACCCCCAGTCGTCTGCTCTCTGTGTTCATTCACTGTGTGTTCTTCTGTTACCGCTTCTATCCTTATCAGCGGCACTGGGAATCTGTGTCTCTTTTTGTTGTGTCATCTTGTTGTGTCAGCTCTCCGTGTGTGCGGCACCATTCCTGGGCAGGCTGCACTTTCTTTCACGCTGGGTGGCTCTCCTTACGGGCGCGCTCCTTGTGCATGGGGCTCCCCTACTCAGGGGCCACCCCTGAGTGGCACTGGCACTCCTTGCGTGCACCAGCACTGCGCATGGGCCAGCCCCACACGGGTCAAGGAGGCCCAACCGCAAACTTTCCATGTGGTAAGCAGATGCTCTATCCACCGGGTCAAGTCCGCTTCCCTGGAATCTGTCTCTTTTTGTTGCGTCATCTTGCTGCATCATCTCTCCACATGTGCAGCGCCAGTCCTGGGCAGGCTGCTCATGCTTCACCCTGGGCGGCTCTACTTACAGGGCATGCTCCCTGTGCATGGGTCTCCCCTACACTGGGGACACCCCTGCACCACACGGCACTCCCCACACGCATCAGCACTGCACATGGGCCAGCCCATCACACGGTCCAGGAGGTCCCGGGCCCGAACCCTGGACCTTCCGTGCGGCAGGCAGACGCTCCATCCGTTGCCTCCCCTACTTTATTTTAAAACTGACTTATCTAGACTGAGGAGCTATGGATAGGTTTTTAGTCTCCACCGCCCTAATACACACACCTGCAAGCTAATTCTTTAGGCTAGGGGTCAGTCAAATCTGACCCACTGCCTGTTTTTGTAAATAAAGTTTTAATGGACATTGCCATGCTCATTCATTATGTTATCTATGGCTCTTTTCACACCACAAAGGCATAGTTAAGTAGTTGCAACAGAGCCTGTGTAACTAACAAAGCCTAAAACATTTACTTTTTGATCCTTTATAGAAATAGCTTTGCTGACCCCTATCTTAGGCAGACCAAAAATGACTCAATGCTGTAGTCCAGCAATGAATCTGTGTCTAGACTTGAATGTGCAGGAATTTGGACTTGGAAGGCTGGGTTAGAACATCTTTAAAGGCTCTTCCAACCCTGCACTTCAAAGACCTGAAAAGTCAATGCTCGTGCTCTCTCTCGATACACACATATACACACGTGTGTGTGTATGTGTGTGTGTGCATTTTTTCTTACAAATAAAGCATGTGGGTAGGGGACCAGGACAACAGACGTGGACTTGTAACAAAGCTTGGAGTGCCAGGGGTATGTTAAAAAAATGCATTTCTGTTTTGATAGTTAATTCTTACAGTGCCAACACTCAAATAAAGCAAACTGCATCTAGCATGTTAGTTAAATCTTGCCTAGTCTCTAAAGACAGTTAAGGCTGGTTTCGTGAAAGTGGGCCATGTCTGATTATATTGACAGCAGCAAATATTGGAGGAAAATCTATCTACATAATTGCACCATTTTGCTTGTTGGTGTGTGTAAAATATTATTCGGATCTTTTTTGAAAATTGCCTCCAGTCGTGGAAGCTCGTAATTATGTGAATGTTTTATTAATTTATTTATTGACCATCAACCTCATGCATGATGCTACACGAAACAATAGAGGAAATGTGGTCACTACCCAGAAGGACTGCATTGCTCTGCTCTTGGAATCTCTTCCCATGCCTCAGGATCTGCTGTAATGTTTTGGTTATTTTTTTAAAAAGTATTTCCGAGTAATTAAGACGCATGTCTGAAAAAAGATGTATAATGTCAGAGATCCAAAACCTTGGGACCTAACCCCGACTGTAGTCCTTTTGGCATCCGTGGGAACTTTGGCTGCATTTGAATTAGAAAACCCATCTTTTGAAACCACGGTTTTTTAAAGTCTCCTGAATTCTCTGCAGATCTTCAAATGGCTCGCTGGCTAGTCACCTGGTCTTATAACTTGTGCCAAACTTTCCCTGGATACAAGAAGGATGTCAAAAGTAGATGTTTAAAGAATCTGATCCCTGATCATTGCTTAAAATACTCTTCTACATATGTGTGTATATATATATATAAAGTATGGATGGATATATGGATGGATGTGTATATACTAACTTTGTATTTTTTCAGACAGCTATGCTAGGAAGTGTAAAGACTGATCGAATTTGTTTTTTTCCTATTGAATTTAAAATGAAAATCAATATTTGTGAGCCAAACAATGAAAATGTAAAAATACTTGTGGGGCATAGAATGATATCCTTGGGGGTAAATGTCCTAGGATTTGAAAGTGGGAAAGAGGTCTTATCTTGGAAGGAGAACAAGATCATGCCAGAGGAGAAGTGATTTGTTTTCTTGCATGGACATTGTTTTTTCTTGCATGGACATTGTGACTGGAATGGGGGCATGACCCAGGGAGAGGTCAGAGCTAGCTGCACACAGAGCTCGTGCAGGGCCGTTGTGAACTCGTTGATAGGATGTTTTGCAATTGCTTTCAAGTCAGCCAATACATGAATATTTTGTCTTCTGATTCAGTCATTAAGAGCAGCATTTTCATCACCTTTTCTTTAGTATTTCACCTCTTTTCTTTGCCTATAAATGTCTATTAAAATATTTTATGTTGGGTACTTCATAAGTATTTACTATTAAATGACTTTACCATGTTAATTGGCTTATTTGCATATAGACTGAGAATCAAAAAAAAGTATGAACTTAGACAAACAGGCAAGAAAATTCTAGTGAAAATATTTATGAATTCTGGAATTGTTTAAAAGAGAACTGATGTATTTGTTCTAGATGAATCCATTTAAGTTTTTTCATGGAATAGCAATTTGTCAATAGATCAATTGGCCCAATGACCAATTTATCTACTTAATGACTGCATATTTATTCTATTAAGTAATAGGGTAATAAAAATGCATATTTCTGCAAGACAGCAAATGTACATTTTACTTTGGAGGGAAATAATTTCTTGGGTTTCTTAAAGCTCAAGTATCAGGCATATCATTAATTCTGATGATTTTTAGAAATGGTACAGTGAGTTTTTGCATTTCAATATATTTCCAATCCAGGCTGATACTTTTCCCACTTTCCATAATTTAAAGATTTTCTTTAAAATCCAGGAGAAAAAGGAGTTGGAGTGTAAGCGATTCACTGGGAATATTTTCATACATGGATGGGGAGGGATGTTTGTGTGCATGTGTCTGTGAGAGCATGCATTGATATAAAGGGGGTGTGACGATACATGTGTGAAGATGTGCAATGGTTTTAACCTTGGCAATTCTTTAAGCAGTTGTGCTAAGGGCTACAAAGCAGTAAGTGTATGATGAATTGATATCATTGAAAACTTTATCTTTCGGCAAATTGGTTCTTTGATGAACAGTTAGTCAATGAATTGCTATTTGATTTTCTACACACTGGTCTACCTCTGATGAAATCATCTTCCTTCTTCCAAGAGAGACCCACTTGTCTGGATTGCCATAAACAATTTCATCTGGAAGTAGGTAGATTAAGCTTATGCTACATTTTCTAACCCTATAACTTAATAATGATATATTGTTGCACTCCATGTAAAAGTGTCTCTTAAAATTTGTCTCTTTGGAGAATGTGAAATCTCTTTTTAGGTATATTTCAATATGATAGCAATAAAGACAAGTTTTCATTTTAATAATTGAAATGGCTTAGTCATAACTCCTCTTAGAGCTATGGAAGAGGAAATAAAAGGGAAGATAAATTGGCTATATATAAAAGGAAGGGAGAGAAGAGTGTATGTAGAAAAAAGAGTAAATCACATATGTAAAAAAAAAAATTAAAAAAAGAGTAAAAATGCTTAAGGTTGCAAGGAAGAGAAGAAATACACCTGAGCAAATAAAATGGTATTGGTAATTAGAGTTTGGTGGTACATATGTACATGTGTATCCTAGTATGAGAAAAAGAAGGTTAAATGTATATATGTGTATTAAACATAGAAAGGCCACCCTCACCAAACATTCAACTTTTCCAAAATATTCAGCAGCAAATAATTGGTAATAAACATTAACAATTTCCAGACTGGTTTTTTTTTTTTTTCATTTTTTATGTCACCCTGCCCATATACCTTAGCAATTGAAACGGGGATTCAAAAATTTTAAGGGAGGACATGGTGTCTGACATTCCAATGTCATTGAGCAAACTCCACTCACTTTTTCAGTGGTGACAGCCAGAGACTGAGGGCATAGAGGGTTTTAAGGATTGACTATCTGAGTAATAAAAGATACTATACTTGGTGTCATTGCCAAAATACTGATCTAAATTTTTTTGTGTTAACAGGACACTGACGGGAAATGGACTTGGCCCAGTGGTTAGGGCGTCCGTCTACCACATGGGAGGTCCGCGGTTCAAACCCCGGGCCTTCTTGACCCGTGTGGAGCTGGCCCATACGCAGTGCTGATGCGCGCAAGGAGTGCCGTGCCACGCAAGGGTGTCCCCCGCGTAGGGGAGCCCCATGCGCAAGGAGTGCACCCGTAAGGAGAGCCGCCCAGCGCGAAAGAAAGTGCAGCCTGCCCAGGAATGGCGCCGCCCACACTTCCCCTGCCGCGGACGACAACAGAAGCGGAGGAAGAAACAAGATGCAGCAAATAGACACAGAAAAAAACAGACAACCGGGGGAGGGGGGGGAATTAAATAAATGAAAAAATAAATCTTTAAAAAAAAACAAACAAAAAAAACAGGACACTGACGTCCATGGAAGAAAACTCTTTGTAGGAAAAAACACAAGTGTTGCTCTACCAAGTTTCCCTTCACAAGTTTTGAAAGACATCTTAGGCCTTAAGTAGAGCTTTATAGCCTTTGAATATAAAAGTGTTAGCTTTTTTTATTCTATGTATCAGTGCAGAACCCAAATTTCTCACCAACCTGTCTTCCCAACACAAAGGAACAAAACTTAAGATCCTTGGAAATTCTTCTTGGTGTGAGCCTTTGTATTTCCAGTTCTTTTTTCCTTTGCCTCCTCCTGTTTTCACTGGATTGAGTTCCATGCCTTTCTTCACTGAAGAAAGAGCTGCATCAGGCATAGGGAATCAGGAAAAATGTTTTCACCTCCATGATTTAGGTAGCAACACAGACATCTGGCAGCAAGGAGTATAGAAAACTTTTTTCTTTTTTTTAAGGGAGCCATTATTTCAGGTAGAAGATATCAGCTAACATATTCCTGTAGGCATTGGGCTCTTTCAAGACCTCCACTGGTGATCAAACCAAATATTTAAAAGGACATTCCTATAAACAAAAGCATGGTCTGCATTCACAAACCATTTTCAATAAGATCTATTTCCAGTCAAGACTCGGACCATCTGCTTGCCATCTTATATATTTTTAATATTATTCTGTCAAATTTATGCTCTGTCAACACAGGTAAAGGAATATTTGAAAAATCTGAGCATACACAAATCAGTGGGACCAGATGACATGCATCTTGAAGTCTGGAGGGAATTAGCTAATGCAGCCTTGCAAATAAATACCCCAAACAGAGCAGATTCACCATAATATTTTATTAAACTGCCCTCTTTTCGTGAAGTACACAGATAGTGAAATAAATAAAATCAACATTCCCTTAGACTCTCCTGGTATAAACTGTTGGTTTCCTTGGAAAATTTACTAGTTATAAGACTAGTAACTTACTCTACCACAAAAGAAAAAAAAGGCAACATATCACCAATACACAGCAAATAAAAATAATAATAATAATAAAAGATCTGCAGGATGGTAGGTAGTTTTCTAAAGATTATAGAGAAAATCTGTAATTTAGTATGTACTAAATGTGGCTTCAAGATCTAGAAAAAGATAAACCATATATGAGATGTAGCTGAGGGCTTTTGGAGAGACATCCCAGGACTGCCAGCCAGTATGATGGCTAAGTTCATGAGTCAGCTGGGCATGGCTAAACCTGTACCATCTTCATACTACTTGCTCTGGACTTCTCATCATGGCAACCAAGCAGAATCTTTTATTTCCTTCTTTCAACTTATCATTTTTCTATGATAGGTATGTGTTGTTTACATAATTAGAAAAAGTAATATGTGTGTGAGTGTGTGTACACGTATTTGAGGATAGTTGTGAAGAAAATATTTAGTCTAGATCTAAGCCAAGAATCTTTTTTTTCTTCCCTAGTCCACTTATCCATAGAGAACAGCACCAGATCCTGAATTCTGGTAACCTTATGCCATCTTTCTCTTTCTGTCTCTCTCTCTCTTTCTCTCTGTACACAGAGATAGCTCCAAATTCTTGATCAGTAGCTGGTACTTTGATATCAAACCCCTTGTAATGATCTACCTTGGTTAACTGGTCTGACCCCTGATTAAGACAGATTCTGGTTCTCTAACTAAAAACCTAGAATAGAAACAAACTAAATTGCCTCCTCCTTGGCCTTCTAATGGCAGGTGGCAGAGTAAAATGAATTTAAAAGGAAAGGACTACATTTATTTCCTTAGGCTTGCAGCAGAACTCAACTAATTTGAAACTCCCTGCTTCCATTGGCTGCCCTTAATTCCTTTTTGGTCAGTTTACGGGAGATCCTTCAGGCAGAATCAATTTCTGCAGAAAATAAGAAGTTCAGAAGGTACATTCTGCCTACATTTTCACTTCAACTACTGAAATGTCTCTTCCCAACATCACAGCTCAATTATGTGGGTCAGAATACCTCCTGCTTATGATACCTAAGCCATTATATATCCTTGGTCTTCTTATTCCTCCTATTCACATTTTTGAATTTGAGGGGAACCACATAATAGTTTATCCCATTTGAATTACTTTATCCCATTTCAATTACTTTATCCTGTTTGAATTCTGGACTAAATGAGAAGTAAGACAAAATAATAAGGCAGACTGTAGTACAAAATATATTTTTACCGATAAAGCTTAGATTGGAGAATATTTGCTCAGTCTATTAGCAGATGGTCTTCCAAAATTAGTCAGAATTAACCAACCTGGTTAGCAGTCAGCACTTGGCAACCATAACTCCTCCTGCAAGGAGGAGATGACCTCTGTGAAACTTGTAATACGAAGAAAGAAAGCCAAATGTTGTCTTCATATAGATAGGAAGCTCCCAAAAGTAAAATGAAGAGGATGGACTGGCCAGTGCATGTCCAGTTTCTCCTTCCAAATTCATCAGGCAGACGAAGTCACTTTCTTGCCAGCCAAGAACCTGTTGGTTCACTCCTTACCACACGCATCTAGGCGAGGCCTGCCTCCCCTCTCACCCTGCTGCATCGCCACCACACGGCATCTCCCTCATGTCCAGACATTGCTCACTGCAGAAAGCTCACCCCAGGGTGGTGTAGGGTTAGGGTGCCAGGTGATTCAACTCTCCTCCTGTGCCCGGTTTTATCTATATACCCTTAGTATCAATATGGTCTTACTCTATAGATATACTCTCTGGACCAGAAATGTACAAAAAACATGGAGTCCCTCCTGCCAGACCTGACTTCTACAATTATGGAGGGGACAACAGTCCTTTCTATAGTTCTGAAATACAAAGTCTACTTCCAGCCTTGGGGGAAAAGCATGGGTTTGGCATGAAACATACCAGAGTACCCAACCCGGTTCTGAGACCACATACACTTAGTTTAACTTAAAATTTGATTTCTGATGTCTGAGAAGACAGTATTGTTCATATTATGTCTAACTTGCAGAACACCAATTGTAGGTATTTCCAGGACAATTACCAACACATAAGAGGCAATCAAGAATTATTGGTTTCCATCTTCTGTATCTAACCTAGTGGAAGGGAAGTTTCTCTCAGAGAGATTTATGGTAGCTATTTTCTAGTTTTCAGGTCAGTCTGGCTTTTCAGTCAGTCTATCATCTCCTATGCTCTAGAAATCAAGCATTCCCTAAGGAATAAAAAAATTAGAAAACTCAGAAAACTCTACTGCAGCCAAGCATAATCCAAATGCAAAAACTCCCCAGCCAACAGCCAAGATGGCTGCTGTGGAATACAGTGAAAACCCTTAGAGACTGCAGTTGTTCTCCCACATACCACCTGTTGATTCTGATGTAACCTGGTAGAAAGTGAGACAGAAGAGGACTGTCAAATCACTCCATTCTCAAAGAGCAAGGAGCAGCCTAAGCCACCTAAGCCTGTTTGGAAAGCTGGTCTCCTGATTGGCAGTACTTTTTTTTACAGTCACCATAAACTATTATAATTATTTGTTTGTTAATTGACTAATTGAAGGTACCAGCACCTAGTCTAGATCCAGGAGCAATAGACTGTCCTTAAAGTATACTAAATGAATGAATGAATGAATGACATAAGACCAAATAACTTCAAAGAGTTCCCTATATAAAAGCATCTTGGAAAACACAGTATCATTACTATGATTATTTTCTCTAAGTCAATTTTATTAAAAATAATATTATTCCCCCCACTGTAACGTAGGGAGAATTCCCTTTGCACAATTGCTCTGCATTTCATAGATGGCTTTTTTTTTTCAAACACCAATAGATATCCTAATCTTAACGATGTCATAACTGAATTTGTGTCCTTATTTTCCAACTGGTTCGCATCAACTCAAAGTGGCTTTGAGTTTCAATATTTTTGCCTGTTTCCCAAAAATTTAGCATTCAGAATCTTTTTGTAATGTAAATTATCACCCCCTAATTTATATGTTTTGTTAAGTGTGGGTGTCAGTATACTGTGTTTGGCTCTGCTAAAACAGGGAACACCTGAATTAGCTTTGGGGATAAAAGGAGTACAAAGAGAATTGATTGTGAGCAAAACATCTGATATAGTTTTATTTGCAAAGTTCAAATTTTCTGAATGGGATCAAGATGGCATGGCTCGAAATGTGGCTGAAGGAAATAAGAGATATATGGTAAATATCTACATATCTGAAAGTGGTAGTGTGGAAGGTCTTCTACCGTATATCCTGGTATTCCTCCTCAGATATTTTCACGTAAGTACACACATGTTGGGGAAAGCAATGGAGAATTGCCCTCTCTCTTCCCTAGAATACTTTCTGTCCCATACTTTCTTCTGTTATGCAGTAATGGTCACTCCTCCCAGCATTAGCTTCTTGAAACAGATTGAATTTAAAAAACAATAAAATTCCCACTTGCCACTGGAGGAGGGAAAAGGAACAGTACTCAAAGTTCACTCCTGTGGTGCTGCATAAACCTCTCACCCCACCTTCCAGTTTTGCTTTGTCCTTTCACCTGTACAAATGTCCACCCATATAACAAACCTTTCTCCAGCACATGCTAGGGGACGGGCTCTGTGGTAGGGGACAATGCTCTCTGCCCTCATTGAGCTGAATCCAAGGGATGTTTTGATTAAATCAATCAAGCATATAAGATAAGAGAACCAGGGAAACAGACTTGGCCCAGTGGTTAGGGCGTCCGTCTACCACATGGGAGGTCCACGGTTCAAACCCCGGGCCTCCTTGACCCGTGTGGAGCTGGCCCATGCGCAGTGCTGATGCGCGCAAGGAGTGCCTCGCCACGCAGGGGTGTCCCCGGCGTAGGGGAGCCCCACACGCAAGGAGTGCACCCCATAAGGAGAGCTGCCCAGCGCGAAAGAAAGTGCAGCCTGCCCAGGAATGGCGCCGCCCACACTTCTCGTGCCGCTGACGACAACAGAAGCGGACAAAGAAACAAGACACAGCAAATAAACACAGAGAACAGACAACCGGGGGACGGGGGGCGGGGGGGGGGGGGAATTAAATAAATAAATAAATCTTTAAAAAAAAAAAAAAGATAAAAGAATCAATGACAATTGTCTATGGCAGACACTTGCCTCAATTAAATCAGACCCTTGGCTTAATCAGGCATTTTGTCTTATATTTTGCCCATATCTGTCTTCCTAGAACTTTCTTCTATGGTGCTAGTTTTACCCCATTGGAACCAAACAAAAAAAGGCTTATCTCTCTTCTGCAAGAAGTTTCCAATTTTTAAAAACAGTCCCTTCTCCCTCTAAGTGTTATCTCCCCCAGGGTATGTACATCCAGCTCCTGTAACTGTCTGTCAGGATTGTGAATTTCCTCAGCCTCTGCATTAGTTAGCTTTTGCTACAAGTGGCTGAACATCTTAAATAATAATGGCTTAAACAGACAGAAGTTTATTTCTCTTCCTTAAGGTTCAGGTACATTGGCTATTCCAGTATGGTACTCTGTAATGCCACAGATTCAGGCTTCATCAAGTTATTGCTCTACTATGCATAGCTTCCATTTCATGGTCCAGGTGGTATAGCCAAGTTCTAAGCAGCAGGATGGAGGAAGGGACGAAGAAGAAGGGTCAAAGAGTGAGTACGTGCTGTCCCTTGCAAGAGGATACCAGAAAGCTGACATTTCTACTTATATTATTGATCCAAACATAGCAACATGGTTGCACCCATATGGAAGAGAGGTTGGGAAATGCAATCTAGGAGGCCGTAGGACCAGCTAAAACTTAGAGGTACTGTTGCTATAGCAGAAGGTATGATGGATATTGTGGGCAGCTAGTGGTATTTACCATTCCATCCCAGTTTACTCTTTTGCCCTGATGCATCACACAACTTTGCTGGGATGAAAGCTGAGCAGAATGATCACTTCTTTTTTTTTTTGGATATCATATTGTAAAAGTATGAATTTTACTTCATTACATACAGGTGCAAGAAAGTACTTTTCTTTTCTTTTTTTTTTTAAGGTTTATTTATTTATTTCTCTCCCCTTCCCCCCGACACCGGTTGTCTGTTCTCTATGTCCATTTGTTGTGTCTTCTTTGTCCGCTTCTGTTGTTGTCAGCGGCATGGGAATCTGTGTTTCTTTTTTTGTTGCATCATCTTGTTGTGTCAGCTCTCCATGTGTGCGGCGCCATTCCTGGGCAGGCTGCACTTTCTTGCACGCGCTGGGCGGTTCTCCTTACGGGGTGCACTCCTTGCACCTGGGGCTCCCCTATGTGGGGGACACCCTGTGTGGCACGGCACTCCTTGTGCGCATCAGCACTGCGCATGGGCCAGCTCCACACGGGTCAAGGAGGCCCGGAGTTTGAACCGCAGACCTCCCATGTGGTAGGCGGACGCCCTAACCACTGGGCCAAGTCTGCTGCCTCTACTTTTACTTTTCTAAATCAAATTAAATCTAACTCTGAGCCATTTCTCACCACGTTGATGAAAACCTCAGTCCCTCTTGTTCAGTAGCCCCTCCCAGGAGTCGCATAAGAATAGGAGTGAGGCTGAAGAGGTGCTATATGGTTCCCGAAAAATGAGGGATGTGTCTGTTACCTTCATTCCCTCATAATGCCCCATGAGAGGTTAGTCGTCCACAGCCATCCATACAGTATGCAAAGACAGAAGCTCTGCTCCTTCCCCCACCAGGCTTGGACATTCAGCTCTTGCCAAGGCTGATGTGGGAGCATTGGCTATTGGTGCCCAGCTTTCCTTGGTGTACCATGCAGCCATTTCCTTCTAACACCCTGTTGCCTCCCCCGGGTGCTGCACTGCTCTTTCCATTCCCTTCTCAGGCTTGCAGGATCTCCCCCTCCTCAGAACCTGTCATTTTTGTTTTTAGCTACCAAGCACATCCTCTGATTTCCCCCACCATGGATCAATCCAGTATCATATCTCTTCAGTGTCCTCAAGAAAAAGTCTTCACCTCTTTTGAAGGGGACTGGTAGAAGAAATTTCTGGCATTACTCAGCTTGTTGTTTTTATTGTTCTGTTTTATTGTTGTTATTTACTCTACCTAAGTACAAGTTATTTACTAAGGCAGTCTCAGATTACTTGGGCTTCTTCTTTTTTAAAGATTTATTTTATTTATTTCTCTGTCTCCCCCGTCCCCATTCCCCCCTTAACCCCCGTTGTCTGCTCTCTGTGTCCATTCGCTGTGTGTTCTTCTGTGTCTGCTTGCATTCTCATCAGTTGGTTCTAGGAACCTATCCTGGGACCTTCCAGAGTGGGAGAGAGGCGATTACTCTCTTGCACAACATCAACTCCCCTGTTCTGCTGCATCTTCTTACTTTCTCTCCTCTGTGTCTCTTGTTGCATTATCTTGCTGTGCCAGCTCTCTGTGTCTGCTGGAGCTCCTTCCTGCACAGGGCAACTTTCCCGGGCAGGGTGGCATTCCCACACAGGGTGGCATTCCTGCGTGGGCCTGCATTCCCATGAGAGCCGGCACGCCGCGTGGGCCAACTTGCTGCATGGGCCAGCTTGCTCTTACCAGGAGGCCCTGGGCATCGAACCCTAGACCTCCTATATGGTAGATGGGAGCCCAATTGTTTGAGCCACATCCATTTCCCCACTTGGGCTTTCTAATGACATTATATTCCTGACCCAGAACCAGAAATTGAGTTCTTCTATGAGTAATAAAGACCTGACTACAAGACTAACTAGATAAATGTTTATTCTCTCATGTAAAGGAAGTCTTAAGTTAATACACTCAAGATTTCCATGATGTTATCAAGGGCTCAGAGCTCCCTTATCTTTCTGCTCTGCTACATTTATTCATTTCCATCCTCAATGACATACGGTAGTTGCTAGAGTGCCTGCCATTATATCTATGTTCCTGGCAGGAAGAAGAAGACAAGCAAGAGGCAAAAGAGATACCCCTCCCAGCTGAGTCAATACCTTTTAAATAACTTCCTTAAAAATTATCCCATCGGCATCTCATTGGCCAAACCTTTCTTAAAGGAAAGCTGGATCACTTAATCTTAGCTGGGCCCACTGCTTCTCCAAATAAAATCTAAATTTTACTAATTGAGGAAGAAGGGAAAGTGGAAGTGGGTGAGCAATGCACTGTCTCTGCCTACTACATATCATTGCTAAGTCACGTGTCTATCTTCTAGCTCGTACTTATAGTATATGATATTTGCACCCAAGCATGGAAGTTTAAACTTTACCCTATTATAACTGAGTTCTTCATTTCAGCTTATGAAAGTCTTTTTAGATCCAGAATATTCATTATTCTGCAGAGCTAAATCATCTATAAATTTGATTTAAGTGAGCCAGCTGCCGGAAAGCACTTTCTGACTTTATACCATTTATGAAATGATAAGGAGATAGTGAAATATTTTCCTCTGATGCCTTTAGCTTCAAAGATTTCCATCTCTTATTCCATAACATTCAGATCTTTTTGAACAACTTTTGCTTTTGCTTTTTCAGGAACTTTTTACAGTTAAAGAGATGTAGATTTTTATTTGAAAGAAAATATTTCCAGTTCATCTTCCCCTTTTTCATTTTATCAAGAATAAATGAATATTTTATTAAAGAGTTACCTGCATCCATTTCAGCACTGATTTGTTTATATTCAGAAAATCTTTTAATTAATGTAAGAATTATCTTTGCAGTGTAAACTTTTCCTTGTCTAAGTTCCTTGCACCATACCCTGCTCTCCCCCCACCCCTGTTATTGAGGAGGTACCGGGCATTGGACCTGGGACCTCATACACAAGAAGCACACACACAACCACTGAGCTACACCCGTTGCACTCTTCTCCCCTTTTTGAGAGCTTTGGAGGAATCTTCCTGCATGAGTATATGTTTTTTGAATTAGAAATTTTAATTCAGCATATAATCTTCTGGGTAGGACGATTTGTTCAGTAAGTTTTTATAAATCAAGAATTAGGGAAACGGACTTGGCCCAGTGGTTAGGGCGTCCGTCTACCACATGGGAGGTCCGCGGTTCAAACCCCGGGCCTCCTTGACCCGTGTGGAGCTGGCCCATGCGCAGTGCTGATGTGCGCAAGGAGTGCCCTGCCACGCAGGGGTGTCCCCCGTATAGGGGAGCCCCACGCGCAAGGAGTGTGCCCCATAAGGAGAGCCGCCCAGTGCAAAGAAAAGTACAGCCTGCCCAGGAATGGCACCGCACACACTTCCCATGCCGCTGACGACAACAGAAGCGGACAAAGAAAGAAACAAGACACAGCAAATGGACACAGAGAACAGACAACCGGGGGGGGGGGGGAATTAAATAAATAAAAATAAATCTTTAAAAAAAAAAAGAATTAAATAATTGTGTCATTGATGATGTTTCAGATTTCAGATTTTTTAAAAACATGAAAATAATGAAATTGCAACACCAACAACTACAGCAAAGGGATTATTTTAGACCTTAAAAATAGTGTTCAATAGCAGAAGAAAGAGATTGCCATCACTGATTCCAGCTCCCTCCTTATGAGTTTTTTCACAAAATATTATTTTAGCTCCTTTTCTCCCACAATAAGAATCAATGGTCCTTTGCAAAATTTAAAAATCTGCATTCTCAGTGAGGGTAAGGAGGCCCAGCCTTCTCCCTTAGGGAAGGGGAAATTCCTCGCATTCCTTCCCCATGAATCACACACACACATTCACAGGGCCCCACACGTGCACACAGGCACAAGCACATACACAGGTGGGGGCACATATATGGGCCTTGGCTTCTCAGGGCCTCTGGTGGGATGCCTTTTACAGGCTGGGCTCCCCACTGACCTGAGTCAATCATGAGTTCATCCACTTATTCAATGTGTGTATTTAGGCACACAGGAAACCTTTCTGAGCCTTGGTTTCCTCACCTGTTAAATGGAGATAATGATACCCACTGTGCAGGGTTTTCAGGGTTAAAGAGGTAACCTGAGAAGCATCTAATACAGACTCTCCTCATCAAGAATAGGTTCAAGGGGTGGATAAGTATGATGAGGCAGTCATCTTTCTCATTGTTCCATTGTCAATGCACGAGGTCCAATAGCTTGGTTTGTAAATGCTGATTTGTAATTATTGTATCATAAGAAACGTGTGAACCCCATTTACCTGCATGCAGTAAAGGGCTGGAGAAAGCATTCATCGACTGAGTTCAGAGGGCCAAACTCAGTCCAGATCCTATCACTTTGGTTTCTCATAATAATGCTGAAAGTGTAGTATTACCCTAATTTTGAGGAACATCAGGCTCAGAAAAGTTGTCACAAAGCCATTAAGTACAGAGTTGAGAGTCAATCCTCTGTGTGTGTTGGAGGCTCATGCCCTGTGATAGGTGGAATTCCAAGAGGGCCCCTGATCCCCACCCTCTGGAGTATTCATCCTGTATATTCCCCTCCCCTACGTGTTGGTAGGATCTGTGAATATGATGGGTAGTCCCTCCTGCAATTACATTACAGTGTCTAGAATTCTACCTTGGCAGAAATCAAGGAGAGTTTCTTGCCAGCTTTGAAGAAGCAAGCAGTCAAGTGTGAGATGCCATGTGGTTAGCACCTGAGGGCCTCGAAGAGCTGGCAGGGCCCCTCTCCCACCCTCACCCAACAGCCAGCAAGGAACAGGGATGTCGGTCCCTCGACCTCCTATCACTGAATTTTTCTAACAATCTGAATGAGCCTGGATGAGAAGCCTGAGCTCCACACAAGAACCACAGCTCAGCCCAGATCTTGGTTTCAGCCTCATGAGACTCTCAGCAGAGAACCCAGATAACCATGGCCAGCTTCTGACCTACAAAAACTGTGAGCTAATAAATGGGTGTTGTTTTAAAGCTGCTGAATTGTGGTAATTTGTTACACAGCAGTAGAAAACAACGACATGCTTTCTCTACTAGGCTCAGTTGGACTCACAGCCAGAAGATAGGAAAATTCAGATTCTATGTGACACTCCCTCAGACACAGACCCAGGGAACTGAGGCAGGTCATTTTTCCATTCTTTTCTCTCTTCAATATCAATTGTTCTGTCTTCAGTATCACATATTCTTTCTTTTATCATTTCAAGTCTGCTGTTGTATGCCTCTACTGTGTTTTTGATCTCAGCTATTGTGTCGTTCATTCCCACGAGCGCTGTTACTTTTCTACTCAGGTTTTCAATTTCTTCTTTGTGCTCACTCAGTATCTTCTTCTTTTTTAAAAAAAACAGTGTTTATTTATTTTTAAAAGATAAATAGTTAACACAAAATGTTACATTAAAAAATATAGGAGATTCCCATATGCCCCATTCCCCCAATCCCCCACTTTTCCCCCATCAACAACTTCTTTCATTAGTGTGGTACATACATTGTATTTGATTAATACATTTTAGAGCATTGCTACACAGCATGAGTTATAGTTTACATTGTAGTTTACACTCTTTCCCAGTCTGTTCAGTGGCTTATGGCAGAATATATAATGTCCTGCATCTGTCCCTGCAATATCATTCAGGACTACTCCAAGTCCTGAAAATGCCCCCATATTACACCTCTTTTTCCCTATCTCTGCCTTCAGCAACTCCAGTGGCCACTGTCTCCACATCAATGATATAATTTCTTCCATTGCTAGGGTCCCAATAATTCTATGTCAATGTCTTCTTTTTTTTTTTTTTTTTTTTTAAAGATTTATTTATTTATTTAATTTCCCCCCCTCCCCTGGTTGTCTGTTCTTGGTGTCTATTTGCTGCTTCTTGTTTCTTTGTCGCCTCTGTTGTCGTCAGCAGCACGGGAAGTGTGGGCGGCGCCATTCCTGGGCAGGCTGCTCTTTCTTTTCACGCTGGGCGGCTTTCCTCATGGGCGCACTCCTTGCGCGTGGGGCTCCCCCATGCGGGGGACACCCTTGCGTGGCACGGCACTCCTTGCGCGCATCAGCACTGCGCATGGCCAGCTCCACACGGGTCAAGGAGGCCCGGGGTTTGAACCGCGGACCTCCCATATGGTAGACGGACGCCCTAACCACTGGGCCAAAGTCCGTTTCCCGTCAATGTCTTCTTGATGTCATTTGTCTCTTTAGTCATATTGTCTTTTAACTCATTAATTTGATTTTAGAAATTCATGTGTATCTTGTTGATTAGTTGTCTCAAATCCTGCATCTTTTCTATATTCTTTTTCTTGTGCCATGTCTTATGTTTTCTTAGTATGACTCATAATTTTTGCTCATTTCTAGGCATCTGATTAGAATGGTGAGTTTACTCTGATGCTTGATTTCTCTCTCTTTCATAGGGATTTAGTGGCAGGAGGCTATGTGTTACTCTTCTTTGATTCTTGGTTCAAGCTTTTCTGGGTCTTTAGGGCTGTCTCTGTTAGTTGCACAAAGCTGGGGAGTTTCAGACCCCCTTTTTAGGACCTTCGGGAGGGAGGCTGTAAAGACCAGATAAAGTCTCTCATTTATTTACTTTTAATGTCCTCACATGCACTTCCTTAGTCTGCCAGCAGATAGTGATCATCTGCAGCCCTCTCTGTTCAATACCTAGTCAGAGTGTTTGCTGCAACACAGACTGGATCAATGTGATAGAGGATCCTGCCTGGTGGCTAAGAGCCCAGATGTCAAACTTTGTCAGAGGCAGTTCTCCAGCCTTTGCTGGCAGCCCCCTCCCTTTTCCCAGGTAGGAAATCATTCCACTCCTTCTGCATCCTCAACAATCCATCCTGGTCAGTAGAGGGAGAGACTGAGAAGGTTGGATCTCTTTAGTCCCAGATCTCTTCAGTCACTTACCGGCTCCCAGGGCAAACACTAGTGTGGCCCCATCTGGCCTGGAAGGGCTTGTGGGACACAGTAGACCAAATTTGTGGGTCAAAAGCTGAGTTAGCCTTAGGCCGTTTCTGTCTCTCTCCCCTTTCCTGGTGAGGTGGAATCCTGGGGCCTCCTTTGTCTATAGCCACTGGCCCCAAGCCCTGAGAATTCAAAAGTATCTATGGTGTGGAGTGTGGTTGCTGCCAGTAGTAGCTGTGGCTTTTAACTCACGGTTTTACCTTCGTAATTCTTTTCCTGTTCCCCTCTCTCTTCTTAGGAGTGTCCAGCCTTCCCCCGGGGTCCTAAACCCTAGAAGATTTTTTTCCAGGCCCTTTCTTCCAATCCTCTAGCTATTTTTCTGGGAGAGAAGAGAGTCCCATTTCTCTCTAGCCTGCCATCTTCCTGGAAATCTGAGACATTTTTAAAGAGGGGTCAATAATATTTATCTTTGCCACTTGCCTAAGTGGCTGTGAAGCTCATCTGAAATAACGGGCACAAATGTTATTTGTGGAATATAAAGTGCTATCCAAGGATGTTAGTCAAAATGTTTAATAGTCAGACCAGTGCAGGTGGCAAGCATTTAGAAAGGGTGCTAGCCATAAACCATACAGTCGGACAGATGCATACCTGGGGGCATTTCTTGTAGGGCAATTGAAAGAGGTATTGCCCCCTCAAATATCACTGTAAATGTGGGGGAGGTTGAGCTCATGAAGGAGGTGCCTCCACTGATAACTCTCCTTCTCTGTATGTATGTAGTTTTGCTTTTACATTATTTTCTTTAAAGTCTTTCTTATAGTTCCAACAAACATCATGTCAATATATTCTAGAAATTGTGAAAAAGATTTCACTTTGGGAAAATGTACTTTCCTTTCTTTCCCCACCCTTCCAAGAAAAAAAAACCAGATGCCATTAGCTCTTCCCTGAGTCTGCTCAAGCAAAACAAAATAAAGGGATTATTTAATGCTCAAATGTGTACTATTGGATGAGAAATGAGAGGTCATTTCTTTTACAGTGTCATTCACCTTTACTCAACTTGACTATGTCAAGTTGCAAATTTTGACCTGCAACTTCTACCTTTTCCCTGCAAGTGTAATGCTTTTTTTCCTGCAGATATTTTTGTATTGTTTCTTAGGCTACAGTTTCCCAAAGTGTTTCAGTTGTTTTAGTGGTCTAATTGTGCAGTGGCATATTTAAAAGTCATTATTTTCATCGTCTATTAAATGTAGCCCAGAACAGTTTAAAAATTTGGGTGAGGCACTTTTGCAAAAGCATTTATGGTGTAGGCTGCCAAGGAATGTGCAGCTGCAGGAGCTTCTTTCTCTAATCTCAGACTTTTACTTGAAAATGTATTAAGGGTGGATACCTGTGAAAGGGAACCAATTTGATCTCCCAAGCATTGCAAGCATGGGAGAGTGAGACACGCTTTGAATATTTTCTATCTATTGATTCCCAGAAGTGTTAATACTTCTGAAACAGCCCTTTTGCATGGAAATAAACAGCCTTCACTTGGACTGCACCTGCTACCTTGCTAGTTCTCAATGCATTTGAAGAGTGGGTCCTAAGCAGGAGTGTATTGGTAAATGTTTAACAACCAGCAGAAGGAACCTGCTTTGTAGCATGCACCAATTTCCTTGGTGCAAATACTCCTACCATGGCTGATTTCAAGCTGCCAAAATGTGGTCACTAAATGCAGTTGGAGAGAGATGCACAGTACACGCCATTATATATCTCCAACATGTAAGTACAATAAGGTGCAAATAATCTCAAATGCAGAGATAATAGAAAAACAAAGTGAAATAATTGGAATGATTGTCTTTGAGTATTTATTACCTTTATTTTTAATATAATTTATTTAATTGTAAGTTTATATAATTTAACTTTCGATGTGGCCATGGTTAACAACCAGCTACAACGAGCCTGAGTCCAGAGGATTAAGTAATAGGCTTGACAAAACTGGGGTTCTTTCTGCTTCAGTTTTGGCAAGGCACTGATGTGCAAAATAAGTGCAAAAATAAGGCAATAGGTTCCGAGTACCCTGTATTAAATATGAGCCTCCAGACCATGTATGTAGAACTTCCAAAGGGGGTGACTCCAAGCTGGCTCTGCTGGAAGAGATGGGAAGATAATTTCTTAGGGAAAAAAATTGTTAGATTGTACCTCAAAACAAATAACAGGGACTTAAGGAGACCTGTCAGAAATCTTGATATGTATCCTCCAGAGTCTGGGAACATAAGAAGTGGTGTGTGGACCCACTGAGCACAGCAGTAAAAGCTCTGACTGTGGCCACCCCACTACATCTGGTCGCAGAGTAAGGAGGGCTTCAATGGGAACAAATGTCACTTCCCCTGAGGGTAGGAAAAGGTAAGTGTTCTCTGGAGCCCAAATGTGGACCATGTGATAAGGAGCCAGCATGGGGTTGCCCTAGAAAATATTCTACCCCAGAAGGTAAATGATTGTTGGAAGGAAAATATGACCTTAACAGAGGAGTGGACACTCAAAAGCCCCCCGAGAGGCTGAGTCATGGTGGTGACAGTCAGAAGTCCTTGGCCAAGGATCACTGAGGACACAGCAAATGAAAGAGAGAAAATCTGCTTTGAGCATGCCCCTCCCCAGGGGCCACTGATGCCAGTTTGCAGCTTTTCCATTAATCTTTTATACCCCTAGATCCAACCCTGGAAGAAGGGTCAGAAATGACAGCTAGAGGGAAGAGAAGGGAAGAAGCTGACTAAGGAAGAGAACAGCGATGCCCATGCACCCTTTAAGAACATGGAGTGCAATAAATTGGATAAAAGTTTGCAGTTTTGATTATTCCAGCAGACTGGTGTATTAGCCAGGATTCTCTAGGAAAAAAGAACCAATAGGACATATCTGTAAATATTAGGAGATTTTTATAAAAATTGTCCTTCGCAACTGTGGGGATGGGCAAGTCCAAATCGGGTAGTGCAGGCTGCAAGCTGGCTGTCTGAAGTAGAGATGGAAATTCTCTTTTCTGATTGCTAAAATCATCACCTTTTTTAAAGCCTCCAGCTGATTGGATGAGACATCTCTAATTGTTGAAGGCAATCTCCTCAGTTGATTGTAGATGTAATCAGCCGTAGCTGTAAGCAACTCACTGATGATTTAAGTCCGCAAAACAGCTTGACTGACCAAACTGGGCACCATAAACAGGCCAAGTTGACACATGAATTTAACCATCACAGCTAGTCTATAGCTATAGTGATAATTGACTGGATCATTTTCAATGCCAAATGAATCAACTGTTTGTTATTAAAGAGCAATGAAAAAGCCAGACAAACTGCCCAGTATTTCAGCTGAGGAAAGGGAGGGAAGGAATCTAGAAGTCAAATTGGAAGAGCAGTGGAAGAGTGAACAAAGAAGTTTGGTTTATACATATACCCTAGTGATGCCAAATAATCCAATCAATCAAATACAACCGTATTTTCTGAAGATTTTCTAAATGCATTAAGTTCTTTAAAATCCTGAAAGAATGATTAAGATAGGTCACATTTGTCAGCATTGGGCCTTTTTGAGGGCAAACAACTCGAACTTAGAATAACTTTTGGAGTGAGATATAGATGTACTCCACAAAGAATCTTTGTGATTGGATGCCAAGACTGTCTTCCTCAATTTTAGATCTTGGTCCCAAAAAGATCACAAGAAAACATAAGCTCGCTTTTAAAAGTTAGAGTGAATACTATTTCCCATGAACTGTCTAAACATTAGCACAATAAGCAGTTAGACAGTGAAAATAAATTTACCTAATTGTTTTGAATTACAGAACACCAAATGACTGGTTTCTCCTGAATTGTCCAAGTCATTCTTTGAGGAGAGTGTACAGAGTCCACAGATTTAGAATTCTCCTTAAAAGGTATTTCAACTTCTACCTCTCAATTTCATGAATGTAAATGTAATTGTAGAGTAGAGAGGTTACTCTGGGGGATGGGCTGTAAGCAAGTATAAAAGCTCCCCAGGTTCCAGGGATCAGCCTCTGTCTGTTCCACTCACTACTAGAAATTATATTTGCAACAATGCATAAAAGACAAAGATTCAGTGAGGCTACTGGGCATGGAGACCACACATTCTCTTCCCAGGACAGGTCCATGACCAGCCTGAATGAAGCCTTTTCTCAGGCCCTTGTCTAAAAAAAGAACCAGGTTAGTAGCAATAGTCAGGCAGTGACAGAAACAAGAAGAGGAGGAAAGAAACTGATACAACAACATCGTAAGGTCCTCGGATATTGTCCTTTGTGAGAGCATCCAAACTGAAAGGAAGGAAGGGAGGGAGGCAAGGAGGGAAGGAGGGAGGAAGTTAGTTATAAGAAAAGATTACAGGGAAGCAGATGTGGCTCAAGTGATGGGGCTTCCGCCTCCCATACGGAGGATCCCTGGGGCCTCCTGGTGAAAAGGAAGAGAGAGCGTGCTCGCATGGCAAGCCAGTGCCGGTGTGAGTGCCTGCATGGTGAGCCAGTGCTCACACAAGTGAGACATGCAGCAAGATGATGATGCAACAAAAAGAGAGACAAGGTGAGAAGCAAGGTGAAGCACAGCAGAGACCAGGAACTGAGGTGATGAAATTGACAGGGAACTTCTCTCCACATCAGAGATCCCCAGGATCAAATCTCAGTGAATCATAGAGGAGAGAAAATGAGAAGAGAAGGCAACACAGACAGCAAAAACAGTAGGGTGGGAGGAGGGGAAGGGGGAAAAATAAATAAGTAAATTAATCTTTTTTTTTTTTTAAAAAAAGAAAAGACTGCAGCACAAGTGCTACCATAAATAGCCATTGGTACTCTGACTAAGTCACTGTTGGGAAGCAATAGGGAATGAGGAGGAGTGTGGTAAACTGGAGGGTGAGCTGCCATCAGTGCTCCCTGACTATATTGTGTGAGAATGTGGAACAAGCACAGCTAAAGCATCCAAGTTTTGTACCATCCTGATCTTTTTAAATGTTGGTAGATAATTTTAAAAACTGAAATCTCTCTACTGATCAAATAAAATGTGGCTGCTGATTCATCCTGGGATATAACCAAAGTATTTTTCAGACATAATCATCATAATAATAATTCAGTGTTGTTCAGATTCTTTTATACTGCTCCTAAGGCCTGACATTAATGCATTACATGTATTATCTCTTTTAATGCAAAAGAATAGCACTACTTAACACAAAAAATGGTGCAATGTAAATTTCATGAATTTCTGTTTTTTGTGTTTCAAGAGCAAAAGTGGTTCACATATAGAAAACTCTAAATAACTTGCCTGTTTACTCTTTATTATATCCTTAGCTATTTAAGGAGACACCTGGAATGGAGACTAAGTCAGAGAGGGCTCTGTCTACCCTAGAAAGATGAAGGTAGACAGCCCGTGAGCATTTAGGGAAGGAATACTTGGGGAATCAGAGTTGTCTAATAGCTGCCAGAGTCCTTTACCTTCCATTGCCACTTGCCAGCACTGTGTCATTTGTAGGAAGTATCTAGGGGCATGAGAAAGATGCAATCTGTAGTTTCTGAGAATCCTTTCAATGCACTATTGCTATCTTATCTGAAGCAAAAACTCTAAGGAACCAAATTTCACTCTTTTAGCTAGGGTCTTCGAAGGCTACTGTACTGAAATAAAAATCTTCCACCATGGGTGACTGATATATCTCATTAGATAATCCTTTCCTTAAATGTTGCCTATTTCAAACTCTCTTTTAAAATAACAACAACAAAGACGTAAATTCTTTTTCGAAGAAGGTAACATATTAAATGTCAAATACTATAATATGACCTCATTCTCCTAGACTCGCGCTAGAAATCATTTTTCACTTTGGAGATCTTGGAGATGAAATAGACTTGATGTCCAGTTCCTTTAGTGAACTATCTAGGAAGTGTATTGATCTTTGTAGGGAAAATACAGAGATTTCAAGCATTTTTTTCCCTTCCTAATTTCTGTCACTCTCCTGTGATGCAATATTATCTTTGATTACTTTCTTGGCTGGGAGTGGGGACTCAGAGATTTCCACTTGGCTTTTCCCTGGCATCTTTCATATCTCTGACCCCACAGGCCAAGGGACCAACCCAGGGGTTTAGCCAGATATGTCTTGTTTCAGTTATATACTTAGGGACCAGGGAAATGACCTGGGAGTGTGTCTGAAGACCCAGAGGGCCCACTGGGAGGCAGACCTGGGCCAAGACTCCATTTACTACTGGGCCTCCAATGGACAACATGGTCACAGGGGACCAAGGAGATGCTTTGGGTCTCTCAGAATCAATGTCCCCTCTTTCTAGTAAATGGTCATCTATCTTTTTTGGGAAAGATATACAGTGGTATTGTAGGGTCTTTTTTCCTGGGGAACTGGCCTCTCCTTTAGTCATTGAGTTCCAGAATAAAAAAACAGGCTAAGGTCTAGAAACGTTTTATTGGGGTGACAACCCTCAGCCTCCTGATCATCCATCCTTGATTCCTTTTGATTTTATACAGTGAATATACCCATATTGGTTGCCCATCTTTTTGCCCTTAGAACACTGTGTTCTTCTAACTCTCTGCATGACCACTTTGGCTGCCTTTTTTACTTTGCATTCTCATCACAGTAATTGTGTCCACCAGGCTTCTGATGATCGGTAAGCATCACCAACTGGCTTCCGTTGTTTCAGGGTTCTTTCACCCCCACTGCTATCAGCAATGCCATCTCCTACTCTGCACACTGGTCCGCAGCCACCACTGACCTTCTGAGGGATGCTAGTGTCCTTCTTACCAGCATATCCCTTGTTGCTTGGAAAAGAGTGCTTCCTCTGGGACCTCCTGTGGAACAAGGTGGTTTTCTGGCCTTACATAGTGCACCCACTCTAGCATGTCCATTTCTTGGAGCTTTTAAACCCCTTCTTCTATCCATCATGGTAATTTTGGCATGTCTACCTCACTTAGTGGCTCCATTGCTTTTCCTAGCAGTCATCTTAGTAGTGCGTTTGTACCATCTCCCAGGATACTAGCCAAGGTGTCCCATGTCCTGGGACATGGCCCTAAATAAATCAACTCTCCATTTTCCAAGCTTATATTCTACCCACTTTGATCAAGCACTTGGTAATCCAGACTAATTTGTATTCATTTGGCTCCCAGTGGTTCACGTTGACTAGGTCATGCAGCATTTGGGGTTGTAGTCACTTTCCTCGCTTATCAGGCCCCAATTTTCCTTGGCTCGATTATACTGTGACTTGATCCTAGTTATTGACCTGGTGGCAAGCAAGAGGAAGTGCTAGTCCTTAATTGAGAGGAGTGGGCTTCTTGTGCAAGCTCTATGGGTTCAGCAGAATCTGGGAATTCATGATTCTCACGCACATCAATCCTATGGTCCCCATCTATGTGCAAAGGTCAATATTTTTTGTTTGACCTTGGCATAGCACACCTACATTAGTTGAGAGCTGAACTCTTGGTTGAGAGCTCTTGAGCTCTGGTACTGTTATGATTAAGTCCCGTGCCTGTCCACAGTTCTTTCTGCCCTCCTTCCAGGAGAGGAGCACATCATATAGTTACAAAGGAGACTCTTCCTGGCTTTCACACTTAGCTTAATTGTCAATTAATCACTCTCAGATTTTGTCATAATTATTTTTCTCCAGCACGTCATTCAAGATGAGCAATAGACACCTAATCTCCCATCCTTATTGTTAATGTCCCACATATTTCTCAAATACTTTCTATATTGCACCAGTTAGTGCTTTCCCTTCTACCAACAGATCATGCCAGCTTACCACCATGAAAAGGTTAGCAATCATACTGCCACCTTGTGTCAGAAGCTTCCTGGGCACCACCTCCACCAGTGACGGGATTCTAATTGCCAGCCAGGTGGGTGTTTCAGCTCCAAAATTCCATCTCGGCACTGCTTTTGCAGACCACTCCCTGTAAGAATTGTCACCGGTTGGGTTCCCCAGGAAGCAGCATCCGAGATGGAGATTAGAGTTGAAGAGATTTATTATGGAGCCTTTTGGATCACTACCCACAGAAGAGAAGAGACAAGGCAGGACTGGGTGGAGGGAGAAGGGATGTTTCAATGCAGTCTCAGCCAAGGTTGCAAGTGGGCTCCAAGGAGATCTCTGAAGCTGGGATGAACCTCCCATTTTGTCAGTTGGGGTGAAGAGCTGGCCTTTACCCCAATACTGGTCAGTCATTGGATGCAGGCATCCTGGGAGAGGGTATGATCTTGGTGAGGCAGCTCTCTTTAGCCAACGTATTCCCTTTAGGGGGTTGACAGCAAAGGGCTTTCCACTGACAGCATTCCCAGCAGCTGGGAGAGTAAGTCCTCCATCTCTGAAAGGGGCTCTGAGTGGTGCATCATATCATCCACCATCTATCTTAACCAGAAATTCCTGATTCAGTGAATCATTTTTTGCAAAGGTGAATATTAATACTAAGCCTTTGCAGCTATGGGCTACATAACACTGTGGTTCTGGATTTTACTTCCCTGGTAATCAAAATTAGCTTTACACCTTTATCTCCCAGCATTCTATCATTTGTGTGCTCTTTATTCACAACATTTGTTAAACCCACAATCCAGAGACATGACTCTGTGCCATGGGGAACCCGGGTCTGGAGACTGAAATTTCCTGTCCTCTCTCTTCATTTGACTCACTCCTGGTTAGCCTTTAAGATTTTGCTCAAATGTCACCTCCATTGTGAGATTTTCCCCCCATTCCCCAGACCAGAGTTATTTACAACCTTCTTGTTGTGCCTGCAAGCTTCTGATACTGTATCACCTGCAGGTCATATTTGTAATGGCGTTGAGCAAAACTAGGAGCCAGACTCCCTCAGTTTGAATCCTAGTTCTGACCTTCACTAGCTATCTAACCTTAAGTAAGTAATTTAACCTGCCTCTGTCTGCTTTCTCATTTGTAAAACTGGGGGGGCGCCACATAAGGAATAAATGCGTTAATATGCATGAAGCACTTAGAACTGTGTAAAGTACATAATTTATGCTACATGTTTTTGTTATTACCTTATTTAATTTTTTTTTATTGTGTCTCATTTTTGTTCACTCATCAGAGGCAAGGACCATCTTTTATTGGCCCTTAAGGAGCCAATTATTAGCACAGTGCCTGGCACACAGAAGACTGCAATAAACACTCAATGACTAAAGTACACTGTTTATCTAAGACTTAGAAATTTGTAGGTAGCATGATGATAAAAATAATTTGCCATCACTAAAAGCTAACGATACTGTACATCATAACCCTGAAGAATTACTTTTATTTTTCCTTATGATGACAGTGTTAAATCGGTGTTTCCCAAAGTGTCATTAATGAAAAACTAGTTCTTCAAAATAAGATATAAAAATGAGTTCAGTCATCAAATACTTTTGGGAAATTGTACATACATTACTGGATTCACAGTAGAATATAATATAGAACTCTGAGACGTTCAATAGGGATGTGTTGTGTTTTAAATAGACAGTCACAAATTGTGACTTGATCTTTTCCCTTCAAGAGATGGAGCTTATTTCCCCTCCTGTGGCATATAGACTGGACTTAGTGACTGACTTCTAATGACTAGACGATGTCAGAAGTGATAGTGTGTGACGTCCATGACCAGATCGTAAAGGGTATAAAGGCTTCCTCTTCCCTCTCTCTTGGGTCATTTGCCATGGGGGAAGGCAGTTGCTATATCTTGAAGTGGAGCACATTTAGCATGGAACTGAGGACTCCTGCACCAGCCATGTGAGGGTGCCATCTTGGAAGCAGCCCTTCCAGCCCCAGCCAAGCCTTCAGGTAACTGCAGCTCTAGACAATGTTTGGCTGCAGGCTATGAAAGACCCTGAGCCAGAGCCATCCAGGTCAGCTGCTAAATTTAGGGGTAATTTGTTATGCGGCAATAACTAATTCAACATGAAACATGTTTAACTTTATACCACCCAATGTCTGGCTCAGGACACTGTTTCAACATAATACCCATTGCCATTGCAGCCCACACTCTTGTTAGAATGTAGAAAAACTATGGTATAATTGCATACTACCAAGTTTCTTTAAAACTTTGTTTTGAATCTTTTAAAAATAAGCTTGAGAAGGGGATGTGGCTCAGGCGACAGGGCACCCACCTACCACATGGGAGGTCACTGGTTCGGATCCCAGTGCCTCCTAAAGAAGACAGGAATCTGATGTGACATGCAGGCACAGTGTGCTGACGCAACAAGCTGATGCAACAAGAGATGCAGGGAGGAAAAAACTTAATAAGAGACACAACAAAGCAGGGAGTGGAGGTGGCTCAAGAAATTAGGTCCCTCCTTCATACATCAGAGTTCCTGGGTTCAGCTACCAGTGGCTCCTAAAGAAAACAAAGAAGACAAACAGACACAGCAAGTGAAAAACAACAAAGGGGTGAGGAGAAATAAATAAATAAAATAAATCTTAAAAAGAAATAAGCAAGTTATTTTTCTTTTCAAATTCTTCTACAATGATACTTACATTTTATTTTAAAAAATCTTACTTTAATCTCTGGGTCTTTCTAAAGATCAGATCCAATTTCTTTGTACTGTTAAAATGCTACCTTTTCCTTATAAGAATAATTCGTTTCATTTTTGTTAGCCAGAGATTTATTTGTGCTTTTTAAAATAAATGGCAGGTTTTGTTATTTAGTGATTTTGATCTGCCTTATATAAATTAATTTCTATCAGATTCAACTCAAACATTAACTATTTTATCTGAAATAAAAGAATTTGAGAATTTTGTAGAAGTGATTCTTTTCCCGCAAAAAAACTATTTCCTGATTAATGTTATTACAAAATCAACTGTTTAGAAGCTCTTTTTTTTTTTTGAGAAAAAAAGTAATACCATTAAGTAAATTTAAAAATCAATGGAGCAAGCTATTTTTTGGTATATTCAGATCTATGCCTCCTAAATATTCAAAGAAAATAGCCATTAATCAGTCTTGTCCTTGGGTGGTTTATCAAAGTTTTGGGTTATCCATAACAAGCTTGCTTTCAAGTTCAGTGCAGTTTAGTATTGTATCTGCATAATTATAGTTTTCTTAGACATTTCAATTTCCGCTAGTTAGTTCTCAGCCCTTTGAAGCTCAAATACTGAGGCACCTCCATACTTTAAGGAAGTCAGAGAGCACACAGATTTTTCAACTGTTAAGGTAAAGAAGACATTTTCTACCATTACATGAGTTAAGGAAAGAGCTGAATAGAGAGACACTGAATGGGACAACTGGACACTGAATGGGACAACCATGTCTTCTCAGTATGCCTTCATCATTTCCTTTGAAGTAAATATCTAGATCTTCTGACACACCGATTTTCAAATGTAAGAATCAAACACATTCCAAAGTCAAATGTAAAGAATTTTTAGTTTCACGGCTGTTTTACATTAGCCTAATCTCTGATCTTCCCAAATAGTTTGAAAAAATGAGACCTAATGACAGTTAAAGCATACAATTTCTTTATAGCTGCCTAACTTTGTTATTTTTCTTCAGTTTCACAAGCAAAATAATGAAAATCAGAATAATAAAATATATAAATCTATCAGTTATGGCTCTGGGCTATAGAATCCTACAGATTCTAAAATAACACTAATGGTAACTATCAATGAGTCAAACATGATGTTAGACCCTTTACATATGCTATCTTCCTTTATCTTCAAAATAGTCTATGAAATAGGAGGTATTTCTAGCTTTATTTTACAGAAATAAAATTGATGCTCAGAGAAGTAACTTGTTTCAGAGTTGAAAATAGATTTGTCTTGACATCAATATCACAAATAATAAGAATCCTTTATAACCCTGTTAAATGTTTTTTTGCCTTTTTAAATAAAAAAAATCTGTTTATGGAATGTCTTTAATTGAAAGAATTGTTATATATAACAACAGACTTCAGTATGAAGACGGAAGGTGCAGTTTGTACAAAAGATTGTATCTGCATTCCGATTATACCTTTAAGCACACCAGGTATATCAGTTCTACGATCAACTATGATAATTAGAGAAACAACAAATACTCTAGGAGCATTTTCTAGTGATTATATCATAGATAGCATAGTAATATCTTTATAAGCTAAACAGGAAAACATTCTCAGAAGCATATTGTTCAGGTCAGTGATTTTAAAAGAATTCCATAGGATGAATAGGCCTCTGTCAGAATAAGAGTTGTGGTGCAAATTCCATTATAATTCCCTTTTCTCAGTCACTTGGAACTTACTCAAAAAGTCTCTTTCCAAGTGAAACTGTCCCTGGTGGCTGCCTCCCAAATGTGATTTTTTTTTTTTTTAAGTTAAAAGAAAATTTGTTTTTCCATCCAGGAAGGAAATTGTTATTCAACCTCTTTTTTCGAAGACTTTTAGGTATAAATATGTCAAAATGCAGACTTTCAAAGACTTAAAATTTTATGTAAAATTAGGGAGTACTCAATTATTGTTCTTTTTGTATTATATGAAAAATTATATATAAATTAATTTAGAATTTTACAAAGTTCAATAAACTGTTCACAGTATTAAAATGTGGAGTAAAATCAGACTGGTTTTATGGAACTACAGTTGAATTGGGCTTGACTAAACACTTGACTGAAGTTTGATTCACAGTGGTCTATCTACATAATCAGTCATGTAATCTAGATAAAGCATCAGCCCCTTTATTCCAATGCCATTAAGAACACATCTGTAGGAAACCTGGAAATGCTGTCCTTTTTGGTCTAATGCAGGGTTCTTAACAAGGGGTCCATGAGCTTGAACTGAAATTCAAGAAAACATTATTCTTGTGGGGATGTGTTGGTGCAGGTGTGATATATGTATTAAATAATACACAGTATTGTATGGACTTAGTAAGGGGTCCATGGTTTTCATCTGACTGGCAAAGGGGTCATGGAACGAAAAATGTTAAGAACCGCTGCTGTAGTGTGATTTGCCTTTGTTGAGGGAGGTCTCCTTTAAGATGAGTTCAGCAGCTGCCTATGATCTGCAGATGCCAAGGTCTCCTTCAGTCTATTTTTTTTTAAAGATTTATTTTATTTCTTTCTTTCTCTCCCCTCCTCCCCCCCTTGTCTGCGCCCTTTGTCCATTCGCTGTGTGCTCTTCTGCGTCCGTTTGCATTATCTGATGGCACTGGGAAACTGTGTCTTTTTTGTTGCATTATCTTGCTGTGTCTGCTCTCTGTGTGTGCAGCACCATCCCTGGGTGGGCTGCACTTTTTTCACACGGGGTGGCTCTTCTTGCGGGGCACACTCCTTGCGCGTGGGGCTCCCCTATGCAGGGGCTCCCCTGCATGGCACGGCACTCCTTGCGCAGCAGCACTGTGCGTCGCCAGCTCCACACGGATCAGGAGGCCCTGGGGATCGAACCCTGAACCCTCCATATGGTGGACCAACTCTATATCAGTTGAGCCATGTCCACTTCCCTCTCCTTCAGTCTTGAGGTTGACCAACAACAACTCCACCCCACCCTCCTGAACTTTTGCTTGTGAATTAGTTCCCATGTTGTTCACACCAGGTCAGTTTCAGAAAAACTTATAAAATAGACGCACACATGTATTTAACTATTTCAAAGAGCATCTCACCTGCAAAACCTGTTGAATCAAATGTTTCCAGATAGTATTTAGAGCAAAGAAAAAATCATTTTGTAACATGTAAAATATAAAAAATGTAAACCAGCAAGCAAATTCAGAATCAATCAGAACTCAACAATGTTCTTATTAGTCAGAGTGTTTGTTTATGCCCGCTACCAGAACTCTAAAACTAATCTGTGGTAGTCATTGTATTCATACTTTATAAGCAATAAAGATCAAATGTGATAGTAAATTGTATGCTGTATTAAAAAAAAAATCAGTTGGACTGAAAATTACAAAGAAAAAGGATGGGTTAAACAAGCTGGAAATATATCAAATATATTTAAGAAGTCTGAGTAATTGATCCTGGCTGGAATGGCATTTCCCAGTGACAGGGACTCTCTGCCTTCCATGTGATTGACTTGTTGTGTGACACCTCCATTTCAAGATCATTTCATGGTCAAAGATGGCTGCTGAAGCTCTAGCTATTAAATCACCATTTCGGTCTACAGGAGGAAGACATGAAGAAGTAACAAGCATTGGCTCCTTACTCCCATGTATCTCCCATTGGCAAGAATTAGTCACATGGCCTCACCCGGCTGCCAGCGGAGCTAAGAAATGTACTCTTTATTCTAGAAAGCCATATGTCCAGCTAAAATTTAGGAGTCTTCTTTTTGAAAGAAGAAGGGAAGAATGGATATTTGAGGGAAGATGAATATTCTCAGCCATATGTGTGGTTAACAAATAAAATTAAAAAGTTATGACAATTATAAAAAAATGAAGAGTAGGAGAGAGCCTGACAAAAAATAGAAATATTGGAATTGGGTCAAGGAAGAACATAAATATTGATTATAGTGAAATATTTCTTTTAATGCATCACTTCCACAAGGTCTTCTCTATGTCTTCAAGGTAAAGCATCTTGAAAAATAATGGCAATATCTTTATTTCCAAAGGAAAGTGGCTATTTGGCAGTTAATGAGTTAATGCAGATTGTATAGTTAGCAATCTAAAGCAATTTGTTCATATTGGAACAAGAATTGCTCTGAATACCACACTATGGTATGTTTATGCTTAAATATTTATGATCTACTAAAAAGATCTTATTCCTAAGGAAATATGTGTAATGTCATCCTTGCTATTTAGTACTTGGCTATGGTATACATTGCTCAAATATTTTTACAATCTAAAGTTCTCAGTTTTTCCTAAATTTTTCTCTTTAAACAAGAGAGAAAATTATGTCATCAAATTAAACATAAAAATAGAATGTACAATATTTAAGTGATTCCAGACAAATACATATTGAGTGACCTGAACCATCTTTAGAAAAATAATATCATGCTTTGGTTAAGAGAGCAGATTCCACCTCTTACTAGTGATGTGGTACTGAGCAAGTTGATTTCTTCAAGTTTCAGGGTCATTTGTTCTAAATACCCAGATGGGGATAGTGAACTATCTACTTCATAGAATTGTCATGAAGGTTAATTAGCTTACATATGCATACTGCTTGACATACAACAAGAACTTAATAGACTTTAATGATATATTACAGGCCAAGGTTGTCTATTTCAATCCAACTACTCATAATTTTATGCTTATTCCTCAGTTTTTTTCTACCAAAGCTTTCAAAGAAGTTGATTGATTTAGAATTTTCAACTGCGGTTACCTTATCATTTTTAATGTTTTAGTGACAAAGTAAATGGGTGGTTAGAGATATGTGATTATGCTACGTGAGAACAATAATTCACAGAAATGTTAAGATATAAAAAGTTAAAATCACATTTTCTTTTTCATGTAAAGTTCATCCCATTTTTTAGAATATATATTTATAATTTTCTCTTTACTGCCTAGGAATTTGCCTTCAAAGATATTTTAATAGTTAGTGCATAGAAATATAATCTATGTCTATATGAGATTTAAAAGTTAAGCCATGTGATGGTTTGAGTTTTTTTTGGACCCCAGAAAATTATTTTCTTAAGTTAACCCATTCCTGTTTGTGTAAGCCTATTATAAGTGTGATCTTTTGGTTAGAATCAGTTAAGGGACCTTTTGATTAGATCGTTATTTATTAGCTCGCTTTAGTTAAGGTCCTCTGACTAGATTGCAGGACCCTGGGTGGGTCCTAATCCTTTACAGGAGTCTTATATAAATGGAGAGAGAAGAGTAAAAGTGCCATTTCACCCTGCCAAATGAGAGAGGACTCCAGGATCACCTAAAGCACAGAAAGACAAAGAAACTCCGAGAGGCTGAGAGAGAGGCCAGAGGCTGGAATCTGCTGAGCAGCCAAAGCTGAAGCAACAAGGAGAGGGGAGAGGCAAACCATTTATGCCTGATTGCATACAGCTGAACTCAGGAAGAAAGTGAGCCTGGAGGAAAAGGCAGAGAGGGAGACCAGCAGACCCCGCATTTTGCTTTGCCATGTGGCAAGAATCCAGGATTGCCAGCAGCCAACCCTTGGTGAGACAGCGCCTCTGATTATGGCTTGATTTGGGCATTTCACAGCCTAGGAACTGTAAGCTCTTACTCTAATAAATTCCCATTATAAAAGCCAACCCATTTCTGATATTTTGCATTGGCAGGCTTTAGCAAACTAAAACAAGCCACTTGCTTGGAAATTGCATCTTTTTTTTTTTTTTTTTTTTTTTTTTTTTTTTTAAATTTTTTTATTTTTTATTGAATTTGTAATAATATTACATTAAAAATATATATGTGAGGTCCCATTCAACCCCACCCCCCCACCCCCCCTCTCCCCCCCCCCCAACCACACTCGTTCCCATCATCATGACACATCCATTGGATTTGGTAAGTACATCTTTGGGCACCTCTGCACCTCATATACATTGGTTCACATCATGGCCCATACTCTCCTCTATTCCATCATGTAGGCCCTGTGAGGATTTACAATGTCCGGTGATTACCTCTGAAGCACCATCCAGGGCAGCTCCATGTCCCTAAGACGCCTCCACCTCTCATCTCTTCCTGCCTTTCCCCATACCCTTTGTCCATTATGTCCACTTTTCCCAATCCAATGCCACCTCTTCTATGTGGACACTGGATTGGTTGTGTCCATTGCACCTTTATGTCAAGAGGAGGCTCAGATTCCACCTGGATGCTGGATGCAATCCTCCCATTTTCAGTTGTAATCACTCTAGGAAATTGCATCTTTTAATAACCTATCAATGGTCCAAGGACCTACTAAAGGAGCTTTGTATAAGACATAATGAATACCCATACAAAGGTTACTTTAGCTTCCAGTTCCTAAGTTCAAGTGGTACTGCATTTGATATAATGGAGTAATAGATTATCTTGAAACAAATGATGGAATCATTTATTTGCAAACATGCTAATAAAATTTTAAATAATGAATATATCATAATGAAAAACTGGAAATGTAAAACTTAGCATCATTTGTGTGCATTTCATATAAGCAGCAACATTGCAATTTCTACAGAAAGTATGAAAGAATATTAATTCTGGTAAAAAAAAAAAAAGTATTGTTAATAAGCCAAGCACCTTAGACATCTGTTCTACAGCTTTCTTAAATAAAATTTAAAAACCCACTAATAGAAGAATATTGTGTTATCTTTGGGCCCTATTGTGCAATTTTTCACTTGAGTAAATCCTCCTCTGCTTTCCTGGGAGTGTGCTTCAGTTAAGTAAGATGAGCATTTTTCTATTATGGGCCATATTTTACATGTATTTTCACAGATGTTAGTGCCTATGTCCATAAATATACCCAAGAGAAACATGGCTATATAAGAAGGCCCCATTCTATGTTTCTCATAGCACATATATGCAACTCTAAGTATCTTCATAGCCAGTAGTTACAACTGACACGTTTTTCTTGTTGAGATTATGTCAATATAATGCCGAACTACTATATGTCCATGTCCAATTGTTGCCAGTTTTTCCAGTCTGAAAATCTGGGCACTAACTCATCTTAAAAGTCTCCTTTATGTGGGAATTATCATTACAGCATTAATTTTAATCACATTCTGGTTAATGGTTGCAGGCTGAAGTGTCCCTAGGGATAAGTGCAAAAATTAAAGTCAGGTCTTGCCAATGTGTAATAGAGAGTGTGAAAATCACTTTAGTGGTAGGCATTGTTGGACTCTGAATATTGAATTCCAATGGGGAGCAGATGTGGCTCAAGCAGCTGAGCTCCTGCTTCCCACACACATGGGAGGTCTTGGTTCAGTTCCTGGGGTCTCCTCCACCCTCAAAAAAAAAAAAAAAATTCAATTCCAAACTACAAAGAGTTACTATCACTTACCCCAGGCACTTGAGGTAGTTTTCCAATGTCTCCATCATTTTTCTTTTTTTTTTTTCAGGTCTTCCCTGCAACTCCTGCCATCTTAGGAAATGACAGCACCATCCTACAGACTAATGCCAAGCTGTGCTCACTGAGCCGTGTCCCGTCAGCGTTTGCTTTTCACAGAACTTCTCTCCTGAAATGTCAGTAGCTGAGATGTCACAAATATAGAGAGGTAAGTAGATGCGGGCCTTCACCCCAGAAAATGTCAAGTGCAAGTCACTGAGAAGGTCTATAGAAATGACAGCAAAACAGGGGATGTCAGCCATCAGAAGAGTGTGATGGCCAGTCTGCCCACACAAAACTCTAATGTAGTAGAGTGATGCGTATTTTTCTCTCAGCCTGAGGCAGGTTTTTAGCATGATTATAATATTAGAAGCATGAGAAAGTTATGGTCTGTAAGAGGTTTTCTGATGATTATATGAAACCTACCATTTGATTTTGGAAGATGAAAACAATGAAGTTGAAAATTCTCACTTTTTTCTTCACACTAACCACTTGATTTTAGTGTATTAAGCTGCTAAAATGATTTACTCAGTACTATCCTTGACTTTCCTCTAGTTGTGTCTCCAGAGAGATCAAGCCTCAGCTAATAGAAGCATTGTCCTTAACCCCAAGATAATCTTTAATGAAGCCATCCACATGGTTTTTCACCTTGTAGTCATTTTCAATTTTTAATTGAAACATTTTAGAAGCAACTTCGCAGTATTGTTTTCCTTTTTTGGGTTTCTGAAATGATTGTAAACATGACATCAGTGTTTAAGTTAGAGAGTACCTTTACAAAACTCACCTGAAATCATTCTAGACAGAAAGATTGCAGGCAAAAGATTGTTTTTTCTTTTCTTTAGTGACAGGTTTCACAGTTCTGGAGCAAAAGTTTCCTTTCCCATTGGCTTAAATGTTGATTTGGTGTTGTAGTAGCTTTATAGATTTTCATCATTTTATTGTTTTAAGGGAGCAGCATAAGTCTCCTTTGGGCTTCGAGGGGCAGTGCTTTTTGTCCTAGATGCTGTCAGATTGTTAACATTACAGCCACAGAAGACAGAGCAACTGATGTTTCAACATCAGCTTCTTTTTTTGTGATGATGGGCACCCATTCAAGATTTGAGTGCATCAGTTGGTGAAAGCATGTGTTTGGGATAGAAACCTATGGTTTGCCTGCAGATATCTGTGTCATGGATAAAGAGGAGTTTCTCCTATGCCCTTCAAAGTCAGCTTTCCTAGACCTCCTACTCAGGAATGCCAACACTGTACCTACAGTTACAAATCTAATGCAAGACAAACCCGTATATACGTTTTCAATGACAACATTCATTTGAGAACAACATCTACCATTTCCTGAAGGCAGCACATAAATAATACAATTTCTCTTTTACTTTCTCTTAATGTAAATAATGTGAAATGACTATACTGGCCCTCTAACAAAAGAATAAAGAAAAAAAAGAAAGGAGAGGAGAGGAAGGGTGAAGGAAGGAAAAGAAGGAAGGGGCAGAGGAAAGAGAAGGAAAATAGAAAAGAAGGAAGAAAGGAAGAGCCCTATTGTGATCTGGAATGTGGAATATACAGCGTTTAGTATTGAAATCAAACTGTTCCCTGGATAAACATTGACTATGTCGCTAAACCAAACCTTGCCTGTCTTCTTAAGGGATTACAGAAGAGTACATGAATAGGTACAGATGACCAATGCAAAATCTCAGGCGATCCCAGGAGAGCAGTGGGGAGTAGTCCAGCCATTTGAGAGCAGCAAGAAGTCACCACACACTCACGCAGTGACCTAATCACACACTTCAAAGCCAAACGGAGACTCAGCGCTGGTATCCAGGTGCGTCAGTCCCTTACATCTGCACATTAGGTTGAGATTTTGCACCATCACTAAGCCCTCAAACATGCTGTTGAGAGTCAGAGACTGTCTTTATATTTCATTGTATAGAATAAGTGAGCCCAAGCCAGCTACAATCAGGCAAGCGTTTGGTTCATCAGAAACTTCCTTTGTAGTGGTATTCACACTAATGTATTTTTCTTTTATTTTTGGATCAGCTCTTTAGTTAAACAAGAGAACTTCCTCTGCCTTTTTCCTCTTCTCGCTCCACATAACCCCTTTCCCTTTTTGTGGCTGGGAGAGGGGAAACCCCCACAGGACAGAAGGTCTGGCTTGAATAGTCAGCAGATGAGTAGTATGATGGCATTTAAGAAAAAACAAAAGGAAAATATAAATCCTTTAGGCAGCAAATATTTGTAACTTACTCTAGTTTTCTGTTTCAACTTTTAAAAGAATGCAAGATCTTAGACAATAGAGAGTCCCAGATAGGTTAGTTACAGCACTAAATTTCCCTCAATTAGGGTCATAAAAGAAAACTATTTATAAACATATGTTATGACTTGATGGGATTAAAAATGGTGGACTCAATTTGCCATATCCCAGGACTGGTGAAAACCCTGCAAATATCAATCCTCCTCCTTGTAAAGTCACCTTAAGCATCCTTAGCAAATCTTTCAGACTCCCTAGATTCTACTGAATGTGTGTATTTGCAGCTGTTGACCTGGGCTTCAGGTCTCCTTTCTTCTTTCTTCCTCAGTCTCAATACTTACGCTAAAATGTCATTTATTGATGCACAAATGTTGGTGAAAAGTATATATATGTCCAAGGGAAATTAAATATTTGGCATGACATCATCCATAATTCAAATATAAAACCTCCACTTTGTATCCATTGTGCTCCATTCTGCACAATTTTGATAGGTTAAAATCCCTAAAACCAGATTTGGTCTTTTGAGTCCTGGCAAATAACTTTTGGCTGTGTCCTTTTGTCTACCGTTAAATACTTTGGCCTTCAAGACCCTCCAGGTCTTGAACTTAGTCCTCTGTCCTTACCTTTCCCTGTTCATTTTCACACACCTTTCCAAATGGAATAATTTGCTAAGTCACACGTAAGCACCACACTTTCCTTCTTCTACCCTTTCTTTGTTCAACTGTTCCCTTGCTTGACCTCTACTTCTTCTCTCTCCTTGACCAATACTTCATCTCTTTTTATACATAAATCTTTCAGAACTTTCATAGAGTCTTATTATTTATTCCTAGGTTACTTACCAATTTCCACATTATTTTTTAGAGCTATTTGGGTTCTTTCTTGGGTCTTGGTCCTGCTTGAGTTAAAGCCTTTCAGAGAAAGGGACTAACTCACTTTTATCCCCCTCCCCCCATCAGCACGTGGCACAGTGATTGCACATGCATTCATTTATTGGCCACATACATGAATGAATAAATGATGAGGAGTGTTGGGGGTTGAATCATGTGCTCCCATAAAAGATAGGCCCAAGTCCTAATCCCAGTCCTGTGGGTATGAACCTAACTTAAATAGAAGCCTTGAAGATGTTATTATTAATTAAGGTGTGGACTCCTTTGTGAATAGGATCTTCAAAGATCCTATGTAGATGGGACCAAATTGAATCAGAGAGGGATTTAATCTGTATGATTGTAGTCTTGTGAAGCAGAAGACATCAAGATGTCAGTAAAAGCCAGAAGTCAGAAGAAGCTAGAGTATGAAGTAGATTGCTATGTGACTGAGGGAGGCAAATCTGCATCTACAAGCCAAGGAACCTCAAGAATTGCAGCAAGCTAGCACCAGAATGCTACAGATTCTGAGAGAAATCATGGCCTGTTGAGACCTTGATTTTGGACTTCTAGCCTCCAAAACCATGAGACAATAAATTCCTGTTGCTTGAGCCCACCACTGATTGGTATTTGTTATAGCAACCCTGGAAAAATAAGACAAGTAGATTAAAAGTCAGATGATGAACATTAATAATTAAAATAATGACTAGGGAAGATATAAATAGGAAAAAATTAATTCAAATCACATGTATTTAGTGCTTCATGAGAAAAATACTGTCCTTTGGATTATTTTTATGTCTCTACCCTGCCTTAAAATTTAAACTGGATTCTTACTACATAAAATGTCTGCACTTCAAGGGAAGTCAGATTAATAATAGAGACCCTGGTAGTTTGAGATTATTTTATGAATCTCCCCAAAAAGGAAAGATTGTTTGTAAACGAATCTCTTCCTCTGGGTGTGATACCCTTTGATTGCATTTAATTCAAAAGCTGAGGAAACTTTGATTAGATTATTTGATAAGATTGCTTTGGGCATTTGACTCGATTCATCAGTAGGCATGACTCAGGCTGATTCCCATCCCTTTGCTGGGTCTGATATAAATGGACATTCACACAGACAGACACAGGAAAGAGATAGCTCTGCCATTTTTTATCCTGCCATGTGACAGAAAGGAGAAGGCCCAAAGAGCTGAGACCCCAGGGAGAGATGAGCTATTTACCTGATAGCTTACAGTGAACTTGGGAAAATAGAACAGCCAAAACTGATAGAGGAGGCCCAGAAAAAAACAAGCCCTATGCCAGGAGACAGGGGAATACAGGAACACTTAAGCATGAAGCCCCTAGAGGCTGGGCTCACAGAACTCAAGAGGAAAGGGTGATCCTGGAGGGGAAGGCAGAAACCAGCCAGAGATCTGCGGCCATCTTGCTTCAACTCGTGGCAGCTGACTTTGGTGAGAAAGCACCTCTTATGGTGCCTTGAGCTTGATTTTATACAGCCTTCAAACTAAGATTTTACCCCAAATAAACCCCCTTTATAAAAGCCAACAGATTTCTGGTACTTTGCATCGGCATCCATTTGGCAAACTAATACAGAGAACTATATTATACTGATAAAATAATATTATGGCAAATCAATATTAATGCAATATTTTGTTGTCTCCAGTATTAAAAGTTTGGAGAAATGAATACTTTAAGTCTAGGCAAGACTGCACCACAGGGAGGGATATGGCTCCAGTAGTTAAGCACCTGCTTCCCACATGGGAGGTCCCGGGTTCTAAACAACAGCAACAAACAACAACAACAACAACAAGCAAATAAATGAAAAAACCAACTCAGGGGAGCTGATGTGGCTCAGTGGTTGAATGCCAGCTTCCCACTTGCAAAGTCCCAGGTTCATTTCCCAACCCTGATACACCCCCCGCAAAAAAAGACTGCACCACAAAATAAATGTTATCCGTAGGTTCTGATACCACGTCACTAAAATTTCAGTTATCTATACATAAATTTATTCAAAATACGTCAATAGAATTTTTTCCTTGTACTACCTGATTGTTCATCTGAACCAAGAGGAATAGGAATACAGATACATTATAAATCTTTAATGGGAAGATTTTTTTAAAAAGATTTATTAATTCCCAGCCCCCCACCCCTGCCCTGCTGTTTTTGTTGTCTGTGTTCATTCACTGCATGATCTTCTGTATCTATTTCTCTTTTATGTCTTCTCTTCTCATCTTTCTCCTCTAAGATTCAGAGGGATTCGATCCTGGAGACCTCTGATATGGAGAGAGGTTCCCTGTTGATTGTGCCACCTCAGTTCCTGGTCTCTGCTGTGCTTCACTTTGACTCTCCCCTTCATCTCTCTTTTGTTGCATCATCATCTTGCTGCATGACTCACTTGTGTGGGCACTGGCTCACCATGTGAGCACACATGTGGCTCACCATGCAGGCACACTTTCTCTTCTTTTTTTACCAGGAAGCCCCAGGGATTGAACCTGGGTCCTCCCATATGGTAGGTGGAAGCCTTATCACTGGAACCACATCCGCTTCCCGATGGGAAGATTTATTGGGAAGGAAAAATACTGGAAAAAGGCGTAAAGTATTATAGGAAGCTTGGTGAATTACTAAATCAAAAGGAAGAACAATCTACCTTTATATTAGATGCATATTTTTATGTTCAGTGAGTACTGAGGCAGCTGTCTGCTTTCATATCACATGATTTTAACTTATTATTATTTGTATATTAACAACAGAAGTTCATGAAAAAAAAAGAAATAATTTTGACAGAGTACCACACAAAAAGAGATATAACTAAAAAAGAACTGAAGTCATTACCATTGCCTCTCAGAGATTCACTCTCTAATTTTGAACCTTATACTTGTTCAGGCTTTGAGAGGGTAAATAAAAGAAAAATTAAATGATGAGGGAGAGAACAGAAAAATGAGACGAGAGCATGGTGAAAAAGCAGTGAGATACTTCAGGAGTGGTTAGAATCACAAAGAAATGGGGAATGGAATAAAGCTCTTGTGAGGACCTGAGGTAAACAAGAAAAAAATGAAGATTTTTGAAGGGTGTACCACACCTACTGCCTTTGCTACCATATTCTAGTGAATACTATGTGCCAGGTATGGTTCTAAACATTTTGTTGGGATTGAATTAAGTCTGTCCAAAAGGCATGTTCAGGTCCCTATACCTGGGCTTATGGGTGTGAACCCATTTACATATAGGGACTTTGAAGTTATTGGTTAAGGTGTGCCCAAACGGAATGAGGGTGGATAGTAATTCAATATGGCTGAAGTCCTTATAAACAAAGAAATTGGTCACAGGAGAGAAAGTCACAGGGAAGAGCTGGGAGCTGGAGTCAGCAGAACCTGGAAGGCATTACCATGAGATGATAAAGCCGAGGAACCCAAGGGTTACTGGCCAACCAGAACACTCCGACCCTGGGAGGAAGAAAGTCTACTACTCTCTGAAACTGTGAGCCTCTAAATTCCTGTTGCTAAGCCAACTTATTCCATGGTATAGGATGCAAGTTACAGAAAGTCTGACAAGCTGTCTCAAACAAAAAATGAAATATGTTGGCTCATGTAACTGAACAGTCCCTTCACACAAGGTTTTTCAAAAAAATGTATCTTCATTCAATATACCATGTTACTATACAATTTGAGCAACTGACCTTAGGAGATAAACATATATTTTAATATACTTGAAATTTAGAAGTTTTATTATCTGATATACACTAATTTTCATATTTAAAATATACTGGTGTGGTATAATACTGAATTTAGCATTTTTAAAAGTTGTACCTATTTTCCCTGTGTAACTGATTCACCAAAAAACAGAAACAAAAACAAAATCAGTCTCTCTCTCCATTTCTTTGTTCTATTTCCACTGTATTGGTTCCAGGCCCCAGCAGGCTCTCCTCTCCTAGCCCCCAAATGACTGCCTATTGTTATAAGGTAGGCACATATTTCCTTGTTCAATTCAGAGGGAAACAAAATGGAGTTTAAACAAAAGTCCCAGAATTTGTTGCTCTGATTGGATAGATTTGGTCTTATGACCATCCCATGAACCAATCCCACTACGAGGAATATAGGATTTTTTAAGCCAATTATAGATCATGCCTGAAGCTGCAATGGGCCCAATTCAACCAAAAATGAATTGGTGAGATATTTAGGGAAGCTTTAGAAAGGGACAAAAAGGAATCTTTAAAATGATATATTGTAAAGATGATGAAAAAGAACATAAAAAGTAAATAAGTAGCTATATATATAATTTTTTAAAAGACAAACTGAAATATTTGATTTACTTGACTGTCCCTCTTTTCTCCGCTTGCCTGTTATATGCTTTTCTTCCCATCCATAGATCTGTCCTTGCCTTTCTTCTCTCTGACTTCACATACTTTCCTTGGCTAATCTTGTCTACCAGGTGGCCTCAACACATTTAGAGACCAGAGACTCTCAAACCTTGATCTCAATTCCCCACATTCCAGTGTATGAATGACCTCACGGTATAGGGATCACTTTTCTGCCCCCAACTGCTCTTTTACCCATTTACTACACACTGATGAATGGTACCAGCCAAGTCTGAAACCTGAGAATTATCCTTGACCCCTTTCTCTAACTTATTCCCGCTTCATTGCCAATAGGTACAGTAAATCCTGACATTTCTGGCTTATAGCTGTTTCTTGAATCTTCCCCTCTCCTCTCCAACCCTTTTCCACTGCCTTGCTATTGCTTTAGTGCTTCCAAAGCAATATTTCTAAAATATAAATCTGATCAAGTCACTCTACTGCTTAATATCCTTTCATGACTTCCTACTCCTCTAAGATAAAATCCAAACTTAGCATGACAAATAGAACTTTTCAGAAACCAATCCCTGACTCCTACTTTAGCTTCTCTATGGCCATCCTCCCACCACTTCATGTCAATTTTAGAGAACTTACTGTAGTTTTATGAACCCCTCATCTCTCATATCTCTATGCCTTTGACTATGGTGTTCAAAGGAGATGGGTGGGGCATACTACAGAAGGCATAGTAATAATTAGCCTCACTGAGAAGGTGATGTTTGAGTAAAGGCTTGAAGGAAATAAGGGAGTGAGCATGGGCATATTTGGAGAAAAAGAATTCTGAGCAAATGCAGATATCCTGAGCAGGGAGTGAGCTAACATGTTCAAGGAACTGCAGGTAGATGGGTGTGGCTGAAGTAGTGTGAGCCTGAAAATTTGCGGAGGGCCAAATGGCGTAGGGCTCTACAGGCCTTTGCCAAGATTTTGGCCTTTATCTAAGTGAAATGGAACTCTCAGTACAGGAGTAACATGATTTGACTTAACATTTTAAAAGGAACATTCTGGCTGATATGTTAAGCATGAAATAGTAAGATGTGGGTGGGATGTTGGCAAGACCAGAAGCAAGGAGACAAATTAGGAGTTTCATTCAGTAATAGAACTGAGAAATGATGAACTGGGATGGTGGCAGTGGAAGTAACAAGATGTAATCAGATTCTGGATATATTTCAAAGGCAAAGACAATGGAAAATCCTCATGCAGGTATATGCAGCATGTGTCAAGAGAGGAGTCAAGGATGATTCCAAGATTTTATAGCTCAGCAACAGGAAGGATAGAGCTGCCATTCATAAATATGGAAAGACTTCAGGGAAGGACAGGTTTTGGGAGAAAGACTCAGGAGTTTGGAGAAGCTAGGAGTTCAGGAGCAAGAAAACTGGGAAGCCCAGTGTTTTGGAAGTCAAATAAAAAGAGAATTTCAAGGAAGAGGGAGTGACAAATACTGCTGATAGGCAAGTAAGATAAAGACTGTGAAATGACCATTGGATGTAGCCACATGGAGGTCACTGGTGACCAATTATAGCAATTAATATCTTTCCCCCAAAAATGACTATATTCCTAGGATTTTATAAATGACTCCAGGACGGAAAAGATAATCTCTTAATTATGTATTTCTATCACCTAGCATTATACTTAGCACCTAGTAATTGACCAAAAAAAGTCCGGGATTTGAGTTTATTTGAATTAAAACAAACGTGCAATATTGTCAAATTTTAATCTTGATATTTAAAGTAACTAAAACTGTGTACTACTATTAATCAAAAGTATCCTCGAGTGATAATTAAAAGACATCAAAATGTAAATGCATAAACCCTTTGATGCAACAGTTTTACCTCTAGACCTTCATCCTACCCCCAGGTATAACCCTACAAATATGCAAAATGTATGTGCAAGAATGTTAATTACAATATTGTTTAAATGGCAACAAAACAAAACTGGAAGTAACTTGAATGCACATTAATAATTGATGGAGGAAGCAGATGTGGCTCAAGCGATAAGGCCTCCGCCTACCATATGGGAGGACCTGGGTTCGATCCCTGGGGCCTCCTGGTGAAAAAGAAGAGAAAGTGTGCCTGCACGGTGAGCCAGTGCCCGCGTGGTGAGCCGAGTGCCTGCACAGTGAGCTGAGTGCCTGCGTGAGTGCCTGTGTGGTGAGCCAGGTGCCTGCACGAGTGCCATGTGGCAAGCCAAGTGCCCATGTGAGTGCCCATATGGTGAACCGGTGCCAGAGTGGTGAGCCAGTGCCCCTGCAAGTGAGTCACACAGCAAGATAATGATGCAACAAAAGAGAGATGAAGGGGAGTCAAGTTGAAGTTGAACTGAGGTCATGCAATTGACGGAAACTCTCTCCACATCAGAGGTCCCCAAGATTGAAACCAGTGACTCCTAGAGGAGAGAAAATGAGAAGAGAAGACAAAAAGAGAAATAGATACAGAAGACCACACAGTGAATGAACACAGACAGCAAAAACAGGAGGGAGGGGAAAGGGGACGTGGAAGGGGAGGGAAAAATAATAGATGGGTTAACAAAATTAGAGAGCTTGCTTTCGGTGAATACTATGCAAACATTTAGAAGAATAAGATTGTCAGTGCTAAAATGGAAAAACATCTGAGATACACTGAGTGGTTTTAAAAAATGCAGTGGACATATCAATGTAGAGTAGGATATCATTTTTATTATATCTATATTTTTATGTATGTGTACATATCTATAATGAATTACAAGCAAGAGAAACCAACCCAGACTGATTTAAGTAGAAAAGGGATCTATTGAAAGGATTCTGGCAGGTGCTAGAGCTCTAAGAAGTCGGGTGTCTTAGGTCAGATTGCCAAGAAGCAGACCCAGATGGATTCATGTGCTAGTGACTTATTAAGTGATCCCATGAGAAGCCATCAAGGGAATGGGGGAAGGAGAGCAGGTGAAAGGGAAAAAACCCCAGCAAGGTTGCGATCTCAAAACCAAGGACAAGAGGGTAGTTTCAGCCTGATACCACAAGGGAACTCTGTAGCAGAAGTTATGCCTCAGTATTGTCCAACTTAAGGCACGGGAGCTGGGTTTTCCTGTTCCTGCACCTGAGCCACTGGTTCCCACCTGCTCTAGGAAGGCAAATCCCCAGGACTTCTGGCAAAAGTTAGTTCTGTTAGCACAAGGATAGTTGTCCGAAAAAGATATCATTGGTGGTTTTTGGAAGTATGAGTACCTTGAGCTGGTGGAAAGGGGAAGTGAACAAGACAGTACAGAAGGATCCAGGAGTGATCTGGGTAGAGCATGAACACAATGCACTTCACTGAGAGAACCCAGCTTGGAACTAAGCAGAGGATCATAATGCCCCAAATGTCACTGCACAGCTGCCCCAGCGAAGTCCTTGCTGCTGCTGCTATCTTCCTAGCACTGCTAACCTACTGCTGCTTCTAATTGCTGACTGCAACTGTTGCCCCATTCTCACCAGCATGGAGTCCATGTATTATCTGCTCTTGCGTCTCTAACTTCTAAACTCTAGGGCCTAAGTGATGGAAGCTAGGATGTTTACACCTCTGCTGCAAGATAGCCAGAAAAAAAGGGAATATCTGGCATTTTTACCTTTTATGTTGGAAGGTAAGATCTGCCCCATTAAGTGGGAATTCTCAGAACACAGGAAGGGGAGGATGATCTTGGGTGGCCAAAAAAAAAAAAAAGAGTAAGAGATATTCACTAGACATAGGCTCACAAATGCACAAAACATTTAGCATTAACAAGAAATTGCTAACAAAAATTGCCTCTGGAGAGTGGAACTAGGGCTGGAGTTTGCGGAGTGGGTAGAGGAAATTCTTACTTCTCATGTAATATGTTTCTATAGCATTTGAGAACTTTATGAGGGACATATATTTCCTTTTTTTAATTTCTAAAGAGCCAGTTTACATTTTTAGAGACCTATCCTTTTATTAAAAACTGCTTTTAAGATGCCAGAATATTTTAATTTAATTATGTACCCTCTCCTTTCAGGGAAGGAGGCCACTCAGATTTGGTGGCTACCATTCATTTTTTTCAGTCATTCATCAAAGAATTATTTAATTGTACGCAATGTCCTAGGTTTTGGGTTTTGCTCTGTGTTATTTTCTTTAAATATTGGCTTTAGCTTCAGATAATAAGTGCCCTCAACTATACAGCTTTAATTTGATTTACTTTTTTTTTTTCTGTAAAATGAAATTGGGAACTATAAATTGTATATTTTCATTATGGTTTCCCAGCCAAATGGTGTTGATTTCTTAGAAATGAATTGCTGTGGGAATATTTTATGCTTGTGAACTTTAGTTTGTAAAATGTCATTAGAATTAAGTATCTTCATCGTATGTTTTATATTGGATTACAAAGAACTTATTGCAAAGTAGATATATTCCTTTAGCTGTTGGTAATACAAGTGTTTTAAAAGCCTGGATTTAGTGAAGAACTGTAGGTTAAAATCTAGCATCTGAATTACTCTGTCCTCCTACATCTAGTTTTGAATTTATGAAACATTTACGATATGGTCAAGCCAAGCATTAGTTTGGTAGAGGATGTTTTATCACACCCCGCCCCCTCTTCAAATCTCTCTAAGCCACCGCCACCCCAATTTCAGGAGATTTTGCTATGCAAGATGAATCCAGCCCCCTCTTTCAACCTCCCTTAAGGCTCTTCTTTCTAGAAAATCTGGAGCCACCATTACCTTAAAAAGTCTTCCTAGTTGACAAAAGTCCAATAGTCGGCATGAAATAATGTAGTACTCTTCTAAGTTGCTAAAACTCTCTAATTTGGAATTAATTTGTTATATAAACCATGTTTGAAATCTATCCCTATGATTCAAAATATAACATGCCAATGCAATTAGTTAAGCAGAGGTTTGCAATCTGTACTTTGTGGAATCCTAGGGCTCCAGTTCTGGACTATTTTGTGTGTCTTCATCCTAGCACCAAGGCATGCTCTTCTCATAGGAGAGGTCAGAAGCTTGAGCAGTAAGCAGAAATACTCCATGGCCCGGAAACGGCCATGCTCCCAAACCATTGTCCAAAGAAACTCATGTCACCAAACCCAATTTCAAAGGAACAGATAAGTAAATTCTGTTTGCAGTGCCAAAGGGCATAGATTAAGAAAGGGAGGAAGAGTTGGGAGCAATAATACAATCTACTTCAAGACCTACTTTCCTATTTCCAGTCTTTCAAATTTAAGTGTGTTTCAAATCCAAGAAACCCTCTTTATTTCCCAAATAACTCTTCCTTTCTACTTCTCCATTTGGGGCAGAGATACTCCACTTTGGAATTATTAGAAGCCCAAATGATTAAGAATTAAAGCATCCTTCTCGGGTGGTAGACTTGGCCCAGTGGTTAGGGCGTCCGTCTACCACATGGGAGGTCTGCGGTTCAAACTCCGGGCCTCCTTGACCCGTGTGGAGCTGGCCCATGCACAGTGCTGATGCACGCAAGGAGCCCCATGCCACGCAGGGGTGTCCCCCATGTAGGGAAGCCCACGCACAAGGAGTGCGCCCCGTAAGGAGAGCCGCCCAGCGCCAAAGAAAGTGCAGCCTGCCTGAGAATGGCGCCGCCCACACAGAGAAATGACACAACAAGATGACACAGCAAAAAGAAACACAGATTCCCGTGCCACTGACAACAACAGAAGCGGACAAAGAAACAAGACGCAGCAAATAGACACAGCAAACAGACAACCGGGGTGGGGGGAATGGGGAGAGAAATAAATAAATGAATAAATCTTAAAAAAATAAATAAATAAAGCCCCCTTCTCTTCAAGCTTTCTCATCTTTTGTCTCAAATTCTGCTAGTTGCTGCCCAATATTTATTTTCCTCTTCTTTCTTTAAAAAACAAACAAACGATTTTATTCAGAATAGCAATGTGCCGAGCTGAAATGGAATCACATTTCCCAGCCCTGCTCCTTCGTAACTGGGGACAACCTTATAGTTACATCCTGTTGGGGATTTGTCATCTCGTTTTTCTCCCCCCTCCCTCCTTCTTCTTCATCTTCTTCTTGTGTAGAACATGGATATGAGACTAGAGGTAGATCACCCATCTTTGAATCATAAGATAACAATGGGGATAAGAGCCACTGGGGAGCAGAACAGAAGAACCATGAAATACTGATAATACCATGGAGTTCTGCCCTAGCCTGGCCTGGCCACTTCTGGATTTATGTCACTCTTGCTGACAAAGCATAAACACCTTTACATTAGCTACCAAATAATTCACAAACTCATTAGTATAATAATTAAGATATTCCAAAAATCCTCTCTAAACTTCTCATGATCCTTGAGTTGGCTATTCTTTGTTCCCTCTCCAAACACCCACACAAGATCTATTATTTGTCTTTCACCCTCTTCTGTTAGTTGGAGGCTGACCCAGATGTCCTAAGCCACTCAGACCCCTTGTTTGTTGGGCCAAATGGGATATGCTAACAGAAGAAGGGAGAGAAAGAAGTCAGGGTATTTCTCCCATCTTCTCCCTGCTTTGGTGGAACCTCTATGTTGATATAGTAGCATCCCTCCCTGATCTCTGCTTCTACCAGATATCTCTTCCTCCATGGCGCCAGCTCTCAATGGGATCCTTAACACTACTTCCTGCCCTTGCCCCTTCAGGCCGAGGGTGGTAATGGCTCCCCTTTGTTGTTAGTCTCTGGGTGCCTCAACAGCCCTTGTTTGTTCCTATAACCCTGACCAACCTCTGTAAGTGGTCCTTTCATTTAAATGCCTCCATGAGAAGCATCTGCAGTGAATTGCTTCCAGCTGGCATTGGACTAATACACTAAAACCTCTCCTGGTACAAGTATTTCAAGTTTGCATTTCAGCAACTTTTCTTATTCTCCTCTCTTTGCTTGAAATCCTTTCCCTTCCATCTCTGTGTCTAGCTATCCTTCGAGGGCCTCTCAAACATCTCTGTTCCCAAGTAGCCTTCCTTGATCCCACTCCATGGGAAATCTCTTCTTTCCTTGAACTCACTCAGCACATACTTGATACTGATTATCTTTTTCTGTTTTAAATTATGGTGACTTATGTACATGTAGCTCCAGCCAGTTTGTAAGCTCCTTGATGTCTGAACACACATCTAGGTCTAATTTATTTTTGTTTTTCTCTCTCCCTTTTCTGCATCTCCTGACCCTTGCCTCTTTCCCCCACAGATCACCTGAAATAAGACTTGGCTCCAAATGAGTGCTCTATCATTAGATCTCATTACTACTTATTACTACTTACTATTTATTACTGCTTCTTATTACTACTATAATAGATACCAGTGACTGTACTAGCATACTCATTACAAAGAACACTTTACAAAAATTTGGGAAAATGATGGAACAGACTTTAAGAGTCTCCTTTCATGATACTGTAATTTCTACATTTAATATACACAACAATCATTTGATACATATATGATAGGGGACTATATTTTTGTTTGAAATTTGTCAGGTCCTAAACCTGTTTTTCTCCCAATACTTTCCTTGGTTATCAAAGAAAACAACCACGTACAAGCAAATATTCGTCTGTAATCAAGGCTATTATTAAAAACTGGAATCAGAATTATAAAAGTTATTTTCTATCCAGTGTGTTTTTAAAACTGTGCCCTGGGGAGTTCTAGAGAATTTTTCCACGACAGGGGATAGAGTGAGAAGACAATTTTCAGTTGAAGAAAGGGATCTAGTCTTTGAAATGAATGAAAACAACGTATATAATCTCACTTCATACCCCAAATATCCCTACTATGTTCCTGTGTTTGGCCCCTAAGTCTCTGCCTAAATGCCTCCACTAACTGGGAATTCACTTACTAAACAATAATATTATACAGTACGTTTCAAACAACTTTAATTTTTGAAAGTTCCATCTTATATTTGGCTGAAAACTGACAAACCTATCAGTCTTCTATTTGAAGCCGCAAAGCATAAATCTCAACTTTCTTGTTCAGTGTGGCAGTAGTTTAAGGTGTTTGCCTCACTGCCGCAGGCACTCTGCAGGCTCTCTCCATTTCCATAAATGTTCTTTATATCCCGTGTTTGGAAAACTCACTCTGGCTGTACATCCTTGTCAACATCCTTCTTAAAACATGATGCCTACAACTGAAAATATTTTTCCCGAGATAATTTGACCAGGGCAAAATATAGTGATATTATTACTTTCTTTATCCTGGGTCTTTAAAAAAACCAGTCGCCTAAATAACTTATGCCAAGCTTATGACAGAATCTTCTAATAATTAGGAATAACATTTGGCTGCTGGTAATGAAGAATCAAAATGCTTAAGTAAGTTAGCAATGGTGTCAACAAGATAGAAGTTGACTCTCTAACTTAAAAATGAAGTCTAGAGGTGAGAAGGTCTGGGTTGGCAGACAAAGTCATCAACCATAGTTTAGCCTATGAAGTCATCAGGTTCCTGTTTTTCTTCTAGTTTTATGCTCCAGCAGCC